>NC_086262.1:1698750-2960000 GCF_021018805.1 Prinia subflava | reverse complement strand
CTCCCTTCCCTCCACAGGCCAGGTGGGACTGGGGGTCTCACCGGGGCATCTGCTGCCATGAGTTCAGCTCCAGCAGTTAAAGCCAGAGCTCACCTCAGCCACCTGCCTAATCCTTCTGTAATTCAGTCGGGCAACTCGTGGTAACTCTTCAGGACCTCGTGCCTGTTGTGCTGCTGCTCTCGGATCTCGGCAGCCGCGGCCGCTCCGCTGACGGCGTCCCAGGCTCCCTGGAGCGTCTGTCGTCTTATTAGCAGAGCCTCCACTTGGGATTTATTTCCCATCCAAAATTTAAGCTGAATTTATGTATTAACTAAAGACTATTAATGCCAAAAATAAGTGGAATGCCACTTGCTCAGCAACACGGGCCTTACGAGCAGCCACGTGGCCCAGCCAGCCCACCCAATCGCAGCCCCAGGGAGGCTTTTTATAGACACCCACGTCTGGTGGAGCGCAAGCGATGCTTGGCTTGCCGCAAGCTCTGCTCTGCAAGCATCTGATTGCAGGGGGAGGGGAGGCAAAGATCCCCTCATCCCCACGGTTCCCTTGCCCCTGCCAGCTGGGTGAGCAGCCAGGAGGAACCAGGAATGGTTTGGGAAGGGGTTGTGGCAAAGCTGCCTCGTTCCCCTGCCGTGAGCCCCCGCGCACGCTGCTGGCACACAGAGCACACTGCTGGGTGTCAGTGCAGAGCTCAGCACCAAGGGCCCTCCACTTCCCTCGGGGCAAGATTGCTCAAGGGAGGAAAAAGGTCACCGGCACTGCACAGCTCCTGCTGATGGTGGCTTCTGTTCCCCAGGTTGCCCCGGGGTATTTTTTCCTTTGGGTGCGTCTCACCCTGAGGCACAGAGCTGTCTCAGCTACCGGGAGAGCGACACTGATGGGACTCTGAAGGCTTCTCCAAGGACTCTGATCTCCACTGAGAGGGATGCAAAGCCAAAGCAGCAGCCACACCGCCACTTCTGCTAACGGCCCCAGGAAGCTCCCACGGCACCAGCTGAGGCACAGAGCGGTCAGTGGCAGGGGGAGGGCAGCCCTCATGTGCTGAGACACCACAGCCCCCTGCCTGTGGCCTCTCCCCTCCCACTTCTCCCTCTCCAGCTCCTCTCCCAGCCATGCTGCACCTTTTGCCAAGCCAGACTCAGCTGAGTGCAGGATGGCCATGGCCAGCTTGGGTTTGCTGCTCTGGCAGCTCTCCAGAGCACATCCAGCGTGCTGGGCTGGGGTGGGCTGCTTTGGGCACCACAGCGTGGGGCACACACAGCCCATGCCCCAGGGCTTGGGCCAAAGGAACACCTGAGGAAAGAGCCCACAGGCTGGCAGTAGGGCCCAGCCCCTCTGCACAAACCTCCCTGGTCCAGCAGCTGCTCACAGAGCTGTGAGCAGCAGCTCTGGGCTGGGCCAGGAGCCCCAGGCAGGGCTGATGGGCTCCTCTGTCCTGCTTGGCCCAGGACATTGTGCATGGGCAAAGCATCACTGCACTCACAGTCCCTCAATGGGTAGAATCACAGAATTGCTAAGGTTGGGAAAGAGCTCTAAGATCACCAAGTTCAACCCTGAACCCAGCACCGCCGTGTTCACCGTGTCCCCAGGTGCCACATCTACACATTTTTTAAACATTTCCAAGGATGGTGACTCCACCACTGTCCTGAGCAGCCTGTGCCAATGCCTGACCATCCTTTCAGGGAAGAAATTTTCCCCAATATCCAATTTAAACCTCCCATGGCACACCTTGAGGCTGCTTGTTACCTGGAAAAAGAGACCACCACCCCCAGCTCTACCCTCCTGTCAGGGATTTGCAGAAAGCAAGAAGGTCTGAGCCTCCTTTTCTCCTGGCTGAGCCCCCACAGCTCACTCAGCTGCTTTTGGAATAGGAAAGAAGGAGCTTTCCAGGAACTTGCAGGAAATTTCCTCAAAAAATAGGTCTAAATGGAAAAAAAAGGTCATTGAAACACCTTCACATTTTCAAACAGGGTGCAGACTCAGAGAACACTGCAGAAAAAGGCACTGAAGCCATCCTTCAAAACATGTTAGGGTTTTCTTCACTCAGCTGCAATTATCATTCTGAAAGCTGAGGATGTACGATGGAAAAGAGTGTGTGTGGGCGGGAGAGAAGGGGGAAAAGAGAAAGACAACAGCAGCATGGAAGGAAATTCAACACTGCCAAATGAAAGCCACCGTGACAGGCAGAATTTACTTCCTTGCAGAAGGGTTTCCCATGTCATCCGTTACAGAGGGAAGGAGAAAAAAAACACATTATTTTGAAGAATATCACCCATGAAAATAAGAATTCGAGGAGGAGGGTTCCCCTCAGGTGCAGCAGCCAGAAGATGAGCCCTCTTTCTGCTGTTTCCCCACTCTCCAAAAGAAGGTGAGCTCAGCCCAGCATAAAACTGCTCCAGATAAAATTCTGTTCCCAGCCTCACTTGCTGGCAGGTGTGTGTCTGCTACAGCAAACACCTCCAAAGCTCCAAGCCCCACTGCTGGGCAAGTTTCTGCCCCAGGGACATGGATGTGTCATCCACAGGCTCCACACTGATCTGGTGACTCTCCTGGGAACACCACACGCCTGGTACAACTCAGTTTTTGGCAGGAGATGCCCAATGCAGGGTCCTCCCCACAGGCACTGCCCACCCCATGGCCACTCGTCCCTCCTCCAGCCTGGCTGCAGGTGTGCCATGCCTGGAGCTGTGCCAGGGCTCCAGGTTTGGCCTCTGGGGACAGCAGGCAGGGTGGGACATGGCTGGCCCTGCTCCTCACACCCTCAGCCTGAAGGAGGCACAGGAGCAGCTCCACTCCCAGCTCTGACCACGCTGCTGGGACCTCTGGAAAAATCTCTGAACTGACCCCTAGTACTGGAATGAGGCACCTTGAGCTCTGCAGCCTCCTTGGGCCAGAACCAGAGCCTTGGCAGAGCTCAGCTCTGCTGTGCTCCAGGTCGAGTCTAAATTGACACCCCACAAGCCCAGGATGTGAAGCAGCAAGGATTGTATTGGTGGATTGGCACCAAGGATTGTCTCCCTCCAGGGACCTGCCCAGGGGAGGAAGGGGCTGGTACTGCTCTCCTGGCCCTGGGACACAGCCTGAGGGGTGGGAAATTCCCTGATGGCCAAAGGACAGGAAAGGGCACGGAATTACAGGAGATGATGGGAAAACAAACTCATCAACGCACCCTCTCCCAGCGGGCTCACACGAGGCTGTCAGCAAACCTTGTGCAACACAAGGAAACATCCCAGCTGGAGAACAGCTCCACCCAAGGGCTCAGCATCCCTCCTCCCAGACACCAGGCCTGCAGACATCTCTGCAGGGGCAGGGACTGAGCGATCTCTCTCAGAGGTGCCACCACACACCAGAGCACACACAGCACCCGCCTCCCGGGCATCCAGAGCAGAGGAGGGCACAATCCCCTCTCCCCAGCTCAGAGCTGCCTGGCACCATGGCCTGAGGAGCCCCCTCCAGCCCCAGGAGCTCCTGTTGGCAGCAGAAAACTTGCAGCCCATCAGCATCCACCATGGACAACAGGCAGCTGTCAGCATCAGCCTGGGAGGGAAAACCAGAGCCACTATCCCAGCAGGGAGGTTTCAAAAGGCCACAGCTTCCCACTGCACCTTCCAGTGTGCACGTCTGCCCTTCTGAAGCCAGAACCTTCTTCATGTGTTTATGGTTTGGGAGTTACCAGCTCCTCTCCTGGATGCTTTAACATCTAAATATGACATTTGCTGGTCTCATCACCCACCAGCCTGGGTCAAACCTCACCACAGAAAGACATTTCCTCTCCTTGCTCAAAGAAACATCCAGAGGCTCCTTCTGCAGGAGCAGTGATTTTATCCCTGGTTACCTGTGTGGTTACAGTGACGTCATGTGTGTTCTTGGCAGGTTCAGCTGTTTTCTCTGCAGGTGTATCACAGCGCCGGCAGGATTCCCTGCGCTTCCTCACACTTCTGCTGCCCTGCTGGGACAGCTCTGCCCTCCCTGCCCCTGCCCTGATGACAGGGAGCAGAAGGTGATCCAGCCTGCAGTGCTTGGGAAGGAAGGAGAGGCCTGGAGCCGAGGCAGGAGGGCTCCTGGATGGGCTGGCTCAGCACGGGCAGACAGGGCAGGTGTCTGTCCGCTCGCTGGGAAGAGCCTGATGGAGAAAATCCCTGCCTGGATGGGTCTGGATCACCTGCCAGTGACTCTTACTGACACGTGGCATCCCAGAGGATGGGGGAATGGGTCCTGCTGGCAGATCTGAGGGTCATTTCAAGGCACAAAACACTCCTCTAATCTCTCAGCTCCGTGCAGCAGCCACAGAAGTTCTCAGGCATCAGCAGAGCAGCCGCTCCGCCTGCCTCACCCGAGCATCCTTCATCACAGCGAGCACCACAGAGCTGCTCAGCCCTCCAACAGCTTGGGAAATCCTCTCTCCACACCATCATGCAGCATCAAGTGCCCTCGGGGATCCGTGCTTGCCAGTACTCCCAGCTAGTGCTGAGCACCAGGAAAACAGCCTGGATGCCAGAAGCCTGCATGTCACCAGGAACGGACTGACAGAAATCATCTCCTCACACGTCACAGCTCCCCCACACAGATGGAGCGTGCTGCTGCAGATCAGAGGCAGGGCTGGGCACCACAAGTGGCTGTCCTTGTGGATCTGACACCTCTGCTGGAAGCTGAGCTTGGCTGGGAAACATTGGAAAGGATGTGGCCACCCAAGGAGAGACAACACTCTGCTGGCTGACACCTTGTGGGTCTCTTGCAGACCCTTTTCAGGAACAAGGCAAGTGGCCTCCAACCCCAAACACCAACTCAGATGCCCCCAACTGCATAGAGAACCTCTGCAGGTTCTGCTTCCTTCATAGCCAGCTCTGCCAGCCCCACAGAGGAGTAGCTGGCAGAGGGACAGCCCTGCCCCAGGGCCATGGACTGTGCTGAGGTGCAGCACTGATGGGTGCCGAGGGAGGGGAGGGCTTTGTTTCCATTTCTGGTGATTTCTGGTGCTGACACAGCGTTGGGAACCCAGCTCAACACCAGTTTCTCCTGCTCCCTAGAAGACTGTGCAAAGCAGCATCCTTTCTGCTTGTCAGGCAGGGAATCTCAGCGTGGGGATGCTAAGAAGCTCTCCTGTGATCAGTGGCACAGATGGGACCTGAACCAAGTCTCCAAGCACAGCCCCCTTTCCCTCCAGAGCACAAAGCCACCTGACAAACAGTCCTGCCTGCAGTGAGAGTGCCCAGCACCCCTGCACTGAGAGCAGCCCCCACCCAGGACATCCCTGTCCCAGAATGGGCTGGGTGTGGCACAAGGCTCCTTCTCTGGAGCATCTCCAGGTGATGGAGGCTGCACAGAGGAGTTACTGATCACAGCACACCTCTCCTGGGGCTGACACCCAGCACTGCCTCAGCACGAGCTGTGCCTCACCCGGTGCAGCCCATCCCTTCTGGCATCGAGGCATTTGGGGAGCTGCAGAATCAGCAGCTGCACCCCAACCCTGCTGTGCATGCAGGCATGGCCTCGGGGACACCCCAATCCTTCCCCTCAGTGCCCCACAGCACCCTGCAGTGGGGCTCTGTGTGCTAGAAGGACCTTTGGGTGACCCCTGCCTGCTGCCTCCCATCGTCACCCCAGTTCTTGTAGGTATAGAATAATTCCTAATTCCCATCCAAACGATCCTACATCTACTGCTATATCCTACCCAATGTTCAAAACCCTCAAGGCCTTTTGCCTTGAATCTCAGAATCTCAGCTGCATCTGAGCCTCCCAAATCCACCAGAACACCTGACCCTTATGAGGTTTTACCTTCCCTCCCTGTAATCCTACCTGGGCATCGTCTGGCCTGTGGGTTCAGCAACATTTGCCAGAACTTCCAGCTGCTGTTGTGCCTGAATGTCCAAGAAAGAACAACAGCCATCCTACAAACTAACAGCCACTCAGCCTCTTGTGTCCCCCACACCATGAGGACCAGCTCAAATCACCAACCTAGGCAGAAAGTGCCAGAGAAAAGCAATCCTGGTGTACCCCAGACCCCCACCCCAGCTGCAGCCCCATTTCCTGACACCAAGGCACCTTCTGGGAACGCTCAAGGTCAGGGCATCACTGGGTGATGGAACACCCAATGTTTGGCCCGTCCACAGGGCTGAGAGTTCTGCTGCTGGAATGGGCCTCCTGCACACACACAGGCTGTGTGCCAGGAGCTGCAGGAAGGACCTGGCAGGGAAACTCCTCCAGCTCCTTCTTGCTGCCTCAGCTCTGCATATTTGGGGATGGATCTGTGCGATTCAGGCTCTCCAGTGCTGTAAGAAAGAGTCTCCAGGTCTTCTCAAAGCTGTCCATGCCAGGTCCCCCAAGGACAGGAATTGCTGCTTCGTTCCAGCCCAGGCAGGCAGTGAGTGTCCTGTTACCCCATGGGAGTTGTCCCTGGTGTTCCCCAGATCCCACCAGCCCCAGCAGACAGCTCCCCATGGAGTTCAGGGCTGGGGCTGAGCCAACCTGGCAGGCAGGATGGGAAGACAGATCCTTCCCCCAGCAGAGATACAGGGAGAAGGTGGCTGAGACCCCACATGGCAGAGGATCTTCCCAGGGATGCTGGTGGACTCCCAGCATGAGCCAGCCTGGCTGAAGGCTGAGAGCAGCCATGGGGAGATCCAGACAAACAGGTCCATGCTCCTTTTCTCCTCTGCACCAAGACACATGGAAGGGCAGCTGAGGAAGACTGGAGCGGTGGGAGAGGAACACCCAGAGCAGCAGGTCCAGACAAGGGCCAGGAGCATTCACTCCTACCCTTGCTGTCACTACCATCCCACGGACCCCTGTGGAAGATCCGACCCCCAGGCAAGGCACCCTGACCTATGGATCACGCTCGCTGTCACACTCCCAGGGCTAATGAATGTTTTGCTAATCACACACCCACACACCTCTGCATGATGGGAAGGGCCCCACCCCTCTGGCACAGGCTGGCAGTAAAGGCTGTGCCTGCTGCTGACCTCCCCTCGGCCTGTCCCAGGCTGCCCAGCCCCGGCAGCGGGAGTGGCAGCGGGCGCCAGGGTCCGGCGGGGACAGGCTCTGGCCAGGGCGGCAGCCAGGGCTCCTGCATCACTGCCAGCTTTGAGGCAGCCCAGAAAGCAGACCTAGTTCCAGTCCCTACCCTCCTGCCAAGCCATCTGCCTGCCCTGAGACCACCGAGAGGCTCCTGAGCAGCGTTTCGGCATTACCGAGCCATTACAGGGAGTGGATGGGCAGTGATTGATTATAATGAATGCAAATACCTGCCTTCCGACCCCAAATTGGCAGGACCTGACTAGCTCTCCCACTAAGTAGTACATCGTGTCCTTCCACAGGCTCTGCAAAGCATTCCCATCCTCCTCAGCCTTTCCACAAGCCATCAGGCACAGCACTGCCCATCTAGACCTGCCCTAGAAAACCATCACATCCAGGATCTGCTTTCCATCAACCCTGGGGCTCTGCTCTCACCTGCAGATCCTACAGGCTCATTTCCAGCACCTGAGCCCGTTGGGAAGGCTTTCCCAGAGTTCTCACCTTCATCAAGAGGGCAAAGGACAGTTCCCTCACGTCAGGACAGGGAGAGAGAGGAGGGCAGCAGGGTGGGAGCTGAGTGCCTTGTCACTAGTGTGACACATCCCTACTCGCCAGGCTCGTGTGTCCCCTCCCAGAGAGATGCTGTGCCCAGAGACAGCAGTAGCCAGCTCTGCTCCAGCAGGTCACCAAACATGGAGTATCATTCCTGCAAAACCAAACACATGGTACAGCCTGCAAGGATGAACTCAATGTCCCTGCAGGGGCCAGCAAACAGTAAGTGACAGGAATAGAGGAAAGGAAGGCACTGTCCTGCTGCAAGCAATGAGTGTGGGACAGGCAGGGGGACCAGAGAGAACCACTGTGGCCACCAACTGCAACAAAGAGAATTCAGGGACTGTCCAGGCCAGGGAGAGTTGCTGTGGGCAGAAGAATCTTGTCCCTGAGCTACAACATTCAAGATGCAAATCATGTACTCCCCTCTAGGACCAATCTTCTGGGGTACCTTTTATTTTCCATCCCCCAGACTGGTCAGGGTCTTATGCAGGGTGGAGCTGGACCATGGGGACTCAACCAGAGCAGTTTCCACTGGCCCTTTAGCCCAGCCTTTGCTGCACACAGCCCAGCCCCAAGCTGCAGCAGCCAAGCTCTGGGAGCACGGTCATTCAGCAGAGAAAGAGCAGCGCGGTGATTCATCTTCCTTTTGATCTCTAGCCTACCCTTGCAGGCTCAGTACTCTGTCCCCAAAATTTGGGGCAGTTGGCAGACCCCTCCACCTCCCCCCAGGGCAGAGACGTGGAGTGCTGGGAGTTGCTGGTGCCTTCAAGGGTTCGATTGCCGCACACCCAATTCAGTAGGCAAGCAGACGCCTGGCTGCCAAAGTTTCCAGGGAGATGAGCTTCCTCCAGAGCCTCCCCTCGCCGCACGCATCCGCCGAGCCCCCGCCGAGGACAGGCGTCCTCTGCCATCTGCACCGGACAGAGCAGCTCAGAGCGCCAACACCTCACCAGGGCAGAGCCTCCGCCTGCAGGCGGCACCGCTTGGGCACGACAGGGCTGTCCAGCCCTTGGGGAGGGGTGAACTCTCATCCTGGCAGCCTCGCCTGAGCGGCAGAGAGGGGGGATGTACTGACAGCTCTGCTGCAGCCAGCGCGGCTCCCCCCAGCACCGGCAGCACTGCCAGGGCAGCGCGCAGGGCACAGAGCGGGCACGGACGGAGCTGCCAGACAGCCCCGGCGCCTCCCGGCTCAGCGGAGGCACTTCCTCACCTCCCAGCACTCTGTCGCTCAGGCTCCTCTGCAGTGAGAATTCCTCAGACGACCAGAGTCGCCCACGGGCTCGCAGCCTCCCAAACCTGCTGCCCCCACGGATCAGTCTTCTGGAGCTCCTTCTGGCCCAGCGCATCACTCTGCTCGGTGTCTCTGCCTGCATCTGCACCCTCACCCGCCCTGGGCCAGCACAGCTGACCTGAGGAAACCCAAGAGCCGTGCCAGGGCCAGCACAGCTCGCATTTACCCTCAGCAGTGTCACACATTGACTCAGGAGGGGAACGGAGATGAGGCGACCTCAGAGCAGCATCCAATGCCCCAAACCTGGCGGAGCAGCAGCCGCTCTGCACAGGGGCCGTGTCACGGGGGACAGGCCACCCCCTCCAGCCTGCTGGGACAGGCACCCTCAGCCCAGCAGCACGGTACCAAAGCCCATCCCTTGCGGTACTTTGCAGCAGATTTTGGGTGTGCCAAGTGCTTGAAGGCTCCAGGCCCTGGTGCATCTCACGGAGCCCAGACGAAGCAGGGAGCTCAGCTGCGGCAGAGCGTGGCTCCCTTTTTGCCTGGTGGTGCAGTTTACTGCCTCTGTGCTCCCAAGCATGCACCAGTTTCTGATCCAGGTCCAAACCCAAGTCAGGGTGTCGCCTGTGATTTAGAAAGGGCGTTCTGCCTCAGGACCCATATCCAAGGGCTGTCAGCTGGCAGAGCACAGAGAGCGACCAAGCAGCAGCTGAGGCCAGGGGCTGGACATGGAGTGGCCTGAGATAGAGAAATCAACACTGCTGGGATCACTCAGGAGCTGTTTTAGTCTTATCTTACTCATGGGGATCCTTGGGGAGATGCTTTATTTAGTCAAACATTTCTGAAAGGGGGACTGAGGAACTAGCCAGGCTTTGCTCCACGCATGGCACATGCCTGGAGGGGAAAACTCTGTTGTGTGAGGCACCACTGCAGTCACTTGGACCTGCAGCTTCGGCCAAGCAAAGTTCCAGTTCCTGGATGGCTCGTTTGAAAGACAAGGAGCTGACCTGGCCACGAGGACCCAGCCACCCCAGGTCCACTCCAGAACAAATCCTGTGTGAGAGGATTTAAGAGAACACCCAGAACTGTGCCACCCTTGCGAGAGGTCAAAGCTGTCTGCAGCGCAGTGACCATTCCCCATCTGCAGAAAGTCAAGGCAAGAAGGAAGCAAGTTTTTGCTCTTCTGCAAACCCAAGGAAGTGTGATTTTCTGAAGGTGGTGAGAAATGGTTTCAGACAGCTCTAATTAGCAAGGTGGTGTGTGAGAAAATCCAGCTTTGCTGCTCCCTGCTCCACAGCTGTCCTGGGATGGAGGGACAGTGCTGTCACCTGTGGCTGGAGCCCACCCACGCCCCTCCCCTGTGCCTGCCTGCCTTGGAGTGAGTCCGATGATCCCCAGGACAGTGAAGAGGGATATTTTTGCATGAGCTGCTGGTCCAAAGTTGCCAGTGCTATTTCAGGCAGCAACACCTACACTGTAATCCAGAGGGCTGTATTTTCCAGCGGGCACTTCAAAATCCGGCCTCCCTCCTCCCCTCACAGGCCAGCTCTAACCAACCTGGCTCCAGGATAAACAGCTCCCAGCATTGTGTGGCCACTGATGCCAGAGCCCCAGAGTGTTCCTGATTCCCACTGGGACCAAGACACCTTTGGACTGGAAATAAAATAAACACCTCATCTCACAAGAAGTACCAGCTACAACAACAGGTCCTCTGCCTGCAAATCCTCCCAGGGATCTGCCACCACCAGATTACCTGCCCAGGCTAAGCTAGCTAATCCTGCAGGCGAGTCGCAGACCTCGTCCTGGAGCTCAGCAGCGTTTTCGGTGAGGTGCTTCAGGAGATGTACAAGCTCTAATTAAAGCTGCTTTGCAACTCGCTGCATATGGAGGCAGGAAGAGGTTTGTTCCTCTGTGAAAGCAGAAATCAGAGCCTGGACAGGTTAAATCTGTGTACAAAATATCTGCACATAAATCTTTCACACAGAAGGAGGGGACTCATACAGAGTGGGAAGCAGATGCTGACACAAGCTACCCCTAAAGACCAGGAGGATGAGGACTACAACCCCCTTTGTGGCTTCAGATCAGGACTTGTTCCAGTGGGGATAATGCCACCAGCTCCTTCACCAGAGAGAGCCAGTGCCGTGTCTTACACCTATTTCCTCCTCCTTGATCTGTGCGTGTAGGCACAAAGGAGATATGAGACCATCCAAAATTAAGGAGCTAGAAGATACAAAGAAAAGAGACAGGAGGCGAAGCAATAACAGGAATCGTTATGTAACAGCATGAAAAAGAAACAACTATATTCCCAGTGCAGAAGAGGTTTTAAGATGGACAAGTGGGTGGTGAGACCTGCAGGATGCCAGGCACCAGGGCCAGCTGCTCCCTGTGTGCCAGGGGGACAAAAACCAGGCTGGGCAGAGCTGCAGAGGCTGCACCCCTCTGGGGTTTGCAGATGGGGAAGTTCCAGCCTCCAGAGCCTGCCTGGCAGTGAGAATCCCCCTCCCTGGATCTGTGCTCAGGGGGCACACACAAAGCAGCCCAGCTCAGACCCCACACACCAGGCTCACAGATTGGCACTCCTGTCTCCCACACCCCAGGCCATTCTTCTCTCACCTCAGTCTTCCTGGCTCTGCTCAGAGACGGTCTGGGTCCCATGCAGAGTCTCAGCACACACTTTCTCTCCTCTAAGTGAGATGTGCAAACAGCAGAGACTGCTCCTTGGAGAGAGGCACGGATGCTCCCATCACAGGTCTAGTCCTGCATCGCCTCCCGGACCTCGGCAAGCAGCAGCATCTCAGCCACTGAGGAGGGGATGAATCACTGGAAAACAGACCCAGGCACAGAGCCAGAGCAGGGAGAAGATGGTCCTGTGAGGCCTCCATCTTTGGGAGTGGGGGGATTGGAGCGATCCGAGCCACAAGGTCCTCCCTTCCTGACCCCAGCATCTGTCCCCCCGCTCCGTGACGTCCCTCACACAGCTGCAGCCCAGCTGTCCCTCTGAGTGCACCTTGTGCCTGGACAGTCACCCCCTGCCAGCTCTGGAGCTCTCGTGCCACCCCTGTGAGTGGCAGGAGTGGGAAATACCCCTGCAGCCCTTTGGATCTTCCCTCCCAGCACAAACCACAGAGCAGGAAGGCAAACCGTGGCCTGGTTTCCCAATCCACACACCTTTCCAGCAGTTCAGGTGCTACAAATCAGAAGATCCTGCCAGGAAAGTCACCTTCAGAAGTAACCTCCCAGCTGAACCAAGAGCATGAAGTGCTTAGGGAACCACCAGTTCAGCCAGCTGAGGCTCCCATTTCATCTTCATCACCAAACCAAACCACAGCTATGACATTTCCCAACCACCAGATTTTATTTTTCCTTTGGAACCTGCCACGGAGCTCTGCTGAGACAAGGCTCCCACCAGGCTCAGCCAGGGAGCCGAATCAGCCCGTCAGAGAAACACAGAAACAAAAGCATCAGCTCCAAGAAGGTGTCACGACAGAATGACAACCCTTAACTTGTTGTTACATCAGCCCACACATTAACGCTCTGGGCCTGAGCCAGGATGCCACGGAACAGCCTCCATTCCCCTTAAAGTCAAACGCTGCTGCTCAGAGATGCACAAGTTCAGAATCCTTGTTGAATAAAAAATAAATTTAAAAAATGCAATAAAAGCCACATACCTTTTGCTGTGTTTTCCCCTGACAATGAGACCACAGTCCTGAGAAATTCCCCCATTTACTCTCCTCTTGTGTCTACCACAGCACTGTCACTAAATCCTCTCTGTCCACGGTGGCCCACATACAGATGCACATGAAATTAGTGTCTCCCAAATTAGTTTTCTCTCACGCAGTCCTAGCCCATTTTCCTCAACAACATATTATGATATGCAAGGTTCCACCTTTCTCCCAGGAAACGCAAGTTTCTAAATTTACCTTTTGGATAACTAAAAAAAGAGACAGGTCTAGCTTTCCCAATGGGGGGTGGGCAGTCCCGAATGGCAGAGTGTTTGCCCCAGAATCACCCAGTTCATACCACAACAACAACCACCACAGAGCAGTACACCTATGGTCCACACAGAGCCAAGTATAACTTGACAAAGTACCTTGCTTTTAATGAGGCAAAAGGCCAATTAACTTGATGAAGATGCTGTACTGACATTGAGTGGGGAGCCTGGATTCCCTGGAGATACACCCTGTGTATCCTCATAACACACCAGCCAGGAGGGACTCGAGCCGTTTGTGAGGGCACAGCACTCAGAGCTCTCTGGGTTAACACCAGCCTTCCCCAGATTTTGTGACACAGTATCCAGCAGTCAGGCTGGATGAAGGGCCAGCCGTGCATTTTTGTCAGCTCAGATCCAAACCCTGGGAAAATACAGGCATTGTCCTCGCCCGGTCCGCACCGCCCGGCCCTTCGCAGGTGTTCACCTGCCAGGGGACAGCAAGGAAAACCCAGGAACCAAAGCAGGGACGCTCCGGCGGGCGCTTCCCATTGGAGTCATTTCATAACCGCGTTTCCAGAGGTGCTGGAAGAGCAGCACGAGCCACCGCACGAGAGCCGTGATGGGAGACACCGAAACGCGCGGAAGGAACAAAAGAAAAACCAACTCCCCCCGCGAGGGCCGCTATTTTGGAAGACGCAAAACTTCCCCGCTCTTAGGGCACACCTGGAGCGCTGCCCCTGTCCCAGCCCCGCATCCCGGGCCCGGCCCCCTCCGCAGAAGGGAACGCGCCCGGGGCGGGGGTCCCGGCTCTCACCGGAGCCCCCAGGCCGGCAGCTCTCCCGGCCAGGCTGCCACGGCCGAGGCCCCCGAAGGGAGCGGCACCGGGGCGCTGGGACCGCGCTGAGACCGCGCTGAGACCGGGGGCTCCCGCCAGCGCCGGGCTCGGGCTGCGGGCACTCCCCGCGCCGGGCTCGGGGCTGCGCTGCTGGCTCGGCGCCGGGCCCGGGCTGCGGGACCTTGAGCCGGGAGAGCGACGAGCCCCGGGGCCGGGGGATGGGGGGAGCGCGGCTGCGGCGGCCGGGCCGCGCGGAGCGCATCGCATCGCACCGCATCGCATCTCATCGCATCGCATCTCCCCCGGTGCAGGCGCGGCTCCCGGGGCCCACCGGGGGCGAAGTGGGGGGGCGATCGCCGGGCACCTGTCCCCCCCGGGCCCGAGCGGTACGGACCTGTCGCCGCACGGCTGCCCGGGACGCGGGCCAGCGCTGCCCGCCGCCGCTCCGCCATCGCCCCCCGCCGCCCCCCGCCGCCGCGGCGCGGCCCGTACCGCAGTCGGCGCAGAGGATCCGCGCCACGTCCCGCTTGAGGTTCTTGCCGCTGGTGTCGAGCGGAGCGAAGGCGGTGCGGAAGACGAGCGGCTCCTCGGTGGGCTCGAGGAAGAAGATGTAGCGGTGGTTGCGCTTCACTTTGAAGCAGGGCGCCTTGGAGCCCACGCTGATGAGCTGCTCCCGCTGCAGCCCCCCGCTGTTGAGGGGCCACAGGTCGAGCACCTTGACCAGGACCCCCCCGGCGGGCCCGGCGCCGCGGCTGTCATTGCCGCCGGCGGGGGGGCCCACGGACTGCACCTTGCCCTCCAGCACCACCGCCGCCGTGTACGCCTGGTCCTGCACCGACTTGAGGCTGGGCGAGTAGCAGGCGAGGGAGACGCCGAAGAGCAGCATGGAGAAGCCGGGCGCCGGGTCGCGCCTCATGCCGCCGGCTGCCGCTCGCTGCCCGCCGGCCCTGCGGCGGCGGCCGGGCTGCGGGGCCGGGCTGCGGGGCTGCGGCGCGGCGGGCGCGGCGGGGCGGAGCGGAGCGGAGCGGCGCGACGCGGGGCGGCACGGCACGGCGCGGGGCGGCACGGCACCGGCACGGAGCGGCACGGCGGGGCACGCCACCGGCACGGCCTGGCGCGGCACCGCCACCGGCACGGGCACTGGCGCGGCGCGGCGCGGGGAGGAGGCGGGATGCTCCCTCGGCTGCCCCTGCCCCCGGGATGCTGACCCCCGCAAGCCCCCGGAAAGGTGATTCCCTGCCCGGGGACTCCCCCCACGGGGATGCCCGCTGCGGTGGGGATCCCCGGCGTCCCTGGGGGTCCTCGGGGATGGAGGCAGAGCGCGTTGCCTCCATCGGGCCGTGGAGCCAGCCCCTCGGCAGGCCCCCAGGCGCTCGCAGAACCCCCCCTTTTCCCCGCAGCGGGAGCCAAAGATGCGCTCGTTTGGGGGCGGCTGCAGGTGACACGGGGGTTCCGCCATGCGCAGGGCGCGGGAGCCGGGGATTCCTCCTTGCCCGATGGTTTTATGGAGCTGGGAGGTTCGTGCCCGAGATTCCCTGCACACCTGAAGGAAAGGCATTAACATAGAGACAAACGGAGCACGCAGTGGCCGGGGAGACAAAGCCGCCTTTCATGCCCTGTCCCTGCTGCCTCTCGTTAATAAACAAATGCTTTTCCCTGCAGTGCCTCCCAGGAGGAGTCGCTTTAAGCTCCAAAAAGGTGCTTGTTTGTGTTTATTTTCCAGGCTGATCCCGAAGCATCTGCACTCCCGAAGCCTCGCTGCCCAGGCAGTGCGGGAGGGAGCTGAGATGCTCAATTAGCAGCAGCGGGGGCTTTGTGGTTGCTGTTGCTCTGGATTCTGCGTGGAAGGGGAGCGGCCATAGTCCCATCCCACGGAGGTGACCTGCAGGCGGGAGGGCTGGGCTCAGCCCAGGCGATGGCTCCGGGCACAGCCTGCGACGGCCCCGGCGCCTTCAGAGCCCCAGGGAAAGCCCTCAGCAAACCCCAAGAGATGGCAAGAGCGGGGTCTTTGAGCCCATCAGTGAGAGCAGAGGAGCACAGATGGCAGGACCAGGATTTGCTGCCCGTTTAACACAGCACAGAACCATCAGCAAAAACGGGAAGGGAGCAGAGCCGCCGTGCCCAGCCCAGCCCAGGCATGGGGCGTAGCCTCTCCTCGCCTTTCCCCGGCCCGGGGCGGGAGCCAGCGTTGTCCCACCGGCGGCACACGAGGGCATAGCCCTGGCACACGAGGGCACAGCCCTGGCACACGAGGGCACAGCCCCAGACACGCACCCAGGGCTCCCGCTGCCAGCCGGGACCGCTGCTCTTGCCCTGTCTGGGAGCGCTGGCAGCTCGCAGAGCAGCGCTGCCCTTGCAGGGCCCCGGTGCACCGGGAGCCCCGCGGTGTGCTCACAGCAGGGCTTGGGGACCATTCACTTCTTGTACACATTTCCTCCTGCTAAGCGTGATTTGCTGCGGCTTTTTGGTCTCAGGTGTTTCTGAAGGCTTTCTCTTTTCCCCGGATTGGTGACCATGCAGAACTGCAGAGGAATGCAGGACATAGAAGGGACCAGAAGTGTTTCCCACAGCAGAGGGAAGAACAGTATTTTAGATTCAGGAAGCTGCTCGGAGGAGCAGGGAAACCACCTGACTTCTCTCTTCTTCTGACATAAATCTCTGTGGAATTTCCCCTTTCCCTATCATTTTGCTCAGACAGCAAGTGAGGTTCTGACTGAGAAGGACAGAGATACCCGATAGCACAACCTGATCTGGAGCTTTCCCCTGCCCCTCCCCAGAAGGGGCAGCTTCATGCTGAGTTGCTAATCCTTGTCTGGTTTTGCAGGCTGAAATCCCAACGGGACCACAGTGGTTCTCCTGCTGAGAAATTCAGTGCAAGATACCTGTGAGGCCTCGGGGGCAGTTCTGAAAAATGCGGGTTTTCTTTGTCTCTGGGGCATTTTGAAGTCCAGAACACTTAGCCTCAAAAATGGCACTGGTCACATCTCCTTTTAGCAGTATTTTTCCTACTGTTCAGCCTGACTCTTGTGAATTCAACTGGTTTTCATCACTTGAGACACTTGCTTTTCTTGTATCATTTCAGAAATTGTTTAGGACTAAATCCCTCTCCCCCCTTTTTTGCTGTTCTTCCCACAAAAATGGAAAATCATTATTTTGCATTTTGACATGTGAAATAAATAAAGCAAGGCCCTTGGTGCAGTTACCAGATCTACCTGAACACTGGCTTTGAGAGAATGAAGCCTAAATAACTTATTAAAAAAAAAATCCTTCAGTTGAGGGTAACTGTTTGCAGGGAACCCAGGAGGCCTGTGGTCTGTTTTAATTTACCCAAAGCCCATCTCTCCCCTAAGTCCCTGCTGTGAGAACACATCATATTTGCCATTCTGGAAGAGAGATGGAGAATCTGAGCTCAGCCTGGATTCCACCCTGTCTGGAGGAGCCCAGAGTTCAGCAGCACCATCAGAGGTGCTGACAAACAGAGGTTTTCTTTTCTCAGGCAAATGCTGTGGGGGCTGGTTTTCCTTTTCCCTCCTTTAATTTTGTTCCTGCAATTTCCCAGAGATGCCTGAAAACAAAGCACCTCTCAGGTCTGTCTTCCCTCTGCCAAGGGAGCTCCTGGCACAGAGCCCTGCAGAAGCTGCACAGGGCAGTGTCCCAGTGTGCCTCCCTTCTCCAGGGAGCCCTGCAGCTCTTCTGCAAGGACAGGTGCTGACCTCCTGAAGCCTTGGTAGGGCTGACCTGGAACAGAGACTGGACAGAGCTAGAGAATAAAGTCGGATTTATTGAAAGGCCTTTAAGGCTATACCTTGGCCAGGACCAGAGCCTGACCCAAGGTGGACTTAGAATGGTCATGAAATGGGTGACTGGTAACAACTTTTCTAAGTTTTGGTCCATTTGCATATTGGAGTTTAACTGTCCAGTTACAGCTCCAGGTTGTGAGGTCCCGTCCTTCTTGTTCCTCCCTCCAGCCCACCTTTGTTTGTCTCTTCGGGCCTGAAAGTTGTCCTTGGTCTGCAGCAGGAAAAG
This sequence comes from Prinia subflava, assembly GCF_021018805.1. NCBI lineage: Eukaryota > Metazoa > Chordata > Aves > Passeriformes > Cisticolidae > Prinia > Prinia subflava. The sequence goes on along the minus strand of NC_086262.1, from coordinate 2,942,414 downwards.
GATTTGTTTTGTCTCCCTATTCTGTGAGGAGACCTTACTAGCACTGAATGTGAGGCTCAGAACTGCATCCCTGGGCAGCACAGAGTCTGAAAAACAGGAAAGCTAAAACTTAAGGCATCACTCCAACAGCACAGGCAGGTGAACTGTCCCCCTTCATCTTCCTACAGGCTGCAGATGCTCAGCCTCCTCCGTGTCAGCTGAAGATGTGCTCCTGCCAATCCCATGTGGGGCTGTTGGTGTAAGGAGGAGCACAGCACAGCACAGAGTCACCAACCATGCTGAGCTGGGAGGGACCCACAAGGATCATCGAGTTCAACACCCAGGACACCCCAACAATCCTACCCTGTGCCTCAGAGCACTGGCCAAGTGCTCCTGGAGCTCTGGCAGCCTTGGGGCTGTGGCCATTCCCTGGGGAGCCTGGGCAGCAGTGCCAGCACCCCCTGGAGGAAGAACCTTCTCCTGATATCCAACCTAACACGCACCAGCCATTCCCTGGTGTTATCCAGCATGGGGCAGTGCTAAGCTCTTGCCCATTTCAGGCCAGCCTCAGAACCATGCATGCATTGCAAGGGTGTCCCCGCACCTCCCACAGCCCTGCCCAGCACCAGCCCTACCCTGGTTCCCTGCAGGGAGCCTGAAGCCCTGCTGGTGTGTAGATGGCAAATACAGGAGACACTGAGCCATACCCCAGCCAAGGGAACATTGCTTTCCCTCCCTATAGGACATTCCTTCCCTGCAACAAAAAGCCCCAAACACCAACAAATCCATTGCAGCCTTTTTTTTTTTTTTTTCCACCTCCACATCTTCTCTGCAAGGATTTATTTGGCTTGTTCAGTTTGGGGATGCCCATGGAGAGCATCAGTGCCTGCCACGTGGGGCAGGAGCCAGCCCTTCACCAGGACACACCAGGCTCCTGGCACCAGGGGCACACCACCACAGCCTCAGGTGAAATGAGAAAAGCAGGTGATAAATGATGAACACAGGAATTATATGGAAAAGCAAAGCCCAGCACTCTGAGACTCCAGTCTGGACATTGACTAACCACAGGATCAGAGAATGGCTTGGGTTAGAAGCAACTTTAAAGATCATCTACTTCTACATATCTCCTGCCTGTTAATGTCAACTTCCACACCAGGGGAAGGCCGAACTGAGGGTTGTAGCTGTGGGCACCAGTGCTGCCTCTCCCAGAAATGGGATCAGGCACAGAGGCCTGATCCAGACACCCATCCTGCTCTCAGCTGGGAGAGCATCGACCCACTGTAATTCCATGAGATGCTCAACAGTCCAAAGAAAACTTGAGAGCATTTGCTGTAGGGAGAAAAAGCAGGATTTTATTATGATGAAACCCACCCCAAAAAACCTTTTATCTTTTGGCACGTGGTGATCAAAGGGAAAAAAATCAAGACCAAGTGGTTTCCTCCACCTGGGAGAAAAGCTGTTAGGGTTCCCTCCAGCCCCTGTGTGACATATTCACCTAGGCAGTAGGAAGGGAAAAAAGCTACTCATCCTTCAAGGAAATGTGTGCCTCTTTTATTTGCTACCCTCCCTGAGAAACTCATTCACTCCTTGTCCACCCACACGAGCAGGAATGATGAATGAAAAACAAACCATAAACAACTCAGCCTTCCCTTTTTGCTCCCAGCCTTCCAATCAGATGTTCCAGCCCCTGCCTCAGTGCCCAGGCTTTGCCCGTTGATCATTCCCATCGCGTGCCTTGGCTCGCTGTGCCGCTCACACGCTCCGTTCCTTGGATACAGACAGCTGCATCCAGCACTTGTCAGCAGGCCCAGCTCCAGGAGGGCTTCACTCAGGGTGAAGGGCACAGGGGAGCCTCTGCAGGGCACCCCTGCCCAGAGCCAGAGGGTTCCTGCGGTGAGACTGGCAGAGGTGGACGCTGGCAGGGAGCTGATGATCAGCAAGGCAGCTCCTCTTGTCCCCCAGAAGGACTGCGGTGCCCAGGCACTGAGATGTGTAACCAGAAAGATGACACAGGGTGCAAAATGGCAAAAACACTCCCCACAGGATGGTGTATGCCAGTCTCCAGCCCTCCAGTGAGAGACCCTCCATCCCAGAGATTCTCCCTGGGCTGGATTTCACTGCCAGCCACTCTGACGTTTCTCTCCCTTCTCTCCACACAACCTCTTACACCCCCCTGTGTATTAAATAACAATTGCAGTCAGAGCAGGGCATCAGGTATGAATTTCCATCACAGGAATTCTCTGAATTCCCATCACAAGTAAAGTCCCCTCCCACTTTTGCCTGTTTTGTGTATTTTATGCAAAAATATTCTGAGTGCGTCTATGCCTTATTACATGTGCAGGAAACACAGAGAATGAGGACTTGAGGTACCACCACAGTAATGGAGAGGGACAAGGCTCTTCAGCTGGCTTTGCCCTTGATTCCCTGTTTAAATATAATTTGACATTGTTAGACAAGAGACCCTCTCCAAATGACTTCTGAGATCCAGGAGAGCATTTCTGCAGCAACGAGTTACTGCTTGTAGGCAGCCTGTGGCTGGAAAATGCCCTTGATATTACAGAAATGGTAACTTGTTTAATAGATCCAAATAAATAGGAAAGCCCAGGAGCTCAGGTGGCAGCATCTGAGCCCTGTACTGAGAGGTGCACAGACCTTAAGGCAAGGCTAAATATAGGCCTCACAAACCAGAACAACAGAGCTTTTACTGAGAAGATAATCAAGCCCTGGAGGAAACTACACAATATAAAGCTTAGATTTAAAATAAATGTGAAATGAGTTGGTGGATTCGGGACTAGTTCCTTATGGAAAAGTTTTCACATCAGAAGAAAATCGCTTGATGAAATGGACTCTTTAATTAGCAATTTCAGCAAGAAGCCAGGAGGATTGGAGGGGTTCTGGAGCCTCATCCCTCACCTTTCCATCTTGCCCTCTGCAAGAAGAGCTGGGATCAGGGTAGGGCTGGACTGTCCCAAGCTGCTGCATGTAAGGGGCTGAAGAGGAGCCTGTTTGTTCTCCTTGTGCTCTCCTGTTACCAGGCACATTCCCAAAAACATCCTGAGCTCTCCAAAAGCAACACCCAGGGCAGCAGGTGCAGAACCCAGGCAGGAAGGAAGAACCACAGCCTGGGCAGAGGACAGGGGTCCCTGGCTCCCTGCACCACAGAGCCTCATCCTGCACCCACCTGGGACTGTCCAAAGCAGCTTTCAGGCAGCCAGTCCTGAATGCAGCATCCCTCCTGTGATGCCCAGCTAGGGAGGCTGGATCCAGGGCACACCAGGGCACTGCCATGTCCTCACACAGCTAAAGGGATGCAAATTTAAAAATAAGACCAAGATGTTTTTCCTTTTCCTCCCTCATTCTTTCCTCGCTTCGTCTCCCACTGTAATCTTGTGGTTTGCAATTAAATCGTGTCTTTATGTCTCCTTTCCTCAATAAGCTAATGAAAATGACTTTTGCTCCAAGGTGAAGCATGAATGCCTCACTCTGTGCTGAGCATGAGAGCAAGACCCAGCGCCCAGGAGGAACAGAAGCTCCTGCTTCCCTGGGGAGCGATGGGCTGAGGGGGGCTCCTGAGCCCCTCCAAGCAGCCAAGCCTCAAGTTTCAATTTCCAGCTCCATTTTCAGCTCCCCCTCCTCCTTGCAAAGCCTGTGCAGCAGCAGTGGGAGGTTACAAACAGAGCCAGGCAGCTCATCTGCTGCCTCCCGCTCGTGTGATCCGTGGGCACACACGTGCGTGTGCTGGATCCTCCCTCTTCGGGCACCTCAAGACTCTCCCAGCACATCCAAGGCCGCGCAGCTTTCCCGGTCTGCAGCTCCCTCCTCAGTCCTGGCTGGAGCTGAGGACTCAGGCAGCACCACGTGCATCTGCACTGAGGTTAACCCTGCAGAGCCAGGGACAGCCAGCGGTATTTCCTCATCCAAATTCATCCCTGGGAAGGATGCCAGGCCAGCTCTGACAAGGCAGAGGCTTCAGTGGGAGTCTCTGCTTGCTACAGGAGTGACGGGGCTCTGACATCAGCAACGCTGACCTGCCCCAGGGGATGCTGCTCCTGCCTCTCTCTCCTCTCCTGAAGGCTGGGTCACACACACGGACTCGTGGGGCAGGGATACAGGCACTAAAAGGGGGAGGTGGTCACATTTAGTCTGTCTGAGAGGAAGTTTAGGGCTGAGTTAATGCCTAAAACCTACCTGGAGGGCTGGTACAAAGGCAACAGAGCCAAAGTCTCCTTGGTGGGGCATGTCACACAGGGCAGTGGGCCTGTAGTGCAGCTTGGGAGGCTGGGGGTGAATATCCAGGTGATCTTTCTTTCCCAGGAGGTGGTGTAGCCCTAGGAGAGCACACAGCATGGGGCAGGGGTCCTTCATTGTTTGGGGTTGATGAAGCTGAGCCCAGTGTGGCCATGGTCATCCTGACAACAGTCATGGTGCAAGCAGGCACCAGGAGCATCCCAGGGCTACCATCCCACTGCCCCTTCCAGGACCCTGAGACTCTGGGATATATGAGCTCTAACCAGTCTGGCGTGGCTGTTTCTGAGCCCCCAGCCAGTGGGAAAGTGCTGGCTGCCCATGGCACAACACACAGCACTGTCTGTTCCCTTCCAGGAATCACTGCTTCTTCACGCATGGAAGAAATGGGGACGTGAGTGAGGCCTTCAGAGCAGGGGTCTGGCACAACCCTCTTGTTTCCCCAGGCTGGGGATGGCCAGGGTGGCAGCAGGAGCTCTGCTCTGAGGGGAGCAGTCTGTCCCTAGTCCCCCAACAAGCCCTGTGCACACCCAATTCCCTGGGGACACTCCCTGGACTGGGTGGGGGAGGAGGTGGTGTGGGGGCCTCTCCAGCCTCAGTGGGAAATGCCCAGCAGCAAAAGGCTTGATAAAATATCTGTTTTAACAAGGCGGAGTAAAAAGAGAAATATCAAGGGCAAGTAAGCCTCATGCCCCTTCAGATGCAGAGCACCCTGCACTCGTGCAGCATTGGATGGACCCAGGATGGATTTTCCCCTGTGCTGCACATATCCCTTCCCTGGAGGGAAATTCTTCCTTTTTGGTTCCTCCAGCTATTACAAATCCTTCTTTTTATTCTGCCTTGTTAAGGCAGCTGTTTTATTATGCCATTTGCTGTTGGGCCTTTCATACTGAGATGCAGAATTAACCCTCTCACAGGTGTCAGAGCCCCTTCCCTTCCCAGCCCCCTGCACTGCTTTCTCCAAAACAGAGCAGTCTGTGGCTGCTCTGCTGGCTGCAGACTGTCCCACAAGTCTCCAGCAAAGTCCCCAGTTTACTGCTGCTTCTGGTTTGTAAATGGTTTTCCTCTCCAACACAAACAGGTGCCCCACACACCACAGTCTCTTACCTGCTCCATCCACACCTTGTGGAATCCCAGCACTGCATCTCCCCACCTGAACCTCATGGTATTTGCTGAGCAGTTGTAAAACAATTAATTGAATTTAATTATTGAGAGGATGTTCATGTCTCCCGCACACTTACACACCACGTTATCTCAATCACACCAGGACTGGTCTATAATTCTCTTTTTAATGAGTTCCCAAAATATTCCCATAAGCAATATCCTCAAACCAGCTCCTCTATCTAGACACTGTGAGAGGCTGAAACCCCCCCTAATGGTCTCTGGGGAGAGAGAAGGACTTCTTGCTGTGCTGGGTGCATTCTGTATTGGCAATTGGCCAGGCAGTTCCTGCTCTCCACAGCAGCAGGGTTCAGGGGAGCTGAGGTTTTCTCCTCCTGGTGTGATCCAGCCTACTGAGCTCCTTCTGTCTACTGCAGGGTATTGCACAGCCCCAACTGGGACTTGTGGGTCCAAAAGCAGACCAAGGAATTACCTCATAAAAGTGACGCTGTTTCCCCTCTGACACCAAGCCAGAGTGGAGTCTGCAGCCAATTTGCTCTGTGAGAAACCAGAGCATGGAAAAATTTCAGTACCTTCATCATTTTACTCATGGCATCTTTGAGGGAAAAGCAAAAAGATATTGCCTCTGTGGTAAGGGTCTGGCTTATAGAATAAGAGATTTTCAATTAAACACCTCTTCAGCAAAATGCAAAACACTGAGATGAGTTATGGGACAGTTTGGGGTTTTTTTCTTTGAGCTGGTAGTCTCCAGATAAGCCACAGAGGGCAGGAATCCTAGGTTTCCAAATCCCAGGCAGGTCCCAAGAGGATGGAAAGGAATCCCACCCACGGCCACAAAGGCCACAGAAAATACCCCCAGAGCAGCTCTGAAAGAGATATAGGCAAATGTTAATAAGTACTAAATAAACTTTGATACTTTGAGACATTCCCCTGCTACAGTACAACATTTCTTAGTGCTGCCTGGGAAGTCACCCATAGAAAATGGATAATGCCTGACTCTTCCTTGTCACAGCACCCAGGTGAGGCTCACAGGACTCTGCAGTTGTGGGCTGGGCCTCTCATCACCTCAGGGCTGGTAGGAATCAACCCCATCACCTTGTGAATGACAAGTGACTCTGCTGCCTCAGATAACCCCCTCACCAGTCCCTTTTCCTCTTGGTAAAGCTTAAAATGAGAAGCCAGGTTGGCTTTTCCCTTCCTCAATGCCCAGAAAACATTGGACCTTCAAAGGGAGATATCCCACCTACCTCCCACCTGTGGCAGCCCCCCTCTCTCCCAGGAGGATTGCAAAGCTGGCCATACCTCCATGTATCAGCACAGCTGAGACCTTTGCTCTCCTGTCTGGGTTTGGAAAGACAGGTGTCTGTCAGGGAAAACTGGAGTTTCCCTTGGAATGGAGAATGTAAAACCCGCTCCCTCCAAGTTATTAAAATTTTGCAATTAGGAGATTTCAGGCAAAAAAAATGGGATTAGGAATAACGGTTCTTTACTAGAAATATTAAAAAATACAAATCCAGTAATAAAAAAATAATAATTAAAAAAAAAAAGCAAGCAGACAAACAAAAGTACTAGAAATCCCTGACAGAGTCAGGAATACAACCTGACACCCTGTTGGCCAGGGTGTTGGAAGCAGTCCAAATAAATCCTCCTGGAGTGACAGATGTGGTTCTGTTGGAGTAGAGATGATCCTGTAGACAGGTTCTGTGGTGGTGAGATGAGTCCAGTCATCCTCTGGGAATCCAGTGGCAAAGAGGAATGTCTGGGGTCCCTGTGTCCCCATTTTTATCTGGGTAGGAATGGTTGGTTCCTCCCCCTGGGTGGAGCATCTCCCAATGGATGATGGAATGTGTCAGTCACTGGTGACCCTCAATGGCCCATTAACAGAAGATATCCCCGAGGGTGGGCAGTGGTGACAGAGATCACAAACACTGCCCCACCTGGTTTAACAGCTGGGCTGTTATCAGAAGGCATCCACCCTCCTCCCCCTGGAGTTATAAGAGATAAAGAAAAAAGAAACCATCCCCAATTGCTTTCTACAGATGAAATAGAATACACTTTTTCTTTAACCCAAGATGTCTCCTTGAAGGACCACTGTGACTTCCCACCAGGGAAGGTGTAAGACCCTAAAACGAGAGATATGCGACTCCAGGCAGCTCTTTTCTATAACGCTGTTTATTACAGAGATGATGTTACAGCAGTCTGGGGTTGTGGGTAACAGAGCTCTAAAGCTCTAAAGCTCTCTACCCACCTCTAAAGCTGCCAGCTACAGCTTACAGACATGCCTGAAGCCACTTTAGTTCTGGTTACGATGCATTATATACTTTCCTTACTTAGCATCTTAATACATAATAACCAGTCAATACCTACACATTTACCTATAGCCTATCACAATTATTAACATTACCATAATATGGTTAGTACCATCCAATCACATCAAGTTAGTATGTTGCAGTTTAAACTTAAAGTTGTTTTGCAGTTGAAATTTCTTAGACCTTTTTTCTACTTGGTAAAAACATATTTTTGTTTGCCTAGGGTTTTCCTGAGTTTTATCTTTACTTGGTAAAAACATCTTTTTGTTTGTGGTCAACATATTCTTTGTTCTAGTCATAAAATCTCCTTCCAACTCATCTTAACCTTTGTTTTCTTAGTTGTCCAGTAACAGCTGGCTCAGCAATTCTAACTTTAGACATCTTTTATACTTCCGTATGAAAACTTGCTGCCATCTCTATTTCACTTACAGGTTCCACATTCACAGAGCCTTCTGCTAAGCACTCATATCTGTAAAACCTTCCTGGTAAACTTTCATCTTTCCCAACAGGAAGGCACTGGAGTATGGTTTAAAGAACAGCTTTATCCTCCTGGAAAAGACAGGGAATGGGGTCTTGGGCAGATGCCTCCTCCCAGTTGTGGGGCAGGACATATGGCTGGGCCACAGAAGGACAGGCTGCAATACTTGAAGAATGGCTTCAAACACTCATCCTGGTATCCCTCACTCCATGAAATCATACTCAGAGATCATCTCACACCTCCTCTAAACAGGCTTTGTTTGCCACCACAGGCAGTTGCTGTGGCGAGATGAGATGCCTTGGCTGTTCCCATGTTTGCATAATGAGGAGCTTAGAAGTTACAAGCTATAAATTCTTCCGGACCAAAGCTCCCACATTCTCCAGGCCAGGCCAAGAAGTATCTGTGTAAATAGGTTTGTTTACAGTCAACCAAGTGTTTTCAGCCCAGGGACCCAACCAGATTCCTGTCCTGATGATGTGAGTGCCAAACAGCAGCAGCAGCAGCTCCAGCAGCAGGGCAGAGCAGCAGGTGCCCTGCTTGGATCTGTGCCCATCCCACAGGGCTGTGGGATCCGTGTCCCACCTGAGGGCCCAGACTGCTGGAGAAGGATCAGCCCCATGGGACACTGTCAGACAGAGCAAGACCAAGCACAGGGCCAGTGTGAAAACTCAGACCCACCTCCAGGAACAGCTTTGAAGGGGGCAACTCCTGTCTCCTGGATCAGCAGAGCAGCTCCCACCCTCCCTGGAGAGCATGGACCTGCTCCCAGGGCAAATCCCTGCTCAGCCTCAGCACCAAGACAGCTCTGCAAGGCACAGGGATGAAACACTTCAAAACAAGCTTGGACCAGGGCCACGGCTGGCCATGAGCCAGGGAGGGGCCAAGAGCACTGTGAGCAGAAAAGGTGTTTATAAACACCTCTCAAGCCTCCTGCACAGCAAGAAGAGCTGCGGAGATGCCTTTGGCTCCTTCCTGCTTGTCTCTGGCTGGGCTCCACAAGAGCTTCCACAGCATGTTTTTGTCCATTTATCTTAGAATTGGGAGGGAGGGGAGTTGGAAGAGTTTAAATTAAACTCCAGTGCCTCTGCTCTCCTCCAGGTAAGTATTACTCTATTCCTGGGTAGCATCTCTGAAATTACTGCTTTAGGTATCAGCTGTGCCTGCAGGGCTGCATCTACTCTCACACACACACATCTGCCCCCGTGAGCCAAAGGCAGGTCCTGAGCTTCTGCAATGAGCTTAACACTGCCAGAACAAGCCTTGAGTACACCCATTAACCTCGTGGCTGCATTTTACCACCACAGGAAAAAAGGATTCAAAACCAGGGACACTAAAATCCCTGGGTGGGTGCAGCATCCAGGGGGATGATTATCTGGGTGCAGCAAGAGGTTCCACCACAGGAACATCAACTGCTTGCAATCCAGCAATGGATCTGAGCACTTGTCTGTACTGCACAGCTGCAATTTGATTTTCCTTGTGTGAGTTTGGGGACAGCTTTCCTTTCAGAACCATGTAAACCAAACCCCATGGAGGATGGGGAGCTGGGACCCCATGTGCTGGTTGTGGCTGGGGTGGAGTTAATTTTCTTCCCAGTAGCTGCTATGGGGCTGTGCTTTGGATTTGTGCTGAAAACATGGGTGATAACACAGAGATGTTTTTGGTTTTGCTGAGCTGGGCTTACACAGAGCCAAGCCTTTTTGTGCTCCTCATATTGCCCCACCAGTGAAAGGATTGGGGATGCACAAGGAGCTGGGAGGGGACACAGCCAGGACAGCTGACCCCCACTGACCCAAGGGATATCTCAGACCACGCAGCTCTGCTGTCCTGGGGGTGCCTGAACTCCTGCATGCAATGGCAGGTGGGGAACAGATTCCTTGCTTTGCTGGTGCACGCGGCTTTTGCCTTCCCTATTAAACTGTTTTTATCTCAGCTGCCAGTTTTTCTCACTTTTACCCTTCTGATTCTCTCTCCCATCCCAGCAGAGGGGAGTGAATGAGTGGATGATGCTGCTGAGCTGCCATGAGGGGTCAAAGCACAGCACTGTGTCACGCTGGCAGCAGCCAGCCCACCTGAGAGCTGAGGACTCGCTGCATCCTCTCACAGTGGTAACAGTCAGGTTAGCATCCTCAGAGAAAAACTTCCAGGGAAAAGAAAAAGTCAAAGCATCCTTTACTTGGATGCAAAACTGGTAAACTGTGATTTGCTCTAAATCTCATTTCAAAACTGCCATTTGTTCTGTATCTTCCTGCTCATCCTCACAGATGTTTGGGGTTTCTCTGGCCCCACATGGAAGTAGTCAGCTCATTTCACCCCAGCTCTGTGAGCAACCTTGCTCCCCGGGATCAGATTGTAAGAAATCTTGTCCTGAGTTGGGACTTGCAATATCCTCACATACTTTTTAAGAAAAGGGGGCTTAAGGTAATCTGAGAAAGAATCCCAGCCTGCAGAAAGCTGCATTGGGGAGGGGCTGGAGTATTAACCTCAAAACCAGGAGTTACAAATGGCCAGAAAGCTCAACTGGCTGGAGGAGGAGGTGTGCAGGTCCGAGGCACGCTCACACCTGGGAGTCTCTAGTGCCAAGACATCTCTCTGCCTCCTCCCACCCTTTTCTCCTCTGGGGGCCTGCACCAGCTGGGCTGCTCTTGGACACGCTAGGGACCCCACCCGGCGTGAGCCAACAGCTTTGGAGGCTGCAAATTACCGGCAGGATGAGGCAGGCATTGCGGCACGGGACGGGGATGCGCCTCTGTCAGGCAAGGCTGGGAAAGCCAGAACCTGCAGACAATGCCAGCCAGTGCTCTCTAAAGCACTCTTCCCAAAAACGTGCCTTGAGGGGATGGATTCACAGCCCACAACCCCCAGCGTGTCCATAAGCCCAGAAGGAAAAGCAAGAGCAGAGAGGGTGTCAGCTGCCTTGCTGCTTGGCTGTGCAAGTCCAGGAGCAGAAGTCATGGCTGGAGGAACAGGAGCAGCTGGGAACAGCTCTGGAGACAGTGGCAAGGCAGCATGGAAACAAGAGGAATCAAACAGCAAAACACAGGAGGGGCTGTCATTTTAATAAAAGAATGAACCAGCTGGTCACCAGGAGCCAGGGCATCTGTGAGCCAGGTAGAGCCCACCTTCCTGGGCATCCCTGTGGACAGAGAACCTTCCCAGCCAATGCCATGGGCATGGAAGAGGGACGGGACGGGACGGGACGGGACGGGACGGGACGGGACGGGACGGGACGGGACGGGACGGGAAGGGAAGGGAAGGGAAGGGAAGGGAAGGGAAGGGAAGGGAAGGGAAGGGAAGGGAAGGGAAGGGAAGGGAAGGGAAGGGAAGGGAAGGGAAGGGAAGGGAAGGGAAGGGAAGGGAAGGGAAGGGAAGGGAAGGGAAGGGAAGGGAAGGGAAGGGAAGGGAAGGGAAGGGAAGGGAAGGGAAGGGAAGGGAAGGGAAGGGAAGGGAAGGGAAGGGAAGGGAAGGGAAGGGAAGGGAAGGGAAGGGAAGGGAAGGGAAGGGAAGGGAAGGGAAGGGAAGGGAAGGGAAGGGAAGGGAAGGGAAGGGAAGGGAAGGGAAGGGAAGGGAAGGGAAGGGAAGGGAAGGGAAGGGAAGGGAAGGGAAGGTGCGGGAAGGGAAGGGAAGGTGCGGGAAGGGAAGGGAAGGTGCGGGAAGGGAAGGGAAGGGAAGGGAAGGGAAGGGAAGGGAAGGTGCGGGAAGGGAAGGGAAGGGAAGGTGCGGGAAGGGAAGGTGCGGGAAGGGAAGGGAAGGGAAGGGAAGGGAAGGGAAGGGAAGGGAAGGGAAGGGAAGGGAAGGGAAGGGAAGGGAAGGGAAGGGAAGGGAAGGGAAGGGAAGGGAAGGGAAGGGAAGGGAAGGGAAGGGAAGGGAAGGGAAGGGAAGGGAAGGGAAGGGAAGGGAAGGGAAGGGAAGGGAAGGGAAGGGAAGGGAAGGGAAGGGAAGGGAAGGGAAGGGAAGGGAAGGGAAGGGAAGGGAAGGGAAGGGAAGGGAAGGGAAGGGAAGGGAAGGGAAGGGAAGGGAAGGGAAGGGAAGGGAAGGGAAGGGAAGGGAAGGGAAGGGAAGGGAAGGGAAGGGAAGGGAAGGTGCGGGAAGGGAAGGTGCGGGAAGGTGCGGGAAGGGAAGGTGCGGGAAGGTGCGGGAAGGTGCGGGAAGGTGCGGGAAGGTGCGGGAAGGGAAGGGAAGGGAAGGTGCGGGAAGGGAAGGGAAGGGAAGGGAAGGGAAGGGAAGGGAAGGGAAGGGAAGGTGCGGGAAGGGAAGGTGCGGGAAGGGAAGGGAAGGGAAGGGAAGGGAAGGGAAGGGAAGGGAAGGGAAGGGAAGGGAAGGGAAGGGAAGGGAAGGGAAGGGAAGGGAAGGGAAGGGAAGGGAAGGGAAGGGAAGGGAAGGGAAGGGAAGGGAAGGGAAGGGAAGGGAAGGGAAGGGAAGGGAAGGGAAGGGAAGGGAAGGGAAGGGAAGGGAAGGGAAGGGAAGGGAAGGGAAGGGAAGGGAAGGGAAGGGAAGGGAAGGGAAGGGAAGGGAAGGGAAGGGAAGGGAAGGGAAGGGAAGGGAAGGGAAGGGAAGGGAAGGGAAGGGAAGGGAAGGGAAGGTGCGGGAAGGGAAGGGAAGGTGCGGGAAGGGAAGGTGCGGGAAGGGAAGGGAAGGTGCGGGAAGGGAAGGGAAGGTGCGGGAAGGGAAGGGAAGGTGCGGGAAGGGAAGGGAAGGTGCGGGAAGGGAAGGGAAGGTGCGGGAAGGTGCGGGAAGGTGCGGGAAGGTGCGGGAAGGTGCGGGAAGGGAAGGGAAGGGAAGGGAAGGGAAGGGAAGGGAAGGGAAGGGAAGGGAAGGGAAGGGAAGGGAAGGGAAGGGAAGGGAAGGGAAGGGAAGGGAAGGGAAGGGAAGGGAAGGGAAGGGAAGGGAAGGGAAGGGAAGGGAAGGGAAGGGAAGGGAAGGGAAGGGAAGGGAAGGGAAGGGAAGGGAAGGGAAGGGAAGGGAAGGGAAGGGAAGGGAAGGGAAGGGAAGGGAAGGGAAGGGAAGGGAAGGGAAGGGAAGGGAAGGGAAGGGAAGGGAAGGGAAGGGAAGGGAAGGGAAGGGAAGGGAAGGGAAGGGAAGGGAAGGGAAGGTGCGGGAAGGGAAGGTGCGGGAAGGGAAGGTGCGGGAAGGGAAGGTGCGGGAAGGTGCGGGAAGGTGCGGGAAGGTGCGGGAAGGTGCGGGAAGGTGCGGGAAGGTGCGGGAAGGGAAGGTGCGGGAAGGGAAGGTGCGGGAAGGGAAGGTGCGGGAAGGGAAGGGAAGGGAAGGTGCGGGAAGGGAAGGTGCGGGAAGGTGCGGGAAGGTGCGGGAAGGTGCGGGAAGGGAAGGGAAGGGAAGGGAAGGGAAGGGAAGGGAAGGGAAGGTGCGGGAAGGTGCGGGAAGGGAAGGGAAGGTGCGGGAAGGTGCGGGAAGGGAAGGGAAGGGAAGGGAAGGGAAGGGAAGGGAAGGTGCGGGAAGGTGCGGGAAGGTGCGGGAAGGTGCGGGAAGGTGCGGGAAGGGAAGGGAAGGGAAGGGAAGGGAAGGGAAGGGAAGGGAAGGGAAGGGAAGGGAAGGGAAGGGAAGGGAAGGGAAGGGAAGGGAAGGGAAGGGAAGGGAAGGGAAGGGAAGGGAAGGGAAGGGAAGGGAAGGGAAGGGAAGGGAAGGGAAGGGAAGGGAAGGGAAGGGAAGGGAAGGGAAGGGAAGGGAAGGGAAGGGAAGGGAAGGGAAGGGAAGGGAAGGGAAGGGAAGGGAAGGGAAGGGAAGGGAAGGGAAGGGAAGGTGCGGGAAGGGAAGGTGCGGGAAGGGAAGGTGCGGGAAGGGAAGGTGCGGGAAGGGAAGGGAAGGGAAGGTGCGGGAAGGGAAGGTGCGGGAAGGTGCGGGAAGGTGCGGGAAGGTGCGGGAAGGGAAGGGAAGGGAAGGGAAGGTGCGGGAAGGTGCGGGAAGGGAAGGGAAGGTGCGGGAAGGTGCGGGAAGGTGCGGGAAGGTGCGGGAAGGTGCGGGAAGGTGCGGGAAGGGAAGGGAAGGGAAGGGAAGGGAAGGGAAGGGAAGGGAAGGGAAGGGAAGGGAAGGGAAGGGAAGGGAAGGGAAGGGAAGGGAAGGGAAGGGAAGGGAAGGGAAGGGAAGGGAAGGGAAGGGAAGGGAAGGGAAGGGAAGGGAAGGGAAGGGAAGGGAAGGGAAGGGAAGGGAAGGGAAGGGAAGGGAAGGGAAGGGAAGGGAAGGGAAGGGAAGGGAAGGGAAGGGAAGGGAAGGGAAGGGAAGGGAAGGGAAGGGAAGGGAAGGGAAGAGGCCCGCCCAGGCATCATGCCAGTTCCAGGCATCACTGGAGGCAAAGAAGCCACCTGGATACTGGGAAACAGGCAGTCACATACACGGATGACACAGCCCTTGCTAACTGCTGCACATGATGCTGGGCTCTAGTCCTTACTCCTCAGGAGACAAGGAGCAGAGAGCCCTGGGTTTATAAATTATTCTCATTGAAAACCAGCAAGATTGGAATTTTGTGGCCATTTGTTGCAAGCTTCCGACAGAAGAGCAGCCAGCACTTCCTGGATTATGTGGGGAGCTGGAGAACCATGGTAACCTCTTAATGTCTCTGAGAACCAAGAACTGGGGAGGGTCCTCGCTCTCTGCAGGTGATGACAGCACAGAGCCCTCCATGGTCAGAAAGAACAAATGAGGGGGAAGCCAGCTGAGAAAAGGGCAGGGGGGGACTTACAGGCCAGTAAGAGGAGATGATAAAGCACACTGCAGTTGGAACAAGCCATCATGCAAACAATCCCAAACTTAGTTCACTTGGATAGGACATCACATAGTGCTTAGAAGAATTAGCACTTTATCTTTGCAGACACAAGAAGCAAGAACTTGTTCTGCCATTTTGCAGTCACTGATTCTTTTTTTCTTTCTTTCTTTTTTGTTTGTTTTTTGGTCCTGGAGAGTGAGCAAAAGAGGCATCGTTACAGTTCACCATGGAAACTGCCACCGTGGGCAAGGAATGGCTGATATGTCCTCGGGATGTCACCCTTAGCAGGTGGCCAAAAAAGACACAAACCCTGCACCCAGGGCCAGTCTGGATCCAGCTGTGCCCCACTCTGGAACACCTGGAAGCCAGGCTCCCTGGCAGGGTCATCCCTCGGGCAGTGATCCTCCAGTACCCCCACAGAGGAATCCTTGCCTTGGTGCTCCCCCAGAAGAGATCAAAGGAAGCGGAGTTGCTTTCTTGGAGAGAAACGGTTCCAACTGGAGGGCTGCAGTTGTCCGTGGCCAAGCTTTCCCATTGTTATTTTACAGTTGCTTGATGTTCTGAAAGATATTTAGAAAAATGACTTTAACTGTCCTGTGCCAAACTGGGTGAGGGTGAAAAAAAAATGAAATTTGGCAGGGATGTTATTCATTCAGCATGTAGCTTGGATGACGTCCAGTGACTAACACAGGAGTTTTAACTGATCTGGGAGACTAAAAACCATTCACAAATAATTTGATTTAGGGTCACTGTGATTTCTTTTTATAAATAATTTTCATTGAGAAGTATTTTTTTAATTAGGATCGACAGATCCTAATAGCAAGGCTATTGTGTGCGCCGCTCATCGTTCCCGTCCTCCCAAATGACTTTCACATGTTGTGTGCTGGGTTCTTGTTTGCTGCACACGATGGGGCTTGTTCACAGGGCGACCAACGCCTCACGGCAGGGACGAGCCCTGCTGAACTCCTCTCCCCAAAGGCACGCTCCAAGGAGGACGCAGATGGAAAGCAAAGGGAGCTTTCATTGTCCTGTTCCACGTTCCTGTTCAGGGGCTGGTCTGAGCCTTCAGCAGCCTTGAACATCCCCCCACGGCTGTAAAAGCCTTCTGAGTGCTCTGCATCTGAGAGATGGCAACTGCTACTTGGCTTTGATTGCCTCAGAGCTCCAACTCCCATCACGGCACAGGAAGTTCTCTGGACCAGAATATCCTCCCTTTTCCATGGTGGGGGCGCTGGACAAGAACGAGACCAAGGAAAATATCTGACACGACCTGGGAAAAAAGTCTAAACTCAGTCACCCCCTAACCCAGCAGATCCCCCGACTCAGCCGGGGACGACTGCAGGAGAATTCGGACAGCGGATGAGAGAAGAATGGCTCGGAGACTCAAATGAATCTTGCTTGGCATCCTCCGTGTGTGACAGGCTTTTCTTTGACTTGCACAATTGCAGCCCAGTCACTTCAGTTACTAATCTTATCTGTTGTTTGAATGGCTCTCAGCTTCCCTCCTGTTGATTATAAATGTTTGTACAAGTTCTTGGAGTCAGCGGAGTTGTTTCATAGCTGAATAACAGGCTGGGGCTCCAAACCTTCAGATGCTCACAGTAATGATCAGATATGTTCTTAAAAGCCCACTGAATTGGATTTCAAAACAAAAGGCTCATTGATCTTAAGCCTGAAATCCCAGCCACAACTCTGAAAACCTTTTCCTTTGTCTTTCCCAGGAACTGAAACTGGTGTGGAAAATGACTGCAACAGTCAAAGGAAGGAGAATTATCTTATGAGAAGAAGCTACCTAAATCTGGTCTCATTTAGGCTATCAGAATAGGGCGGAAGGGGGGTTAATTGCTGCTGAGAGACACATGGAAGGGGAGAAACTGTTAGAAAATCTTGTGAAACCTCCAAACTGAGGGTTGTGGGGCTGGAGATTAAAAGATTTCTGATTTTCCGAGCAAAGAGGTCTGGGATGGGTTTCAGCAGAAGCCACAGAGGCAGTGCAGTGTGCAGCCTGATAACCATATGGGAGACACTGATGGGACTGCAACAGCCAGGATGGGCAGCATGTGATCAAGAGTTCCCTGCAACATCCCAGTCCAGTCTTTGGCCTGTACAAGGCCAAACCTGGACAGCATAAAAAGAGACTCCCCTGGCTCCTGCACTTACCCATCCCCCTGGTCAATCCTTGTTCGCACCTTGCCTCATTCAGCAGCCATCCCAAGCTTGCCTTGGCCACATGATCTTGTTTCAGCACTGGGCAGACCAATTTAAGTTCCTGTGGGTCCCCAGATGGGCTGCTGTGGTGGAGCTCCCATTGAAAAGGTTATCTTTTGGGAAGAAAACCACTTCTTTTTCCTTTGTTCTCTTTACTTCAATAAGCAAATGCCTTATTCAAGCCAAATTTAGGCACAAAATCAGAGCATTACGTGGTGGCTGTAGTTCCAACACTGAATGGTGCTGGGCAGGCAGAACCCCACAAAACACCATCCCACTGAAACACTGACATAGGCAGGTTGTTCCCAGGATTGCTGGTATCCACTTGGAGCAATCCACTCCCAAAACAGTACCACTGGCCTGTGCTGGGGAGGAAAAAGAACCTCTGCTGCTGGCCAGCATCCTCAGCAACTTTCACTGCATCCCAGTCAGAGACGGACCAGCCACATGCCTCCAGGGCACAAACGCAATTCCCCATGCATTTCCCAGTTCCACCGCATGGATGAAGCAGCAGCTCATCCACAAGGATACCTGTTGGTGATAGCAACATGGAAAGGCCTCGGTGAGGTTATTTCATGTCATTTGACTTGAGGATAAAAAGAGCAAATCAAGAGAGAGAGGTTGCCAAAGCACCAGCCCACAGCCTGTCATGGGGGCAGTGTGGTGATGCCAACCCGGACACGCAATTCCCAAACCAGGAAACACCCAGGGCAGCTCAGCTAGGCTGAAAATCAAACACAGCATCCACGGAGAGCCCCGCACATCCCCAGCACGCAGGGCTTTCCTGACAGCTGGCAAGCTGCAGCTCAGCCAGTGCTGAAATATTGTTTCTGTGGTAAAAGGAAACTGTTTCTCTGTGTGATGTTTTTATTATCCATGGTTTCCCCATCACCCTGGCTTTAACCACAGCCATGGGGCAGCCTGGGGGTTCCTCCTGTGATATTTCAGCATCCTCTAACGCAACAAGATGTCTCAGCAGTTCACTCCCTGTGTCCTCGAGAAAGCATTTGTGTGCCAAGCGCACTCCACAGGCCACCCCAAAATTCACCTCACAGCATCATTCCTTGTGCAACACTTGCAGTGTTTTTGGAATGCTAGAGGTACATCCGTGCCTTTCACAGAAGTCAACAGTCCTGGAAGCAGCAGGCAGGGAAGCGACTCCTACCCAGAGCAACCTTGCCAGTTTGCTTCCTTACCTGCAGCATCAGGGGAAAACATCCTTACTTGGGCTGGAGCTGGCTTAAAATCGAGGGTTTGGAAACAAGGACTAGAAGCTGAAGCATCTCCTCCAAAACCCATCCCTAAACCTCCAAAACCCATCCCCAAACCTCCAAAATCCCACCTCCAAACCTCCAAAATCCCACCTCCAAACCTCCAAAATCCCACCTCCAAACCTCCAAAATCCCACCTCCAAAATCCCACCTCCAAGCCCCACCTCCAAGCCCCCGCTGCGGGGGGGACGCCCGATCCCCCCGGTCCCCATCCCCGCTGCGCTCCCGAGCCTCCCAGCCCCGCGCCCCGCCGTAGGCCTATTAATTAACTTCATTATCAACCCCGAATAAACACATATCCCACCCGGGCATCCCGGGCATCCCCCCGGGGCGGAGGGCCCGTTCTCCCGCGCGGTTCCCTGCGGGGAGCTCCGCGGCTCTCCGCGGCCCCGCCGCTGTCCCGGCTGCGGCAGCGCGGTGCCGGCGGCGCCGCCGCGGCTCGGTGCGCGGGGCGCGCAGCTGCAGTACCCGCGGCGGCCGCTCGGGGGCGCGGCGCTGCCGCCGTGCTCGCCGGGGCGGCCGGCGGCGGGGGCCGCTCTCTGCCGCCTTCCCGCGCCCTCTCCTCGCTCCGGCAGATCTCGCGAGAGCGCGGCCGGCTGGTGGCCGCGGGGGCTGTTGCAGCAGCGGCGGCGGCGGCGGCGGCGGCGGGAGGAGGAGGCGGCGGCGGCGGCGGCGGCCGGGGGCGGCCGAGGAGGCGGCGGCGGCGGCGGAGGAGGCGGCGGCGGCGCGGGGGCGGCCGCGCCGGGGCGAGCAGCGGCGGGCGAGGCCCGAGCGGCGGCGGCGGCGGAGCGGCGGCGGCATCATGGCGGACAGAGACAGCGGCAGCGAGCAGGGCGGCGGCGGCGGGGGCGCGGCGGGCGCCGGGGGGCCGGGCGCGGGCGGCGGCGGCCCGGGCGGCGGCGGCGGCGGCGGCGGGGGCCCGGGCGGCGGGCTGCAGCACGAGACGCAGGAGCTGGCCTCCAAGCGGGTGGACATCCAGAACAAGCGCTTCTACCTGGACGTGAAGCAGAACGCCAAGGGCCGCTTCCTCAAGATCGCCGAGGTGGGCGCGGGCGGCAACAAGAGCCGCCTGACCCTCTCCATGTCGGTGGCCGTCGAGTTCCGCGACTACCTGGGCGACTTCATCGAGCACTACGCGCAGCTGGGGCCCAGCCAGCCCCCCGAGCTGGCGCAGGCGGCCGACGAGCCCCGGCGGGCGCTGAAGAGCGAGTTCCTGGTGCGGGAGAACCGCAAGTACTACATGGATCTGAAGGAGAACCAGCGCGGGCGCTTCCTGCGCGTCCGCCAGACCGTGAACCGCGGCCCGGGGCTGGGCTCCACGCAGGGCCAGACCATCGCGCTGCCCGCGCAGGGCCTCATCGAGTTCCGCGACGCCCTGGCCAAGCTCATCGACGACTACGGCGTGGAGGAGGAGCCGGCCGAGCTGCCCGAGGGCACCTCCTTGACTGTGGACAACAAGCGTTTCTTCTTCGACGTGGGTTCCAACAAGTACGGCGTGTTCATGCGGGTGAGCGAGGTGAAGCCCACCTACCGCAACTCCATCACCGTCCCCTACAAGGTCTGGGCCAAGTTCGGCCACACCTTCTGCAAGTACTCGGACGAGATGAAGAAGATCCAGGAGAAGCAGCGGGACAAGCGCGCCGCCGCCGCCGCCGCCCCCGCCGCGGGCGCCGAGCCGCCCCCCGAGGCCGAGGCGGCCGCCGCCGGGCCGCCCGGCGCGCTGCTGCAGGCCGAGGAGCCCGAGGAGGACTGACCGCCCGCCCCCCGGGACGCGGACTGGCCCCGCCGCCGGCGGGAGGGCGGGCGGGCGGCGGGGCGCGGGGGCGGCGGCCCGGAGCCCCCCCTCCGCCCGGAGCCCCCCCGGCCGCGCCGCCCGCCCGGCGCCCCCCCCGCCGCCCGGCAGCAGCAGCGCCTCAGACCCGCCACCCATCGCTGGATGTTCCTCCACTTTACCCACCGTATCAAACAGTAAGCAGCTGCTAAAACAAAAACAAAAACAAAAAAAACGAAACGAAACGAAACTTAAAAAAAAAAAAAAAAAAAAAAAACCACACAGAAAAAAAAAAGAGTCAAAAAAAAAAGTAATAACATTATATATGAACTGTGTTTCCTACTTGATTAAAAATATAAAGAACTGAGTGTTTATTTCCCTAATTAACCGAGAACTTTTGTACACGTTTAAGCTATTATTATTAAAAGTGTTTGCAAAAATGGTCAAGATTATAATATTGCTGAATTATATAAAAAAAAGTCCTTTTCATGTTGAGCTAACATTTGACTTTAGCACAAAAAAAAAGAGATATTTTAGAACACGTAAAATAATATTTTTAGTTTTTTCTTCTCATTTTGTTACCAAATTTCGAACCTTACATGGAGGTTACTATAGTATATTTGACACCCTATATACCTGTGATTAGAGATGTGTATATATATATGAGGGCTAGGCATGCTGTGTGTCTGAGCTTTGTCTAAATGTTATGCAGAAGTTTGTAGAGTTAAAAGGTACGTAGGTTTAATTCATGCAAGGTAAACAATAAGTGCTCTCTTTTATACAATATGCATTGCATCTGGACCTTAAACATATAAAAATGGTCAGTGAAACTTCTGTGAACATGAAGAAAAATTATTAAAAAAGGCATTTAAATGAAATTTGCTAACTTGTGATTTTTACGTTTGAACCAAAGTTATTCAAATAGTAAAAAAAAAAAAAAAAAAAAAAGAAAAGAGGAAAAGAAAAAAAAAGAGAGAGAGAGAGAGAGAGAGAGAGAAATGAAAAGTAAAGAATTTTCTCCCATAATATTTTTTTTCTGCACCTGTTTGGTTTACAACTGAGTAGGCGTATTGTCATTATTGTGTATATGAGATGTACTTGTATTGTTCATAATATATTTTTTTTATTTCGTGTACCTAAAGTACTTAACCTGACGTGCAGCGGTTTCCAGTGCACCTGTCTTTGGGCAGCAGGTAGCGAGTCTGTCCGTGTCGCAGCTGGCACTAGCACTATCCCCCGAGCTGCTGAGGGCCCGGAGCGATGCTCTGATCCCTCCGAACTCCCGCAGGCTGTGAGGAGGCAGCGAGGGCAGCGTGATCCCACTGAGCCATGGGGGTCGGAGCTTGCCGGACAGTGAGAGCCCCGCCGGAGTGTGTCCGGAGCGGATTTCCATGTAGCTCTGGTGCTAGTTATTGTTACTGGCTACATACCTGGCGAGCCTGGCCGTGCCCTGCCCTCCCCGTCCCCGCTCCCGCCGGGCGCGGGCTCCGCTCCAAGCTTAGGCTAGGGAAACACAGATTTGTCAGAACACTAATCTGTCCAGGTGTGTTCTCCAAATTGGAATCGTTTGTAATAATAATGAGAATAATAATAGACTTTTACAGGTTGTCTTCGTTGTTTTTCGGTTATGTTTTGGGGTTTTTTTTTTCTTAAAAAAAAAAAAAGTTGGTGTGCTTTTAATTGACTAACTTCTTGCTGCTGTATAGTAAAAATTAATATATTTTTATCATTAAACTGCTGCATGACTATCATCATTGCGAGTGAAGAGAAAATGTTATAAAAAAAAAAGATGCCTTAAACAGTGAAAACAAAACTTTTATTTTTTTGGTTTTTTCTTTTCTTTTCTTTTCTTTTCTTGGCTGGAATTCAGTAGAGAGAGCGTTTCAGAGAAACTAGAATCTTGTTCCACTCGGAAGTTTTTTGGGAATGCAATCATTTTGCTGAATGGTCTTGGCTGAGTTAGGGGTCAGATAGACCTGAGCTGCTCCTGTGCGAGCAGGAGCTGCCAGCGCTTCTTTACTGAGGGGCAAGGATGGAGTTTCGGAAGGGTGGGGAGAAAACAAAAAAAAAGCTTGTTTTAAAGAATTTGATTTCCTGCTGTCGTTTTATTCCCGGTTGAAATTATAATTCCCTTTTTCTTCTTGGTTTTGGTTCGGTTTTCTTTTTTTTTTTTTTTTTTTTGAGATGTACTGTAAGTGTCAAAACAAGCTGTTTCCATTGTACCATGCATTTATTGCCCTTGAAAGAAGTTTGCTGTTAGTGTTCACAGAAAGTTAAACACGAGCCGCTGGTAGCGAGGTGTTTCTGTTTCTTTTTAAACAATCACTGGAAATGTTTAAAATTGCTTTAATGTGCACTTTTCCTATTTCCCAGTAGTGAAATAAGCTTTTCAGAGTGCGTAATGTGACATTTGAAATGGTTCTCAATTGCATGTAAACGTGTCTGATAACCTGCTTCTGAATCGGAGGCTCTGGACGGGCAGTTCCAGCGATTATTGTACTTCAACTGTGATGTGTCGGGACTGCACTCTCCATGCTGCTAGACGTAGTTAGGAATTTAATTGCTTCGGTTTTGCTACTTGATTGATTGTCTCGGTCCTGCTGTTCGCTGCCCTCCCCAAAGTTGCGGCGCTGCCGGCGGACGCGCTCCGGCGCCCGTAGCTCCCTGCACGCCCCGCGGTGCGTGCCCAGCAATAAGTCCTGGGAGGCGAGGAGAGCACGGCGGAGTGTCCCCCCGTCCCTCCCGGCTCCTGGGAGGCGAGGAGAGCACGGCGGAGTGTCCTCCCGTCCCTCCCGGCTCCTGGGAGGCGCGGAGAGCACGGCGGAGTGTCCCCCCGTCCCTCCCGGCTCCCGGGAGCACCGCCAGCGAGGCACGCTCCTCCCGTGGTCTTCCTCGCCCGCGCCGCCCGGATCCTGCCCAGGATCCGGCTGACCCGAGGAGCGCACGGGCCGCGGGCTCCAGTCAAACCAGTATCAAACCAGTACAGCCTGAGCAGCCCGCGGGCAGTTCTGTGAACAGTGGCCGAGAATTCGTGGTCAGTTTTTGTCTCGTTTTGGGTTTCTTCTGCGTGTTTCCTTGGTTATTTTGTTTTGGTTTTTTTCTTCTTTTAACGCACGTTCTGTATGTTCAAGGACTTGATGAATGATGATAACGAAAGACTAAAATGACTGTAAAGATTCGTGGGATTTTGCTCCTGGTTGTTTTCGTTTTCTTTTGATTTCTTTTTTTGCTTTTTTTGTTTTAATTTTTGTTTTCCCGGAGGTGCTCGGTACTTTACCAAGGCTCTAATATCTCAGTATTTAAAACAAAGTACAGAAAACCCTGTTTAATGTTAGAAGAAGAAAGGTATATTTGACCATATGTGTTGTTTTAAAAAAAGACAGTATGCTCAAATGTGCCAAGATACCTAATTCCTGAGAAGTATGCCTTATATTTTCCTTGATGATATGCTTTTAAATGTCTTGTAGAATAGGTCCAAGAGCATGATAAAAGCTACTTTATAACGACTACGTGCAAGAAAACTTGAAATTCATTGCAATACTGACATTATTTTATTTTTAAGTTAAAGGGACACTGTCAAGTAATTTACCATTGAAATACAACCACCTTTTAAGTGGTTTTATGCTAACGGGGAAATGTCCTCCGAACCGAATTCAAAATTCTATATTTTTTTTGTTAAAAGGAAGAAAAAAGTTAAATTGCTCTGTCTTTGAGAATTTAAATAATAATAATAAAAAAAAGAAACAGCACAAGCCGCTGTTGATTCCTGCCTCTTCTTTGCGGTCCCGCTGACGATGCTGCGGCGGGAGGCAGCCGGGGGCCCGGCCGGAGCCTCCGGGGCTCCCCCGAGCCCCGGTACCGGGAGCGCCGGGCTGGGCCGGGCGGGAGCGGCGGGCGGGAGCGCGGCCGCGGGGCCGGCAGCGCCCGTAGGCGGAGGGCTTTTCGTTTTTTGAAAATTCAATTGGGAAAAAAAAGAAAGAAAAAGGAAAGAAATACTTGACAGTGTCACTTAGCGCGAATCCCTCGCAGGGGTTGAAATGCGCGGGGCGCGGCGCTGCCGGAGAGCGGTCCCGGGACTGCGGGAAGCGCAGAGGGGCTGCCCGGGGGGCGCGGAGCCCACCCCGGGAGCCGGGCAGAGCTGCTGCCGGGGATTTAACCCCTGCTCAGAGCCGACCGGTAACTTCTCTTTTTGTTGTTGTTTTGGGTTTTGGTTTTTTGGTTTGGGTTTTTTTTTTTTTGGGAGCAATTACTTTGTTGCCTTTAAAAATAGCACTGTAACCACCTTTTTTATGATTAGCTGTAGTGTAACCTTTGTCCCTTCAAACTATGCAAGCTATGAAATGTAAATTAGGGAACAGTTAAAGATAGTTGATTATATTCAATCAGATGACATTCATGCACTAACTGGAGTATATACAGATAAAGCTATTAGAGTGACTTGTATTCTAACAGCAAGATATAACATACCTACCTATTCTAAAAAAATGACTATTAATATTGTATAACAGGACTGTGGGGGTTGGGAGGGAATGTTATCTCTTATCTTCTTAAAAGGGGATTTAAGATTTTTATAACTGTTTTTTCCATCAAACTTTAATATTTTTGTCAAATTTTTAGGTATTTAATTTGTAAAATAGATTTTACTTTGTACTGGCGTACAGAAAATAGGGGTTGATTTAAACTTTTTTGAAGCCAAGTGATCAAGTACATTTGTAATAAAAAGTCAATGGATCTATATCAGTCGTACTCACTGTTTTCATTTCTTGTACGTTCTAATGCAGTGCGCTGTATGTCTCCCAAGGAAAAAGAAAATTGGGGAGGGGGGTGGAAGGAGAAGGCAAAAATGTCAGCATTGACGCTGCCAATTGATGCAACTTTGCGTGCACAAGTGGCCCCTGGTCAGTGGAGATTTGGTAGATATGCATTTTTCCTAAAAACACGGTGCACTTTTTCCAGAAGGGTTTATGCAAACCTGACGTTTTTGGCATGTCTTCACGCTTCCACCTTGGCACCCCTAAACTCTAAAGTGGCCCTTTGGGAAGTGCCTTTCCCTGGCACTTCAGAAAAAGCAAAACCAACCAAAGCAAAACTCTGATTTCTTCTAAAGTGGTGAACTACAGCACATGATGTTTTTGCACCCTCACACGCTGTCTCCCTTCCTCCAAGGTCTGCCACTTGCTTTTATCTAAGCTCAACAGGTCAAATTTTTTTGTTTCATTTTTTTTAAGTAAAATTGCCAAGTGTTTTGGATCGAAGACTTCAGCAGATCCACCGAGCTTGGATCCAACACCTTGCAGAGCACTGACATAATTATTTTTTTGGTTGCTTGTTTGCTTTAAACCCAGCCCTCCCCTTCACTGTCCCAGAGCATATACCAAATCTGATTGACTTGTCTGTGGCAGAGGTTGTGGGAGTCAGCAGGGAGAACGATGACATTAATGTACAAGAATGCTAAAACAGGTTTACATTTTAGGGGCTCTCGTCAAGCATGAAAACTCAAAATATAACTAGAACCAACCAATTTCCTCAGTTTTGCTAGTCCTCCAGGTAGACAGTGAGTCTCTCTTAGGTGAGCAGAAAGAAGGCAGTAAAGGCAAGTTCTTCCACAGCTGTGCAATTTGCTCCTTCAGAAACCTGGTGCTTCCTATTGGATTGGGTGGCTTTTGGAGAGGTAGGGCTCTGCCTGAAGCACTGTGAGTTTCTCTTTTAAAAAGACACTGTCATTTTTTCTTTTTTAGAAACCCAGTTTGCAGCTTTGCAGCTTTTTTTTTTTCTGGTTTCTTTTTTACTTCTATTTTTTTTTTCTTTTGCTTTTTGTCAGGCTTACCCAAACTTTCCCTTTATTGTCTTACTCTCCTCCTTCGTTGGCTGCCTGCTTCTTGTTAACTCAGCCTGTGCAGCTGGAGGGTGTTCACTGTTCCCGGTGGTGTTCGGACTACCTGGAAGAGGAGCTCAGTAGCTTGAAATTCTCATGCTGGGCTTTTTTATATCTTTTGCACACTCATTTCTCTCCCTAAAAGTTTTACTCTTCTTGGCTTTCTCCTGTAATGCGTGAAGAAAGGTGAAGGGCTCTGAATTTTTGGTGGCAGAACAGAGAAACGGGCTGCACGCAAAGCGTTGTCACAATGTTTTGACAAAACCGACAAGGTAAACAAGCGAGTTCCATTTTTATTCCTGATTCCTTCTGTTGTTGCCATCTCCTTTGCCTCTTGCAACAATGAAAGAGAGTTTCTGCCCAGAGCTTTTTTTTTTTGTGGTTCCTTTTACTCTGCTCACTTGCACATGATTTAGCTCGCTGGCACTGCAAAATGTGCGTGGGTTGTGAGCGTGGCAAGGAGATACGTAAAAAGAGTTTAAAGCTAGTTAAGGTTAATTTAAATGGACTTCCAAAACTGTAACCTTTTTTTAAAAGCTTGTATTCCCAGAGCCTAATCTTTGGGCCTGAAGTTCATGTTTGATTTTTTTTTCTCTGAAGTGGTGTGTGTTGTTGGGATGGCTGAGGGTGGTGGCGCAGGAAGGATGCTCCTCTCAGAGCTGAAGCCGGGCTGCTGCTCTGCTCTGCTCCCAGCACAGGCTGCCTCCCCACTCCTGCTCGTGCCACATGGTCCTGGGTGCACTCTGGGAGTTTCTCTCAGCCTGTCTATCCTTCTTTGCTTGTTCTCTTTCCAAAGCATTTCAGTTCCTGATGGGACTGAGTGTTATCAGCACTGCAGTCTGGGAGAAAGGCAGTTCACACCAGGGTCCGCTGCCATCCCACTTCTTGGGAGTTACAACAGGGCCATGAGGCTTCACTGGGCTGTGTGTTGTTTGCTGTTAGTGCAGAACAGCTGCAGATAGAGAGAAGTAAAGGCCAAATCATCCATTTGCAGGGGTTTCCCAGTGTTAGTTCTCCAGTGGCATTCTGGATATTTTACTGCAATTTGGTTGGCATAGAAGTTGCTGCTGGAGGAGTTCATTGGAAGGGAAAGGATGAGCGGGTTGGTGTTTGGGCAGGCGTGGTGCTGTCACTAACAAAGGCGATTCCTGAGCCGACAGACTCAGGCTGGGTGAAAAGAGTTTGTCCAGGGGAGGAGCTCCCAGCAGTCACAGCAAAGGTATTGTCTGTCTGGAGGGTGGGAAAAGGCTTTCAAAGCAAGGTGGGAGATGGGATGTGGCAGAGATGGGTGGCCAAGGTGCACCTGGGCTGCCATGCCAGTGCTCCAGCATCAGCACAGGTATGGCACTTAGAAAAACCCGTGAGAGCCTGATGACTTTGGCTCTTTGCCACAGGCAGCTGAGCTGCTCCCAAGGGATCGCGGAGCAGCGGGCGCTGAGCTCCCAGCCTGGGGCACCTCTGCTGGTTCCCATTGCTGCAGTTTGGTGGCTGAAATGACATGAGCATTTTGTGGTTTGGAAGAGTCAAAGCATGTCACTCCCACCTCTATAAGAGTAGTAACCATTTGTGTAACCTGGTTGAGGCAAAATATCACAGGAGAGGGACGGTTGAAGTGATACAGCAAGAGGCGAGGTGTGTTTTCATGGAAAAATGTCAGCTGGAGATTAAGTGAAAAAAGATAAAGACAGAGGACTTTTGGCCCCTCTATCTGTCTTTTGAGTGTTGACTGATTAAAACAAGACAGAGTGAATGGCTGGATATCCCTGAACAATGCTTCACTGTCCCTCTGCAGATCGATACTGCTGGCGCTCCTTCACCCGCAGGGGGATCTGGTCCTGAGCTGTTTGCTCTGGAAGGCACCATGGCCAGCCCAGATGCAGCCTGCTCAGGCTGGCCATAGATTTTGCCTGCACGTGGGTGTTGTGTTGTTTTGGGTGACCAGACATCACCTGGGCTGTGGCAGTGTCTCTGCAGCTCGAGCTGGGCGTGGTTTGGTTGGGAAGTTTTGCTGTCTCTGTGTAATGTACCTTGGAGCAGTCTAAGAGCACAAGACCTGATACAGTTTGGGTTTAAATAAGACAAGTTTTACCAATTAGTGGGCATTAGGTTTATCAGGCCAAGCTGGAGCTTGCAGGAGAGGGAAGCCTCCAAACACAGGTAACATAGCTGTCAGGTCCTGAGCAGGGACTGCTTTGCTGTTTGGTGTTTGCTGAACTTAGTGACCCTGGCCAGTTCCACATCTCCTCTTGAGGCTTGAGTTCATGACATGTGGTGAACCTCTGCTCCTTTCCATATCAGCCATCAGCTGGAAGGATGTTGTTTGAATGGGAATCTGCTGGATCTCCCCAATGGGAACTCAGTCCTAACTCAGTTTCTTGGCTTTGTTGGTGATCAGTTGGTTTGCTGTCCATCCTGACATTGGCTTTGCAAGAATACACACCTCAGCCCTTTCTGAATCTTGGGCCACATAGCAGACTGAAGTGCAAAGAGGATTGGCTGAACACTGGCAGTCGGATTTTCTGCTGAGTCTCCCTGGCTGTGGCATTGAAGCATTTTTTTCTTGAAACACTATCTTGAAATATGCAGGAAGCAAGAAAAACCAGCTTCATTCTTTCTGTTCGAGATTGGAGAGGTGAGAGGTGTGGATTTACATCTGTAGCACAGAAGG
Organism: Prinia subflava; assembly: GCF_021018805.1. NCBI lineage: Eukaryota > Metazoa > Chordata > Aves > Passeriformes > Cisticolidae > Prinia > Prinia subflava. Next base: position 2,913,773 of record NC_086262.1, on the reverse strand, counting down.
ATTTGCCCCTCTTGGCTAGGGAGACCTCGGAGGGAGGTGGCTGTTGTGGAAGCTGATCCAGTGCATGCCACTGGGAGAGCAAGTGCATGACTTGGAGAGATTTAGACAGCTTTTTGGGAAAAACCTCCTTGTGTTGAAATGTCATCTCAGTCACGATGTTGATTTCAATGGAAAATTGCTGTGCAAGTGGCTTGCAAGCTGCATCTGAAGGCCGTGGCCGTGCTGACCCCAGCGGGTTTGGCTGTGTTGCTGCATGCAGTGCAGACCCCGTGCAGCAGCCTGGCTGCAGGAGACAGTGACTTACTGACACACCTAAGGCTGGGGCTGGGAGCTGGTGCTGTCATGCTTGCAGGAAGGGCTGGGAGCTGAGCCTGGGCTCTCAGACATCATCACTGCCTGCTCTGGATTGATGCACGGGCCAGCATTGGCACGGGGTGTTTTGGGGTGGCTGCGGGGGCTCTGCTGCAGGGCTGAGCCCCCCAGCGTGGTTTGTGCTGGTGTTGCTGGTGTTGAGATGAGGCTGGAGGAGGCTGTGTCCATATCTTACAGGCCTGGATAGTTTCTGTTGCTGGAAGTTGAGAGTCAGTAAATGAGCAGATGTTGTTTTTTGTGTTACTGGTGAAAGTCTTGATGTATGACTCGGGCTCAGATGTCTGTGTGCCCATCGAGGGTGGGGCGTTCGAGGTTTGGGGGTTTTTGTCCTCTGGGTAGAAGGGTGGCTGTCAGAGGGCAGCACAGTGGTTGTGCATTGGCAGGACCTGTCTGTTGGGATATCTGGGAGCAGCACTGCCATTTGAAACACAGCCACCTTGGTTTGGGTGTCTCTGTCCCCCTGCTTGCGCTTGCTCTAGTGTCTCCCTGGGGAATGCATTTCACTTCTCCGTGCTCCGTCCTGGTTGCACAATAGTGAGCATTGTGCAGGCTGCTGGCTTTATTGCCCGCAGTCTGCTGAGGTTTGGAACTTGCCTGGGCTCACTTCTTGCCCAGGCATCTCATGTGGGCAGGGGAGCTCAGAGCAGCAGCTCCCGGGGAGTGAGTCTGCATCGGCACGTCGGTGTCAGCCGGTCCAGGCTCCTCAGAACTCACCTGGGGGTCGAGAGGTGAGCGCTGGGATTTTGGGGACCAGCTCTTCTCTCTGCACCAGTCCAGCAGAAGCTGGCTCACTTTTGGGCGAGCTGGGAAGGCTTGCCGATCTGTCAATACTTCAAGAAATGCCAGGGCTAGGAATCATGGAGAAAGGGTTTTGTGAAATCTGGTATTTAAACCTCCCACTCGAGTGATGCTGAGGAGAGCTGGCAATGTAGCATTGGCTTATCAGGAGCTGTGTGGGCAGGTCAGCTTAAAAAAATGTTGCGTGAGCAGCACCAGAGGTGAAGGAAGGAAGCCGGTGTCTTGTCAGGTACAGAGTTTAAATGGGGTCAGAATTTCTTTTTATTAAAAGGATTGTTTTATTTAAATAATAAATGACAGTATGTTCACTGTTGCCAGGGGCTGCTGAAGGGCAACCAAGCAGGTCTGAGCAAAGTAGGGACTAAAGGCTTTGAATTATTTTCTGTCATTAATAATTCTGAACTGAGCCCTGCAAATTCATGTAAAAGCCATCTCTGCTTTCATGCATGCAAACAGTTTGGTTTGTGGATAGATATGCTGTGATCAGAGGCTCATTCTGTCTTAAAACCAAAAAAGTTGGCTTCTGAGCTCCACCTGTCAATAGAAGTCCTGGAAAATGAGTCCTTGCAGGCTTCTGCAAGGCCATATGTAACTTATCTTGTCCAATGCAAGTCTCTAATTGTCAGTTTAAAGTAATTTTAAAAAAAAGAATCTGTTAAGGGTCAGTCTATTTTTAGTTTAAAGATGGACTTTATATGGTCATAAAGTAAAATTCCTAGCTTAATTATGGGAATCAAAGTACATTGGCTTAATTGCACAAAGAACTGCACACAAGAGTGCAGAGAGGACACACTTTATGGGTGATTATCTGCTGATGAAATACCATATGGAGCAACAAGTGGGGGCATTCCAGGCTCCAGGAAGCATCCTGAGGCCAGAACTGCTGAGCTGCTGGAGGAGAGATGGCATCAAACCCTCTGCAGATCATCAGGGTTCATTCCCACCACAGCACTGGCTGCCTTGCTTTGTATTTGTGGAGATTTGAAACTGGATAGGATTGAAGGAGTGATTTATAACCAAAGCCTTGGTTGAGGAGTTGATTTGTGTCCTGGAGATGCCTCCAGGGGCTGGAGAAGCTGCTGTGGGAGGTTTGAATGGCAGAGGATTTGGTGATGGGAAATGCAATCTCCCAGTGATTAGGAGATCCATCAGACTATTTCCCTGTCGATTGGACACATAGACCTTCAAAGGTATCAGAGTGCTGGGGCAAGCCTGAGGCTGTCATTCCTGAAGCTGAGATACTGGGAAGCTAAACTGGGTGTCCAGAAGGAGACAGAATTTAGGACATGGCAGTCATGTCCTGAAGTCAGTGTGCCTGGGAGAAGGCTGTGACAGAGAAGTGACACGAGGAGCTGTGACCTCACAGCGGTTCCACTTCAGCCCAGGCGTCCCCATGCTGGTGGCACGGGCAGAGGGCAGGGTTTGAGGGTTTGGGGAGGACACACTGAGCAGGGCTGCTGGGAGGCTGAGGCTGTGGGGTGGGGCGGGCACAGGGGCTGGAGCAGAGCTGTGTGCACGGGAGGGGCTGGGCTGGGCTAAGGGATGGGCACATCTGCACAGCAGGGTGGAAACAGCAGACAAAAATAGTTGGTGTAGATTGCTTGGTGGTGAAAAAAGACCTCGGCACAGCTGGCCTGATTGAAACATGGTGGGGGTGATGGGAATCAATCAGATGCTGCATTACCTGCCATTGTAGCAGGTATGTTAGGTCATAAATGAGCAACACTACATCTAAAAGGTTGCTGTAAAATCTGAGGAAATTGGAGTACTGACAAGCAAACAGCCACATTTATGTTGGATATAAATTCTGTATTTTAATAACATGGGGGTATTAGGAAGTTTTCTATTCCAGACAAAAAGAAAGTTGAGGATTTCATGAGCCTGGGGAAAAAAACAGGCTCATGCATCTTCATAAACCTGTTAGAAAAAGTAAGTTCTATTATGACCATGCTATCTGGCCAGATTGTTTGGGAAGGAACTGGCTAACATTTTGGTGAGCAAACATCTTGAGTTACTTAAAGTATCATTTCTTGTAACAGCCTGGTCTGGAGTAAGCCTTTGTTTAGGACTAAAACATAAGAACTGATTTAAGATATAATTATTGAGTTGTTAAGTGCAGTGGCCACCTGGGAGTCACTGAATTGTAAGTTCAGCATTCTCAGGGGTAGAAGGTGCTGGACTAAAAGACTAAAAGTCTTGTGTTCCGAAATATTGCAGGGGAGAAGATGAGAAAAATGAAGCCCTTAGACTTGCCATAGATACCTGGGAAGGTTACTGGCATCCAGGTGAGGCAGAACTCTGTCATGAAAGAGCGAACAACCCTAAGACTGTTATTAAAAATAGTTATAAAGGAAGGGACTTCTGAAGTTCAGGAAGATTCCACCAAAGGACAGAAGTCCAGTTCTTGAGGAGCAGACTGGAAAGAACCCTGTGGTAGGGCAGGTAACCATGATCTGAAAATGAAGCAGTTTTAGGAGGGTCTTTGCAGAGCTGGGGGCTTTGGGGAGCCAATGCTGTGTGAGGGACATCAGAAACAAGGCTGGGGAGAAAATCTGGGTGTGCAGGACTGAAGACAGAATTCATTTCCTGCACTATTTCATGCCACTGCAGCAACTCTTCCATGTCATTCTGGAGCACAAGGCGTGTTTGAGAGCCTGCTGTCCATCACCTCAGCCTTTTGTGTGAGATAAGGAGCCTTCCTCTTCAAAAACTCAAGTGAGGCAGAGATGCTGGAACAAAGTAGTAAATTGAAGTGGAGCAGCAACAGGTGTATTGAGGGTTTTTTAAAAAACTTGGGACTGAAACACTTAAAGGTACTACCAAAAACAGGGCTGTCAAAAAACAGCTTAGTATTCTCCATGACTAGATAATGTCCTAATGTCAGGTTATTCTTTTTTATTATTATTAAAGCATTAATTGAGGCACTGGGAATTGCAGATCAGCAACCATGAACTCCAGTTTGAGAAGGAGAAGCTGAAGGGCTGTAGCTCTTCTGTGTGTGAGAGGTGGAAAGCAACATACTTTCTGCAGAGAAAGGGGGTTGGACCAGGTGATCTCTTCCAACTCAATCCATTATTTGATTCTATGATCAGTCTGGTTTGCTGGGACACCTACCAGAAAGTCTGAACACAACGACAAACAGCAGGATAAAAAATAGACTTGTAATGACAAGAGTAATATTGCAAAGTCCTTCTTTGGTTGCAGTTGATATTTGTCACTTGGGGAGCAAAAGGTAGACTCAAGCTTAGTTAGAGAAGGTGATTAAAGGCTTCCAAGTCTGCATCTTCAGCCTTTGAGCAAATGAGTTTCAAACAATGGTTTCATTAAACCCAAAGTTGCTGGGTTGAGAGAAGGGTTGATTTTCATGAAATTTTTGTGGTGGACACCACTAGGTGCAGGTTGCAAAGTCTGGTCTTAGGGGAGAAACAAGCCCAGAATGCTGGGTAATATGGCATCTAGATTGCTTCTGTAAAGCAACACCCCCAGTTCAAATTCCTGGCTTGAGCTGGACTTGCAGGTCTGCCAGATCTCAGAGTGTGCCTCAGCAGCTGATATTGTGGTTATGTTCTGTCTTCTTTTCTTTTTACGAAGAAAAAACTCAAAGGTCTTGATTTTTAGAATGGGCAGAAAGGGAAGGAGTAGGGACAGAGGTCTGGGCAGCATCTTCCAGCTCTTGCCTAGGTCTGTCCTTGAGGGAGGATTGTTGGTGTGTGCACATGCAGACCTGTGTTAGCTCTCTTCCCAAGAGACCCAGTAGCACCCACAGGTAACTGGTGTCAGCCAGAGCATCCTTTTGCTGCTCTGGCTTAGTTTTAGGCTTCTTAAAAGTCTAGGAGCCATGGCAAATACCCTGGCTTCCCCCACCCTCCCTGTCTCCAGTAAATCATGGTACCAAAGAGGGAGTGCTTGGATGAGTCTTTGGAGTTGGCAATAGAGGCAGGATAACTGCAGGCACCGTGAGGCTTTCAGCCAGAGTTTATGTTTAAAGACAAGGGGCAGAGTGGTTGGGTTATACTGGAGAAGTCACAGCCTGGATGTGACTGGAAAATTGAGGAGAGCATAAGGTTTGGTGTGGTGAGCATGGGGCTGACCCTGGGACATGTGAGGCAACAGGCAACGGGGTGGGGGGGAAAACCCGGCAATTTTTAATGCTCCGTCAGTATGCCAGGCTGTAAAGGAATTGTTCATTCAGGAGGAAGAGCTCAGATTCTGGTAGCAGAGCAAATGAAGTGAAGGTGTGTAGCCTGCCACAGGAACCCTGCACATTCCAGGTAGAGGTGCAGGTCTGTGAGGCTGCTGAGCAGGAGCTCCTCTGTACCACAGCTCGTTAGACCCCCACACAGTCCCTGTGCTGCTCTCCCTGGTAATCATTGGTTGTCACTGGCACAACCTTTGTCCCTACCCCTGGAAATCCATTAGATTGCTCACTTCTAGTTAAATTGTACCAGCTGACTTTGAAGTACTCAATATAAAACTGTCGTGGTATGCTTGCATGATAGTTATTTGATGTAAGACAACAATTTCTTGTGCTCTCTCTTTAGGAATTTGGGCTTTGAGTGTCACTGGGGTGTGTTGTACGTACCCAACTGCACAGGATCAGGCCCATCTCTGTTTTCAAATGTATTTCACATCTGCGATTAGAAATGTTCTAGGAAACAAATTAGGAGATCGAGTTGTCTGTCACAGGCTCAGATGATCATAGCGACTTGTGCTAAAGGCTCTGTCCTCGTAGAGACCTGCACGGCTGCTTTGTGTAACTGCTGTCAGAGCTCTGGCGTTCTGGTCATAGTGTTTTTAATAAATGTACTGAGTATACTCTCCTTTAAATCCTGTTAGGTACCAATAATTATCTCTGGTATTCTGTACATTAGCTCTGTACTAGCATTCACATTGGACTAGGCTTAACTAGCGTGAGTGTCAAAGATGACTTGAAAAAGGAAAATTAATTTATACCCTTTTCATGTGGTTCTACCCCGTGTAGTGAGTGGTTTGTAGAAGTACCAGAAGTGCTACAACTGTCTTCCCCCTTTTACTTGCTGTGATACTCTGCAGCAGAACATACAGATTTAAGTCTGTTTTTCTGTCCTCTGGAGACACTGAGATATTATCATGGTGAGGTCCATGGAAATACCCAGATAAGCTGGGCCCTCACACAGAGATAAGGCATCTTTTCCTTTTTTTTTTAATATTTTTTTTAATTTTATTTTATTCTGCTGTCCATCCTCCAAGTTTTGGTGGGGTTTTTTGTTGTTGTTGTTTTTTGTTTTAATGTAAAAAGTTATTCCCTCATCTGTCGGTGCAACATCCTCTAGGATATTTGTGGTCTTCCAGGAAAGGTAGACAGGACTGGAATAACTAATGCCAAAAATTGCCCATGGCAAGGGAGGGAAATCCTTGTTTTCAAGGCAAACCCCATTCAGACTTTTTCCAGCACACCACAAGGGTATAAATCCCGCCTTTTTCTTTTCCAGGTGATCTTTAAGGCGAGCAGCAGAGGGCAGGGTGTGCCCCGGGGTGGCTCCGGTGCCGCGTGGCACCGCGCTGGCCCGCAGCTCTGAGTCCCCGGCATTCAGGGAGCTCCGTGGGGTTGGCTTTCACCGTGTCCTCAATTTGGATCCCCAGGGCAGAAAAATTAGGACTTTCTCAGTTAAAGAAAAAAAAACAAAAGAGAGGCAAAGTCTCTGGAGAGTTGTGTTTCCCCACATCAGTGACGGCCCCTCAGCACCCACTTCTGTTCAGCCAGGACCCCCGGGTAACTCCTGCTGGGTTTTTAGCCATCTTGACCTCATGTTTGCAAATATTATTGGTAATATAATGCTCTATGTACAAATGTCTGTGTGGCTCATGTGTATGTTTCTGTGGTTCAAGTCAGCCACAGACTTCTGGAATTTCATTGTACTTTGGTTAAATGTTGGACTTTTAACTCTTCTACTGTATGGCTTCTTGATTTCTCTTGTCCAATGTGGACCAACTCTATTTTTGGAAATAAATAAGCATGTAAATAAAATGAATGGGTTTATGCCACTTACAAGAAAATGCTTTATTTAAAATATACACTCAGTCTTGTATATTTTATGGTATTTCAGGGAGCAGCTGAGGCTCAGGCCCCAGCAGCCTTGTGCTGAGATACCATATTATGTACAAATTCCCTTCCAAGTGCTTTTGGAAGCACACTTCCCATCTCCTGAGCCAAACCCCCCGTAGGACCAGCCTTGCGGAGGAGGGAGGGGGGAATCCAGAAACACGTAGTTTAAGGGGAATAAAGGAAACAAACACGACTTTCCTCTCAACACAAGGCTTCTGGTTTGAGGTGTCTGGGTGCCAGAGGAACTGCCGGGTGCAGGGATGCCGTGGGTCGGTTCTCGGCTCCTGCCTGGGAGCACGTGGAGATCAGGAGCACAATGACATCTCTTTTTAATTTTTTTTTTATTTTTTTTAAATTCTCCATATAAACCAATATTTACCAGTAATCCTGTGTTTCTGTTTTTGTTTTTTGGCAGACTTTTACCAGTAAATATCGGTTTATTCCTGAAACCAGAAGCCCTAAACATACCTTTGTTTATAAGGTCAGTTGGCATTTTGTCTCTCTCATTCCCCACTCCCCCCCAGTACAACCCAGCAGGTGGTTGAAAGGTACCGAGTTCTCTTTCTAGTTTTCCTGCTCTGCATCTCTGGGAACTGGAGCCCGCAGGACCTAGAGCCTTCTGTTGGTAATGTAGATCCGAGTTTACAAATTATTCTTTTACCATTTGAAATCCTGCTTTTAAGGACAGAGGTGTTCCCGCCTGCCCAAAAGGGGAACTGGTAGAAACCCCTAAATTGCTCCTCCTCTCCAAAACCTTCGGGTAGGTCTCTCACTAGCACTAGACTTGGGGCTGAGAAAATCATTTATCCCAAAATATACACTACAAACTGCCATTTCTGGTTTGCTGTGAGCAGGACTGGGGGAGGGAAGGGCGGGAAAGGAGTTTGAAACTTATTTTCTCCCCCTTTTTTTCTAGAAAGCAAATGTGACATGGGGAGGAGGGAGAGCATGTGAACATGGCCCTTCCTAAACTCATTGTAAACTCCTCCTCGGAGGCTGGGAAGAAAGGGCAAGTGAAAGATCTGATCCTTAAAAGGACATCACCCAAAAGCAGCTGGCGATTTTTAAGGACTCAAATTGCTTTTGGTTTATCCCATGACAATTGACTTGGGAGTGTTGAAGCCTCCTTTTTCCCCACAAGTATTTGCCACCCAAACACTGAACATTTTGTTAACACCCTAGAAACAGAGAACCTGATGAGGGATAGAAAATGAGTTGACTGCACGGTCCCAGCCAATTTTTTCCTCCCAAGCAAACAAAATGCAAAAAAAAAAAAAAAAAAAACAAAAAAAAAAAACAAAAAAAAACCAAACCAAATCCCATCCCTGACCCTCCCCCCCAAAAAACCTCCTAAAAAAGCAAGTCCAAGAGGATCTCAAATGCCCAGTCTGGTTTTGTCCTACATGGTTGACAGGAGTGTTTTTGGCCTAGCTGCAATGTCCCTGTGAGGAGCACCGTGGCTCGTTTCCTCCTCACGGAGCCCGAGCTGAGGGTTTTGCCGTTCCTGAGAGCAGATCGAAGCTCCTGCAGCCTTAGGTGGAGTCCAGAATGAGGGGAGCCCTTCCAGCTGTGCACTTTGAGCTGAAAACTACCTTTCCTCCCCTTTTGCAGCCTGGGTGGTTCTGATTGCTGGCAGTTCTGTAATACAACCTTAATCTGAGCAGTTGAGGCTGGTCCTACCTTATCTTCAGACGTCTTGCGGAGGACTCCTGTTACCAGTTTGGTACTCAAAAGCTACACCCCACCATCAGAAGTCACTTTTTGCTTTTTTTCCAAAGGCAGTGATAGCTCACCCTCTCTAGCTCTAATGGAAAACCTGATAATTGCAATGCAACTTTCTAATAAATTGTTCATATATTCATAATTCCGTTGCAATCCCAAATTGGAGAAGAGATCTGTTAAAGGTATATATTAGTCTAGATTTTTCTTATTGTAAATACTGTAATTTTATAATACTGTCAATATTTTATTAACTTAGAAATATTTAACAGAGTTGAATCTATGGTAGTTGATTTATTTATAGGTTTATGTTGCAGCCAATTACATTCTAATGTAAGATTAACTTTCAGCATGTAAACTTTGAGTGAATATATCTTTGGAAAGATTAAGAGAGAAAACTCTCGCTCTTAATCTGTAGTTTTTATCCCCAATTCCCAGTTGGGAATTATTTAACAAAATATTAGGAGGTTTTGAGAGCTCATGAATCTAATAACTGCGGTTGGATTTGAAAACTTGAATTTTGAGATGTACGTGGCTCTTTGACCCTGTGAAAAAGTTTGTTTCAGTACCTGACCTCTCTAGCACAGAAAGTGTGTTTTGAGCAAAGGGACACTGTCAGATCAATTTTAGTTTCTCGCTTCCTGGAGGGGGGAAAGGAACCGCAAAATGCAGCCCTGTGGCATGCATTGATCCCTTTAGTACGGCAAGGGAACAGCTCCTCCCCAAGGCTTTGGGTCCCCGGCCAGAGCATCCCCACCGCTGCCGGAGCTGCGGCCGCTCCCGGGGCTCTCCCGGCAGCGCCGGGCCCGGCCCCGGCCGCGGCCGCAGCTCGGGGAGATGGGCGGGAGCACACAGAGCCTCCAACGGGACGAGCTCTCACCAAAGCGATTGCTTTTTAACAATTGAAATCTCTCTCTCTCTTTTCACCTGATGGTGTCCCTTTAGCATCATAAAGATGTTCATGTTCTCTGAAAACCACGAGAAGTGATCTTCTTTTCAAGGCAGGGGAGAATTGGTCTGTCACGTGTTTGCAACGCAACTTGCATAAAAATACCAAAAATATCTTGAGGGTTTTCACAGGCGTTGGTATTTTTTGAGTGTAAAAGTTAATCTTGATTAGAGATGTGCCAATCTTTACTGCTTTCCTGTAGTGTTGTTACACTTAGGCATTTCAGTTCACTTACAAATATATACTGTAACAGTATACTTTGTACAGATTTATTTAAAATTTATTTGAAAACTGAAATAAAGTAGGCAGAAAATAAAGATATTTATTTTTCATTTGACTATGTAAGAAGGTATCATTCTTTTGGTTTTAGTGCACTGGTGTACCAAGCCTCAGAACCACTGCTTTCTCCAGCTCATAGGATGCTTTTCCAGACTGTGGATACGTGTATGTGTACTGCTGTGTTGATAAGTAAATGCCAACGATGGAGTTCGTTGCTTTTATACATCCCAAAGAGAAGTTCTCCACCGTTCACTGTCTGTTTTCTGACCGAAAAGGCGTGTGTTTGTGAACAGTGTTCACGCCAGCTCTGCCATCCCACCCTCACATCAGCTCACACCAATGCCAGGATGGGAGGAGTTGCCTGCGTACCTTCCCCAAAACACCCCGGGCATCGTCAGGGAGCAGTTCAAACCTGTGTCCTTTGGGCTTTGTGTAAAGCAAATGCAGAACAAGAAAAATCGAGATGTTAAATCCATTAGAAAACCAATTCCTTATTGTACAGTAGTATGGAGATCTCTAGTCAACCTGCCATTAATAATAGATTCTTATTTTTTTGAATGATCTATTTAAAAGAACAGCAAGCATTGTATTTGCTAGTAAATCTGAAGTGTTTACATGGAATTACTAAATAAATTATTTGATCTAAGATGGCTCTTATCAGTGCTGATTTTTAATAATGGAAATTCGGTTTGGCAGCTGCTTTTTTAGTTCGTGCTGTTCTTTAAAATCTTCCAAAGCTTCTTTTTTTTTTTTTTTTTTTTTTTTTTCACTGCATCCTTGTGTTTCAAATTAGGTTCAGAGGAAGAGGCAAACCCTGCCTCTCCCTGCAAGGCCTGACAGGAGTGCTAGCTCACGTTTTCCAAGCTCTTCCGTGAGGCTTTCCCTTCCCATCCCGAACAGCTGAGCTGGAGCAGGATGCTCTGAGCCCAAAGCCCTGCAGCACTCGCTGCTGCTCGCCGGGCTGAGGCCTGGAGACACAGGATGGGGTTTTTTCAGCAGAAAGCTTTGGGATAGAAGTAGGACATCCCCCTGTGAGGTAATGAGTTGTCACACACAGCTCCAGCGAGCTCCTGCTCCCTGCTGTTCCAAGGCTGCTGGAACACCCTGTGCTCCCGGTCCTGTCCCTGCCCAGGGCCCGTGGATCCGCGGGCGGGCGCTGAAGCAGAGGAGGGTCTTGGATCATCAGCAAGGCCAAAGGCAAATTCAGGGACTCTCACCCCTCCCAAGCCCCAGGGGCCGCTGGCTGCCGTGGGGAGCCGGCCGTGCACCCCAAAGCTCCCCGGAGCCCGGGGTGGAGATGGGGCAGGCGCTGCCCCGCCTGGGCAGGGCGGAGGGGCTGCAGGAGGGAGAGGCTGCAGAAATGCCCGTGCCGGGAGCAGCAGAGGAGCAGGCAGGCGGTGCAAATGCCGGCTCTGGCCACACCGTGTCCCCCTCCAAGCGCCGCAGTTCGTTCTTCTCCCGGCGCTCAGAGCGGGGAATGAAGCTATCAATAATGTACCTGTCCCCGCACTCCCGCCCGCAGCCTGGCGGACAGCGCTGACTCACCCCATGTTTAATTCAACGCTCTCAGCGCCACAGCCTTGGCTCCAAACCCAGCCACGGCTTACATTATGCACTAGCTGAAATTTTTATTGGACGTGGATTTCACGCTTCGTGTTCAGGGCAGGATTCCTGTCCCACCCCACGCTCGCTCTGCTGGCTGGGGAGGGGTGAGCCCAGACCCTGCTCCACGTACGTGGACAGTGTCTCCCCCAGCCTTCCCTGCCCCTTCCCTCTCCTCCTTCCCTCTCTGGCTTGGAAAGGTTTGAGATATCCATCCCTGGGCCCTGCAGCACCACCCCAGCTCTCCCTGGGCCTTTCACTGCATCAGCTAGTGCATTAGACACACTGGAAATTATTCTGCTCTGGCTTGCTCCTCTGAATGGCATTTTTACACACATCTCTATCTCCTTTGTGAGCTAGCCCATGGTTATGAGCAGTATATTCCTAGAAATTTGCTTTCTGGTTTGGGGGGAATTGAGCACACTGATGAAATGGCTCCGTTTGTCTGAGTAACATCAGGAAACTTATCTGGGCCAGATGCTTCTCCAAGCTGGTACCCACTGGCCAACTGCTGGTGCTTGAGAAGAAGCAGTAAACAGCTGCTCTACACCTTGCCAAGCCATGAAAAGCCCTTATTTTAGAAGAAAATTCTTCCCCTTTAGTTTTATTTCCCACTCCAAACCCAACACTCTCTTTACAGCACACGGGAACGACCCTCAGCATTGATCCCACTGCCCTTCATGTCCCCACTGTTCATTCTAATGCTTAAAGCAAAAACCAAACTGAAACATTAGACAAAATCTCTGATCACAAAGTTTGGGGGTTAGTAATTGCTCAGATTCATTTGTAGTGGATGGGGCAATGCTCCAGTAACTTAGATATGGAGCATCCTGAGCTGGCCTTGCCTCACAGGATGGCTCCCAACCAAAGCAATTCCTTCCAGGCTGGTTTGGTTGGCATTGCAGAGAACCTATGACTTTTCTGGGAATTGGCTGAAGTAGGTTATTCAAGATAAAAAGAAATGCCCTGGGGTGGCATTCCTGACCTAGGGAAACAGAGAAGGTATTTTTCCTGCTTCCACCACTGCTGCTCACATGAAGAAGTGACTCAAAAGCCAACTGGTAGCTGCCCAATCCTTCCCAGTCCAGCCATGCAGGTGTTGGGAGCAGAGACTGCTCTGCATTTCCAGGAGTGCATATTTGCAGTGAAGAGGCACAGACATAACTTGATCCATCTCCTAAGAGCTTCCCTTTCAACCCAGCAGAGCATGGGAACTAGGAAAAGAATACTGGAATCATTTTGTCCTGGATTTGTTTCTCCAAGTCTAAAATACGGAGATGCTGAAAGTGGGGAATTTTATAACATACCCAACACTGAAGTTAGCCTGGGAATCAGAAGCTGAGGCAAGGACAGAGGTGATTTCTGCTGCCAGGCAAGGAGGAAGGCAGCGTGGCCCTTGGGGAGCCGTGGCCCTGCACCCCTGGGCGAGCAGGGACACAGACAGGGCCGGCTGCTGCAGAGCCTTTCGAGGCAGCTGCTGTCCCCAGGCTGCCATCGGGGAGCTGTCTCCATGAGGCAGCCAAAGCTCGGTGCCAAGGGATGCCTGAAGAGCTTGACCCTGACAAGGATGCCCTGGGAGAGCTGTAAACACAGTGGGAAAGAGGAGGGGACTGGTTTTGAGCAGCAGAACCCAGCTCAGCCCTACTGACCCTACAACAGACACTTCCCTGTGCCTCCCTTTGCTCTTCCTCCCAGAAGTGTCTCCCTGTGCCAGCCTGCATCCATCACAGCCAGAGCAGACATTTCCAGGACTGGCCAGGAGGAGTGAACTGTACTGAAACTGGGAGCAGGAGATGCCCAGAGGGCCTCTCCCTGCCCTGCCTGTGAGATGGGCAGTCACAATATTCAGTAACAATGGCTGTAACATCCAGCACAGCTCGCAGCCCACAAGGATTCCCAGCTGAGGCTGCTCCTCTTGGCATGGAATGAACCTGCAGCGTATCTCCCAGGAATGGTCATGGAAAAGCACCTTGCCATGTTCTACATGCTGCACTGGCTGAGGGGTGGAATCACATCCTGACCCTCACAAGGGCAGTGGATGGGCCCAGGGCAGTGCCAGGCTCCCGTAAGCACAGGAGGAGCTGCTCCACCCCAGAGCCAGCAATTCCTGCTCTCACAGGGTCCCTAAAGCTTTTCTGAGTGAGGGAAGTCACATTTGCCCCCAGCAGCTGGTGATGTTTCCCTTCCCTTTGCCAATCAGTGAATCTACCCCAAGATAATCCCGTGCAGTGGAAAGATCCTGTTGCTCCTCAGAAAAGTAACCTCTAGCAGCAACAGAGCAGTTATGGCTGCCCCACACCTGGGAGTGTTCCAGGCAGGGTTGGATGGGGCTTGGGGCAACCTGGTCTAGAGGAAGATTGTTGCTCATGGAAGGGAGGAGGAACAAGATGAGTTTAAGGTCCCTTCCAAAGCCAAACCATTCCATGATTCCATGAACAGCAACAGCTTTTCCCTCCATTTGGTGGGAACCAACCTGTGAGGGTTTGCCCTGGCTCACAGCAAACACTGACATCCCCACAGACTTTGTGACCAACCCAGTGCTTTGAGCAGAGGCTCACACTCCAGAAAGGAGTGTGCACCCAAAAGCCCACAGCCCCAGCCTGTGGTGGGGGAGCAGCACGAAGGGGCTGCAGGCACCTCCTCACTGTGCTGAGCACTCTGAAAGCAACACCGTGTGCAGGGTGAGCTGAGTCCCGTGTGGGGAGCAGCAGGGATGAAGGGAATCCCTGTGCCCAGCTTTGATGTCCCCAGCCCTGCTTCTCCCTCCAACAGCCCATGGCACTGGGTGCTCCTAATCTTGCATTTTCTGTGGTGAATTTCCCTTCGTTTTCAGCCTGCAGCTCGAGGATTTCTCAGCAAGCTGCTGCTTCTCTGTGGTGGAATTAGTGACAGTGGGGACAGCAGTAGTAATTATGCAGTGACCTAGAAATGACCTTTTGATTTTAACAATCCATGGCTCTACTAAGGGCTAAACATTCACGAACCCAAAGAAGCTCCTGAAGCACCAACATTTGGGCAACAGCAAAACCTCACCTGGGAAAGGTGAGCAAGGAGGGAGAAGCCCCAGGAAGTGTCTCAGTGAGTGAAGGATCCTGTTTGGAAGCAGGACAGGTACCCCTGAGCCCAGCTGGTGTCACAGCCTGTGTGCCTCATTAGGCTGTGGTGACCTTATCCAGGTGCTGGGACACAAGGAACCCTGGCATGGCCTGTGCAGCCCCTGGCTGCAAGAGCAGCCCTGCCATGGCTTTTTGGGAAGCAGGAGGGATCACCCAGTCCATGCCCCTAGAGAGCTGCGGGCACAGTTCCACTGGATGTGGAACTGCACCAGCACTGCCCCGTTTGTCAGTCATACACCAGACCCCCCTCCCTGTGTGTTGGCACAAAGCTGGCACCACCCTTGGCCCTGGCAGGAGATGCCAAGAGGAACAGGCAGGAAAGAGACCTTCTCAATTGCCATGGTCTCTTGGTTTGCTTCCAGACCAGCAGTTCCCAGTGCTGCTGAACTGGGAACATGCTGGGCAGGGTGTCCTGAGCTGTGCTGGCCCTCACACACACTCACTGCCCACAGCATGGTCTGCTGCCCTGCTTTTGGCCATGATGGGTAATGGGATGCCTGAGGATCTTCTTAGGAGATCTCACCTGCTACCCAAGCCCCTCTGGGGAGGAGATGAACCTCGGACAAGGGAAATGGTGACCTGTGTGTCTCCCTTTTGTTCAGCCCCTACTGAAAGGGGAATCTCGCTCTCCCTGGTCAGGAAGCCACATGAAGGATAAATTTCTAGTGCTCTTTTCACTGCATACCACACATGTGCCCAGTGAGGCTTCTCTAGGAGTCCTGGGCCAGCACCCCAGCCCACCTCCAAGCCTCAGCCTGGTCCTGCCAGGAGCATGTGCAGGTCAGGTCCTTGCCAAATGAGCAGAGTGGTGGCTCCCAAAGTCCCTTGCAGGTGGTTGGAAAAGGTGCAGCCTGAGCCCTGGCAAGGGGCAAACACACACAGCCACAGCCTGGGAATGGGGACTGATGGACCTGAGAGAGGAGACCCAGACCAGCACTGCTGGGCAAAGCTGGGTGCACCTCTCAGCCCCCTCAGGAAGCTGAGGAAGAGGAGGATGAGGAAGGCAGTGCTGGGTTGGGGCCCCATTTCAGTCAGAACAGAACTTGCTTTTTGCCTTTTTCACCTTCCATTTGTGCCCCCTGAGGTCTTTCTGCCCAGACAGCTCCTTGACACAAAATGGGAATCAGTGATTCAGAAAAATACAAACCATCTGTGGAGCAACGTCACAGCAGAGACCACTTCACACGTGTGAGCCCTCAAAAGACCTGCTCCTTGGGGAAAAGCAGAGTTAGCTGCAATTTTTTCTAATGACACTGCTATTTTGAAAGGAATAATTCATATAATAATAATAATAATTGCTTCCTGTGCATGCCCAGCACGTGGGCTTTGAGCTCAAGTAGAATATTAATAGTAATTAATTACAGCCCCTCTGACAGCAGCTCGTGCCAGGAGAGGACACCCACCAGTGTCAGCCCAGGGAGCAGGCTCTGCCTCTGCCCTGTCTCTCCACATTTATATTCCAGCAGCCAAGCCTTTGCTCAGCCCCTTTCCCTCACCTAAGAGGTCTCCAGGGCAGTCCTGGGGCTCAGGGACAATCCCTGGAGGCTGCAGGCAGCCCATTTTCCCAGGGTGGAGCCATGTCCCAGTGTCTGACAAAGAAACTTGGCTAATAAATGCTTCTCTATCTATTCTGGAAAAGCTGATTTCCTGCTCAAAACCATGTGGTGATTCTCACCTAATGTCCCCACAGGAACATTTGGCTTAAATAGCTTTAAAAATAGTTAAAAAGCTGGTTTTCCACTCTCTTTAGCTGGTAATTCTGAGCAAGGCATCTACAAACCCAGCACTCCCAACCTCAGCACAGGGTGGCCCAGGAAGATGTGGGGAGGACAGGAAAGGTTTGGGTTGGGGGGCAAGAGGAGATGGAGGCCACCTGGGGCTTTGGCTCTCCCAGACTTTGGAGAAGGGAGGAGATGACCAGCAGGGCTTGCCCTCCAACCCCTGACAACCTGCAGGGTTCCCTGCCCTCACCTCCTGACCTTTGGCAGCTGGATCAGGCTCTCCCAAGGTGTCTGTGTCTTTTCTGACTCTGCCTCCTTTCAGCTTTTCTTTAATCCTTTTCTTTTTTCTGCCTTTTAAATCTTTCTCTCCAATTTCAGCATCTCTAAAGGATGAGTGAAGCCAACTGTTGTGAGTTCTGCTGTCAAACAGATATTCACTAAGCACCAAACCACACTGTTGTGAGTATTGAAAAAAAACCTATCAGAGCTTTTCAGGTCTCTAACCCAGCCAGGCACGAAGGACTTGGGGATTTCAGCAGTTCCTGGACAGTCCTGAGCTCTTCTCCACACAAAACCAGCAGCGCTAAGATCGACTGAAGCTGTGTCCAAACCCAACAAGACCCAAATGAAACCATCACCACGCCTGGTTTCCCAACACCTCCTGACAGGAACGGGGCCTGCCTTTTGTTTCCCAACTGATTTGGGTGGCATTGAGGTTTCTCATCGGTGCATGAAGACCACACGTGCTGCGAAGGCTTCAGCCCATCAAAACGACCCCAGCCCAAAGGCAATGCACTTTATTTCTGCCCAGAGCTTCCACCTCTCCCTGACACATTGAATGGCTGTGAGATTAAATAAAATGCTCATTTTTTTAAAATAAATCTCAGAGAAAAGTACAAATCCATTTACAATATTTATGTGTGGTGCAATCAGGCTCCAAGCCTCGGGAGGTGGAGGTGATAATACTTTCCTGTGCAGCATATTAGATTAATGAGCTATAAAATACTGTGGGCTTAGTGGACAATTCTCTAGGGGTTGCATTGGCATTCACAAAACCCAGGTTCTTCTCCCAGAGGGTGGTGGGGCACTGAACAGGCTCTCCAGAGCAGTGGTCACGACCCCAAGCCTGACAGAGCTCAAGGAGCTCTGGGACAACGCTCTCAGGCACAGGGTGGCCTTGCTGGTGTGTCCTGTGCAAGGCCAGGAGCTGGATTTGATGATCCTTGAGGGTCCCTTCCAACTCAGCATGTTCTGTGATTCTGTGATTCTTTGATGTGTTCTTTCCACAGTGTTTTTTTTACATCCTTCCTGGCTGAGGGTTCCTCTCTGTCTCTGCTGGGCTTGCTTCCAGGGAAGCAGGGCATCTCTCCCAGGAGCACCCTGTCCCTCTCACTGCCACCCCCAGCTCACTCTTCCAGAGGGCAGGGCAGCTTTAAATGTTTCTGTCTGCTGAGACCTCTCTTGTACAACTCCCAGCAGGGTTTAACACCCTGAGGACCTGCAGAGCCAGCAGCAGGGGCAGGCAGTGCCAGCCACCCTGTGCCCACCAGCCCCTGGCAGGGCCTGGGATGGCTCCAGGGCACTGGGGAAGGGCAGGGCTGCCCAGCAGTGTCCCCACAGCCCCGTTCTGCCAGCTGTGGTCAAAGAGACCCCATAATATCACTCTCAATATCTGCTTCTGGGGAACAACCACAGCTGCCTGGGCAGCACACCTGGAGCCAACAGGGAGCCCCCAGGAAAGCACAGACACTCCCCAAAAGGAAGCCCCTGTGGGCAGGGCCCCCAGGATGGGGGGTTGGAGACCCAAATTTGCCCTCTGGCTTCACTGCCCAGGGCAGTGGAGGTGCCTCAGGGGGAAACGGGCCCAGCACAGCGTGAGGGGGCAAGGACAAGGCAGGGGAAAGCAGAGACAGGGCACTGTCAAAAGAGACACTAATTAGTGCTAATTGCAAATAATCAGCCAAGCCTAAGAGCGTGAAGGAAGCCAGTCCTGGCACAGGCAGTAGCCCTGGCTGGAGTGAGGAGGGCACGTGCCGGGCAGGTCATGATGGGAGAATCCCACAGATGGGGACCCCATTGCCTCCCACACCATCACTGCTCTCACAGCCCACCCAGTCAGGAGTTCCCACATGCTGCAGCACACAGGGCTCCTCAAGCTGCCCCCCTGTGCCCCTGGAAGCAATTCCCAAGGATAGAGCATTCATACTCCTGCTGAAGAGCCTGGGATGGGCCTCTGGCTGCTCCAAAGGCAGGAGAATCAGTGGGAAGATGGTCCCAGGAGATGCTGGGAGATTCCACATCACAGAGCAAGCCTTGTCCCTGTCCTCCCACCACCCTGGGCTCACCAAGGTGAGATTCCCAGGGATCCTCCTGTGAGGCCTTGGAACCCCTTTTCTCCCTGCAGGGATAAACCCACCTTCTCTAGGTGCTTGCAGGAGTCACTAACACCACCAACACAGCACAAGCTTTCTGTTGTCTGCAGTCAGCTTTTCCTCCCCAGAGGCCCCCCTCCTCCAGTTCTCCATCACCTACACCTGTAGCACCCCCAGCTCTCGCTGCTTTGGCCCCAGGATCCTTCTGAAGCTCTTTGTGCTCAGAGCAGATCTCCACACGTGGCACCAAGACCTGCAGCTGCACCCTGGCCCTGGATAAACCCCCCCATCCTTCCCTGAGCCCCAGGGTGCCCCTCTGAGACATCCTGGGTCGTGCACAGGGTGCTGTGGCTTGCTCTTAACACCAGGATGGGAGTTGTTCTCCTCTTGAAGAGGTTCTCCATCCTCATTCCCTGGCTGTCCTCACACCTGCAGTCCATGGCTGTGTTCACTCCTGCAGGCTTTATTTGGCACCCACCCAAACCCTACACAGTTCCGTCCTTACCCGTTCCCTGCAGATTTTCCCAGAAGACACACAGTGTTCCCATCTCTGCCCAGCTCTGGGATACAAAGCAGGGCACAGATGCCCAGGTGAGCAGTGCTGAGGCAGGATCCTGCCAGGGCTGTGACTCTCGTCTCAGCACCCGCACTGAGGAGCAGACAGGACACATCTGCAGGAGCAGGGGTGTGAACAGCCCTCGCTGCCCGTGCCAGCCCCGGGGTACCACGGCTCAGGGGCTGGGGATGCTCTGCTCACCTCGCTGCACTCAGCGGGGTGGAGACCCCTTGGCAGACCCCTCCGAAAGGATCTGAAAGAGAAGTTCAATCCTCTGTGCCCTGCTAGTAAACTCCCATTCATGCATGACTTCTCAAATGCCTTTTGAGTGCTTTCCTTTGCTTTCTGTGCCAGCAATGACTCAGGCTTAGATGTGCATTGTCAGGCAATCCGGAGCTGGCGGCTCGCTCGGGAGCACCGTTTGTTCACAGCAATATTTAAGTGCCCTCTGGTGGTGACTCCCTGTGCCGCTGCTGGGATTTCCTCCTCTCCCTTCTGCCCGGCGTCCCCCGGGAACCTTCCCTGTGTGTCTGTGCCCCTGGCGGGGCAGTGCCTGCTGTGCCAGCCCCCTGCACTCACCGGCGCTTCCCATCCCGCTGCCCCGCCGGGCTCTGCCCCGGAGCCCTCGGCGTGCCCGCGATCCGTGCCTGGCACAGCCCGGGACAGCCCGGGACAGCCCGGGACAGCCCGGGACAGCCCTGCAGCACAGCCCTGCAGCCCGGGACAGCCCGGGACAGCCCAGCACAGCCCTGCAGCACAGCCCTGCAGCCCGGGACAGCCCGGGACAGCCTGGGACAGCCCTGCAGCACAGCCCTGCAGCCCGGGACAGCCCGGGACAGCCTGGGACAGCCCTGCAGCACAGCCCTGCAGCCCGGGACAGCCCGGGACAGCCCAGCACAGCCCTGCAGCCCAGCACAGCCCTGCAGCCCGGGACAGCCCGGGACAGCCCTGCAGCACAGCCCTGCAGCCCGGGACAGCCCTGCAGCACAGCCCTGCAGCACAGCCCTGCAGCCCAGCACAGCCCTGCAGCCCGGCACAGCCCTGCAGCCCAGCACAGCCCTGCAGCAGAGCCCTGCAGCCCGGCACAGCCCTGCAGCCCAGCCCTGCAGCCCGGCACAGCCCTGCAGCCCAGCACAGCCCTGCACCACAGCCCTGCAGCCCGGCACAGCCCTGCAGCACAGCACAGCCCTGCACCACAGCCCTGCAGCCCGGCACAGCCCGGGACAGCCCAGCACAGCCCTGCAGCACAGCCCTGCAGCCCGGCACAGCCCGGGACAGCCCAGCACAGCCCTGCAGCACAGCCCTGCAGCACAGCCCTGCAGCCCAGCACAGCCCTGCAGCCCAGCACAGCCCTGCAGCCCGGCACAGCCCTGCAGCACAGCCCTGCAGCCCAGCACAGCCCTGCAGCCCAGCACAGCCCTGCAGCCCGGCACAGCCCTGCAGCACAGCCCTGCAGCCCAGCACAGCCCTGCAGCACAGCCCTGCAGCCCGGCACAGCCCAGCACAGCCCTGCAGCCCAGCCCTGCAGCCCGGCACAGCCCTGCAGCCCGGGACAGCCCAGCCCGGCTCTTGGCCTGCTTTGCTGCCCCCGTGTCAGCTCATCCAGCCCCGGCCCGCGGCAGGGCTGGGGATGCTCGGGCACTGTCACAGTCCCCGTCCTTCCCCCCCTGCGTTTGGATTTCAGCCAAGCTGAGTAAAAATTTGCATGTTTGAGATCTCAGGGCGATTCTGTTCCCCGTTGCTGTGTGACAAGTGCTGGCCAGACAGGAGAGCAGCCCTGGAGCTGCTCCCGGCACGGAGAGGCTGCGGTGACAGCTCAGCCGAGCTAGGAGCCCCCAGAGGCGCCGCACAAAAGCGGTTTTGTAACACTGCTTTTCCTGAAACTCCTTCTGCAACCCACTGCTCTGTCTAATTGCTATAAAATACCTTACAGTGCCATTCTATTTTCCTTAGCAAAAGGCATCTTAGAAATACCTGCACCTCCCCCTGCTGTGGGGCAGAAGGGGAAGCTGACAGAAAATATCTGCCATGTCCACAGCTAGATCAAAATCCAGCTGGCCCTTTCCTTAAGAGTGAAACAGGCATTTTAAAGATGAGGTTGTGCCACTCATCTCCCTACACAGCACTTCTCTGGTGACTCTTCCTGCTCTGCTCCACAAGAGGGGCAGAAAGAGGGAATGCAAAGCAGAAGTGAGGAGGAATAGGCCCCCGGTCTGGGATCCTGCAGACCCCGCGCAGGTGCTGGGCTGGTGGGATGGGGCACACCAGAAGTTCCCTCCTGCCCCAGGGCAGAGGGGCACAGAGGGGCAGAGCCAGGCACAGTGACCCCCCAGCCTCTTCACTCACCCCCACGTGTGGGCTGCACATGTTTGAACAGCACAGTCCAAGCCCCTGTGCTCGTCCCTCCTCCCTGTCACCAACCCCCACGGGAAATGTTCTCACCTCCCCAGCTCAGCCCCCAGGTGCCAGTGGCCACCTGAGCCTGCACTCAGGAAGGTGCAGAGCTGTCACCCGTGGGTGACACATCACTGTGGGTTGGTCTGACAGCAAAAGGAGGAGTGACCCTTCCTGTCCGCCTTTGCTCTGTCAGGACCATTCTCCAGGAAGGAATTGGCTGCCTGAGAGCCTCATAAACAGGGGCAAGGCTGCTTCATTTCTGTGTGCACTGCTGCTGGCACTCAGAGGAGATGCTCACATGACGTGTGTGTGAAGTACCAGCCCAGGACTGCGAAACAAAGCTGCCCGAAGCTGACCTCTAATTTGTCTTTCAGCCAGCTCAACAAACTCCATGTCCCACAGGAGCAGCTCAGCTCACAGCAGCTCTGAAAATTCAAAGGAGCTGTGTAGCTGTTTAAATATAGGCTAAAGCAGTTATTTAAGCACTTAGCATTTCTTCTGGCCCATACAATAAATAAGCTCATTCTGCAAAGTGTGCAGTTCTTACCTTGCTCTTTGCTGGCTGGGCTCAGTCCTGGTGTTTGCTGTGCAGGTGTCAGGCAGGTGATGGAGACAGGACACTCCTGGGTGAATGCTCATAGTGTGACAGAAGAAACACATGTTTGTCCTGGCTCAACACCAAAACCAGCAAACTGAGAGCTCTGTGACTGTGCCACCTCCAGGGACAGCTGGGAACCTCTGCAGGTTGTCTGTCCTTTCCATGGACACCCAGCAGCACCTGCCCCAGCCCTCCTTGTCCCAGCAGCCCCAAAGCTCACCCTGGCATTCCTGTGCACGTCACAGAACCACACCCTTGCACACTGGGTGGGCTGCAGGGACCTTTGTGGGCCACCTGGTCTGACCCCCACTAAGCCATGAGAGCCCCTCCACCCTGACTTTGTCCAGGTGGCTTTGGACACCTCCAAGGATGGAGATTCCATAACTCCTGGGCACTTAGAGGGATCCTCCAGTGTTTCCATATGTGCCATTGTCTCTTGTCCTGTCACTGGGCACCACCGATAAGAGCCTGGATCCTTCCTCTTCCCACCCTCCCTTCAGGTGTTTGTACACACAGGTAAGGTCCCCCTGAGCCTTCCCTTCTCCAAGCTGGACAGTCCCAGCTCTCTCCTGAGGCATGATCCAGTCCCTCCACCCACTCTGTGGCTCTCTCCACTGGACTGTCTCCAGTTTCTCCAGTCTCTCTGTGCTGGGTAGACCAGCACTGGGCACAGTACTCCAGGTTTGACTTTCCACATGGGGAATCAAACAGTGATGATTTTCTGGTTCTTCATGTGCCTGAAAATGATATCCAGGATTAGCTGTTCCCACTCCAGGGATGGAGGCGAGGCAGACCAGCCTCCATGGATCCCTGGATCCTCCTTCTTGCTCTTCTTAAAGACAGGAGTGACATTTGCTTTCCTGCAGGCTTTGGGTACTTCTCTACCTTATCCGTACAAGCAGACCCATGAAGAGGCTGAAGTCTGCTCTCAGAAGTTCAGGGCTGTGCTCTTGCTTTTCACCCTCCTTCCCTTCAGGATTCTGAAGTCTACAGTCCCTGTCACTCATGACCTTCAGGATGAGGCACTGACCCTCCAGTCTCCACCAGTACTCAGCAGCCAGACAGGGCTCTGAGTTTTTAGCCCAACCTGTCTAACCAGCTGTAGACCCTCCGTGTTTTCACCTCCCAAAGCCAAATGGGAGCTGTTTGCAGAATCCCACCCTGTGCTGACCAGGACTGAGCCTTCCCTTGTGTCAATGAAGCTGAAGAGACCAAGCACCTTTGACCTGCTCCACGGGAGGCCAGGCTGGAACAAGAGATCAGGGACAGACAGGGCTAACAACACCTTGGGCTGGCTGTGTCCTGCTCAGGAGCATCGGGGCACAGGAAAATGGCACAGGGGCTCTTGGCTCCCTCTTAGTGCTGTGTCCTGTGGCTTTGGGGACAGTGACAGTGCAGGAGAGCGGGCACAGCGAGCAGGCAGGTTCTGCTTCCCAACAGCAGCAGCAGTATCTGTCTGGTCTCCAGCTTGGAACATCTCTGTGTTTAATTAAAATAATTAAAACATGGCAATCCAAGCAGATGAGGGCTGTTCAGAGCCCACAGGCGAGAGCTGGCTGATGCCTGCTGCCAGCCTGGAGAGGATGAGGAGCAGCTCTCCCCTGCCCTGGCCCTGGGGTGGGTGGCACAGCTTTGTCTCTGCACTGGAGAGGAGTTGAGGATGGGGATCCCCAAGGCCCTGGTTTTGCAGTTTCTCATGCAGTTGCTGACCTCAGAGTGGAGCCAAGCCCGATGGATGCACACGGAGTCCCTGTGCCGAGCCAGGCTGAGCCCCCAGGAGCTGCTGACCCTTCCTGCTGGAGCAGGGGCTCCTGGAAAAACAGGGAACAGAAGTCAGAAATGTTGCTAGCACCATGTGAACTGGAGGGCTGTGGTCAAGACTCGCTGACACCTGATGCTGGTGCAAGGCCACAAAGATTATACCTGTACCCATTCCCCATGGAGCTTCTTTGCTCAGTGCTTTACACTCCTGCTCACTGCAGAGCAGTCTGTACCTTTCAGACAAAAGACAAAATAAAGCTATTGAGAGACAAACAGAAGACTGGCTTCTGCTTTCCAGGACTCCAGCAATCCAAGGGTGATGCATCTTCCTTGCTTGCTGCACTCTGCTGAGGGGTTCTTTCCAGCAAGGTTCTGCAAGCTGAGGAGGGGACACTTGTGGGACCCCTGTCACCCCCAGGGCCTCCTTCCCTGTGTGCCCTCTCTGCCCAGACTGCCTGCATCACCTTGGGCAGGGCACAGCCCCACTGTCCCACATCCCTGGGGTTTGCTGTGGTTTTTCCCTCTGCTCACCCCACAGCCCCTCCCAAAGCACCTATGCTGTCACTGTGAAAATTAATGCTGGTTTTCCTCCCTCCCTTCACTGTTAAACTGTTTCACACCAGCTACCACTTCCTCCAGTTCCATGTATTTGTGACATGGATCAATGTCTCATAAACCACTCCAAGGAACCATTGTAATTCCAGAGAAACACGATGCTCCTGGAAAGGAGCTTGTAAACCCACTGTTATTTTCTTTCCTAATTGCAATTTCAGTGACTCATTCCTGGTGCCACACTGCAGTGCACAGCCATTGTGTGGATTTTTACCCAATCTTGAGCAGTCACAATTCACTGCTCAAGTTTTCAGGCCACCCAAGCCATTAGGAAAATAAATGTAAAATAAAAACCTGCTGGTACAGTTGGCTGGAGGAGCAGCACAGCCCCTTGGGACAGCAGCAAAAGAGAAAGGCATGCAGAGCTCTCCAGAGCTGCTGTGGCCAACGTGGCTGAGCAAGCATGAGCTGCTGCCTGAACATGAGCTGATTCTCTCCTTTCCCCTTTCCCACCCCCTTCTTCTCCCCAGCTCTATCACAGCTCCATTCCTCAGCCCTGTCCGTGGGCTCTATCTCAACCCTATTCCTTCCTCTCCTCACCTCAATCCCATACCTTCCCCTTTTCCTTCCCACTCCCCAACTTCATCTCATCCCTTTCCCTATCCCATCTAACCCCACCTCAGTTCCCATCCCTTTCATCCCCACCCCGTTCCCATCCCACTCCACTTTTTTCACATGCTCTTCCCTATCCCTAATGCCATCCCATTCCTATTCTGTTCCTATCTCATCCCCATTCCATCCCATCCTACCCCCCTGCTCCTGTTTGTGGAGTCCCCAAGGCCTTGCCCAGCCTCCCCACAGCCCCCCACCCTCGAGGGGAGAGGTTCCTGGGCACATCTCCAGGGAGGATGACAGCTCTGGGCAGCTCCCGCAGGAGAGGAGGGATGCCCTGGCACACGGAGCAGAGCTCAGTCCTCCTGTCTGTCAGAGGGGACAAAGGCTTCCCCGGGAGCTCTGCCCAGGCTGTGGATTCAGTGTTCAGGATCCCATTGGCCTGTTTGTACAGGGATCCACAATCCTGGCTTTGCCAGGGCCATTCCCCACCCTTTTTCCCTTTCTCCCAGCTGAGGTAGGAAGATGCTGCCCTGGGCCTGCCCTGCCAGCCTCAGTTCCAGGGCACCCAAGCTTTTGTCAGCCACCACAACACCCAGGGCAGAGCTGGCTGTGTCTGCCCACTCCGTGCCAGAGCTGCTGCCTGCCATGGGGGCAGGCTCTGCCCTCGGGTCCTGTGAGATGGCTGAGCATGGCTAAGGCATCCTTGCTGAGCAAACTGAATCCACTGTGCTCCCAGAGTCAGGCAGCAGGGTCTAGGTGGAGCCTCCCCTCCCCTGAGCTTCCGTGCCCTGCTGTGCTGTCTGAAGCCCACTCTGGACACCCAGACTGTTGGCCATGTCACGGTGTCACCAAGGGGACAATTGTGCAGCTCAGGTTCTCATCAGGTTCAGCATCATTTGGGATGAAGATGGGCTGAGGCCTCATTGTCTCCTTCCAGTACTTAAAGCGACTTATAAAAAAGAAGGAGGGTGACTTTTTACACAGGGACAGTGCGATAGGACATGGGGGAATGACTTTAAACTAAAAGAGCAGAGATTTACATCAGATATTGGGAAAAAAATCTCTCCTATGAGGGTGGTGAGGCCCAGAGAAGCTGTGGTTCCCATCCCTGGAAATGCTCAAGGTCACATTGGACAGGGGCTTGGAGCAGCCTGGGATAGTAGGTGTTCCTGCCATGGCAGGGGAGTGGAACGAGACAATCCAAACCATTCCATGATTCTGTGATCCCATTTCAGTGACACACTCTCTGGCTTTGCCACAGAGTGGGCTGGAGAGATTGGAGCCCATGTAACCAAGCTGGCAAACTGTGCCAGTGTCTGTGGGGCAGCACAAATGGGAGTAAAGGGGTTTCCTGAGACAGTGGGGCCAAAACTGGGCTTACAGGACCCAGCCACAGGCTCACCAGGCCTCCTGCTGCAGAGGTGTAGGAGCAGCCACAGCTGCATTTGCTCCTGGGGCTGAGGGATGGGGACAGAGCGCTCTCTGCAGCTCACCTGGCAGAGCAAAGCACAGCCACCAACCCTCCCTGCTGTGTCCCTGATGTTTGCACCCCGGGAAACTGCAGCACCAAAGGGGAGCTGAGGTCTTGGAGCAGAGCAGGGGGAGAGGAGGGACCCAGGTCCCCTCGAATATTCCTAACTGTGTCATTAGAGGGTGCCAGTGCATTGCTGCAGGACTGGCCTGTCCCCTTACCTGTCCCAGCAGGGCACAGCGGGTCCTGTGGCTGTGGGGTGCAGGCAGGATTGCACATCCAAATTCCTTCTTGAGAAGTTTAAACTCCAGAGCCTGCCCAGCTGGGGAGCCACAAGACGGGAGCAGCAGATGCAAAGCTCAGCTGCGGCTTAGAATACACTCTAGAGTGATTTCAGCCTTCACCTCCCTCCATCACCTTTCTGTGCCTGTGTCCTAAGCAACAGGACATTTTTCCAGAGCTGTTCCCAGCAGAAAAGGGGAATTCAAGTGCAGAGGCTGCTGTTCCAAATCCCTCCAGCACAGATAAGGCTGAAATTTCCTTGGTCCTGCTGCTGGGAGGTGGAAAGCCAGTGCTGGAAACAAACCTAAACACCCACAAAGACAGAGGTGGGCTTCTCCTGTGCGCTCGAGCTGCTGAATTGCTGCAGAGGCACCTGGAAATGAGGTCAGTCTGCAGCAGGAGGGGTCTGGCTGGGAAGGGGCTGGCACAGCCCCTGATTACAAGGAGCAATTCCTACCTGCTCTCCCGTGGGATGTACAGCACAGGAATGGGATTCACAAGTGCCAGGGAAGGGCCCTGCCAGTGGCCAGGGTACAATTCCACATGGGTGTGATCTCGGCAGGTCCTGTGGGTCAGAGCTGGCTGTGGGGCAGTGCCAGCAGAAGGGCTGTAGGCAGATCACGTGAGTGTCCTGTGGAATTTGGGGTTGCTTGAGTCCAAATTCCTTGGATAATGACACAGGGAGCTTCCAGCACCAGTCACAGGGCTCCAGGCAACTCACTCATGCAGTTTAGAGCCCTTGGACAGAAGAGGACTCTTCTCCAGGTGTGTGGGCCCAATGCCCAGCTCTTACAGGACCAGGGCCAAAACCCAGGATCATTGCAGAGAAACCCTGAACAGAATTAAGGTCTGAAGAGAACTGCTGTTGAACAGCCTCATCCCCCTGCAGAACTGGGGGTGTCCCAGGGAAACCCCAGCTCAGGATTTCCCCTGAGCACATTGAGCAGAGGGGCTTTGGGTAATTGTTCCTTTCCTTTCCTTTCCTTTCCTTTCCTTCCTTTCCTTTCCTTTCCTTTCCTTTCCTTTCCTTTCCTTTTCCTTTCCTTTCCTTTCCTTTCCTTTTCCTTTCCTTTCCTTTCCTTTTCCTTTCCTTTTCCTTTCCTTTCCCTCTTCCCTTCCCTTCCCTTCCCTTCCCTTCCCTTCCCCTTCCCTTCCCTTCCCTTCCCTTCCCTTCCCTTCCCTCCCTTCCCTTCCCTTCCCTTCCCTTCCCTTCCCCTTCCTTTCCTTTCCTTTCCTTTCCTTTCCTTTCCTTTCCTTTCCTTTCCTTTCCTTTCCTTTCCTTTCCTTTCCTTTCCTTTCCTTTTCCTTTCCTTTCCTTTCCTTTCTTTCCTTTTCCTTTCCTTTCCTTTCCTTTCCTTTCCTTTTCCTTTCCTTTCCTTTTCCTTTCCTTTCCTTTTCCTTTCCTTTCCTTTCCTTTCCTTTCCTTTTCCTTTCCTTTCCTTTCCTTTCTTTCCTTTCCTTTCCTTTCCTTTTCCTTTCCTTTCCTTTCCCTTCCCGCACCTTCCCGCACCTTCCCCCTTCCCCCTTCCCCCTTCCCCCTTCCCCCTTCCCCCTTCCCCCTTCCCCCTTCCCCCTTCCCTTCCCTTCCCATTGGCTCCCAGTGTGGGCTATCCCAGACTGGGATGAATTTGAGGAGTAAGGAGATATTTCTGTCTTGTGTGGCACTGCTCTAAGGCTTAATTATTTAAGATGTTGCAAAACACTTGGCGTTCTTGGGATAAAATGCTTTGCAGGAAGTACAAGGCACTGTTATGAAAGCATTAATGTTCTTGCCTTCTCTCCAACGCTCTTCAATCTGCTCGGTGGGAGCCCAGGGCTCCTGGGTACCACAGGACACCTGCAGCTGCCTGCTCTAAGGGGTCATAGAATCAGAATGGTTTGGGCTGGAAGGGGACCTTTAAGATCATCCTGTTCCAGCCCCCTGCCATGGGCAGGGACAATTTCCTCTATCCCAGGCTGCTCCAAGCCCCATCCAAGCTGGCCTTGGACACTGGCAGGGTTGGGAGGGAGCAGCCACAGCTCCTCTGGGCAGCCTGTGCCAGGGCCTGCCCACCCTCACAGGGAAGAATATTTTCCTAATATCTAACCTAAACCTATTCCCTTTGAGTCTGAACCCATTCCCCCTTGCCTTGTCACTACATGCTCTTGTAAACAGTCTTGCCCCATCCTCCTGTAAATTCCTGTAAGTGTGGTTGATTTGCCTAATGGCAGCAGAAAACTGCAAGCACTGAGGCATAATTCCCTCTGTGCATCCTCACCCGTGCCCCTTCCCAGCCATCATGCAGGTAAAACCCTGCTGAAGCCTCATCCTGCACCACCTTCCCTCCCCTCACCTGCCCGTGGAGCTCTGCATCCACAAGACACGTGCCATCCTCCTCTCACATCCCACTCTGCAGTGGCCACCCAGGCCACCCAAGCCCCCCAGGCCACCCCAAGCACTGATGGGATCTCCCTTTGGTCATTTGGGATCCCCTGTCTTGCCTGTGTCCCCTCCCCACCTCCACCACACACCCAACCTCCTTGGCAGCAAGGCAGTGTAAGAAGCAGAAAAGGCTTGGCTCTGTGCAAGCTCTGTTCAGCAATAACAAAAACATCTCTGTGTTATCAACCCTGTGCTCAGCACAAATACAAAATACAGCACACAGCAGCCACAGGAAGAACATAGCTCTACTGCAGCCAAGCCCAGCACATTCCACCTCATATCCCATCCCATTTCCACCATCCCAGGTCCCACACTGCTCAGCACAACTTCAAAACCCACCACCTCCCTTCCCACTGTTTGATATGACACACACATATCATTCCCTTAGTCTATGGCCCACTCTGGAAAATGTTTATGAAGCATCAACAAAATGCCTGATGAATTCATTTAGTCCATGACTTTGAGCTCCATCTGTTCTGGTGGTCACCCAGGACAGCAGAGTGGCACCAAAGGCAGCTCAGGTCAGGTCACAGCTGCCTTGGGAAGGTTCTCCTGCTCTGGGTTGAATTTTGGGTGCCTGTTATAGCCATTCCTGAAACACACAACTTACAACACGGCTTACAACAATTTACAGATCCATTGCAATCTCTGCTGCCATGAGTTTTGCTAGTTTTCTGAGCTTTCATATTAAAGCAGAAGTTTTCACTTCTCACACTCTGTTCACACAAACAAGAGATTGTTTTTTGTAAACACTGTCATTGTTTTACTTTCTTCTTGATGAGAAGAGTGTTGGTTGACAGTCCTTTTGACCAATGTGGCTGAGAGGTGGTAATTCCACCCTCCAACCCACGGTCACCTTTCTACAAGTATATAATGGAATAAAATAATCAAATCAGGGCCTTTTGGCTCCTGCTCTGATCTCTTCAAAGTTCCAAGTGTCCTGTGGTCATTTCAGCAGCAGTGACAAACCTCCACCTCTGGTCGTTTTCGGCCAGGTTACCTGATTAAACATTGCACTGAACTCCTGCCTTTGTCCCCAGCCTGGCTTCACCAAGGGGCTCCTGCCAGAGAGGGGGACTCCTGTCCCCATTAATGTGGTCACATCCCAGCCCTCTACAGGCAGCAGGACACAGCTGCCCCATCATGGGCTGCCCCACCATGAGCTGCCCCACCATGGGCTGCCCCACCATGGGCTGCCCCACCATGAGCTGCCCCACCATGGGCTGCAGGGAATCTCTGCTGCCCCACCATGGGCTGCAGGGAATCTCTGCTGCCCCACCATGGGCTGCAGGGAATCTCTGCTGCCCCCACCATGGGCTGCAGGGAATCTCTGCTGCCCCACCATGGGCTGCAGGGAATCTCTGCTGCCCCTGCTCCAGCCTGGGGTGTGACCCACAGGAGACAGCCCTCCCTGAATTTCCCCAGCACAGCTCCTTCCCAGGGGCTGCAGTTCCTCACCAGCTGCTCCAGTCTGGACCTGCCCAGGGGTCACAGATCCTGCAGTGAACCTGCTCCAGCACAGGTCCCACAGGGGCCATTCTCCTTCAGGCATCCCCTGCTATGGCTGGGCTCCTCCACAGCCTGCAGGTGGATCTGTGCTCCATCGTGGACTCTTTCTCGTGTCTGGAGTTCCAGCCTGTGCAGCACAGGCACAGCAGCACTGCCGGGCCAGCTGCCAGCCCAGGCCCATCGAAGGCTGTTATCAAAGTGTTCCCAGGCACGATCCAGAGAGGTGATAAGCACTAAAGCAGCAGTGAAAGCAAAAGCAGCCACTAATCAGCATTAGACTCTAATATACAGACAGAGAAGTGACCCCCATGGCAAGCACAGGGGCCAACTGAACAGCACTAACAGGCATAAATTCAGTGGAGCACATCCCAGTTCCCCCAGTCACACTGGAGTGCAGAGAGCATCTGTGGATTTGAGATACATCCCAAGCCTCTCTGCCTGGTGTGGCAGGAGAAGAGCCATGACTCTGGCTTCCCCTGCACAGGCACCTTTGTGAGGGGATCCCTGAGCCTTGGACCTTGCCAGGTGATCTGTTCTCATTCCATTCACGACCAGCCTGGCTCTTAACTATGTTTTGTTTTCCCATACCCAGATGTAACAACCTTCCTATTTTATCTACCAGCATAAATCTTACTTTACTGAGTGGGAGTGAGAGATAAGCATGAAGCAGGCAAAGATCAAAGGATACTGGGTGTTACGAAGAGCAGAAACCCAAGCCTTCAGAATGATCCAGCACCAACGCCCTGGGACCTTTGAGCAGAAGAGCAGATCAGCTTCAGGAGCATCCTGCACAGGGTCAGGGCACAGGAGCCCTGTCCCTGTGACTGCTTTCTGCACTGCTCCAGCACACGGAGCTCCCCAGCCCCACGGAGAGGGGAGGGCAGAGAGGGAGGTGCTGCCAGTAACTCCATTTCACCCACAGACAGCACAGCTGAGACCGGGAGCACTCGGAGGGTTTTGTTAGTGGGAGGCACAGCAGAACCTGTCCTGAGTAAGGAGGGGAGAACAACCAGCACCTCTCTCTCATAGAGCCAGTTTTCAGAGGGCAGGGCTTAGGTTCACCTAGATGAGCTCGGAGAGATGTGAAGGGACATTGAATCTGTTCAGCAGATCTGTGCCACAGATCCCTGTGGATCTGAACTTTCAAACCATGAATTTTGATCAAGCAAGTCAGGAAAATTTCCCAATAGTGAAGGTCATGGGTAAGAAAGGTCTTTGTCCCAGGCAGGGCTTGGGATCTCAGGACAGAGTGAAGATACAGGGATTTTATCCTCCCAGGCAGCATTTTCCTTTTGAGGTGTTACATTGATCCTGGA
Source organism: Prinia subflava (assembly GCF_021018805.1). Classification (NCBI taxonomy): domain Eukaryota; kingdom Metazoa; phylum Chordata; class Aves; order Passeriformes; family Cisticolidae; genus Prinia; species Prinia subflava. Next base: position 2,881,281 of record NC_086262.1, on the reverse strand, counting down.
TCTGCTCACAAGGTCCTAAACAGTGTTTTTGTGGAGGCACTGCCATGTAGGAGGAAGGAAAGCTGGAGGGAGCCTGGAGATGGAGCAGGAGCTCTTTAGCTGGCACTGTCACAGAGACAAGGACAGGGACATCCCCTCCCTGATCCCTTCTGCCCTGTGGAAACCTCCACCAAAACCAATCACCAACAGTCAGCCCTGCCTGCAACCTGTAGCCTCACAGGATCCTCTTGCAAAGACAGTGGGGTGTTTCACAAGGCTTTTGCAACAGGCTTTACTGAATTACTGTGTGGAAAGAGGTGTGAAACCAACAGGAATGGGGGCAAGCAGCCACCACGATGGCCTTGCACTCTGCTGTTCCTGTTCACCTGCTCTCCACAGCCTGTTGTGCTGTCTAGGTCCAGCTCCTGCCCTCGTCCTTGGCAAGGTCAGCTCCTTCCCTCTGGCTGGTGTTGTTCAGGCAATCAGAAAGGAAAAAAGTAAACAACAAAGACAAAAGCTTTGATTATGGAGCCGCTGAGTTTGCCAGGCACGGGGAGGGCTGGGGGGAGGTAAATGTTGCTAAACCAGAGTTTCCAGGCAGCACAGGCTCTCCAGTAAACAGGATTCACACCTCCCTTCCCAAATCTATTCATAACGGTGGGTCATGTCAGGGGACAGGAGAAAGAAAGGGAAAAAAACACCAGCAGAAATACAAAGGGTGCAAAACCTGGTCTGAACTCCACCATTTCAGACACCATTTTCAAACAACTCCATTCCCGTGTCTCAGGAGTTCTCTGTCCTCAGCTGCAGCCACAGCACACATCGCAGTGAATCCTCAGTGGGAGCTCATGTAAGCCCTTCAGTTCAACATGTGTAACACCTCCAGGGTTCTCCCACACCTCTCAGGTGGATTCTGGGGCTGTGCTAACACACCTGATGGGAATTGGGTGAATGTACCTTCCACATGTCTTTGCTCAGTGTCCTGTCACTCCTTTTTCCAGGGCGGAGCTGGCTTGTCTTCTCTTTGTAGGAGCTAAATCCTAATTTCTTGTACAGCATTCCTTACCAGCCTTGTTCCCAGAGTAGAGACAGCTGCACCTAGAAATTAGTGTATAATTTCTGCTGGAGGGGTCATAACAGCCATAAAGCCTGGCCTGCATTAGTATTTAAAGTATGTGCTAACTGCTCATAAGGGTATGTAAGTATCAAGTGTCATTTGAAGATTTTAATGAAGCCAAGCAATGTTTTTCAAGCTGCTTTCCCAGTTAATGTTCAACAGGACAACAGTGTGTGCCCACTGGCACTGGAGTCAAGGACCAGGACAAGCTCAGTGTTGGTCAGCAGAACAATGTATATTGCCTCTGCTGTGAGGTCCTGGCTGGGCAGCTTCATTTCCAAAGGCAAATGGAAATGACATCATAGGGCGAGGAAACTGAGCGGGATGGAATTGTCTGCAGCTCCAGGGCAGTGGAGCAGCAGCCCCAGCTCGTGCCCAGGTGTGCAGTGTCTTCCCCTGGCCCCTCCATGCCAGCCCTCCCCTCCCTCACACCTTTTGCATGAGCCACATGGACCCTCTGGTGTGGCACAAAATGATCCAGAGGAGTTCGTTGGTTGGATGGTTGGTTGGATGATTGGTTGGTTGGATGGTTGGTTGGATTGTTTGATTGGTTGGTTGGTTGGTTGAATAGTTGGTTGGATGGTTGGTTTGTTGGTTGGATGGATGGTTGGATGGTTGGATGGTTGGTTGGATGGTTGATTGGATGGTTGGATGGATGGTTGGTTAATTGGTTGGTTGGATTGTTGGTTGGTTGGTTGGTCGGATGGTTGGTTGGATGGTTGGTTGGTTGGATGGTTGGTTGGATGGATGGTTGGTTGGTTGGTTGGTTGGATGGTTGGATGGTTGGTTGGTTGGTTGGTTGGTTGGATGGTTAGTTGGTTGGATGGATGGATGGTTGGATGGATGGTTGGTTGGATGGATGGTTGGTTGGATGGATGGTTGGATGGTTGGATGGTTGGATGGTTGGATGGTTGGTTGGATGGTTGGTTGGATGGTTGGTCGGATGGTTGGTTGGATGGATGGTTGGATGGTTGGATGGTTGGTTGGATGGTTGGTTAGTTGGTTGGTTGGTTGGTTGGATGGTTGGTTAGTTGGTTGGATGGTTGGTTGGATGGTTGGTTAGTTGGTTGGATGGTTGGTTGGTTGGATGGTTGGTTGGTTGGTTAGTTGGTTGGATGGTTGGTTGGATGGGTGGTTAGGTGGTTGGTTGGTTGGTTGGTTGGATGGTTGGTTGGTTGGTTGGTTAGTTGGTTGGTTAGTTGGTTGGTTAGTTGGTTGGTTGGATGGTTGGATGGTTGGTTGGTCGGATGGTTGGTTAGTTGGTTGGTTGGTTGGTTGGTTGGATGGTTGGTTGGATGGTTGGTTGGATGGTTGGTCGGATGGTTGGTTGGATGGATGGTTGGATGGTTGGATGGTTGGTTGGATGGTTGGTTAGTTGGTTGGTTGGTTGGTTGGTTGGATGGTTGGTTAGTTGGTTGGATGGTTGGTTGGATGGTTGGTTAGTTGGTTGGATGGTTGGTTGGTTGGATGGTTGGTTGGTTAGTTGGTTGGATGGTTGGTTGGATGGGTGGTTAGGTGGTTGGTTGGATGGTTGGTTGGATGGTTGGTTGGGTGGTTGGTTGGATGGATGGTTGGTTGGATGGTTGGTTGTGGTTTTTTCCCATTTTGTGGAGCAAACTGCCTCCTGGGAGGCTCTGCCAGATGTAAGGGTACTGCAGCATGTCCAGAGAAGGGAATGGAGCTGGGGTAGGGTCTGAAGATCTGATGAGGAGCAGCTGAGAGAGCTTTGGGGGCTCAGCCTGGAGAAAATGAAGCTCAGGGGGGATCTTCTCCCACTCTACAGCTCCCTGAAAGGAGATTGCAGCAAGGTGGGAATTGGGCTCTTCTCCCAGACAACAAGTGACAAGATGGGAGGGATGGTTTCAGGATGCACCAGGGGAGGCTTAGGCTAGAAATTGGGGGAAATGTCTTCACCAGAAGGGTGTTCAAGCATCAGAACAGGCTGTCCACAGCAATGGTGGGGTCACCATCCTTGGAGGGGTTCAACAGACGTGTAGATGTGACACTTGGGGACATGGTTTAAGCGTGGCCTTGACAGTGCTGGGGGAATGATTGAATTCAATGATCTCAGAGGGCTTTTCCAGCTTAAATGATTCTGTGATTCTGTATGAAGAGACACAAGGCTGGGGAATGATGTGCTTCACTGCCTGCATCCAGGGAACTGCAGCTTCAACTGCAGCCTCTTCTTGGTGCCCTGGAAGGGCCCTTGAATGTCTCCCACACCTCCCATCAGCCAGCACGTTTCATTTGGGATACACTTCAGGTGCTGGCTGAGCTCTTCAGACAGAGCAGTGGTAGCTGTGTATCCTGTTTTTCTCTCGCCCAAGAATATAGCATGTCGTGTAACTAATTTAAATAATTTCTTCCTGGTTGAGCCTCATTAAAGATCCAGCATTAAGCTGGCCTGATTAGATCTACTAATCAATGGTGGGGAAAAAGAAGCTGGTTTCAGCACGCACGGCAGCACAGGAGCAGGATTACACTGCTCCACTCCCTGGGGACCACCACAGCCCCCAGCCACATTCCCACCACTGTCCCCAAGTCCACCGGGCACAGCGTCACCCCACAGGCGGCCACTGCTGTCCCCTCTCCTCTGGCCCCCACCGTGAGTCATGGTCATGTGCTAGGGGCAGGGATGGTGACTGCACACTCCTACCTGTGTCCTTGACCTGTTTTATCGGGGCAAACCCGTAACTGTTTTCCCAGGCTCTGTGCTTGGACCTTCTCCTGCGCACATGTCCCGTTATCAGCACAAGGCGGCAGCGCCCGTGCAAAGGTCCCGGTCCCCAGCCAGGTGTCCCCGCAGGGATGGGAGGCGAGAGTGGCGGGGTGGGGGGGCTGCGGGGCCCAGCCCAGCCCCTGCCGTGCCCGGGGGTCCCTGGTGGGGCCGAGGCTCTCTGGGTCCTATTGCTGCTGGCCCCAGTCCCGAGCAGGCTGAGGCTGCCCCCCGAGCCCCCTGACCCCGCCGTCCTTCCCTGGTTTAACCCTGCCCAGCCCCGCTCAGCTGCTCTGCCCCCTCCCCACGGAGCCCCGCGGGTCCTTTCCAGCTTCAGGCTCCTGGGACTCCGCTGCCGGGACAGCAGCAGCGACAGAGGCAGGGCCAGGGACACGGAGAGGAACCGGGGTATGGCAGCAGCTGGGTCCGGGGCAGGAGCAGGCATGGGGACAGGGACAGTAGCTGGAACAGGGACGGGGCAGGGAGAGGTGCAGCGACAGAGACAAGGGCAGTAGCTGGAACAGGGACAACAACTGGGGCAGGGACAAAGACAGGGACAGGGACAATAGCTGGGACAGGGACAGGAGCAGTAGCTGGGACAGGGGAGGGACAACGACAGGGACAAGGGCAACAGTTGTGACAGAGGCGGGACACAGACAAGAGCAGTAGCTACGACAGGGACAGGGAAAACGATTGGGACTGGGGCAATAGCTGGAACAGGGACAACGACAAGAGCAGTTACTGGGACAGGGAAAGCGAATGGGACAGGGGCAATAGCTGGGACAGAGACAAGGGCAGTAGCTGGGAGAGGGACAGGGGCAATGGCTGGGATCGGGGCCGCCCTGCTCGCTCCCTCGGCCACGCCCCACCATAGCCACGCCCCCCTTGGGGCGGAGCCTGGGCGACCGTAACGGCCCGCCCGGAGGGGGCGTGGCCTGTGTCTCCCGTGACGTCACCGTCCCGCGGGGTGCGCAGCAGGTGCGGGCGCGGCGCGAGCGGCGCAGGGCGCAGGTACCGGGGCTCCGTGAGGGGCTGGGGCCCGGCCGGGCTCGGCTCCGTGCGGGTGGAGGGAGCGGGGCCGGCCGATGGGGCAGGAGGATGAGGAGGAAGGCTCCCCGGGGTGTAGGGCCGGAGCCGTCCCGTCTCTGAGGGACCGCTCTGGGGACAACGCTCCGGAGGGCAGGAGGGGCCCAGTGAGCCCGGCCAGGCGCGTCCCCTCAGCCCGGGGGTCCCGCCCCGCCTGGCAGCGCCGGCCGTGCGGGTTTGGTCCGAAGGGTGCCCCGAGCAGGGCCAGGCTGGCGCGGCGGAGCGGGGCTGGGGCTGCCAGCGCTGCCCTGTCCGCGGGGAGCGCGGTGCTGCCCGCTGAGGCTGTGCGGGGACCGAGGGCGGGCGGTGGGTACGGGTGGTGCTGATGCTGAGGCTTGTTCAGTGTAGAGCAGGAGGTATGGCAGCGCTCCGAGTAACAATAATAGTGCTGCAGGGTGTGTTTAAAAGCCATTATGGTTGTCCTGGATTTATGTTTCTTCTTCCTTTAGCTGAGGACACCTCATTTGGATAATTAAATGTCACGGTGAAATAGGAGAACGGGGGAAGGAGAGTTATTTACCTCCTGTCCTCTGCCGCATGGGTCTGCCACCCCTTCTGATGGCAGTGGGCAGCTCCTTTCTGTCCAGGCTACTGCCAAGATCTGTCCCACTCATCCCCGGTTCGTGTTTAGCTTTATCTGAAAGGAAAAAAAGAGGTGCTTTTTGCTTTTGATGCCTGTACTACGAGACGTGTGTGAACAACCTGATTGTAAATAGGGTAAGTCTGGGTAAGGTAGTGAGTGTGGGTGAGTTATAATGACTGTGCTGAGCAGCTGCCTTCTCCTTGTGCTGTGTAAATACAGTGATAGGATACAAGGTGTGGGAAGTGCTGCTGTGCTAGCAGTGGGGTGTTTCTCATCAGTTGCTTAAATAATAAGTGACTCTTCCTAGAAATTTTTGAGGATGATAATAATAATATTACTATATCAGGTAGACTGAGGAGGAGGCTGAAAACACTGACTTTACAAATTTTTCTGATCGTATTTCAGTGCTTTTTGGGGACAGTCAGAGATTAATGTGCATGTTAGATAATAATCTACTGCGCAGAACAGTGGTTTTACCAAGCACAGGAACTTGTTCAGCACAAAGTCTGCTCCACTCTGCCCCTTATTCATGTGCTATAAAGGCCATCTTTGTTAAATACTGATTTGTCATTCCCCGAATGGTGTGAGAGCTGTAACTGATAATCTGCAGAGGCTGGTGGGTGTCCTTGCAGCAGAGGTCGAAGAGGAGTCTGTTCTGTGAAGGATTGGCTCTGGCATGGGTGGGGGCTGTGTGTGTGCTGAGCAGACCCTGCCAGGCCGTGCCCTGGTGTCAGAGCACAGAGCTCTGCCCTTCTGCTGCCCCGTGTCCCCCCAGGTCCATGTCATATTTAAAACTGGCAGTGGTTTGCTGCTCAGAAAACCAGAGGTGTTCAGTGAGTGTAAGCAGAGGTGTTCCTGCTCCCAGCATTGCACTGGGATGACGGAGAAGTACCTGGAGGGCTTTGTGTGCCATGAACAGAGGAGCTACCTGTTCTCAGGGTAGTTCTGTGCAGGATCAGATGAATATGTTACCTGATTTTTATTTTTTTTTTCTATGAGGGCAGAGCAAGCTTGTGTAACTCTGGATTTTCAAGAAACAGGTCTGCATTTCTCCTGTCCCGTTTGCGATCTCTCTGTGGCACGGCTGGAAGCTTATCTAGGGCCACTGAAAACTTCTCGTGGGAGCTGGAGCCTTGAATGAGCAGATTCACACACTCCCAGCCGCCAGTATTGATATTTTCTACTCTCTGGGTTGCGTATCCTGCCTTTCTCAACTTCCTGCTGCTGACCTCAAAGCCAGTGGTTCAATGAGCAGAAAACAGCCCCGTCATTTCTGGGAACAGGGAGAGATAGGAAGGAGCCCGAGTCATTCAAGCGCTCTGCCGGTGCTGCCAGGCCTGGCAGCCTGCCGGCGGCAGCTCGGCTCCCCGGGAGCCTCCGAGCCCGCTCAGCCCAGCGTGGCAGGGGCTGCCTTCCCCGGGATTCGGGGTGAAGGGCTTGGCCTCACCCCCCTGCTGAGGGACAGGCAAGGGCTGGGCTGCCCTCCCGGCTGTGTCCTGGGAGCTCTTCCCAGCTGGGATCCCCCTGTGGAAGTGCCATCACCGCGCTGTCCTGGGAGGGAGCAGTGCTGTGCCGGAGTGTCTGCTCACAGCTGGCTTTGGGGAATGGACCTCCTTGGAAGCATCTGCTCTGCTGTATTCCTTATTCCAGGCACCACCTCTGCTGAACGAAAGCTGCTGTTTCTGTCACTTGAATATCAGAGAGAGAGGTTTCCACACGAGGCTGATAATGTATTCTTGGGGTATTATTTGGTCTGACCAGCTGTTGAGGGTAGTCCGATGATATGTGGAGGGTTTTGAGCCCCTGACAGGGTAAGGCAAAGGCTTTCTTGGTTTGGTGACCACTGGGAGGGTCTGGGAGTGGCCGTGACAAGCAGACAATAAAGAGGATTCTTGCATATGCCCTACAGGCAAAGTGAAGCATCATGTTAGAGCCACGTGAAAGATATGGAAAAGCAGAAAAAGTGAGAAAACATGGAGACGGCGGAGAAATCTCAGTCTCATTCCATTTTCCAGCCTATCGTGGAAATCTCTTTCTGAGTAATGAGATCTCAGCTATAGAAAATGCCTGTATTTCTGTCTGCACACAGCAACATAACCATGCCTTGGGAGCTCTGTGCTGCTGCCAGTGCTCTGCTCTGCTTGAGGTGCTAGAAAATCATCATGTGCTCTGGGAAGTATCTTCCACTTAATCCATCAGTGTTTCAGAGCTGGGGAAGTTATCCTAAAAGATTGCTGCTGTTCCAAGGCTGGAATGCTGCCAGAACACCATCTGAATGACATACAAATGTATTATCTGTGCTTGTTAATTTTCTTACCAGTCATACTGTTTGTTTCACGTTCTCTTCTCAGTTAGACCAACAAAGCTTTAAATGTTATTTGCAGGTCTAGTTTTACCTGACAATCAGGTGTTTTCATTGAGTTTTTTGTTGTTTTGGTATTTGTTGCACCTTAAAACAGTCAGTACACCACTTTAACAGCAGACTGTAGTCATGTGTTTCTGGAATTATCTAAGGCAACACATTATACAAAGATTTGAACAAGAACAGTGCATGCAAAAGCATTCAAAACCTGAAATCAAGACGTTGATGCTTCTCTCTGAAATTATTTCTGTGTAAAGGACTTTGCTTTTTGGTGTGTTTTGCCACAGGCACTGCTGTACCTGGGCAGAGCCTCGCCTGGTGTGTCAGCAACAGGTACCATGGCTGACACCACCTGAGGGGTTCTGAAGTGATGCATTCCCTTTTTGTAATTGTTAGTTCCTGGTGTTAAAGTATATTTCATCTAAAGGTGTTCTAAAACCTTTCATCAGAAGTCTGAAAAACTGGACAATTTTCCTCCATAAGGCTGCAGTCATGTAATAACAGTAGCAGGGCATTAGATTTGATTTTTTTTTCCCCACTAATGCTTTTATTGTAGGAATGACGTCAGCTTCATCGTTTCCTTCTGCCAGAACATATGGGTAGACAGTGGGCAGGCAGTAAGAGATGGGTAGTGTTTCTGATTGGTAACAATTGATGAGACATTGAAATTTGTGTGAAGAAGGAGAATCCTGGTGTGCAATCCTGTGTGGGTGTGAGGATGCATTGGTAAGAGTTCTGTGGAGCTCTGTGACTGTGAAGCTCCACGAGGGATGTTGCCTCTGAGGCAAAAACTGTCAGCATGAAGCCCTTAAGAGCTGATCAAGGAGAGCTGGTTTCTGAAACCAGAATCACCTGGAAATGTGCACATCTGCTATGCTTTTGCCAAGAATGCAGGGCAGACAGTGGGACAGTTTGTAGAGATGCCAGTGTCAGCCTCAAACATCAGTTGCACTTTCCCTTTTCACACATGGGCAGATTTCAGATCTCTGGAGACTTGGAGGATAGCAGGAGGAGGGAATACCTGGCTCAGGAAGGTTAAATGCTTGTTCATCCAAACACTCAGGGCACAGAGCTGCCTGATCTGGTGGCTTCAGCCATGTGAGTAGCAGCAGTTGTTTTGTGCAGGAGATGCCTGGCAACCACTCCACTAAACATGAGTGAATGCCCCTCGTCCCTGGGACTGTGAGTGTCCTGAGTCCAGGACACCTCTTAAGGAAATGGGCTTGAATGGAGGAGTGAGTTTTAGCTTTCCCTTTTACAGCACAGAGCTGGCCTTTGTGCTTTTGCCTACATCTGCATTTTGGAAATTAAAGTAGTTTCAAACAGCTTTTGTCAGAAAAGGTGGGGACAGCTCTTGTTCCCCCTCAGCTATTACTCTAGACTGATGGATCTACCTGGTGAAGTGGGAGGGAAAACCAGGGAGGAAGCTTTTCCTGGAAGCAAACTGAGCAAGAATGGAATCTTTACAATTTATCCTTAACATACCTTTCATACAATCACTAAATGGAGCTGACAAATAATCTGGTAAGAGGGAAACACAGAGCCAGTGCAATTTAAAAGCCACTTGTGCTCTTTTTCATTTGGATACTGCTCATATGAAATGTAATTTAAATGCTAGGCTGGTTGCCAGGAGCTGGATTGTTGATGTTAAATGTACTTTCCATTAGAGCTCTGTATTGGAAAACTGCTTCCTAGCGCTGCAGGCATTGGAAGGGGTGGGTTACATCAGGGTGCCCCAGTTGTCCTTCTCAGGGTCTGGCCTCTCACCGTGCTCTCCATCTTCATCTCTGCAAAGACCAGCTGAATCAATACCTGCCATACCCAGAACGTGATTCCCCTGACTGCAGCAGCACGAGGTGCAGTGCTTGTTCTGCTGTCCTAAAAACAAGCAACTTCTCGCCTTTAAATTCCAGAAATCTGCTGATTACTTTTGGGTCGTTGTGGGGTTTTTTTTCCTGTGTTCCAGACTGCTGATTTTCTTTGGTTTGTTTGTTTAATTTACTAATCCCCCGTTTGTTTCAATAGGGCTGTTTCTTTCTTGCACTGTTCCCTATGCAAGACGTTTCACCCTGTTTCAGCATCCTGGTTAGATTATCCTCTCACCCCACATGCACAGTTCTTTATTTAATGGATTTACTGGCACTGGAAGTTGCATTTGAAGGGTCTGACTTGCAGGCAGCTGTCCATGGGGATTGGTATTTCTTTGCAGGTGGATTAGTAGCTGTGAACACCTACTGTGTAAAATGCAGATGGTTTAATGTGTGCTCTCCTCAGTTTTCCCAAGGTAACAAGGGCCAACAGGTAGAAGCAGATTCCTACTGCTCTCATTTGGGCAATAATTATGGTGGCCATATTTAGTCTGACCTCAAGAGATGTTTGGGAGCACCAGCCTTGTACGTGGCCTTTTCGAGGAGGAATAAGGGTGAAACTGGGTCATCTTGGCAGGCTCTGAAGGGTCTTTGTTTGGGCACCCCTTGTGCTGACAGAAGAGTGTTCTTCCATCGTGCTTTCCCTTATCCTCTTCATTCCTGGTTGTTTTCATGCATCATGTTACCTTCTGACCAGAAGCACTCCGTGTCCAGGCCCCCAGGCTGTGCCATAGGGCTGCACTTGTGGAGTGACGCAGCCAACAGCCATCTAAATTCAGCTTCCTGTTCCTTTTTTCCTAGTTTTGAAGGTGGCAACTTGTGGAGGGTGAGACTTTCCCAGGTTGAAACTGAGGCTGTTTGCAGAGACTCATGGAAGAGACTGTGTGTTATCACTTGGTGAGCAGTGTGTGAGCTGTGCAGTGACAGGAGCTCTGCAAGAGCTATTCCCACTTGGAAGGATCCTGCAATTACATACAGTGCAACTTGAGCTGTTTTTAGCTTGATGGATGGCAAGAGCTGCCCTGGGAGTGGGCTGGGAAAGGGGTGGGAAGCAGGAATCAGCTGTGGCACTGTGCAGAGTCTGCCTGCTTCCTCCTAGACAGATTGTGACACTAAAAGGCACAGTGATGGCTGGAAAGAATAATCAAGGAATGTTCCAGGCTGTGTTGAAGCAGCTCAGGAGAGCTGCCTGAAGAAAGAAAAAGATAATAAATTCATGAGTGTGCTGGAAGAGGAGGATCAGGAGCAGTGACTGACTAGTTCTGTTGCAGCTGCCTTGGTTTGCTGGCCTTGTACAAGGCAGTAAGTGTGAAGCAATCAAAAGTTTTTTCAAAGCCTAGTGGTGAAATTTGTTTCTCTAAGGATTGGTTGCCAAAATGAACAAGCTAAATATATATGTATGTGTGTGTAGTGAATGCAAAGCATTGTAGTTCTGTGCTTCCACCTTTTGCTAAGCCTTAGCCAGAGCCAGGTCACAGCTGATATTCTCCCATAGGATGGTGGTTCTTGCCTCTGTGTGTACATGCAAATCTGGTGTCATGTGCATTTTCTTTACAACACTGTACTGAAGTGACTTCTGGTTTGCAGACCTTTTGAGCAATGGTGCAGCCTTCTGGGGTATGATTAGCAGCTTGTTTAAAATGAAACCCTGCTGTTGGGGTAGGGGAAATAATGTTTACTCAGCAGTATGGAACAAAGGAGTTTGAACATAACTTAAGGAAACAATGATGTACTAATGAACTTGACCCTTAGCAAAAGTACTGATGCATGGGGAGGAAGAATAGGAACTTTGCCATTCTCTTCAGATGGATTAGCAATTTCTCTGTTGGCAAATGTTTAGTGACAGTCAAGGAAATCTCTTTGTTTGCAGGGAAATCTCTTTGTGAGGCTGTGCAGGGACCATTGAGCTCTGTAGTGGCTCTTCCTGCTGGACCTCCTGCAGCACCATGGAAAACAAAGGGCTTTTCTGATGGTTTACTTCTTTCTTTTGAGCTTTGCCTCTGAGAGATGGTAGCTGGGAAAGCCACAGGTACAGTTCTGATGCAACCTCCCAGGGGTTGGTCTTGGTTTCAGTTCACACAGAGTTACTGGTTAGGGTGACAACCCGCAGCACAGCTTGGTGACACCTTTGACTAAGAGCTCAGATATGTCTCTGAAAAGTATCTGCTTCATGATTCAAAGCCCTGCCATGCAAACACAGACCCATGTGAGTAACTAGGGCTAGGAAGCGTGTGAAATCATGTACGGGGTCATGAGGCTGAAGGAGATCTCAGTGTTGTCACAAAGCTCAAAAAGGGCAAGTAGGGATGTGTGTACGTGTAGCAATGACTGGAAGTGAAACTGGGGGACAAGGAAAGATTCTTTCTGGGAACTTAGGTTCCACAAGTACCACTGGGGTTTGTGGAATGCCTTGATGAATTCTTCAGGGGTTTCCTGACTCATCACAGACAAACCCCCAGTGGCTGCTGAAAGTGTTCATGCTGGACACTCTCTTTATCTCTTGCCTAATCTCAGTTATGTTACTTTACCCTCAATTGTGGAATATACTCTCCTTAATATGCTCTCCATATTCTCCTCTATTCTGATGTTCTGCTGTCTCAGGCATCTGTACAGCTGTCAGTAGGCTCTGGCCAGTTTTCCCCTCAGTACTCTCCCATATCAGCAGATGGAATCTCAGTTACTGCCTCCACTCCAAACCTGTCTTCTCTTCAAAAACTGTTTTGACGCGGCTAACACGGAGCTGGTAAACAAAGAGCACTGGTAGTTCCTTCTCGTTCCCTATGCTGCCACTTCCCTGTTTGCTCAAGCCACTGGCTTTTTAACTCCTCACCATTTCACAGACATTTCTGCAGAGCTGCAGATGTGTAGGTTTTTTGTTCATCCCCATTGATGATTGCTTTTAACCAGGCTCTCTTCTTACCACACTCTTTCAAGGGTTTTTGAGCTTTGCCAGGTACACTGTTCCCCAGCTCAGGCCTTCCTGCAGAGGTGCTTTGTTACCCTGGCTCCAAGGGGATTCTGGCATGTTCCCATGCTGGGTGCTTGCACTGAGGCCAGGCAGGCTCCCTGCTTGGCTACCAAAGGGAGTGAATGGCCAGTCCTGATGGAGAAGGGTGGCCCCCAGTCCCAACACGAGTCCCCATGGTAGAGGGGCAGTGGGATGGCTGAGTTTATCTGCTGGCTGAATTTGAGCTCACAGTCAGCTGAAGAATCACAGCATCTGTTAAACCTTGCTTCAGCAGTAAAATATCAAGGATATTGAATGTAGAGAAATGAATTGCTGTGTATGAAGGGACAGAAGGGAAGACTGACCTTCCCTGGAAGGGGTGGGCTGAGTTGATCATCCTCTTGGGCAGAAGGACTTAGAAAAACTGAAGTAATCCAGGTGAGTCTGCTGGAGCTGGACACTGCTCATCAAAGCAAGCTAAGCCCAGGGGGGTTCTTAAGGTTTATGAACAAAACATGATCTGTTGTTTGCTGCTTTTGGATGCCTTGTGTGTGTGTATATATAAAAACACATATATTTGTACCTAGGGTGTGAAATTACACCCTTGAAAAGAGAAAGAGGACATGGCTGGAAAGGTTGTCCCCTGCCCAAGGAGCAGACAGTGGGCTGGGGCTCTTTGATCTGGAACAGGGCATTCCACGGGCCATCTCCTGGCTTTGGTGCATCCCCACATCCAGGAGGGTCACCTCCTGCAGTCACCCTGATGGGGCAGGAGGCAGTTCTCCACAGGGCAGGCAGCAGTGCCCTGGATCCCCTCATGCCAGGAGCAGGCACAGCTGCTGCACTTTGGGTCAGGGAGGCTGAGCAAACCAGGAGCTTCACAGGGGTGCCTGGGCCATGTCTGGGCACCAAATAGTTACTCTGCCACATGCAGTGGTCTGTGGGTATACACAGACACACTCACTCTGGCCTTGTTCTTCCCTGGAAACTTGCTTTTGGATGTTATTTTGGGACGATTTTCTGGGTTAGATGAGCATTAGTGGCCTGGTATGTCCCAGTTCTCTAATTGACTGTATTGAAGTGAGTTGTAGGGCTTGCTGCCTGCCTTTCCCTGCCTCCCTGAAGGAAAAATTTCCTTGCTGGGGATTTGGTAGGGGCGTTGCATTGCAGTGCAGAAGTTAAAGAGTCTTGAGTTAAGTGTATGTGGTGCTTGTCAGTTTTAAAATGAGCAGTTAAGTGGTCTGGCTGGCCTGGCAGTGGGAAAAAAAAAACAAACCATAAATAAAATTCCTGTAATCGCTGGCATTGGTTAAGCAGTTAAAATTCTTGACAAAGCCATTAAAAGACATCATCTGCAGAGTACAGCACTGCCTTAGCAGTTAGCTGGGACAACTTCTTTGTGAGGGGAAGAGGAGGGACAGACACTGATCTCTCTGGTGGGCAATGACAGGACCCAGGGAATGGCTGGAGCTGTGACAGGGCAGGGTTAGGCTGGATATCAGGAGAAGGTTCTTCCCCCAGAAGGTGCTGGGGGACACTGCCCAGGTTCCCCAGGGAATGGGCGCAGCCCCAAGGCTGCCAGAGCTCCAGGAGCGTTTTGGCACTCTCCCACACAGGGTGGGAGTGTTGGGGTGTCTGTGCAGAGCCAGGGATTGAACTGGGTGATCCTTGTCCAACTCAGCATGTTTGTGATTCTGTGGCTGTGCCTGGCACACCAAGACGAGCGCTAGGATGAATTCAGGTGAGTGACAGCTGCAGCCTGTGAGCCTCAAGGGCTTCCCGGGGTCCTGCTGGGCAGGATCGCAGCCCTGTGTCCTTGGAGCAGCCCCTGGATCCCAGGCGTGGCCGGGCTGTGTGCGTGGCAGAGCCCCGCGGTGCCCCTTGGCATCACCGTGCCGGCGCCCTTCGGGCAGCAGCGACGTGTAAACGAGAGAGAGCCGTGGGATCCGTGCTCGGGGAGGCGGTCAGACAGCGGGCTGTAAACAAGCAGCTCGCTCCGCACTGCCGGGGACTGCAGCTAAACATAGCCCGGGGCCGCGCCCGCCTGCCCTCTGCCCCGCGCTGGCGCTGCGCTCCGCCAGCAGCGCGAAGGGGAAATGCTGGGGCTGGATGTGCCCATGGTTTCTGCTGCCCGCCCCCGAGGGTGGGAACGCACAGCCCGCCTTCGTGCCCATCCCAGTGCCACCCGAAGGGGATCCTGCTGCCAGCCTGTCCCACTGCCAGCCAGCAGCAGCGAGCCCGGCCGAGGCAAATTAGGCTCCTGGTATTTCTCCCTGTGGCGTGTAGGAGGAGATGTGTAGCAAAGGGGAACTGGTGAGCTGTCTGCACCCTGTAATAGGGGAAGGAAATAGCAGGGTACAGCTGCTTCAGGTAGGAGGGTTCCTGAATATGTAGGATATTAGCATACACTTCTGTTTCTCAGACAGGGAGAAGCTCCAGAAGCCTAATGTAAGAAATGGTTTGCTTAGTCATGCTGCTTAGAGATTCATTAAAGTTGCAGTATTGTGACAGTCTTGTCTTCCGATGGCTGTGCCATGAGTAATACATGACATGGGTTTTATGAGCATCAACTCTCTGAGAGGTCTTTAATGTTGCTTTTTGAATGAGGCTGAGCCCAAGGCCCTAATTCCTTGTGGCTGCTTAATGGTTCAGTTGTGGGTGACTGGAAGCCTACACAACGTGCTGGGTTACAGTGTCATCAGGAAATTGTTCAGATACAGCCTTGCTCCAAAGTGCTGGTCTGGAGGCTTCAACAATTAGCAGAAGTGTAGTGGACATTTGTGTTCACTCCTCCTCCTGTCAAAGCTATCACATATGCCTGGAATAGGCTGCATTTTTCCATTGTTTTCCTTTCTGATATTGACAGAAACATGAAGTAATCATTTCTAAATCTCTTCTAAAAACGTTTTAACTGTGAGTGGAAGCAGAGGATTTTGCTTTGCTGCTGCAAGACTTAGGTCTTAGGGTGAATAGCTAATGCATGACTGGAAAGCAGCATGTTACTCCTGCTCAGCTAAACTTGTGTCAGAGAAATCAACTCCATCCCTGCCCCTGTGACAGGGTTAAAAAATAAAGTCTGTTTCTCACACAACGTAGGGCCCTCTGGAGTGCAGTGTGAAATGGAACTCGTGTGGTCACGGATGAGCAGACAAAACCAAACCATTGTCCTGTTTGTTTCCCTCTTTTGCAGGCCAGACTCCGCATCCCACATGAGCTACGATAATCCTCCGCCGTACCCCGGCCCGGGCCCCACCGCCCCGTACCCGCCGTATGCGCAGCAGCCGGGGGCGCCCCCCGGGCCCTACCCCGGCTACCCCCCCGGGCCCTACCAGCCGGGCCAGCCGGGCTACCAGGGCTACCCCCAGTACGGATGGCAGAACGCGCCGCCGCCGCCGGGACCCGTGTACGCCGACGGGCCCAAAAACACAGGTACGGCTGAGCTGCAGTGCCGTGCCAGGGACACTGCGGGGCCTCTCGGGAGCACGCTGACCTCCAAGTAAAGTGTTCACCAGCACCTGGCCCCAATGGCCCTGGAGGAGGTGGAGGCGTGTTTGAAGTGCTGATGTTGTTTACAGCTTGTTTTCGTGCTTTATTTTGCTATGTTGTCTCTCACAGTTCTGGCTCTGGTTGTTGGAGAATACTGCTGAGCATCCTTAGTGCTGATTCCTCAAGGGAATCCTTCTGCTGAGGTCGTTGCACGGGCTTTAGTTTGCCACAACTCTCATTCCACCTGTCTCCTGGTTGATAAGTCTCAGCCAAAGGCTGCACAGCTAAAGCTTATAATATTCAAATGCACAATTTGTTCTGAATTAATGGGCCTCAGTTTTCTTGAGCCCATCAGTATCTGTCCAAGTGATCTACTCATTCCTGGGCATTTTTGTTTTTCTGAAGTTACTATCATTCTGTGGAAAAACCCAGATTTCTGGGGAGGGGAGGGAGGATGGTGCACCTTCCCTCTGGCAGCTGGCTGGTCCATCTGTGTGCCACGTCCCCACAATATGGCACATTGCTATGCCCTGGCACCCACAGCTCTCTTGGGGCTTGCTGCAGGCTCAGGTTGTCAGAGCAGAGGCAGAGAAAATGATTAAAGGACCAGAGCTTCTCCTCCTTTGAGGAGAAGCTGAGAGAGGTTGGACTCTTCATTGGGTTTGAACAGTCTGGTGTGGGTCTGTCAGGAGGGCCCAAATTTAAGCAGTGAACAATTGGTGTGAGTGAATAAGAAACTGAATTGAGGGCAAATCATGAGTTCAACTTCCTCTGTAACAGAGTGAGAATCGTGCCTTTGAGGGAGGAGGAGGAGGCAGCATGGTAATGCTTCCCACCACTTCCACCGTGTGACTTAAAGTGTAATCAGGGTTTTCCCTGGGGTTTTGGGGGTGGCTAAGAGATGTTTCTTAGTACTGAGCAGAGGAAAACTCCATGTCTCCCATGCTGAACATCTTTGGTTGGAGCCAGTGTTGCTTTTTTGCCATGGCCACACAAAGGGATGTGCTGGCAGAGGCTGAGGGGAGACAGGGGCTGTGGCTTTGGACAGCCTGGCTTTGAGACAGCTCTGCTGCCTTGGAAGCCTGAAGGATCTCGTATCAAACTGGATCAGGGAACCAATGGCACTGAATGTCCTGTGCTTTGCTCATAAACCTGTGGACCACATAAAGAATAGGCTGGGAAATTGGAGGGGACAAGCAGTAAAGTCTTTGAGTGTCTTTCACTGAGAACCCAGGCTTGTTCTGCAGGAGGTTTGATTTTGTTCAGCCTAAGCTAACACAACTTCAGCTCTACAGAAGCAGTGCTCTAACCCATAAATCAAAAACCTTCTGGTAAGTCTTGTCCTTGAACTGCCTTCCTGCAGCTACAGGTGGTCTCTGAACCCACCTTGGGAGCCTCTAATCTGCTCTGCTTTTACAGAAGTAGATGTGAAAAAGTGATAGAATTACAGAATGGTTTGAGTTGGAAGGAACTTAAAGATTAGCGTGTCCCAACCACCTGCCATGGGCAGGGACATCTTCACTATCCCAGTTTGCTCCAAGCCCCATCCAGGCTGGCCTTGGACACTTTCAGAGATGGGGCAGCCACAGCTTCTCTGGACACCCTGTGCCAGAGCCTCAGCACCCTCACAGGGAAGAATTTCTTCCCAATATTCATCTAACCCTGCCTCCAAGTCCTCCTCAGGGCTGCTTTGCATCTGTTCTCCACCCAGCCTGTGTTTGTGCTTGGGATTGCCCCTACCCCAGTGCAGGAGCTTCTGCTTGGCCCAGCTGAACTTCACGAGGTTCACGTGCCCCCACCCCTTCAGCTTGTCCAGGTCCCTCTGGATGGAACACATTTATTTTAGACACATTTATTAATGTTTGCAAAGTGAGTCAGGGCTATAACTTTGCATTTGTCTGCAAAAGCTTTCTTTTTCTTCATTCTCTTTCTGTTAAATATCCCTTTCCCCCCCCTTGCTCCTTTTTGGCCAATCTGTCAAACTGGAACCTGATCTTTGTCCTCTGCCACTGTAAAAGAGCTTTCAAAGGGTCTTTGTGCAAGAACCCCAGGAGTGTCTAGTTTAGAGAGGCTGTCTCTTAAAAAGCTAATATTTTATAAATCTCTTACACTAGTGCTATGTATCTGTTGGTGTGGGTGAACTTCTAATATAAAAAATTGACATCTACATTTAATCAAGGCATTTCAGTCAGCCTAGCTGGTCTAGTGTGATTTCATGTGGCTTGTCAGTTCCTGTGGTGTTTCCAAACAATTATCTGGGAAGAGCTACTGTGTGGATGCTTTCCTTTCAGGGCGGATGTTTTGCTCTCCTACGTGACTTTGCTTAATCTAATGAATTAAGCTACTCCAAGTCGTGCATTAGTATCTCTGAACAAACCCGTGTCCACAGTGAAAACTAGGAAATTTGCTACTTTAAATTCTGTGCTTTATGTTATTTCACTGTGTGGGCAAACTACAAAGATCTTATGTTGTAGTTCATAGCCAAAATGCTAGTACTAATATGTGGAAGTAATTATGTATCATATTTTGGGTTTGAGTGAATCACACAGATGGAAATAATTACTGTTGAGCTCTCAGAATCTGATGGTAAAGCAGCTTTTTATGGTGATGGTGTTTTTTCATTTTAATTTGTAGCCTGTCAGGAGTAACAATGGACATAGCCTGTCCACCTGGCCCTTGGAGAAGTAAAAAAATCTCACCTGAAAAAACCACACCTCACTCTCTGCATTAAAGCTGCATCTGAGATGCAACAGGGAAGCAGCTTAAGCTGAGTGCTGCTAAGGGTAGGAAAGTGAAAGTTCTTGCTGTTCAGGGAGCAGTGACACTGCAACAAATAGGTGAGAAAGGGATGTCACCTTGCCAGGGAATAGGGGGCCAAACCTAAAGGCTTGTTGGAGGAAGCTGCAGTCCAGAACAGCTCTGAACAAGGGGAACATGTGTGTTCCCCCCTGCACTGTCTGTGCAGGATTAGCCAGCCACGAGGATGTCTGGGGTGCAGAAATCAGCTTGTGGTTATGTGTTAAGGCTTAGTGGTGGTGGCCATATGACTGCCATGTGGCCACCCCCGAGGGCACTGTGGGACACGGGGACTGCAGCTGATCCCAGTGTTCCAGAGGGGATGGAGCACAAGCTTGCACCCCCTCAGAGCCACCCCAGCTACCTCAGGGCATGAAAGGCCCATTTGTTTTTTCTCCACGTGGAGGAGCAGCAAGCTGGAGACCCACTGGTGGCTTGCTGAGGTGGCACAGAAGCGCTCATGGTTTTGTTTTTTGGATGGATTTTTCTTTTTTTAGGCTTGACCAGGTTACTGATACAAAAATCTCCAAAGAAACCCCACGTCTCACATCTTTCAAGGGCTGGCAGCTGACTTGGCTGTTGTTCATTAGACATAAACAACTCGCCCTTTGCCTTTAGAGGTGGTAATGTATCTGAGGGACATTATCTAAGGGTGTCTGATTCAGCTTCTAGCTCTGGCAGCTGACTGATCCCTGCCTGCAGTTTTCCTGCTGCAAAGGCTGAGGGCTGCCTCCATGTCTGTCCACACAAAGTCCCTGCAGGTGTGAGTCCCTGGAGCAGGGTGGATGTGCCACACAGTGCTCGGTGTGGCCAGAGGGAACCTGCCTGCACCAGGACAAAGCTGGGAAACACACAGCTGTAGGGAGCAGGTTCTTCTTTACAGCAGGGGCTTGCTTAGGAAGAAGAAAATACCTCCTTCTAGAAGATATCTTATTTCCCCACCAGTATTTTCATTATTTGTTATCAACTGGCATGAGGAACTTTCTTGTCTATGTAAATTAGAGGTGAAATGTAATGCAGCTGATAACAATATGCTTGAAAAAGAAGTGGAATGAGCCAAAGTACAAAGTGACACACTAATTTTAAAAGCAGAAGCTGATGCTAGCAATTTGACCAGTTTAATTCCTACCCTCCCTCCCTGTTGATACATGCCAACGTAATGCATGAGGCTATTCCATGCTGTGCCAAAGGGAACCAGGCTCTGTCAGCAGGCACTGAAGGCAAACAGAGCTCAGTATTGCGTCTGAGCCATTGTACACACAGGGTGGAAATCTGATTTCTGGAGGTTGATTACTTGCAGCAAAGCCGGCTGCGATAAGAGTAATAGTCACAGTGATGCTGTCTGCCTCCTGATGTTTGTCCAGCTGCAGAATAAACAGGTCACCTAGATACAGGCACTGCCTGCTGCTGCAGGGGTGGGTGGTTTTTCCTCTTTGCCTGTCTCTGTGTGGAAAGGAGGGGATCAGAATCATTCTGGTGAGGCTCTCCGGTACCTTTCAGTGGTTACCCCCTTGCTTCCCAAACCATGAGGAGCTGAGCCTTCCCCAGCAGGAGTTAAATTGGAGGACAGGCTTTCTCTCTGGCTGTTGACCCTTTCTAAGTAGCCTGTCAGAGCACTTAGCTCCTGTACCTTCAGGAGCTGCAACTCCAGATGCTGGAGTCCTGCCAAAAAAAAATAAATCTTACTTGGCAGTTGTTCTCTTATCTGCTTCTCATTCTTTAGTGTGCTTTAAACCCAGCATTCTCTCCTCCAGGACTGCTGTATCATCCCTCCCTCTGTCCCTGGCTGCACAAACAGCAGGGGCTGTTGGCTGGCAGACAGTGCAGTCCTGGGGCTGCTGTCTCACCTCACCTTCACTGCTTTTCACCCACAAGGAGGGAGTAATCTGATAAAAACCTGATGCAAAGAAAATTATTCCCAATTCAGGTCCAGCATCTGAAAACATTCTTCAGACAAACCGGTCTCAGGAGGCCAAGGCTGGCTGCAGTGTGGGCTGATTTTACCGAGGCTGCTGTTCCAGTCCCTGCCAGCTGGGCACCAGGCTGGCTGAGCAGCAAATTGTGCACGGCCTTTTCCCAGCACTGCGCAGGCTGTGGTACTTGACCCTGTGAGGCTGCACAAGGAGGATCTCACTGGGGCACATTCCTTTGCTGTAAACTGGGCTTTGTCCCTCCTCCTGTCAGTCATCCAGAACACGCTTGCAAAACCCTCGTAAGATGGAGTTTGTGCTGTGTAAATCCCTCCAAGCAAAGTCTTGGTTGACTCTAGGACTGATGCTGATTTTCAGTGTAAGCACTGGCACAGGCTGAGGACTGTGTTGTTCTTAGCCCTGCAGCTGACTAGATTAAAAACATCTTGCTTTAACAGTAAAGTAAGATTTTATTGATTTAAAAAAACTGTTAGAGGAAGTTCTCAAAATCTGTAGTGTTGGGGGATCTGTTGTAGTCTTACAAGGAGGCTGAAGGGCCTGAAGCTTGAATTATGATACATTTGAGTTGAGGGAAAGCTTTTTTCTTGTATGACATGTCTCCTGTACACTTTCTAACCTGTGTGCTGGGGTTTATGTGCTTTGGAGAGCTGGCTGATGCCTGTTGACATCCTGCCGAGACCTGAGTACTCTACAGAAGGTGTGCTGGCTCCTGTAAGGAATGTTTGTGCCTTCTAGAGAGGCTGAATCCTTCCTAGGCATATTGATACACCATAAATGCTGATTAGTATCACTGCCATTATCTCGAGGATCTCTTAATCCCATCCCTGTGTGTTCAGGTGAGGAAACAGTATCTTCTCCAGCCCTGAGTTCAGCTGCAAGAGAATCTTCTGAGCCCTAACGCGTGCCTGGCGCCCGGGCTGGTGTGTGAGAGGGGAGCAGCTTTGCCCAGTGCAGTGCTGGCTCTGGAAAGTGCTCTCTTGGCTCGCCTGCACAGTGATTTCCCCGAAATGTGTGGCCTGTTCAGCTTCCTGAAAGCTGAAACAGATCTCTAGGGTGAGTGTCAGAGCTGCTCAGGCTTACGGGAACAGAAAGGCAGGAATTTTCCGAACCTGCTGAACCCAGGCGTGCAGCCATGGGAGAGGGCAGGGCTGATACCTGTGTGAGTAGCTGTAGATCAGCTGTGGCTGCTTGAGCCCGGGCTGAGATCTGGGCTGGGTCAGCAGTGACTGCCTGGTGGCAGAGGGGATTTGCAGGTGGAACTGCCTGTCCTCTGTGGTATTTTCATTCCATGACTCTTGGTTTCTGCTCAGGTGGCTCTGGCAGTAGCCATTTGTGTTTGGAGCTGGGAGTTGTGAAACTTGTTCTGAGCATGTTGCAGCTTTGGAAGGTTTTTGCTTGGAAGTGGGCTTTGAATTTCCATCTGGCTCTGGTGTCTGTTTCAGGAGTGTACTGAGGTATTTCCTGAAATCTGAGTGTGGTGTCGGTAGAGACTGTGCACACAGTGAAAGCCTCTGGGCAGGAAGGAGTTGGGGGGCTGGGAAATAACAGGCCTGAAGCTGTTAGGCATGAACAAATACCCCCAGAGAGGAGAAAGAACAATTAAATGCCTTCCTTGCCAAGGGAGTTAGATCTGATCTGTGCCCACGCTGTGCCCAGCAGAGCCCTGCTGTTTGTGCAGAGAGCAGCCTTGGTGGCAGCTCATATGAAAGTCTAGTCCCTGTTCCCCCGTCCTGCAGTCTCTTCTTCTGCACTTGCTGCCTGTGAGGGGTTTATTTTGGGAGAAGTGGATGTCTGGGAGGTCACAGCCAGCTGGTCCTTCCTCCTGCAGCTCTGAGTCTGCAGAGCAGAGTGTGCACCTCCAAGAAGGGCTCAGGGACATTTCTTTTCCTGTTGCTGTCACTTCTCCATCCCTTGGATGCACTTGTGCTGTCTTACCCTTCTCTGGCCTCCATCCTGAACAGAAAAGCTTTCCAAGGACCTGGGTGAGAATGGTTTGAAGGTAAAAGCAGATGCACAGGCTGACCTGACTTAGCAACCTGCTGCAGACAGCACAGAACCATTCCAAGTGGTGGTGAGCAAGACTTCTTGCTCGCTGAGGAAGAGAAAACAAAGCTCTTGGTGCAGAAGTGGCTTGTGATAAAACCCACTTAACTGACAAGTGGGAAGAGGCTTATGGGTCCCTTCTCTGCTGTGCACTCCTGCCCAGATGAGACTCTGGTATTAAGTAATACTTCTGCTCTGACCAGCTGTTACCATGGCAAACAGCCATTCTGACACCACAGGAAGGATTTTGGGGCTGCAGAAGCAGTGATTGGTGAATTACTTACTGCTGCTTCCTCTCATGTGCCCCAGGCCTCGCCTCACAGCCAGGAGTGCAGGTGAGGGGTCTGTGCTGGCTAAAGGAGAGTGAACTTCAGGGGGATTTCAGCCCTCCCACCTTAACAGAGTGGAGGGTGCTGGGCTGTGCTCTCCACCTCCTGCTCCCCAGGCACTGAGCCTGCCCCTTGCTGGCTTCTCCTGCCTGGATGTCGTTCCTGTCATCCCAGAGATAGCCAGGCAAGGCCTGGCCCCTGTGGTGTGCAGCAGGACTCCTGGCACAGCTGCTGGAGCTCAGGGGCTCCCGGGCACTGCCACTACCCCCATCTGGGTAAGGTGGCACCTTGGCAGTGGTGTCTGTGTCTGGATGCTGGGAGAGGATGGACTGATTCTGGCATCTGTGCCCTTGGACTGCAATCCTTGTAGACCCAGGAAAGCACTGCAAGAAGGGGCATTGCAGTCTAAGGTCACAATTTTAGTTTATGCCAAACTGGGTGAAAAGTACAGCTCATTCCTTCCCCTCATAGGGCTAATGATTAACGTATCAATTAGGTATGAGAAGAAACAAAATGTATATGCTTAAGATAAAGTAGACTGTACATGAAATAAGAAGGTATTGTAGTATTTGTTTTAAAAACAAAGTGGGAGTTATTTGCACTGGTTTGTGCAGGCCACTGCTGTGTGATTACAGGGAGTGATAGCATTTTCAGGGTAAGCATGATTCATTGTGCTCTACACTCTTTTAAGGCTGATTAGGAGGTGGGAGGGTCTCGCAGTTTATACCTTCTCCCATCCTGTTTTAGAAAAAAAAAATGAAACCATCAAAACGGGAGCCTAGAACTGAGTGCTGTCTAGTGCCTCCAAGAGAAGTCACCCTTGTTTCTCTTCTTCTTGGGACCACCAGGCTTCTGTTTGTAGTGACAAGGACCCTTTGTGCCATAGGAGGTGGCCTTGGCCAACAGAGAGGCACAAAGCAGCTGATGAGGTCCCTGATAAGGCTCACCATAGAAAACTGGGTGGCTTTAGCTTGGAGGCACTCAGACACTGAGGAAAATCGCAAAAGCCACCATTCCCTTCATTGGGAGATTTTGGATTGGATTTTGTTGGCAAAGGTATCCCAGTAGAAAACCTGGTGTTTATCAGTGGAGTCCTGCTGCTTGCAGTCAGTTGGGAAGCTGTGGGGGAACTTGCCATCAGTGATGGGCTGTGCAGGACTCCCCAACTAAATGCTTTCAGGAGGTTTGGATGTGGTGTTGAGGGGTTGACACTGTGTTTGCACAGCACTGCTGCATGGGCTAGGAGGAGTGGCTGAAGCTGCACCAAGTGCTCTTGATGTCCCCTGTGTCGGGTGCTTGTGTCACTCTGGTAGTGCCCTGAAGCCAGCGGTCAGGTGTCCAAACTGAGCAGTTGGTGCAGGGTATCTCCAGGCTGGTGAGAGGCTGGGCTGGGAACACTTCATCCAGCCTGTCTCTGAGCTGGTTTGCAGCTTGTGTGCTGTGGTAGCTGTAGCTGAACAGCTGAGCACCCTTCAGCTGTGCTGCTCCTCTCCTGTCCTCTGCAGAGACACACCCAGATCAGAAAAGCTGTTTGGCATTAATGCTTATATCTGAGTTAAAATCTCTCTGGTAATTTGTGGGGTGACAGTGCCAAAGCTGCAACTCCTGAAGCATTGAAAGCTTCACAAACTGAGGAGGGGTGGCTGTCTCTCTTCAGAGCATTGCCTGGATGCTCTCTGAGTCTGAAAGTTTTCATTGTTGATGATGTGCACACTCAGACTGCAGAAGTGGTTGCTGGCAGAGGCAAAGCTGCCCTTGAGACTTGCTCTCCTTGGGGAGGAGCTCTGCAGTGGAAGGCAGCAACTTCTCAAATGTGTATTTCAGGTGTTGTCGTCAGGGCATTTCTTAAACTTGGAAGGTGAGTGGGTTTGTTAAAGTACCACAGCCGCCTGCCATGGGGGAAAACCACAGCTTTTTTCAGAGGGTTTCTGCAGAGAGGCGCTTTTGCCACAGCGTGCTGCTGGTTTAAATGGCTTCCAGCTTTTAGCAGAAGTGAGGCAGCAAACCTGAGCGTTGTTTCACTGTTTGTGTCAGAAAGGCTCACTCCAAACCCGTGCTGAGTCCTGGAAAGGCCTTGACATGGCTGCTGTCCCTTGCCCTGTCCCCAGCTGTGCCTGTCCTTCATCCAGCTCTGGGCAGCCCCTTCCAGCAGCAGCCGTAGCAGCAGTGCCGGAGGGCTGGCAGGGACAGGGACAGGAACAGGGGGGATGTCTTCGGACACTGTGACCACTTGTGCCGAGGGGCAGCGTCCAACACGAGTCAGCTGAGCAGCCACAGTGAGAGCGCCCAGCTTCCTCTGCACAGGCCCAAGCCTGGGAGAGCCATTTCGTTTAATATTTCAGCAAGTGTTTCATAACAGCATTTTGCACATGCCTTAGACATGCTTTGTCACCATGTCCCTGGCACTCAGCTGTAGCTTAAAACTTCTGATGGGTTAATCATAAATACTTCAGGCAAACCCTTTTTGCAGTCCTGGACAGCTGATTGTAACTGGCAAAGGGCAGCCTCCTTCTGCAGTGAGGAGCTGGGTGTCTCAGGGGCCCTCAGTTTGGGTATGGCAGTGCTCTGGCAGCAGCAATCCAGCTCCCCACAGCTTGAACGGCTGGTTGGAAGTCAGGGCTGTGTCAGGGCTCCAGCACAGGGATGTCACATCTTACACAGGGCTCTTGGAGCATTTGGTGTGTGTTTTGCCTCCCCTGACTGTAACAGAACCTTCTTAGAGCAAACAAACACAGCAAGGAGCTGTTTTTTTAGAGCTCCTGGATCCACCAGGAAAATGAAGCCAAGAGCAGGCCCCTGGCTCACCTGTCCATGGAGAGCAGGCAGTGGGCAGAGCTGCTGGCACGCTGCTGTGTGACACAAGGGCTCACAAGCCTCCGTGTTCTCTTTGCAAGTCTTCCAGGCATGGCTTTGAGTGCAGGTTTGGGGCTGAGGGGAGGAGGGAGGGGCCTGACCAAAGTCCTGTCTGCCGTGGGACTTACTCCCCTTGGGATGGGTCTGTGTGCACCCTTTCAGGGGGAGCAAAGAGGCAGCCAGGGTGCCAGGCTTGTGACTCATGGACCTTGTTCTGCACTCCCTGCAGGGGTGGCAGGGGCTGGCCCTGGCACAGCCCTGCCCTGGGCAGGGGCTCCTGCAGCCTCCCCCTGGCAGCAGCACAGGGAGCCGGGTTTGCATCAGGTCCTGCTCTGCTCCTGTGGGGAGGTGCCAGCCTGGGCTCTGCAGGAGCGGGCAGGGACAGCAGCTCCTGAGGGAGCAGAGTTTGTGGCACCTCTCCTGCTCCAGCACAGCCTGTCAGCACTGCCACCTCCTCCTGGGGCTGCAGGGAGAAGGGATCTCCATCCTGACATTCCCGGAACAAGGGCTGCAGGCACTGTGACTGAGTGGTCAGAGGGAAGGGGGGGACAGTGCTGTGGCTCCCCTGGAGCTGGGCTGTGCCTGTGCAGAGGATGCCTCTCCTCCTTTATTTCCCTTTGATGGTGTACCCAAGCACAGACATTTGAGGGGTACTGGGCTCCCTGTCTCTGCCTCACGTGGTGGTGTCAGGGTTTTGGCATCATGTAAGCTGGAGCACATCATCCTCCACCCATTGCTGTGCAGAGCTGAAGCAGTGTCTGGGGAATGGTTTCCCAGGCACAAAACAAGTCCAGGGGAGTGCCATGAGCTGTGTCCTGCCCAGGTTTCTGCCTGCCAGCACCGCATGTCCAGCTCTAGCTGCCTGCCTGGCAGGACTCCTGTGTGAGGGCACATTTCCCACACAGACCACAACAACCAGAGCCAAGAAAGCTGTCAGGAAGGACAATCACCTGCCTGATGCAGTTCTGGGTGCAACAGCCTGGGCTCAGCGAGGAGGACCCAGAGACAAACTGCTCCTCTGTCCTAAGAGGGACCCTAATGGGCTTCAGGAGCTGCACAAAGAGCAGCACACTGGCCTCAAGCAGGAGACCCTGCCTGGAGGGCTCCTCCCAAACCTGGGGCTGCCTCCTGTGTGCTGGAGCAGTTGGCAGTGAGCAGTGAATCCCAGCAGACTGCCAGGAGCCTCTGGGCAGAGGTGGTTTCTGTCCATGGGGTGATCCCTGGGGTGTTTGGGCACCTGCCCCATGGGCAGTGGGGTGTCACTGCCCTGCCACCTCCCAGCCTGTGCCTCGGGTGCTGAGCTGGGGGTCCCCTCACATGCAGGAGGGACACAGAGCTGGAGCAAGGACTGGTCCCCGCCCAGGACAGGTCCCTCTGTTGCCATCCTGGGGCAGGAGGCAGTTCTGTGTGTAGAGGGGCTGGAGCAGTGCTGGAGAACAGCTCCCCATTCAGGGGCTGGGCAGTGCCAGTCTCAGCGGGCGGGCTGCAGATGTGCTTGCAGCTGGGGAAGCTGGCCCCTCGTGGGAAGCTGGCCTGGGGAACCCCGCCTGGTTCTTGTGCCGTTCGGTGTGTGCTGTGCCTGCGGCCGGCGGGGTCGCTGCTGTGCCACTCACCGGCCCTCTGTGCCCGCAGTGTACGTCGTGGAGGAGCGGCGGAGGGACGACACGGGCGAGAGCGCCTGCCTGACGGCGTGCTGGACCGCGCTCTGCTGCTGCTGCCTCTGGGACATGCTCACCTGACGCCGCTGCCGCCCCGCCGCTCGCCGAGCGCTCTGCAGCCTCCCCACTCGTGTCCCGACTTCTTTCTGTTACTGTAATCAACGCTCTGCTTTGCACAGCCAAGAGTTCCCGTCTGTCCGTCCTAGCGCCTTGTCGGGGTGGGGGGGTGCACTCCTTTATTTTAGTAAAGGAAAAGAAAAAACCCTTTTTAACATTTCTAAGACTTTTGTTGTAACTTTGAAGAATGTGCTAATGGTCTATTTCAGCCAAAGGCATTCTGATGATATGTATATTTACCGGTTGAGATTTTCCTAGCCCTAGAGACAAAGACGTACGCAATAATTAAAGCCAACAGTTGATTTTCTTCACTAGGTGCTGGCTGTTTCAGTAAATCTGTCTGCAGGGTGGGCACCCCCCTGGTGCTGTCTGTCCTTGGCCTCCTGTGGGCACTGACTCTGTAGGTGGGAGTCCTTGGTATGACACCCCCAAGCCCCTCATCCCACACAGGGCAGCACAGTCAGGATTTTATCCTTATTTTTATCCCTTCTGAAACCAGAGCCCTCTCTAGCAGCTCCTGGGACAGCAGAGCTGGAGAAGCACAGGCTGAGCTGCCGTGTGTGCACCCGCAGCTCCTGGGGCAGGGCCGGTCCCAGGCTGTGATCATCATCCCCTGCTGCAGAGCCAGAGGCTTGCAGGAGGTAAATTAATGGGTAAGAAGAGAAAAGCCGTGGATTAATCTAGTGCTGAGGATTTAGAGCTGAAGCTGTTCCATGGCACGCCTGGCCAGAAAAGGGATAAAAAGCTTTTGTCTGCAGAACAGGGGGGAAAACCTGCTGCTGCTGCTGCTGGGAGTGTGTCCCACCCTGCTGCTCCCCCAGCCCTCCCTGGTGTCCCGACAGACCAGGCCTGCATGGCCCTGCCTGGAGGTCACCCAGGGCTCTTCCCTGTTTTAACAAAGGGCACTGCACTCGCTGTCCCTGCGCTCTGCAGCCTGGGGCTCTGTACAGCTCTGGGCTCTGCAGTTCAGGGTTCTGCTCTGGGCCAAGCTCATGTGCTTGGGGTTGATGAGAGTCCCTTAAAATTCCCTGTCCCCAGGAGCTGCTCCTCTGCAGCCTGGTTCCCAGAGGTCCCTGCCCTGGGAATGAGCACTGTCACCTTCCTGTCACATTCCTGTCACCTTCCTGTCACCTGGCAGCTGTCAGGAATCTCCACTGGGTCACCCTCCGTGCTGGAGGGAAGGAAGAGGGAGCCTGGGGGCAGCGAAGGGCTGGCCCAGAGTCTGAGAGCAGCCGTGTGCCTGTGGGGTGGCAGCAGGGGGGCGGCGGGACCGGGAAACTCCCGGCTCCGAACCCCGGAGCCTCCGGGAGGCGCTGGGGACAGCGGCGGGGCCCGGCCGTGCGCAGCCCAGAACGGCCACGCGGTGGCGATGTCCGGCCGCGCAGCGCCGCGGCGGGCGGGAACGGAGCGGGAAACGGAGCGGGAATGGGGCGGGAAAACGGGAATGGAACGGGAATGGAGCGGGAACGGAGCGGGAATGGGGCGGGAAAACGGGAATGGAGCGGGAACGGAGCGGGAATGGAACGGGAAAACGGGAATGGAACGGGACCGGGAATGGAGCGGGAATGGAACGGGAAAACGGGAACGGGAAAACTGGAACGGAGCGGGACCGGGAATTGAACGGGGAAACGGGAATGGAGCGGGACGGCGGGAATGGAGCGGGACCGGGAATGGAGCAGGAATGAGATGAGAAAACGGGAATGGTGCAGGACTGGGAATGGAGCGGGAATCGAATGTGACAGCGGGAATGGAACTGGAATGGAGCGGGAAAACGGGAACTGCGTGGGACTGGGAATGGAGCGGGACAACAGGAATGGAACAGGAAACGGGAATGGAGAAGGACAGCAGGAATGGAATGGGAATGGAACGGGAAAATGGGAATGGAACAGGACAGCGGGAATGGAACGGGACCGGGAATGGAACAGGAAAACGGGAATGGAGCAGGAATGGAATGGGACAGCGGGAATGGAGCAGGACAGCGGGAATGACCCAGGGCAGCAAGAATGACCTGGAGCAGTGGGAGTGACCTGGCACAGGCTGGCTGGGCCTGAGCAGGTTCCATGCCCGTGTCTCTGCCTGTGCCCGTGTCCATGGCTGTGTCTGTGCCTGTGCCAGCCCTGCCCATCTCCCTCCTCCCCCGCCACCCCTCCCCAGCAGGGCCTTCCCCAGTGCCCACACCCGGCACAGGCACTGGGTATCCTCAGGATGAGGGGACAGCAGGGATGCCCTGCAGGCCCCTCAGCCCAGCTGCTCCCACCACCCCGTTTCTCCATCAGGCCCCTGCAGGGAGAGCAGCCACAGAGGCACGTGCTGCATGCCACAGCAGTGTTTTATTAAGTGGGGTGGGAGGGTCAGGCAATGGGGATCAGCCAGAGCAGCCAGGGCTGCCACTACTGTGCCCTGCGGGCCATCAGCATCTCTCGGATGTTGTCTTCTGCTTCCTTCACGCTCCGCTCCAGGTACGACTTCTTCTGCTGCAAGGCAGAAACCAGAGGTAAGTCAGGACCCCCAGCCCTGCCAGCACAAACCTGGGTGCCAGGGCTCAGAGACACCCAGGCAGAGCTGTGGGTGCTGCCTGGGGCACCCACCACACTGCAGGTGTCCTGTGTGGGGACAGCAGTTACACATTCCCAGAGACACAGGGGGTAGGGCAGTGTTTGCACAAACTGAATTTTGTTCCCCCCCAAACCTTCTCAGAGCTGCCGGGGCTGTTGTAACAGTGGCACTGCAAGAAGTGGGAGCCATGAACCTCAGCAAGGAAGGAAATCAAATCAGATCCTATAACTCTTGGGGCCTAGAGAGGGACTGACATGCCAAGGCCTCCTTATGGAGACACAGCAAAACCCTCTCCTTGGGCACAAAAGTTCTTTTTCCCAGCTGGGCCATTTTCTAACCCTGTCTCGTCCTTTCTATCAGCAATTCCCTGGCATCGTCATCAAATACGTGTTTCCTTAATCATCTGTAATTAGGCTGGGCTTGGCAGGGAAGCAGCCCCAAGCCATGCATCCCAAGATAGGAATTCAGCATGCAGCGTTTTTTCCTGCTAGTCTGGGTGCTCCTCTGTGGCTGGAAAAATCAGCACTTGGCTCTTGGACTATTTTCTCTGGGTTTCCAAACAACAGACACAACAGTCTCCTCGGGGTTGCTGTGAGCACAGGCTCCCGTGCTGCCCATGGAGAGCCCTGCTCTGGGCCATGCCAGCTCCCAACGAGCACTGGCAGGATTGGAATGAAATTCCAGGAGTCCAGGCCTCTGCCCACCCTGCCAGGGGCTCTACCAGTCACCTCCCCAGTGCCAGGGGCCCAGTACAGCAGCAGTGGCCCCAAAGCCCACCCAAAGCAAGGGCAGGAGAAGGGCAAGAACTGGTGCTGCCCTGAGAGCCTCAGCCTGACTTCTGTGAGCCCATGGGACTGGTAATGCTGAAAGTCCATTGCCTGTAGAGCAGCGCTGCTGCCACCGCTGCCCCTCCGTCCCCCTGCCGGGCACAGCTGGAGACACAGCTGGAATGTCCCTGCCGTGAGGACACGGCCCCCAGCCCTGCTTCTAAAGGCTCCAGGGTTTGTATTAAACACTGGAGGCTGCTGTGACAGCCAGGGCCAGCGTTATGGCCCCGGGTTCCTTGTCCCTCTCCCCGGTCCCCAGACACGTGGGGTCCCTTTCGCTTACAGGAACTGCTTTTGAGGAAACCACAGCGAGAGGAAGAGCAGCCACAGGTTCCCACTGACGCAGTGACACACGAGCAGGGCTCTGTCACCGCCGCGCTGTCCCCACGCTGCCCGCACAGACGTCGAGGGATTTCACACACAGGGAACTGACTCCGAGGGCAGCAAGAGGAGACAGGCACAAAAAACCCTTGTGGCTCAAAGCTTCACTTTGCTCTGCTGACAGGAGAGTGGCAGCAGTAGAGCTGACTTCTGGAAGATCATTTTTAAGAAGGTTTTTTTTAACACCATTAAATTAGTGCATGAAATGGTCTTGCCCTCCTGTCCTCTCCCCTGCCCACCAGGCAGCAGGAGACAGCTCCAGAGACAGCTCTCCACAGGCACGCTGTCCAGCAGGACTGGCAGAGCCCAGGAGCTGGCAGGCTGCAGCCATGCCAGCAGAATTTCAGCCATCCCAGGAAGCCCTGCTGGCGCCTGTGTGGGCCCCATTTCCATGAGGACTGGGGACCCTGCCACAGCAGAGGAGCCCCCACACGGCCCACACGTGGACCCACACTGCTCACCCCTGCACAGTGCCCTGCTCTGCCCTCCCTGTGGCAAAGGGCCTGGGTTTAAGGCCATTTCTGCACTCAGGCAGCACGTGCAGTCCCAGGTAGGGCAGGATGCAGGATTCAGGGGATTTTTCTTTGCCTCACTCTCCTTGGTCACCAAACTTCTGAGGCACAAAAATGTGGGCTGGTCCCAGTACCTCTACTCCCTCCCAGCAGCAGTTTCCAGGGAATCCCATCTCCGGGCTCCAGGAGCATCCTCTGAGCATCAAGGGCAGCCCTGCACCCGCAGCCAGGGGCTGCAAACTCCCCAAGCTGTCCTGCAGGCAGTGCCGGAACCAGCACAGGGGCTGGCTCCCACCCCAGCACACGGCCCTGGTCACAGGCAGGAGGAGCAGACGGGCGCCACATTTTCCGAGACACGTGGCAGGAGCGAGGTGTTTCTTCCCCGGGAAGGGGGAAGTGCAGCCCGGGCTCTGCTTCGGCAATCACGGGAGAAGGAGCGGGAGGCTGTGTGCAAACCCCTCCTCTCTGCGATTACCGGGGTCTAGACAGGAAGCTCCGTCTCTCCGGGGACAGCGCCGGGTGAGCGGCTGACACACGCTCTGCCCACTCACACCAGAGCCCAGAGACTCGGCAGCTCTGAAGTCATGCTGGAGGCTGTTCCGGTCCAGCCAGACCTGCCAGGCTGGTGGTATCTGTCCCCTGAACACCACCCTGCATCCCCAACCCCACCTCCAGCCTCCAGCTCACAGCCTGCATTTGCACTTGCTGCCCAAGTTAACCCTATGTCCTCTGAGCCCCTGGTTTGGGGCAGCCTGTGGCTGCTGCATCCCACTGAGCTGGTGCATTTCCCTGGGAAAATGTGTTTGCTGCTCCAGGTGATCGCCCTCTGCTACCTGTGCCATGGCAGGTGCAGCCTGTGGGAATTGCTGGAGTAACATCAAAACCGCGCTGCTGGTTTTGGTCCCTCGTGAAAGCAAAGGTGGCTGCTGCTCTCTGAAGCCTCAGGTCTCACTTCTGCAGCTGTAGCTCCAGTGCTCACCAGTCAGGAGCCCAAGGAGACATGGCAGCAGCCCAAGGGGACATGGCAGCAGCCCAAGGGGACATGGCAGCAGCCCGAGGGGACATGGCAGCAGCCCAAGGAGACATGGCAGCAGCCCGAGGGGACATGGCAGCAGCCCAAGGGGACATGACAGCACACTGGCCCTGCGCCGCTGGCTTTGGTGGCTGCATGACCTGTGGGCTGCTGCCCCAGAGCTCCTACTCACTCATCACCAATGCCCTGAACTGTCCCCACCCTCCCCCTGCTCCTGTGGACCCCTGGACAGGTACGGTGGGTGCCCAAACCGGCCCCAGATGCCCCTGCCTGAGCCACAGAGCTCCGGGGAAGAACAGAAAGGAGACTGGCTTTGAGAAGGCACCAGGGGAAGTTGCCACACGACACTGAGCTCCCAGAACAGCCCCAGTTTCCGGCTGGCAGGCAGGGCCAGGCTGCACAGGAGGCTGGGCAGTGACCCTGCTGTGCTGCTGTCCCCCTGCAGTGTCACCAGGAGCGTGGCAAGGCAGTGACAAGGAAAGCGGGAGGGCACGACAGGAAGCAGCTGGTGTGTCAGCCAGGGGCCCGTTCCTCCTCCTGGTTCACAACTCCCACAGCCACTTGCTAGAGAATTATTTTACAAAACTCTTTTGTGGGGTGTTACTGAAACTTATTTCAGAGGATCAGCCTCTGACCAACACTGCCAGCCCTGCCAGCCCCCACTGCTGCCAGGGAAAGGCCAGAGCGTTCCCATGACCCAGCACAGTGACACACACAGGGAGGGATGAGCCAGGGCTGCAGGTCCTGTCAGCTCTGGAGAAGCTTCTCCCCCACAGAGCAAGGAAGGGGAGCTGGAGGCTGCGTGGAAGAGGGCGCGTGGGAAGGTACCAGGATTTGCAGCTACAGGTTTCCAGGTGGACAGCACGCTGCACATGCACTCTGAGCCAGCTGATCTGCTCCAGTGCAGGACATGCTCTTGCATCCTCACTTCTTCCTGCCACAGGCCACCCACCCGTTCCCATCCACTCCCTCTTCTGTGGTGAAGCCCCCTGATGCCCCATACAGAAAGGGCTCTGCCACCTGCACTGGGACATGAGACCAACACCTGGCCACTGCCACAGCCCAGCAGAACACTGAAGGGTGAAAACCTACAGAGGATGCCCCCAAAAGCCAGTGCAGCCAATGGCTCCCAGCCTGGTTTCCTAATTCCTTTAAGCAAATACCACTCCCAACAACAGTTCCTTCCCCAGGCAGGAAGGGCTGCAACGCTTGGGAGCAAGACAAACCACAGCCCTGATGATCTGTCTCAAAACTAGCCCCAAAGGAAGTGTTCTCACCTAAATCTGCTTTCTGGAAACAGTACTGCCATGCTAACAGCTGTCTGGTACCAGGATGGAGGGCAAGAAGATCCCTCCTTGGGCAGCAGAGCCAATCCCACCAGCTGAGCCTCCCAGCACATCCTGGGGGGTCAGAAACTGGCCTCTGCACCTCTCCTACCCCTAGGTATAGATGTATCACCAACCTGGCCCATATTCTCCCCTGCCAGCTCTCAGGAGCCATCTCCACCTCCAAGGCTTCCTGCGGCCTTCCTAAAAAAGGTGTGTGGGGTAAGGGTGCACTTGTGTGTGGTTCAGCACAGCTACAGGGACTAAAAACACCATCTCCCACAGGTGGAGGTGCAGCCAAAAATGGGACTGACCACTCACACAGCCCCATCCCACAGGCACATCCATCTCCCAGGAGCCCTTCCCAGGAGGAATGGTGGCTGTCCAGCTGACAGCTCCACACACAGAGCTGCAGGGCCTGGCAGGGAAGGCACCATCAGCCCCAGCCCTGCCTGCGAGGAGGAGAAGGGAGGGCAGGACACTGAGATGCCATGGGCCTGGTGGGATGCAATGCTCAACACATTCCCAGGCACCTGTAGGGAGTGCAGGCAATGGCTTTGGGGGTGAGGCAGTGGCTTTGGGGGTACAGGCAATGGCTTTGAGGGTTCCATCAGCCCCGGCTGCCTCTGTGTGTGCTGGGGTAGGAAGTGCAGACTCCTGGCAGCCCCAGCCAGGGCAGTGCAGGCAGTGCCACGAGCCAGCCCTGGCTGTGCACGCTCCTGCCCAAGGTGTGCTGGCGTGGCCAGCCTGCGCCCTGGCACGGGTGGCCACAGCCAAACAACATCTCAGGACTCGCCCCTGCCACCACCCTGTTCCTCTCCCCTGCCCTTCACTCCCATCACAGGCAGTGCCTGCTCCCTGAGCA
Organism: Prinia subflava; assembly: GCF_021018805.1. Classification (NCBI taxonomy): domain Eukaryota; kingdom Metazoa; phylum Chordata; class Aves; order Passeriformes; family Cisticolidae; genus Prinia; species Prinia subflava. The sequence goes on along the minus strand of NC_086262.1, from coordinate 2,845,911 downwards.
GCTCCGCGCTGTTTGCTTTTGGCAGCAGCTGTGGAAAGACTAGATTGAATGCAAATACAATTACAGCTCACACCCCAAAGAAGAAAAGGAGCTGTGGTTAACAGAAGTGGCCCGTGGCCTTTTGACACGGGAAGTCACCTCCTGCTCCAGCCTCCCACCTCCCATTGCATCACGCTGCTGGAGCGGCCGGTGCTGCTCAAGATGACGCACCCAGACCTGGCATTCCTGGCAGATTAAAGAGCCAGCATCCACAGATTCCACAGCAAGAAAAAACTATTAATCAGCTTTTCTTGAATGGGCTTTTGATGATCAAAGCACTGTCTTCCCCCCAGCACTGTGATTCAGATGCCTCTGCCTTCAGGGAGAGCAGGCTAGCTGCCACCAGCCCTGTGTGTGGCAGGGCCCTGGCTGGAGCCGGTGGTTCAATGGAACAGGCACAGAATTCTCACCCTCTCCAAGAGCCCAAAGTGCCCTGAGCTCCCAGAGGGAACAGGCACGGCAGCCCTGCCCATCCAGGCTGCCGTACCCTCCCCCTCACAGGTGAGTTTCCTGTGTCAAGTCATGGTTTATCATTCAACATCGACTTTTGCTCTTCAAATTCCACTGCTCTCACGTCACCTCTGCTAATGAAAGAAAGCTTCAACCTCTGACCTGCAAACACAGATTTGCTTAAGCCCAAACAAAAATGTTTCCATGGAAATTTAAAGATCTAGTATTGGAACATGCCTATTCATTTCAGCCTGTTCTTTTTTCTCCATTTTTTGTTTTTTAAACTCTTTTTCTATAAACTTGTTTTACCCAACTTGTGAGGACAAAACAAGCTGGCAGGTCCCTTCCCAGAAAATACCTCCTTTCCCATGGCTCTCAGCATGCTTGGCTACCAGCCACCAGATTCTGGCATCCCACTCTCACACTCAGAAGGCTTCTGTTGAAGTCTTCAGGCATGATGCAGTGCCTCAAACAAGAGCCCTGAGACAACTCATTTTGTGACACCTCGGTGAATTTGTGGCTAGCCAAGAGCTTCTGTATCCCCCAAACTTAACTCAAACCATTTCTGACATTCCCTGGGGGCTCTGTGGGAACGCGATCAGCACATCCTGAGCTAGAGTTGGGAGCACATGGTTGAGTGGAGAAGGACCTTGCTTGGGAGGATGGCAAACTGTGCTGCCCGTGCACTGGGGGCCAGACAGCAGCAGCCTGAGATGCCCTCACTCCTGGGGCCACCACTGCTGTTCAGGGGTTGGCAGTGCCCAAAGTCCCCGTGGGGAGCAGCTCTCCAAGGCCTGGCACGCACACCCTGGGCAAGGCAAACATTTCAGTCACTCTAAGCTCACGGAGGATGATGTGCTGAGGACACGTGCTCTGTTTAACGGGATTTCACTTGGAACCCCTGAGCAGGAAGGAGCTGGACCTGCTGAACAGCTCCCAGCTGCTCCTGCTCCATGAGGAGCTGAAATAGTGGACACCAGCAATGGGGTGGGGTAGGTCTGCAGGCAGCCCTACGCCCTGATGGGTCCACCCAGCACTGGTCCTCACCCAGTTCAGCACTGTGGCACATGTACACACTGGGAATTACCACTCTACAGCAACCACCAAATATTTAGATACACTTCAAGACTTTCCAAGCAGTTATTGCCTCAGGAAGTTGCCCGGAGTTTGCTCAAGAATGAATGACCTGGACTAGGAAGGGAGCCCAGCTGGTTTCTGACGACAGCTGCTGACAGAAGCGTGATGCCATACACCTAAGAGGAGAAGTGATGAGTCACAGCCTTGTGTTCTTCCTCAGCTCTTCCTTCCACAAGGTAACGGGGACCCACAGTCACTTCAGAACTGCCTGGGTTAGAGTGCAGAAAGAAAACATCAAGCATACAACTACATCTGCCAACTCAAGAGAATCCTTAAAAGCACCTGCCTAAAGAACTGCTGGTGTAAATCCACCATCATCATGTACTGATCCTACCACAGCACAACCAGCTGGGCTTTCCCCATCCTCACTGAAGCACTCGAGGAACACACTCTGAAAAAACTAAGCTGGAAAAGCCCCATTAACTTCCATACTTGGTGCCTTCAAGAGAAGGAGCAAGGTAAGGGGGCAGAAAGCCAGGCTGCCTGTCAGCCTTTCTGCCTGAGCCCAGCCTCGTGGCAGCAGCACTTCACATGGACCCCGTGGGTGTCACAGGACAGTGCTTCCAGCAGAGATGGACACAGTTGCTCTTGGGGAGTGGGAAATGATGGATTATTCCAGTGAACTCTGCACCCTAGCCTGATGTGAACTACTACAAAAGCAAGTCGATGGCAACCTCTCAGTAGGTGGCAGCAGAAATGTATTATCAACCCCAGGGATTCCTGTGGGGATGTAACTGGCACGATTAGTTAGAGCAGTTTCCAGGAGCACATTGCTCCAGGTCGGATACTGCGCCCTAACCAGGTTATGACAGCAGAGTCAGGTCAGACAGAGACCTTGGGGAGGGAAACTCACACAGATCCTGAGAACCCCCCCGACGTTTTGGCGGAAGCGTCCCTCGCCAAACTGCCTCTTGCAAAACGTGGTAAGTTCCCTAACCCAGTGCCTCAGTTTCTGTGGCCCCGCAGAGCCGGGGTGGCTCATCGGGATTCCTCCTGGCAGCAGGACTTTTGCAAAACCACACCACACCTTTCAGCTCTCGCAGTCCTGGCCAAACAAGGCCACTTTACAAGAAAAATCGTTCCCATAAACTTCAATGACAAATCAGCAACAAAAAGACGGTGTCAGCTCCCAGCTAGGCAGCATCCCCCCAGTTGAGACAGCCCTGAACTGGGAGCAGCTGCGTGCCCACCCCCAAGGCCCTGGGGACGGAGCAGGGGTGACCCGGGCAGTGGGGACAGCAGGAAGCTGACGTGAGGGCTGCCCCGCATACCTGGCAGCAAAGGTGTGGCTTTGTACAGCTGACTCAGGGCTGGCTCAGGGCTCCAACAGGCAGGAGCACGCTCTCCAAATAATCGCTTCCTGTTCTCCCCAGGCGAGATGGAGGAGGAGATGGAAGCAGGATGGAGTTTATCGGGCACAGATAATCCCCCTCCCCAGAGCTGCTGGGCACAACGGCAGCCAGGAGCCACTGCAGGGGCCTGGTGACTAAGGAGGGACAGCAGCACTGGGTTTGTGACTAATTATTACTCATGCAAGGAGGAATTTGGAGAGGGACCCGCATCCAGCTCAGCTCATTGCTTTGGATACTTCTGCAGCCATAAGCACAAAGGAGAGCTTTGACAATGAATCAGACCCTGCTCTAAAATGACAGACTTATCAAACAGCTTGGTGTTAAAATTATTTCGGTGTAACCATAAAGGCAGCTTCATGCTAATCAGAGGAAACAAGCGATGTTTTCAGGCTTAGATGACTAAATGTAGGTTCCTAGATGGACAAAACCATTTGCACCAGAAGTGGGTTTTTATTAATGCATAGTGTGTTTCACTTTCCTCTGAATTACAAAGGAATGAGAGTGTACTGGCAAGAGTTACTTGAAAAGTTTTCTCTGTTAGGTTGTTGGGGTTTTTTCAATCAAGAGTAATCCTCCCTCCCAAAAAAAACCCCCTAAAACTAGTTCTGAGATGCCTTTATTTTGAAAGCATGTCTATAACTAGCCTCTAAAGGACGTAAAAGGAAGCAAACAACCCCCACATTACTTATTCTTTTGCTTTTAAAATCTACAATTATCCACCTAAAAATAAAGGTAGGAACAGTGAAAGCAAAGTCATCAAATTCCAGTTCTTCTTTCAAAAAGCCTTTGCCCTCCCAGCTGGTTTGTGTGCTTACTTTGCAGTCTGCAGTACAGGGAAGACTAACAAAGAATTACTAATTAATCAACTGCTTGCAAAAATATGGGGGTTTGAAAACTTGTTGCAGTGAATGATTGCTCCAAATGAGAGACCCAGCCTTGCCACTGCATCCCCACACATATGTGATGATATAAATACATGTCATTGCACTCAAATCAGCATTACCCACAGCAATTCTTCACAAAAAACGTAGTCATTAGTTTTTATAAGTCACCCCAGGCCTAAGGTGGCAGATGACCCCTCCAAAGAGCTGGGAATCCCCTTTCTCCTTTGAAATGTGAGAATTTCTTTTCCCTGTGCCTCTAAGATTCCAACATCATGTTTTGCAACCAGTGACTTGTGAACTATTTAACACATGACAGGCTTCTTACACAATTTTCAAAGCAGAACATACTGTTATGTGATCTTTATCTAACAAATTTAACATAGGACTAGGAGCCAGTTTTTAAACAGATGCACCTCATTCCCTGCAGATACCGAGGAGCACTTGCTGCCTTTAAAATCTGCAAGGTGCTGGCTGCACACAGCTGATTTCCATCTGTCTGCAATGAAAGGTGACAGCCACACAAGAGAGAAACACCCATGAAGTTCAGCTGTAAGAACACAATCCTTTTGCCACCCTCATTTTTGACAAACAAGACAGACCTTGAGGCTTTGAGCATTAAAAAGCAAGTGAAGTGAATGATTCCTCACAGCTGTGAGGGCCTGTTCTTCATGTAACCATCAGCAGAGTCAGTTCGGGGAACAGAAAGAAATAGAGGAGAATTAGCTATGCCCCAATTCCTGCAGTATTTACCTTAAATTGTGTGGCCCCAGTCCAATGTCAGAGGGCCTGTCCACAAAGCAGGATTTTGTGCTGGTAGTGTCAGGTCTGTGTCCATTACACTCTCAACCTCCTCAATGCTTTGTCATTTTGAAGCCTATTTTTCTCATTGCTCAGAGTACCTTTCATTTCAAAAATCAAGAATGAGAACATAGACTCTCCTTCCTGTAAGACAGCCAGACCTATAGGGAAAAAAAATGAGCTTTGGCTACTCCCTTCTTCAAAACAAGGCTCTCATGGAGGGCAGACTGCTGGTAAGAGCTCTGCCCATGCAGGCTGCTCTCTGCTCCCACGGGAGTGCCTGTGGATGCTCCACAGCTGCAGCAGGCAGCTGGACCACCCATGTCCTCAAAAAGCAAGCTAAGCCTGCAGCTTTGCAGCCTGGAACACAGGAGCAAGCCTCAGCGAGGGCACGGACTCAGACGTGGGATGACACCAGCCAAGAGAGCCAAGATGAAACACATTTCCCAGGAACGTCACCAAGTGCAAATGTCTGTGTCCAGAAGGACCTGCCCAGACACCCACAGCTGCCTCCAACACCCAAAGCCATGCAAGATGCTAGGCACTGCCTGGCCTGGTCCCCACCAAGGATCTGGTGAGGCTCTGCAGCTCATCTTCTTCACTCTAATATGCATCATTTGTAAAGATCCCACAGCTTCCTCCCAAAGCACCCATGCAAGCCCAAATGCTAATCCTACACGGTAAACTCACTTTGATACTCCACCTGTCCCCACATTAGGTGTCCTGCCTTCCTCTACAGCAAGCAGAGGGACTGACCTTGCCTGTGCACACACAGGGAAACAAGGGGCAACTTCAGTGACGTGTGTTTAAAATCCTGCCCCCAGTACGTGCGCACACGCCAGCAATGGAATGAGGGAACAGCACCTTCATCCAGAGTAGAATCTGCTCTAGGCTGATGCACAGAGAGTTATTCTTGAGGCTTCCCCTGGAGAGGGAAAGAGGAGCATTCCTTATTTCCCCCAGTTTAGTTAAAAAGCCCACCACACATTCCTGGGCGCTGGCTACCCCAGGCAAACCATGCCATGAGAACTTCTGCGCTGTAAATCCCCGAAGAAATTGGTCCAGCTTGGGAGCAGCCTAACAATTGCTACCTTCTGATGAGCGCTTCGTGGTCTGCAAAGAGCACCACAAATCTCAGGAGACTTGTTTTCACCTCGTTAAAGCCACCCACAGAACTGGCCTCCATGCTGAGGCTTGCAGTAAAAAACGAAGGAGATTTGCCACCAGAGCACGTCGAGGCTGGGGCCAGTCCATCCCATACCTGCCTCAGGCTCCAGCGCTTCTCCCCGGCCACACCTCACCTGCCAAAATCTTTGTTCCCACAGGGGAAGAAAACACTGCCGTGGCAGCTGTCAGAGCCGACTCATCGCGGGGGGACACCACCACTGCGCCTCAGGGCTGCAGCAAAGCCATTTCAAAGCTCCCAGAAAAAGAAGATTAGAGAAATGGAAGCCGCAGCAACGCTCAGGCAACACCGGGGAAGAAGTCAGTGGTCACCTTAAGGCATTTCAGTGCAATCACTGTGTAACTTCAGCAGCTTTGCAAACATCACCTGAGGCTTTAAACACGGAGCACAGCAGTGTTTGAGAGCACAGTGTTCCTTCTTCCACCAGGAAGGAGAGCAAAGACATTTTCTGCATGGTTTAGGGAAATTGGACATGGTGTTTTAGGGCTCGCATGAAGGATTTCTGAATTAGAAATCAAGCCTTTAGGTACAGCTTTCTTGATTATATTTTCTACTCCAGGCAGCCAGAGAAGAAACCAACCAACCCTTTATCTCAGCAGCAGTAAACTTTCAGTCTCCCACAGGCATGTGAGAGAATTGCCTGGGAAACAAGCACACAGCTACGTTGTGGTCAGAGTTTAAAACCAAAATCCAGTTCGCCCAGAAAGCTGCAGGTTGCTTTTGCCCTTTTCCCGAAGGAGCTAAATTCAGTGGCACACAGCAGACGGAGCTGCCCAGCAGAGCCTCCCCCTTATTTGTTATTTTTAGCAATTTAGTCCGACAACGCCTGACAACTAAACAAGCTGAATATAGCAGGAGAGAAGGGGACTATCAGATATTATCAGAGAAAGCACACAGTGATAATCACTTTCTCCACCCCTAATGAAGAATCAATTTTCCATGTCTTTATAACATCATAGAGCTTGTTCTTTTTAAAATGCCACATTTAAAAACAGAATCCATCTAGCCCTACAATGGAAACGGATAACATTTCCTGAAACAAAGCATTGTTCCACCCCTCACATATCATGTTTCCTTAAAAACAAGGGAAGAAAAACATTACTTGGTTTTTCTCCTAATACTGCACAAACATTGCTGAGCTAAAAAGAGTCTGTGCTCATCCCTTTAGAATGCTTTCAAAATAGATTTAACACATACCCCTTGTACCGTGAAACACAACAAGAATTTGATAGTATCAGGACTGGAAAAATCCAATGGCTCCTGCTAAGCAGGACGTGTCCAGGGAGCCGATGGCACCAATCTCTGCAGGTCTGGGTAAGCCCCACTGGCACAGCAGGCACAGCTTTTGTGCCAGCAAGCCTGGGCAGTGTGCTTGGATTCCAAAGGATTAGATACAAGTCATGAAGTTCAGAATGCCACACAGGTGCCTATGCAGCTGAAGGGCTGAACATTGGGGCTGCTCAGCCTGGAGGTGAGAAGGTTGTGTGGAAACCTCCTAGCACCTTCCAGGACCTGAAGGGGCCTCCAGGGAAGCCAGAGAGATACTCTCCATCAAGAACTGGAGTGACAGGACAAGGGATAATGGGTTCGAACTGAAAGAGGGGAAATTTAGGTGGGAAATCAGAAAGAAATTCTTTACTAATTGAGGGTGGGGAGGCCCTGGCAGAGGTAGCCCAGAGAAGCTGTGGCTGCCCCATACCAGGAGCAATCTGGTCTGGTGGAAGGTGTCCCTGCCCATGGCAGAGGGGAGGAGTGTGATGATCTTGGAAGTCATCCAAACCTTTCCAACCAAAACCATTCCATGATTCAATATATATACTTTGATATATTCACATCCACACACAGTTTTAACAAGCAGGGTAACGCTACCCTTGGTTTTCTTCAACTAACTCTGCAGAATAGCTAACTGCCCCCTCATCCCCACCCAGACCCCTCAGATTTCAGAGCACAGCTCCTCTCACCAAGCACACATAATGCATGTCCCAGCCTCACTTCCCCAGCCCTTTACAAGGACAGGTCTGGCTGCTCTTGCTGCAAGGAGGCCCAAACCAGCAGTATCCCACCAATTTTGTGATGCTGTCTTGAAAAACACAATGCACTGCTTCAACAGTGGAGAAACCCATGAGAGGGAAGTGAGGGAGTGATTGCAATGTACTGCAGTGGAGAGTGTCAGAGGGAGAAAAGGGACAAAACCCCTCAGTTTTCAAAGTTCACTGGCAGCTGAGAATGTCAGCAAAACCAGGTCACACCTCTGAAGCAAGTTAAAGACACATTTCCAGGAACAGGCAGCTGGAGATCTCCTTGCTATGCAGCTGGATGGATTTCCAGAAGAGCTCAGCAGTGAATCCAGCCCTCCTCTGCAAACTCCTCTGCAAACAGCACCAAAGTAGAGGGGAGAGCATTTCTCAGATTCAGGCATGTATCAAAAAATACACATTTCACAATCCCTTGGCAATAATGTCATCACAGCAAAGCACAATTACCTCAAGCTCAGCCATATGAGTAATGAGATCAGCCACACTGTAGGGTACTAGGGGGTTACTCTGACCAGCCTGATTCAGCTTGTGCAGAGTGAGAAATGTAAGTCACAAGGTAGTTAACAATGTAAAATATAAACCTAAGTTTACAACCCTTCCAGTTTTACTAATGAATGGAGAGATGTTTAACCTTTCTTGGGTTGATATTTATTTTACAACGATGCGGTGCAAGCACAAGGTCACAAAGTTTCACATTCTTTCCTGCTTCGGTCACAACTTGTTTTCAGGACAGCAAAATCCCCTGCTCCTGTGATCACTGCTCTCTGAGTCGGACTCAGGTATTTCCCCTGAAATCTCAGTTTGCAGCACTTGTCTAAGTGCTTGTCCTCTTCCATGGGGAATCCCAGGCCTAAGGAAAACCCTCTTCACAGAACTGTCACAGCCAGCTGGAAGGAGATCAGTTAAAAGATGGACCTGAGTGTTTACTTAAAACAAACTTTTGAATGTGTTGGCATTCTGATCCCTACTACTCATGATTAGAAAGAAAAAAACAGCCCATGTGGGAACCACCTTTCCACTCCAACCACCTTTTGAGACAGTCAGTACTGCTCGAAACTTCAACTCAATGACCATAACCAGAGATTCAGCAACGAAGCAAAAAAACACATTTGTGAAGCAGCCAGTTCTGAGGCTTTGTGTAAGAACAGCAAAGGTTATAATTTGTGGGAAATTCCACCCGTTCTGCTGAACTCAGTGATCGGGAAGTTCAGGAGGTAAGATAATTCCCCACCAGGAACAGGAAGAAACCCAGATGGCACAGCTGAAGGGCACAGTAGCCAAGAAGCTGACCACAACCTGCTGGAGCTGGCAGCAAGGGACCCCAGAGGCAGCTTATAAACAGGCTGCCAGCCACATTCCACCTGCTCCCAAAGCCAGAGGTGCTGCCAGCCACATTCCACCTGCTCCCAAAGCCAGAGGAGCTGCCATGAAGTCCTCCAGCCCCGGCTGCAGCCTATGCTGTCTTTGCACAAAGACACTGGCATCTGGGATGGCTCCAAAAGAGCAAGGATAGAACTTCTTTCACCACATAACCATAAAAATGACTATGCCTTGCCTGTACACCCCCTTAGATACACAGCCTGTCCACAGAGCACTTTTTTGACCTGTGCAGAGAGAGTTCTTGTGGGCAGAAACACAAACCCCCTTAGAGTCTGGCACAGGCAACACAACATCTGGGGATAGGCTCGCTCCACAGCTCCTCAGGCAGGCTGAGTTTTAAGAAGGGACTAAAAAAAGTACAGATTCAACTTCTGCTTTAGTGTAAGCAGGAGACAACAGGGACGGAACTGCACAGGTCTGAGTGGGTTTGAACACAGACTTCCTACTCCTGCTCGTCCCTGCTTATTAGGTCTCACATCACTTCCTCCAAAACAATAACAGATGGGAAAAAGCAGCTTGACACAACTTGGTCTTTGCTTTCTCTGTCATTCCCCAAAGACCAAGAAACAGGGGTTTGTATTAATGATGTTTTAGGAGAATTATAAAAAAGCACACGCTAACAGCCTTGGAAAAGTACATTTTGCACTTCTTCTCAGAAGAACTGTAAGCTGTAGACGCAGCCACAAGAAGATAGTCAAGATTCACTAGATAGCCTGCTTGAACACTGGAACTTGCGCAGACACTACTTTTTATTTCCTAGATATCCTTCTCTGCCTTGAATACTCCAACCAGATAAACACAAGAACACAAAAGGGCTCTGACCACACTGTCAAAACAAAGTCCCATCTCCCCACAGATCCGCTCCTCAACAGCAGCCCCAAGCAGATGGTTAAGGGCAGAGTGTAAGGACAGGGCAGGCCTATATGGTACTTCCTCCTCATACTTTCCCACCCTCCAGACATTTTTAGCTCAGGGACTTCCTGAGCAGGATGCCATTTCTACATATTTGGTAATTCTCAATGGATCTCTCTTCCATGAATTTGTGCAATTGTTCTGAGCCAGTGTAACCTTTAAATACCCGCAGCACTGGAGAAATTTTACATCACTTATCTGCTGCAAATAACCACACAAACATCCTTTTGCTTGCTTTAGACCTTGCTCTTACTAATCTCATTTGAATCCCTCGCTCCCAGTTTTCATTCCGGGGCATGGAGTGAACAATCAATCCCTACTGGTTTGTAGATCTAGGAAAGGAAACAAGTACCTTGAGTTACTTGTAGGTTACTTGTAACAGGCTCTCTGTTTCATCTAGGTACAGTCCTTCAGCATGAAAAGTATGGGATAAAAATATGAGACGTATCAAACAGCACCTTGTTGAGCTTTAATGTTTTACTTCCATCATCACTTGCCAAAAACTTACCTCTAACTCCTTAATTTTCTCTTCGGCTATTCTCTGTTTTTCTAAGAGCTGATTATGAATCACACCTTTAGGCTGAAGAATAAACCTGCAAGTGAAAAAGAAGAGACAGGAAAAGTTGGGTGCTTTTTACAACAGCATTCACCAGCTGCACATCAAGTCAGACTAGAGCCACCTCTGCTAAGTGCTCATCCTCACTCCCATATTCTGGACAGACAGAAGAAATTGCTCTGACAGCTCCCAGAGCTCACCAGGCTGGCCCCAAAGGCTCACCAGCCTCACCCATGCTCTGGGAGGATGAACATGGTCACACAGAAATCTCCCTCTATCATTCAGTGCCCTTGAATGATCTGGAAGCAGTTCTGGCACAGCCAGCAAGGGGAGTCTGCCAGCACCTTCCCTTCAAAGGGATTTAAATCAGTTGATGGTACAGAGTCAAGGAAGACTCTTGACAGGTAAGAGCTGTTTATTAAGGGTTTAGTGTTCACAAGGTAAATAAACTCACGATAAAACCAAAGCTTTCCACAGGGAAAGGCTGAGGGAGTTGGGGTTGTGCAATCTGGAGAAGAACAGGCTTCAGGGAGATCTTACTGCAGCTTTTCAGTGGATAAAAGGGGCTTACATGAAAGACAGAGAGAGGCTTTTTATCAGGATCTGTCATGCCAGGCAAGGGGCAACAGTTTTAAACTGCAACAGGCCAGGGTTAGGTTGGACACAGAGGAGAAATGTTTCAGACTGAGGATGGTGAGGTGTTGGCACAGGCTGCCTATCGTCATTGTATTTGGGAGGGCAGAAATAACAATATGACTCCAATCTCCTCGGAGGGCATATAGCAACATTTATTAAAAGGCACACCCTTTTTATACACTGTTCCAATACAATTGGAAATGATTGGTCATTTAGACCAACACTTTTTCATAAAGATCTTTGCAAGTAAACAAGTAGGAGAAACAGCAGGTGCGAAGATTAGAAATTGTTTGGAATGTCTTCTCCCAGCTCCTCCAGAGCAAATGCCTGGGAAAGTCTATCTGACCTGCTTTCCCACAGGCTCTGCTGCTGCCTGATGCCTGAAAATTTCTCTTTGACCAGGCTGTCAGCATCCACAATTGCCCAGAGAAGCTGTGGCTGCCCCATCCCTGGAAGTGTCCAAGGTCAGGCTGGACAAGGTGGAGCTGCCTGGGATAGTGGAAGGTGTCCCTGCCCATGGCAGGGGCTGGGACTGGATGGTCTGTGAAGAACCTTTCCAATCCCACCCTTCTGTGATTTGACAAAACACAGACAGGGCTTCCAGCAGAAGCTATGGAACTCTCACAGCTCCCACCTTTCAAGCCTTGGCTCTAACCCAACCCCTCACTGTTCTCCAAATTTCTGCACTTTCATCAGCCAAAGGGGTTTCTGTGAGGTGGGAAGTGGCTCCTCTAACTGAAATTGTGGCCACTGGTTTCCACTTGTTCTGTTTTCAATCACCAAAGGGATTTGAAAGATGCATCCATAACATCTGAGTCCTGCCTGACAAAAACCAGAAGGGTGCCTGCCTCACTCAGAAGCCTCTGAAGGAGCACCAGCACTCAAAGCAGCCCTCCAGCACGTGGCACTGGCATCCCACAAAGAGGTAAAGGACAACTAAGTTCAAACAAAATTTAGGAACCCTCCATGGTTGCTTTTCATCCTTCCAGACATAAAGAATGTACAAGCTGCAGATTCACCCCCTTCCCTACTTAGAAAGTCCCCCAGGGGATTTAGAAGGAGCCTCCATGGGTCATACCAACGAGGTCAAGGTCTCCTCTAGCACCAACTAGGGTCAATGTCTTCCTGCCAGGTGACAACAGCTCATGCTCCCACGGTTAAAATGAGCAGCCTTAGACAGGGCAGAATCACAGTGCATTCCCCGTCTGCTACAGAAAACCCTGAAATCAGTTTGCAGAGTCATCTCCCACGACAAATGACATTATTAAAATGTTTGCTCAGTGCCTGGTAAACACAAACACGGATCTGCCACTTGGCTGGAAACCCAGTGCCCTCTGCAGCAGTAAGCCAGCCAAAAGGAAAACTACCTGCCACACACATTCCTGAAATGCATGGGAGGAAAACCGTGGATAATTATAATAGGTTTCCAATTAAAATTCTCTTTGGGGTTGCTATTAATTGCACACAGAAGCACCTCCTCCTCCTCCCACTTCTTTCCCTGTTCTGCTTCAACTCCTCTTCTCCACAGGAACTTCCGCTACATCTTTTATGTTGCAATTTTCTCAAATCTCTGTCATTTTTTCCCCAGTCTTGGCTCATGCTTATTGCTGGCATCATCTTTGCTCTGTGTCTGCTCCTGTTCTTACCAACACAGCTCACTCAGACTCTCTTTGTCCCCTCAATCCTCCCTTCCCACTGGGAGATGTTCCCACCATTCACTTGCACACAGTGGTGATGGTTTGGGGTCCTGGCACACAGCAGACTGCTGAAATAACACAGGTGGTTTGTGAAAATCAAGTTCAAGACCACCCTTCTAGGAAAGAAGCTACTTTCATTGCTGTTAGATACAGAGCCTGGATCCAGCTAGAGAAGAGGTTCTTTTCAGAACCACCACCAGACACATCATTCTGATGCTCCTACCTCAGGCGTACAACATCAGAATAAAAAACATCAGTTCACACATCCCCCCTGTACACTCAGATTTTGCCTTGCTTCTGAAGTAGCCGCCATTAGCGAAAACCAAAGCTGCAAGATGCCTTCTGTACACAATGCCATCAGTCCCTTCCCACGTCACTGCTTCCCTGAGCCTGCCTGTGTATGTGAACATTTCCTGAATTATTTCCTTTTTTTGTGGGGGCGGCAAAGGAGAATACAATCCCTTCTCATTTGCTTCTCCAAATTGTACAGGAAGATTGATCATTTTGGTTTCCCTGACGTCCCTGGTCTGAAAAACAAAGTTCAACAGCAACACAAGCTTGAGCAATTTTGCCCATGCTGCAGCTGGGAATGTCCCTGCTGGGTGACAGGCACTGGGCGATCCCGGCTGGCTCGGAACTGCTACAGGCACCAAAACCTCCAACAAACAACTGGCTGACTTCACTTTTATTCTGCAAATGTCAACAGCAGTCATCGGGGAAAATATCCGCCCTCCCACCCTCCTGCAATGCTCTGGCAGACATGGGACAGCAAATTAAAATTGGATGGCTGAAATTAGCACTGACGAGACTTATGCGGGCAGCTGGGCACAAATACAGGACCCCAATTCTGCCTGCCATAAAACAGAGGCTGGAACCTGTGTCCATTCTCACACGTGCTCAGAAGCAGATCAGATCAGTCACTCCTGACTTGGGCAGCAGCATCCTGCAGGTCCTCACCAGTGCTGCCGAAAGCCACCTTGAGTTCCCTGCCACAAAACCACGGAGCTCTCAGCCTCAAGAGCACCAGTGCTGCCCTGGAAGCTGCCAAAGGCCAGGTCCTTGAAAGCTGAACTATAAATCCACATCCACAGTTAACTGCTTAAATCTGTGGCTTCGCTTTCCAACATAAGCAGGACTCAAAAAGGCATCAGGTTTTTAGCGTCTAGTTGGGTACACACCTTATGGAGATCTTGGCCAAAGTTTTCACCTAAGGAAATAATGTGGTTTACAGCAGCACTTGGAAAAAGCTGAAGTTTGTTCTGCTCATTAGGTAAGAAGTGCTGCAGGGTACTTGTAATAAACCAAAATTTGAATTTAATCTAAATTTCATTTTTCCAATTACCCTAAGTAATACATCAGCTTGATGATGTTTAGGTTTTTTCCTCACCCAGCTGGAGAAATAGGGCAGTGTCATTCTGCTGCCTGGTTTCAGTTAGATGTGGTTATCTTATATACAGATTTCCAAGCTGAAGAAGCACGGTACATTCTGACGACTTCATTCCTCCCTGAGTGACTTTGTGAAGAAGCCTTTCAAACACGTGAAGTTCCTGCAGTGCCTGGAGTTCACCTCCAGCTGAGAGTGGCCCCATATGAGAGTCACCGAACCGAGGAGCCCCGTTCTGCTCAGTGGTGCAGAGCCCAGCAGGTGACACAGCTAATACTGACCCAAGAGCTGCTTCCACAGCTCTGCTGGAATTCACGGGAGGCTCCAAGCCCCCAGAGTTTGTGTCCTGAGCTGGGATGGAGTTTCAGCACTGCTAACCCACAGAAGACAAGCAGCAAGCCAAGTCTTCTCCCACATCCGAGAGTCTGCCCGTATCCGCCTGCTCTCAGTGAAGAGTCACAGCACACACTCACAGGCCTGTCAAACATGACACCTACACTATCAAACACGAAACAGTGATTCAGAAACATGTTCAGCACCACTGTGGCAATTACAAAGCTTACTAACAATCACCTCTTCACACGGGAGCTTTTTCACTGCTGTTAAATTAACACATGAACTATCTGGGTCTGAACGGACAAGCTCACCTCATCTCACCTGGCCACCCATTTCAAAGAGAATGGCTAGTGAAAACAGAACAGGGCTTGCTAATAAATTTTCCAGTGTCCATAGATAATGATGAAAACTCGAACCAAAGAAAATTAGAAGTGAAAGCTGCAGAGGAGGGGGGGTCCCTGAGGACAGCAGTGCTCAGCCAAACCTGGGCTGCCAACAAGAACAGCTCCATGGAGCAGAGCCAAGTGCTTGCCAATGGACTGCACCTACATGCTCAGCCTCCCAGTGACTGCTGGTTCTCAAGTGCAATACAAGAACAAAAATAGAGCACAAGGGAACTGAAAGAGAAACCTTGCTCTAAATATTCCCACTTGTTTCTATTTTCCTCCCTTTGCTAACTCCACACCAGGAATTTTGTTTCCCTAAGGCAGAGAAAGTGGTTTATATACACTCTCTGAGGCTGCTATTTCTTTTCAAAGGATCTCTCACCCCTTCACAATTCTATTTAATTAATTCACAATTTTCTATTATAATTTTCATTTGATCAGTGCTTACACTGCACTCCCTGATGCTCTGGCCCAAATGGCCCTTGGACTCTTGTCAGGTCAGCAGTGCTGCCCACTTCATCATCTGTCTGCTCCTTTGTGTCACACACACACACCCACAAAGTGATGATGGTCCAGTGTAAGTAATTCCATAACTCAGCCTGTTTGCACCAAAATGTACTGTTTACTTGACTTTGAGACATAATATTAGATTCTGAAAGATTTGCCTCTTAATGAATGAGGTTATGGAGATGTTTGTTCAGCACATGCCACTCTTCATTATGACATACATGTCATTAAAGTTATTAAAGGTGGAGTCACAGTGATGCTCATAGTTCAGGTTTTCCATGAAGAATCCCTACTTTCAATTACTTGCAACTGCAACAGACTTCAGCCTTCACAGCTGGAGCTTTCAGGGGCAGGCAGCAGCCCTGGGCATGAGCAGCCTCTCCTCTGCCCTCAGAAGGAAACGTGGTCGCAGGGTTTCTCCTGCCTGCCTGGCCTGTGCAAGAGCCTGTGTTCAATATTCAAACCAGGAGGGAAGGAGCCCCACCACAGGCCACAGGACCCCTCACAGACAGTCTGCAAAGAAGCTCTTCCCACTTGGCTCCACGTAGATCCCTGCAAGAATCAGGGTATCAGGGGAAGCCTCAGCTTTTCCCCTGCCAAGATGGGTATACAGCTCTCTGCCTAATTCCAGACAGAGACAATTTTACAGGTATATATGTCCAGTGTTATTTTGCCAGAATAATGATGAATAGCAGATCTGTAAGTCCATTCACCTGGCTCCCAGCTCACACAAAGAGTCACTGTAACTTCAGCTACACGGTTCTTGTTCCATTTGGGAAACTCTCTACAAAAACTGAAAAGAAAACAAACAACTTTGTGCCAAGCCGTAACATTATTTTAACACGTTCACTGTATTTCTAAACAACCTAGCATGTTGTGATATATCACAGCAGTGTTTACATGGAATGTCCTGCTCCTTGAAACCAAGTGCTTGCATTAGACCACTCTGTAAGAAAAGTTTGGCTAAGCCCAGTCAAGCCTTTAACTATTTAAAGATGCTTTTTAATTCTGAACTTGCACTGCTGCTCAAGCTTTGAGTAGACTCAGTAGGGGATTAGTGCATTTTAAGTACTGTTCAAAGCCAATGGAAGAAAGGCTTCCAAGGAGCTGATCCCAAGCAATCTAGCTTGATTGGAGCAAAACCAGCTGTGCAGAACTGCCAGCACCCAGTAGTCCTCTTCTACTCTCTCAGGATTTGCTGGTGCTTCTGTAGATGATTCTTTATGCAGTTCATACCAGGCACAGTTTATACCTTTCCCAATTCTAGTTTTAGTCACCCTAGATGAATTACCCAGTTACAAACAAGACAAGGAAGCAATATTAAAAAAAAAAAAGGAAGAAAAATCATCACTAATTATAGCTTGTGCTGTCACCCTTCATGTCTAAGAGTTTCACATTTTTTCAGCCTGATTTTGAATTTCCCATCAACAGATCATATGCCTTAACCAGAGCTGGTTCAGAGCAGATGGAGTTTGAACAGATGAGTTGCAGCTTTTCCTATGTTTGCATTTATTTTAGTGGTCAGTCGTCTCACTTGGTCACCTCGATATAGCTGACCCTCACTATTCCCCCCGCATACCTTAAAGCAAAACAAATCCCACAGCTTATGTCAGGAGGATTATACACAAACACATTCCAAGGAGCAGCAGTTGATAGCTCACATGACATTTCACTGCTGCCCTCGGAGAGGTGGACGAGCACCAGGAGCTGTTTGGGCAGGAGACATCCCCAGTGGGCAGCACGACCTGTGCACAGCCAGCCTGACACACCGGAGCACGCTGAGACTGGGATTAGCGGCGCTGGACTTGGGCCAAACCGCGTCTTAAGTAGGCCCCAACAAGGGTAACTTTTACTCAGATGAACATTTGTAAGCCATAAACCTATTTACTCTAAGGAGCTAAAGGATTTGAAGGAAGAATTCCACGCCATTCGCTTCCTCAAGCCTCGGCGGGGCCGGCCCGACGCGCCCAGCCCCACCGAGGGGTTTGGGCTGCACTTCAGGCCGTGTTTACATTCAGCTTTCACTTTTTTGGGGGGCATCTCTCAATAGCTGCAGCATATTGCATTACCTCGAGCCAAAATGGGAACACAGCTTGCAAACAGCAGTTTCTGCATTGCCAGACACTTAACTAGATGGTAGATTTATACCATTGTTCATGTTTGGTTCTTTAAAAAAAGGCATCAGGAATATACCTCTAAGTGTGTATTAAATATAGCACAAGCCAAAAGAAGAAAATAGTACTTGGTCTGCTTTTAATGAGCATCATACATTCTTTTTAAAGGCTCAATTGACATAAATGGAATTTAAAAAAAAAAATAGCAAGCAAATGCCTCCAAATGCCTCCTCTCTATCATACAGGAATTCATAACATTTGAGATTAAATCCATGTGGGAAAACACTGCAAGAACAACAGCAGTTCATGAAATTGAAATCCCCACCAGTCGTTCTTCACTATATTCCTAATTTAGTGGGTTTGTCTTCTAATTTTGTGTTCATATAATTTGATAGTATGCAGCAATGATGAGCTGTGGCTTATTTAAACCAAGGGAACTCAGATGACTACAACATGCCAACCACACATGCACCTCAAATAGATTTTTTGCAGTCTGGATTGTACCAGATTTGAAAGTTGCAAGAAGCAGAAAACAGAAACAATTTTTCCAATAATAGGAAGTCAAGATCCATTTCTAAAATCTGCTCTATTTTTAAGAATTCTCAACAAATTCCTATGGAAGAATGGTTAACCAAAAAAAAAAAAAAATAAAACTACACCATCACATGGATATGCACCAAGGAAAACAAACAAGCAAATGCTGGTGTAAGCACCCTCGTAAATAATCCTAAAGACATTTCTATTCTAATTTTTTTTCTTATTGATAAATATTCTGTGATCAGAAAGGTGAATTTCGCAGTAGCAAATAAAGTGACATGAAAACACTGCTATGTTCTGACAGGCAAACTTATGCCCTTGTCAGCAGCAACCTTTCCCTAAGAACCTGTACAGGAAAACAAGCAAAATCAGGATCCATCTTTTTTGAAAAGCAAATCCATCCACAGTTGCAAGAGAGGAAAAGAAAAAAAGAAAACAGCTTTCTGCCTTGCCAGGGAGGAAACCTTTGAAATGCAAAGTGAGGGGGCAGACTCAGCTTGTGGATAAATAGCACAGTCTTGGCTTCTGCACATCCCAAATCCTGCTACAACAAAGCGTCAAAGCACTACAGAAAACATCACAGCAGTGGACACTAAGATAACTGAGCCAAAAGAATTCAAGCATAACACTAATAGATAGATATTTCTGGACTCTGGAGTTAAATTAGCTAGCACTAAAACAACCACACTGCTGTGTCCTAATCAGCAAGAACAAACTTCTTAGAATCAGCATCTGTGGAACAAAAAAGGCTGAACGTTGTTTTTGAAAATTCTTTCTTCTCAGAAAGCCTGATTTTTTTTTTCTCCCTAAATGGGCTGAATCAGTCTGTTAATTCAGCAAATAGTTTTGGAGAAAACAAAGTAAGAATTCAAGACAGAAGTTGTCTTGCATTTGGTTTAAGATTTGATGCAGCATTTTGGTCCTTGGATCTCCGAATTAAACTTGTGTAAAATGGAGTTCTCATGCCATGGGATTGGTTTCCTCATATTTAATTTATGAGGAAATTAAATTAATTGAATTAACATATTTAATTCAATGTTTTAATGCACGGGTCATGAATTAACCTCTCCTTCTTTCAGGCTTTGAGCAGGTGACAAGGCCAGGATGTTCAGACTTAGATTTCTCATTTGTTTTAAGGCTGTTCCACCTAAAATCTATCTTATGCTGACATTCACATCCCAGCTCAGAGACTGACTAGGCAGCTCCATCTGACAGCTGTGGGCCCTGAGTACCTGGCCACACCCTGTCCTGCAGGCTGAATATCCACTGACTCCACATGTGGAAGGGCATCTCCAAGCAAGACAGGAATACAGCAGGGACCCTCCCAGTCCTTCTTTGGGCCAGTGATGTGGCCATTCTTCTCTGCTGCAGGAAAGCCACATCCTCTGTGCTAAACCAAACATCTCTGTATTCTGAGAAAAGTGCTCTAGCATTCAGTATTTCTCTAGGGACTCTCATTCTTGATTCCAAAATTTTCTTCAGGAAACGGGGAGAAAGTTTCAAAATACAGTACTTTAAATCTACTGAATATTAAAATAAATGGAAGTTCCTTGCTGTTTCAGACTACCAGAGTGACATTTTAAGTGCTTGGAGAACTTCAGAAATCAGTCACTCATGTTCTATAATGGTTTTGCAAAGTCATTTGGCACAGCAAGTCACAAAAGCAGGAGCAGTGTAAGCTCCTCAGAACATTTAATGCTTGTCTAACACATGTCCAAAGAGAACTCTGAGCCACTGAAGCAAGAGATGGGCTGTGTTTGCAAGAGAGCTCAGCTCCCCTCTCTCTAGAGGCAGGGACAAAGCCAAGGTGCTTTACTACAGCCCTCAATCCACAGGAGTCCAACCTGCAAACGCTGCCCTGGCAGTGCAGTCCTCCTGAAGGCTCTGGCATTTCCATGACAGCACATTGCCTCTGGCTCTCAGCACATCAAACTCTCCCTTCCAGCAACGGGGGCAGCCTGCAGGAGCACTCAGTCTCCCTTTTGACCTTTATTCCTCTCAGTTTAGATTTCATCTCAAGTTTATTCAGGTAACTCCTTCCTCTGTGCTGTCCAGGTAACAGGTAGGGAAAAAGTTAAGGATAAAGAAAAGAATGGAACAGACCTGTGTGAATGTCACAGTCCTAGTGCCAATAGAAAAATGTTCCTAAAGGGTTAAATGTCCCCAGGCAAGGGAGACAAGCAAGAGGAAAAGCTGTATTGCTAATCTTCTATCAGAACACCCACGCAGTAGGTGGGGGACTATAAGCAACAGATTTATTTCCAGTAGGGATAAGTAAATGACCTATTTTTATTTTAAATTAGCTATTATTTTTATTGTAAGATTCTTTTTTCTGCTGCTTATGTATTTCACAAACACTGACTTATGACATGTCCAAGTTCTCTGCCCAAAGCTGATTCTTTAAAGAAATGCAGCTGTTTCCTAGAATGGGGCAGATAGACATCTTGCACACAAGCCATGGAAATCTTCTCTTCTCTGACGTTTCAGAATTGCATGGAGAAATTATGTAGAGCAGCAGGGCAGAAGAGCTATAACTGGACCAAGATATCCAGGAGATTACAAATAAGCAGCCCTGGGCAGCAGGAATAAGATCAAGAACTAAGCGGGGGCAGGGCAGTGGGGAAGGAATGTGTTTGGAAATCAGATGTCAGTTGGAAAAGGAGCCTGTGCCTGAGAGAACAAGCTCCCTTTGAGCTGGAACCAAATCCAGGAGTCCACATTCCCAGCATGTCCCTACTGCCAGCAGTAACCACAAAGTCCATGGACCAGCTGTGCTCCTCTCACACTGCTAATTAACCAGGAAGGGGATGACAACCAACTCCTGCCCCTTACTTCATCACTGGCAGCAGCATAGGAAACAACTGCATCACCTCTGCGTGCATCATTCTCATTTTTGCTTTCTATGACAGCTCTCTAAAAAGATCTTGCAAACTTTTAGGTGTGAGGCCCACTCACACCTATCAACACTGTGAACATCATTGCTCAGGTTGCACTAAAAGTGAGTAGTTGAAAATCAGAAAAAAACTGAATTAACAACCAATTGTGTGATGGAAAACCTTTTGGCTTATGCCCATATAGCCTTTGGTTCCTCAAGCACCAGCTCCCAACAGCTCTTTCAATGTGCAGCAAAAATAGTGGTCAAGCAGCTGGACACAAATTTTGTTTGATTCACAGCTCAGCGCCTGATTGAACCTCTCCATACACCAGACTTACTGTGGAAAATAAATCCTCCCTTTTCCAACATCTACAAGGAGGAACTCTAGGTTTATAACCCACATATTGGGCAGAAAGCCACGTGCTGGTCCCTGGGACTGGTGGCAGCACCTGTCAGCTCCTCGGCAGCCGGGCTCCGGCCCCAGCCCGCACCGAGCCCTCCCCGGAGCCGGCCCTGGAGAAGCCACTCGGATTTCACACAGCAGCCTATAGTTAGCAACTGAAGCATCAAGGTTAAGCCTTGGGTGTCCTTCAGCTCTTTGTGAGATTTTTGACATGTGAGCAGGAAGCACAGGGCAGCTGCCGTGTTCTGGGCAGGCAGAATTGAACACCTCACACACACACAGCGGGTGAGAACGCAGCTCCTGCAGCTTTACAGGGATGTGCAGCCTTTGGGGGCTCAGCAAAGAGCTCACAGTGACTGATCGTGTCTCATTCTCAAACAAAACCATGAATCATGGTCCAAGGAATCATCAAGAATATTTAATTCTCTCTCAGGTTTCTCCTGCATATGGTTCAGCCACCAAAAATCTGAACCACTCTTTAAAAAACAATTAAAAATTCAAAATCATGTTGTCACAGCTGTCCCATCAAATACTGTAATGGCACAAAGTCATTTTACAGGGACAGCTGCAATAATATTTTATGCTTGCAGAAAATCTTGAGCCAAAAGCTGTGCTACAGTATTTGCTTGATTTTTACTCATGTTTTCTCTTTTAAGTGGTCTCCTATTAGCTGTACAAGTAAACTGATGATAAAGCAATATCAAACCAAAACTGACTGTCTATTTTGGCACGGCATGAAGAAACTGCAGCACTCTCCTCACTGTGCCCCACATCAAGTGCCAGACATTTTTCTTCTGTAAATAAGGGTCTTGTCCAGGTTATGGGGTAGTAAGAATGTAAAGGGAAAGGTCTGAAATATTCAGACAGAATTCTGAAGCTTAAACTTTCAGCATAGTTCTCAAAGCAACACGATGATATCAGTTCACAAATAGCTTAAGCAGAAGCCCAGCACAGTGGTAGCTGTCTCAGGCTACGTAACAGCCCTTTCAAAAGAGTATGAAGTAACAGAACTGAAATGTATTTGGCAGGATGCCACCACCCAGATGAGATCCCAGCCTCACGGGTACGTACAGTGCACAGCAATTCATCACCTCATACTATGTGGCACTGACATTTCTTCTGTCAAACCAAAAATAGCTTTAGCAAAAGTAAACTGAGCCCCACATGCGGAGCTCTGTAAGGCCACAGCGTGTTACACAAACTGCAATATTTCCCAAAAAAGAGAAAAAAAACAAGTGGAGGAACAGCAAATGAAACTGTCACGTTCATCAGCAGTGAAGGGAAAGCCTTCTGGGAAGGATGGAGACTCGAGATAGGGGTTCAGAAAATACAAACAACACAACTGCTTTCCAAGTAGTGCAAAAGGAAGTACCCAAGCAGGCAGGCTTCCTCCCAGGATGCAGCACATCACCACAGCTCCTCAAGCCTTCAAATTCCACAAAGACCTGGAGTATCTTGTCCTACAGAAGGGTATGTGCTAGCCCTTTGCATACAGCCCATCCACCCAAGCTGGAGGAAAAACACAGAAACCCTATCAGAGGCCAGATTTTAAGTAGCAGCTTAGATGAATTAGAGAAAAAAAGAGGAAATAAAAAAAAAGAAAGAAAAGTTAAGCACAGGAATAGAAGCAGAAAACTTAATTCAAGAATTTAGTTATTCAAGCAGAAGAACCTTGATAATCAGAGTTAAGAGTGACACAAATCTCCACCCTTCCTGGATAACTGAAACCCTTTAGAGCTCCAGTATTTCCATGCTGGACTACACAAATGAAATTAAGACATCACAAATGTGCCTTTGGTAGTGAAACTCATGTCCATGCAGGACATCTGCCAGTCCACTTCACAGACCATGGCTTCTATGTCCAGAAGAAGCACAGTGACCACCTCCTTTGTTCTCCAGTGGAACACAAGATGCCAGGTTGCCCCTGGATTTTAACTCCTTCTCAAGGGTTGCTTTTTAGCCTGTTTTGCCAAAAGCCCAAATTTCAGCAATAAATTCTCTGCTGGGGTGGGCAGAGTGGGCTCCAGGAAGTTCCTCATGTACTTGGTGCAAGCTCCCTGCACTAGGAAGTGACACAAATCACACCAGAGCATCACTGCCAATTGGCAGGGCAGGCAGAGCTACAGAAATACCCTGTCAAGCTTAGGTAGGGAAAAAAAAAAGGAAAGAAAGAAGAATGAATGAGTAGCATTCAAAAGAAGAGCACTCTCTTAATCTGTATTTGCACAGCAACTAATACAACAAAGCCCATGAAGAGTTCAGTTTCTAAACAATATCACAATGCAAATATTTTCCTGCTGGCGCCTCTGCCAGCCCCAGCAGCCGGAGCTGCCAGCCGTGCCTCACTCCTGTCTGCTCATGGAAGGCAAGGAAGAGAGGACTCCCCAGCAGACTGGGGCTCCTGCACTCAGCAAGGGTGAATGGTTTAGCACATCCAAAAGGTGTCTTACTCTTGAGGAGGCAGAAGCAGAAAGCAGGACAATGTGTGGGCTTGATATTTTTGGGCCTCAGAGATTTTAGCCTGCTGGTAGCTGCTAACTCCTTTCCCAAGGGAAAAGTTTCTTAGGAAAGCTTCTTCCCAAAACAATCTTGGCAAAACAACTCTCCTTCCCCAGTAGTGTAGTATCTAAAAGTCCCTGCCTACCATGGGGGAGCCTAGTTCAATTCTCTCTGAGAACCAGAAAGGCAAACACTACCTAGGGAAGGAGAGTTGTTTTGCCAAGATTGTTTTGGGAAGAAGCTTTCCTAAGAAACTTTTCCCTTGGGAAAGGAGATACTAGCTACCAGCAGGCTCAAATCCCTAAGGCCCAAAAATATCAGGCCCACAACAATGCACTTCAGACTGTGATGAAATAACATCTGCTTCCCACATCTGATTCACAGGCATCATTTCAGGATAAAGACTAGCACTCTTACATTTCTAAAGTACCTTGAGGGACTTCTCCAATCCAAAGGCACTCTGGACTTTTGAATTTTGAAAATGCTTTAGAAAAACATGTTGACTCCAGAATTATCTTTTACTCTTCATCTGTCTGCTCTGTGACAAAAGCAAACAGAAAAAAAAGCCTTTTGAGACGTCTCATGACTACTCCAAACACAAGTGTTTGCTACATCTACAGCCTGCCCAGGTCAATCAGTCACCTCCTGCAAGAGACCAGAGTCTGTCTCTTTTTGATGTCACCAGCATCCCCACCAAACCCAACATTTAATGCGCCTACTCAGAAAAGTTTATTTAGTGGGAACCCTGCCACTCTGAAGAGCTCCATTAGCCTGGGTACAAGTCCCCTGAAAACTCTCAGCAAAATGCCAAGTACACACCACTCCTGGCCTCCCAGCCCTGCCACCTCCCTGCACCTCGCTCTGGAGATTGTGTGGGCTGATGGATGAGGGCACTCGAAGTCTGACCTGGCTCACTGCTCAGTCCCGTGATCACCCACTGTGGCACAGAGAAGGTGGGGTAAACAGGGTGGGGAAGAGGTCGATACAACCACCCCTTCTGGCAGCAGCCAGAGCAGATCCACTGTTTCACAAACCACATCCCGAGCTGAGCAGTCATCGCTGTTACTCAACGCACACGAGACAAAATCCCATTTCTCAAACCAGAAACGCAGAAATCCAATGTGGTGTTTGTCAAGCAAGCACATGTTTCAGATTTGAAACCACTTTATATGGTGAAACCACTCTGTATAAAGACCACTTTGTAGGGTCTTCTATTAGAGGCTGCTGAAATTCCACCGAAGTGCATTACAGAATTAATCAGAACACCCTGGTCTGGTTTGAGGTGTTTCTTTTGACATCCATCCAGCACACAGAAGCACATCCTTAAGAGAGCACTGGGACTATCCATACCAACTTTATGTTTGCTTCCAAAGGTTTGAAAAAAATCCGAACAATGACTTCAGATCCACTCCCTGGCATGACAGCAAAGGACAATTCTGTAAAACATCTGTGCCAGCAGAGCCCTGAGCACAGGAACCATGCACAGGGGGTTTTCAAGGAGTTTGGCACAAACTGCACTGGAAATGATTGACACTGGGCAGATCTGAGGGCCCTCTCACAGATGCCATCTGGCATTACAGTACTGTCCTGCTAGCTGAAATTACAAACTCCCAGAGGTGCCAGAGGACAGCATCAGGGCCAGCACCTGAGCCAGCAAGTAAAACCACCCAGAGCCAGTATAATTTGTAACAGCCTTTCTTCGAGGCAGCCAGTACGTAACCCCAAGAGGTAAAGGAGTGACCCTCCCTGCAGTCACAGGCAGATTGCTGAAATTAAAAATTAAATACAATGAGAAAAAAGAAACAAATGAATGTGCTGACAAAAAGCTGCTGTACTCTTTGAGAAGGGGAAAGCCTCCTGCCCAGGGCAGCAGCCTGGAAGCTTCATAGAGACTCAGGCTGGAGGTCTCAGAATCACACAATCTGTGAGGTTGTAAGACAACTCTGAGGTCACTGAGTGCAACCTATGACCCAACAGCACCTTGTCAACTGGATCATGGCATTAAGTGCCATGTCCAGTCTTTCCTTAAACACCTCCAGAGATGGTGATTTCACCACCTCCCTGGGTAGCCCCTTCCAATTTTAATCACCCTTTTTGTGAAGAAATTCTTGCTAATGACCTCCCCTGGTGCAGTTTAAGACTATGTCTTCTCATCACTTGTAATCTGGGAGAAGAGTCTGACAACCACTTAGCTCCACTCTCCAGTCAGGAAGTTGAAGAAAGCAAGAAGGTTCCCCTCGAGCCTCTCTTTCTCCAGGCGGAGCCCCACAGCTCTTTCAGTCCGTCCTTGTGCTCCAGACCCTTCCCCAGCTCCGTTATCCCTCTCTGGACACGCTCCAGCCCTTCACTGTCCCTCCTGAACGGAGGGGCCCCGTCCCGGCGCGCAGAGCCGGGCTGTCCCCGCTCGGGCCGATACTCACATCCGCCCCACGCCCTCGTACATGCGGGTCTCGTCCTGCAGCATCATCACCTCCGTGTCGGTGAGGTGCGCGTGTTTCTTGGTCTTGGTGAGCTGCTCGATCTGCAGGTCGGCCAGTTTCACCTTCTGCTGCGTGTCCATCACCTTGGCCTGCAGCTCCGTGAAGGCCTGCCCAGGGCAGAGCGCCGGGTGAGCAGCGGCGGGGCACAGCCGGCCCCGCGCTGCGGGCACGACGGGACCGGCCGGCGACGCCGGGACACGGAGGGGGACACGGGGGTGACACACAGCGGGCAGGAGACACAGCGCAAGGGTGGGACACAAGCAGGGAGCACACAGGGAAAAGGGACACACGGGTGGGGGTCTCGCACCTTCTTCAGCTCCAGATCCACGGGCGCCGCCATCTTGTCCGCGCACGGCGCATGCGCGGAGGGGCGGGGGCAGGCAGGGCCCCACCCGCGGGAAGGACGCGCTGTGGGACCGACCCCAGCCAGCGGCACCGGCACCGACCGAACTGGGGCCGGCTGTGGGAACCGACCCCAGCCACCGGCACCGGCACCAACCGAACTGGGGCCGGCTGTGGGAACCGACCCCAGCCACCGGCACCGGCACCGACCGGACTGGGGCCGGCTGTGGCACTGGCACCGACCGGGCCGGGAGCGGCTGTGGGACCGGCACCGGCACTGACCAGGCCGGGGGCTCCCGTGAGGGCTCCTCGCCCCAGGCCACTCCCGGCGGTGCCCTGGCGGGCCCGGCTGCTCCGGTGTGGGCCCGAGCCCGCCTCGTCGGGCCGGCCCTGCCCGGGTGTGCCCGGCCCGGGCTGACGGCGCCGCGCGGCCTCAGGAGAGGGCTCGTAGCGGCTGGAGGGGGACAGCCATCCCTGCCTTAGCTGGAAAGGACCCTAAAGATCATCTCTTCCCACGCCCCCCCCCCACTCCACTATCCCAGGTTGCTCCAAGCCCCATCCACCCTTGCCTTGGACATTCCCAGGGACAGGGCAGCTACAATTTCTCTGGGCAACCTGTTCCTGTCCCTCACCACCCTCACAATAAGGAATTTCTCCCATATATCTAACCTAAATTTTCCTTCTTTCAATTTGTGCCTATTACTGCTTGTCCTGTCACTACAGTTTCTGGTGAAGAATCCCTCTCTGGCTTCCTTGAAGCCCATTCAAACACTGATAGGTTGCAATGAGTTCTCCACTCAACCTTTTCCACCAGAACAGCCCCAGCTCTCTCAGTCTGTCTTCATAGGGAAGATCCTCCACTCCTCTTACCATCTCTTTGTGGCTTCCTCTGGGCTTGCTCCAGCAGTTCCATGTTGTGCTTATGTTGGAGACACCAGAACTGTACAATGGTAGAGGGGAAAAATCACCTTGGACCTGCTGGCCATGCTCCTTTGGGCACAGGATCCTGTTGGTTTCTCTCTGCCTCAAGGCTCTCTAGCAGAGCCAGCAACTCCCTTGCTCTCACTTCCCCCCGGGGAAGAGGAAAGAACTGGTTTGGAGGTTATTTTTACTGCAAACTAAAGAATCACTTCTGACCCACTGTATGAAGTGACACTTGCTGGAACTACCTCAGCTCCAGGAACCTGCAATCACCCCAAGGACAGTTGGGATTCCTTTCAAGACAGGTATGAGTCCACCTCTGGATTTTTTTCTTTGCACAAAATCCTAGAACCATCATAATAGTGTTTGCTTGGATGGGATCTTTAGGATAATCCAGTCCAGCTTCCCGTGGACCAGGTTGCTCAAAGCCACATTCAGTGTGGCCTTGAACACCTACAAGTATGGGGCAGGCACAGCTTCTCTGGGCAACCCACGCCAGTGTCTAAATGACAAATGCTGGCTTAAAACCAGGGACCATTCCCACTTGAATGGATCAGTGTGGCTTTATTCATACTGGAGGCATCTTTGCTTGGTGAGCAGACACAATCACACACCTTCCAAAGCACCAGCAGGCAAAGATGAAGAACATCTCGAAAATACTCCACATGGGGCTGAGCTGGGATGGATCCTGTCCCCAGCTCCCCAGGGATGGCACAAGCTGATCCAGCAGGCCTGACCACACACTCAGGATCTCTGCTGCTGTTGGCAGTACCCCAGCTGCTGAACGCAGCCTTCAGAATCTTGACTCCTTTCCACCTCCATGATTAAATTAACAACCCATGTGTTTGTTACAAAGTGTTATTTATTAGAATATTACATTGCACTTAAAAAATAGGAGAGGTCCGACCCTGTCATCTTGACCTACATGAAGGATGCAGGGCCAGATCCACAATAAATATAAATACTATGTACAGTTTATCTAAAATAAATATATAATTTAAAATGAAAAATATCTTGTTAAATAGCTGTTACCCTCCCCCCCCTCCTGCGGCGAAGGAAGCCCCGAGCCCGGTCTCCTCCCTTTCACAGCTTGTTCCTGGGCACACACCGCAGCGGACGGAGCGCCCCTGCGCCTCCGGCCAGCACCGCTCCCGAGCCTGCCCCGTCCCAGCGATGGCCACGGAGCTGCCGCGGCGCCGCCGGTGCCGTCCTGGAGCTCCAGCGAGCCCCCAGCGTGCCGCAGCTCCGGCGCCGCGGTCTCGCGTCTTCCCGGAGGTAGAAGTGCATTAGTGCCGGCTCCTGCAAGAGAGAGGCGGGAGAGCTCACACCGCCATCCTGGGCTGCTCGGCCACAGAGCGCTCCCTGTCCCGTGGGATGGAGCTGCCGACCCTCCCGGCCCGGCGGGAGAACCCTGAGCCCACCCAGGCCCCAGCGGCCGCCCCTCGGGGCTGGAGCCGAGGTACCCCACCACGCTTCCCTTCCGGGAACCGCAGCACTTGTTCCCCTGGACACATCCCCCCAGTAATCCCCAGGGTAACGGGGACAGTGAGGAAAGCCTGGTGACTTGGAAAGCCAAGACTCCTTCCTGAAAACTCAGCTCCTGTGAACAGCTAAAATTCCCACCCCCACCACTGTGATGAACATGACAGAAATTCTCCGAAGGCATTACTTCATCCTCACCAAGAACAATGACTTTTCTTTTTTTAAAAAAAGAAGAGAAGTAGCTGTAATATGTATGACCACATCTAACGTCAGGATTTAGATCAGATCAGAGGAAGTTTGACAGATTCTCAGCACCCAGCCCTGCAGCCACCCCTGGGGCAGAGCACACACCCCAACCCAGCCAGAGGAACATGGCATGGGCTGGTAGCAAGATTCCCCTGTGCCAAGCTGATAGGCACTGCTTTGCTGCAAGTAATAAGCAGAGAGGGAATGAAAAGGAAAGGGGTTTTTTACACATGTATATAAATAGAGGCAATATCTAAGGAGGGGAAGTGACTCAGAGGGTCAGAGAGGGAGCAAAACGAGCGCGGAAAAAAAAACTAAACAAAACAGAAGCAGCTTCCCTACTACCA
This sequence comes from Prinia subflava, assembly GCF_021018805.1. Taxonomy (NCBI): domain Eukaryota; kingdom Metazoa; phylum Chordata; class Aves; order Passeriformes; family Cisticolidae; genus Prinia; species Prinia subflava. The sequence goes on along the minus strand of NC_086262.1, from coordinate 2,815,989 downwards.
AACATCCCCCAAGCATGGAACACCAGCACAGAGCAGGGACTTGGGGTTAAAAAGAAGGACATAGGAATGACAGGGGTGCCAGGGGACAGGGATTTCAGCAGGAAGGGGAAAAAAGAAGACTGGAGCCCCACAAGACAGCCCAGACTCTCAGCCAGCTGCTTCTCCAGACTCAGGCCACCTTCAGCTCCTGCCTAGCTCTGGCACAGGCTCTACATGGCAGTCCCAGCCAGCACAAACAGCAGAGCCCCGAGATGTCCACCAGCCCCACTGCTGCCCTGTGCCCAGCCAGGGGCTCACCTCGCCAGCACCTGGCATCCTCAGTGATTCACAGTGATGCCCAGCTTGATTTTCTCTTCGTTTTCTACATCGTAGCCACCCCTCTTGTGACACCTGCGAGGCCAAGCAAAGGGATGCTCAGGAGAAGCCCCTGCCACCCTCCTCTTGCACATGATCTTCCCAGGGACGCAGATGTGAGAGTTCAGTGCCGTCCCACTCACCTGAGCATCAGCAGGGCTGCGATGATGAGGAGACACAGGGAGGACAGGACAACTGCAACAACGGCCAGGGCTGTGGTGTGGTCGTAGGCGCTGGGCGGGTGCTCCACCGGCAGCAAGAGGCCGTGGCAGCGCTCTCCATGATAGCCTGGCTGGCATCTGGGCAAGAAGGAAACTCGTAAAGATCACTGGTGGGCAAGAACAGGAGGTCTTTGTGTCCCCCACACCCCATGGGAAGCCAACACTTCTGAGTTCAGCCTTAGCCAGCACTCTGCCTGTTCCCCTCGGTCCCCACACCCCTGAGCTGCAGGTCTGATGTCACCATCATCTCCACTGTACTGGCAAATTAAGCTTCTCCTGCACCTAGTGAAGACTCCTAGAAAGGTTGAGCTCTCCCCTAGTAGAAGGCACTGGGGTCTGTGCTCTTCCCAGTCACCCCCTGGCACCCCCAGGTTGCCCAGACCTCTGGAAGTGGGAAGGGAGCAGTGGGGCAGCTGGCCCAGCATTTCCCCTGGAGCAGGATGTCCCTGCACACCCTGCCAGCTCAGAGGAGTCCCATCCCTGGAGACTTGGGAGGTTGCTCATGTAACAGAAATAATGTTCCACACAGGCTGGGAGGCTTCCAGTCCTCCCTGAGCCACATTGCACTGATGCAACCAGATAAATATATCCCTCTATATCCAGCACCACTGACCCTCCGGCTGATCTCCTGCCCAGCCCTCCTCACAATGCCACAGGCCAGCATCACCTCCCAGGCACAGCAGCAAGGCTGGGCACATGGCAAAGGTGCAGGACCCAGTCCAGCAGCGTCCTCATTCCACCCTGTGCCCCAGGAAGCAACACTCCAGGAGACCTTGTGACAGAGGCACAGCCAGCCACCAAGAGTGACACAACCGAGTGACACCAGTCAACACAAGGCCTCTTTATCAGAGGGGACCGGGGTAGTTGGCCACAGTTGCTAAGAACTCTCATGGCTCTGAGAGATGCCACAGAGGGATGGACCACCCTGCTGAAGAGACACAGCCAGCCTCAAATCCCTGCTGCTTGCCTGTGTCCCAGGCTCTCTCCCAGCCCCAGGGATCTGGACAGGGGACATCTGGCTGTCCCAGTCCTAGGCCAGGGTGTTGCAACCCACACTGTGCTGGATCACCAATCCAAACTGATCCCCCTCAGTGGCAGTCCTGAGTCCCCCATGCAAGGGCCAAACTTCATGAGAGCTTCAAGAGGGAGAAACTAGGGAGTTAGAGGAGCTCTGTGGAGCTTGATCCCTGCAGATTGCAGATCCTGTGGGCACCATAAGCCAGGGAGCTATTATCTTCCCTGGGCTCAAGGCTGGGTGGCTCAGAGGATTGATAGTGAAGAACAAAGCCTCTTACATATCTGCCAGCTCAAGTCCTGCCCACGTCAGCGGGGATCAAATATGCACCCCGGGGTATTTCCTGCAGCAGCAGGGCTGTATGCAGGTGCCCCAGCAGCAGGCAAACACTTTCTCCTCCACTTGCCTCATCTAGTCCCTGCTTGCCCTGCACCCCACGGGGGTGGGCAAGGAGAGGTACACAGCCCTGTCTTTCATAAGGCCAAGGGGCAGCTCAAGCGTGGCTTTGGCAGCCTGTCCCCAAAGGTGCTGCCTCCACTCTGCTTTGCTGCTAGCATGGCAGAGATGCTCCTCCCACCTGCACTGATGTGCCCTGACAGATGCAGGAGCCCTGGGATCTCAGAGTGGGGGGTTTACATTGACAGGGTCAGGATGAGGCTCCCACATCAGACCTGCAGAAGCCCTCAGCTGCCAGACCCCAGCCCACACACCATTCTGCAGCTCAGCCAGAGCTCACCGTGCTGGCAGGGAACCCTGGCTCTAAGGCCACGACAGCTTTGGGTGGAGGGGTGGACACTTCTCAAGAAGGCCAAGTCAGAGTTGTCCCTGCATGGGTAGGGAGCATGTACTAAAAATATCTTTTCTTTTCCTCTGCCTGGCCTAGAGAATTGTAAGAACCATGACCAAGGCTCTCCCCACACAGGCACACGCCAGCAACTCACATGCACGAGGGAGTTCCCAGCTCTCGGATGTACTTGCACTCGCCGTGAATACAGAAATCCTTGTACTTCCGCAGGCACGGGTCTCTCTTCTTCCCCTGGCCTTTGCCTTTTCTTCTTTTATTGCCGTTCCCTTTTTTCTTGGGAGTAACGAGGCCTTGAGGCTTTGACAGGAAGGCAACTGAAAAACAATTTGGGAAGGAGAGAACAGCCGTCAGATCAGCTCCACGTGCCAACCAAAGGGAAGGCAAAGCCACAGCCCTGGGCTGCCACAGCTGCTCAGCCCTGGCTCCCACAGCCCTTTATGCTGGTAGCTGCCCCCGAGCCCGGGGTGGGGGGAGCATCTTTTTTTCCAGCTCCTCACAAATATCATGGCCTTTCCAATTCATAAGAACAATTCTCAAGGAAAGAAAGGAGTAGGGCAGGGGGAACAGAGCTTTATACATCTCAAATGCTGCTATTATATGCACCAGTTTCCACTGAATACAGAGCATTGCTAATTGCCCCTTTATCTGGCCTTTATTTCCCTGACAAGCACTGGCTTTTCTAAGACCCTATTCATGGCTCTGATGGACTCTCCTTCCCGTGGGCACAAGGATGCCTTACTCACCCCAGGGCAGGATTAAAAGAGCAAGCCTGCCTGAAGTTTTGGTTTTGCAGAGCCAAAGAGATGGTGAGGACATCGTTCCCATGAATTACAACAGTATATTTTAATTGTGGTGCAGTAACCAGCGGCTTTTGGTACCAGGCCAGCCCCCTGTTGGGTTGGTGGAAACCAGAGCACCAAACTCCTCATCCAGACAGAGCCCAGCACCAGCAACAGAACTGGAATGGTTTTTAAGGTGTGCAGATGCCAAAAAAATCAGCTCCCAGCTTGATCTCACTGGGTGCTGAGGTGTTGGAGAGCACTCACTGCTCCAGGGGGGATTTTTAGCTCCCCCTGAGCTACGGTGCTCAGTAACCTCGGTGAACTAAGCCCGGGGCTGCCCGGGAAGGAGAGCACAGCACAGCCCAACCTGGCAGGTTGTAACCTGCCCAGTTCCTCCTCAGCCACTTCCTGGCAGAGCCAGTGCCTCTCGTGCTGGCACACACTGCTTGCACACCTCGCAAAGTTATTTCGAAATCCTCCATGCTGCGCCTGGAGAAAACCGATACTCCAGGAAACTCTGCGGCTTGGAGAAACCCCTGGATGAGGCTGACAGCAGAGGCTGCTCCGTGCCCTGCCCCAAGGGTTATCTCCCAGCCACAGCCAGCCGACACACACTGCTGCGTTTCCCGAGGGCTGAGTCCCCCCGCTGCGAGTGGCTCAGCTCGGTTTTGCCAGCTTTTTTGTCACAGTCTGCTGGCACGGCCAGAAAGCAAAGAAAAACGTGGGAAAATGGGAGGGTGAGCTGTACGGAGCAGAGCACGCTCCTGCCGCCAGGTCCTGCCCTCGGCACGCCGCGTGTGCGAGGCACAGGTACGTGTCACCCCTCAGCCCGCGATGGGCCCCGTCCAACCCCCACGAGAGACCCCGGACACTCCCTGGTACCAGCTCGGGGCAGAGAGCCCGGCGTGGGTGCTCGGGAGCCCCGGAGAGCGGCAGTGCCCCCACCGCCCCCGTGGCGGGGCTGACGAGCCCTGCCGCGGAATGAGGAGCAGCCGCGCGTGGGCGGCGGTGACTCACGGCGGTCCCCGCGCCACGGCCACGCCGGTCCCCGCCACGGCAACCCCGCCACGAGAGGCTCTGTCTCCTCCCGGCCAAGCACCTGAGACCCCTCGGGAGCCGCCCTGCAGGGGACTTCAGGAACACGGGCAGCCCCTGGCAGGAGCGCCACTACTCCGTGCAGGTGCCCCACGGCTGCTCCCCCCGGGTCTGCTGCCGCCGGGGCTCGGTACCTGGGGACTGCTCCCCCACCGCTGCAATTCCCTCCGAAGCGGAGCCGGAGGTGCTGCCGGAGCACTCGCGGGACTGAGCCGAGCTCAGCCCGGCACTTTCACGATCTCTCCCGCTCCAACTGCCCCCAGCCCGCCCCGCGACCCCGGCCCCACCCTGGGACCCCTTATGCCGTCCATACCTCTCGGCAGCTCGCTGAAATCGTCCCCCGACGCCGCTCCTCCTCCTTCCTTCTCTGGGCTGCCGCCGAGCAGCGGGGCCGTGGCCGGGACCGGCACCCCGCCGCCGCCGCCCTTGTGCAGCACCTCGTTGTGCAGCTCGTCCCGGCGCAGCCCGCCCGCCGCCGCCGAGCACACTGCGGGGAGAGCGGTCAGGAGTGGGGACTGACACCGCCCTGCCCGGGACCCACCACGAGGGACAGGGGCAAACCCTCCCGTCTGCCCACACCCGGCACCAGGACCGGCCATACCCGCGCTGCCCAAAACCTTTCCCCCACGTGTCCGGGACCCTCCAGTCGCGCACGGCGCTGGGATGCGCTGCCCGCACCCGGGACCCTCTCCCCACGAGCCCGTACCTGCCGCCAGCAGCGCTTGGATCAGCACCGCCCGCCCGTCCATGACCCGCGGGCACACACGTCCAGCCGCTCCGCTCGGTGCCGCAGCGATGCCCGTTCTCCGGCACGGCGGCCCCGCGGCGGGTAGAAAGCTGCGGGAGGCGGGGCGGGGTGGGGAGGGGCTGAGCGACCGCCCCGCCCACGGGAAGGGCTTCCCCGCCGCCCCCGGGGGCCTCCCGCCGGCCGGGACCGGGACTGTGTCCAGGGACCGGGACCCTGGCCTGGGCCCGGTGGACTCTCCTCGCTCAGGAGGCGGGCCGGGGACCCCGGAGCCGCCGCAGCCCCGGTGCCGCTCCGCGCTGCCTGCTGGGCTGGGCGGTGGGAACCCGGGGGGGAAAGGGTCTCTGCAGGATGCGGAGGGGATGGCTAGGGGAAAGTGCGGCTCCAGACAGGGGGAGAGGAGAGGGATCCAGCTGGTCCCCATGGCCCCAGGCCCTGGCTGGCAGGTGCCCGAGGTGGCCCGAGCGTGCTGGGGGAGCGAGTGCACCTCACAAGGGGAGCATCAGGTGAGAGGCAGGACCTCAGGAGTCAGGGCTGCATCTCTTCCTGGCCATGGGGATGGGATGGCCCTCAGAAGGGGGCCAGACTGCCACCCATGTGCCGCTGGACCCGCAGTGGCTCAGGGAGGTGGTGGCAATCTGAGATGGCAGCAGAGACCCTTTCTGGCCCCAAGGCCCCCTTTGTGCCCCTATGCAGTCCAAGTGACTGAGTCACAGCCTCATCTCACAATACCCCCCCAGCCAGCCACTGTACTTGTCCCTGTCCTGGCCTGTGGCATTTGGACACTGCCAGAGCTTCCCCATCCCCTTCACCATGCTGGCAACCGTGTGCTGTGTTTGGCCCCATTCTCAGCACAGGTGACAGCGCAAAAAATGTCATTGATGTCAGCACCGGGTGAGTGCCGGGTCCTGCCCCAGCTCTCCTTTGGGCCAGCAGAGGCCCCTGGCTGTTTCCTCGAGGTCCCGAGCCCCCAGACCACGGCTGGTTTGGGCTCAGCTAGGCATGAGCAAATATTCCTGCCATTGTTGTTGTCGTCTCCAAGGAATACCACCGGATCTGGCACCCCCCCGCTCACACCCTCCTTCTTGCTCAGACTTGACTTTTGCAATTGTTTGCTGGATGTTTTTCCTTCCGCCTCCTCCGGCCATCAGGAGCCCAAAGCCTTTGGCAGTGGAGCAAGGTGGTGGCACGGGCAAGGCGCTGTGTCCCTGGGCAGTCCTGCACACCAGCTCCTGGGGAGGTCCCCATGTTGGGGACCAGGTTTTTGCCCCTGCCATCCCCCACCAGGTCCCCGAGGCCGGGCTGGGTGTGTGCGGGCAGCATTTGCCAGCTGCCCTGGCACCTCGCGAGAGGGAGGTACCAGCTCACGTCAGCTGCCAGGGAGGCTGCTGGCACAGAGGGCTGGCAGCAGGCAGGGCTGGGGGGGATGTGTGCAGGCTGCTGATCCTGCCTGCCTCTGCTTCCTGCCTCTGCCTCCTGCTGCCTCTTCCCCTCTGCCTCCCACAGCCTCCCATGACCCCGCTCACCTCCTGCAGCCCCTCACAGCCTCCCTGCCTGCGTCTGCTGCCGGTCATGCCCCATCTCATGCTGCTGAGGCAGCCCCCACAGGACGGGGAGGTGAGCCCTGGGAAGGTTTGGGTGCCCCAGGGCATCCCTGATGTTCCTTATTGATGGGTCCTTCTGCCATGGCCCCCACCCCAGCTAAGGACAGCCCTCTACACACTGTGGTACCTGCTGGTATCGCAGAGCAAAAAGCCTGGACACCCTGGGCCAGATCCTTGGCCTCAGTGCCTGCGAGGCAGGTACCAGGACCTCAGGAACCTGCACTGTCACCTACACTTCCCCAAAACGTGACTCTGTCGTGGCCCCGGCCCTGCTCCAGCTGCTCCTGGGGCTGGCTCCTGTCGGGTCCAGCGGGCTCCAGTGCGGGCAGCCCGTGCCGGAGCCGGGGCTGTTTGCGGTCCCGCCGTGTTTGCAGTGCACACAGCCCCGCGGTTTGTCCGCGGGGGCCGCGGGGCCAGGCGTGGTGGTGGCGGTGGGCATGGCATGGGCACAGCGAGCACCGTGGCTGCTCTCTGCTGGCAGCGCTGTGCAGGCCCTGCCATGTCCCTGTCCCCGCAGGGCCTGCGGCTGTGCCCGTGTCCTTCCCCCTCCATCCGCTCACCAGCGGTCGCTCACACAGAAGATTTCTGAACACCAGCACAGCCCCGAAGCCCTCCCTGCCCTTGCCATCAGCCCTGCCACTGGCAGCCCCTCATTTCCCCACTCTGGATTTGCTCAGCAGTGCCACATCCTTCCCCAGAGCATGTCCCCATATCCACTTTCCCAGGAGGAGCTGCCATGGGCTGTGTCACCCCTAATGCCATGGGCACAGCACCCTGGCACAGGCACTGATACTGCCACCAGCTCTGCAGGGCTGGCCCTGCCACCCCCTCACCAATGCCCAGGGTGCAGACAGGGCTGGGGACACACTGGTCCCCATGAACATCCTTGTCCACACAGGTCACCTGCAGGAGGCAGGTGGGTCCCCTGGTCCCTGGCCCAGGTGGGCAGCTGGACGTGCCAGGACACAGCCACTCTGGGACCTGCTGTTTTCAGATGGTTGTTTTGGGCTTGGTTCCTGTGTATTGGTTTGTGGCCAGTTTAAACCAGTTCACAGCTCTTAAAAGGTGTGGGATGAGTGGGATCCTGTCAGTGCTGGAGGGGAGCTCACGCCTGTGGCTGCCGGTGCTGGTGGCCATGCGAGCCCACGTGCCCGGGGCGGGTGGCACGGCCCTCCGGGCAGCAGACAACAGCTCACAGCCCAGACTAGAGTGCAGCAACCCTGGAGCTGCCTCTCAGGCTTTCGGCTGCAGCATCTTCCCCTCCAGCACGGCCACAGCGGCCCAGCAATGGGAGGAGAGGGAGGACATCACCTGCCCACTGCTCTTCATCCAGCTCAACCAGCTCCTCAGCACCCCGGCGGGGCTGCAGTGGAGGGAGATGACCAGGTAGGCACACCCACGAGAGCCAAGCTGCTGGGCCGCTTTGGGAGCCCAGCCTGCCAGGTCTGCTGGAGCCCAGGGCATGTCCCGAGGCTGGCAGTGCCTCAGCCCCAAGGCAGGGCTCTGCCTCGCCACTGCCCACGCTGGGCTCACTTAATTTCATGGGAGAGGGCAGGATGTCAGGGATGTCAGGCAGGCCAGGCACAGCACCCTTCCCCTGCTCCTCTCTGTTGCCACTCCAAGGCTCCAGCTGCACCGGGGCTGGGATGTCCCTGTGCCCCACAGCACCCCTCCACTCCTCAGTAGGGACATGGGGACATGAGCCACAGGGGTCTGGGGACAGCAGTGGGTCTTTGCCCGGGATGGGAGTGTCTGTGGGGCCCAAAGCCGCCGGGCTGAGGCTCTCCCTGGCTCGCAGCCCCGCTGTCCCAGCAGCGCTGCTCCTCGGCAGGAGCCCGCGGTGCCGGGCACGCTCTGCCCGTGCAGCACGGCGAGCGCCCCGCGGCTGCGCGCCCACCCACGGGGACAAAGGGAACCTCTGTCTGTGCCCGACGTTAAAATATTTAGCATAGCCCGAGCGTGGAAACAGCTCAAGACACTTCTGTTCTGACTCCAGCAAGCGCTGCTAATGGCAGGGCCACCCCCAGCCCCGGCACAGCTGGGGGAATGGATGGGCTGGGAGCAGAAAATGACTGCGGGGTGCTGGTGGGGGACAGATCAACCAGCACCGTGCACCTGCAGCCCTGAAAGCTGGGTGTATCCTGAGCTGCACCACGGCAGCAGGGTGAGGAGGGGCTGCCCTCTCTGTTGTGCTTTGTGTGAGACTGCCCTGGGGCACCACATCCAGCTCCTGTTGAAGCACATCCAAAGGAAACCATGGAAATGATTCAAAGGCTGGAACAGCTCTGTTGGGACAGCTCTGCTATGGAGACAGGATGAGAGAGGTGGGGTGCTGTTTAGCCTGAAAAAGACAAGGCTCGGGGGAGACCTTAGAGCCTCTTCCAATGCCTAAAGGGGCTCCAAGAGAGATGGAGAGGGACTTTGGACAAGGGACTGAAGTGACAGCAGAAACGGGAATGGCTTCCCACTGCCAGAGATCAGTATTAGATGGGATATTGGGAAGAAACTATTCCCTGTGAGGGTGGTGAGGCACAGGCTGCCCAGAGAAGCTGTGGCTGCCTCATCCCTGGAAGTGTTCAAGGCCAGGTTGGACGGGACTTGGAGGGATCTAGAATAGTGGAAGATGTCCCTGCCCATGGTGGAAGGGTTGGAATGAGACGATCTTTAAGGTCTTTTCAAACTTGAACCATTCTGTCACCTCATTACAGTTGGAATTCTCCTGATCAGGTCTTAGAGAGGTGTGGGTCTGCAGGAATGGGGGCTTCACCTCTTTGCCCAGCTGCCCCTACACTGTGAACTGACTGCAGGCCCCTCTGAGCCACCCACACCCCTCCCTGCCTGTGCCAGCCCGTGCCAAGCTCAAAGATGGACCCAGGCTCAGCTGCCACAGCCTGGCATGGGGCACAGGGCCTCCCCTGACCCCACACATCTCCTGGGCAGGTGGATAAAGTTCGAGGAGAAGGTGGAGGATGGTGGAGAGCGCTGGAGTGCACCCCACATCCCAGCCCTGCCCCTGTACAGCCTGTTCCAGCTGAGGACGTGCCTGCACAAGGGGACGGTGCTCCTGGATCTGGATGCCACCAGTTTCAAGGAAATAATCGGTACATGGGTAATGCAAAAGCCTGGGATGGGCTGGTCACCAGAGAGGGACAGGCCACCAGGAGGTGCCTATAGAAGAGCACTGATGAATGACAGTTGTGTGCCTGGGGGGGCTGTCTGCTACTCCAGCTGAGGGGTTTTTCCCTGGGCAGCTCCCCAATGGGCAGTGAACCAGGGGGACTCAGAGTTGTCCCTGTCCCTGATGCAGACAAAGCCCTTTCCGGGCAGCCTGAGGAAGCAGAGCTGCAGCCTGCACTGAGGGAGCGCCTGGCAGCCCTGCTGCTCCTCCAGCCACAGCACCAGCCCACAAAATCCCTGCTGCAGCTCCTTGCCGAGCTTGGTCTGTCTCCCTGCCGAGGTAGGACACCCAGCTGACCCACCAGGCATCCTCCCACTGCCCCCAGCCTGGGGCAGTACCCACGGTGGCTTGCACATGGATTTTGCTGCTTCCTCTCTTTCTTTGCAGGGAAAACAAAAGGCAGGCCTGAGCCCAGAACGCAGCTCTCCAAAACGCCTCTCAAGGAGCAGGTATGGCAGCATGGAGTGGGCTGGGAGCAGCTGCTGCATCCTGAGTACCCCTCTGCTGCATCCCTTTCCTTTCAGCTGAGAAACAGATTTAAGAGGAAGCTCCCGCCGGGGGCCGAGGCAGCCCACGTTGCTGTCGGGGAAGTTGAATTCCTGGAAAAGCCCTTTGCAGCCTTCATTCGCCTCAGGCATGGGGTGTCCCTTGGTTCACTGGCTGAGGTTTCTCTTCCAAGCAGGTAACAGAGCATGGCCGATGGCCCCGTGCCCTCCCCCACCCCACTCTCCTCATTTTCTCCCACACCAGAACAAGGTTTCGCTTCTCCAAAGCAAAGGGAATGCAGTCCCAGAATCCTGTCTCACTGCCTCCCTCCCTGCTTTTCCCAGCTTCCCAGGAGCTGAGTGTGGAGCACTCAGCACTCCAGAATGGGCTGAGTGTGGGCAGCCTAGAAGGGACATCCTCTGGGTCATTCCCAGTGGGCTCTCTGTTCCCTGTCCTTAGCTGGTTCTGGATGCTCTCCACTCGCTGCCGGGAGTGTGGGGCGTGCCACAGGGGCAGGATGCAGGTTTTTAGGAGACTCTTGCCCTCCCGCTGTTCTCCTGCGTGGTGAGACGGGGTGGGGGAAGAGAAGCAGGGCGGGAGGTCCCCATGGTTTCCCCGTGGCTGAGGAATGCATCCTCTAAAGCCGTGAGGGGAAACGGGCAGTGAGCCTTGAGCTGAGGACTTCCTTCGGAAGAGCGCAGGAAGCAGGCGGGGATCAGGAGGGACAATGCCACCTCCTGGTCACTCTGCCCAGAGCAGCCGTCCCCGGGAGCTGGGAGGAGCAGGACAGGCTTCCACCCACCTGCAGCTCTCTCCTCCGCCGGAGCTGGGTGGCAAATCCCCGTGAATGCCCCTGGGCCTCGAGGGTTTCTTGATAACCTCTTGCCCTGTATTTTCCTCCCCTAAACTGGAGGGCAGGGAGACCTTGTCCTTGTCCTACCCATCCCCTTTGCTGGCCATGCCAGGCTGTTCCACAGGTGCAGCCACTGCCTCAGGGCTGTGTCTCACCCAGATCCTTCTCTAGGGTCTTAAGGTTTTCCCCATCACCTTGGTGCGGATGCCTGGGTGAAAGCAATCCCATGTGGCAACTGTCACCTCTTGTCCCTTTGGGGAAGGCTCCACAGGCCTCCAGCACCCGGGGGTTCTGTCAAGTTCCACTTGCACAGCCAGAGGAGTTTCCCTGACCCCTCTCTGGGGGTTTGCTCAGGGTATGGTCACTGGAACTGCTTGGCAATCTCAGGCTCTCAGGACTGTAACCACTCCTGCCAACTTTGGAAAGGTGTGGAGAACTCGGTTAAACATTGTGTGGATTGTCCCTCCAGAGATTTTGCACCATCCTCTCAAGTGTGGGATTTTTACCATATTTTATCAAGGGCTCTGAGCTCTCTTTCCAGTTTCCTGCCCCTTTCCAGTTTCCTGCCATGTCCTGCTGTCCCCATTTACCCCATGCACTGTAAATAACCTGTCAAACCTGCTGCCCGTGCTGGTGGCAAGCTTTCCTTCCCTAACACACCAGTATCCTGCCTGCGAGCAACATTCCCAGGAAAATGGTGCCACAGACACCTCCAGCTGAGGTTTTCTCCTCCTCTGTCCCAAAGACCTGTTCTCCCACACCTCCCATCTGGTTTTCTGGATTTCTCCCTGTGGATTTCTGCAGACCCTTGTGATCCAGCCAGGCCCTGGTGTCCCATGGTCTCTATGAGGTTGCCATGCAGTGGCAGCAGACACTGCAGACACGAGATTTGTCTTCTGCCCCCAACCCCACTTTTAGGGTGGCAGAAGCCCCCCAGGCCTGCTCAGCCACCATCCCCAGCACCTCCACATGCCCACGGTCTCTCCCAAGGGAAACATTCCATGGGGGCAAGAGGGCTGCTCTGGAGATGTGTTCTCTTGCCACAGGTTCCTCTTCATCCTGCTGGGCCCCCCCAGAGTCAAAGCCTACCATGAGATTGGCAGGGCCATGGGCACACTGCTGACGGATGAGGTGAGCCTGGAGCAGCACCCAGGGGTGGGATGGGCCTGGAATGGGCCTGGGATGGGGACACCAGGGCTCCTCTCCTCTGCAGGCTGCAGTGGAGGGGGTGAGCTGGTGGCCTCCCTTGCCCAGAATAAAAACCAAAAGCCTGGCTGGGTTTGCAGGATGTAGGGCACCCTGAAGTGGGTGGGTTTGTTTCCTGGTGATGGCTGCAGGCTGGGAGGGGAGTTCCAAGTGGATGAATGCAGGGACATGGTGGCTAAACCATGGCATCTCCCCACAGCTCTTCCAAAGGGTTGCCCGGCAGGCTGAGCACCGAGAGGACCTCATCAGAGGGATGGAGGCATTCCTGGATGAGCTGATTGTGCTTCCCCCTGGGAAATGGGACCCCAGTACCCGAATTCCTCCACCGAGCCATCTGCCATCTCCACGCAGGAGGTGGGCTGGAGGGAGGGCACCCCAACCCCTGCCAGCCCCTCTGCAGGGCGCTGCAGGGATACCGCTGTCTGTGACACTGAACTTCCATCTCCACGGGTGATCCCAGCCCAGCCCCTCCACAGGTCCCTGCTGTGGTCCCTCCTGGTGTTAGTCCTGATGTCCCTCTTGGCAGTGGGTGGCAAATCCCCTCCAAAGGGAGCTGATGGGAACACTGAGATTCAGCACTCAGATGTGAAACTCAGCCTCTGAGCAGGACACCCTAGGCTCTGCCCAGCTCCTCCACTAAAACCAGTCCTGCAAGGGCCGGCTCCAGAGCTTGCCAGAGGAAATCATGGTTGAGTTGGAAGAAACCTTCAAAAATCATCATCTGCCATGTTTCCTCCTCTTCCTGATCTTTCTCCTCTCCATTATCAGGGGATACACAAGCTCTGTTTGCACCCCTGTTCTCTCTCCATTCTCCCTTTCCTGTCCTAGTGTCCCCTAAATGCAGCTGGGTCCTGAGGGTCCCAACCTGAAGCCTCTTGTCTCAGGCTCTGCTCTGTCTCAGGACTGCTGTGGACCCACTGGAGCAGCAGCCACATGGTAATGGGGACACGACAGCAGCTGGGGACAGAGCCAGCCCAGGGCACCCACACTCTGGGGAGGAGCTGGAGAGGACAGGCAGGTCAGTCCCTGGAAGGGCTGTGGGAGGTGCAGCTGGGTGCTGGATTTGGGGCAGGTCACTGCTCTCATGGGGCCACCATGTCCCAGCCCCTCTGAGCTGCTGTACCCAGGGGAAGGGACAATCCCCTGCTGTGCAGCTCCCTGTGGGGTCTGCTCTGAGCCCTCCCTCCTCCACCCCAGGCTTTTTGGGGGGCTCCTGCGAGACATCCGGAGGAAGGCACCGTGGTACGGCAGCGACTTCTCCGATGCCCTGCACCCTCAGTGCCTCTCAGCAGTGCTCTACATCTACCTGGCAACTGTCACCAATGCCATCACCTTCGGGGGCATGCTGGGGGATGCAACTGCCAACATGCAGGTCAGTGTGGCCGTTGGGTACCAACCCTGCTCTGCATGGCAACCCCCCTCAGCCCAGCCCAGAGGGCCCCTGGGTGCCCGCCTCCCACCAGCATCCCCAGGACACCCTGAGCATTGCCTGAATTCTGCCTCCTTCCCCCGTGGTCCCCAGCACTGACTCTGTTTTCTTCTGTGCTGCTGAGGGGGGACAGGCCCACAGCCCTCCTCCCTGCCACGTGCCAGGCACCTGGCACCCCTTCCCTGCATTTCAGGGGGTGCTGGAGAGCTTCCTGGGCACAGCCTTTGCTGGCTTCATCTTCTGCCTCTTCTCGGGCCAACCCCTGACCATCCTGAGCAGCACCGGCCCCGTGCTTGTCTTCGAGCGCCTCCTCTTCTCCTTCAGCCAGTGAGTTCAGTGTTAGGGACGGATCCTCAGCCCACCATCCCCCGGCTGGAGCATGGGCCACCGTCCCTCCAGGCAGGTGTCATTGGCCAGGCTTTGAGCCACCCTTTCCCCCAGGGATCACAGCCTGGACTACCTGGAGTTCCGCCTCTGGATCGGGCTCTGGGTGGCCTTTTTTGGCCTGGTGCTGGTGGCCACCGAGGCTAGTCACCTGGTGCAGCACTTCAGCCGCTTCACCGAGGAAGGCTTCTGCGCACTCATCAGCCTGATATTCATCTACGACTCCCTGAAGAAGATGCTGAGCCTGGCAGATGCCTTCCCCATCAACTGGCAGTACCGGCTGGACAACGTCACCTCCTACAGCTGCACCTGCAACTTGTCCAGCCCCGGTGAGCCCAAGCAGCCGTGGGCGGGTGGGGAGCAGGAAGCTGCTGCTGTGCCAGGATCCCACTGGGAATGTGTTCCCTGGCTGGAAGGGGGGAGGCACTGGAGGAGGAGGCTGTTTAATCCCATCTTTACATGCCTGTCCACACTGCAGTGTCCTCCACTTCCCTCCATACAGTCTGTCCATCTTTGCCTGCCTCCCAGAACTGCCCAGGAACCAGGCAGGGCAGCACAGGGAGCAAGGAGAGCCTTGGCCCATCTCCTATGCCTCCAGGATGGGGGTGTCAGAGGCTGGAAAGGGGCACCTGGATGGGTTTGCTCTGCTATTTCTAGCCCAGACGAAATCAGGGACTGTTTTCTGGGGCTTGAAGAAATGACCCTGGAAATGACATGATCCACACTGACCCTGGAAATGGGACCTACACCATGTGCCAAAAAACATCAGTGCTGCCCACCCTGGGATCAATGCCTCTGAGTGTCTGGTGCTTTAGCCAAGCCCTTTACAGGGAACATCTCCCCCTTGGTGCTTCCTGGGCATCAGCCAGAACCGAGGCCTCAGAGGTCCCATGGGGCCTCATCCAGCATCCTGAGCTCTCAGGAAGAGCTTGAGGACCCAGCCTGATGGCAGCACCCTCCCAGAGATCCTGATGAAACCAGCACCAACCTGACCCCTGTCACTTTGCAGGTCACAGCTCTGCAGGGAATGACACGTCACTGCTGTCACCCCTGGCCACCCAGCAGGTACAGTCCCCACTCCCAGGCAGGCAGGTGAGGCGCTGGGGTGGCCCAAGGTGTCCATGTGTGACCCCTCCTCCCTGCCCACCTTGTCCCTGCAGCCTCCTGCCCCAGGGCTGAGCAGGACCCAGTGCCTGGATCGAGGTGGGCACCTCCTGGGGACCAGCTGCCAGTACGTGCCCGATGTCACCCTCATCTCCTTCCTGCTCTTCGGGGGCACCTTCCTCTTCTGCATTGCACTCAAACGCTTCAGGAGCAGCCGCTACTTCCCTGTGGGGGTGAGCATCTTTCAGCCACCCCAGTGGCATGGCCACCTGTCCCTCTGCCTTGGGGATGGCTCTGGGTGCTGCACCCCAGGGTGCTCCTGGAGCAGCGCCCACCCCTGCCAGCCTGGGCCAAGCCCTGTCCATCTGCAGGTGCGGAAGCTGCTGAGCGACTTCGCTGTCATCCTGGCCATCCTCGCCTCCTGCACTGTCGATGCTGTCCTGGGCCTGGAGACCCCCAAGCTCCTCGTCCCCAGCGAGCTGAAGGTGCCAGCAGGGTGGGCACAGCACTGGCAGGGTGTGGGTCTGTGCCCACCATAGCAGCCATCCCACTGTGCTGCCACTGTCCCTCTCGTCACTGGCACCAACCCTACAGGGGTGCATGCTGCACCCCAGCAAATGGGAAAGGGTTGAACACAGCTGACCCCATGCACTGTAAATAACCTGGCTCAGTCCTGGACTATGCAGATTACACCAGAGTAAGAGCCACAAGCTCAGCTCTGGGCTTGGACCTCTCACCCTGGGTGTGGAGCAGGGCTGGCAGTGCCCCAGAGTAGCCAGTGCTCACCACCACCTCCTCAGGCTCACCATCATCGCTGCCCAGTGCCACCTCTTCCCCCTGCTGTCCCAGGCACATGCCCAGCTCCTGGCGTGTGGTGTCCAAGAACACCAAGAAGGCTGTTCTGCCACAGCCAGGGTGTCCTTGTGGGGGACTGGGGGGGTCACTGTGCCCAGCACCATCCCCAGGATGAGGGAGGATGCTCTTCCTCTCACGAGGGGGGGCATCTCTGGGTGCCTGTAGGGGCACCTGGGGCTGGTCCCATCACCCAGCTGTGCCACCCACCCCACAAGTGGGTGGCAGCTGCCATGACCCTTCTGCTCTCCACAGCCCACAAACCCAGCACGGGGCTGGATCGTTTTTCCCTTCGGAGCCAACCCATGGTGGGTGTGCCTGGTGTCCGCAGTGCCTGCTGTCCTTGTCACCATCCTCATTTTCATGGACCAGCAGATCACAGCTGTCATTCTTAACCGCAGGGAGTACAAGCTGCAGGTGAGCAGGGGACAGGGAACAGGCAGCACTAGCCATTGGGGGAGGATCCTAGTCCTGCTGGGCCCCATGGAAGCAGCCAGGGGAGAGCAGAACCCCCAGCTGGCCAGGAAAGTGGGAATATGCCTCCAAGCCTGGTGCCTTTTCCCCTGCAGAAAGGAGCAGGCTTCCACCTGGACCTCCTCTGCGTCTCTCTCCTGATGGTTGTCACGTCTGTCACCGGTCTCCCCTGGTATGTCTCAGCCACTGTCATCTCCCTGGCACACATGGAGAGCCTGAGGAAGGAGAGTGCAACCTCAGCCCCTGGCGAGCACCCCGAGTTCCTGGGCATCAGGTAAACAACAAGCCTGGGCCCTGCCCTGGGGAGCCCCTTGCCCATGGCTTCTGAGCCAGGGGACAGGGACATGTCCACACTGTCCACCTCACCTGGCTTTGGGGATCTCCCCACAGCTGACCCCTTTCCCTGTGGTCACCAAACCTGCAAAGAGCAGAGACCTGGGGGCCAGGAGGGCAGTTAGGGGGGTGGGTTGCCAAGGGACCCCGGGCACCTGTGACTCCTGTGCTGCCACCCACAGGGAGCAGAGGCTGACAGGCCTGGCTGTCTTCATCCTGATGGGAGTCTCTGTCTTCATGGCCCCCGTGCTCAAGGTAGGAAGCCTGGCTGGGGTGGCCTCTTTTCCTAGGGAGGGGGTGGCCATATCCTGCAAGGCTGGAGGTTCCTCACCCTGACCCATCGAAGCACAGGCTGGGGGGAGCTGGCCACTGTGTGGGGATGGACTGCACCAAGGGTTTGTCTCCAGTGCCACAGGAGAGCTGACACACAAGCCACTGCTCCCCATGTCACCTGTCCATCCTCCCCGTGTGTATCGGGGCCCCTGTGCTCCCCAAACATACCCCACCCCTACCTCTCCACACTGCCACATGGATCACCTGGCTGCTGTTGGCTTTCACCTGCTGCCACTGCCAGGCTAGGAAAAAACCCTCCAGCAGCCCTGGGTTACCTGTGGGCAGACAAAAGGTCTTTTTTCCTCAACCTGTGTCCTCACCTCTGAGGCTGGTCTCATACAGCCTGTGATATGGGGCCCTCCCAGCTCACCTCCGAACTGGGTTTGATGGAAGAACTGTTAGATGGATCAGGAATTGGTTGGATGGTCATGTCCAGAGATTCATAGTCAGTAGCCCAGTGTCTAAATGGAAATTGGTAACAAGTGATGTCTTCCAAGTGTTCCTTCTGGACAAATACTATTTAATATCTTCATCAAAGACACAGACTGCAGGATGGAGCACATTTGCAGATGGCACCAAGCTGAGGTGCAGTGACACACCTGGGGGATGAGATGCCATCCAAAGGTACCACGGAGGAGGCCATGGGCCTCAAGTGGTTCAATAAGGCCAGGGTGGGCTGTTGGGAATAAAGGAGGCAAAGGCTGTGGGCACACATGCAGGTTTTACACGAGAGGACACTGGGCAGGCAGGACAGCCCTGCTGATCCCCACCTGCTGTCTTGCAGCACATCCCGATGCCGGTGCTCTATGGGGTGTTCCTGCACATGGGGGTGACGGCGCTGAACAGCATCCAGGTGAGGGAGGGGGTGCTGGGGAGGAGGGGGTTTACTCAGCAATTCTGCCACTGCACAGCAGAACCTGGATTTTAGCTCTCTGTAGTGAACATCCTGGCATGGAGCTATCTCCCACCAGGCCCAGGACAAGGAGGAGGGGAGGGACCTCTCTAGGGCAAAGGAAAGGGAAAAGGAGGGCTCTGGGATGCTGAGAAGAAGGAGGAATTTGTACACTGATGGATCAGGTGGTTTGGGAAAAGTGGGATCAGGGGATAACACCGACATGCTCTCAAAGCCACAGGGACTTCCTCACCTGGGAGCTGCAGGCAGAGCTGGGACATGACAATCCTTTGGTTCTGGTATTGCTGCTCATGTGCCAGTTCCATCTTTCTCCAGAGAAACCAAGGCAGGGGAAAAAATCCCTATTCCAGAATTATCTACACCACTTTTTCCTCTAAATAGTACCGTTTCCTTGCAATTACCCTGCTCTAGATGACAGGCTGGGAAACTCCCACCCTCCCTCTGCTTGGGAAACCCAGAGCTGTGCTCTGGAGGAGGCTGCAGCAGTTTCCTGTGAAGTGAGGGGGACCAAGGGATGTTATCTCTCAGCTAACTCTATAAGGGCAGCTAGAATCCTTTCTAGAGGTCTGCCTGGAAAGCACTCCCCTGGCCTGGGCTGACAGTGGCACCAGGACCCCTGGTCCTGCAAACTCACTGGCCCAGGCATCAGCTGGGGGTCAGCACAGTGGGCAGGAGGGCTGAAGTGCAGAAATGATGGTGAAACCCCGTGCTGCTGGCCCTGGTCTGCACAGGGAGGTGGGTGAGAGCTGCCCAGTGTGACCCCTCTGCCATCCTCTCGCTGTAGCTCACGGACCGTGTGCGGCTGCTCCTGATGCCAGCCAAGCACCAGCCAGACCTTGCCTACCTGCGCCATGTGCCCCTGCGCCGCGTGCACCTTTTCACCATCATCCAGCTGCTCTGCCTGGCCCTGCTCTGGGTGCTCAAGTCCACCGTGGCCGCTATTATTTTCCCAGTGATGGTATGACACCCCTCGAATCGGCGCCACCCCTTCGGTGCTGGGCTGGGTGCTGCCCACCCCGGCCCCGAGCATCACGGGCCTGGCATAAACCTCTGGGAGGGGACACGGGCACTGGCTCATGGTGCACGGGCGGGCTTTGCCACCACCTTCACCCCCTGCTCTGGGGCCGTGGGTCTGTCACCAGAGGTTGGGTGTCACTGTCGGGCAAGTATGGTCCCCTAGGGCCAGGAGGGGTGACAGGCCGCCACCATGGCCTCTCCTGGGGTGACAGAGGGATGTGACAGAGAGGTGCTGCCTGTCCCCCGGCCCAGCGATGCTGACCGTGCCTGGCCCGGCCGCAGCTGCTGGCGCTGGTGGGGATCCGGAAGGGGCTGGAGCGCATCTTCTCCCCGCACGACCTGAGCTGGCTGGACGGGCCCCTGCCCGGGCCGGGGGCGCCGGGGACTCAGCCCCGGGAGCGGCCGGAGCAGGGCAGCAGCGCTGAGGAGGTCGGTGCTGTCCCGGGAGCCCCGCTCGGTCACGGCCGCCCCGGGGCCGAGCCGCTGGCGCGGCTGGCGCGGGCGCGCCCGGGATGGGCGCGGTGCCAGCTCCGAAACCTCTGCTCCCCCCACAGTGCGAGCCGATGCACCGCCCGGGAGCGCAGATCAACCTCTCCGTGAACTAGGCCGGGCGGGCCGGGGCGGGCCGGGGCTGTGCGGGGCTGTGCGGGGCCATCGCCCCGGCCGGGGCGCGCAGGGCCCGAGACCCCCGGGGGGCCCGAGACCCCCGAACCCCCGGGCCACGTGGCCGCGCGGTGACGTCACACTGGGCGTGGCCAATGGAGAGGAGAGCCAGGGCGCACAGCCTATGGCGACCCTCACACGGGAGAGGGCGGGGCCATAGGGAGGCGAGCCCTTCGTTTTGATTGGCAGCTCCACGACCCAATCACCGCTCGGGACAGGAGGGCGTGTGACGGTGTCTCGCGCTGACGGAGTCCTTCTGAGAGGTTCGAAGGGGAGGCGGGCCCAGGGCACGTTGGAGCCAATCGAAAGACGCCAGCCGCCGTGCGTTGTGAGCGATGTGTCTTTCGACCAATCAAAACCGTGATTCCTTGATGCGCTTTGATGGACAGCTCTCTTACCCCATCAGCGCCCGCAGCTCGATCAAGGCATAAGATTGATGTCCCGGAGAACCAATCATAGCTCGGACAGTTCAGGAAGCGAGGCCGGGCGAGCGGGGCGGGGCGGCGCACTCTTACCGCCTCGGCGTGCGCTCTCAGGGCAGCATGCTGGGAGCGCGTGACGCACCCCTGAGTGGCAGGCGCGACGACCAATAGCGCGCCGCCTTCTGCCGAGATTGCCCAATAGGCGTGCGCGGAGCGGCGGGGGGGCGGCGCGGCGGCCGCGGCCGGGTAGGGTGTGAGAAGTTAGTGGCGCTGCCGCGGTGCCGTGAGGGGACGGAGACGGCCGGGCCCGGACCAGCGCGATGCTCACGGACGGCACCGCCGCCGCTGCCGCCGACGAGGAGATCGACTCGGTCGCGCCCCGCGCGCCGCCCGCCGCTGCCGAGCCGCCCGCCGCGGCCGGGCCCTCCCCGCTGGGCCTGCGGGCCGTGCGCCTCTTCGGGGAGGCCGGGCCCGGCGGGCCGGGAGGCCCCGGCGCGCCCGCGGCCGGTGAGGCCGCCCTCGACTTCAAGCTGGCGGCCGCCGTGCTGCGGAGCGGGGGCGGCGGCGGCTCCGGCAGCGACGAGGACGAGGTGTCCGAGGTGAGCGATCCTGGCCCGCCCTCCTTCCCCTCCGTCGCTTCCTGACAGGCCCGGCCGGGGCCCGCCCGCCCTCCCGCTCGCCGCGCCGGCCGCGCTGCACCCGCTCGTCCCGGGCCTCCCGCCGCCATGGGCGGGTCCCGGCGGCCCCGCACGGCAGCGCGGCCCGGGGCCGGGGAGGAGGCGGCGGGCGCGGGGGTCTCGCCCCGCCGCGCCTCCCGGGGGCGGCCGGGCCCTGTGCGCGCCGCGGCCGCGGAGCCGTGAGGATGTGTCCTGACCTCGAGGAGCCGCTTCCACCTGGGAGCAGGTTTGGAGGGGGAGGCGAGATCCCGCACCCGACGGAGAACAAAGTGAAGCCGTCAGCCCCACTATTGCTGCCCTGGACTCGGGGTTCCCAGACACGGATGAATTCCCGTAGTATAGCTATACACACACGCTTATATGCAATAGAAATATTTCTTACCCAACAAAATGGAAGAGGGTAGTGGAGGTGTCTTTCTTTGATCTTCCAAACCTGCGGAGAGGTTTAAAGGGAGGGTGTGGAGGAGGGACGGGGGCCTTATCCCAGGCCAAATGGAGTGTTGTTTTACCTGTTAACTGGCATTTAATGCTGCTTTATGTAGCCTAGGGAGAGAAGGTGAATGAAGGCTTTTATCTGTCACTGCTGCACCAAAGGGTGAATCTTCATTCCTTAGCAGTCTCTTAGCAAAAGATGGGATCACAGCTGGATCACAACCCTTACATAATTTTAGTGGAAAGCAGAGGAAAGTGGCTACTTTCTGCTTGTAGGCTTTTTGCAGTTCCTCTGGGCTTTTGCAGAAGGAATAAAATAGCCAAGGTGATACATATAATTTTTGATTTGGAGGCCAAGCAAGTGTACTTCAGGATGTGTCCTTGTTCATTCTGGAGAGATGGGAGGAGGGGAGCCTGCACTCATCCTCCTGTGGCTAAATTTTTTGCCTTCTATTGATGACAATTTTTTGTCCAGCCCTCCTAAGACCTGAACCAGGTCTTACCTGAATAAAAAAGAGTGATTAAACTGATGCAGATCCACATTTGCATTTTGCTCATGGCCACCTAAGCTACATTAGAAGTGGTGCTAACAGCAGGACATTTAACTAAACTCAAAATCTAATGATCAGGCAGATGAGCACTTGTATGTGAGCATTCCTTGTGTGATTGGTGTCTGGACATCCATGTTCAGTCCCACATGGAATTAAGTGTTCCAGTACGTACCTGTTTGAGGGAGCTGGAAAACCTGCCACAGATAGAGTAGGACACACCTGATGGATGAGTGCCTGCTCTCTAGGAGGTCTTTTATGTCACATTTTAATGTAACTCTGAAGATACAAAGCAGTAGCTACAGAACCTGGAAAATGATGAGAAGTGGGCTATATCAGGGTGTTTGTGGCTCTTTACAAGGTGAGCAGAGTCCTACTTTGAAAGCTTATCCCTTTTGAACCCACCCCATTATTTAAGAGATGTGAAGATTGGACAGCTAGGATGTTTACTACGCACTCTTTTGACTAATAGCAAGTATTAAGAAAGACAGCCTATTATAAATAATGTGTCTGGGAGGTTGCCATTGAGGTCAAAAAAATAAAGGTTCCCAAACAGTTCTTGAAGCTAAATGATTTGTTTGAAAATCCTGGGAAAAAGCTCATTATTTAAACTACAGAATAGAAGAAATCAATTGGAATTGAAATATTTGAAGTTTTCCAGCACACGTAGAGAGGAGGTGGGCTAATCTCAAATCTGAAATTGCCTGGGGAGTTCTGTGCTGTGTTTCTGGTTGTGGAGAGTTACCTGGGGAAGATGCTTGGGTGGGAAGAATGTGCCTAGACTGGGTTGCATGGCTGGGAGCACCAAGGAGGAATTTTTTTTTCAGGTTTTTTTTTTTCTGAAAACTAAGGAAGCACCTGTTGTCAGTGGTGGGTGTTTCTCTTTGTTTTGTTTTGTTTTTTGAGCAAAGAAAAGGCAGTTAAGGTCCAGGGATGGAACAGTGCAATTCTTGAACAGCACTGCTTTGAGAAGCCAGTCAGTCACTGTTTGGACTGTGGTCTTGTGCCATGAGTCACTGATTTGGGTGTATGCCTTCAGCTATTACCAGTGGGTGGAATTAGTGAGAACTACAAGGGAGAATTAAAAAATAAAAATAAAAAAAGAGTTTTTGCCATGCTGCCCTGATCTGTTCTTTTCTGTCTACTTTTGAAGCCATAAAAATAATGGTAGAGTATTCTGTAGGCTCTACTGTATGTCTGCAGTGGTATTTAGGTTTTGATTCCTTGTATTAGTCTGAGTTTAATGTGCTAAAATAATTGGACTGGTCAAAATGGCAAATTAGTTAAAAAAGAAAATCATCAGGGAAGTGCAGGACAAGGTGTGTAATGAAGCATTTATCTAGAGAATGAAAAGAGCAATATATTTTAACCTAACCTTTTTGAAAATATATTGCATTTCTTGATCAGATCTCTAAGCACTTTCCAGTGGAGAGTAGTGTCCCCATTTTACAGGTGAAGAGGGTGTGCCCCGTTTATCCTGGCTTGCAGAACTGGGAGAAAATCAAACCTTTCTGGTTTCCTAACTCAGTGCCTGCCTATGGTAGCAACCAGGCCTTTGATTGGGAAACCAAGGGCTGAAGTGGATCTGTACAGATGAGTTGTATTAGGTCCACAAGGTGAAATTTGAATGCAGCTGTGCAGAGTATTTTCTAGAACTACCAGTTAAAATTATCACATGTAAATAGAAACAATTGCAAGCTGAAGCACGTCTTTGGGCATGGAGGGATGAGTCCAGGAGGTTTGTGCTATTCCTGTGTCAAACTGCCTGCTGTGGATCTCCTGGGTGCTCAGGGAAACTTCCACCGCTGGCTGCAGCCTGAAAAATGAGGTGGTTCTGACCTCAGAGCAAATAGTTGCTTAGTTGCCTTCTAAGCTTGATCAGGGTGTGAACACAGCCTGCAACTTGTTTAGAGTGAGATTTTTGGTGTGACTTTAAGTGTATTATTACCATTCCTTGTGAATTTTGCTGGCACTTACAGTGGTGCCAAAGGCACAGGCATTAAGCAGCCTACTCCACGCTGGCTGTGAGGGCTGTAGGTCAAGGTGAGGCTGTGCTGGGAGGGCAGTGCTGATCAGTGCATGACCGTGGGGTCTTGGGTGGCCACAGGAAGTGCAGATCCTCGTCAGAAACCTGCCAGCAGCAGAGTGTGGCAGCAGGAGCTGAAGCAGGTGATAAATGTGGCAGTGTTAGTGCTCGGGGACGTGCGTTTGCTGAGCTGTTGTAAATCAAGTACCAGAAGCTGGCGGTGCCGCCAGAAGTGCCAGGGGATCTGGGAGCTTGGTTCAGTAAGTGGCTTTTGGCAGTGAGTGTACAAATGTAGCAAATCTCTCATATTCTGTAATTCAGGGGCTTGGAGGCCTTCAATGACAACTGGAGCTCACCCAGCCCTTGGCTGTGGAGGCAGCTCAGCTCTCAGCTTCTCTCTCCTGAGCTGCCTCCACCAGCTCGTCTTACTTAAGCCTGTACCTATTGCATAAGCCTCTGGGGATATTTACATAAAGCATAATTAAAAATCAGACATAACATACCTCCTACAAGGAGTAGGATGAGTAGTTGAATGGCATGCACTCCAGAGCAGTTCAGTACCTGGAAATTTTGTCTGGGGCCCCCCCTTCCTGCAATCTGAGGTCTCTCATTTTTTTAAACTGGGTTTGAAATTCAGAGTAAATACATAGTTTGTTCCAAATTAGCAGTGTTCTCTGTTAAAGTCATTGCTGCATTGTTGAACCTTCCTAACATGGATCTACTTTGTAAATGGTGTGCACAATACATCTTTTGATTTCTGAGGTTAATGTAATGCTCAAACACTTTAATTTTCATTGCATTAGAAACAGTGTAAATAGCAGCATTTTCTTTACCATAGGGAGTAGAAATTCAAAAAGTGGGTTGAAATTCAGGTAGATAGTATTAAGCAGAAAAGCCTTTTCTTTGGAAAATATAGGTTTCAGTTTAGCAGTTGATGTTTTTTCTTTTGACAAGCTCTTTCAAAGTTGAGGAGATAAGAGATGGAAGAAAATTTGACATTTTCTTCCAGGAATTATTCACTGATTAGAAAACATCAAGGGATAACATGTTCAGGTTTCCAGAAGTACTGAGGTGACTCTTCAGGATGCAGAGAGTTAGTAGGGTGTTCTTTTATTCCCAGTCTGATTGGGCATCTGACTTCAGAAAAATCATGGTAGGTATCTCAGGAACTTTGCAAGTCTGGCCTGTGGGAACCAGAAACAAGCAGTGTAGTTGTGGTTAATCCCATTCAATAACATTTTACACTGAACTGATTTCTAAGGTTCCTTGCAGAACTTGGGTCTCCCTTTAGTGCAGCTTGACCCAGTTGAGTGCATGACCTAAAATAAATGTCAGCAACTGTTTTCTAATGATAGGTGTAGAAAGTAAAGATGTGAAATACTACTGTATAATTACAGAAATATGCAGTGCAACCCCTTGGTAAGGAGAGATTTGCCAAATTTAGCAGAACATCTATATTTAGGTACAAATTTGCACATAGGTTTCACCAGTCAACTAGTTACAGTCTGGTGGGGGGTGGGAAGGGTTTGTCTGAGCATTACTGCTGAATCATGAGTTCTTGTGTTCTGATTTAAATTGGGGCTACCCAGCTGCTCCTCTGAGGGCTTGATATTGGGCAGCTCTTCTGTCTCTTCTCCTTGCTCTGGAGGATGCAGAAATCCAGCTGGAAGGACAGTTGGATGGTGCCATGGGGACATTGTCCTCTGCTCAGAGCTCAGTCCATCCCCGCATCGTTCCCTTGACAGAAGGGTCAGTGTGGAGGGAAGGCGAATACACAGCTCTCCTTTTTCTGTGCACACGTGTGGCCTGGCCTCTAAAGATGGGAGCAGCTCTGGGACTGAACTGGGCTGTTTGTTGGAGTCCACAGCTGGGGCTCACACCCTGCAGGTGAGGAGGCTGCAGAGCTTCTGTCTTAGTAGGTAATTTTGAGTCCTTGTAACATATGTGGAGATTCCTTTAAAGTATTAAGCTGTTATCGGGGCATAAAAGTGATTCTTGGATTTAAAACAGAGGCAAGTCTTGATTTATATGGAAAAAAGGACCTTGGGTTTCTTTCCCACTGAAGACTTCATGGAGCAAGAAAAATAACTCCTGCATCTTGTTTGAGGGCTCTTCTGGCCCTGTTTAAGTGAAGCTGTGATGCCTCCCTCCTCAGCAGGGTGCTTTCATTTGTCCCCTGCGGACTCTTTCTTCCCCAGAGCAGCCAGGCAAACACCAGCCAAGGGCTCGTGTAAACCTTATCTTCCTCGTGGGAATGGCCTTCTGCTGCAAGGGATACTGTAAGCAAACCTCAGAAATCTGTGATCTGTGCAAGTACTTAGGTAAATCTAGGAGGTTTTTGAGCAGTGTCTGGCCTCAGAGGTTATCTCAAATAGAAACTTTTTCGCTGATACCTCGTATGACCTTGGTCTATGATAAACTAAAGATTACTTTAACTTTGAAAGGATACAAATACTTCTTTTTTTTGTAGCAACAGACTGCAGTAACAAGGTTGCAATCTTTGTTATAAACCCATGCTGCCTCTGACAAAGCGGGGTACAGGTGAACTAATATTTGGATTTAGGGGTTAATTTAGTTAGTATGATATGCTATAGTTCTTAACATACACAGATATATATTGTAATAGAATACAGATAATTTGGGGCTTTTTTTCCTCAACAAATAGCTCACCCTTTTTGTTGTGAAAGTGCAGAGTTTTTATTTTGCATATTTTTGGAGGAATGCTGAGCAAGTGAAATTTATGTAAATACATCCCATTATAGGATAGTATATTCTTTTAACTCTTGCAACTCATTACTTAAGAATTTTTTACTTACGTAATGTTCATTATTTGGAAGTTTTATAAAACACTAGAAAATTCTCTGACTTTGCTTATTGTGTAACTTCTGGTCAAGTGCAGATAGAAAACACTTATCATGATAAAACCTAAATAAAAGAACTGGTCCTGTGCTGGATCCTGTTACTCCTTTCCTGCTTTTTGTGAGATTAGACCCCTTTACTCGCTTTGGTCCTTTGCTTTCAAGAGGGAGTGGAGATTTTTTTCAAAATTATTTTCATCTTTAGCTCTTCCAAAGCATCCCAGAATGTGTAGGAAAAGTGCTGTAGACTGAGAGGGGTTACTTACAGTTGAATTATGATGTTTGTCCAAATTCTGGTGGTAACTGAGAAGAGACAAGTGTGGCTGGCCCTTCTAGCCAGGAGAGCTTTTCAAAGGTACCTGTCTGCATACCCATCCTGCAGGAAGAAAATACTCCCTAATGAAAAAAAAAGATGTTTTATTGACTGGTGGAGAGTGGGCCAACAGAAAGTCACCTCGCATGTTTTTAACAGTTCATGTTTTAGCATTAGATTTCAGCTAGACGCCTAAGTTATTCTCCCTTGTCATTAGTAAAACATAGAGATTACTAATTAACTAAGATTTTCTTCTAGGAAAATCCCTAAACCTGTTGAACTTTTCCCTTTCCAAAATCATGAATTAAACTAACAGTGTCACATGGCAGGTAGGTGGTCAGTCAGTCATATTTCAAACCAAGGGAAGAGGGGAGATCAGCATTTGGGGCTGAAGGATCTTCTCCCAAATTCTGATCCTGCATCATGGTGACTTCTGAGCATCACCTCTTCAGAGTATGTGGTCCTCCACAGCCCAGAGGGAGCCAGGGGAAAAGGGAGTCTCATGTGGATGTGTGGCATTTAGGATTTCTTAGGATAAATCCAACAGCTTAGGTAAATGTCTCTCTTTTAATTGTTTTTATAAAATAGTTACATTTTTGAGCCCTTGTACTGCTACATCTTGAATTTTCAGTGGGTCATAGCTTAGCTCAGGCTCTCAGAGTTTCTTTGAAATTACTAAGGGATGGCTCAGGAGTTGCATTGGGGTTTCTGTTACTTTGGCAGTAGGACAGCATGCACAGACCTGTTTATCCAAGCCTTGAAAAGAATAGTTGCCACTAGGCTGGGCTCTGAGAGGGGCAGAAAGCCCAGGACGATTTTCAGCTTTCTATAAGCCTCTAGATAACTTAATTAGTCACTTTAAATGTTGAGACTCCTCTATCTGAGATGTATAGGTTGGCCTGGAAACAGATTATTGAATTACTATTGTATTCAAGAGCCACTTGTATGTTTTTTTTCTATTTAGGCATTGTCCCCTTGGATTGGAAAGAGATTTTAAAAGGTCATTTCCAAGAAGGTGGCTTAGAATGCTTCCCATCTTGGTTGGGTGTGGGCTTTTACATCAGCAAACAAATGCCTCTATTCATCTTCTGTCTTAAAAGTTGCCTTCACTTTGTTTTAATGCCTGGGATTTAATACTTGAGCAAGGACACCATTCTGAAAGCCCTGGCTAAATTGATGCAACAATTCTGTTTTATATTCTAATAAATCATCTACTGAATTACGCCAGCTGTTTCTTGGTTTGAGGTGAGGAAAGAAGAGGGCTCTTTCTGTGGGAATGTGAGAGATAAAAACAGGTGAGGAGGGAATCCTAGAGCATGTGGGGAAGATGGAGCACTGAAAACATGATTTGAGTGGACTGAGGTAGAATACGTGAAAATAAGGAGTGCTTAGTGCAAGTGGTGCTTATTGTAGTCAAGTTTCCTGGTCTCCTTTCAAAGGTTTTCTTTGGTATAAAGTACATGTCAAGAATTGGCACATGATTTACTGGGATTTATGTGAATTTTGAATAAGCTTCAGTTGAGTTCTGTACATGACAGCTCTTTGCTGCAAAAGATTGGTTTGTACATGGGGAAAATGTAGTTATAATTATTTTTGTTTATCAGACATTGAATATGTGATAGCTACAGACTGGCTTTAACAGTTCTTTGGGTTTTTTTCAGTAGTTACTGAGATGAGTAAATCTATCTTTTCTGCTGTACAGAGAAACTTTATAGCACTGCCAGTTTTTTGTACTAAGAGGAGTCAACCTGTGTGTTCTGTGCCATAGTTCTGTGAGGATTAACAGGCTGCAATCATGTTGTTTATTGTTGTGAAACAGTGTTTTAATAAAAATGAATTGTAGTGTTCTTGTTCCTGGAAGATTCAGATCAGACAGCTCTTTCCAGAGGCTTGTGATAGGATGTAGTTTGTAGAATTCAGTACTACTTAAATGGCATAGTGCCAGTTGTCTGCTTAAGAGAGAAATCAGGTAAATGGTTAAATTGACATGAACCATTTGACAGCTGCTTATCCAGCAGTGTCTGCTCATGGTTCAGTAGGAGTGCAAGAAAACTGAAAACCAGGATCAGCAATCTCTGGAAAGGAAGAGTAGTAGTATAAAACATTAATTCTCATTTATTGTTTTATCTGCATGTTTCAAATAACAACTGTAATTTTGAGAACTGACTGGTGACTTGGGCCATGTGGTGGAATAGCCATAAAGATGGCAGTCCTTGCTCACTCCCTGCTGTCTCTCCCTTGATTTTAGTCAGCTCGTGTGGTAACACATCAAGAACATGGTGTTTTGTGTATGGATGTTGGAGTCCTGGCCCTCACTGTGTGTGTGAGGGTCTTTCCTGCAGCAACAAATGGTGAAGTTGTGTCCACCTGTATTTACACTGTATCTATAGCAGCGTCTGCAACATGAACCTGTGTTCTGAAACGAGCTCATCACAGCCCAGATCCTATAGCTGCTTGTTTCATTAGCTGGTAGTTGCTTCATATCTCTGGGAATAAAGGCTCTCCTTTAGATAATCCTGCCTCCAGTCAGTCAGCTTCCTATTGCAATCAGAGCTAAACAGATTTGCACCCCTTCTCTCCCCACCCTCCCAATCTAATGCCCTGCCTATGGAGCTGCTGAGCACTGACAGCTCCACTCCAAGGTGGAGCCATGGTCAGGTTTATGGCCTCACAGGGAGCTGGGATGATCCAATGCCTTTCTGTTCCCAGAAGAATGATCTTTCAGCTTGTCACACCTCTTTCTAAATGCATGAAATTCAGTAAAATGGTAGAAAATTATTTGTTTCCTCCCCCAAATTTTCTCCCTTTTTGATGTGTTAGAACAAGCTATGACAGTGTGTGACAGCTGCCTGACTTGTCACAAGGTGAGCAGTGACTGGAAATGATGCTTCACTTCATGCTCCTCATTGAGGTGGGGATGTCCCCGAGCAGCCTGTGCCCCCCAGGCTGCAGGATGCTGTGGAATCACAGCATCCACAGTGCTGGGAATGTTCTCTTAGTGATTCACAGGTCATGGGGGCTGCTGTCTTCTGGGGCTGGAACGTTTGGTTTTTAATGAAAGAAGCTGTTTTCAGAAATTACAGCTCAAACCAAACAGAATGGGTATGGCTTTATATCATTAATTATGTCTGAATTGATGTTCCCATTGATTCCATGTTGTTTCTAGGTACTGAGTCTAGGGTACTTCCCTGAAATGTTGTTTTCTTTCTGTAGCTTTGACGAACCAGTAAAGGACTGTGTCCTGAGACCCCACTGAAAGGTTTTGTGAAAAGTGCCATACTAGTGTGTGGTTTTTCCTCTTCTTTTACTTCATCTCTTGAAACTGAAATGGTCGTGCAGGAAGGCACCTTAGGCAGGTGCAAAAATGTTTGGCTGGGCTGGCAGGGGCAGAGTGTTGAAAAGTGCATTTTCTGGTAAATCAAACCCAGGCCTTTTGGTGGTGTTAAGTCCACACCAAGGGGGTAGTGCTACACGTATTTGTTGTAGGGAGCATGTAAGAGTGTCATGTCAGGGACAAAGTCCTTCACTTTACTTTCTCCTTGGAATAATTATTTTTAATGATTTTGATAGCTGACATATGTGGAATTTAAAGGGGTTTGATGTCAAATATGAAATACAAACTCATTTTCAGTCTTAACTTAGTGCTATGCCCTATCACCGTTCCCCAAAACTTTTAGAGCAGGAATGCGAGTATTAATCCAATATTGGCATTCAATTTAATAAAGGGCATGACAACATAAACTGTTAGAGGTTGGTTTTATCAGAAAAATCCACAAGAAACATTCTAGTGTTATCCTAATACAGCCTTGCACGTGTTGTTAATTATGGAGTGAAAATGTCCAAATGGAATTATAGAAGTAATTAGGAGGGGTTTTCTAGCACAGAAGAGAAATTCAGGCAGTCATTTATTTGCATAAAAAATAGGAGTTTAGGAGTCACGGTCAAGAGCTTGGATCCTCATTATTTGTAAACACTTCATAAACAGTGTTTAAACAGAGTGATGAGTATTGTTACCCCCAGTAAAAGTTTTCATAGTTTAAGTGGTTCCTGGAAAATACAAGTTCAAGGAAATAATTTAGCAGTACCTTTCTCTTTCCCATCAAGACTTTTTGTAAAGACACTCTTCCCAGGAGCACTGACGTGGCACGAGTGGAAGGAGAAGGTGGAAGGAGCTGTCTCTGCTGCTGCCCTTGCCTGCAGGAGGAGAGAATGGTGCTCCACAGCTACCCAGGAAGCTTTTCCATCCTCTGCAGCCTGTCAGGAGCAGGCTATTTGTGAGCAGGTCCAGGCTATTCTGGGAAAAGTACTTTGCAGTAGCGCAACATAAGGAAGATCAGTTTAGATTTAATATTAGAATTGTGTTGTAACCCTGCACGTCATTGTCCATCTCCCCAGAATTACCAGCGTTAGTGGTGATGCTGGTGCCTGCAGAGCCTTCAGGAGGTAACACACACACACCGATGGGGCTGGGGACACATGGCCGCGGTGTGGCTGCTCTGCAGGGAGGAACCCGGGCTGTAACTGGAGCTGCAGAGCTGCAGCCCTTTGCAGAACTTCAGGCAAAGTCCTCGGCTGCCGTGGGAGAGCACGACACACACGGGGTGCTGAGGCCCTGCCCTCAAGTCCCCTGCAGCTTCTGGGGTTTTCACTGGGAAGGTGGAATTGTTTTGGCAATATCTGGAGTCTGTGTGTTCCTAATGAGCCTTCCCAAGTAAGATGCTTATTAACTGCCCAAAGCAGCTCGCAAAATAATCCAAAAATAGCACAGTGACTGGTTACTCTATCACTTTGCTGCAGATCTGATTAGGATAGAGCAGAGTGCCTAAATTTTGCCACATGAGCAGTGTATTATGTCTTCCAGGAATGCTAACATGAAATATGTTTGGATTTTTTTACTTGCTTGTTTTGATTTTTAATGAAGTTTATTTTTTGTTTAAAAAGCCAGATTTGTTTGGTATATTTGGAATAGTTTGATTTTTTTAAAAAAATTATTATTAATATGTAATCATTGTAGGTCACTGCCATTCACAAGAGACATCTGATCAATTAGGTAATTTCTCACTCTGCTATTAGTGATAAGATATCCAACTGTTCATTCTCTCTAGCTTTGTCTTAGTGTAAGAGAAACTGCATTGATTTACAGAAATGTCAGACGTTCTGACTAGAAAATACATTGAAGTTTATTCTGGGAGACTGGCGGTGGTGCAACTATTTTAACATTCTGCATATGGATTTTCAGTATTATCACACTCAAGTTATATTTGCATTGTGGGTATGTTATTAAGCTCTTACTAAAAATCAAAACAAAACCTAAAAATTGATGCTCAACACGTGCAGTTATAATGAAAGCATCTGCCTTCCCGTGATACAGAACTATGATGAAAATGTTGTATATGAAAAAAGACTTTTTGGTGAGATTTTAAATGTGCAAGGTCTCTGGAAATACAGTTGCTGATGTAAAGAGGAGCTGAAAGGCAGAAAGAGTTAAAACGTTGTGAAAAGAACAGACAGCACCAGTACTACCCAACTTGTATCCTTAAGTAAAAACTGTGTGTAATTTACTCTAATTAGTAGTGTTTGCACAATCACTGTTAAAAAGACAGACTTGTTTAGAGGTTCCTGTAAGCAAAATGTATTCCCTGTTGAGGGGGGAGAGGTTTCTTGCAGGCTGAGTATTTGTGAATGGTGAATTAACACTGTCTTAGGTTCAAGAGGTGGATTGTTGCCTGTAATATTCACTAAATATATCCCAGTAAGCTTGGGCTGGCAGCAGTCAGGGAGAAAATGGTCCATATCTTTCCCAAAGTGTCAAAACCATGAAGTTTTAGCATTTGCAGCAGGACAGCTTCTGGCAGGTTGCTGCAAGGCTGCTGTGCTTCCCTTGGCTGGCTCTTCCCAAGGCCGAGCCCTCAGGCTTGCCAGGAGCCACTGAGTGCTTCTGCAGTGTTTGTTGTTCTCAAGCGCAGTTGCTTCAGTGGTAGGTGACATTTTTACTCCTTTTGCTGTGTCCTCAGAAGGGAGGACTGCTGTTAAATATAGTCATGTAGTTGACAAAGAAAAATGTCCATAAGCATCTAATAAAATTTCTTGTATCTAGTTCTCAGCTGTATATAATGAATGGTCATGTACACACAGTGGGAATTTCTGCCCTTCACCAGATCACACAAACATGTTGCAATAGGAATATTTCCATCATATTAGTGCCTTGTGTATTCTTGTGGGAAAAAATTAAAACCCCTGAAGTACTCATGTAGGTAAGAGTGAGTTTTCCCTTAAAACAGAAGTCAGTTTTGCAGCAGAGCTCATGAAAGCAGGAAGTCCTTGGGCTGGCTATGGACTAACTCAGAATTTGATTTCTGCTGAGGAGGCTCATACTGTAGGGATGCATTTTGCTGTGAGTTTTAAATAGCTCTTTTTTGTTTGTAGCACAAATGTATCACGGGTTTAGGTCACTAATTTTCTGCTTGTTTATTGTTCAACTCTTTCTTGCAATTGACAGTTTCTGATTTTAGGACCATTGCTTGGACTAACCTAGAAATCTTGTTTCTCTGAGCAACAAATCAGAACCTGCTGCCTTACCTTTAATATTGTGTCTGGCACACAAGATCTACTATCTATGAGCTGGCCAGGATCACAAATATCCGCTGAGATGTGGGCCTTGTGTGCCATGTTCCTAAAAAGTCATACCTGCTCCCTGATTCGCATTTTATTCCAATGTTAGCATTTCCCTGGCACGCAGGGCTGGCTCGGACACCAGGGGATAGTGTTACAGCCATTTACATATCAAAAAGAGGGAGAAATGAAGGAACCCCAGTTGCTCTTGAATAGCAGTGCTCTGTGCTGCTCCCAGATCCTGTTAACATTGTTCACACAATGGAGCACTTAATGAATTTGCAGATGGCCTGATTTGATTTTTTTTGAAGTATAAATTTGCTCTTTCCAGGGGAAAGATGTTAGTTTTCTGCTGGGGTGAGAAAAATAGGGGGAAAGTATTTTGGGGAAAACTGAGAAACGAAGATGAGACTGGGGTATGAAGTGGGAGGGGGCAGCAGTGCCTGAGTAACAGGAATGTTTCATTTCTACAGCAAATCTAAGGCACCAGTAGTGTTGGTACAGATAACAGACAACACCTAATTATGAAATAGTGTTTTTTTCTTAAAATACTACTGAAAACAGAGGAGATTATGTGTGAGCTTGGGAGATTCTGAAATGTAGCTGTGCTCTCATTAGAGTGTGAGTCAGGTATCCTCCTTGTTTACTCTGGCAAGCTGTCACAGAAGCGCAGTGTGTTATGTTGAGTAATTCCATGGGCTTGTGTGTGGAGGTCACGTGTGGCACTGGTGGGACAGCATTACTGCTGCTCGGCTGGAATACCTGAATCCCTGCCTGCCTGATCCTTCTGCAGATCTGCTCTTGTCCAGAGAGCAGAGCACACCGGGCACTGCTGAGTGCCAGCGTGGGGACAGGCACATGTTTTGGTGTGAGTTTGGGTCAACTCTTGTGTTCCTGCTCAAAACAAACAAAATCTTTGTGCTGCCTGCGTTGAAATTACTTTTAAAAGGGAAGTGAGAGGCATCTCGGGAGAACATTCCATCTTCTGCTGGCACTCAGATAGGTCCAGCTCTACCAAAATCATTACTGGTGGCTTTTATTAATAACGTGGTAGATGAGCTGGTGACAAAGATGTTACAGCCTCTTGTGGCTGCCTGCTTGGGTGATTAACTGTGCAAACATGCAAAACACTTATTCTGTATTTAATCTGAGTTGGCCTTGCTGTATTTATGGTGTTTTAAATTGTAATTTTTGCAATTATTTTTTTATGCAAGGGTTTTTTCCTTTGTTATTTAAACTACCTCTTCAGTGAGTTGACCAGATGTTTTTTGTAGTTTTCTTCTATGTTCTTGGCAGTTAAAAGACAATTATGATAGTACATTTAGATTATTTTCATGTGAATTTCTGGGGGTAATATTTGAGATTTACTTAAAAGCTTCAAAACTGGTAACATTGTTTTTCTAACTTGGCAAACAGGTTGAATCATTTATTTTGGACCAAGAAGATCTTGATAACCCAGTACTTAAAACCACATCAGAGTTATTCTTATCGAGTGCTGCAGAAGGTGCGGACTTGAGAACTGTGGATCCAGAAACACAAGCAAGACTAGAAGCCTTACTGGAGGCAGCAGGTACTTTCCTTGTATAGTTCTTTTTCTGAACCTGATTTGTACACAGATCTGGCATAAATTTTGACACTAGTGCAATGTTCAGGAGTCTGGAAGTTTCTTATGATGAGCAGAACATGGAAAAGAAGCTCTTAACTCTTACAAGTGTTGCAGGTTGCTTGGTCCACTCTTTGTGTACATACAAAGTTAGAAAAAATAATTGGAATTAAATGGTATTTCATTGACTTGAGATTACATGTGTTACCAGAGGGAGAATTAATGGGGAGAGAATAGAAGGAAGTGGACTTGCTAAAATGACTTTTTTTTTCCCTACTGCTTTGGTCAATATGTAATTATTAAGTCATTACTCCAGGAATTTACAGGTAAAATACTTTTTTCTCTGTTTTAACTTTCACAAAAGCATTTTCACATTCTGTAGTTCTGAGGTTTTGCTGTTAGGAAATACATGTTAAACATTGCTGGTTTGGAGCCAGACCTGATGAACATTGCCTCTACATTTATTAGTTTAAGAGTGAAAGCTTGACTAATTCAAATCCTCCTACAATTTGTGACTGGGATGTTTGTAATGGACTTAGAAATTATTTGTTAGTCTCAAAATTCCAATGACAAAAAGATATAAACCCCTGCTTTGAAAGAAATCCCATTTGATTATCACGGGTGTATACTCAGACTTGTAGTGGTGTGCTGAAATTGGAGTTTTCACACCTTACTTTGGAACACTTAAAGAGCTACATAAAATAGCACTGATTTGCAGGTGTTCTGATGCTAAGCTGTGTATAGCCTTAAAGGAGAGTTTTATTCTGAGGAAGCAAAAGGGACAGGGATTTGGGATTCGGGTTCTCTTTGCATTTTTGATTTGAAGTAAACCCAACGTAAAACACAGCACAGCTTTTGTCAGCAGGAAGTTGCAGCAGCCTATCAGCTCTAGCTCATGAGGACCAAACTTTGTTTTGCAGGGAACACAGGCTGGTCCTGGGATACTCCATGCACTAACAGGATTTGAATAATTTATTCCCTTTCTAAGTGCTTTTAAAAAAGAAAATCAGTTCCTGTCATGTACCTGGTGGCTGCTGTGTCTCAAAGCCTATTTCTGGCTTTATAAATCCCCAGTTATTCTGGCTGGTGTTGGGGGCAGTGCTGGGCTGCAGTGCTCACAGGGATCTCACAGTATTTGTCACGTCCAGGAGGTACCTTTGCTGCTTGTAACCCCTGTGACAATGCTGTCTTCACATTTCTAGGCAGTAGTTGAGTATTTGTCCCCAGGATTAGATAATTTGGTTTTTTAGCTGAGGTTTCCATGTCTTGGTTTTCCCAAGTACATGAGCAGGGTGGAAGGAATCTGGAAAGAAGAGTAAATCAAAAAAAGGAGTGCCTTTGATAAGGACTTCATCTCCCTCTCTAAAAAGACTGGACAAAATTAAAGCCACTTGATGAATGTGTGAGATCAAAAGAGTGAAAATACTCTGGGGAGAGTTCTCTAGTTAAGCTGTACTTGTCTTTCCCACTGTGGATTGGAATACTAAAAATACCAGGCTAACCTAAAGAAGATGCTGCAAATCTCGTAGTTCATTAATAAAAGCCATAATTTGACAGTGATTGAAAAAGATGTTAGTGGTTTTGGGAGATGTTGTAATATCATCACTGGATTTATCTGCCTGATTTGATTAAAATACCCTTTTTAACCCTAAATGAACTTTTAGGCTTCTATTATGGCAGCCTGGTGTTGGGCCTTTGTATTCTTTTGCAGTTTGGCAAAAGCAAGTGATTTCTGCTGTTCTTTTAATCACAGTTCAGTCCTCAGCATTAAGGATAGCTTGGCAAAATAGATAGCAAAACTGTGGCTCAAACACATTTAAAGCCTTGTCTGTAGTTTCCAGGCATAGCTTGGGCTTGGTTTTGATGACCCCCCTGTGATAGGCTTGATTCCACCTTCAAACCTAGAGGAAAATCAATCTTCTGTTCAGTGTCTTGGATTTCTTGGGGTTTCTCACATGCCAGCCTTGTGGCTGTGTCATTAGAATCTTAATGAGTATGACTTGCAAAACTAGTTTTGCTCATTCTTCCTGAATCCTTTAATGCTCGGATCTCACATGGACATGTTGTTTATTAGTTCTGCAAGGTGAGTTCTAGCAACTGCAGCCACATGGGATGTTGCTGTTTGAAGTGCAGAAGTGCTTTTCAGCTGTTGTGTACTGTAGGATTTGTAGGAGTTGTGTTTTGTTTGTAAGCAGCTGTCTTGATTTGAGAGCTGCTGCACAGGCTAGTGTAGAAGCCAGAGGTTATTTGAACTGCTTGAAAATGCTTCTATAGATTGTATTTACTCACCATGAGAGTGCTGGATCTTTTTCCACTTGCTTATTCTGTTTCAAGGATTGTGGATGTTGAAAGTGAGAGCCTTAAGCCAAATTTCTAGCAAGAGGGTTGTGTCTCACCCCCTTGGCATAGCAGCAGTTACATGTGCACACAGACACAGATTTCTTGTTTCTCTCTGAAAACCTGCCTGATTAGCTTCAGTTTAGATAACCATAAATTATTCTGTGAAAGAACAGGCACTTTATTAATGAATAACTACCTCTAAGCAACTGTCAGTGTTTGTATTATTTCACAAAAAGTAGTTCTACAATCTGAAGACCAAGAGACCATTATAAATATGAGTTGTTTCCACCTTCAGAAACTGAAGATAAATTAAAAGAATTGAATCCTGCTGTTTGGCAAGTTTTAACCTAAACAAACCAAGTCTTGTATATCTTCCTTCAGTTTAACTCCTATTAGCAGAGAAGGGGTTTATAGGTAAAATAACCTATGGAATGAGAACCATCCTGCTTGGAGGATGTTTCCATTTCTCAAAAACAGATTATTAGTATTCTGAGAGTGGAGTCCTGTTCTGCACTAGAAACGTTTCGATCCACTGTTAATTAGGGTACTGTTGATTTCCTAAAATAATATTTTAGCTCTGAAGAGTCATGATTCTTGTGCAGATCTTCAGTAAGAAAGTCTATTAAATGCCCTTTTTAGGGGCAGTAGTTGACAGCTGGAGATTGAGAGCTCTGTGCTACTGGGGATGAATCGTTAGAGCCTTGAGAGCTCTTGCTCTTCTTGGTGGGTTCCTTGTGAGTCCTCAACATGTGTTGGTAAAAGGGCAAAGTGGGAAAATTCCAACAGGTTAAACCTGTTTCATTTTCTGTTCCCGACTTGTATTGGCATCAGGAGGGGGAATGGCTTGTGTTGTGCAGTCCTCTTGCTGCAGATTGTTTTAGAGGACAGAGAAAGGTGTTGGTTCAGGCACGTGGCCAGACAAAAATCCTGGATGCCCATTTGGTGTATTCTGCACTGAAAACACAGATTTCTACAGAAAGTTGTGAAATGTCAAAATGTTAATCCCTGCAGTTGCAATACCCTGTTGATAGTGTGTCAGCATGGCTTGGCTGAGTTTTCTGGAAGTGACAGAGTGTTACTGAACTGCTTTTTGACTTGAGGAAATAGCTGGAGTGCCTGTGTCCCTACCAGCAGAGATTTGAAGTGTGTTCCTTCTCAATCTGAACATTGAAACACTTTGACAATGAAGCATCAAAAAAAAGATGCAAAAGAAAGTGGTAAAGACACTTCAGCTGCCTTTGGAGGACATGATGTTCCTGTTGAGTATCTACACAGGGAGGAGTTCTGTAAGCAGTGAGTTCTTCAGGACTCCCACTATTGTTTGCAAAGAGGCTTGTGAGGAAAATATTTTGAGAGGGAGAATGTTGAGCCAAAGGTTTGTTTAATGAAACGTGTGAATAGTCCATCCTTATGTTCAAACAGGGAGCAGAGTTCTGCACATCCTTCTTTTCTGATTGAATACACTATTAAAGCTGGCTGGAGACCCTCACAGATGGTGTAGTGTTTTTGAGACTTCGAGGGATTAATTGTAGTATAAATGGTGAAAGAGTAATCGAGTTCTAATAAATTATTAGAACTGTTAATACCTGTGAATTTCAATAGTTCATTCAGCCATGAGGGCTCTTTGAAAGGCTGGTGGGGGGAGGAGTAGGTTGTGTATTTTGGAACTGGGAAAGGCATAAAGTGGAAGCGATCACCTGCTTAGTGGAAATACAGAACACAGATGATAATATGAACGAGCCCAGGTGAAATTACCTGCTTTAGGATAAACTGAAAGCTTAGAGTAGATTCAGCAATTGTGAAATGGAGTGCTTTCCTCTGTGTATATGTATTTCTGTTTACTCACTTGCCAACCTATTGACCAAACCTGGTTTTTTTTCTTTCTTGTGATGTGATCGAACCCATTCATTATTCACTAACAACAGGGGTTACCAGGGAGTGAGCTGTGGTCTAAAAGAACAGTGCCAGAGAGGCACAGCTTGCTTTCATCCTGCATCCAAGGGAACCCTCAGAAAGTGTCAGAGACTGGGCTAGAGAAATTCTTTGATCATGTTATTTATGAAGATTCATGTGCAGACTTGGTTTTTCTTTTCTCGGGGCTGATGAGTAACTGAGGTGTGATTTAAATGAAGATGGGCATTAAAAACTTAATGTCTGAAGGGCTGTCCAAGCTCCACTTGAAACTACAGAAGTGGGGATCTGCAGAGAACAGATTCATGTTTGTCAGTTTATTGGTTGCACCTCTGTGATTGTGGAATACAGCAAATCATATCTAAATCTGTGTTGGTGTTATGAAATAAAGAAAGAGAAGGAGGGTCTTTTTGAGGGGGAGTCAGAGAGGATTGTTGAAATTTGAGCAGAGATGTAATTTTATTGTAAAAACATTGCAATATCAAATCTGAAGCATGTTTAACCTCCTTCAGCATGGCCAAAATCTTACCTTAGTCCAGTTATTGTGACTGGTTGTTAACCAAGAAAGGCTTTTCACCACAATTTGATCTGATCTAAAGTACTTAGTGTTGTATGGACATGGTGTAGAGACCAAGTAAGGGAAACAGTTTTCACAGGACAGTTTGAATAGGCCTCATTGTGGGTGTTTCTTTGGAGATCAAAGCTGCCCTGCCACTGAAGTCACCACTGTCTTGTTAACTGGAAAGCTTCTTCCTTTTGAGATATTGGCACATTACAATGACTTACTAATTTTCTTTCTTCACCGTCTAAAGATTCAGAGTGGGAAGGAATATATGGTATGTGAAACATGCAGATTTGTGGTGCTTTTGAATAAGTTGGATAAACTGAATTGTGTGCATGTAATTGAATTATTAATATTATATCTCTCTGAGATTTTGCATGATTTAAATATTTTCTTTATTCTAGTAGGCTTTTAGCTTAGAAAAATTCTAGTCTAATCCTGCTCTTAGTCAAATTAATGCTTCCTTGCTTTGACAGTGTGTTAAATGTATCAGCTTCATATTTTTTAGCTGTTTTCTAGATGGATTTTGCTGTGAAGAACAGTCTCATTGTTATAACACTTAAATTGCTGTCTTTAGGTATCAGATGGCTAAGTTACCTTACCAGCTCTGAAAGCTTTACTTTTGGAGTTCTTTGGTGAAGATGATTTTA
Organism: Prinia subflava; assembly: GCF_021018805.1. Lineage (NCBI taxonomy): Eukaryota > Metazoa > Chordata > Aves > Passeriformes > Cisticolidae > Prinia > Prinia subflava. The sequence goes on along the minus strand of NC_086262.1, from coordinate 2,775,189 downwards.
GCTTTTCTCCAGAGGGGAGTGGGAGTGGGAAGAGATGAAACAAAAACTTACCAGTTTTATTTTGTGAGATATAAAAATTGGCCAGGGTTCTCCTCAATCTCTCAAGTTGCCTACATATTTATATACATCTCTGTATGTATGTCAGAGGTAGTCATAAGTAATCAGCAAGGTCTTCATGATTGTACCATAAACAATTAGTGCAATCCTCCTTTTAACAAGATTTTTTCAGTTCTGGACATAATTTTTATTAACTTCTCCACTCTATTTTCCTTCTGCTATGTTTCATTTTTCATGCAAGTTGGATTCTTGTGTAAGATAAAACACCCTTTTCTCTTTTGTTCCAATATGGGGAACTTACTGGAAAAAAAACTTTTCCATTCAGTATTGATTTCAGGACTTCTTCTTCTATTAGTACTGGGAGTATCCTCAGCCAAAAGGAATGTAGGGAGAGTTTGGGCAGGAGAAAAGCAGCAGTGCTTTATTGGCAGTCCTGAGTTGAGACGTGGTGTAAGCAGTGCAGAGCTGTTCTCTGGGGGCCGTGCCCCTGCCTCTCTCAGCAGTGCTGTGCTGTGCTGTGCTGCTGTCCTGGGGTGCTGGGAGGGAGGGGGCCGAGATGGGAACTGGGGGAAGTGAAGCAGTCACTGCTCTGGGAAGTTTGAGTTCACCAGAACGTGGCTCTTCTCCTGAAATGTGTCAGGAGAAAGGGAGGAAGGAGTGAGGAGTAGACAAGCCCTAATCTCTTGTTTGTATCTTCTCTAAGAAGAGTCTTAGTAGTTTATTTAAAAAACCTCAGTTACACTGTTTGCTTCATTTGTTGTTGTCTGCATTTGTCAGTCATATAGTTTCCTTAGCACATGGTGATAAAATCAGAGTTTGGAAGTGTTCAAAAGAGAGTTTGAGTATTGGCCGGGTGCTTTGGGGTGTGCAGATGATCAGATCTGAATCAGTCTATCGGATTTCCCTTTTTGGGAACTTTTTTGTGAAATATTCTTATAGCTTAATACTCAAGCATGGTGGCAGTAACCAGTGCCAGCCACTTAGCTCCATACTGGACTAACTGGTAAGTCAGGTTGGCAGCCTGGATGTGGAGCCACCCCTGGTGGAGCTGACGGAAGTGTCCTGTGAGGAGTCAGGGCTGTTCGCTGCCCAAACAAATACGGGTCACCTTGTGTGTCTGGGGACACAGCAGAGGAGCTGCCTGAGCTCTTGGGGTGGGCTATGACACATCTGTCAGTTCTATACTCTTATCAAATATTTGGGATCTTTTGAAGTGTCAGAGGTAACAGGTTTACTGAGTCATCAATACTTTGCAATGTAACACAATATGTTTGTGTTTTTTAATTATTTACTCAACTTTGACAAAATGTTATTTCTATATATTTAGGAAGTAATTATAAGCAAGTTTCTAAGAAAACAAATGGTAATATAGTTTACACATAGTGTAAATTATTAAGTTCTGCTTATTTCTAGAAAGCAAGCTAGTTTTCACCAGATTGATTAAAATGAAAATATGTGAAAGAGACTGCCACTCATTTTTGATTCTGCTTATGGAAACAAGTGGCTTTTTTTACAGTGGGGTATGAGCATCTTCATTTCCTCCTTATAAATTATTTTGTGCTGTTTTACAGACCATACTTTGAAAGCTAAGAACTTAAATCTCTAAATTTAAAATGAGCTGTAATACATTAAACATCTTGCACAAAGAAGCAGGTTATATTCTTTGTGAATATGAATTTTTAAATACCTGAAGATTCAATACATACTTACGATATGTAAAAAAAATTATTGCATTGCATCAAGTTATCCTGGTGGTATTCATCAGGAAAGTAGTTGCTGTGGGAGCAAAATGCACAGTGCAGCTCTTCAGGGACTTTTCCTCCTGTATAATAAAACTTACCTCCAAACCAAGAATTATTAACCTGTCATTTAGGCATCACCTTTCTCTGAAATTCTGTACAGCTCCTTAAAAGTTTTTTGAAAATTTGGCTGAAAAAAGTCTCAGTAGGTTCAGTTTTATCTTCTCTTGCTTCTCCCCGGGCAGATTCAGCAGTGCTTGTGCCATTCCTGACGGGGGGCGTTAGGAGCTGGCTGGACACAGGCTCAGTGCTGGAGGCTCCAGAGCGTGCCAGGCCCACTGCAGCCCTTGGCATGAGGGGGGTTTGGGACTGCCAGGCCTCAGTGTTATGTACTGAAATGTGTCATTCAAGGGTGAAGGGAGCACTGAGCTGCTTCCTTTGGAAGAGCTTTGTGAGGGAGGGAAGGAAGATGTAGTAAAGCAGTTTGGGGTTTTCAGTGGCTTTAACAGCTTGTTTAATGCATCTATCCAGGTCCAATGTTCCCTTTTCCAGTGCAGCCATCCTTAGCGCTGATTTGCAGGCTGCTATCAACCTCAGTTAGCTTTCTTTTTCCTTTTTTTTTCTGTTTTCTAAATAACATCTAACCTTTCTCTGCCCTTAACTCGTGTTCTTTAGACTTTCAACTGCTCTTGTTCTCCTCTGGAGTCTCAGTACGTGATCGCTGTTCTTCATAACTTTGTGCCCCAAATGAGTCGTGTTACTGAAGCTGAGCTCTATTGATGCATGGAGAGAGGAGTGTTATTTCATCTGTCCTGCAAGCTGTGTTTTGTTTATACATCTCCATTTGTTGTCTGCCTTTTGCCTTTGGTTTGCAAGTTGAATTTGTCTTTAAATCTATCACTACTTTTCTGAAGAACTGTTACAAATTATTCCATGTTTGTGCAGCTGACTGTTCCTGTATATGTGTGTATTTATATTTTTTCTGACATTCATGTTTGAATATGTCCTTTAAAAAAACTTCTCAACACAGAATCATTATAAAGGCTAAAATTGTCTTAGCTTTCGAAGAATTAGTTGGCTTTTGAGTAGCAAGAAGACCACAGCAAGCAAGAATTTTCTAACCAACCTGGCCCAACTTCTAGCTAGCTTTGTCTAGTATTGCCAAAACCAAGTGAGCAGCATGTTTGGGAAGTCTCTAGAGGGAAAACAGGAAGATTTGCTAATGAAAAAAGGATAAACTTGCACTATAGCTGTGCTTTTGGCTATGAGCCTTAACTTATAACGAGAGCACTCAGTACCTGATCCTCCTCCCAGCTGTAGAGACACAGCAAGACCTACAACAACTTTATTTTAGTCTTTACACAGATGAAGAGCAAAGACCTGGAGGAAACAGTGAAAGAAGTTTGCTTTGGTAGAACCTTTATTGGCTGGACTTTTCCATACTCCCTATTATTAGGAACTCTCTCCATTGGATTTGTTCTTGTTACAGTTTCTTTCAGCATTGTGCTCTGAAAAAGCTCAGTAAAACTTGTTCTGTGTGGTGCCACATGTTGGATTCTGTGACCTCTGATGGACAAAATCTCCCATCTGAAGCACCAGAGCTTCAGAGACATGGAGCTGGGTGAAAATGCATCTCTTCTCTTTTGTTTTTAAAACTACAAGAGGATGCTACAAAAAAATAAATAGATGGGATGACCACTGCTGGGATGTTCTTGTAGAGGGGTGTTAGCAGTAGATGGGTGTGTTCTTTCTTCAGGTTGGGTCATGGTAAAATAAATTCTGTATTTTTTTTCTGAGGACTGTAGTATCCTGATTTTTGGTAGTTTGGTACTCCAATCTACTGTGGCGTTCTCGAAGGTCAGTCTTTCAGGATCTTTTGTTATGCAGCATATGTGTAGTGATGACAGCAAGCTGAAAGGCTGGGGATCTTTTTAGGCAGAGGAGAGGGTTTTGTGAAGAGTTTCTCAAGCGTTCAGTTTGAGACATGAATTTATGCACCAGTGGTGTGGTGATTGTTTTTTGAAGGACTGGTGCACTTGACCACCCTCTGAAAATGCTCAGTGTTTTGGCTTGCTTTGCCATACATAATTACCATAAACTGGGGGCTGAAACTCTGGATGTCTGAGTTAACTCAGTGATGTTACTGGCACTTAGTTTGCTCTTAGATCTTTGCTTGAAAATGCAGTATTATTTTCAAATGTCTTTTTCCCAGATAGTCACTGAGTACTGTCCTGAGTCCGAGCTGCTTTGTGATTCAGGAAGGCAATTACAGCTCATTGGGGCTCAGTTTGCCACTGACTGCCAGAAACTTTGAGAAGAGTTCAAATGGGCTGTTTGTCTATAAATAGCACTCAAAGGTTACTCGAGTTCGTGCCTTCCTGCATCTCTGTTGTGCAGGGGGGTCATATCCTGGAGTCAGTCTCCACAGGGGTGTGATACTTTCCCTTCCTTTAGGTTACTCAAAAAGCAGAAAGTAATTCCACTCTCTTCCCCTTGTCCCACTAAATAGGTGGGAGAGTCTGTGAAGGAACTTGTTTTCAAGGGACACAAGCCCTGAAGAGGATGAGACATGAAATACTGAGCTGAGTTAGAATGCTACAAGTCATGAACAGGAATTCTATGCACTTTTCTCAGCATGAATATTTTTTTTCTTCTCTTGATGTTTCTTGGGGATATGTGAGGTTTTTCTTTGCTCCCTACCCTCGCACAGTGGACAGTGCCATTTCCATGTTCCTCCTTCCCTTGTTTCAGTGGCAGTCTTAGCTCTGACACGTATCTTTCAGATTCTTGGAGCCAAGCAATTGTCAGAATTGAAATGAGAAAACATTTCTCTCTGATAAGCCATGAAAGAAAGAACCAACATATGAAGAATAATTGCCAACCATTAGCTGTGATATTTTTCAGTAAAATAATTAAATTAACTGCGTACATTTTTCCATATTTGATGGCACAAAGTAAAAAATTTGTAGCTCTCTTTACAGAGGTCATAATCTCTGCTTCTGGATCATTTAGTAAGTTGCCACCTTTGTAGTTGTATGTGTAAATATTGTATGCACTACAATCTTAGCTTAAAATAAATTCCCCAAGAGTGACTTAGAGGTTCAAAACCGCTTTGTGTAAGCACCCAGAAGCAATCAGATTGTTTCTTCTCTTCCTTGACATACAGGAGTGTCTGAGCTGATGTCCAAAGCTCAGAATTTGAGCAGAGCTTCTGTGATTCTGGCTGGGCACTGGGTGGATGACGGCAGCTCTCCATGCCCAGCACTGTGCCACTGGGTGCTCTGGGGTGCTCTGGGGTGCTTTGGGAGGTGCTGGGATGCGCTGGGATGGACTGGGATGAGCCAGGATGCTCTGGCAGGCGCTGGGACGCTCTGGGACGCTCTGGGATATACTGAAATGCGCTGGGACGCTCTGGGACGCACTGGGACGCTCTGGAATGCACTGGGATGCACTGGGACATACTGAGATGTGCTGGGATGCACTGGGACGCTCTGGGATGTGCTGGGATGCACTGGGACGCTCTGGGATGTGCTGGGATGCACTGGGACGCTCTGGGATGTGCTGGAATACACTGGGATGCTCTGGGATGTGCTGGAATACACTGGGATGCTCTGGGATGTGCTGGGATGCGCTGGGATGCGCTGGGATGCACTGGGACGCACTGGGATGCACTGGGACGCTCTGGGATGCACTGGGACGCTCTGGGATGCACTGGGACGCTCTGGGATGCACTGGGACGCTCTGGGATGCACTGGGACGCTCTGGGATGCACTGGGACGCTCTGGGATGCTCTGGGATGTGTGTGCTCACACTGTGCCGGGCAGGCTGGGAGCAGGTGACTGCCCAGCTCGGGAGATGTGCTGATGCTGCTGTTTAACTGTGTCCAGTTCAAAGGCAAACAAAGCCAGGCGAACAATTCCGCCCCTGGCTGAAGTTTTCCCTTAGCTAATCACAGCAAGGCTGGCAAGCGTGGGACAGCCAGAAGAGCATTTAAGTCCATAAGTATAAAATGGAGTTGCATACTCTGTGGTGCTGCAGCCCTGGGGAAAGTGTGCAGGGTTTGTGGCAGGAGGAGATAGCAGGGGAGGGAGGAGAAGACTGGCAAGGGAAAAGGCACTGGATGTTCAAGTAGTTTGCTGCTGTGGCAAATCATTCTGGGTGTGTATTGCTGGCTTTTATCCGTGTTAAGGGTGGGAAAAAAATTAAGAAATCCCTGACTTTGACATTCAGAAAAATTTTAAAACAAAGTGCTAAGCTCCTATTTAACTGTGATATCCAGTGTAACTCCCATTTAATCCCAGCAAACCACCAAAACAAATTGAAGTTTTTTAGAATCACGTAAATAAACCACTGTTTAATCCCATTCTTTTCCTTTATAATTTGAATTAAAGTTCGTACTGTGTTTTAAATATTTTTCTCAAATCTTATATTTTCTTGCAATCAAAAACAAGTTGGTAAGAAGGTCTTAGTTGCCAATGGGTAAGAGTGCTTTTTTCCATTAAAAATTAAAAACCAAACCAGAACAAACCCCAGCAATTTAGTGGAGCTGGTAGAAATAGGTAGAAATAACTGAGTTATTCTCAGACAGAACTGACAGTTGTTTTCACTGTAATGTTGCTCCTGTCCTGATTGTGATTGCTGCTTTAAAACTCGAGGTAACCCAGGAGTCAGAGTTCTCTCCCAGATCACCCAGAGTGAGATGGGTGGAAAAGCTGTTTGCTGCTGCTGAAGTACATCTGTACTCATGACAGAGTAATTCATGATGCTTCCATATAAACTACATGCAATATGCATGGGATCAAAGTGCATTTGTTTGAGTGATCAGCATGATTTTCTGCACAAATGTGATGAGTGTGTCTGGAAGTCGTGGTGTCCAGTCAGCAGTGTGTCGAGGGTTGCATCTGGGAACTTGTTGCCTTGTAGTAAGGCAAATGTTTCTGTGATAGAGATTTAATAGAAACAAAATCTTGGAAAATTGAAAGGTTGAATTTCTTTATAAAGATCCTGGATTAGGAAACAAACATTTGGAACAGACATTGTGAATGAGTGATGGAAGGTGTGTGAGATGGGTAAGGTGGTTTAGTGGCTGTTTGCTGTCATAGGCAGTAACCTGCTCTTTCTGCATGGTTTTCTCTCCTCTTACCAGTTCTAGAAAGAACTTTTGCTGGTCACACTTACCTTGATGTGCTGGGAGGAAACTCCCTCTTCTTTCCCCCAGTGTGAAAGCACTGGGGGAAACATGGGGAGAGAAGGAGCACAAAGTCATCCTTCTGGAAGTGGCCAAATGTTAGACTGGCACAGAAAAGCTCATGTTATTTTAGCTTTAGAAAAGGAAACTTAATGTTCATACCTAGGAGAAAATGGATGCCTATTAAAAGCTTGGAAAAACTCAAACTGACAGAAAGATTGAGAGTTCTGCTGTAGCAAAGTCTGACATGGTCAGGATTTTAAATAAGATGAGGTGTTTTGAGGAAGTAGTTACGTGGATAATTTTTCTGGTATTATTCTGTCCTATTTGACCTCTCAAGTGTTAACAAATCTCTGCTACAAGGTTTAAACCAATCTTTTATTTCAGTGTTCTAAGCTAAAATATGTCTGGTATTCCATATCTGTCAAATACCTGTATTCTTCCTTGCATTCTGAAAACAAAGGAATGGGGTGGATTAGGTTGGTGGAAAGGAATTAAATGAAACTGCAGACTATTTGGGAAGATTAAGATTTTTCTAGAAACATCTGTAAGTTTATGTAAAGCCATTTTTCATTGCTGAATTTGCTTACTGGGCTTCCAAGCTTTACTAAAAATGGAAGGTTGGCGGCTGAGGCAGTGAATTCCCTGACTAGGTAACCCTTATTGAAGTGACGTGAGACTAAATTGAAATCTAAATTTATAAATTGCAACTTAATGAATCTAATTTCTCAAAAGAAATGTTAATGAATATTGACTAGTTAATCAAGGATTTGTGTTTGCGTGGAATTTAAAATTACTTTTGAGAGTGTGACATATTTGAGCACACTAATGTAAAAGGAGATGATCTCAAAAAGGAACCCTTGCCATCAAAATGTTACTGAAATAACAGTAAGAACTAATTGTAGCTGGAGAAGTACTTCCTGGCTTTTGATTCTGGAAAAGGAAAATCTCACTGCTACAGCTGCTGTGCTGCAAAGAGGAGAGCATGTGGTGGAGATGGCTGGCTCCTGTTCTGACAAATGCATTGAAATAGATGTAAATGTGAGTGTAATATTAAGAGTTTGTAGTGTCAAGTAAGTGAAAATTGGGAGCTGGAGCTAGGGAAGTTTTCCCCAAAGGTGTGTGTATGTTGTAATGGCCCTTCAGGTCTTTTCAGGCATCCCCTTTCACTTGTGAATATCGCTGGTGGATAACGTGGATGATTTCCTATTATGCTTAAGAGTGTGGATTCGTGAAGAAGGAATATTTTGAGATAAGGACCATGAAATACAGTCCAGGAGAATAAATTTCTGCTTTTGCCAGGAAATGCTTAGCAGATGATCTGAACATGATTTTTCAGATTGCACTGAAAATGTCATTTTTGAGTGTCACAGTTTGCTGTCAGGAATATGATTTGTAGCAATTGAAAACTCAGCTGCTCTTAAAGTCTATGGGGAACTGTGATGGTGACACGAAATATTGTAAAATGCTAATTAATAACATTTAAAAAAAACCCCTCAAGTGGTAGCTCATAATTTCATGCTAAATGAATTTTATTTAGCATGTCCAAATACTAATTGAGAAGAAAAAGAAAAAAAAAAAAAAAAAGAAAAAAAAAAAGTTGCAGCCAGTGAGTTCTGTTTGTGCCATGCACTTGGTGAGAGGGGGAAGATAGTTTTATAGTGCAAATTTGTATCACGTGTATATAAAAGGATATGTTCTAGTGTGAAGTGCAGATACACAGGGCTGGGGCAGGTACAGTGAGTTTTCACTGCTCTGGAGCTGAGCTCAGATCAGACCATAATTGTGATTTTCAGTGGTAGTGATTCCAAAGATTTGTGCTTGGCTTGGAAAGACTGAAAGCCTCAATGAATTTTTTTTAGTGTTTTAGAAAACAACACTAAAATAATTCCTACCATATCAAACTGTTCCATGCCTGGGAATAGTAGTGTTGAAACGACCCACTGAAAATGGAGAAGTATTCTGAATAATGCTTTTCTTAAAAAAAAAAAAAATTCCCAAATGGCATTGCTCAGGCTATACTCTCACTTAAAACAGTTATTTTCCTTATACTACAAGTAGACTTTCCTTGTAATTCTAATGTTCTTTAGCTTAGTATGGATTAGGTTTTTTTAACAACACTTCATATGAAAGTTTTTAAAAGCATATGAATTTTAGAAGATAAGTGCACTAGAATGAATTATTAGTATTTTCTAATTTCTTTACCTGAAGAGCACTACTCAATATGTGGCTTTTGCCTTGAGGACTTTAGCCTGAGCAATCAGCATACAATAAGCTACATGTAAATATTTAAAATATATTCAAAAATTGTAAATATATTTATGTCCCTCGTTCTGATGCTGCAAATTAGATATCTTAATGCAGTGAAACTTGCAAATGACTGTTCCTTTTGGTTTGCTTGGCTTTGGACTGCTCTTTACAAGCAAATAGAGGATGCTTTTCTTTGGTTTACTGGCTCTGAAACTGCTGTAATATGAAATTTGTGTTTAGGAAAATATTTAGACATCATTAGAGAGGAGCTAAGTGCACACTTCTTTATTAGTTACACAGGCAATGTGTAACTTTGTCACTTGGCCACCTGAGCCCTTACAGAGCAGAGTGTGTTCAGTTCTGCTCGTTGCATTCCTGTCCTGTGGAGCTGTGTGATGTGCTGGAGCTGGTACTGTTCTGGTGGTGTCACTGCTTGTTGGCACGAGGCTGGGGCAGTTGTTTTGGACAGTCTAGAACTTCTCATTTCCTCTGAATGGAGATTCCAGTAAAGAACCTAAAATAAAGTTCCTCCCCTCTCCTTCCTTGAACCCTCTTGACTTTGTTTGAGGTGCTACTTGTGCACCAGGCTGATTAGAGCAGATTCCTGACATACTGTTAAAAAGATAAGGGACACATTTCTAGGCCATGATTCTTGTTTTGAACTTCTTTGGGCCTTTCAAAGCTGTCCACAGTTCCATCACAACCTGTCTTTGGGGTGTGTAAGCAATTAAGGACCCCCAGCAGAATCTATAAGAACTGAAGCTGAGTTAGACTTTGTGATGAACGTGAGGGCATAAATTGGATGTGTTGCAAGTGAATGTCCTCCAGTGTGTGTTAGAACATGCAGTGTGCTGGAACTGACAGGGAAAGCACACGATCACCACTGGATCTGCTGGGCTTTGTGAGGATTACTGGACATTGTCTCTTGGATATGTTGGTCTTTTTGGAGCAGCCTCCTTTGATGTTCAAAGTATATGTTGACACCAGCTGTGTGTCCTATGAGAGTCTTAACTGTGTTTTCCAAAGGCACAAACCTGTTGGTGTTTCTTTTTTTTTTTTTGAAGCAATATCTATACCTCTGACTTATTAAACTCAGACCACACTGAGAAATTATCAGCTGATTTCAGGTTACCTTAAAACTCTAACCTTGGTAGTTACAAGGTGGGAATACCCTGATGAGTCTGAAAGTCAACAAGGAAATTGGAGTGTTGGCTATAGGAGCGTAGGTGTGTATTTGATGAGCAAGCTTTTCCCTTGAAAGGTGAGTTCCTTGTTCTAATACACCTCTGTAATGAACTTCAAGCTAATTTAAATAGTTCAGTAGTATGGCATTAAGGTGTGGAACATCTGGCCCCGAGTTCAGTCGGCGACCTCTGCCATGGTTGGGTAGTGCTGCCTTGTTCCTGCCGGGTTTGAGAGCAGCTGGCTCCAGCAGCAGGTGTTCAGATAAGAGCTGCCCACTACTGAGGATGTGAAGATGTGTCTGGCTCTTCTCATCTGCAGTGGCCCTGCTTTTCCCTGCAGAGGTAAAAGCAGGAACATCACAGTACAGGTGAGAGTCTCTCCACTATTCTTCTGGTTGTCTGTTGTTCAGGAATCTCCTTAGTGACTTTCAGGACCACCGTTGTAGGTTGTTAGAAGGCACAGGCTTTACAGTAATTCTCTCCAAGCTATTTTTGAATTCATCTCTTTGGTCTTTGTAGGGCAGGTTATGTTGGATGAAGGCACTTCCTTTTGGCTTGCTTAAGAACACACTTATCATAATTTTAATGTTAAGCTGTAAGCTTGCGTTAGAAGCATCTCCCTCTTCATTTAATTATTGGCTGTGGACTGTTCTCAATAAAAAAAACCAGGTCCCAGATTCTGTTTTCAGACTTAAACCTTCAGCACTCGTCAGTCTCTGAAAAGATAGAAAGGATGGCCTCTATAGAGCTCATGTGTAATATTCCAGGAAGTGCAGAATGTCAGACCTTGGCTTCAGTTCAGCTAGTGTCAGATCAGTAACATATTAGAGAGACTAATAATGTGAGAAATTGTGATCACTCTTGTGCAAGAGTGCATAAAATGGTCCTGAGGATGATTTCAGTATTTGTTGGATGTGAGGAGGCAAGAAGAATTTTGGCTAAGATCCTGTGTGTAAATCAGACTGCTGGAGTCCCTGTGTGTATGACAGTGACACAAGAACAAGTGGTTTGGCCACAAAATTAAGTAAATTAGAGATTAAAAGACACATGAGCATTGCAGCATTAAGATTCTGGCATAGTCATCCTAAATCATAGCAAAATAAAAACTTCAAATTGTTATTATATAGTAAATTATTGAGTGTAATGTGCAAAAGGGGAGTGAATGGATGTGTGTCTGCAGTGGTAATTCTTGTAGTCTGTCTCCCTTTGACTCCAGCCAGCCAAACAAATGTCAGCTCAGATGTCTTCTGTGGCTGTTGATTAGTTTTGGCATGTGCAGTATAAGAATATGAAAGTAAGAGCTGGAGATGGCACCTGGGTTGAGCTTTAGCTGGTGAGGTAGATAAAAGGCACCATCCACTTACCCTCTGAAAAGCCTTGGTGTGGTTATAGCTCAGTTTTTGGAACAAAGTCTGAAACTGGAGAGAGCTGTGAGTGTGCTTTGACTGTCCAGGAGGAACAGTCAGTGACCTGTGGTTGGTGAGTCCTCCAGGAGAAAAACAGTTTTTAATCCATGAAAAAAGATAATTCAGAATAGGAGAGCTGTAGAGGGTCAAGTTTGTGTCTTCACCAGCCACAGGAGATCTGTGGTGTGACTTCTGCCTTCAGAAATCCCAGGTATGAATGCCACAACAAACTTCTAAAACAGAGAATGTATCAAGTACAGATCCTGCTTGTCCAGGCATCCTGTCAGTTCTGCTGCCTTGGTGAGCTGAAATGATGGAGATATCCTGTGTAATTGCAGTTAGCCAGGACATGTGGGCTTTTGGGTTGTGTGGGGTTTTTGATGGTGGTGTTTTGGTAGTTTTTTGGGTTGGTTTCCTTTAGCTGGAGTTTGTATTTTCCACCTTGTTTTTTTTTTTTTTGTCAGCAGTAGAGCTGTTAACAGCTCCTTCAATTAGACCTTTTTAAAGTGAAGAAACTGCAGTTGTGTTGCTCCCTGTAAGCTAAATCTGTGCATTTTTAGCCTTTGCTCAGGGGTCCTGTGGATTTCTCTCGAGTACTTTTCCATGTTGTTTACCACGGTGTTCAGATTTGGTTGCAGCACTCCCAGATGAGGCCTCAGTGCTGAGTTGTGAAGACTTAATTCTTTGTCTTTCCTTCAGCAGTGCTTTATGTACACTGCAATGCAGCGTAAGGCAGCACTGCCACCAGAAATAGCCTGTGTAAACATCTCAGCAGTTACTCCGTGAGCCATCCTGGGGAGGCAGAGCTGTGGGAAAAGTGTCACTTTCTTGGTGTATTTGGGACTAAATTGATGTCCCGACCCAATTGTGCAGTGACTGTGCTGGTTTACAGCAAATTTGGGAGATATTTTTAAAAGAACTTTTCTTCAATCAATGCAAAACCAGCACGCTGTTCCCCACTGTCCCACGTGCCCCAGCTGCAGAGGTGACAGGACTTCCAGCCCCTTGACACCATCAGCAAATCCAGTTTACATGAATACAATAAGGTGTGGGCTGTGGCATTTGAGGCTTGTTTATAACCTCACTGTAGTTAACAGCAGTGGCCACAGCGGTGATGGTCTCGACAGTTTGGAGGTGGAAGGGCTCATGTGGCCAGTGGCCTCCAAGAGTCCATGGCCCCTCATTTTTGTGCTTTGATTGCTCGGGACTAGCCGGGTTCCAACCCAGACAGACTGAGGTGTGATTTCTGATTTCATTGCAGAGTGCGCAGTTAGTTATAAACTGGTTTTCGTAGCCCCTTGACAGTGCTGAAGGGATCCAGATGTGGGATGTTGGAGGCAGGGAGGAAGTGCACAAGCCTCTTAAGCAGCTCGTTGAACCTCCATTGCTCATCTCCATCAGCCCAGTAAACTGCTGCACCCCAGGGAAGGTGTGTGTCAATGGCAGGAGAGGGATTCTCCATCGTGTCCAGCACCACGCTCCAGTGCTGTCAGCCAGCCTTGGAGCAGTGCCCCAGCCATGCAGGGGAATGTCACAGTGCCTGCTGTATGCTGGCAGAAAGAGTTTAGGGTGGAGAAGTTTGGTAAGTATTGATTCTTACATGATCAAGAAGCAAATTGGATGCTCTCAAACTGGGGAAATACGTTGTCTGAAGACAACGTTCAAACTTGAAATACAATTTCTTCTGTAATCTTTACAAGCTGGGTTGTGTGAAATGTGTAAATCAAACCTGCAGAGATATGCACATACCAAATAGCAAACCTTCTGAGGGACAAGGTGCATTATGTCCAGAGGTTTGTATCTAATTTTACCCTTTTTAACAGCTAAGGAATTGAAAAGTTACTGATTCATGACTGGTGAAGTTGGCTGATCTATAAACCAGTAACCATTTGCTTTTTGTAGCACATGAAATTGATTGATTTATGTTTGCCTTTTTTGTGGGTGGCTGGGAGATGTTTGTGCTGTTTGCACATTTGTACATGAAGATACAAGCCCTGCCCACACTGCAATGATTGCTGGCACATGTTAAATAGGCTGTGCTTAACTATGAGGGGTAAAACCTGTGTGGAGTAAAACTTGATCAAAGAAACTGTTATAGAAAAAGAAACAGTTAAGAAAGTTCCTTGAAGCTAAGCATTTTTAGTGTGTTATGTCTGTGAAGGAAAGGCATTGATTTCAAGTATACTTAAAATACTTGAAATTTCATTTTGTAACTTTTGTTTCTGTAGATAGAGCTGGGCAGTTATGAGTGGTAAATTACTGTAATTTAAATTAATAAACTTCAAAGTTTTTCCTTCTCTTAAACAAAAAAGATATATTAGAACTCAGTCTGCTTTGTTTTGGGTGGGAAAGGGGTAATAAGTGTTTTAAGTTGAAAAGTTCTTCACATTCAGAAAATATAATCACACCTGTTTCCCAAACTTCTGGGTTTGGCTATAATGCATGGATTTATCTTTAATACCCCAAAATGATGGTTGTGGGGTTTCTTTTGAGTCCTTCAAAGGTATGAGTTGAGACTTTGGGACAAGTAACAAAGCTGCCAGTTGAAAGATAAGGGGTTTTTACTGCTATATTATAGTTCATTAAATATTCAGGTCTTGGGCAAACGTTAGCAGATAGTTTAGGTTCAAATAGCTAATTATCCGGCATGTTTGCAAATGTTTTTTAACTAATAGTGCATGTGGCTGAACTCTAAACTGGTGTCTTTGCATTTCTTTTGTGTGACTTTCATACTAACCTGACTGATGAACGAACGTGCACTGAAGGAATTGGTAAATTGTCCACTGCCGATGGCAAAGCCTTCGCAGATCCCGAGGTTCTCCGGAGACTGACGTCGTCCGTCAGCTGCGCGCTGGACGAGGCGGCCGCCGCGCTGACGCGCATGAGAGCCGAGAACAACCACAACAACGGGCAGGTGGACAAGTACGTGCTGGCCTCCCCTGGCTCCCAGTTATAGAGTGGGATTTTATTGCAAATTCAGTGAATTGTGTGTGCTGACCTCCCCTGGTTCCCCAGCTATGGGATTTTATTGCAAATTCAGTTAATTGTACATACTGACCTCTCCTGATTCCTCAACTATGGAATGGGATTTTATTGCAAATTCAGTTAATTGTACATACTGACCACCCCTGGTTCCCCAACTATAGAATGGGATTTTATTGCAAATTCAGTTAATTGTACATACTGACCACCCCTGGTTCCCCA
Source organism: Prinia subflava (assembly GCF_021018805.1). Classification (NCBI taxonomy): domain Eukaryota; kingdom Metazoa; phylum Chordata; class Aves; order Passeriformes; family Cisticolidae; genus Prinia; species Prinia subflava. The sequence goes on along the minus strand of NC_086262.1, from coordinate 2,760,161 downwards.
ACTATAGAATGGGATTTTATTGCAAATCAGTTAATTGTACATACTGACCTCCCCTGGTTCCCCAGCTATGGGATTTTATTGCGAATTTAGTTAATTGTACATACTGACCTCTCCTGATTCCTCAACTATGGAATGGGATTTTATTGCAAATTCAGGTAATTGTATGTGCTGACCATGCCCAGTTCCCCAGCTATGGAATGGGATTTTATTTCAAATTCAGGTAATTGTACATACTGACCACTCCCAGTTCCCCAGCTATGGAATGGGATTTTATTTCAAATTCAGGTAATTGTACATACTGACCACTCCCAGTTCCCCAACTATGGAATGGGATTTTATTTCAAATTCAGGTAATTGTACATACTGACCACTCCCAGTTCCCCAACTATGGAAAGGGGTTTTATTTCAAATTCCATTGATTGTACATGCTGTCCACCCCCAGTTCCTCAACTATGGAATGGGATTTTATTTCAAATTCAGTTAATTGTACATGCTGACCTCCCCTGGTTCCCCAGCTATGGAATGTCGTTTTATTTCAAATTCCATTGATTGTACGTGCTGACCACCCCCAGTTCCCCAACTATGGAATGGGGTTTAATTTCAAATTCAGGTAATTTTATAGTTAATAGTTGGTAATGGAGCTGTTCTACTATTAGCAGAAGCAGATTGCATCTGGAGGTGTAGCTACTGTCCCATCAGGTTATTGGTTTCATAGGGTAAGAGGGAAGTACAAAAAAATATTACTTTCTAACCTACTGCTCTTTCTGTGTAGCAGAGAGTTGAGTTCTTATTCAAGAAAGGTTACGTTTGTAGATGTAGAAGAGTAGGTGATTGTTCTCTTCATTACAGAAGTTTGTACTGTTTCAGTATTCATATTAGTGGTCTCTGTGATAGCTGGCTGCTGACTTCTTGGCTTTGCCTGCAGTAGGAATTTGCCTTGGGACCTGCAGTCAGCAGTTTGTCATGGTCACATCCTCTGTGTACCTGGCATTCCCTGAAGTGGGAATAGCATCAGTGGGGTTTGCTCCTGTCTTGCAGACACCACAAAAACCAGCTTTTACTGCTCCTTGCTGCATATGGGCTGTATGAGAGCGTATTACGAGTTAGCAACTGATGGGAACAAGCTAATTGAAACAGTAGAGAAAGTGTCTATCTCCATTTCACCTGTGGAAATAATGTGTGTGCATATAGATACACTTAAATATATATATATATGTATAAGGTGTATTTTCAAGTAAAGCTTAGCACTGAAGTCAAGAGCTTTTACTTAAAGGCTTCCTCCTTGCCTAGGGAAGCTCCCAGCTCTTGCAGGGGTGTTTTGAGCTCACTGTGTGGTCTCTGATTTTGCAGTCGCAGTTTGGCAGAGGCGTGCTCCGATGGGGATGTGAACGCTGTCCGGAAGCTGCTGGATGAGGGACGCAGCGTAAATGAACACACTGAGGAAGGGGAGAGCCTGCTGTGCTTGGCCTGCTCAGCAGGATATTATGAACTGGCACAGGTAGGTAACAAATACAGTTAGAACTAAGCATTTGTGAAGCATTGTCTGAGGGGCTTCTTTGATAGGTAAACATTTTAGCTATTGTGGTTATTACAATTTTTTTATTATTTCAACAGAATATCAGTTAATTATCAGTGAATGAAACCCACAGCTTATTGTGGGTTTCCAGTTATTGTTTGGGTTTCTTTAATGGAAAATACAGTCACATATGCCTTAGGTTGAAGGGACTTGTCTGAGGAATGAATCCTATGTTTTGTGATGTATCTACTTTTCTGGCATTGTTCTAGATGCAGTCCAGCTGTTCTGCCAAGCAAAAGGATCTAAAATAGCAACATTCTCAAATACTACAATTGGTTGCCTTCTAAAAGCTCAAGTCTCAGTCACACAATCCTTTTTTTAAATCACGTTTGTATCAACAGTGCAATAACTTCTGTTAATTTTGAGCTATATTGCTTCTGTATCTAAGGGCAGCTGCTTTGAAATGTTTAGGGTATAGTTCTTGGAAATGCCCAACTTCACATTTTGATGCCAAAACACAGCACAGGGAGAGAACTTCTCACCTGTGAGCTTGACCTGTGGGTGCCCTGATCGTTATTGCAGGTGACAGTTTCTGTGCTCTTATTCTGGTCAGTGAGTTGCCCTGTGACTTTTGGAATTGTCATTATTTCACTGGACCTTAGATATGAACAAATATAGAAATCAGGATTTTCTGCAGCAGAGCCCAGTGCAGGCAGTAACTGTGAGTGGTCTGGGGATGGCATTGGGCTGTCAGGGGATGTGGCAGCTGCCTGGGGGACCAGTCTCACAAACCCCACTGAACTAAAAACAAATGGTTGGTGTTAGAGTTTGCTCACTGTAGTGAACTTTTCCCCAGGTGCTTCTCGCCATGCACGCCAACGTGGAAGATCGAGGGAATAAAGGCGACATCACTCCCTTGATGGCAGCTGCCAGCGGGGGCTATGTGGATATCGTCAAACTCCTCCTTGTCCACTGTGCAGATGTCAATGCACAGTCCTCCACAGGTAACTGGGCAGCAGGAGCACAGTTAGTGAGGCTGGCACAGAAGGCACACAGCTCTTCTGAACATCTGTGTTTTTGTCTAACACTTTCATTCACAAGAAAACGTGACAGGAACTGTTAGGAAGAGACCAGATCTGTAGCAAATGTGTTTGGAGTCTTAACTGGCCATTATTAAGGATGGGTTTTAATATAAATTCTAATGGAAAGCACTGTTCCTGTTTCTCACTCTGGTGATAGAGAACAAAAAAAATACATGAAGTTAATATTTTCTCATTGGTATAATGCAGAATTACTGAGTAAGATGACCATGGGACACATTCCATCAACACCAGTTATTTCTGTCTGTTCCTTTTTACCAAAGAGAGTTAAAATTCTTTGAGTGCATTGAATGTTCTCTATATTGCTGGTTCTTGACTACAGCATAACTAACCTCACTGATGGCATTAACCTGCAATTGGATTCTGTTTATTAAGATAGAATTTAAACTTTGTTCAGGTTTTCAAACTCATGTGTCCGAACTATGGGATATTCTTCTATCTTTCTGTTTAGCCATGTTAAGCAAAGTTACCTTAAAATTGACTGCAGCATTTAAAACATGAGCCATATGTGAGTGTCTGTCACTTACAGTACCAGAGTTTTAAATTATAAATTTATTCTCAGCCAGCCAGTAGAAGGTTTTCAAGGAATTACAAGATATAATCTTAGGCAAAAATAAAAGAAAGAGAAAACAAAAATCCACCCCCCCAGCTCTACAGGAAAAATTACTCATTGATCTTTTTGTGTGTGTTTATTTGATCTAATTTTGTGTGCTAAAGTAGGAAGTATAACATTCAAACCAAAAAAATCCTGATTTGTAATACTGGCTTGGCATTAAAACTTTGTTACAGTTATTTGGGATTTTTTACCCAGCCTGGAACGATGGGCTGGAGTAACATTGCTGTGAGGTGGAAGGCTGCTGCTGGTGATGTGCTTGGGTTTGTTCTGAGCTGTTCCCACTGATCTCCTGCCCCGTGTGAGGAGTGGGTGATGGAAAGGGCTCTCATGCAACCTCTCCTTGCAGGGAACACGGCTCTCACGTACGCCTGTGCCGGGGGCTTTGTGGACGTGGTGAAGGTGCTACTGAAAGCTGGTGCTAACATAGAAGACCACAATGAGAATGGACACACCCCCCTGATGGAGGCAGCCAGTGCAGGGCATGTCGAGGTTGCAAGAGTATTGCTGGAATATGGTGCAGGAATCAACACTCACTCCAACGAGTTCAAAGAAAGTGCACTTACACTCGCATGCTATAAAGGTATTGTCTCTTGCCTTGTCTGGTGTTCTTGTTGAAATTTATTGGTAGGGTTTATCTGACTAAAACTTTCAGAAATACTTTGAATATCTTATTAAGAGTTTACAAAACTGGATTTTGGTTTTAAACTCAGCATCATGAAATGCTCTTCTGTGGTGTGGTATTAAGTCTGTGTTTGTGTCCAGATGTGTGGTGGATGTGTTTGATGTGTTGCAGATGAAAACTTGTAACTGGCTATGTCCAAACTTGTGCTTTGACACAACACCATTCTCTCCTTCTACCCACTGCCACATTCCCTATTTCATTCCCAGTTCCCTCACCAACTGTCTGAATTCTGAAAACATCTCTGTTGGTTCTTTAGAAAATGCAAAGTTGGAATGTGTGTTTCTGTAATATCTGATAGGGGACAATGCCTCCATTATTACTGGATTCTTTTCCTTCAGTGTAATTTGTGAGACTGTCTATGAATTCTTAAGTATGATGAACTTTTATGGACTTTTGACTTAATTTCTTTTGCTCTGTAAAGCTTCTATGTAAATTAACAGTGCAGTGGTGATCCACTGTGCTTCTACAGTTTGCTTTCATACCATTGTTTTTCTACAAATAGAAACTAAGGATGTGGATTATTGTCATAGTTACTTTGGGCTTTGGCTCTGTGGTTAGGATTGAGGATACATACTATGTATAACCTCTCTAGGACTTGCATCTGGATTTGTCATGGATTTCCTACAGCATATGGGAGTTGCTTACAGGGAAATGCCAGTAATAGTACCCCTGAATGTGTTGGAGGGTCATTCTTGTTTCTTTTGGCCCAGAACCTAATCGAGTCATGGAATGTAAAACCTTGAATGACAGAGATGTGCTGTATTATCTTGGACAAGATGATTGATTGTTTTCTTGTCAGTTTATGTAAGACTAAGTCTTCCCTAGGAGAGGAATGCTCATCAAGAGGCTAAAAACTTAGAAGGGGCAATTTCAAAAATGACAGAAACTGTAACAGAGTTCAAATCAAGTTTTGATAAAGCTCAGAGGAAGCTTTTAAAAATAATATCAGATAATATGATATCATGTGCATATCTTAGTTCTCAGAAATTTGTCTTTATTATTAAGAAGCTTAAAGTTAAGTTCAGATCTACATGAACCCATCCCTAAAAGATAATTTCCTCAGCTGTATGCTGCCTTTGAACTCTTAAATGATCCATCACTGTTCAGTTCAATAGAGAACGAGCACAGTTTTGTAACTTGAAGTCACAAGGAAAGGTTCTTGTGTGAACTTGAATTAGACAGGTCTGTGTTCATCTCACAGCTGAGCAGGATTTTTGGAGAAGGCTTTCAGGAGGCTGCTGACTCATTTGCATTGGTATTTTTTCAAAGAGTACTTTAAAAGCTCAGGTTTGCCAAATATGACTTGTAAAGATTGTAATAGCAAACTGTGAAAATCTGAGTGATTTCGTTGAGTGTATTGTCTGTACTGCTAAAAGCTGATGATGTGGAATGCTTATTTATTTTGATCTGTTTCATTTGAAGGCCATTTAGATATGGTTCGTTTTTTGCTTGAAGCTGGAGCTGATCAAGAACACAAAACAGATGAGATGCACACGGCGCTGATGGAGGCCTGCATGGTAAATACCTTTGTTTGTGCTGCTCCCTCCTCGGGGAGAGAGGAATGCAAGAGGTGATAAAATAGAGTGAGCCTTGGGTAACAAGCTGTTGGGGGCTGCAAGTGAATGTGTGTGTTGTTATTGTAACAAAGTGCTTGCTGTAGCTCCCAGCAGCTTCTCAGACTAACTGCTCACAAAGAAAAAATACTCTAATTTTTGGGGGGTGATGTGTTGTTTTAAATGCTCCCTGTGTGAAGTTTAGGGGTGACTAATCTGCAGTGCAGAGACATAGTAAAATTCACTAGTTTGGGGTTTTTGTAGTGTGTTTTCTACCTTTGTTTTTACAAATAAGGTCTCTCAGTGTGTTGTGGAATGAGCCTTCCAGAAGTGCACTGAGCTGGATGATTCATGCATTACAATTGTCTGTTCATCACTGCAGGAAGTGTTTTGCATGGAGAGATGACTTGCTCTCTTCTAGGCTTCTGTAAATGAGGTTGTAGGGTTTTTTGTTTGCCCTACCACTTCATTTTGATAAATAATGTAGTCCTTAGTTCTCTAGCAACTGTCCACATAATTTCAGTGCAGCCATTGGGGAAAAATCCCACAGCATCATCTTAATAAAGAATGTGCTATTGTGTCAAAGCATATCTGCAACCATTTCTGTACAGACCTTGGGTGACATTTCTCTCTTCTTCAAGCTGGAGAACTTCTTTGAAGAAAGAACAGGGACCTTGTTTCCATAGAAAGCAGAGTAAAAAGAGGGAAACTGAATTTTCTCTCCGTAGCATGTAATGTTTGGAAGATAGGCTGCAGTTTCCCTCCAGTGTGCCGAGAGCTGGAGGATCAAGTGTTCTTTCAGTGCAGTTGTGAGGTGATGATGCAAGTGCGCAAGGTCAGGTTGTAACGGGGGGAGCTGTGTCCAAGCCTTCTGACAGGGAGCTGTAATCGTACCCTTGAATAGCCCTCCCTGCAGAGAGCCTGGTGCCAGTCAGGAATTCAGAAGGACAGTGGGTGCATGCTGTCACCTAAAGGAGATTGCAGCATGACTGCAGGCTAAAGGTTAATCAGCCCCACTGTTCTGTTTAGGTTGGGTTGTTTGCTTTTTCTTAGTTTCCTGGTGAAACAATTCAAAAGCTGGCTTGATTTGGAGGCTGTGAAGCACCTCACTTAGCGGAGAGAATTGTGAGGTTTGCCTGTGTGTTTTCAGCTCTTTGGTGTTTCAGACTAGGAGTTCTGACATTAGAGAGTGTGTATTGACATTTGAAAGCAGCAGAGAGGAAGGTGAGCCTTTGAAGTCCCAACTCCATAACAAGGAATTTTTCTTGTTATCATTCGGCTGCATCCTTGCACAAGGAGCTGTTCCACCAAATTGTTGTGACTGTTCCCAGTCTCCATCTCTTTCCATCTAAGGAATGCAGCAGGTACACGTTGCTGGGATGTCTGGTTTCTGATCACCAATTCTTTTATAAGTGCCTTGGAGTTCCCTTTGGTCAGGACAATGCCACACTTAGGGTAATGCCTCTAATGAGGTGGCTGTTGGCTTTCAGCCAACCCTCTGAGAACAGCAGCCTGTGTTTAATGTGCACCCTGGCTGCTGTCCATCTCAGGTTACCTACGACCTGCTTCGTGGTCAACTTAAGCTTTCCCCTTTTGCTGGTGTTGTGACTCTCTACCAACCACACCTTTGGTCAAATGTGGATTTTAGGCTATTTACTTGTATTTCAAGTAACTAAGAAGTTTAACAATACTTTCTTGAGAAGCTGACATATATGTATGCTTTGATTGGTAAGGACTCAGACTGCTCGGGCAATTCTAAGTCTCTTATTCTATGGCTTCACCCAAGGCATTTTTCAGTCACCTTTAAGAGCTTTTCCAAGTCTTCTCTCCTCCTGTTTACCTGCCTTATTGTTAGCTACTTCAGTTTCTCTGCAGGTATCTTTCTCAGGGTCTAGCGGTTGCCAATTGGGGCTTTTTTGGTTTTTTGTCTGTAGAAGTCATGAATCAACTACTACTACAAAGAATAAGAAAATCTTCTTTTCTGATACTTGTTTTGAGGTTTAGTGATGGAGTGTGTTTATTATTTATGGCACTTGTTTGCTGTCTCCAATGCTGTTGTGTCTCAAAGATTGTACTGGATAATTAAGTCTTGTGCCATAATTCTTTTTCCCTCAAGAAGTAGAAACACCAAGATATATCTAGCTCTTTTTTCCTCATGCATTTAAACCTGACTGAGATGTAGGTGGAAACCTAAATGTTGGTTAGGTCCAAGTATTACTATAACTGTCATAATTACACCACGATAAGTGAAAAGGTCCTGTCTTTGTGGGATCATTGTCAGGCCTGGTGTGACAGTGTTGCAGCTACAGCACCAAGTGTCTTCAGTTCTGTCTGACCCGTGGGCTGCCTTTGCTTGCAGGACGGGCACGTGGAGGTGGCTCGGCTGCTGTTGGACAGCGGCGCCCAGGTGAACATGCCCGCGGATTCCTTCGAGTCCCCGCTCACGCTGGCCGCGTGTGGCGGGCACGTGGAGCTGGCAGCGCTTCTGATCGAGCGAGGAGCCAACCTGGAGGAGGTTAATGATGAGGGTTACACACCTCTGATGGAGGCTGCCCGGGAGGGCCACGAGGAGATGGTGGCCTTGCTGCTGGCACAAGGTGAGATCCCGTGGCGGTGGAGCGCTCAGAAGGACACGGTGTGATCCATGGCCAGATTGCTCTGCTGTAGCGTGGGGCTGGCACTGCTCACTGCTGTGCCCACAGAGCAGAGCTCAGACACCCAAACTGCTCTGGGGGTGATGAGCATTCACCCCCAGGCAGTGTGAGGCCAGGTCAGTAATGGCTGTTCTGTTTCCCAGGGGCAAATATTAACGCACAGACAGAAGAGACACAGGAAACAGCCCTGACCCTGGCCTGCTGTGGAGGCTTCTCTGAAGTCGCTGACTTCCTTATTAAGGCAGGAGCTGACATAGAGCTTGGTTGCTCAACACCTTTGATGGAAGCTGCTCAAGAGGGTCATCTTGAACTGGTGAAATACTTGCTGGCAGCAGGTATGTGTTCAGAGCAAGTGATTAAGCCCACAGATACCATGGACTTGGTGTGTTTTGTATGATTTGGAAGATGCCTGGGTAACAAGAAACAATATCCTCAGATAGCTTAGCAAGAAGGAAAAAGCATATGTTGCACCTCTGTATTGTTTGATACACTTAACAGATGAAAGTGCCTCCTGGAGCAGGTGATCCTGTTCCATATCTAGAAAGCATCTACATTCATTAGAAACATTGTTTCCAGCTATCTGCATCTAGGACAAAATTTCAATACAGATAATACTTGGTTTTGCTTGCTACTCAAGCTTTGACTAAGCCTGGTTATCTGCATTCAGTCTCCCTGAATAACCAGTTCTTTAGGAATGGTGTGCTGGGAAGTAGTATGCAAGACAGATTCTGGAATGTGCTGTATTTCTGTGATAAATGAGCTTTACTGGTACATTATACAGTAGTAGAAATGAAATCTTGCTGGAGTTTGGGGTAAAATTATGTTTCAATGTTCATCTTGCAGTTTATAAAGTTCGTAGACGCCAAAGTGTTCTGTTTGAAATAATAAAGTAAAAGGAGCTGTATTTGGGATATGTTCCTTATTGTGGAAAGTGATTTATTTGTATGCTCTTTTCTAAGAATAAGCATAAAATTGGCTGGATTTGTAATTTTAGAAAGTAAAGCTCCCTGCTCATCGAGGGACAGTAACAACTGTGCCACATGGTGCAGTGACACCAGCATGTGACACCTGTCACCAGCTCCCTTGGCATGCCCACTGCCTGGACTTCACTGCTGATAGTGTAGAAAGTTGATTAAGGAGCCTTGTTTTGGCATCAGGGAGTCTCTAATTATACCTCACACCTTAAAAATAAGAAAATGGCTAATCACATTGGCATTTCTTTTTTTAAGAATAATGTGTTATGTATGAAGAGTCACGTGTAGTTTTTACAGAGCTGGTGTATATGAAGCTGGACAAATTATTTCAACAAAATGATTTTAAAGCAAATGATTTTAAAGAGCAGGAAAGAAGGGAAATTTGTGGAAGTGTATGGGTCTGTTGTATTAGCTCTAATTCAGTGATGTGCATTTTGTCTGGTTTCCCCTGCCATACAGCTCTCAGTCAAATGGGCAGTCTGCAAAACTGTCAGGATTCCCTTTCACTTGGTATAACAGCTGAAATCCTTCTTGCTGTCGAGGTTTTGTAGGAATAAGTGAACATACAGGTTGAACTGCTTGGATTGTCAGTCATGCTTTTTTCCCAAGCCTTGGCTTGCCCCCTCCTCTTGAAGTACTTTCACTATGAGAGCAATTTTTGCCATGAGAGCAATGCTCTTGGCCTGTGGAGGCTGTTGGTCAGCAGGATATAGCTGTTATCAGAGCCTTTATGTTTATCTGATGTGAAAGACTTGATAAGGACATGTCCAATATAAAAACCATGTTGTGTTTGTAGGAGCTAATGTTCATGCCACTACAGCAACGGGAGATACAGCTTTGACCTACGCCTGTGAGAATGGACACACAGATGTGGCAGATGTGTTGCTTCAGGCTGGTGCTGATCTGGTAAGGCTTCTGCTGCATCCTGTGGGCAAAATGCTTTGGTTTCAAACTGTAAGGCAAAGCCTGTGTGCTTGGAGAACACAGTGATGAGCTTAGGAATAGAGATTGGCTCTGAAAAGAGGCATGAAAGAAGCTTTCATTGAAGCCTGCATATTCTGTTTGGTCTACAAAATAAAAGTTCTTATGGCTGATCTGCTCTGAATTTAAAATGTTTTAATATGAGGAACTCCTGCTTCTCTATGTCAGTGTTGTTCTCTGAACAGTCTTAGTCTCTTAACTTTGTAGTAGTACAAACTACTACACAAACCTCCAAACAAAGCAATGTCTTTTAATTGATCAGCATAATCTGATCTCTTTTATTTCTTCTAACTCTTGACTTTAGCACATTGCTTTCCCCATGGTTATTTTCTGTAATGTAAACTAAATTGTTTACATAATTGTCATTTTCATATTACCTAGCGGGAGACACAAAACTGCCTTTTCACCAGCTACAGGGATATAAAATTTGACTTTTAATTAGTAAAAACAATTGATACTTTAGACTTCCAAAGGTGTTTAGGAGCCTTATGTCAAACAAGGCTCAAGCAGTAAAGATTGTTCTTTTGGTTGCCTAGAGGGAATAGTCTCCTCTTTTTTTTCCCCATATGTACTCACTGCCTCTGTGTTACATTTGCTTGGGGGTTGGGTTGGGGGTTCTGTTATTCTGGAATTTTTGTCCCGTTTAAAAAACCAAGTATGCCAGAAATGTTTATCATTAAACCTGATAAATCAGCATAGTAATGAAGTTACTTAAATTTCAGTCATTGATGAAGGTTTTTTTGTTTTTATATAGAAATAAAAATAAGCTAATACTGTAATTTGGAATAATATTTCTACTCTTCTTTGAGACTATACTCTTTTAAAGGCTTATTAATTCTTGTGCAATAATGTCAGTAATGTTCTGCCTTATTTGTTCTTACCAGGGAAAAAAGTCATATTAATGGGGGAGGTTGTGGGATTTTTGGCATGCCTGGTACACTTAGCTGAATTCAGTGTTGGGTACTGAACATGAGCCACACTAGTAGAGGCAGGATGGGTTTGGGGGGGTTTATTGGATATTTTTAAAAATATATTGAAGTACTTGGTTATATAAAGGTAAAACCCATGGAATATCTCATTGTGGGGAGCAAAGCCTGAAATGAAAAAAAAATTAAGAAAATAATTGCTGTGCATAAACTTTAAAACATGCAAGAGTTGCTGCTTAAATGACATTTCAAATTTTTGGAGTTGTTGTTTTCCCCCACCTATTGTTGAGGTGAGCAGTGCTTGTGGCATCAACTTCTCAGTATTACAGAGGACAATCTGGGTCCTTTCTAAGGTTCTATTTCACTGCATTTTCTTGTACTGCCAATGAAAATGTGGAACAGGCGAGGAAAACAGAGTAAGGAAGGTAAGAAAAACTGCTTTGAAGGGAAGACCTGCAGTGTAATTCTAAGTTAATTGGGAAATGCTTGCAGAATGGTAGTGATGCTGATAGCAGGTGCCTCTGGTTTGATGCAGCTTCTGTTCAAACTCTTGTGTTGCTTTGCTTTATTCAGAGTTGGAGGTATTTCAAATAGGTTTGTTGTGTTTGTCATGGGCTGAGGAAGGGCTCTGAGGGCTGTTACCTTACTGCTGGGTATGAAAAGCTTCTTTGGCAGTACTGTGGGAGACTCTTCTTCTAGATTTCAATTTTCATTCAAATGAGTTTAGATGATTCCTTTAAGTTGTCCCAGGAAGTCAGGAATTGAATGAAGATCTGGACTTAGACATTTAGCTGGTCTGTCTGTATTTGTCCAGGTAATTTTGCTTTACTGCTGGTGTTCAGACACAGCAAAAACACATCTCCTGTTGCTTTTCTTTCCTTCCCTTTTCATCCTGCAGCTTCCCTCCTTCCTGGGATTGCTTGCACTGACGCTTCATTCTTTTCCAGAAGCTTTCATTATCCCTGAGGTTTAATTCAGAGTCACTGAGGAGCTGGACATGCAACAACTTTTCCTGTTGGAAAGCAGTTCTTTCTGAGGAAGATACTGGTTATGTCCTAAACAGTAAAATAAAGCAGGAGCAGCCAGGAAGGTGTCCCTGGTCCAGGGATGGTCTTGGAAAGTTCTGTTCAACCCAAATCATTCTGTGATTGTTTTATGAACTCTAGCCCCCATAGAGTTTTGTGTGAACTGGGAGTGACCATTTGCCACCACATCTCAGCACAAACAGGTTCTGGCGGGTGAAAACAGAACTGATGCTTCTCAGGGCCTGATCCTCTGGCCTAGATAGCAAATCTGTCATTCAGTTCAGGAACCAGTGAAGATCTTGAGAGCTCTGTTACATTCATTAAACAATGTGGCTTTGTAAGCACCAGAAGAATTAAAAAAATGATGGCTGGGATGAACTTTCTTCAGTCTGTGGTTAATGTTTCCTTAAAGCTCTGCAGTGGTAAGTAGTACCAGAAATGAGCAGTGTCAGAGTGCTCATCTGTCTGCTGGAGAACTGCTCAGTCCTCCATGGTGCTTTGATGGATTTGTCTCCTTGTGACTAATTGTTCATGAAGTCTGGCATGTGAACAATTCTTCTGTGCTTTTCTGATGCCCTTCTTTAAGGGATCTTTTCCATGTCCTTACAAAGTTAGCCTGTCAAAATCTGTAGCAAAACTAGCTGGCAGGCCTGCACCTTTTCTTGTTAATGTATGCATTTTGAAATCAGCTCGCTTTTGCCAAGTGTATGAATGACTGAATCTGAGGCACATCTGAAGCCTTCAGCCTGTGATCCCATCTGTGCCATAGTTATATTCTACTTCTCCCATCCCCTTCAGAAGTAGGGACTTCCAGGCTCTCAGCCTGAGCTCCTACCACTGGATCAAATGTAAATTTTACTTGTTTGCAACCTTTATGGGGACAGAACAGCTAGTTTAGATTTTGTGATCTGTGTGAGTAAAAGTTTGGAGATTGGAACTCTGAAATACGAATTTATAAAAGCATTTTAGAGAGCAGAAATAGGGTTTAGAAACTTCAGGAAAAATATATCCAGCAGTTCAGTAATACATCTATTTACCAGTGTGACAAGGATTGTCTAATTTCAAAGGTGAGAGGATAATTTTTCCTATAAGATTTCTTTTTTTCTTTTTTCTTTCCTCCTGCTTCTTTGTGTCTGTCCCAGCAGTTACCTTCATCTCAAGGGTTGTGTAAGGTAAGACGTGGGAGGTACATAAATGTTCCCACAGGAACCAGGTTAAGGACTGTAAATCTCACCATGAGTATTGGTGGTATTTAATGAGAGGTGATACCCAGCTTTTAAGCTGCTCGCCTTTCAATAAACTAAAAGGACCTTTTTGGATTACTGTTCCCTCTTGATGTAGAATCACACCTGGATTGAAGGTGATTCTGGTATCCCTTTTGAAGGCAGCACTGCTCTTGACAAGGTGGTTGCATCTTTGTCTGTTTCAAAGTAGCTGCAGACAAAAGAGAGATGTTCTTTTTTGGACAGAAAAGAACATTTTTTCAAGTGCTCAGAAAAGATCTCACTTTTTTTTGGTGAGATCATCTCAGTTTTTCTCAGCTGAGAAATACAGAAAAGAGTTTTAAATTGGGAATTTTAACCTGGACCTTCTTGCAGCTGTACATGAGGCTGTGCTAGATAGAAGTTGATCTGGTGATGGAATTTACTTTTCTCCTACAAGATACATGAGACCTTTTATGCAGAAATTGAGAGACACAAGAGAACTCATGAGGATGGCTTTGTTGTCATTTTACACTGTCAGCATCTCCCCAAAACTCTTCAATACTTATTCAGATTCCACATCTTGCTTTGCTTAGAAGACTAATACTGGCTACCTGGTATCCACATATTTCTAATTGCAAAAAAACCCCAAACACACATGCTAGACTACCTCTTAATCTTCTCCTATGACACAATGCTTTCACAGACATGTTTCTGTCATGGCAGGGAATCATTGTTTTGCCTCCAGGTGATAGCATCCCTCACACTAACGTGGCTTCTAAATTAAAACTCACTTTCCTTGATGAGTGTGACAGACTGTGGGTTTATGCATTGTGTATGAGGCACCATTTAAACATCTACAAAAGCAACCAGTCTTCTTGGATTTGAATTCAGCAGTTCTGGAGGTTTCTGAGTTGCTGCTACAGCGAGGAATCCGAGGTGCTGTTACGTTCTTTACTGGTTTTTGAACCACCAGGAGGGTCAGGGATTTCTGGCTTTTTTAGACTTGGCCCTTAGTCTTATGTAGATGAAAGATGGTAGGACAAGTGAAGCTCTTTTTATAATCAACATTTTTTGTCTATTGCACTCTCTGGATGGTGCAAAGTACAATGAAATCCTTTGTTTTGCCAGTAGTGAACAAAAGTCCATCTTGTCTGTAACAAGATGCTGTGTCTGACCTTTGTTCATCTGAATGGCTCATGGTAGGACTGAGCTCATGGGAGCTTCATTGCTTGGTCTTACCATTGTTCTTGCCTCATGCCAGAAACCAGTTTTCACCTGGTGGATCTCATCCAATTTAAGTTCACGTTCCAGGTCTTCATGACCAGGAGTGTTTGTTTGTAGAGCAAGAGCTGTGAGTTTTTATTTTTCCTTCTGTGGGACAAGCAGGAGGACTTGAAGAAGACAATTTTGGAGGGCATAGAGCCAGGCAGGCATCAGGTGAGGCTGGCCTTTGATGCCTGTAGGCTGCAGCCTCAGGATCCATGCTAAGAACAGGCATCAGTCAAGGCATCAGTCTCTTCAAAGATCTAGAGACTCACTGTGCAGACTAGATGGGGGATTCCTGTTCTGGATTTTCCCTTCTGTTGGGTTTTCTAAAACTGGTTTTAAAAAAATAATATCCCAACCTCCCCGAATGCAGCAGGTTATCTCATTGATAGCAGCCCTCTTCAATGTTTCCTCTAAGGTCTGCCATTTTTAGATGTTCACTTTAAACTAGAGGCCTAGCTGAGTTTTTGGGGAGGTTATTTGGGGCAGGTAGGTTGGTGACTGCTGGAAGTTCAGTCTTGAAAATCAACAAAACGTTAGGGACTGTATTCTTTTGCATCAAAAGCTTTCTCTCGATCATTTTGTTCAGAATAATATTTAGATTTCTGTTAAATCTTCACTGTTGTCATGGATGAGAGAGGCTTGTTAAAGAACTGAAGAGTTGGAGCTTTACTTTGAAAATACAGATTTTTCTTCCTGAACATTGAAATAACATGTGATATTGGGAAAAATAAAAACCCTATCCTAGTGATTAGTATAACCATGAATATTTGTGAACCAAGAACTGTGTGTGGTGAAAGCCTTTATGTAGCTGATCATGGAATTGTCTAAATGAAAGAACTCAAAAGGAAGAATTAAAAAATACCAAAGATTGTTGTAAGATGCTCCTGATGACTCTGCTTCTGCTCTGCTCTTGGAAGCACTGATTTATGTAGAAAGGAAATAATTTTTGCTGACTGGAATCTCATTTCCTTCTTGAATTCCAGTGGAAAAGGTGCAGACAGTGTCTCATTTGGGTAACACTCTCACTTTCCCCTCCCTTCCTATCTGTTACCCAAACCCACAGAAAATCGTTCTCAGGTGTTCTTTGTATCCCAGCAGAATTAGGAGAGCACATCACCCAGGAGTTTAGAGAATGGCTTTGCAGATGTGGCAGAGGTGTTCTCCTTTCTTCCTCCTTCTGATTGTACTAATTACACATTCCTCAGAGCTGGAGCAGTGACAGGAGACAGGATGCTGTGGTGAGCCCTACAGTGCAGACAGGCAAGGGGATTGTGTTTGGAGACAATTTACTGGGTTTAGGTATCACAAAATAAACATTGGTGTGCAGGTCATATAAATAGAAGGGAAAAACACATTGGAAAGGTAATGGGGATGCTTTTGGACAACTTTCATTTTCTCTGTCCTGATTTTGATTATCTAATGCAGCTGAAAAAGAGAGAGATATAGCTATATATAGATATATATAATCTTTGAAATTTGTGATTATTCTAGGTAAAAAGACAGGATGTGAGGAGAGAAAGGCACTGCACTGTCTCAGCTTCTTATTTTGGCTTGTCCTAGATGCCTTCCCTTAAAGCTTGAGTTGATGCTGTTTGGTAGCCATTATTAGGGCTGTAGAGTGCTGAAGTCAGAATTAAATCCATTTTAAAATAAAACATGTGTTTCTATCTTCTAATGTGAAAAATACCATCAAAATGCCATAAGTTTTGAAGCTCTACAGCAGGTGGGCACCCAAATGGTTTGGTTTGGCTGGACTGATGGTGTGCATGGTGCTGCAAGGGTTGGAAGTGTGCAGGAGCTGAGGATCAAGCTCTGCCTGCCTGAGGAAGTGACAGTTGGTTAAACTGGGCAGAATCACTGCATTGCATTTAAATGAGGAAGCTCCTGGCGTCCGTGGTTGAGACTTCCAACAGTGAAGTCTGTTAGAAAGGCTGAATGTTGCAAATAATTGTACCTTACTGCCACTTATCTGCTACATCTCAGTGCAGTATAGGATGCTTTTCACTGCCTTGAATATAGCTAAGGTGACTTTAAATAAATTTTGCATCTTGGCGTCTTTGCATCAGTGAGGATTTAGAACTGGGGGTGAAATAGTTCAGGCAGGGTGTCCAGGTCCTGCTCAGAGCAGAGTGGTGGTCAGGAGTTCTTTGCATCCACAGCTGCTTTGGGAGTGATGCGCTGGTGGAACCAGGGGTTTGCACTGCTTCAGGCACACAGCAGCTTCTGGCTTTTTAGGATGTCTTGGCAGTGGCTGAGGAAGGAAAAAATGTACCAAATATCAGAGTAAGCAGCAGGACTCAAGGGCACACTACTGATTCTTGCAATCATAGAGCTTCATGTTAACATAATTAGCTTTACATGTCCTGCAAATGTTTCTGCCATGCAGACAGTCCAGAAGCAGGTATTTATTGACATCTAAGCAGCCATTGCCCTGGAAGGAGAACCTATTTAATTAAGAAAAAAAAAAAAAAAAAAAAAAAGTGACTTCAGTAGTCAGTCTGTAAGATTTGCTGTCTGCCTGTGTGTGCTTGTGTTACTGAGTAAGCAAAGAAATCAGAGGTCTAATGTGTGATTTAGCTGTGTGTTAAAGCAGTGGTGGACAGGAACACAGAGCTCTGGTGCAGGCTGAGGAGCAGAGCAGGAGACAGGCAATGTAACCTCCTACAGAGAAGGATGGGCTTGGATTGGGCTCCAGTCTCCAACAGAAGATCCAGTCAAGAGGTTTCTTCTTCAAGTGTGTGAACAGAAAACTGACTTAACATGCAGCTTGCAACCGAAACAAGCCATATGTCAAAGGACATATACAGAGTTTTCAGGAATACAGAAACTATGAAGGAAGTTGAGTTATTCTGTTGAATCTCTTCTTGTCTGATTGCATTTGTGAGTAGCCGTCTCATCCACCGGCAGTACTAAATGTTAATTTTCACTATCAGGTATACATGCAATTGCAAAGTAAAGAGTTTGGCTTCTCAGATATTTGATTAAAAACCACGCATCCCTAGTATATTATTGATCAGACTGAACGTTATTTAAATAGGATAATACTGAATGTAGAGTGCACATACAAACACTCCCAGGAAGATGATGTTGTTTCCTCTTGTTCTGTGGGAGGGTTGATATCATTGCTCAGCATTCTTTGTGGTATTGATCATGTCTACATAGCAGGCACATTGTCTAGTTCTGTAACTGCTCTAATACAGTTGTATTCAACCACACAGTATTCAGAAACTTTTTAAATTAGAAAATGGTTCTTGACACTCATTCCCTTTTTGTTGGTTGGTATCATCCTTTTCTTTGCTTTATTCTCCAGTCCTCTTAGAGACTTCTGTGACCTGCAGTGATTTGTCTCATTTTTATTTCTGCTCCTCCTCATTATGTTTTATAAACATTGTGTGCACTCAAGGCATTATTGCAGTTTTGAGGTCTGGCAGCACATGGCAGCTCTCTGAACTGTGGCACCACAGTTTGTGGTTATTGTGAACTTCCTGGTACTGGGTGACATTTGTGTTAAATCTTTCACCCTTTCTGAGGAGGAAGCGAGGCTTTACTTTTCTCATGTATGTTATGCATTTGAACACTACAATAAAAAGAGGGTTGTGAGTATGGAAGCTTCTTAGTGTGATACCAGTGTGGATGCAGTCCTAATCCTTTTTGACAGTGTGATTTAGTATTTCAGGTAACATGAAAATTGACATCAATTAGTTTATTACAGGCTGCTTGTGAGATAGATCTTCTGCTCAGATGGGTAGTTCTGCTCCCATCACAAGATACTCCAGAAGCTGAAACAATGGTACAATTTTTGCCCGTTGATAAATCTGTTATTTCTTCTGCAGGAGCATGAATCTGAAGGTGGGAGAACCCCACTAATGAAGGCTGCACGAGCTGGTCACTTATGCACCGTGCAATTCCTTATTAGCAAAGGTAAATGCTAGTTGCATAACTAATTAAAAAACTTAAAATGCCACTTTACAATGCCACATGTTTGTGATCCATATTCAAAATTATTCTGGTTATATGTATATGAGCATGTGTCAAACTCCAAAGATTTTTGAATTTCATGTTGTTTAGGATAGAATTAATTACAAAATATTTTGCTAGTTACTCTTCCTACTCTGTTGTATAGATTAGATTTGAAGTAGAGCAGATATTTTCAGTTTCTTAAAAAAAGCACTTCCTCCTTCAGAAAAGCACATCAAGTACTGTCTGAAACAGTAGCAACTGCACCACACAGTGATGCTGCTCAGAGGGAACATTTGGAATTGTGCCTCTTACACCATGTGTTCCCTCACTTAACACTTACAAGCCCACTGTTGCTGCTGCAACTTCCTTGTCTTTACAAGGTGAGGAGGAGGATGTGTAGAAGCCAATCAGTCAAAATCCCTTTTGCTCTTTCGCTAGGAGTGTGTAGGAAGTAATTGGATTACAGGAGTAAAGTTTGTCTCTGTTCCACAAAATACTGTACTTATTGATACCTTTTCATAAGAAATTTCTCTGTGTTAATTCTATGCTCATCTCTTTCCAGGTGCCAATGTGAACAGAGCTACAGCCAACAATGATCACACAGTGGTGTCCCTGGCCTGTGCTGGAGGTCACCTGGCTGTGGTTGAGCTTCTCCTGGCTCACGGGGCAGATCCTACTCATCGGCTCAAGGTATTCACTTGCAGCTCTCATGTTTTATAGGTTCTGAAAGAACCACCTGGCTGATTTAGGAAATAGTAAATTTAAGTCATAGAATTGTATCTTATGTGGGGATGCTATGCTGGAGAGCAAAACTCATCTTCTGGCTTTTTGTTTCTAAAATCTCACTTCAGGATGGTTCAACAATGCTCATTGAAGCTGCCAAGGGAGGACACACAAATGTTGTTTCTTACTTGCTGGATTACCCAAACAATGTTCTGTCGGTTCCTGCAGCAGACTTGTCCCAGCTCACACCTCCATCTCAGGATCAGTCTCAGGTAAGGCATGAGGAGTTTTTTTTAAATAGCACCATCAGTGTTGGGAAGAAACTCTTGCATAGTCATTAATTTCAAAATGAACGTAGACAGTGGAAGAAATCTTAAAAACCCTGCACACATGAGAATGATAGAGAGTGAGAGAATTAGTTGGTGCTACCTGCAGAGACCTGAAGAATACGTTTTCATTTCCCTTTTCTGCTCTCTGGACAGTCCCAAACCTAGGATTTCAAAAGGATGTTGTGTTCTTTCCTGCATTTGTTTGATATTTTGGTTCAACAGTTCTAAAGCCTTGTGGTAGTACCCCTCACATGGTGTTAGTGATTCTGTTTGTTATATAAAAGAAAATATGTTGTGTAAATTCAGAATTCTGCAGTCTGAAGAGGCAGCTGCAGAGGAGTTAGCTGATTAAAACCCTAAAGGAATTAACAGTTTTCCAGCCAGCACAGCCTGGGATCTTGCACAGAGTAGCACAGTTAACTTTGACATGTTGTCCCCTGTAAAAAAGCAAGGGTCAGGTCATACCAAGAGGTAGAATATACAGTTTGAGAAGAGTGACCAGGAGTACACTGCAGTTGTGTAGCTGTGTATTAACACTGGAAGATGTGGTCTGCCAGAGGGGGTCTTTACCTGAGCGTGTGTCTGTGCCTCTGTTTCAAGGTTCCCCGTGTCCCGGTGCACACGCTCGCCATGGTTGTACCTCCCCAGGAGCCTGACAGGACCCCTCAAGAGAACTCCCCACCTCTCTTGGGAGTGGTGAAAGGTCAGTATGTAGCCACGCAGAGAGTATATGTGGTTTGGAAATGGATAGACCAGGGACCATTTATTGGAGCTTATGCATAGCGTAGTCCATTCCATCAGTTCTTGAACACTTCTAATGAAATATGACTTAAAATTATTTTATGTAATTCATAGTTTTTTCCTTATTTTCTTGCATTCTACAGTAGAGCAACACTGGTTCTAACCTTTATTGTGCCTGTTCTAATTTATTAGAATTATGCTTATTCAGTTTTTTGTGGAAGAAAATGCTTGTGGTAACTGCCCTAGTGCAGACAGATAAAAAGTTAATGTACTCTAGGTGTGGTGTTCACTTTTGAATATTGTACATTGGACTTCTAGAATAGTTGCAGCTGTTGTCCATGAACCTGATGCACCAACTTTTTTCTGTTCCATCAGTAGCAAAGCAAACATCATTATAAAATATCAGTGCAGATCTACTTACAGGAGAGTTTTTGCTGCATTAGTAATAGTTCACTTGTGAGTAATTGCAACATCAGAGTTTTTGCATTGAATGTGGTCAAACTGATTGGTTAAAAATCTTTGCAGTTATTAAATTGCAATTAGGGAGTTTGTTTCCAGCTGTGGATTTTATAACAAATTCTTTGTATCTGCTAAGTCAGCTCAGAAAGAGAAGCAGATTCTCAAGTGCAAAGTTACAAACTGCAGCTCCTAGTGATCTACAGTTTTGGATGGGGAGCATAAGCATTACAGTATCCAAAGCTCTGGTAACTAGATCTGCTTAAACCCTTTGTTTGAGGAAGCACCAAGCATTTCCAGAGCAAACAATCAAACCTAAACCCCTTAGGGGCACAGATAAAGAGAGGAAAACATAATGTACCTGCTGGTGTCTGAATGTGCAGCTGTGCCCCCTCCATGCATATCCCATGTGTGTGACCTCTCAGATGCACTTGCTGTCTCATTTCCTAGGATGTGCAACACTTGATGTTTTGGATTTCAGAAAAATGAATACCAAACAAATGAAAACAATATACAACTTCTGGTTCAAATCACCCACCAAAAATATATATATACCATATATAAAATATATATACCAGCCTGTGTACCCTTCAGTTCAATGCCTGTTAGCACTGCGGAGTGGGAGTGTTCTGGGAGCACATTTTGTGATGCATGGCAATCAGCAAGGGATTAGTTGATGCTGAGTCAGAAGACTGAAGTTAAAAGCTAAAAGTTTCATTTTGTTTAATCCAATTATGAAAAGCAAATAGTTGACTGTAGTTTAGGAAGCAGCTCTCATTACAAACACCTTACTGCCAGTGTCAGCACATCCTGAGGTGTGTTTTTTGCAGTACTGTGATGTTGGGACTGGTACAGGGAGATCCCATTGTTCGCAGGGGTTCAGGACATGCTTCATGCGTGTCAGCAAAATTCATCTGTGCTGCGTTGCAGGAGATGCAGCAGTCCCAAATGTGTCATTGGGCTGATGAAGCATTCCCAAAAGCTCTGTGCAAAGCTCTTTGTGTCTGTCAGATCTTTAGGGGGAAAATGGTGTTTTTGTGCTAAACACTGTGCTCATTGCAGTGCAGAGTTGGTGTGCTGTGCTGAACTGCCTTTTGTGACATGTTAACATGGCTTTAATTCACCAGGCTTCCATCACTAAACTTGGGAGAGGAGGGGCAAAAGAGGGGGTGAGTTGAGGTGTGTGTTATTTCTGAGGCAGGAGAGCAGTCAAGTTCTTGCATAACAAAATTGTTTATCTGGGCCAAAACAATTACTTGCCTTCAATTAAAGTAGCCCCTGAGTTGTTGTATAAACTGTGAACTGCTGGGAGGCTGGAGAGCAGTACCATGCCTCCTTAACCTTAGCACAGTAAGATTTCTTGATGGACCTGTGTGAGTTTTGCAAGAATTACAATAGTGACACTTGGTTTTATGAAGAGTTCTTGGCAAGTCAAATGTAAAACGTGAACACATTTAAGTGTTCCTATTACAATTCAGATATGATATGAGGTTTTTCAAGAGGAATTTATGGTCTAATTTGGAATTTTATTATTATTCTTCAGTAAAGCATGGAGGCACACGGAATCATTAACATTTGGATAATTACTTTGGCAAAGGATTTAATATTGGTTTTTAGCAACTGAAAAGAGAAACACTTCAGAGGCAACAGTGGATCTAGAGGCTTAGATAAAGGTGTCATACCAAGATAGTAACTTGGAAAGAACTGAAGAAAGATAAGGTGAAAAAAGGAGCAGAATTAGTTATGGGACTGACCAGACCTCAGCTCCTACTTGCTTAGAAAGAATTCTCAGTGCACTACATTTAGCACGTCTGTTTGTGTCCATGTAAAAGAAATCCCAGTTCAGCTCTTTTTGCTTCCATGGGAAGAGGCAGGAGATCCCTTCCCTGGTGGATTCTGCCCTTGCTGAACAGGGGCAGGATTGCTCAGCAGCAGCTGTGGTGCAGCAGCTCAGCACAAGGAGCTTTTTGGGTACAAAACCCAAGTGTGCTGCTTCCACAGGCCTGTCCAGTGCAGGGCTGTGCTGCAGCTCCTCGTGGCCCTGCTCCACGTCCCTGGGAGAGGGGCCTGCAGCCCAGCCCAGCCCAGGGCACAGTCCAAAGGAGTGCTGCTGGATTTCTGCAGGAAAGCAGCTGCTGAGAATCCCCTCTGTTTTGTAAATGCAAGAGACTGGTTCCTGCAGAGCCTTGTGCCATGTGCAGGGCTGGAGCACAGAGCACACTCCGGATCCTCATCAAACATGCTGGGACAAAGGGATGCTCAGGGAGCCTGTGGAAAGCAGCAGGGTTGTTTTCTTAGTCAAAAGATTTTTACTTACATCAGCTGTTTTTAAATGTGTCAAAGTTCAAGGTAGTCTGGTTTTGGAGAATGAGGTATCAGGTTTTCAGTAATTTTTTCTCCAGATTTGTTTTACTTCATACTTACTCTGAAATTGTGCTACAACTTAACTAATTAGCCTAAAGTGAGTACTTAAACCTGTCAACATGCTGTCTTCAGACTTTTCTAGTGTCATTTTTAAGTGGGCAGTAACTTGCAGCAGTTCTCATTTGGGGTGCAGGGTTTTTTTAGAATTACACAAGACCAAATAGACTTATTCAGGTGAAAGCTGCCTGCCTTTGATCCCTGTGAGGGAGACCAGAGTTCCCTTAAAGTTGAGTGGTATTTCTGGAATCTCTAAGCTTTCTCTACTGGAATCTCTAAGCTAGATATTCAGTATATGGTATTTCCAGGATCTCCATGCTAAATCCAACAATCTGATGGTGTGGAGAAGGGGAAGAAAAACAAACTCTATGTAACTTCAATAGATACAAATTCACAAAATATTTCTACTCTGATATCTGACTTCTATGCCTAATACTGAGTTATATATCCCAGCAGAGACTTCATGCATTGTGTGATTTAATAAAAATAGGGGCCAGGTTAACAGTAAAACTAGGAAGTTACATGACTTTCATAGAGGTAAAAACATTAGTAAGGCAAATTGATATTCCTGCTTTTCCAGCTTTTGCATTTTGATTTTTACCAGAGTTTTCTACTGCACAGTCCCAGCTGTCTGTTCATTAATGTGCTTCAACATCTTCTGATTAACCCTTGCCATTTCCTCCTGGAAACTTCCTGCCTGGGTCAGCAACTAGCCCAGGTATCTGGGATGAGTTTCCAAGGGAGATTTCACCATCCATGCCTCCTGACTTCTGAACTTTACTAATACTTCCTTTGTAGACTTAAAGACTTTTTTCCGCAAATCCTCAGCCGTGCAGGCAGGTGATTTGACACCCAGACATGTGTATGTCCCCAGGAGCATAAATGTGTAACAACCTTTTCACAGTGGTTTATGAAATTCTGCTCCTTTGAAGCTTCAGTCACCTGCTTGCCACCAACTAATTCAATTACATCTTAGCAATTTTCCAGTTATATACTGTGAATCCACCAGAGGAGACTTGGGAAGAAGACCTAAGATTGGAAAGTAACTGAAATTTTGGAGTGGCTGAAAATGGAATTGAGCTTGGCTTGTTTGCAGCTGTGTAACCATTGCCTGTTGGACAGCATTGCACGTATTCCCTGCAATTTGCCATAGAAACAGCTGCAGGAGTGATAAAGACTGGCAGAATTACTCCATGGTTCCAGGAGGGATACTGTGACCATACTCAAAGTCATCATTCAGCCTTCCACCAATTAACCTCTTCTTTATAAAGAAGAATTCAGCATGTATGAAAAACCATGTAGCAGATGAATTTGCTTGGGAAGTGTAGGCTTATTTTTTTTCCAAATTAGCAAGATTATGTAATACTGTACTTTGCATTTGTGTGTGTATGGAGCAACTGATTGTTTCTCCAGGTCCTTAGAGATGAGTTTCTTACTGATACAAATAATAGTTAAGCACAGAATTTTCATGAAAATTCAGTATTGAGTTCATTTTATTCATGTTGATGAGGCTGGTGAGTTTTAATTGCAAGCTGCAAATTGAACTCTCAACTTCTGAGTGAAATCATATTTACAAAAAGAAATCTCAAGTGCAAGAACAATGGACAAGCAATTCTGTTACAGAGCACACAAATGACATGGTGATTCATACAGATTTATATAACAGGGTCTCCAACAGAAAAGATGTATTTGAATGTATAAATGTGTATCACACAGCTGACTTTTTTCTTACTGTCATTTTTTATGCTGGAAAAAAAACCCTTTTGGATGTTACTGTTTGGATTTTGATCCACTTCTTTTTTCATTTGACAATGACAACCAAAATTAAGGAGCTGCTAACAAATCTCAGAATTTTGTCAAATAAAATGTAAAGTATAATACAACTGGCAGCCACATAAATTAATTCTTTCCTGGGAGAAGTGACATCCTATGGATTATAAGTCAGACCTAGAAGAGCAACTTCCTTGAGATCATAACCACTCATCAGGAAATATGGTATCAGATTTGTTTGTTGGCAGCAATTGAATAAATACTGAATGTGTTCTAAGCAAATTTAAATTAGAAGAGTTCAATTGCTTGAGAAAGCCACCTGAGGACTACAGAACTGAAGGGTATTTTTCCTGGTCCTTGCTCACAGTGTTTAGGGACTTTAAATGTTATTTGCAGCCAGAAGCATTAAAACCTGGTCATGGTTTCCTCTCTGTGTGCTACAGGCTGCTTAAGAAACAGGAATGATGCCTGGGAGAGGTTCATTGGGGTGAGGGGGGTGTTGGCAACTCAGGTCTGTGGGAGATGATCTTAAATGTATGGGAGGAGTACAGGAAATTGCCACAGGGAACACCTATCACCTCCTGGAGAGAAGGGAGATCAGAGAGGTGGATGGGAAGCTGTGTCTTACCCTGAGTCATAAATGTTGGTCACAAACCTGGCTGAAGATCTGTGCATGCTCCGCAGGAATTGTGGTGAAGGCTGAATTGGACAGAGTAGGGACCAGAACTTGTGGGAATGTGGAAATGCAAATGAAAGAGCAATTGGTGATACTGTTCACAAAATAATTGGGGAATCAGTTCCTCCTTCACGCTGTGGCTTTCCTGGCATGCCCAGAATTACTCTGGGTTTGCTGATCAGTATTTTCCCTGTAATCATGGTACTGGATGGCAGGTGGTATCTGTGTAGCAGCATCTGGATTTCAGTCATCTTCAGTGTAAATAACTTAGCTTCATATTAAACAAATCTTCTAAAAGTGATGAAAATAGTTGGCCTTTAGAGGCCAGATTGACAGCTTAATGTTGCTAGGTGTAATTTGGTAGTTGATTGTTTAGATGACTGATACTGCCCTCAAAAGCTAAATGTATAAAATAATTTTTTTTAAAAAACGGTTGAAATTATTATGATCTGGCCTGTGACTGGATTCTTAAGTCTTACTGTATTTATGTATTTCAAAAGTGAAAGCATAAAGTGTGTGTTCATAATTATGTACTAAAATGGGCACAGTATTTTTCAGGATATTGTAATACAGAGATTTGGATAAACCAGGAAATGCTATTTTTTAGTACATCCAATATTTGCATATTCAAAGCTGCCAATAGTGTAGCTTCTCCACCTCTGGTTTGACCTGACTGTGCTGGTGAACGTGTCAGGTTTAGCAGATCTTTCTTCCTACCCCTCGTCCTCTTCCAATATCTCCACTTACAGGTTGAAACTGTTTTCTGGCATAGAAAGGGTGATCTGGAACCTGAAAAGTGGCTCTGCTATCTAATTAGCAGCTGATTAATGTGAATTTCTGTAACTTTTCTGGAACTTGAGAGCCCACCTGGTCTCCTAACACCTGTCCTCAGAAAGTGTCCCAGCTTTCCCCGGTGATTCCTGGTTGGAGCTGCTGTCTCAGCCCAGCCCTGGCTCCTCAGCCCAGCCCAGCTCTCGGGGTGGGGCTGAGCTTCTGCTCCTTCCTTCCTCTTGTGCTCCTAGAAAAGCTTTCCCATGGCAGGCTTTTCTCCCAGCTCAGCTGTAATTGAGAGGGATAACACTGATACTTTATTACTTGGGAGGCCCTTCCAGCTGCAGCTTTTCTTTCCTAGGGTGATAGAAGGTGTCCAGAGCTGCTGGGTTGTGGGAATGCCTTGTGTGAGGTGGGAATGATGGACACAGCAACCTTAGGGGTGACATTAAGCAGAGCGGGTTCCCATCTCAGCTGAGGGCAGGGTTCATTGCAGTTTGGTTACTGTAGCAGTGGAGCACAGCTTAGTTTCAAAACGATATGGACAAGCCTCTCAGAGATTTTTGTGGAGTACAAATGTATTTCTCAAGAGTGGTCTCAAAAACCTGTAAATTACACTTGTTAAGATTAGAGGATAACCCCTGAGTGGGTAACCCCAAAGAGGCCACGGGGTTTGAGTGAGTTTGAGCTAAAGAGCCACAGCCAGCACAGAGCCAGGGATTGCTGAACTTTCCCCAGATTCCAGATTGTCTGCTGAGAAATTGGCTGGGGACTCATGGTTTGGAGGCAAAGTAACAGCAGTGGTGGGGAGAGGTGCTCAGCTGGACCTGCTGACCCTCACAGAGTGTGGAGCTGCAGAAGGAGCATCCAGGGGCTGTGGGATGCTGGGCTGTTTCCTGGGGTTGTTGAAGGGTGACTGTGGGATTCTGGGCTGTTTCCTGGGATTAGTAAGATTCTTGTTGTTTGTCATATAATTAGATATAGTTTGCTTTCCCAGGAGGCTGCTGAAGGTATGCAGTACAGAGTTGGTCCAATTCTATTTTCATATTTGTTCTTTCTCCTTATAAGAGAAAAATGTCATGTTTGTTTGGTTTACAATTAGTTCCTCCAAAAAGGATTAATTTCAAAGGGAGGTGTATGTGACTCTTGTTTCAACAGCAGTGGAGAGTGAAGTTGTTTGTGAATTTGTGTATTGGTGAAGGATGGCCCAGAGAGAACTAAATCTGTGTTTCAGGAAACTTAATCCTTCCAGGGCTAGTGACTGATCCATGACTTAACTGTGTAATGTTTAGGTGACTTTATTAAACCATGGCTCAAACTGTACATCATTGTAGTTCCCCTTTTAATGATTAATTAGGCAAGTCTGCTTTGTAAAACCTCAAGTTTTCTTTCTTTTTTTTTTTTTAAGGCTCCATTTATCAGTGTTTGGGTAAAGCACATGAGTATTAGCACAGAAAATTATTTAATCAGGCTAAAACCTTTCACATTTTTAATTAAAGTTCTGACACTGAAGTAATAATTAAAATTTCAGCACTTAATAGATTCCTTTCAGTAAGATGTGACTAGAATTTCCCAGATGTGGCTTTTAGGAAAGCAGCCATGGGTTGTTTGAGGGCAGTCAGCAACTGGGAAGGCCTGCCCAGGTTTGGTGGGCCTTGGTGAAGGTTATTTTTAAAGTATTTATAATGAACAGAGTTGTTCATTTGTTACTGGAAGGGAAAGTGAGCAAGTTGTTAGTTCGGTCCCAGCATTTTTAAAAAGGTGCTAAAACTTCACACTCCATTTGAAAGCACTAAATTTGCAGTGGCAGGATTCTGCTTGTAATGTGAAGGTGAATGCTACAATGTTTGGAGAAATCCTAATTCAAAGTATCATCTTACTGTCTGGTTAGTCTGCTCTCAACTATAGACTCTTTCTGCTCCTAGCCTTGCTGTTGGAAGGCAGCCTCTGGAAAATACTCTTACTTTAGGCTCTGCACACACAGAAGAACTTTGGGAACTCAGTAAATCATGTAAATTGCCTTGCTGTTCATGCTGATTCCCGTTCCCAAGTGCATTGTCACATATGTCAGAAATTGTCGTGGTTCCTTGTGAGATTACAATAGCTGTGCTCAAAGGGATGCGAGGATCAATATTGAAAATCCCATCTATCTGCTTTGTCCTTTCTTGTCTTAACATGGAGCATAGGGTTTACCTTTCTGTGCTTTGACAGATGTGCAGTGTTAGTTGTAAAGAATTCTTTTATTTTTTTTATTATTATTATTTTTGGTGGGTGAGAGGGGAGGTTTGGGGTATCTTCAGCATGGCATTTTTTCAAACATTTTTCATGTGCTTAGGTGCATCCAAGCAGAAGTCAAGTTCCCTGCAGGTAGCAGATAAGGACCTACTGCCACCTTTTCACCCATACCAGCCTTTGGAATGCATAGTAGAAGAGACTGAAGGCAAGCTGAATGAACTTGGACAGAGAATTAGTGCTATTGAAAAAGCACAACTTAAATCATTGGAATTAATTCAAGGTGAACCTTTAAATAAAGATAAGATTGAAGAACTTAAAAAGAACAGAGAAGAACAAGTACAGAAGAAGAAGAAAATATTGAAGGAGCTGCAGAAGGTGGAAAGGCAGTTGCAGATGAAAACCCAACAGCAGTTTACCAAAGAATATTTGGAGACTAAAGGTCAGACAGACACACCACCTGCCCTGCAGCAGCAGTGCTCACTTACAGGGGTCTTCCCAGAAGTGGAAGCCGATAAGGGTCTGCCAGAGGATAACTTTGCAGGGTTACCTCAGGTTGACACAATCTTGTCTAAAGATGATGAGCAACACCGGTCTCCACCACCTGCTGAACAAATAGAGTTTGTCCCTATCCAGCCTTTGCCAGCACCGCAATGTAATTTTTCTGGTAACTTAGGTTATAATGGGACAGAGTCTCTTGAACTTCAGAAAGCATTAGGGAATCAGCAGAATGTAGGACAGCAGCAGCAAATTGCTGGGCAGGGGCTCTTAGTTCAAGAACCAGACGGATTAATGGTTGCCACTCCAGCACAGACGCTTACCGACACTCTTGATGACCTAATAGCAGGTGGGTTAAGAAATATACCTATTTTTGCATTAATTTGTGTGCTCAGTTTCCCTCTCTCTCCTTCCCTCCAAATACGTCTTGGGGTTTTCCAGTTTGGGAATACTTGCTTAAGAATAAAGTTCCTGATTAGTGCTATTAATCCTAACAGTGACTTCCAATTCTAACATGACACTTTTAAATATCTTTTTTTCCAAAGTGCAAAACTTCCTGTACTGGACACCTGTTTTAGCCCCTTTGGCCTCATCTTTTTCTGTGCTTCTTTAAAAAAGCCTCATCATGAATAATTAGTAGTGCCCATTAGGAAACCCAAAAGCATGATTTATATCTTCTGTAGAATTTTCTGTGCAGGCTTATCACTGACTTTCTTCAACGTGTTAGCCATCTTTAGAAAGAGCCAAATTGTTGTCACTTTTTTGGACAAACACGTCTCTCTCCTTGCTGCTGGAGCTTAAGCACAGCCTGGAATCCGCGCACAACGCTCCGTTCTGTGATGGCTTGTGTTTGCAGAATCCCTGCTAAACCCTGGGTGTTGTACAGGAATATCTGCTGGTTAGATGTTCCACATGGCAAAAACGTGTCCTGTTAGCTGGATGAAAAGCAAAATCCCCAACATCCTTGCACGTGTTGGTACGGTGTGAAGAGGAATGGGAATGCCCCACATCGGGTTGTGTGAGTCCCCTTGTGCAGAAACAGGGATCACTTTGGGTGACTTCATTTCGTGGACTTGACTAGGATTGAGGTTTGCTGCTGGAGGTATGTAGGATATAGCCAGTGTCGTTTGGTCTGTAGTTTTTTTTATTCGGTGTTTTTCAACTTTCTTTGTACCTTGTGCCTGTACCCCTGCCTATTCTTTTCTGTCTGTCTCCCCCTGCCCCTCCCGTTTCGTAGTCACTGCCGTGTCCTCTGATGTCAAGGCTGTAGAAATGTGCAGTGAGATCTCTGGCCAGCCATTCCTGGGAGCCTTTGGAATGATAATTGCATCAAGCTCATGCAAGTCAAGACTACTTGTGACTTTGCAACCTCCCATGGAGCCCAGAGTTAGTAGGGTGGTTGTACCAGCTCCTGTCCTCTCCTCACTGCAATTCCATTTGTTTTATAGAGCATTGGTTTTAGTTCCCCCTGTTCTGGCATGGCGAGCCTCCCTCCCTGCTCTGTAGTGCTCTTAAGAATAGTCAGCCACCATTAAAATATTCTCAATTTTTATTACTCAAAATTTTAGTACTGGAGCGTATAAGGAGGAAAATTTGAATGGGTAATACAAAACATGATCAACAAGGGATTAATCTTTGGAGTAGCTGCTGTTGCTGAGGGTTGAATGTGTCTGGCACAAGGCCATGGAGTCTGTACCCTCTCGTGGTCAGCAGCTCATTCTACAGCCACAAACTCAGTGTCCCCACTGTGAAAAGTGCTGCAGTCCAGCTGAGTGTGAGAACTGTGCTGTGGGAAGAAAGATTGCAAACAACCAGAAAAACCGTATCTTAAAAAGAATTTTTAAACATTGAATAGACATTGGTTTGCTTTCTGAAAACAGCTACTGGTTTTGCTAAGTAATTAAAGACATTTTTTGCTAAGACATAAGATTGACTTATTTCTAACATCACTACAAATAGCGCCTTCTTCTGTATTAGAAATGACATTTACAGAAATGCAACTTGAGGAATCTTTAGCTATTGAGTTCCAGAGGCTTCTGCAAAAATGTATTGGTGTTACTTTATTGAAATATATTTTGTTCTGAAATCCGTAAGTTTCTTTCACTTCCCTCCCCTCCAAAAAAAAAGTCAGAAGATAGATATCTTTCTCACTTTGTAAATCCAGACTGTGTAAAAGTGATCTCCATGTAAATTAATAATCCTACTATATCTCAGATTTATAGCCATGTAAAAACAGACTGTAAATTTACCTACTCCTACTCTGAACTCTTTGATCCACATCTAAAATGGACTTTTCCCACAAACTTACCCATTAGTCCTTAATTTTATAGAGAAATTTTGCACAGTAAGAACTGTTACAAGATCTGTTTTTACATGCCCACTACAGCTGCCAGGTAAAATGGTTCAGGGGTTTGTGCATGGGAAGCCTGGCTTTTAGGGAGCTTGTGTCCCTAAAAGTGACACTTGGGGTGTCACTGAGGGCTCCCCTTGATCCCACTGCTGGAGCTGCAGTGATGTTAGTGAGTGACTCTGGGTTTAGAAGAGGTATGAGCATTTTTATTCCTTCTGAGTATTTCAGTTTGGGTAGGGACTGCTTCAGAAGAACAGAAATTATTTTTCCCTCTGCCCTAAAATACCTTTTGCTGTTGCTTTTAGCAGTGGTGATATCCAGAGGAGGCCATGGGGATGCTCCAAGGGCTGGAGCCCCCCTGCTCTGGACCAGGCTGGGAGAGCTGGGGGTGTTCACCTGCAGAAGGGAAGGCTCCAGGGAGAGCTCAGAGCCCCTGACAGTGCCCAGAGGGGCTCCAGGAGAGGGACTTTGGACAAGGGTCTGGAGTGACAGGACAAGAGGGAATGGCATCCCACTGCCAGAGGGCAGGGTTAGATGGGATATTGGGAAGAAATTCCTCCCTGTGAGGGTGATGAGGCCCTGAGATTGCCCAGGGATTGCCCCTGGATTTCTGGAAGTGTCCAGGGCCTGATTGGACAGGGTTTGGAGGAACCTGGGATGGTGGAATGTGTCCCTGGGGTGGAATGAGATGAGCTTTAAGGTTCCTTCCAACCCAGACCATTCTGGAATTCTGTGATGTAGGAGGCAAATCTTTCCAAGCCTCAGTTGGGACCAGTTGTAAGGGAGAACTTCAGTTTCTATGAAGCTACAAATTTGTATTTTGCTAACCAACTTAACAGTGACAACATACGTAAATGGAGTATTTATCTTAGAATAATGCTGGCAGGATGTGTCAGCTGCAAGGTGTTTAGGTGGTGGATGTCAAGGTGCAAAGTGTCACTGAGTCATGGCACACATCCCCTCTTTCATAAAACTATGCAGAAGTAACAAAATACCTTTTGGAAAGTCAGCTAAAACCTAAAAATGAAGCAGCTCTTTCCACTCCAGAATGTTTTGTTTGTAATGGAGTTTATTTTGATGCACTGCTGCAAAAATCTTGCACCTAAATAGTACATTAAAGGTGTGATTTTTTACAGTCAAAATTTTAACCAGGTTTACAAAAGAGGCAGACTTGGTGCAGTTTAAAGTGGGAAACCAATAAATGAATTTGAAACACAGCTATCATTTTCATTACTCAGTATCAATCTGGTTTCTTGGAGCCTCCTGTCTTGCGTATTTGGAATTTCATTTCAATTCACCTTCTGCATTTTCCATTGTAAATTTTTTAGTTGTAGTATCTGAATTGAGGCTTTTTTCTGGTTTAGGGTATTAAAGATGAGGAACTTTTCTATGTTGATGGGGTTTGTCTCTAGTTGGAATGTTTTTGTTTCTCTTTGTTTTGCTCAGCTGGTATTTTTAGTCAAGAGACTGTGTGTGCTTTTCTGTCCCACTCTTGTCCTGTGAGCTGATGTTTCCAAACTGAAAATTCAGGTGTGTTCTGAGAAACTTTGTTGTTTGGTTCTGACATTCTGGTTGTAGTCGGTGATACAGAATTATGATATTTTAAGGTTAGGATTTGGAAGGTGATATCTGAGTTATTGTGTTGAGGGTTGGTGTTTGGAGTAAAACTGGGGCAGTCTGGAGTGAGGAATGGTGAGCCATGAGAGGAGATGCAGTTACCAACGTGCAAAAGCCTCTGCAGTAGCAGGTTACTGAGAAGCTGCCTGGACAGGCTGAAAGGCTGCTTGGGCTTGGAAAAGGATGATTCTCTCTGTCCTGAAAATCCCAGTTCCTTTAAGGAAAGAGGGAGTGAAATCCAAGTCCAGTATTTCTCAGTGCCAATGCTCACGTGATGACAGCGGTTGGGTAGCCACAGTTTCAGCCTACAGCTGAAACCTCATCCAGAGCTGCTTGCTCCAGGTCCTGTCAATGCTCCAGAGTTGTATTTGGATAAAATACCAGGTTATTGCTTTCTTTTGTTTTACTTATGTTTCCTTTGATATTTTTTTGTAACTTTTAAAATAGTCACCCTTGGCTTTAAAGACCAGCATTCAGCTTCCAAGTCAGATCCTTTGGAACACTGCAAACCCTTCATAGGACGTGAGAAACCTGGATTTTGTCATATGTAGGATCTTTTTTTTCTGTAAGAAAGTCTTTTGAGTATTGAAGCCTGTGGACACATCTACAACCTCTGTCACAAAATTGTCACAAAATCCCTAGAGTCAAGGGCAAGCAGTGTCAGTGCTGCTTTCACAGCAAAGCTGTGGTACCACAGACATTCCATGTTAGTGCCATGTTGGAACCACTGCTACAAGTCATTTTCAAGTTAAAAATCTGTATTTTGCCGCGTGACTTGAGCTGAGATAAACGAGCCCCATGAAACTGGAGGCAGAAGTTCTCAGGCTCCACAGAGCACAAATAACGCTGCTCCTCCATAGGCCCAGCTTGCCAATCACATTGAGGAAATAAAAAATAACATTTCGAAAAATCCTGCCATTTTGTAAACTCAGCAGTTATAGAGGGGGTGATTAATTGATGGGTGTTGTAGGAATATTTGTTAGATTTTATTTTAAACTATATTTTAGACTATCAGTGCAGAGTTTCTTCATTTCTGCTGCCTTTGGTGTTCTCTCTTATGTTTGATATTATTACTGTGCACATGAAGTGCTTAGTGCACACTCGTATGTTTCAAACACATGATGAAAATCTAAAGTATGCAGGAAATACTTTGATATTTTCAGTCATGGTTGTGAAATACAGAGAAATTGTGGAACCTGTGACAGCAACAGTGAATATATTACTTTAAGACCCTTAAACTGGCTCCTGTGGAGTCCCTCTGCACACCCTGCTCTGCATGCACAGCACATGCATGTGGTTTTATGTGTATCTGTAGTTGCAGGAGCTGAAAAAATTGAGGCAGTTTCATCCACAAGGAAAGACCAAGCTTGATTTAACAGAAGTCCTTTACAGGGTGATATTGTGTCAGTATTTTGGAAGGAGTAATATGTAGAAGTCCAGTTATTATCTTGCACGTCAGTGTATTAAGCAAGAAAACAATAGTGTTGCACTAATTAATGCTCATTTGCTGCTGTGATAACCCATAGTGAGCAGATGAAGGTGGGAGCTTTTGTATGTAAAACTTTTAATACAAATCTGGTTTGCTCATGAAGGTTGTAACAGGAATTCAGATCTGGTACTTCACTGCTTAAATGCATTGACCAAATGGTAATGCTGGTTTTGCCTGTGCACCAAGGAGAACTCTTTGCTTAAAAAATGCAACTGAAAATGGAACCTCCCCAAATTTCAGTGAACCCTCCTGCCACATTTCCAGAACCTAGTGGAAGAGACCCCTCTTGCCCTGCTTCAGTGTGCGTTTCCTTTGTCAGGCACTGGCAGCTCTATAGGCTGAATTAGTGGCATTAATGGTCATGTTGGGGCTTTTTCTATGACTTTTCCATCAACACCATTTTCCTATGAGTAATTGCTGGTGTGTAATCTCTCACTGGAATGAGGAGGGTTGAGCTGGGAAAGGTTTGCAAAATTTGTTCTCTAAGTCATTCACAGGTTTGAGTTCATCCTTCATCTTTGCTTAATGCTTACACAAAACCAAAATGCTGCTGCTTATTTCTTACCTGTAGCCATTAGTGTTTTCCTTTAGTTGCTTCTTCCAGGAGTACTGCTGAATACTGTATGTTTTGGAATCACTAAAGCTCACCAGGTGTTCCCTGCTGAGGCTACACAATAGAGACATTTGGCAATTCAGCAGTGACAACACTTGTCCAATCCAGCTGCTCCATCAGCAGGGATTACTGAAGCTAAAGCACACATGGAGTCAGTGTAGGTGTGTTAGACCTTCCTGGCAGGTCATCCCAGCTGATTACAGGGATCCAGGCTCCACTTGGGCTCTCATCAGGCTACAGAGGCAGGCAGGAGTCCTGGCTCTGCAGTCCAGGGAGATTTCTCTGCTTGTTGATTTAAAACTAGGTGGAAAAAAAAAATCGGATTCTCAATTACTAGGTTTTTTTAATTGTTATTTTAAAAAAATAAGATAAAGCTGCATTCCTTGTATCCCTGAGCAATTCTGGATCTTCAAGATGACATCTTTTACAGGCTGTGCATCAATCAGAATAAATTTTAGGGAGCACAGACAGTTTTCAGCTTTCTTATTTTTGTTGACTGCCCCCTCCTGTCTGCTTCCATTCCACTTTCCTGAGTTGGTTTAACTCTGAGACATGATTAACAGTGTGAGTTGCTGTCAGTCATCTTGCTCTGAAAACTTTCTCTGGAGGCTAAGTGTGCACTAACCTTTATGTGAAAAAAATGGGATTAAGAATAAGACTATATTTTTTGAACATTAGGTTTGTGTGTTAGTAATAAATAAATTGCCTGCTTAAACTGAGCATATGATTGAACTCTCTTTAACAGTGAAGGTTAGAATTAGAAAAGGGTAACTAATCACCTTCATAATTCACACTTAATGCATACAGACTAATTCATAAAATTATTTTCTAACTTATCACAGTTTGGAGACAATGCTTAACTGTTTAACTGCTGCAAAGCTGCTTTTTGTTTTTAGGAACATTCCATTTGTTTCCCCCGTTACTGTTTTGATATTAGACCATTGCAGTTTTATGGAACTTAATATTTTTCATATAAAATGAGACATTCCTGAGAGTGGGTTACTAACCTGGTGTTCACTTTCAGCTGTGAACAGCAGAGTGCCCAGCGGCTCCAGCAGCTCCTCGCACACTGCGGAGTCCCCGATGCCCGAGCCCTGCCCGCAGGCCGCCAGCAGTGTGCCCCCACAGTCCGTGCTGCCCATGTACCCCTCAGTGGACATCGATGCACATGTGAGTAACTGAGGCGAGACTGGAGTGGGCTTGCTTTCTGATCAGCTCTGAAAGGAAAAAAAAAAGTTGTCTGTATTTTTTGTTTCTGAATATCTGCTTCGTTTTCTTTCCTGTGCACGAAGACTGAAAGTAATCACGACACTGCGCTGACCCTGGCGTGTGCGGGAGGGCACGAGGAGCTTGTGTCTGTGCTGATCGCCCGTGGTGCCAATATTGAACACAGAGACAAGAAGGGTAAGGGAAAGCATGACACAGTTTGGCCATGAACTGCAGCCTGAAACAGTGAATTTCAAAATGTGAATTGCATTCTTGTACCTCAGGCAGTAACACTGGTCATACAAAGCCAGTGAGTTTCTGTCTGCACCTGAGTGGTCTTAAGCAGATTTGTGAAACGTGAGGCACTTCTGTCCTTACAACTCTACAAATGACCTCAGCAAGGTGGACAGAGGAGCTGATGGGGGTAACCAGCCAATCTTGGCTGTCAGAGCTGAGTGGTGGCAGTTGTCAGGTTGGGTGTCATTGTTCTCAGCAACAGAGTTCAGCAACATCTCACATCTTTTAGAGATAAGAGAACAAAACCACCACGCCACGTGTGTTAGAGCTCACACTGACCACTGGCAGTCAGCAACACATGCAGAGCAGATGTGGTCACTGGTTGGAACTTAATTTAACAGGAATTATGCAGAAAGCCGTGACTTCTCCAAGAAGAGGAGGTGGTCAGAACTTAATCCAAACTGATCGCTGCAGGCACTGTTTAAATTTCTTTTGAACAGCCTTTGGCTGGAATCAGAGCCTCAATGTGACAGGGTCAGAAGAGGCTTTGGAAAGGCTCTGACACTGTGGCATCCAGCAGGAAACCCCCAGCCTGAAGAAGAGACGTGATCAACAAAAGTCATTGTGAATCAACCTATTTGTGCATTTCTGCTCCTTAATAATACTACTGAGATACTCAAGGTTGCTTTTTAATGCTTCTTGTGTTACTAGGTTTTACGCCTTTGATTCTGGCTGCAACTGCTGGACATGTTGGTGTGGTGGAAATCCTTCTGGACAAAGGTGGGGACATAGAAGCGCAGTCGGAGCGCACAAAGGACACCCCGCTTTCCTTGGCATGCTCCGGTGGACGCCAGGAGGTACAGACGTCCCCAAAGGGCTTCAGTTGTCACTTGCAGATAGGGGGGTTTTATACAGTGTTGGGTTTCTTCTGTTGTTGATACGTCTGACTTTTTTTTCTGGAAGGTTTTTCACCTGTTTCTGTGTAGCTAATTAAAGACTTTTTCCTTTCCAAGAAAGGAAAAAGGAATTTAAGACTTTTTTCTTCTCTCCCTTGCCTATCCCATGGTCATGGTCACTTGGTCACATGGTCATTTGTGATAACTTGTGGTCTTTCTTCAGTCAGTGTATCCTCACATGCTAAGTACTTCTGTGAGGGAAGCAGATTTTTATTGAATAACTTTATTCACTGAGCACTTCCCTCATCCATCTTTTCTCAAACCTGGAACAGCTGGTGCAGGCACACAAGGACAGAAACTGGGATTTGTGTGGGCAGTATGTGGCGTTAGTGATAATGCACAGAGCTGATGAGTGCAGATGCAATGCAGGACACACTGTACCTGTGTTTTAAGGATTTTTCAGAGTTCTGTCAGATTTCTCTGTGTGTGTTGTCCAAATAAGATTTGTGAAATCCTTCCTATTTCAGTCATGTGCGTAGTACCTTAGAAGATGGCATGGAGATGGCCAAGAGCTCTGTAGTAAATTAATATAAGGATTAAAATAGTTGGCCAAAATTGAAAAGTTTCCATTTTACTTTTGAATTGCAGTTCTTTAACAGTAAAAGTGCTTCTCATAGAAAAAGGCAAGATCAGCATGGCCTGTAGTAGTAGCATTATATATTGAGCTACTGAAGTCTTCTGTTCTTCCTTTTTATTTTTTTCTTTATGCCAGAATCTATCTCTTATGTTTGTGGCTTAGCAAGAAAGCCTTTTTTTCTGACTTGTTTGGAAATCACCTAGCTTATGTTAATAGTAAATTGAGGCCCACTTAAGTACAGTACATCACAAAAATGTTTTAATTTTCTCCCATTTTATTTCTCTTAAGCAACTTGTGATAGAGGAGTCCTTCTTCGTCCTGGTTCCATTAACATCAGTCACTGATTTTTACCACTTTTTTTTTTTAAAGCTCATATAATACAGATGGTCAAACTTGGCTCAAGTGTCATTTGAATTTAAGTTGTGAGATGAGTTTTTCTGAAAGAGATGCTCAAATATTGTGAGACATTATGGGAATGGGGTAGATCTAATGTTTGCAAACTTAAAGATTCCTAGGAAGAGCTTCTCTTTAAAACTTTGAAGTTTTATTTAGGTAAAACAATCTGGCAGACAAGTGTTCAGCTGCTGTGGTCATGGGCTGTGGGGGCTGTACAGAAATAGAGAAATGTCAAGCAGAAGAGGGTGGAGATTTTCCTATGGGATCTTGTCTGTTGACAAGGGAAACTGGTAGCATATTGGAAAGTTTGTGATAACATCCTTTCTCTCCCTGGATGACAGCAAAGGCCACAATATGTCTGTTAATGCTCATCCTGTCTTTTCAGGTTGTTGATTTGCTGTTGGCCCGGGGAGCAAATAAAGAGCACAGGAATGTGTCTGATTACACGCCGTTAAGCCTTGCTGCATCTGGTGGCTATGTTAATATCATCAAGATTCTTCTCAATGCTGGGGCAGAAATTAATTCCAGGTAATGTTCCGTGTGACCAGCTGAGCTGCAGTGGGGCACAGGCACTCCCTGTTGGCTCCAACCTCAGGCACAGGTTGGAATCTCAGTTGTTTTCAGACCTCCTTCAGTCTTTTTAGACTGATGACATCTTCTGTGTTCATGTTATCTTAGTGCTTTTAAATCCTTTAACTAGCACAAACTTCATCTGACTTATACCTAAATTTTAAGGGATTATAGTTTGCAAACCTATTCTTTTCCTTTTCCGCCATTCTGAGGTCTGGAAGTCAAACTGTTTCCAACAAAACCACATCAAGGAAGCAGCCAAGTGCTCAGGGCAGCTCTGTGTGTCTGAAGATGTCATTTTCAGGCAGAGGAACAAATTTACACAGCATTGTCTCTTAAGCCTGCTCTCCATTCATTATAAGAAAACTTACATATATTCTAATGCTAGATAAAGCGAGAGAACTCCTAACTAGGGGAAGTTCAAGCTGCAGCTGTGCTAGAAGCATGTTTTTCTTTAAAAAAATCAGATGTAGCTTAAGGCTCATGCCTGCTTCGGCCATCAGAATGTCTAACAGCTGAAATGTGTTTTCCTTATTTATAAATTGCAATTGTCTATTGCATATAGTTGCTCTGGTGGTTTCCCCTAATCAATTAAAAATGCTGTTATTTTGGGTCAATGCCTGTATTTTGTGTAGGTTATGTTTTTTTCTGACTTACAACAAACCATTTTGTTGCTTTTGGATAGACTGATAATTGCCAGAGCTTTTCTCCGGCCATGGGCACTACAGTTTGTTTCTCTCCCTCAGGACTGGCAGCAAGCTGGGGATCTCTCCTCTGATGCTGGCTGCCATGAACGGCCACGTCCCTGCCGTGAAGCTGCTGCTCGATATGGGCTCCGACATTAACGCCCAGATCGAGACCAACCGCAACACAGCCCTCACCCTGGCCTGCTTCCAGGGCCGGGCAGAGGTGGTCAGCCTGCTCCTGGACAGGAAGGCCAACGTCGAGCACAGGGCAAAGGTAAGGGGGGGGCTTGCCTTTCCTTGTGACTTACTGCCTCTGAGGCATCAAGTTTCTTCAAATTTTCCTGTAACTTTGAGCCTCTCTGCGCTCAGAGGAGTTATTACATCAGAGCACTTAAATGTTCTGAAATAAGTGCGGTTTTTTTTTTAAATTAAAAAAGCATCGATGATGATGTATTTTTTGCATTAGGGAAAAGCTGACTGGTCCTTCTGAGTTTATAATGAATCTTAGATTGACTCTTGTCTAGACTTTTTCAGGTTTAAACTTGACATGATACTCAGTAACAGAACAGATAGAGATATTTTTACATGCAAGTGAAGTTTAGGCAGGAAGAGAATAGTGTTGCTTGTGATTCTCATATAGAACAGACTTCTTGTCTACAACCGAAGTAGTGCAGTCAAACTTTGTAAAGCTTTTACGTTGCTGTAGAACCCGTGGCTTCAGTACTGTGACCTTCTGTGCCTCTGAAATGCTCCACAGGTCCCATCCTTTGGTGCTCTGGGACAGCTTTGTGTCTCCTGCCATAAAGCAAGCTTAAAGCTTGTGTAGACAGCCAGACTGATTTCCCCAGCACAAAGGAATTTTTGGTAACTCCTAAGGCTGCTGAAATAATTGCTGTGTCTGTCTACCCCGCCTGCTTCTGGAATGACTGTGGCTGGAGAAAAGGGGATATGGATAAAAGCCAGCTCTCAAATGGTCAGTTGGGCATGTTAGCAGCTGGTGTAAGTTTTTTTAACAGTCTGACCTGGCAACTAAGTTGGGCCCAGATCAGTCTCAGTGCCAAGGGAGGCTAGAGAAAAGCTATAAAGCCAGTTTCTGAGTATTTTTGTAGAAACACTTGTGTCTTCATTTGAACCTGTTCTAACCTCTGTTGTAGAGATCTTGTTATGAACTTTGCATTTGCTGTTGAGACAGGTATCTGGTGGTGCTTAGTCAACAGTTTGCTTGGGTTTGTATAAATCAAAGCCCAAGAGTGTTTGGGTTTTGGGTTGGTTTTGTTTGGTTGGTTTGTGTGTGGGTGTTTTGTTTTTTTGTTGTTGGGGTTTTTTTTTTTGTTGAGTTTTTTGGGGTCTTTTTTGAGGAAGAGACTGCTTGAAGTTAGGCTCCTAAACTAAATATAAGCAGCTAAATAAAAATCTGATTTCCCTTTGTAGGAATCATTTATGTCTTGTCTGAAGTGTATTGTGCAGATTTCACAGAGTAACTCGTTGTCTTTGCACAGACTGGTCTCACACCTCTGATGGAAGCAGCTTCAGGAGGCTACGCAGAGGTTGGAAGGGTTCTCCTCGATAAAGGAGCAGATGTGAACGCCCCACCCGTGCCTTCCTCAAGAGATACAGCTCTAACAATCGCAGCAGATAAGGGGCACTACAAGTTCTGCGAGCTCCTCATTAATCGGTAAATCAGTTCTTCTCATTAAGTGTTTGAGGCCACAGTGGGTGGGGCTCTGAGCAACCTGATCTCGTGGGTGGTTTCCCTGCCCATGGCAAGGGGGTTGGAACAAGATGAGCTTTCAGGTCCCTTCCAGCCCAAAGCAGTTATGACTAATGATTAGTGGCACATTTGTTCTGTATTCCTCTGTGGCTGGGGTGCTCTTGTTCACATTACCTCGTGCACCTGAGAGCAAAGGGAATGGGAAGCTTTGAAAATAAGATGTTAAATCTGTCCCCTGCTCTTCAGTGTTATCCTGGAATATCTCGCAATTGCAGTGTTAATTAAGCAAAGCAGGCAGCTGGGACCAGGGGCAGGCAGACAGTGTCTGGCTTGGACAGTTTGTTTGTGTATCAATCCAGCAGCTCCCACGTGGGCATTTCCTCACTGGCACTTGGGGGGCAAAGCCTGGAAGTAGCTCTTGAGCTTTTCAAGCACAACCCAGTGTGCTGCTAAAATCTCAAGCAGGTGCTTTGTCCTGTGGGTAGTCACCACACTGATAATTGAAAGGCTGCTGGTTGCATATCTCTGGTGCACTAGGTGACATGAAATGAGTGTTCATTTCTGTCAGGGAGGTTTAAATAATCCCCTTGTCACTACCCAGCAGATGAAACAGCAAATTTCAGAGACAGAATTTCTCATGTCTTGCCACTGTATTTCATTTACTAAAGGTCCATATGCAGCTGCTCTGATGTTTTGTGGTCTTGCCCTCTGACTTGCACCTTGACTCACCCCGTTTCCCTGGGTTTGTGTTTCAGAGGGGCGCACATTGACGTTCGCAACAAGAAAGGCAACACCCCGCTGTGGCTGGCAGCCAACGGCGGGCACTACGACGTGGTGCAGCTGCTGGTGCAGGCAGGGGCCGACGTGGATGCTGCAGATAACCGCAAGATCACCCCTCTCATGTCAGCGTTTCGCAAGGTAGGAGACCTGCTGCTTCTGTGTTTGCAAAACAGCACCTCTTGCTTCAGTCTGAGTGCTTGGTTTTAGAAGAACCAAATATAACATGGCAAAATCACTACTTTGGTAAAATACCTGGTTCAAAGTCATAACGGCTGTACTTCACAAAGTTTTGAGAGCTGAAAAACTTTGTTCCATAAATGATGTTTGAGATTTCCATATTTCTGCAGTCTGTACTGCTCGTTTGTCCTGCTTTGGAGATGAACACAATACCAGTCTGCAATAAGCTGTCCTGATTCCTTTGTGCTTCTCTTGTGCTGTTCCTAATCTGTTGTGATGGGACACTGTGTAGTCAGCTCTTCTGTCACCCACTGCCTTTTCTTCTTGGCAGGGAGAACATTGCTTTGGGACGATTCCATCAGTTGTGGTGTTGGATGCCAGGAACATAAGCAGAGGAATTTATTAACTGTAGCTGCTTTGCCTTTAACAAAATAGCAAATAAGTGTGCAGCTTTTCTGACAAACAAAACTGCTGAGCTTGCCCCTATTTTGACACTGCCTTGCTTTCACTTAAGTTTAGAAGCAACAGTTGGGTGCTTTGTGTGGTTTCACACTGTACCCCCTGAGCAGAGGGATGTGCCTGCCAGGATAACATTCAGGTGGCTCAGTCTCCTGATCTGACTTAGCCTGTAATTGAACAAGTAATTGTAATTGAACAGTCTAAGTCGGCTCCATGGAGTGAGTGGCAAGGGAGTGGATTGGGTGACAGATGATGTCTAAAAAGAGTTGTCTTGGTTGTTACCAAAACCATGAAGATCTACCTCTGGTCCTTGTATTTTAAAATAAAAAATAACTTGTGGAAGAGCTTGTCTTTGCCACCTTGAAGCAGAACAGTGGCTGTGCTGTCAGCACTGAGCAAGCAAGATCTGCCCTTCTTCCCAAACAGCAGCCTACCAGAAATGTTATTGCTTATTTTCAGTCTTTTGCACTGAACTAAGAGATATCAAACTTGTATTTTGATGATGACTGTTGATAATTGTATACAAAAGATGAGAATTTTCTTTGGTGTTCTAGGGGCATGTGAAGGTAGTGCAGTTCCTGGTGAAAGAAGTTAACCAGTTTCCTTCAGACATCGAGTGCATGCGCTACATAGCGACCATCACCGACAAGGTGAGTGGGACTTGGGGAGAAGACCCTGGCCTGAATTTCCTGCAAAAATATCCATGGGAAATTAAGTATTCAAAAACCAAATGTACATGTTTGCTCACATGCATCTGATTTAGAGATTTGTGCATGTCTTCTTTTTAATATAGCACTTTAAAAGTAAATCAGCATTTGATCCTATTCTGTGAAATAGTTTGTAGGTTTATTAATGCAGGGGAGCTGATCTCATGTTTGTAGAGCAGCCTCACTCCTCAGTTGTTGTTTATTACGGTGGTACTAAGACAAGTTTGCATTTCAGGACCTGTTGAAAAAGTGTCACCAGTGTGTGGAGACAATTGTGAAAGCTAAAGACCAGCAGGCTGCAGAAGCCAATAAAAATGCAACTATACTGCTGAAGGAGCTAGACCTGGAGAAAGTGAGTAG
Organism: Prinia subflava; assembly: GCF_021018805.1. Classification (NCBI taxonomy): domain Eukaryota; kingdom Metazoa; phylum Chordata; class Aves; order Passeriformes; family Cisticolidae; genus Prinia; species Prinia subflava. The sequence goes on along the minus strand of NC_086262.1, from coordinate 2,716,192 downwards.
ATAATTGCTGTCATGTAACAATGTTTGAACTATGTGTGAATCTCCAGGCTGCATTTCCTGTGGTGCTCCTTGGGGCACTCAGTCTTCATGCCCTGAGTGTGTTCCTTCCCACAAGGTATCATACAGGTGAGGCACATACTGAGGGTGGCAAATTAGAACTGACTTCTGCCTCAGCCACCCCATTGACCTTTTTAGGAAAGCTTGGACTTACCAATAGTTCCTTAGGCAGTAGATCTCAGAGGTCACCTCAACACAGAGGACATGCAAGGGAGGTCTCCAGTCTCATGGTGTGTTTCTGTGGGTATAAATCATAGTCCAGAACATTTTATGGACTTCTGCTCAGGGGAATTGAGCAGATAGTGGAGAAAATCCCCTTCTCCCTTTGCTGAGAATACTGCAAATTGTTCTAGAGTAACACATTCTTGAGTGAACTCTCTTAATGGAGGTTCTTACAGTTCTTGACAAGTTCCACATCAGTTTATTAATTTTTCCAGGTTGTGGGCTTGTTAAGCACACATCAGTTGCTGTGCACAAACAGTGCAGCAGATGACTGATTCCATGTATTTTTTAAAAAAACAGAACTGGTTAAAATTAGAACCATTGAGTACTAGCTTTTGAATCAAAGATGTGAACATCACACCAAAAATATCACTGAGCTTATTAAATGATTGAGAAAGGACTGGGAGGATGAGAGATTTTTCTGGTCTTCCAGTAAAACTCTATCTTTTTAATACTTCTGTTTTGATTATTACTTAGTTATCATTCCTTAGAAGTTTTGAGGCCAGCTACCCTGTTGTTGCATAAGGTCTGTCCAGCTTCTGTGTAATGATTCAGTATGTGCCAAAGTCATTCTAGTTCATTGTGTTCTCTCCTTTCTCCTTCCCCCCAGATTTCTAGGCAACACCTGAATTGTAATTATAACTTAGTCTGTGTGAAAATGTTTAAATATGGATTCTTTTCTCCTACATAGTCAAGAGAAGAGAGCAGAAAACAAGCTCTTGCAGCCAAAAGGGAGAAAAGAAAGGAAAAGAGAAAGAAGAAGAAAGAGGAACAAAAAAGAAAACAAGAAGAAGACGAAGAAAACAAGCCTAAGGAAACTCTGGAACTGCAAGAAGATGATGATGAAGAGGAAAATGATGATGAAGGTAAAGAACAAGTGTTTCTATGAACAGTGTAGTTGTGAGGGTGCCACACCTTCTAACGATCAAGGTAAAGGAATCTGTTTGGAACCTGATCTCTCATATTTGGAAATGTTGCATAGCTGCTGCCTGGCTGAATTCCTTTGCTCATTTTTTCACCCTCTCCTTTGTTCACAAAAATCTTTCACTCTTGGAGGATTTATAGCTGAACTTGGTGCTAGTCTGGCAGCTGAGCAAGGAACATAACTTCAGCTGTAGTGTATTCAGTGAGGGCCCTGATTTCTCTACTTTGTGGGTTCTGATTGTATATAAACTGCTTTTCTTTCAGTGGAGCAAGAAGTTCCTATAGAGCCTCCAAGTGCAACTACTACAACTACAATTGGAATTTCTGCAACTTCAACTACCTTCACAAATGCCTTTGGGAAGAAGAGAGCTAATGTGGTGACTACCCCCAGCACAAACAGAAAAAATAAGAAAAATAAAACGAAAGAGACTCCTCAGAATATGCAGATAATTTTGCCAGATCAGCATATATCTCTAGCACAGCAAAAAGCAGATAAAAATAAAATAAATGGAGAGCCCCGAGGTGGTGGTGCGAGTGGGAACAGCGATTCAGATAACCTGGATAGCACAGACTGCAACAGTGAGAGCAGCAGTGGAGGGAAGAGCCAGGAGCTGAACTTCACGATGGACACGAACTCCTCGGAGCGGCGCTATGCCTCCCTGCTCATCCCCTCTCAGGAAGACAAAAACAGCACCTCGGCTTCCAAAACACCAACCAGGTGAGACTGCTCTGTGCCTTCCCTCTTGTTTCGCAACGTTCCACCTGTGCCAGTGTCAATTTTCTGTAGTTGAAGCTCTACACCAACTGTACATTCCCAGAGCCTAGAGAGACTGAGGCTGCTTTATTTGCGTAGCTGTGTTAAGTTTGTTGAACACAACCTCTTTAAAATCTTGTAAGAATAAGATTTTTTGGCATTGTTGGCTAGTTTTTAATGCTACTTGAGCGAAATGGCCTTTTCTCTCTGCACTTTTAAAGCATTCATGTTGCATTGTCAGCTTTGTTAGAATAGATCTTAAAGTGACTGTGCTGGGAATTTAATAAGGAAGTGCCAGCTTTACTTATCATCCACATACAGAAGTGGTTTTGTTACCTTTTGATTGTTTTGTGGTTTCATCATTAACTTGTTTGACTTGCAATCTCTTTTTTTCTAAGGAGAGAAGAAGCTGATGACCCCGAGCATTTCAGCTGCCAGGTTGATGGCCAGTTTGATATAACCTTGTCGAGCCAGAGGTGAGAGGCAGAGGAATTCAGACAACGTATAGGGGCCACATGAATGGTTCAAAAGGTCATTCAGCTGGCTGGGAATGTGCTGATAACTTTTACACCACCACTTTCTGAAGAGATCCTTAGTCTGAATCAGAAAGCTTAGATCCCATGTGGGTCTGTAGTTTTGTTACATCTAAGTAATACGAGTCTGATCCCCTATAATTTTGTTTTCTCTTTCCATTTTCTGCACTAAGGGGTGGAGAGGGCAGGGAGGTTGATCTGCAGGGCACTGGGCTGACAGAGATGCCAGCTTCAATAAGAACACAGACACTGTGGCATCAAGAGGGGCAATGAGACAGGGCTGTCATCTGAGAGATGGAAGTGGAAAGAGAGGATATTTTTCTTTTTCCTATTTTCCCGAGATTCAAATTAGATGCAGAATGAGTGGATTCATCAACCCTTGTGGTTAGAGGGTGTGTGTATTTTGGGCTCCCATTAGGAGTGTTAAAAATTGGAATTTGTCTCTATTCTGTTCTTCAAACATAGATTGTTTCTGCCTTGAACCTTTCATCCAGGGTTTGCTGCAAGAGCCTTGGAGTCCTGTGCAGTTCACTGCAGCAGGAAAAGCTAAATGCATCCTTCTGGCTCCTTGTTAGAGGTGGTTCTTCTGGAAACAGTTCATGCTATTACTTTTAAGCTGCAGGAATGTAAACTGTATGCTGTCATTTTATTCTGTAATTTGTAATCAGCACAAATTTCTGTTCCCAGACTTGATGGTGAAGGTCATTCGAATTCTTTGTCGACTACTTATAAGGCTGTCTCCCTGCCTCTGAGCTCTCCAAATGTAAAGCTGAATCTGACCAGTCCAAAAAGAGGCCAGAAAAGAGAGGAAGGCTGGAAAGAAGTGGTTAGAAGGTAAAGACTTTAATACTGTGTTTTAAAACTGTCTGTGAGCTTTTTAGCTTGTGAATTATTCTCAAATACAGAATGTCCAGCAAGATTATATAACTGAAGAATTAACTTACAGGAAAACCTACCCCACTTTCTCTTGCAGTGCTGGGAAAACCAACTGCAGCCCTAATTTGTAGTAACTCCTCACCTACTTAATGTGAATATGACGTAAACATTGTATTTGGCATGAGGAAATAAAGAAAACTTGTGACTTTAGTTGAGTAAAGGATGTGAGGACAGGATAAAGGGGGAAGGGAGCAGAGGGCAGTGAAAAGCCCTACAGCAGATGATTGCCCATGAACTAAAGGCAGGATGGATGTGAGTAGTGGAGAGGCAAATGATCCCTTCAAGGCGAAAATTCACTGTACTTTGGGCAATGACCTTGATCACTGATTCAGTGGAAAATTGTGTTACCTGCCAGTGAGTGCTTAGAGATGCAGTGAGATTCAAAGTTCTAGTGTAAAGCAATCTTCCTTTGAAAATGTACTGGGTTTTACTGTATGGCCATTAACAGCCCAGTATCTCTTCTGTAACCTTTATGTTGTCTACTGCTTGGAACTAGAATGATCACCTGGCTTTGGTTTGGTTTGGGTTTTTTTTTGTTCTCTTTATCAAAAAGGAATACAGCACGAACATATCAGTGTCAGATGCTTTGGGTGCACTTAGGAAACCCTCCTGCCTTTGTGTTCTGCAGTGGCAATGACTAGATGTGCTCATTTTGGAGAATTTTAGGCTATATGTAAAGAACATAATTGTACAGAGGGCTTAGTGCATTTAGATTAGTGGAAGCCACAGAGTGTTCTTAATAAAGGTTAAAAACGCAGTTTAATATGAAAATTTTTCTGTTTGAACTCTTAGAGTTGCTTTGGTCTCTGCCTTTTGATGTGGTTACCAATGGGGCTCCCCAAAGTGACGTGGCCTTGCTGGGTGTGTGGTGGCAGCCTGGCCCCCACCTGGGGAGCAGTGCAGGCAGGAACCCCTCAGACAGCCCTGAGCCCCTCTGACCTGGGCTGCTCCTGCTCTCCTGGGGCTTTCAGGTCTCTTTGGCTCAGCCCAAATGTTCACCCAAGTGTGGGTGCTGTCTGCTCTTGTGTTGGCCTTGGCAGTGTTCTAGACATGCACCCAGAACCTGCCTCTTTCCTGAGGAATGCCATGAGGAATGTTCCATTCAGTGTTCTGCACGTGGTGTTTGCTGTGCCTGACTGATGGAAACGTGGCCTACAAAAAGCATTGTTGGTGACCGTGGATGTGTGGGTGCAGTGCCAGGAGCTCCCTCTGCTAAAATCTCTCCTGGTCCCAACAAGAATTCCTCTTACCTCTCCCTGGGAGTGATCCCCAGCTAGAAGGGATGTCTATCAAACTAACCAATGCAAACACCCCTTCTGCCCCTGACAGGCAAGTGGGCAGAGTTTTGAAAGACCCTCCCCCCAGCAACACTCTGCAGCCAACACCAATTGAGCAATTCCAGCTGCAGAGAGGAGGGCGCTGCTGCTCCGGAGCAAAAAGGTACCTTTTGGGACACTTCTCTAGATCAAAACCATCAGCCCTGGGAGGGAGGGAATGGCTGTGGATGATGAGTGGGAGGGGACTGGGCACTGGGGTGGGCTCTTAGAAGAGAAATGCCTCCTTGAGTGGTTGCCAGAAGTCCCCAGTGGGCTGGGGTGGAAGCAGACCAAGGTGCAGTCAGAAGCCCTGTAAGCAATACAGGTGCTCTTGAAACTTGGGTGATGATGGAGCTCTGGTTGGGGAGGGAGTAACTGTGATGTCTGTCTTGAGTGGGGAACCTTGGAAGTGGAGATGGGGAGGAAAACCCAAAGCATTAAGCAGCCTTGGGACAGAGCTGGGTGCATGCACTGCTGGTTCTGGGGACGGGAAGGGTTGTAGTGTGCTGTCCTGGCACACTACAGGAAAGAAGTGTGGGGGAAAGAAAAAACACCTTGGCAACATGAGGCATTGCTTTAGAACATTTCCTTGTGTTTAGATGTTTAAAATTAAACAGGTTTCCTCTAAGTCCTGTTAAGTAACAAACAATTCCCTGAGAATCAAGTTACTTACAAGTTTCTAAGACTGCAATAGCTAGGTGAAGCTGGCAGCCTTTCTGCAGGGTGGTGGGGACCTGTGACTGCTATGATTTCTGAAACCCCTTTGAATCTGCTCTGATTGTTCAGCATCGAGCCAGTGCACATCAGTAGCAAGCCTGAAAGCAGCTTATGGGTGCAAGAGGTCGACACATCTGAAAGTCTGGGGACAGTGGTGGCCCAGAGACCTCAGCTGAGCTTGCGTCCAGACACTTCCCAATACCATGTGCTTGCTCTGAGCCACCAGTACCATGTGAATCAGGAGAACCCTGAACTGACTGACTTTGGTGTCAGCGTTGTGGCCTGACAGTGAGCCTGCTTCTGCAAGCCCAGGCTGCCATCACAGGGGCTTCCAGCAGCTCCCTGAATCCCAGCACTGCTTTCACAGTGCTTTCACACCTTCATCTGCTTTCACCCACCATTAATTGCTAACACTGCGCTTCCAGATCCTGAGGTCTGAAAAAGGTGGATCCTAAAAAGTTGTGGATGCAGGTGGTATTGCAGAGCTGATCACTGGAAAACCATCTTCTCCATGCTGTAAACAGTCAAAGTTGTTAAGCCATGGGCTTTTATATTTGAAGCAGTGCTGCTTGTGTAAATTCAGGTTTATAAACTAAGGTTTTGTCTCACTTTGGAGAGGTACTCAAGATAAGATAAAATCCAAAAGGGGTTCTGAAGTAGTATGAGGCTCATATATCTGTGTTACAACAGTGGTGGAATAAATGGAGAATCCTTGTCAGGTACTGAGGATGATGAGTAATTTGAGTGGGGGACTTGGAGAGAGGCTCCAAAGGGTGAAGAAAGGATCAGCAGAAAACCACTTACTGCCCTTAAGAATATTACTTCAGACAACAGAGGGGTTTTGCTGTCTTTGAATGTGCTTCATAGATTTCTGATCTTTGTGATATAGGTCAAAGAAATTATCAGTCCCAGCTTCTGTCGTGTCTAGAATAATGGGAAGAGGTGGGTGCAACATCACAGCAATTCAAGATGTCACTGGTGCCCACATTGATGTGGATAAGCAAAAAGATAAGAATGGAGAGAGAATGATCACTATAAGGTACAGTATCTCAAAATAAAAGTCTTAAGTTAGTCCACAGTGTCATTTATTGAAAAGTTTGTTTGCCTTCTAAGGCAGGATCTATTTAGCTTCTTTGTTCTGGAATAGAACATACATTCCTGCTGCCAAGAAATGCTGACAGTCAGCTTTAAAGATAATCCTTAAGATACACAGAGGTCAAGAAATAACTTACTGCAGTAAACTTACAATAGACTTACAGATCAGAGTATAAGATTGAAACTACGGAACATTGCGCAAAGTGGGCTTTCCTTTTGCAAAAGATAAATCTGTTTGTGTTTAATCTAGGGGTGGTACAGAGTCCACGCGATATGCAGTGCAACTCATCAATGCCCTTATTCAAGATCCTGCCAAGGAACTGGAAGACTTGATTCCTAAAACTCATATAAGAACACCTGCTTCAAGTTCCAAATCAATCCACTCAAACTTTTCATCTGGAGTCAGCACTGCGACTGCTTCCAACAAGAACTCGTTTCCTCTCGGAGCACCGCCCCTGGTCACATCGCAGTCATCAACACTATCTACTTTCCAGCCTCCTAACAAATTAAACAAGAATGTCCCAGCGAACGTGCGCTCATCTTTTCCAGTGTCTCTTCCTCTCGCTTATTCTCACCCTCATTTTGCCTTGCTGGCTGCCCAAACTATGCAACAGATCCGGCACCCTCGCTTACCTATGGCCCAGTTTGGAGGAACCTTTTCACCTTCACCGAACACTTGGGGACCATTCCCAGTGAGACCAGTTAACCCTGGCAGCACGAACAGCTCTCCAAAGCATAATAGCTCGAGTCGTGTGGGCAGTCAGAATGGAAACGTTCTGCAGACGGAGTCTCCTGGGTTAGCTACGTCCACTTGTCCCGTTACCGCCTCGTCTGCAGCTGCTTCCACCCAGGCTCTGGGTGTGACCAGTAACCGGACTCCCTCCTCGGTCAGGAAGCAGCTCTTTGCCTGCGTCCCCAAGACGAGCGCTGCAGCAACAGCCATCTCAACTGTGACGAGCACCTGTAGCACTCTGCCCTCAGCTTCCTCCGCCCCCCCAAACAACGGGCAGGTGCCCACGGCGTTCCTGCCACCCACCGCTCCGCAAGCGCAGCACTCTGCCCTGAAAGCGGACTCGTTCTCGGCCGTCTCCGCGCCCAAGGAGAAGGCGCCGGCCCCCGAGCCGCCGCCCGCCAGCGCGGGCCCGCCAGCTTCGGTGGCCAGCAGCTGCAGCGTGTCAGCCAGCGGCAGCTCCGCGGGCACCGAGACGCGCCCGGCCGGCAGCCCCGCGCCGCCCAGCAGCGCCCAGGATGAGATACTGCCAACCAGCATGCCCGAGATCAGCCCTTCCATGTCGATGCCTTTTTCATCCAGCTCAGAAACTGCTCCTTTAAGCTTAGCGTCGCCCAGGTCAGTCGTTGCAGATAATCAGGACAACAGTAACTTACCTCAAGTAGCTGTACCAGCACCTCGAGTTACTCACAGGATGCAGTCCAGAGGTTCTTTCTATTCAGTGGTACCAAATGCAAACCTCCATCAAGATCCTCAGTCTATTTTTGTTACGAATCAAGTTCCTTTAACACCTTCTCAAGGTCCACCTGCTGCAGTGCAGCTTTCGTCAGCCATGAACGTTATGAACGGTTCTCAGATGCACATTAACCCAGCAAACAAATCATTGCCTCCTGCCTTTGGGCCAGCAACGCTCTTCAATCACTTTAGTAGTCTTTTTGATAGCAACCAGGTGCCAGCTAACCAAGCATGGGGAGACTGTCCACTCTCCACCCGAGCAGCAGCTGACCCATCTTTCACTGTTCAGTCTACCTTTCTGAATAACTCTGTGCTAGGACATGTGGAAAACGTCCATCCCGACAACTCCAAGGCTCCTGGTTTCAGGCCACCTTCCCAACGGGTTTCAACTAGTCCTGTAGGTAAGTCATTAAGATCCTGTTCTGGACAAAATTATTTCTTCAGCCATTGCACTTTGATCATCATACTGATGGAGGAGTAGTCTACAAATGACTGTTGGAGAATGCTCATGTAATGAGGATGGCCTAGTTTTTCCAAGTGCTCCTAAAAATGCTGATGATTTTTTTCGTCAGCTCTTCTAGGCTGTTAGGTGTTGGGAAGATTGCAGTTGTTGCATTGCTTGTCCTCTCTGAGACAGGAATGCTCCCACCTGCCGGTAGCATAGATCAGTTTTAGGTTTTGGGTTGGAATGGAGCACAGTGTGGGTGACACCAATATTTGAGGACTCCTGGAGGTTCCAGCTGCAGCAGTGACTTCATGCAAGTGTTCCATATTGTATGTGAGACTCCAGCTTCACTCAGTGAGGGTAAACTCTCTGTGCCTTTTGGTTCTTGATACAGCTCTGGGATTTTAGTAAGCTTACTTTGTGGAGCTTATTGGTGTGCTACTGCATGGGGTGTTTTATTCGGAAGTCCAGCATAGCAGCACTAGCACATCTGGATTTGTTTGAAATGGGTTGGGAACACTGACATTGAGCTCCCTGCCCTTGCTATGCTCTGCCTGCAGGATTTTTATCTTCTCAGTGTTCAAACTATGTTGCAGACAACCAGCTGCACCCATTTGGTTGGAAGGGACCCTCAAGAGATCTATTCTGAGCTACCCCTTTGTCCTTCCCGTGGTGGCTGTGGGGTGCCCCAGAGCTGGGTACCTGGACAGCCTTGCCCTGGAGTCATCCCTGCCCACACAGCGTGTGTTGGGTATTTGGCTAAAGTTTCAGGACTTGAATGCTGGGCTGAGACAAGTCAAGTAGTTTTACTTTCAGATTAAAGGAGAAGGGAGCATTTGGAAGATGTGATGGTAAGGAAAGAAGATCTTCAGCATTCCCTTTCGTCTCCTTTGCTTGACAAAAGTTCAGGACTTCTGCAAACCAAACATTTCTCTCTGACTGGTTTTAACCACAAAACTGGGGTCTTTGCTATGAGTGTAGTTTTCTCAGTTGTTAAATTTGGGTTGTATAGCTGTGCAAAGCGAGGGCACACCTGGAACTCTGTGCCACATCCAGCCTCAGTGTAGTAAGCAGAACCAGATGTGTAAGATGAAGTAACTGGACCTTGTTCATCAGAGACTGCTAAGAAAGAGCTGCTTAAGAAAGACCCCCAGCAGGCTCCAGAACCACTTGACAATGGCTCTGCTTTTCTTTGGCAGTTCTCTAAACTGGGGTTGGCTGTTGCTTAAATAATTCCTGGGAAAACAGACTTATGGCAAATGGGATCTGCTGATTTCCCTGTCAATGGCATCCTGCATATGCAAATAGGGGTGACTGGAGCTTCCCATAGCAGCAAAGTATTTTGCTGTTCCCTTATGTTAAAATCACCTGTTTGTAATGGGGGAAAATTTCTTATATGTCTACTTTATATACCCTTAAGTGATTGTAAGTATTTTAAAAGCAGTGTAGATCTGTTTCTGTCTTTAGAAAGGTTAGGTAGGTAGCCAAGGAAAGCTCACACAGTTGACTTTGGGAGAGATATGTGTGAAGTTCTCAATTGAAGCTCAAAAATATTTGGACAGAACACACTTTTCCTGAGTTAGGATTTGATTAGGATATTGCAAAGTGAAGAAAAATTGCAAATGGGTAGTGTGCTGCTAAAATTGTGTCTGGCAGGAGACGACTGATTAATCAGGCCCTTAGTTGATTCATTTAATGTCATTTTACTTCATGCTGTATCAGTTTTGTTGCAGACTAGATATCTCAGGTGTAGTGGGGTTAAGGGAGCTTGGGGATGTTTGGCAGGTGATGGAGAGGAAGCAGTGAGTACAGCAGGCTAAGGAGTTCTCTGCTGCCTTCCCTCAGAGCTGAGTATGCTCTGTCCACCCCTCTCATTTGCCAGCTTGTCCCAGGGAATGGAGCTTGCCCTCGGCACAGCCTCCAAGGCTGGCAGAACTGGGGACTTCCGTGGCTGCTCCCACAGGCCTTGGTGACAGGGCTCATGAGATTTTGAGGAGTGGGGAGAAGGGCCTGTCACTGCTCATGCTCTGGCCAGCAGCAGCACAATGGACAGGGAGCAGCCAGGACCTGGCCTGGCAATTCCATGGGGTCCAGAGGGGTTGGGAAGGCCTCGGAGCAGGTGGACACCCATCCTCTGATCTCAGCTGTGACTACACCCAAGGGAGCAGGGGTGTGCAGTTTGTGTCTCTCTTGCACAGTTGACCCATGGCAAGTTTTTCCACAAATCAGCATTTCTAAGGGACCACCTCTAAACTGATTTGGTGAAGATTTAATGTCGTTTGGCTGTGCTCTAAACCAGCTTTTTCTTAACAAGTTCAGGGTTAACTCCACTCAGGGTGGAGTTTGGGTAGTCTGATTTTCCTGTTCATGGGTGAGCTCAGCTGCAGCTTGAGCTTTCTCTGATTCACCAGTTCCTTTGAGGCACAGATATCTCTGCAGGTCTCACTGGCTGTAGATCCATTCTGGAAGTGGCCTATTTGTCTCACATTTTTAGGTCTCTTGTCCTGGCAGTTTGCAGTTGAGGGCAGGCTTAGCCCAACTATGAGAGGGGGCTGTGGAGAAGACCAAAAGAAATTTCCTTGTTACTTCTGTCCTCTGCGTTTTAAGGAATTTGAGACCTTGGTTGTTAAAAGGGGTCACAAACTTGAAATATGCCAGCTTAGGAAGCAGCATATGAGTATGGAACTGCATGAAATGGTTGGACTCTGTTTCACACAGAGTGACCAAGTGTTGTGGCCCTTTCTCTAAAGGTGCAAGCAGTGTTGTAGTAACCAACATTTGCCTGGGATCTTTGAATGCATAACTGAGCTTTTGAGAGGAGTGTATTGATCTCACACAAACTCTGCTCAAAATTCAGTTTATCAGAGCACAATGAAGAGTTTGAGTTCATAGCCCAAGCAAGTGCAGAGTATGGTATCACAGAATATTTTAGTATTAGAAAACCTGATTGTGTTGGTAAGTACACAAACAGGAAGCTCGTTCTTGCACTCAGGATTTGGTAAGTTACTGTTCAGAATAGCCATTTTTAATATTGAGCTAAGTTTTTTATCCACTTCTATGAAAGACAAGATAATGTTAAAAAGTGTTCTTTGTGACCCGACACCTCTGGATTTGTGCATCTCTGGCTGTCACGCTCCCTTCAGCCCATGGAGCATATCCAGCAGTGCTGAAGTGGTCTTGACTGTCCATCATTGCACTTTACAAGCTGTGTACCCAAAAGCTGTGTACTGAGCCATCAAAAGACACCTGGGCATCCCTGTCCTGCAGGAGAGCTGCTTTTGTACAGTGCCTGCCTTGTTCTCTGGGAGCCCAGCAGCACCCATGGGTGGCAGCAGCTCTGTTCCCCATCTGTCTGGGGCAGATCCTTGCCAGCTGTCTGGCAGTTTGTGTTTTGGGGCAGGGTGGAATTGGTCCCCGTGGGGCCTTTTGGCTGCCAGCTCTGTGGCCAGAGGGGTGGCCAGAGAGTCCAGTTGTGGCTGCACAGCAGATGCCCAGGAGGGCCCTGGGCTGCTGGAGCCAGACAAACCCAGCTCAACCACACTGCAGTCACAGGCACTGGCATCCTCCTCAGGCCATGGAGTTTGTGCTGTGACAAACCCAGAGGACTGTCCTCCCACGCTGGGGGTCCCTCAGCTCAGCACCCCACGTTCCAGCAGCAGGGGGATGTGTTTTTCCTTGGCTAGAGGGGAGACTTCTCTTTTTAATCTTTGGGCTAGTGAGAAAAATACCTCCTTCAACTCCAACAGATCATTTCTGTCTGTGTGAGGAGGTTGGATCTGGCACTTCTGGAAGGAGTCAATCAGGTTGACTTGGTTGATAATACTGGGGAAAAAGACCTGGCTTTCATGAACTGTGCAGGCACTGAAAGGTGCCCCTCTAGTTTCTGACCTGAGGTACTGCCTGGCAGCACTGCTGTTTGTGGTGGGGTGTGTGTAGATACAACCTTCAACCTCACTCTGCAGCAACATAGGCTGGTCCTGGTTGTGGTCATTTTGAAATGTTTAAATGGTTTTGAAACTAATCTTGTTTAATAGGCCCTTGAAACTAAACCCTAAACTCAGGTGAACATATGGCCATGCCCATTTCTGCTTTCAGGTAATAATGTGTGATAAGAGCTTTTACAACATTTTGGAAAAGTACTTAAAAGCTTTGGCTTATTAAAAAAACTGTAGTCCACCCTTGCTAGTAATTTCTGTGGGACTTGGAACTCTTTCTCCATTTCTCTCTTCCTCTCACACATCCCTGGAGGAAGCAGCCCCCTCCTCTGGTGCTGTGCCACACCAGCCCTGTCTCTGTGGCCACAGCGTGCTCTGACTGATCTCTACATGAAGGTACCTATGGGATGGCAAAGCCCATCCTGCAGAAAACTGCTTCCCTGGTGCTGGATTCCCCTGGGACCTTCACAGAGCCCTGTTGGATTTGTGTGGCTTTTGTAAGCAAAGATCGTGGCCACTCCCAGCTTTCCTGCTTTGCCCTCCCTGCTAAGATCATTTTCTTTCAGTGACCAAAGGGATGGCTGTCTTTGTTAAAACTTGAGGCCAAACCAGAGGGCCTCCAGAAATACCTCTGCGGTTTCTAGGTGAGAATTGTGCACCTGTAAAATGACCTTACCATGTGCAGATGCTCCCAAAGGTGATGAGATGCTTTAATTATATTTGGAGCACTAGCTTTCTCTAGTGCTTTGAAGCAGGTTCCCAAAGAGAGATATTTAATCAAATTTATGTTTATTTCAGGCTTACCCTCTCTAGATCCATCCAACAGCTCTACAACTTCTTCTTCAGGTCCTTTGACAGGCTTTTCAGCAAACATACAAGGAGCACGGGTTTACCTTCAAGGGCCAGCGCCTGTTGGGACTCCCAGCTTTAACAGACAGCATTTTTCACCACATCCTTGGACAAGCGCAACAAATTCATGTAGGAACTTCATGGGTCTGTCTTAGTTAACTATAAATTCATAGCTATTGTCTTTAGTAGATTTCTAACTTGAGGGGAACTTACCCAGTAATGCACAAAATGCTTTCCAATTGCTTTTAGCAGCTGTGAGGATGGTGTGCAAATCCCAAGCTGTGCTATTTTATGGGGGTTTTCCCATGCCACTGCTTCTGGTAGCATTACTAAAGGAGTATTTGGGCAAAAAATGAGTCATTGTAGGCTCTTGAGAGGAGAGGGCATGAAGCTGTGGGGGAGTGGAGGTGATTACTACAAGCTAAAGATTCCCCTTAAGTAGTATGAGTGCAGTATTAGGTGAAAATGTCATGTTTGCCATGGTTTGAAGTTATACTTGCTTTTTTTTTTTTTTTAATTTTGCCTTTTTTTTAAAATTGGGATCTGGAATTATACTTAAAATGTTCCAAAATCTCTAAGCATCATCCAAGGTAACAGTGGGTTTTCCTCCCAATGGAAAGAACATGGAAGTAGCATTACAGAAAATATGGGTCTGTGATTCAGAATCTTAGCTGAAGAGGTTTTTCATGTCACTGCATGCAACTTCATTGCCACTCTGAGTTTAAGAATCAAAATGTTTAAATGAGTGCTCAAAGGAAGTTGGATTTCCCAAGGAGAGTCAGTGACACTTCTGAAGTTGGCGGGACTTTATACTCATGGGTCACACCTGTGGCTTTGGGAAGCTGTCTGCTTTCTCTTGTGCTGGAAGTGGTGGATACCAAAACCAGGCTGTTCAGATATTTATGGTATTTTGGCTGATGTTTTCACCTCTTCCTGAAACTCTTCCATGTTTCTTATTCTTTCTTGTAATTGATTTAGATACACTGCTATGTCATGAGAATATCATGATTCTGATGGCTGAAAGCATTTGTGTTGTAATGTTGATTTTAGAGTTAAAATAATTCCTAGACAGATTTTCTGTGAAAGACTTGAATGCTTGCCAAAAAAAGCCTTTAAAACATTTTATCATTTGCTTTGAGATAAAATTGGGGAAATAATTGGGATGGCATTTCTGCTTGCTAGTTTGTGTGTAATTAAGCATGAGAAATACTCTTTTCAGCAGGTGAATCTCCTATTCCATCAGTTTCCTCAGGATCATCTTCGCCCCTCTCAGCTGCTTCTGCGCCTGCCACCCTGGGCCAGCCCAAGACGGGTGCCACCAACCCAGACAGGAAGGTGCCCCCTCCCATCGGGACAGAGAGGCTGGCCAGGATCCGGCAGGGAGGCTCCGTCACGCCCACGCCCCTGGGAACCAACTTCACCGCGCCCGTGGGCCACAGCGGCATCTGGTCCTTCGGGGTCAACAGCGTCTCTGGTGAGGCTGCGTGCCGGGAGGGACTGCAGGGCCTCGGCAGCACTGGGTCTGAAAGGAGGGTGGAGAGCAGGAGGAGGAGAGCTCCACGGTCTGTGCTCCCGTGTGGAACACCCCGAGGGGACAGCTGGTGGCAGTGGTGGGACAGCACAGGTCACTGGAAGTGCTGTGGGGGTTCTCACCCAGCCTGGATCGAGTCACCTGGCACATGTAAGCCTGAAATGGTGCAGGGACCTCATACAGAGCTTAGAGTAAACCATTTCTGTCTGTTAAGGGGGTTGTTTCCAGGCCTGGCTGTTGGCTCCCTCTGTCCAGGTTTCTCTCTTGTTTTCCACTCACATTTTACAGTGTCAGCTGAGGTGCAGCTGATGCACACAGGGACACAGAGCTGTGGATGCTGGGTTTTGCGTTGATTTCCTCGTGACTCTTGAACAGTATGGGATAACTTCTGTTCCAGGCAGCCTTGGTTCCCAAAGAATGACTTTGAAACAGCTGAAGTTTTACATTCAGTTTCCTGGTAGTTGGATTTTGTGGAAAGGAGGAGGTGCAGCGTTTGAGGTGTAGAATGTTTCCATTGGTAACTTTCAATACAAACGTTTGAGTCCTGCATTCGTTACATGCTTCAGTGGAGCCCTCCACACTTTGGTTGACTCGTGTCTCAGCATTGCTGTGTGTTTTCAAGGAAAGCCTGTATGTGCTCACAGGTAGTGTTGGGAGCTCTGCTGGATTTTAGCCGTTTTGCAGTGGACATGTGGAACTCGCAGTTCGTGGCAGTCCCCATCTTCTCCTGCCCTGTCTGGATACTGAGACCCCTCTGTGGCTGTCTGTTTTCAGGGTGCCTTTGGGTGGCCTTAGGTGTGTGCAGCTGCTGAGTTGTCCTCGAGTGTCTGCAGTGAATTTAATCAGTTGGTTTCCATCTCTTTGCAGAAGGCTTGTCGGGTTGGTCCCAGCCTGTCATGGGAAGTCATCCGATGCATCAGCAGCTGTCGGACCCTGGCACGTTTTCTCAGCATCAGCCAATGGAGAGAGATGATTCTGGAATAGTGGCTCCCTCTAATATTTTCCACCAACCTATGCCAAATAGTTTTGTGGATTTTTCTAAAGTAAGTTACAGAGAGTTGGATTTATGAAATTACCAGAGCCTGACTTCATTGCATCTCCTGTTCTGCCTGTTCACCCTGTGTGTGTGTGCCTCTGCTGCCACTGCTCGTCACCCCAGTCCTGAACTTTCTGTCATCCCAGAACTGACCAGAAAAAGTGCCCAAGCCTGCAGGCAGGTCTAAACAAAGCCAGAGTTTGTAGGTTGCAGGTATTCTCTGGTCAGTAGCTGAAGGCCTTCATCACTCTCCAGTGTTCCATCTCTCAGAAGCTCAGTCTCCTGGAAATGTTTCACAAAGCTTGCCCAGCTCTTGAGGGTGATTACAAGTTTGCTTAATGCTTTCAGCACAAATCATGGCCACAATACCACACACCTTCCTCAGGGAAGTGGTAGGGAAGTGGCAGGAGGAGAGGACTCCCAGCAGAAAGAGCCACAGCCTGTGGTCTTGGCATCTGCATGGCAAAGCAGAGCCATTCACATATAGGAAAGGAATTCTCCTAATTGCGAAAAGTTGCTCTTTGTGAACAGGCAGAATTATTTGAGATGGCCATTAGGAATAAGAGAATCTTCAGCCCAATCTGGTTGGCTCAGTTCAGCCCTGTGTGCACTGTGGCTGTCCTGTGCTGCAGAGAGGAGGGAACACTGAGGTCACAGTGTTCAGCTGCTTCCTGGCTTTGTGGGCTTATCTGAAAACTCAGTGTGTGCTGCAGCCTCTGCTAGGTGCAAGTTCAGAGAAATGGCTAAGCTGGCTGGAACCTCCAGCCCTGAAGTCACTGTGTTCTGTGCTCTGCCCAGTGTTCCCTGACACTGCTGGGATTCCTGCCTGTAGCAGAGCCATACCTGTGGAGGTGCCCTGGCTGTGTCTGGCCCTGCAGCCACCCTTGCCGTGTCCTTCAGCAGTGCTCTCTTGTCCCCTCAGGGCCTGCCCATCTCCATGTACGGCGGCACTCTGATACCCTCGCACCCCCAGCTGGCAGATGGCCCAGGAGGGCCCCTCTTTAACGGGCTCCATACTCCAGATCCTGCCTGGAATCCCATGATCAAAGTTGTCCAGAACTCAACAGAATGTACTGATGCTCAGCAGGTAGTGTGGCTGCCTTTCCCACCTGTGCTTTCCTGGGGCATTACCCGGGGCTGTGATACCCAGTTTGGGCTGGGTGACACGTTTGGTTTTTTCAGTTCTTTGCAGCTGGGATTGAGATTGTTTGCATGACCTTTCCCTACAGTGTATGTGTGTGTGTGTTCATGAAATATCCATGGTGCTATTGGTACCAAACCTTCCAGGTAAAACAAGCAGTGTTTCAAGACTGCTCAGCCAGGTAATGGACTGTTACAAGTGAGAGGCTTTATATCTGTACTCATCACCCTGCAGGTTGTCAGTCAGACCTTGGCCTGAGCTGGAGAGCTCCTGCCTTTGGACAGTCTGGTTGTATTTTGAGGGAAGCCTTTTGCTCACCCTCAGCAGTAAAACACTGTTAAAGGAACCTTTATTTGTTTTTATAATAGATTTGTCTTTTTATTTCTTGCTGTAGATTTGGCCTGGCACCTGGGCACCTCACATTGGAAACATGCATCTCAAGTACGTCAACTGATTTAAGGGGGTCTGTCCTTTTTTAGCCTGGTTTGGGAATCTTTATGACCTTGAAGAACCCTGGGGATTTTTTTCATGTGCCTAACTAAGCGATTTTCTGTGGGCCGTAACAATGGAATCTTGATTTCCCATTGTATAAGAACAAATTGACTTACCTATACAAACTGATTCTGTTCTCCAGGTAGTTTAGCCACTTTAAACTTAAAAATCAGACAAAACTAGTGCTTTTGGCTAAACACTACTGAATGCTCCTTGTATGCAGCAGAGAACTAGCTGATGACATGATTTTTACCTTTTAGGGTGGTAAATACCTGTATAATTGTTTACAGACTTAAAAGGAAAAGCTGAGTAAATTTCATGTCGTATAGTGGCTCTACTTTATGTAGCCTGTATCAATGTGAAATATTTACCTGAATACTCAATAAAAGGCAAACAGCATTTATAGGTTGTGTGTGAGAATTTTGGAAAGGGCTGTATGTTATTGTCCTCAGTAGCTGCTGCAGTGCCCAGTGACGAATCTCCCCAGGGTCACGTCCTGAGCACGTGGGTGCAGTCAGGTTTGGGAGGGTCTGGAGCCACAAATGTCTGCAGAGTCTTTGTCCCTGCCACTTGTGAGCCTTCTATTGGTGTGAACCTGCTTCTGTTATTAGGTTTTTTTCCTTCTGGATTAGTTCTGCTGCTTCTGGCAGGCAGTCACCTGAAGGATCAGGTTTTGTTCAGGGCTGCAAAGGGCTGACAACAGTGACAGGGGAATGCAGGGTTCCTTCACGTGCCCAGAAGCAGATCTTAGAAAAGTGCCTCCCATTAGAGGAAAATGTAATAGATTCAGTTCTAAGCTTCTTGTAATGCTGTAAATCTGCTAAGAGCTTCTCAAGTCCTTTCTGTGAGGAAGAAGAGGATTTTTGCACACTGCTTAAGATGAACAGTCACTCCTGACCCAGTTCTCCACTTTCTGCACTTGGACTGGGCTTAGTTCTGCTTTTGCTCCAGAGCAATGCAGTAACTACATGGAATGTTGGATCCATTCCTTAAGCAGGAAACTCCAGTGCAGATAGTGTCCAATCCAATGGATCAATCTGAGACCACGTGGAGATTTCACCTTCTTCCACCTTATCCAGACAAATCCTTACATGCAGCAGCAGAGTTTGCCCAGGAAAAGCAGAAAGTAGTGAAAACCCAAACTGCACAAGCAGTATCCACTTACCACAGGCAAATCAACCTCAGCAGCACTACTGGATGGTATATTCAGGTATTTTTCTTGGTATTTGATTGAACTGCTGCTGTCCCACTGGTAGTGCCAACACCAAAGGAGATACACATAGAATCAGAGTCACAGAAAGGTTTGTGTTGGAAGTGGCCTTAAAGATCACCCAGTCCAACCCCTGCCGTGGGCAGGGGACAGGTCAGCAGCAGTTGTACTGAGAACAAGCAGTGCTGTGGTGCAGGAGGTGTGTGCTCTCAGGGGAGGTGCAGGGGACGGGTGGGGCTCACTTCTGTGGGTTCCTTGGTGTGCAGCAAGCAGTGCCACCTCCTGCTGCCCCATCCTGGGGAGCCACTGTCTCCCCATCCTGGAGGGCTGCAGCTCCAGGGCAGGTGGCACCAGGGGCAAGACCCAGGGTGGGGATGGGGCTGTCCCTGGAGCAGCCTTGGCCACCCCAGCCCTGCCCAGCGTTAGGCAGCTCTGTGCTGCATGGGTCCCTTGCTGAGTTCTCCCCTGCACAGCTCCTTCCCTGAGGACAGGGACACTTGGTTTGAGCACCACATCCAAGTGGCCCCAGCAGCCTCCACTAAAGTGGGAAAGGGAACCCCAGAGTTTTGTAGGAAGATCTTGCTGGAAGTTCGGACCCTCACTGCCCCATGGTTAGAGGGGGGCACAGGCAGAGGTAGGGCCGTGTGCTTCTGGGGAGTGGGCTGCTGGCAGTGCCAGGGGCTGCTGGCAGTGCCAGGGGCTGGTCCCTCAGGGCTGGATGCAGGGAAGCATGGGGGTAATGCCAGAGTCTGTGTCCACTCGAGTTCACCAGCCCTGGGTGGCAGGGCTCCTCCTAGACCTGTCCTCCTTCCCCCTTCTGACCCCTGGGTCAGCCATGGAGCAGATCCTTTTCTTTGCTGTCTGTCCTCAGGGAAGCAGGTGCCTCATTCCTGAGCAGGCCATGTTTGATGCCCACCCTGGCTCCACCATGTTCTTTCAGTTAAGCTTCTGTGGGGTGAGAGCCCACGCGCTGGCAGGTGCGGGCTGTGTAAGATGTTTGCAGTGCCCAGCAGGAGCTCCGGGCTCACTGGCACCTCAGCCTGCAGCTCTGGGCTCCCTGGAACCCTGGGCTGCCCCCACTGCCAGAGCCTGGCATGGAAGCGGTGCTGGGCTGCAGGGAGGGATGGGCAGGGACAGCGGGGCTGCAGACGTGGCACAGGGCTGGTGTGGCCTCAGGGCTGGTGTGGCCTCAGGCGTTGCTGGCAGGCAGCAGGAGCACGGGGAGGAGGCAGCGTGTGCCCCGCCTGGACACTGCACCCCCAGCAGGCTGCAGGAGGAGGTGTCCAGCGAACCCAGCTGCTGTCCTCTGGCAGGGAGCAGCAGGTGGCTGGCTGAGACAATGGGAATGGGGCCCCAGGATGGGTGCCCACCATGGGATACCCAGCCCTTGCTGCTCCACCATGGAACAGGGCCCCACACGAAGCTGTTGCTGCCTGGGCAGCAGGCTGGGGCCCGGCTGTGTGCCCCAGCACTGGCCCTGCCCTCCAGACAGCACAGGGGTGGCCTGTGTTGGCCACCATGGGGCAGCCCTTGGGGGGCTGGATGCTCTGTGCTGCATCCTACAGAGCTCCAGGAGCCTGAAGGGGAGGAGTAATGTGGAGAATAGCTGCTGGGCAGGACGGGTGTCACAGGCTGCCTTGTGGGGAGCCAGCTGTGGTGGCTCCAGAGCCAGATGTGTCCCTGAGCCATGGCCGAGCACTGGGTCCCACCCCCTGCTCTGGGCCGAGGTGCTCAGGGCGGGGGTGGCCAGGGCCAGCAGTGCCTGACAGCGCCCCCTGCTTTTGGCAGGTACCCGCATCATCTGCGACCGCAAGTTCCTGCTGGAGTGCAAGAATTCTCCCGCAGCCAGGACCCCTCCCTGCT
Source organism: Prinia subflava (assembly GCF_021018805.1). Lineage (NCBI taxonomy): Eukaryota > Metazoa > Chordata > Aves > Passeriformes > Cisticolidae > Prinia > Prinia subflava. The sequence goes on along the minus strand of NC_086262.1, from coordinate 2,695,671 downwards.
GCCTGCCCCAGACCCCCGGTGTCACATCCCTGGCCCAGTCCAGCCTCGTCCAGCTGGAGGAGCTCAAGGAGCGGAATGAGAGCGAAGAGGCCATGCCAGGTGAGCAGCCCAGGGCCGCGGCCCCGCCCATGGGCCACTCGCATCCCACCCCGGCCCCAGTTCCAGCTCCTGCTCCCTTTGCCTGCCCATGTCTGCCAAGCCAGCCCTGTCCTAACCCTGGTCCATCCATGCCCTTGCAGATCAAGACCAGTTTGAGATGGACATCTGAGTTTCCATCTCCCCGTCTCCAGGCCATGGCTGGGCCTGTTCCTGGGCCTCGTGGAGGTGCTGGCACCGTGACCAGCTGGCTGCAGCCCTCTCTGATGCTGGGGATGGACGTGTGACACCTCAGGCTCTAGCACAAGTGGCTGGTGCAATTGCCTAGGAGCTCATGCTTGATCAATAAACACCGTGAAACCCCTGTGCTAACATGGTGTGTGTCTTTGTCAGGGCTCAGTGGGGTCCTCGCCCTCAGGAGGGGACGTGAGCAGCACCAGGAGGGTGCAGAGGGTGACACTGCAGGTGGGAGGGAGTGAGGGCCTGGGGGTCTCTTCTCAGCTGTGGTGGAGGCAGCTGGTGAGGCCATCCCGTGAACAGGGGGAGGACAGCACAGATAACATGTGACTGGGCAGGGGTCTGTCCCTGAGGTCACCTAAACCTCTCAGGTTCCAAACTCAGCTCTGAGCTGTGCCAGGACAGCAGGAGCCCAGCTGGGAGCCAGGGCTGTGGCTGCAGCACAAACCCTCCCCAGCCAGCCTCGACCCCTCCTGCAGCAGGGCTGGGCTCTGGGGCTGCTGTAGGCCCCACACTGCCAGAGGGGCCAAGCTTTGCCAAGCGAGTGCAGCACGGACACAGCACTGCCTGCTCCAGCCCAGTGCTGATAATTCTTCCCTTGACATCCTGCTGGCCACGGCCTCACCCAGCAATCCCATCTCCTGTGGACCCTGGGAGCCCAGGACCCGTCAGTGCCAGAACCCGCAGGGAGACTGTGGGAGGGGGCAGGTTGGTGCCGTTTATTAAACATAATGAATCGCCACTAAAATGTCGCAATGATTAAAATCCCCTTTTCCTGGATGAGGATTGGGAGGCAGAGGGGGTGCCCAGACTCCCTCCAGTAGCAGGGGCCCTGTTCCTGCCGGTGGCCCTGGGCAGGGGCTGTCCCGCTCACAGTCCACAGCCCCGTCCCCGTGTCAGGGCTCCTCCTGCTCCGGTGCAGTCGCGGGCTCGGTCACGGGCTCTGTCGCGGGCTCTGTCGCGGGCTCGGTGCCGGCGCTGCCGCCCGTCTCTGCGCTGGGCAGCTCCCGGCTCTCAGCGATGAGGCGCTTCACGCCCACCATCCACTGGCTCACCTCGTTCACGTGGTCCACCATAAGCGAGCGGTGGATCTCATCAGCCGCGTCCCAGTGCTGCTGCTGGAGCTCTGCCGGGACAGGGCACCCCGTCAGCGGCGCAGGATCCACCGTCCCGAGGGTGCCTCTGCCCCACGGGCTGCTGCTGCTGCGGCTGCAGCCCCCTTCACCCCGTACCTTGCACCAGGAGGTTCATTCTCTTCCTCACTGGTGCCGACAGCTTCCCCTGAGCCCAGGCGTCCTCCAGCACTGTCAGCCGCCGCCCGATGTCATTGCACACTTGTTTCTGGAAGCGGGGGTGAGCTGGGAGTGAGGGGGATGTGCCCCCACCAGCTCCGGGGAGCCCCGGGCAGGGGCGGCTCTTCCCCCCTCAGGTCTCCCGGAAAGCGGCAGCCCCTGCCTGGCTGCCCCAGCTGCCTTCCCCGCCGCACCGCGGGCTCAGAGGCGGCGGGAGGAGCCGCAGCCTCACCTGCACCGTGGCCCGGCAGGCGTCCAGGGCTGCCCGCAGCGGGGCAAGGACGGTGTCGGCGGACACGCTGCACTGCTCCTGCTCCTGCTCCGGGCACGCCGCGCTCGCCCGGCCCTCGGCCCGCGGGGCAGCGCCGGCGGAGCCCAGCGGGGGTGGCCCCAGCGCCCGGGGCGGCGGCGCTGTGGGGTCGGCGGGGGCACTGGGCGGGTCCGCGGGGGCACCTGCAGGGCAGAGGGCCGAGCCCGTCAGCTCGGACCCGGCTGGCACCGGGCCCCGCAGGGCGGGGCGCAGAGCCCCGGCTCCGCCGCTCCCAGCACCACCGTGGGAGCCGGGCCGCAGTTCGCCGCGGGTGCCGGCGGGGAGCGGCCCCTGGGGCTCCGCCGGGCCCGGCCGGGCAGGGCGAGGGACTGGCAGGGACCCCGCGGTGCTGACCTGGGGGTGCCCCCGCGGGCGGGGCGGGGGCCCGGCGGGTGAGCGGGGTCCGGCGGGAGCCCCCGGCTTGCGCCTGCAGCCCGTACGAGAACTGGGGGGGGTCGTTCCAGCCGCGCTCCTGGTTCCCTGCAGCAGCGAAGGGCGCGCTGAGCCCGGAGGAGACCGAGGAGCCCCCGCGCCAGGCGGGTCTCCCCGGCACGACCCTCCCGGCGCCCCCCACCCCCGGCACGGCCCCGTTGTCCCCCCCGGGCCCGGAGGAGCCGCCCCCGGCCCCGCGGCCCCGCCCGGGCCGCCCCGCACTGTCCCGGGACCCCCCCGCACCGGAAGTGCCGCGCGCGCCCCGCGCCCCCTCACCCGGCTTCACGTAGGACTCCGCCATCCCGCCACGTCACGCCCGGCCCCGCCCCTTCCGGCCCGGCAGGCGGGAGGGGCGGGGCCGGGCCTGTCCCCGCCCCGCCGGGGGCCGCGCTCGGGGCCGGGGGCAGGGCTGGCACCGGGGGCTCCTCCCCGGCGGCTCCAGCCCCGGCCCCGGCCCCGGCCCGGCCCGGCCCGCTAGGGGCTGTGCAGGAGGGCCCGCCGGAGGCGGAACACCTCCAGGAAGGAGAAGAGTCCCCGCTTGCGGGCCCCGGCCCCCGCCCCGCCGCCGCCGCCCCCCGCCTTGGCCGCCCCGCGGGCAGCGTCCCCCGCGGCCGCCGGCCCGGCCCGGCCCCGGCCAGCCGCGCTCTTCGCCTTCGCCCCCGGTGCGGCGGCCACGAGGCACTTCTGGTACTGCACCTGCGGGGACACGAGAGGCAGCGCGGGCGGGACGCGGCTCTGGGGCCACCCCCGCGCTCAGGGCCGGCCGTGTCCGGCCGCGCTGCCGCCGGTGCTCACCATGCAGGCGGCCTGCACCGCCTCCGAGATGGTGCCGGCGTCGGGCTCGCACCAGAAGGCCGCGCACTGGAAGCGTCGCCCGGTGTCCACGATGAGCGCGAAGGTGTGCGCGTCCCGGCCCACCCCCAGGAAGGTCACGTACCGCACCTGGCACTCCCAGATGTGCGCCGCCTCCTCGGGCTCCTGCGGGGACCCCGCGGGCCCATCCACCCCTGGCCGCCGCCCGGGCAGCGCTGCCGCCCCCCAGCTCCGCCCTGCCGGGGACAGCGCCGTGCCCGCTCCGGCCGCAGCCTTCTGTCCCCTCCCCACCTGCGCCGGGTGCACCCTCATAGCCGTGTCGGACACGTAGATGAGGGAGGGCGTCCAGTTCTCCCGCCCAGGGCGCCTGGTCAGCTTCTCGATGGCCTCGTTCAACACATCCATCCCTGGGGAGAGGGACAGCCCACGCCATCGGCCCCGGCTGCGGGCGTGGTGCGGGCAGGGGCCGCCCGGCACCAGGGCACAGGGGCGGCCTCCTGGGCCTCCCCCAGCTGCGGGGGAGCAGCGGCGCTTACCCATGGCCCTGGGCACGGGCAGGGTGCCGATGTACAGCGCCTCGTAGGTCTGCATGGACTGCCTCACCGCTTCCAGGATATCCACTGCCAGGACGGGAGAGGTGGTGCTACCCCCGTGTCCCCCGCTGTGTGCCCCCCGTCCCCAAGGAGCCCGGGGGAGCAGCCGGCAGTGCTGGGGGATGGTACCTTGCAGGGGCAGGTCCTCGGCGGAGATGGGCTCCAGCGTGGCGGCGCGGGGCAGCCGGCTGCTCGCTACGGCTCGCTCGGCCACGATCTGCAAGAGACGGGGCTCCCGGAGCATCCACTCACCCCCGAGATCCCCAGGCCGTGCTCACGCCCTCCGGGCCCCCTGCATCTCACCTTGGAGCACATCTCATGCAGAGCCTTGGCGATGCCCTTGGCGGGCACGTTGCAGTGGAAGACGTGACACTTGAGGACGCAGGTGTCCTTGTCACTGGCCACAAAGGCAAAGTCCCTGCAAGGCCACAAGCCAGCCAGTGAGACCCTGACAGAGGTGGTCCCCTGCCTGCACTGACCCCAGCCCTGTGCCCCCTTACCTGTCCCTGCAGCCGTGGTGGCAGTCAGAAGGGAGGAGAGGGGACAGGTCACTGCTGGGGTGCCTCCTCCCAAGTGGGCAGAGCCACCCCCTGGCCCCTGGCTCCGCCCTCGCCCCCGGCACCTGCCGTTGTTGCAGCCAACACCCCAGACACGGATGTTGAGGATGGGCTGGCGGTGGATGAGGCTGCGGTCGAGGGGGTCCACCAGGCTCATGGTGTCCTTCTTCAGAATCATCACTAGGTCCTGGCCCTGCAGAGGGGCAGGGGCTCCCTCAGCCTGGCAGACAGCCTGGCATCCCCAGCACGCAGCATGTGTAGGCAAACCCCTTCCCCACCAGCCTATTCTGCCCCAGCTGCGAGGTCTGCCCTGTTCCTCCCCTGCCCTTCCCAGCGACCATTCCAATGTGTGGGGACCCACCCAGGCTCCCTGGCACTGTTCCCAGGGAACAGCCCAGTCAGATCCCCCTGCTCTACACGTGGGACCATCGGATGGATGCTGTGTAGAGTTGACTCTAACACCCGCTCCCCTCCAGCACAGTCCAGCCTCAGCTGCAGCAGCCCTGGGGCAAGACCCTGCCTGGCAGCACCATCCCAGGCTCTTACCTCACCCTGGTTCTCCGCAGAGCCCTGGCCCTTGCTGTTGGAGAGCTGCTGGATGCAGTTGTTGACAGCAATGCTGCTCTTGCCAGGTGCCAGGTCCTCCTCGGGGATCTCCACCCAGCCCAGGGAGCGCACAGCAAAGCACTGGGCAGAGACACGAGGGGCTGCAGTGCCACTGGCACAGCCCCCTCCGCCCGGCACCCCTCACTGTGCCAGGGTGGTCACCCCTGCTCTGGCTCCCCTCCACGTCCCTGCCAGCTCCACACTGCTCCTCTCCTGCCAGCACAGCCCACGATGCGGCAGGGAACTGGCGGGTGCGGTACCTTGGAGCCGGGCTCTGCGCTGTGCTGGAAGTCATCTCCATGCCAGGACAGCGAGTGCCTGCAGAGGGACAGGGCAGTGAGGGGAAGCTCCCTCTGTGTGCTCCTGGGGCACACAGGGAAGCATCAGGATGCCCTGGAACCAGCAGACCCCTGTGCCACCAACCGGGAAGCACCAATGGAGTGCCCAGCATGGTCATGTTGGTTTCAGCACAGAGGGCTGCTCTAGGGGGGAGCACCCAGCACCCAGCACTGGTCAAGGATCCACTGATCCCTGACCCCACAGACTCCTGTGGGGTTTTGTACCCCACAAACAAACCAGCAAACACAAGGATGGCCCTACCTTCGGGACAGCGAAGCCATGGGGCTGGGAATGGGCCGGTCCTTTGCTGAGTGCTTGGCTGCAGGGCCCTGGCATTCCTGGGAGAGAAGAGGAAAGGAAAGGGGTGACAGCTGCAAGAGAGGCAGTCAGGAGGCTCCACGTAGGAGCCCTCCCTCCCAGGACAGCAACAAGCTTGTGAGCATCCTGGGCAGTTGAGTCCAACTAGGATGAGCCCCAGGATGGGGGCTGCTGGAGCCTTTCAAAGGGCTTAACCCCAGACACGAATGAGCTGAGCAGGTTCACACAGACCGGGTGCTCCAAGGGGAGCTAGGACCGGTCATGCCCACAGGGTCCTTCAGCAGGATTCTGCCAGGGGTGAAATCCAGCACCAGGCCTCACAGCCCTGCCCACATTCCCTACCCTTCCCTGGAGTGTGTCCTCTCCATCGGCCTCCGTGTGACCTCCTGGGCCGGTGGTGCGTGCAGGGTGCTGCCACTGTGTCGTGCCTGTTGGCACATGCCAGTAATAGGTACCCAGAGAGTCACAGATTTTCCTCCAGCTTGGGGGGAGGTCAGGGTCTGTCTCCAGGCTCTGGTCGCTCCAGAGGTTGTCTGTACAGAGAGAGTGTGTGAGATACAGAGTGGGGAGGAAGATCGCCCAGTTTCCCCGAGGAGCCAGCAGCTTTGCCCAGAACTGAAAGGGTCCTGCGGTGGCCTCTGGGTGCGTGGCTGAGCGCACGGGCCGGGAGAGGAGCCTGGCAGGGAACATGGCACGGTGCCAGCAGGGCTGCAGCGGTGGCAGACCCCAGTGCAGAGAGCTGCCTCGCTGGTTCCCCGGGGGCACAGCGGAGCCCCGGCAAGGCACAGAGGGCAGGGGCAGCGTGGGCCTGCCAGGCTGGGCACCAGGAGCACCCGGGTTCACACTTGGCCCTCGGCCGCCAGCCCAGTGGTCCCCCACCCTCGAACCGGAAAGGGGCTGGGAGAGACACCGCGGTCCAGGCAGTGGATTGTGCCCCGGGGGCTGCAGCCGGAGGGTGCGGTAGCCGTGGCCCCCGCAGCCCCAGCCCTGCGCGGGCACCGACTGGAGCCCGTGGCGCAGCACGGCCGGAGCGAGCCCGGGCCCGCGGGGGCGGCGCGCTCCGACCGTCCGGGCTGTGGGGCTGGGCGGGGCTCCCGGGGACGGGGGGCCCGAGGGTGGGAGGGTGGGGGTGCTCCGGGGGTGGGGAGACCTGAATATGGAGGTGCCCCTGGAGCGGGTGGGCTCCCGGCGACCTTGGCGGGCGGGGAGCGGCGGGGCCGGAGCGGGCCGGGCGCCAGCGGCCCCGATCAGCACCGCGGACAGCGCCGGGCGCGGCCGCCGCCCCCACCCTCGGGGCCCGGCCCCGCAACGCGACCCCGGCCCCGCAACGCGACCCCGGCCCCGCAACTCATCCCCGGTCCTGCAACCCGACTCCAGCCCCGCAACCCGACCCCGGCCCAGCAACCCGACCCCGGTCCTGCAACCCGCCCCTGACCGCGCAGGCTGTGCCCGTGCCCGCCCTGCCCGCCGCGCTGACCGTCGCAGTTGACCAGGACGATGGCCAGCATGTAGTCCTTGCCCAGCATGGCCCCGCCGCCCGCCCGGCGCGGCGCCCCCGCCGCCTGCCCAGGCCCGGAGCCGCGGCGGCTGCGGCGGGAGGGGCGGGACCGGGGCCGGGGCGGGCCGGGGGCGGGGGCTGGAGAGAGCCGGGGGGGGCGCGGGGGATCGCCGGGACGGAGCCGGGGAAGGGGCACGGGTGCCCGGGGCTCTTGGGGTGTGTCTCGGGGCAGGAGATAGGATCGTGGGGAGAAAAGGGGCTTTGGTGGTTTCTGAGTGCGATAGCAGAGCCAGGTCAGCCCCTTGTGCCCTCAGGTTCGTTCCCTTTCCACTCTCAGGGTTCCTCCTTCCCCTTCTCTGTCCCCACAGATTGCCATCACTCCTCTCCACCCACGTTTATCCCATGTCCATTCTCCATTCACGCCCAGGTTTGCCCATTCCCCTTCGCCTGTGTCCAGCCTGCACCCGTCAGTGCTGAAGGCACCCAAACGTTCGTGCTGGTTACCTTCCCCTCCTCACCAGGGGCAAAGAGCTTTGCATCTCCACTTGGAGACTGTTTTCCATCCTGGCTAATGCTCAGTACACAGGGACAGAAGCTCTGGGGACATTTGTTGTACACCTGAAGCTCTTTGAATACTGCTCAGGAAAAAGTCCTTCCAAGCTACAGGTGCCTGATGAAATATTCCAAGATGGTTTTCTATAAGTGACTTGTCCAGGCCATTCATCATGGCCTCCTCACCTTTTCCTCTTCAGAGCAATTTTTGGAAGTGAGCACAAAATGAATTTTCCATGCTTTGTCCCTCTGTTTCAGTGACAGATTTCCTCTTTGCTGGCCTCATTCATGCATTCCATGGGATAACATGCCCCTGATTTTGTGAGACATCCTCCTCTCCTTTAAGCATTTTAATCTCACTCATCTGGCTTGAGAACAGTACCAACTCCATAATTCAGCTTTGCAGTTGTTCACAATAATTTCTGTCTCCTGGTGGCAGCTGCTTTTTTGGATACAGGCTTTTCCTTCTGCATCTGTCCAGAGCTAGTCAGATTTCTAGCCCTGGATTCAAGCACTGTGTCCTTGGGGTATTATTTGCCTAACCCAACCCCACACAGCAGAGCAGGGGACACTCGTGGCTCCCTGTGTTCAGATGTGTCTGAGGGGTCACAGCGCTCACCTTGAGTTCTGCTTTCCCCTTTTCCACCTTTTCCCGTTTCCAGGAGTGAGCTCCCCTCACCCAGAACAGGCAGTGCTCTGGTCTCTGCTGCACATCTCTCCTTGTCCTCATCTCAACACACACCTCACTTGCAAAAACCACACCCAGCTGGTCAGATGGGAGACAACAACCCCAACACAAACTGTCCCCTCTCCTCTTCTGGCTCTTCCAAGCCCACCCAAGTGGAGAAAACTCTCTCCTGGCAATGTCAGGGAGCTTTAGGGTGATGATGGCCCTGGTAAGATCTACAGCAAGGGAGGAGAATCTGGGGATGGCACAGAGCAGAACCCATGGATTGTATGAAACAGATGGGATGTTTCATGGGAAGGGGAGGGGCAGGGACTAGGGGAGGAGAAAGCACAGGAAGACAGAAAGAGAGAACATGTTCTGGTGGTGTGTGGGCAGTGCTGGATGTGCTTGCCTGCCTGTGCAGTGTTTCAGCACTGCAGGCTGTCCCAGGCCCTCATTAAATCACATTTCCTGTTCAGAGCTGCCTGGGCGAGAGTGGGGGTGATCTTGGTAGTTCACAAGAGGAGAAGGATAAGGAAAGGATGAGGATAAGGACAAGGAAAGCCTATACCTGTTATACTTTTCAGGGAAAGATATGAGACATCTTGTAATTCTAAAACTCATGATTTTCTGGTGTTGGCCCTGAAAAATGAGAGATCTGGTTTGGCTTGGTTTGTGCTTGAAGTAGAAGTACAGTGGCAAGTGTATTTTGGTGCTGGGTTAGAAACCAAAACTCTCTTCTTCTGGCCTGAATAATGAAATCATGGAGAAGGGGAATAAGATTTCTCCTTGTAAAGATTGAACTTTATCTTCCAATCTTCCTAACAATCATCAGATAGATCTCTTACCAATGTAAGGGGGATCTCTCAGCCCCCCTGACACTTCCCTCAAAAAGAGAAAAAAACACTCACATGGCTTCCTAGGAGTAGTCTGGGTTCTCAGATCTGTCAGCTGCAGATCAAAAGGCTCCTAAGGAGGCTCATTACATGTCATGAAAACACTCCACAGCTGAAATGAAATCCAGATCTCAGCAGGTCCAGCTCAGTTTTACCTAAGATAACAAACCAGACAACTTGACTGCTGACCAGATCTTTTGTACATGCCATATTTCCAGGGGATAAACACACCAGGTTTCTCTCTGGACTGCTCCTGAGACCAAAGATGGAATCCCCTTCAAAGAAAATATCAGCTTTCCATCAGGTAGTTTTTGTAGTGCATATCTTTATTCACTCTGGAGAAAGAGGTTTCTGATGTGACAGATCAATAATTTTCAGGTTATGAAACCCCCTCATAAAAGAAATCAAGTGAAATATTAGGTAGCAATTCCACTTTTCCACTACCTTCCTCCCAGCTATTGGAGAACCAAGATCACGCCATGCAGTCCAGATTCAGTTATCTGTAGTTATCAAATATCCCTGTCCCAACACCCACCTGGCAGAAAAAAAACACAGCTCAAGCTGTTTCTGTGCTTCCACCATCACTTATTCCACCTCAGTTGTGCAACTTAAGCACAGACAAAAGGAAGAGGCCACAAGATGAACTAAGGTCCAAATCAACCCCTAAATCTGTGGAAATAAGACTTTGAAAAGCAGGAAAAAACCCAGACTATGACATTTGAAACTGTAATTCAAATAAGCCTTTTTTCCCCGTTTTACTGCCTGGCTCCTGTAAACAGCACTGATTTGCAGAGCTGCTGTGAGCTATTGGCACTCTGGGTTTAATTGGTACATGCAGTTCCATCCCATATCCCACAGAGTTCTCCGGAGCACTGCCTCTTCTGTAAGTTTTTTTAGGAAATGTTGTTAATATCCTCTGATCATTTCACACCTCTCCTATAATCCAGAGTGCAGAAGTATCTGTAGTTTCAATTTCTTAAGCTGCTTCACACACACTCAGATAACACATTTAAATTTTGCTGCACCCACTCCTAACTCATCTTGGAGAGCCTGGGGGTGAGGACTGAGGATGAGGAAATCAATTCCCTGCCAGTGTGACGCACACACACTCTGGAACACAGACAATTAATATGAGGAACCAGTACTTCTCACAGGAACCTAAAATCAGCAGCTAAAATGTTGAGTGTTAGAGTAAATGCTGCTCTTGGCTTCACCTGATTTCTTGGAGGCAGTTCTGATCTTCCCAGAACCAGCTCCCCAGGCCACCAAACAGCTTCAGCTCCATCCTTAGAGGAGGAACTAAGAACATTTGTTGTCAGAACTTTGCAACTCTTTAGCCACTGGATCAGCAGCGTTAATTAGCTGCTTTCCTTTGCTAATTCACAGGATTCCTTCTAGTGATGTGAAATGATATCAAGCGGTTCTAAGCATATTTTGGCTGCTTTAAACTAAAATCTAAATTACCTCCATGGCAGCAGCTCTGCTCTCTTTATATTAGTTCCACCAGCTAATAGTTATGATGAGTAAAGACTCGAGGTACACGCTAAAAAGCATTACAAGGATACGTATAAACCTTAAGCTGTATAAATATATGGGGGGAAATGGTGCACCAGCATCAAACTTTAACTACAGAAATACCTTTTGTCTTCATTCAAACCAGGTAAGAATTAGTGCCTGGTGTTATTACTTAATTTTTAATAAGGGCACTATTTAATTTTCTAAGTTGAAGACTATGCAACGTACTTATATTCAGCAGTTCATGAGGAGGAAGTTCCACTGGCCTTATTGTGAAGGAAAAACACAGATTATCACCTACATTTCCACATGTTTAAATATTTCCAAACAGTTAATCAGCCCACTGAGGCAATGTCTGAAATCACTGTACAGTTTCATATCTTCTGTTGCACTTTGTTCTTTTTTCTTTGGTTATTACCAGAACCATCAAACAACAACAACAACAACAAAAAATCTGGGTTTGTTTTCATTTTAATAATGAAAGCAGATGCTTCATTTACTAAAAAGGTTCAATTCATATTTACTATCTGTGCTCCCAGTTTTAACCCTGCTGGAAGCTTTTATTTCAACAGCCTGAGGGTGACATGCACAACCTTTAGAAAAGTTTAACTGCAAACAGAAATGAATGTCTGAAAATATAATTATACGAAATATAAATGTAATTCTAAACAAAAAACATCAGCAAAGGTGGTTTTTAATGCTCTTCTTTGCCCTTTTTATCATGCAATCATTAAGGCTGAAAAATGCCTCCAAACTCATTGAGTCCAACCTGTGACCAATCACCACCTTGTCAACAACACTGGGGCACTGAGTGCTGGCTCCGGTTGTTTTGTTCACAGTTCCAGAGATGGTGATTTCACCCTGCCCTGGGCAGCCTTTTCCAGTGTTTATCCACCCTTTCCATTAAAAAAATTCTTCCTGATGTCCTACTTGAACCTCCACTGGTGCAGCTTGAGGCCATTTCCTCTTATCCCTTGTTCCCTGGGAGCAGAGCCTGATCTCCACCCTCCTCTCAGGGAGTTGAAGACAGCAAGAAGGTTCCCCTGAGTCTCTTTTTCTCCAGTCTGAGCCCCCTCAGCTCCCTCAGCTGCTCCTCAGAGGACCGACACTGCAGACCCTTCCCCAGCTCCATTCCTTTCTCTGGACATGCAAGAGCCCCTCAAAGCCTTTCTCGTGACAGGCTCAGAAATGGAAGCAGCACTCGAGGTGTGACCTCACCCAGGGCAGAGAGGAGGTCACTGCCTGGTCCTGCTGGTTACACCAGGACAGGTCCAGGCCGGACGATGCCCTCGGGCTCCTGCCCCTCCGGGCACGCTCTGGCCCATGTTCAGCACTGACCCAGCACTGCCAGGGCCTTTTCCAACACGGCAGCTTTCCAGCCACTCTGCCCCACGCCTGTGCTGCTCTCTTGCACTGCCTCTCCTTGCCTTTCAACCGCTCTGCTGAATTGCCTTTTGTACCTTGTCCTTTCACTGATTTTGCCTCTCTTGCCTTGCCTTGTCCACCATTCTCTTCCCTTCCCTTGCCTACCCCGTCCTTGCCTTCTCCTCCCTTGCCTTGATTTCCTTCCCTTGCCTTGCTGTACCGATCCCTCCCTCGCCAGCCTGTTCCATGCCTTGTTTTTCCGGCTCTTTCCTGCCCTCGCCTGGAGGTACCCGGACCCTCGGAAGAGCTCCCGGACTCGCCCTTCGGCCCTCGCCACCGCCTCCCGCGCACCTCCGGCTCCCACAGACTCCAAGCCCCGCCCATCCCGGGCAGAGGCAGCGCCCGCCCCGCCAATCCCGGCCCGTCTTTCTCTGCCTCGCCCAATCACAGCCGCCCTTTCCATCCCGCCGAGCTCTGCCCACTCCGCGGCGGCCCGGCCCCTCAGCCCGGCCCCGCCCCCCCGGTTCGCCTGAGGCGCCGCTCCGGTAGAGGGCGGTGCCGCTGCCTCTCTGCGGCAGCCCGCGGTCGGTGCTTCTGGGGCCCGGGAAGGGCCGGCGGGGCTCCCCGTTCAGGTCACGGCCGGGAGTTCTCCCCGGGGAAGGAAGGGACGGCGGGGAGCGGGCGAGATCGGCCCCCGGAGCGGTGGCGGCGGGAGCAGAGCCTGAGGGGAGAGCAGGGATCGGGTACAGCAGCGGGGCGGGAACGGGCGCGCCGGGATTGGCTGGGCCGGCATGCCCTCGGGTTGTGATTGGCCAGACCGGGCATGCCCTCGGGCTGTGATTGGATAGACCCGGAGGCGCCGTGCTGGCAGGAGGGTATAAATAGGGTGCACAGGTACGCGCTGGTGCCAGTGCGGCGGCGCGGGCGCGAGTGGAGAATGCAACTTGAAGTGCCGTGCCCAAGGGCCCCTTAGAGACCTTCACGGAGCTCTCGTCGGCGCAGAGGGCAAGAGACGGGGGTGGCAATGTATGACAAGTGAGGCCTTGCCACCCGTCCCTTGCTTTGTTGTGCCTCTGCCTCCTTGTTCTACCTTTTTCTAGCCCTTTCTTATCTTGCTTTCCCTGCCACTCCTCTGTCTTGTCTTGCCCTTTTACGAACAGAAAAGATGTACTGTTTCTTTATTCATATCTAACCCTTGTTTAGGGAGCTACAGGTTTAAAAACTGACCTGGTTTGGGGACATCAGGCAAAATGTGTAGCTCAGGGGTGAAGGGGGCTGGGGGGCACCCTGAGTCCCCCACAGGACACTGGGGGACCTGTCTGTGACTAGGAGGGCACTCATGGAGCTCCACCCAGCTCTGGGGGCTGCACTCCACCTGTCACAGGGGTTGGCAGCACCAGGGGTATCCAGAGGGAGGTGGAAACATCACGGGCAGAAACATCGACAATGACCTTTAGAGAACAGCTCTGGCTTAACGAGGCAGGTGAGCAAATCCCTGCCCTGAGCAGCAGAGACAGGAGTCACAGCAGGGGACAGACAGATTTATTATGTTTCTGGGAGCAGTGCCATTACATTTTGCTGGGGATAAGGTCATTCCCCTGCAGCCAGAGCAGAGAGATAGGCTGGGATGGTTATTCAAAGTGACGGGAACAAGAAGCTGCAGCCAAACCCCCAGGACCTGCTGCCAGCACGGGGCTCCATGGGTCGCTGTGGCAGACGTGTGGCCAGCGTCTGCCAGAGCCACTTCCTCAACATCTTTCCAGCAACGTTCTCAAGGGCCAGAGCATGGCGCAGGAGTCTGTGTAACCTCTTGGCTCCCACCGGGGAAGGAAGGGCGTTAAGACAAGAATAAATACAGCTTTCAGAGTCACCCCAACACCCCACCCACTGCTGCACAGCCTGGTGAAGGCATTTCCAGGAGGAAATCTGTCAGCCCGAATCCAGCGTCCAACGAGGTTAACACTGACTCGTTCGTATCCTGATCTCCTCCACCAGGCTCTCCCTGGGAACGTTGACCTACACAGGGGGAGTAAAAAGTTGCTTCAATACAATTCCAGCAGCTTGACACGTCACCACAGTCATGGCCCTTGTCTCAGGAGGTCACACCAAGGTGTCACCAGTCTCTTTACAGGGGCTGCAGCAGCCACAGAGCTGAACCTGTAAGAGCAGGAACGTGCCAGCAACCCCAATAAGCCCTCTCCTGAATAATGGCTGTGAGAATGATGCTCTTCCTACACTTTCCTACTGGTTCCAAAGCAACTGATATAGGTGATCTATGCAGTGATCTTAGCCAATGATTTCAGTGCTGCTCGTTTTGGGAATCTGTGCTGAGATAACAAGCACAGAGCAGCCCTGCAGTTCGAGGCTAACTGCTCGGTCTCACTCATTCCAAGAGCACCACTGAATCCCTCCATGCTCCAGGCTCCTGAACTGAGGAGTTCAAGGAGGCCACGTAATAGGAAACTCTCCAGAGCTAGAGACAACAGCACTTAATGACTCCAGGAAGCTGCAGGGGGCAAAGAATTGGAATATGGGGTGTCACAGAAGTTGCTGGAAACACCACTGGGTCTGGAGGGCTGGTCTGAGCTGGGCTGAAGGGTCACCTGGCCAACCCCACCACGCCAGAGGCCGTACCTCCTCCCTGGTTGCCACGATCCGCAGCTTGACGACTCCATCTTTGAGCTCCTGCTCACCCACAATGGCAACAAGAGGAATGCCTGTGTCCTCGCAGTACTGCAGCTGGTTCAGCAGCTTGGGGTTCTTCTTGTACAGCATCTCTGCCTGGGAGAAAGCCAGAGCATAACACCATCATCAGCCTGGGGTGTTTCACTGGACCCCTTCAGCCAGGCACTGCTGGGCCAGGGGTGACTGTGGGGTTGTGTGATGGGGACAGGATGGGCTCATGGAGAAGGCACCAGGTTCAGAAAGGCCTTGCAGTTCCAGAGCTAACCAAGTCCTGCTGCACACCCCCTCCTGGAGAGCCCATGATTTGGGACACCAGGAAGAAGGAGGCTCCATTCAGGAAGGCAGTCTGCTCCCCACTCCCAGACAAAGCGAACAGGCAGCTCTTGACTTTGCCATCACCAGTCATACCTTGATTCCAGCATCCCACAGTTCGGAGATGAGCTTCAGTCGCTCTTCAAGGAGCTTCTTCTGGGCAGAGGCCACCAGCACCTGTGTCTCTGTTGTCCTGATCTTTTCCTCAGAGGCCTAGACAGGGGCCACAGACACACACCTGAGATTCTATCAGCACGATGGGTCACCACTCAGCTCCATCAGTCTAGCAGTGAAAAGGACTTGGCTCAGAGGGATCAACAGCATTAACTCAGAGTCAGGGAGATCCCACAGATCCCATCCTAAAGTGGAATCAATTTTCCATGATGTGTGCTTAACATAGCCTCCCTCATGTTTCTCCACACCCAAGGGCCCCCTAAATATCTGCTCCAAGCACTTCAGAAGCAACACACCCAGGAGAATGTAGACAAAGGCATCTGCCTGCTCTACAGCTGAGGTTCTAACTATGGGTTAAACAGCAGCAAGCTGAATGCTCCACCAGTCCCTGTGGCAGATGTTGGATACTCCATGTGGCATTTCCCTGGTGCCTTGCTGAAGGGAGTAGCCTTTAAAAGGTCACCTGCAAAGGAACAAACCTGGCCAAGACTGCAGGTGGTGGGGGAGGAATTCAATTTCTATTTAGAAATTCCAGTTGTGTCTGGCTGCCAAGAGAGAACCAACACCAGACTTCTGGGGGAGGGGAACATGTAGCCACATTCTGGGAGTTTACAAAGACCTATTGAACAACCATTGATTGGGATGAAGAACAGTACAACTTTGAGGAGGGGAAAGAGGAAAAAATATGAAACCACTAGAGGCACTGCAGTTTCTGCCCTGGAAGATGTGATCCCTGTCTGCTCTGTGTAGTGTCATAGGCAGGACAAATAGATGTGTCAGGCTGCTGCTTCCCTTGCAGAACAATGCTGCCTCACCAAGGAGGACGTGGGCTCACATGGATGCCTAATGAAGTGAGGAACACTAGATACCTGCCCTAGTACCTGCCCCTGCTAAGGACTGAAGTGCCCCCTCCAGCTGCAGCTAGAGAAGCCATGCCTGTGGAAAGAAGGGTCTTGTCTTCAGTGGGAGCCCCAGATATCATCTGCCAGGCCAGAGAGAACTGGAGGTTATATCCTGGTTCTGGCTCCTGGTGCAGAGCACAGCAGAGGCCTGGTTGGCTTCTCCAAAGGCTGCGGCAAGGAACACTCACTTCAGCATCTGCTGGAGTGGAAGGGATTAACCACGCCTAGCTGAGCACCAGGGGCACCTACCTCCAGTCTCTGTTCCAGGATGGAGAAGATCCGCTCGATCCCGATGCTGACCCCCACACAGGGCACCTTCCGGCCCTTGGGATCAAACATCCCCACCAGCCCGTCGTAGCGGCCACCTCCAGCCACGCTCCCAACGCTGACGGGCTCCTCCACGTGCTCGTTCTCCTGCTGCAGCAGCACAGCCTCAAAGATCACCCCCGTGTAATAGTCCAGGCCCCGCGCCAGGCTCAGGTCGAAGGAGATCTGCAGGGCACAGGGGCGGCCCCGTCACCGCCTGCTCGGGGGCCACCAGGGCAGCAGCCCCTGCTGCCCCCACACCTCCTCACCTTCCCTGTGATGCCAAACAGCGTCAGGTACTCAAACAGCAGCTTCATGTCCCCCAGCCCTTCCTTGGCCAGCTTGTTCTGGGACAGCTTGGGGTCCTGGAGAAGCCGCTCGATCAGCTCCAGCCCACCTGTGGGGACCAGCCATGCCTCAGCTGTGCCAGGGCAGCAGCACAGGCACGCTGGCCCCGGCCAGCCGGGTGTGTGCCCTGCACCTTCCATGCCCAGCCCAGGACAAGGCCCAGGGCAGCACCCCGTGCTGCTCACCGTGGAGCTGGACATAGTCCCCGATGCGATCCGCAGCCTCGGGAGAGAGCCCCTTCTCTCCCACCATCTCACTCCTCACTTCTTCCCATGGCACCTGTGAGGGAAGAGAAGGGCATCAGCCACTGCACCAGGGACACAGGCTCTCCTCTGCATGGCAGAATCCCATCATCATTGTTAGAAGGTGCATGAGAGAAGTAGCAGCTCTCAGAGCACAGTCATGTGTGCATAACTCCCATTTCTTGTAGCTCTGCACAACCTGTCTGTATCCGAACCCTATAAAATACTTTTAGTTTCATTTCTGGTCAGAATCAAATATCACTGTATAACCACCATGTCTGAGAGCCATTTTGCTGCTGTGGTTTCCCTGTTAGGTACTTAGTCATAAACACCACTCAGGAAAGTGCTGCTGATCATGGAATCACCTGGAAAGGTGTGAGGTATTGCTTGGGTAATGGAAAAAGCCCATTGTAAGCATAATATGCTCCCTTCCCATTGCTTTTCCACACATACACAGCCCTAAACCCTGAACTTTGGTCATGCCTCTGCAATGGATTTCTGCTAACAGGGCTGAGTGAGAATTCCTCCAGATGCCTTCATTTTACCATCTGATGAGTCCTCCACAAGAAAAGGCAGTTCACCCTTCAACAAAGAACCATGACCACATGAGATGAGACACAAGCTGCTGTTTTTAACATGCCCTAGCCTAATTTGATGCAGGGTTTTATGAGCCTGGTTCATAAGCAGCAACACCTTGAGCAGGTGAAGGTCTGGGATATTGAACATCCTATGTGAAGAGCTTTTTGCCCTCCCACCTTTCCTTTTATCAGGACCTCATGGGATAGTGGGTAACAAAACAGAGGATCCACTCTTCCTATGTGAATGCTGTGCCCAGCACACAGCCCTTCGAGGGAAAGGTGGGAACAACTTGATTCTTATCAGCATTTTCCAGCCAATTCTCATGGCCACTCATTCCCTGAGACTCCAGCAGCAGCAGCTGCAGCCTGGGGCTCCAGCCCTTACCTTATCCAGTTTGTCCACGCTGGAGCAGATGGTTCGGAATTTGCTGTCCGGGACCCCACACACTGCAAACATCCCATCCAGGATGCGCCGGTCGTTGACCTGGGGAAAGGGAGTAGCACATCAGCAGTTATCAACTCAAGCAGAAGCTTCTGCAGTGTCCTGCCTCATTCCTCTGCAGTTTTAATCATGGAAGAGAACGCAGGAGATGTCTGCCAAGGGTTTTTTTTTGCTGTTTGTAATTTGTTTCCCATTCTTGGGGAGCTGAGCTTCCCAGAGCAGACCAAATAGCACAACTGACATCCACCAAGGCTGGGCAGATCCATCACATTTCTTTCTACAGCCACAGACACCTCCACTCAACAGAGGAAAAAAACCATCAGGCCCTATGAATCCCCTCATGTGGGCCTGTAAAAACAGCTCAGAACTGACCACAGCCAAGGAGATGAATTCAGAGTATTACCCTACACTATCAGCATAAGAGAAAAGGGACATCTGATTATGTTAAATCCTCAATGAGGATTTTTTTTTAATGATAGAATAGTGAATTCTGTAGCTTAATTGTGCTCTGTAAGAGTACATAATTAAGGCCAAAGACTCAGCTGGATTCAGCATTTCCATGGGTAGTGACAATGTCTACAGTTACTCAGAAACAAAGAAACTGCACAGGAATTTGGAATCCTCCAGCATCAACACGAACCAGAAAGTGCCTTTTGGGAAACAAGAATAAGCACAGGCAAGTTATTCTGCTGCTCCCCACTGCAGGAATATCTTCATCCTCAAAGGCCCCATTTTCAGCACTGCCCAAAACACCCAGCTCCTTCACCTCACTCCAGACAGGTTCAAGGGAAAGTACCTGTCCCCTGCCTCACGGGGCTAAAACAGGAACACAACACCCAGCCTGCAGTGCCCAGGAATGGCCCAGGACCCTCAGAGCTCCCTCATGTGCATCCAGCACTTCCACTCATTGCTGTCCTGCTCCTGTGCACTCTTCCCATCCTGTCTCCCCTACACACTGAGCACTGTTTGTTGCTATCCCAAGGGAACAGAGGTATCTGGAAGCAAATAGCAAGCTCAGCCTACAGTAGTGCACAACTCTTGGTCTAGGAAGTGCTTCAGCTCCAAAAAGGACTTGGTAGAAAGGCAGGGGTCTGCAGGCAACACCACAAACACTGAGCAGATGCCCCTGCTCAGGAGACATCAGGGGCAGGGATAAGGGCAGGAATCCTGGACCAGAGCCTATTTTAGTGCAGGCAGTGAATATGATGACCACCTGCTTAGATAGGTATTAGGAAGAAATTTTTTATTATAGGGGTGGTGAGGCCCTGGCCCAGGTTGTCCAGAGAAGCTGTGAGTGCCCCACTCCTGCAAGTGCTCAGAACCAGGCTGGACAGGGCTTGGAACAACCCAGTCTAGTGGAAGGTGTCCCTGCCCATGGCAGGGTAATGGAACTGGGTTATATTTAAGGTCCCCTCCAACCCAGACCATCCTGTCATTCTAGCTGGCTGCTGGAATTTTGCAAGGGACCGTGGTCATATCTGGAGAGAACACTGTCACCTGCAGCCTCAGGAAAATTCCTGTCATTTCCAGCTCAAAGCAAATCCAGTGTAGGTCCAATCTTTAGCCCAAGGGGAAGCACATTTGCTTCCTGGCAGAAAAGAGGGACAAACTTCTGGGTCAGGCCTTAGGGTGGGAACAGGTGCTACTGTGTAAAACCACAGAACAATGACCACTGCTGCCCACTGTGGCACAGAGAACCCACCCAGCCTCACCTTGATGACAAAGTCCCCGAGCTGCAGGTCACTCAGGATCTCGTGCACGATCTTCAGGCACTCGGCATCGGGAATCATCGGGTCAAACTGCCCGGCAATGTCAAAGTCCTGGGGGCACAGGAAAAGGCAGTGAGTGATTCAGCACCACAGCACAGCTGCAGAAAAATTGCTTCAGCTGCTGGTAACAGCAGTTTATATACAAAACCCATCAGAATTGGGATTGTGAGGGAGCACTGGCCCTTATAGATTCAGTCCAGAAGGGACAGGATGTGGGTTAGGACTTCTACCGTGGAAGGCAGCAGGGCTCTCATGTCCACTGCATTTCAAAGAGTTTGTACACTGTGACCTGCTCCCCTGACCCATGTGTGACACTCTGAAACAGAGATCCTCAAAAAACAACAGAAAGGAGGAGCAGCAGTAAATAAACAGAACAAAGGAACCAGGAAGGCGAGGAAAAAACTATTTCTCATTTGCTATGATCTAAATGCCAAATGTTTCACCTTGATTCTTAGGATGCTTTTTTTAACACACATGCCAATCAAGTTAATGACTAAGGAAGGCAAGAGAAGCAAAACCAGAGTTTCAACTGCTAAGACAGAAAAAGGAATCAGGAACCCTGAGTGGTCCCCACCAGAGATCACCAGATGAACTAGCACATAGAAGAACCAAATCCCAACATCAAGATGCTTTAATAGGCTGGTATGCCACAACTAGAAACAACATCAGTGTTCAGAGAGAAATAAAACACAGAAGCAACAAGAGAGACCTTGTTCAGCTCCTGTTTAGGAAACCCCAAGTCTTCAGTGAGATTTTGGGTACAAGAATAATTCTCATTACGTGGATATATTTCAGCAGGGCTTCACTAAGCTCTCAAAATAAACTGGGACATTGGAGGAAGAGGTGGGATCACATAGTTCATTCCTGATCTGAGTGCAAAATGGGCTGATGCAATCTCTGGGAAAGTTGGGTGAGGAAGTACAAGAATAGTAGAGGAAGTCAGGAGAGTGCTGATATCGTTGTAAATGGCACAGATGAAATCTCACTGGAAAACAAAACAAACAAACAAGGGCTGGTGAATTATATTGAAGAAAAGCTGCAGGAAAAGGTCCTAGGCTGAGAAAGAATGAAAACATCTCCAAGGAGAGAAGGTAACAAAAGTGACAGAGCTTGATTTATGTGGTTTAAGGAGGAGAAGATTTCTCTAACCATTCCCCAAATATTTACCTGGGAAAGAGGAAGAATACATATCAATGGATGACAGCGACTGTTTTAAAAGCTGAACTCTTTAAACGAGAGGAGGGAAACAATCAGATACAAATAAGTTTAGCCTGGATATTAGAAGACCATTTCCAGCTACCCTACGAGTGAGATATTGGAGCAGATGAGACAGAAGGCAATGACCCCAAGACATCTGGAAACAGGAATCACCAAGCCAAAGCTGGAACGTATTCCCAGGGGTTGTATCATGAAGTAGGAACATTCTCAAACAAAAAAAACTGTTTGCAGTGTGAGTCCCTGGGGACTGTGTCAGTAGAGCAGAGCAAAGCTGTTCCTTGGGGCTACCATGAGAAAGTCACAAAGGAAATTGCTTTCTTACTTGTTGTATAATTCGGCCTCTAGGTTTTCCCTTCCTTTGAAGTTAAAATTGACTAAACACGGAATGGAAGTAGCATATGCCACTGCCTCACCTGGTCTGTGTGTCCTGCTAACACACCTAGAGCTGAAACGTTGCCAGATTTGGGATCAGAAGGAAATTCTTCCCCACCACCCATCCAGCAAGCACTGTGGGATGGAGCAAGGAGCTGCCCTCCCATAACATGGGGGCTCTTATGGCAAAGTGCCACACCAGCACCGTGTCACAGCTGTCACAACATTCTCTCAGCCTCCAGCTGTTTTCCGCACTCATAAAGGACACACTAAGGAGAAGACTAGTGGATCCCTCAGAGCTTCCACAGCCACAAGGCAGGGTACCACAGCTGTTATTTTGACAGTGCTGTGGGTCCACAGGCGCTGCCCAGCCCCAGCAGTGCCCCTGCCCACAGCCAAACTCACACACTGGTAGAACTCGCGGTAGCGGCCCCGGGTCATGGCCGGGTTGTCCCTCCTGTACACCTTGGCAATGTGGTAGCGCTTGATGTTGGTGAGCTTGTTCATGGCCAGGTAGCGAGCAAAGGGCACCTGGGACAGAGAGTCAGGGATGGCAACAGGCAGGGCTCACCCCCAGTTATCAGTCACAGGCAGCGCTGGGTCCTCACTGCCTCCCACCCTGCACCCCCGGGGCAAAGGACTGCTAAGAGACAGCTGGACTTATCTCAGCTCCCCACACACACTGCCTCCAAGGGCCCCTTCAGGCTTCTTCCAGCAGGACTTAGGCTGGATCTCAGTCTCACGTGGGCTGCATACTGCAGCAGCCTGGCCTGGAAACCCTTCTTGGGAGAAACCCCACTCAGTACAGATCTGCTTTACTTCCACACACGTGGGGCATGAAGCCATGTCAGGGGAGGGTCAGGCTGGATGTCAGGAAAAGGCTCTGCCCCCAGAGGGTTGCTGGGCATGGGCACAGGCTCCCCAAGGAAGCGGTCATGGCACCACAGCTCAAGGAGCATTTGGAAAACACTCTCAGGCACACAGCTGGAGTCTCCTGTGCAGGGTCAGGAGTTGGACTCGATCCTTGGGGTCACTTCCAACTCAGGATATTCCATGATTCTAAGCATTCCTTCAAACAGAAGCAATGCACAGTAAATAACCGAGCAAGGGCTCTGCACCCACTGAACCACAGTGCCTGCTCATGCTCTCCCTGTCAGTTTGGGGTCCTCCCTCCCCCTCAGGACAGTGCTGCCCCAAAAGGAGGATGGCCAAGGCCCCCAGCACCAGCTGTGGCAGGATACTGTCAGGTCGTAGCGCAGGGACAGCAGCTCTCCTCCCTGGTCTTTCAGATCATAGATGAGCTTCGAGTCCTCACCGTATTTCCCTGTCAGTGTCTCCTATAACAAAACAACACACAAACAAACAGCATTTCAGTGACAGGGGCTCAGCCCTAGAGCACACAGATAATGGGGAGAGAAAGGGAGAATGCCTAGGAAGTGAGGAAGGAAACTCAGCCCTCAGCACTCTCAGCTGCAGGGTCCTCAGCAGCTCAGCCAACCTGCTGTGTGCTCACCCACCTTCAGCTCGAACACGGGCGTGTCGATGACTTCGGCTCCGTGGCGCTTGAAGCACGAGATGATGGCTTTGAAGGCCCTCTCACGGATGGCCATCTCCTTGGGCCCGAAATCCCGCGTGCCCTGGCATCAGGGAACAAGAGGAGAAGCAAGGGATGCTTTGGGTGAGAGGCATGACATGAGAAAGATGCCAGAAGCAACATGAAGAAGCTGCCATACTGCTAACAAAGCCAGAGAGACCAGGTCCAGACACCAGATATTGGTGAACAGTACTAAAAACGGTGGAAAACATCAGGACACAGCTCAGACAGAGTCTGCCATGGACTGCAGAGCGAAACCCAGGTCAGGAGGTTCACAGTGCAGGAAACAAAGGAGATAAAGCAGATCAAGCAGTTCAGTGCTTTCGAGACTGACAGTGCAACCAGGACCTGTCCTCAACTCTGACTCAGACCTATTAGCCAGACCCCTGCCCAGTGAGCCATCCCAAAGCTGGAAACAGAGGACAAACATGCTCTGAAACTGTGGAACAACCATCAGCTCTGCAATTTCCAAACACAGAGAAAAAACATCTTTCAAAATGCAACACCTGTGAAATGTCTGTCTACAATTCCCAGGGCCACGCACCTTTTCCATTTCTTTGGTGTCAAAGATGACTGAATTATTTCAATGACCACCTTTATACTCTCAATAATGCACAAATCACTGTTAATTAGCTAGACCTCCAATGTCCACTTTATAAAACAAGTTAGGAAGGAGGAAGCAGCCCCACTCCCAGATCACTGAGGTGGCCTTCAGCTGCCATTGACAAGCCTGAGATGGGCTGGAAACTCAAATGAGTTTCTCTGACACTCAACAGGGCTGCAAAATCCCCTTCTCCTCACTTTTAAACAGTGAAATACTCTTCCACTTTCCAGGCACCACACTACAACTACATTTAACAAAACATATCATAAAGGAAATAGACAAATGGACAGGTCTGAGACATTTAAATACTGGGAAGAAATTCTTCCCTGTGAGGTTGCCCAGAGAAGCTGTGGCTGCCCATCCCTAGAAGTGTCCCAGGCCAGGCTGGATGGAGCTTGGAGCAACCTGGGACAGTGGAAGGTGTCCCTGCCCATGGCAGGGAGTGGAACAAGATGAGCTTTAAGGTCCTTCCAACCCAAACCATTCCATGTTTCCATGATTTCCTGTGTCAGTGGCATCACCACAGGCTGGTTTGTTTGTGAACATATCCATAACTGTATCCATGCCACAGCATGGAAGCAGGTGGTCTCTGATCAGCTGCCAGTGATGAAGCATTCAGGTTACAAAGCATTTCAGCAGAAATTGCGTTATGAACACTATTCTTAGGGGCCTGGAGACTGAAAAACTGCTTGTAAAGGAAGGGTCCTTCCACAACAGGACACAGAAATTCCAGCAGCTGGCCAGACCTGTTCAGTAAATGGGACAGATTGGATTGCTCAGCCCCTCAGACTAAGAGCAGATATGAGCCTTCTCACACTGGGCAGCTGCAATAAAGCTTGATTAGAAAGGAATTTCCTGACCACACCAGCAGAGGTTGGAATGTCACAGAAGCGCCCAGAAGTCTCTAGGGTGGTGCATATCTGGGTTGAATCCCTCTGCCCCTTGCTGCTAGAACTGAAAGCGAAAACAGAAATGCGAACAAAGACAGGTGTGGCCATGCTGGCCTTTTGCCCCAGATGTGGGGGGTGCAGGGTGGGTGGATGGGGGAGGACATGCATACAGAGGGGCACAGAAGTGTGCTGAGGAGATTTACCTTCGGGGTCTTGAGCACAAACTTCTGTTTCCCCTCATCTGCCCCCAGCTGTGCCTTCAAATCGAGCAGCTTTGCCACTTCCTTGGCAATCTGGGAACGGAGCAAGGAGGAAGCTGGGGATAAGAGCACCCACCAGTCCCAGCCCACTGCCTCCCCCAGTACCTTCCACCTCAGCACTCCCAGTGCACCTGACTCCACAGCCTCAATACACCCCCTATTCCCAGTTTCTCAGCAACCAGAGGGGCATTCCCTGCTGCTCTCCAGTACTTCCCACTTCTCATACAAGCACCCCTATCTCAGTAACGCAAACGCCTGCGCCTCCACCATTCCCTGACTCCCACGACCTCCATCACCATCCACAGCTATCTCCCCATTCCTATCCCCACCACCACCAGCTCCTGCTCCATGCACCAGCACTAGCGCTTTCCAGCATCCTCCTCCCAAATCCTAACCGCCCCAAGCATCCTTCCCTAAAATCCAACACCGGCATCACCAGTTCTCACCACGCGTCTCCCCGGCACCCTCAGCCCTTCCCAGCCCTGCACTCCCATCCTTCCCGACACCTCTCTCCCCAGTGCCGCCAGCCCCAGGGCAGTCCGCTCTCCACCAGCACCCCCCGTTCCGCACCCGCCGCCCAGCAGCCTCTCCCGGCCCGGCACCGCTGCCCCCGAGCCCCTCATCCCCATCCCGACACCGCCGGCGCCCCAGTTCTCATTCCCTGCTCCTCCCAGCGCGCCGCTCCCACCCCCCCTGCAGCTCCCAGGGCCCCATTCCCGGGAATGCCGGGCCCCCGCACCTCGTCGGGATCGGCCTTGTCCTGCTTGAGCCTCCTCACGGTCTCCGCCTGGGCCCGCACCGCCGCCTCCTCCGCCATGGCCACTCCGCGCCCGCGCCGCGCATGCGCCGCTCCCGCCCCGCCGCCGCGCACGCGCAGCGCCGCCACCGCCGGGACGTCAAAGGCGGAGGGCGCGGTTTGGGTTCATTAACGGGCTTTGTTTAATATATAAAAATATACAGCCTGCCCACGCGCGCCGCAGCCTGCGCGGCTGCTCCAGCCGCTCGGTGTGTCCCTCGGTGATGGGACACGTGCTTCCTCCAGGGACGTCCCGCAGCTCCGCGCCCGCCGAGCTGCGGCCTGGGCCCGGCCCCGCAGCCCACACGGCGCCGGGTGCCCTTGCACGGCCCCCTCGCCGCAGCTCCCGAGCTGTGCCCAGCACACCACGGACTCCCCCTCCCAAACCTGGGCTTCCACCTGGTCCTCTTGAGCTGCACCACATCCATCTGTGCCACCACCAACCACCTAGAGTGATGGAAATGGCTGTACAGTACAGGGACCGCGGTATGAGGAACCCACACACTTGACCTTCAGAGAGGCTTGCCAGAAGGTTAACCTGGTGACTGCACCGTCCGTAGCTTTTAAAACCCTCCTACTGCTCTGTTCTCACTGCCTTGGCCACGGCAATGAGCCTTAGTGAGTGGGTGTGCCCCAGGCCGCAGCTGGCAGTGAATGGCTGGGGGGCTGCAGGAGGGTTCCAGTTGTGCAGTTCAGCCAAGCAGCTCCAGCCAGAGCAGCCCTCAGGGCTCCAGCCTTCTCCTGATCTCATCAATAAGCTTTTCTCTGGGGATATCAACCTACAAAGCAAACAGAGCAGCATTAGAGAAGAGCACTTTTAAGGACTAAGCTAGGATACCAATGCAGTTGGTTTCTGGAGTCACCCAATAGATCTGTGCTATGGCCTCCCAAAGAAACGCTGAGGGAAAACCCAGAGCTCTTCAGTGATCTCTAGAGTTTGGAAGTACTTTAAAACCTGGTGTAAAAGGGCATTCTCACCTCCACTCTTGTTGCAACATCTCGCAGCTTGACGACTCCGTCTGCCAGCTCCTGCTCCCCCACAATGGCAGCAAGGGGGATCCCTGTGTCCTCACAATACTGCAGCTGCTTCAGCAATTTAGGATCTTTCTTGTACAGCATCTCTGCCTAGGAGGGAGTGGGAAGGGTGAATCACTAACCCAACTTTGCTCCGATGAACACTGCAGTAAAGCACTGATACCAAACCCTGCAGCAATCATTTTACTGGTCTGGATTGATCTTCTCTGCCTGCCCAGATCTGTAGGAAAGCAGCCCCCACATCCGAGTGGGCAGTTCTGTATAAGGAAAGAGGTTTCAGTTTACTTTTAGACATATTAGGAACTTTAGCTAGAACCTTCCTTGCTTGTCTCACAAAAATTGGCTCAGGGCCAAGACAGAAGTACCTGTTGAACTTTCTAGATGTTCATTAAAAGTTATCCCTATTGCTGTTGGCAGTTTGCTAATTAAGCCCTCCTCCGTCATTAAGTAGGCAAGTGAAAGAACAAAGGTACTCAAGCCATTTTCGGTATGTTGTAACAGGGATATGGACTTTGTTCATTATTCTGTGCTTGGCTTTGTTATTTGTTTTGGTATCATTTTCATTCTTTTATTAAAACCTTTTTGCTTTTTCAAGACATACTCCATCATGCCATCTCGCTATTGAGCCATTCCTCTGCAAGGCTGGGCCCTCAGAGGTATTGGGATCTGCCAATATAGATCTAATGCTTGGACTTGATCTTGGAGGTCTTTTTCAACCTGAATAACTCTGTAATCTCAGACAGGCCCAGATCTTGGAGAGACACAACTCCTGGAGTTGGTCTTGCTGTGCTGATCCCTCCAGGATCTCCCTCCCTCACCTGTGACACTGCCAAGCCCAAGCCATTCCTTTACCTTGATCCCTGCGTCCCACAGCTCAGAGATGAGCTTCAGTCTGGCAGCAAGCAGGTGTTTCTGCGGGGTAGCCACCAGCACTTGGGTCTCAGTAGTTCGAAGTTTCTCCCCAGAAGCCTGAATGGACAGACACAGGACATTCATGGGACTGACTCCATGCGAATCTGCAGCTCACAACACCTCACCTCATCTGTCTACCAACCTTAATTCAGTCAGTGACACCCTGAGCACCTTTAATGAGCCCCCCAGGGATTCTACATTGAGTCACACTACTTAATTGTGTGCTGCTGTTCCTAGGGGACGCTGGCCAACCTCCTGGATGGGACCAGGACAGCTTTCCAATGTCTCCTTTGATTATTCAGGTACAAACACATTGCCTCAGCTTCAACGGCTAGGAATCACAGGCTTGGAACCAAACACAGAATGATGAATCTCCACAGAGGCTTCCCTGGGGTTTACTAGAGTGAGTTCACAGCTGTTACCAAATTCATTGCTTCAGAATTCCCAAGATGGAAAACTTCAGAGGCAAGACAAAAGAACAAAGTGCCTGGGGCACAAAGCTCACAGCCAGGCCCAGAGCTCAAGGCTGTCTCTAACGTTTCCTTGACATCTCCTGGGGAGTGCTGCCCTCAGCTGCCCACACCTGCATTCTGATGGGCTGCAGAAGAGGACTCTGTCTTCTGTGCATTGATATTTAGGCATGGGAAGAGCCATGCTCTCCCCCAAAATTATTTTCCCTTGAGCACTGTGGAGCTGGAGACCTCTGATAGACAGTATTTTGCTCCCTAGAGCCTTCCCCAATGCACTGCCTGCATCACCTACCTCCAGTCTCTGTTCCAGGATGGAGAAGATCCGCTCGATCCCGATGCTGACCCCCACACAGGGCACCTTCCGGCCCTTGGGATCAAACATCCCCACCAGCCCGTCGTAGCGGCCACCTCCAGCCACGCTCCCAACGCTGACGGGCTCCTCCACGTGCTCGTTCTCCTGCTGCAGCAGCACAGCCTCAAAGATCACCCCCGTGTAATAGTCCAGGCCCCGCGCCAGGCTCAGGTCGAAGGAGATCTGCAGGGCACAGGGGCGGCCCTGTCACCGCCTGCTCGGGGGCCACCAGGGCAGCAGCCCCTGCTGCCCCCACACCTCCTCACCTTCCCTGTGATGCCAAACAGCGTCAGGTACTCAAACAGCAGCTTCATGTCCCCCAGCCCTTCCTTGGCCAGCTTGTTCTGGGACAGCTTGGGGTCCTGGAGAAGCCGCTCGATCAGCTCCAGCCCACCTGTGGGGACCAGCCATGCCTCAGCTGTGCCAGGGCAGCAGCACAGGCACGCTGGCCCCGGCCAGCCGGGTGTGTGCCCTGCACCTTCCATGCCCAGCCCAGGACAAGGCCCAGGGCAGCACCCCGTGCTGCTCACCGTGGAGCTGGACATACTCCCCGATGCGATCCGCAGCCTCGGGAGAGAGCCCCTTCTCTCCCACCATCTCACTCCTCACTTCTTCCCATGGCATCTGTAGGGGAGGGAAGGGCATCAAATGCTGCAGGACATTCACCTCACCCACTGCCTCCCTCAGCCCATGTGTGCACAATGTATGTGGAACAATAGTCAGCAATCTCATTAATCGTGCCTCTCTCTCTCACAGAAATCTTTAACGAATAACCAGGCTTTATTCTTAACCAGGCCCAAGAACTCCTCAAATCCTTTACAGACCTCATCTTAGCTGGTGTGAAACTCTTCACTACAAGAACAGCCAGAACACTGCCCAGCCTAAGCCACTCATCCCAACACCACACGTGTCTCCCCATGAGCCCAATGCTGACCTTGTCCAGCTTGTCCACAGTGGAGCAGGCAGGGATGAACTTGCTCTCTGGAACACCACAGACAGCAAACACACCATTCAAAATCCGACGATCGTTGACCTGGGGGAGAGAGAGGCACACTTACCTTGGGGGCACCCCTGATGTCATTCCTTTTTTCATAGTATGTGGGAAGCTGCAGCTATTGGCATTTCTTCATGCCTTTTCCCCAGCATCCAAATTCCATGGGAAGAGGAGGTGTAGAGGTATGAAAACCATTTTGTGACTCTGTGGATCTAGTCAGCTGCTGGAATTCTGCAGAAGACTGTGGTTTGTCCTGGAGAGAACTCCGACTACAGTCTCAGGAGAACTACTGGTATTCCCAGCTCAAGGCATGCCCAAGCTGAGGTCCAGCCTTTGCATATACACCATGAGGAGGCAGAGAGGTGGGATGAACTTCTGGGTCAGGCCTTACATCAGGCAGAGGTGTAAAACCACAGAATGGTTTTATTCCTGTGTAAAACCACAGAACAATGACCACTGCTTCCCAGTGTGGCACAGAGAACCCACCCAGCCTCACCTTGATGACAAAGTCCCCGAGCTGCAGGTCACTCAGGATCTCGTGCACGATCTTCAGGCACTCGGCATCGGGAATCATCGGGTCAAACTGCCCGGCAATGTCAAAGTCCTGGGGGCAGAAGAAGTGATGGGAGCTCCTGGCAGAGCCAAGGGGCCTTAGCCAGGCACACCCTGCTGCTCTGCAGCAGTTGGAGGCACCCCAGCCAGGAAAACCCTGCTGGCCTTGCGGCCCTGGTGGCAGCACTGCCACCACAGCACTCACGCACTGGTAGAACTCGCGGTAGCGGCCCCGGGTCGTGGCCGGGTTGTCCCTCCTGTACACCTTGGCCACGTGGTAGCGCTTCATGTTGGTGATCTTGTTCATGGCCAGGTAGCGAGCAAAGGGCACCTGGGCCCGAGGAGTTAAGGATGGGAACATGGAGATCCCAGCGCTGGACATGCTGAGCAGCAAAGCCCCCCATCGCCCCTTCCCTTGCCAGCCGCTTCCTGATTTTTTTCACAATCATGGTGAGATTTTTGAGGTGTCCTGTGCAGGGTCATGAGCTGGACTTCAATGATTCTTGCATATCCCTTCCAACCTGTGATATTCTATAACTCTGTGAACTCTGGGGAGACCATCCTCCAGGCTGAGGATGAGTACAATGAACCACCTGAGCTCCTTCAATGCTGGCACAGCTCCATTTCCTCCTCCAGACCCACAGTGTGACATCACCACATACACAAGGACCTCTCTCATCATTCCATCCTCTCAGTGTGATCAGTGGGAATTCAATGCATGGCACAGCTACATGGACATTGAAGGAAAGAGATTTTGTTGAGATGTGGAGGTTGAGAAGGCCTGGGATGGACACCTGCAGCAAACACCTTTCCAGGTGGCACTAGCAAGGTGGGATGGGCACAGCAGAGGTGGGACTGTAACTGGGAGGAGATAAAACCAGTACAGGGGAGCACACTGGTGCATGTCCACGGCAGGAAGGGTCTTTGCTGTGTGCCTGGCCTGGCTGGGGGATGGCGTGGAGTCATGACAATGACAGCCAACCAGCTGGGAGGCCCAAGGGGGCTGCCATCACCCCAACAGGACCTGCAGGCACGCCAGGGTAAGAGCGATCCCACAGGGCAGAGGTGCCCACCACCCCCTCCTGCCACCATCCCCCTGGGAGCACAGGATACGGTGAGGTCATAGCGCAGGGCCAGCAGCTCCCCGCCCTGGTCCTGCAGCTCGTAGATGAGCTTCGTGTCCTCCCCATACTTCCCCATCAGCGTCTCCTGCAGAGGGGCAAAGGGGCTGACACCGGGGTGGCTCCGGGGTGAAGGGTCCCCCGAGATAGGGCACAGAGCTCGGTCCCCACGAACCGGGCATAACCACACACTCCCTCCAGCCCCTGAGTCCAACTGCCCGTCTCCCCCAAAACGAGAACCAAGAGTGAATGTCCGGCTGGCCCTGCCCCACACGGAGGGAGCTCCCAAACCTGTCCCGGAGCCCCGGGGGGACTCAGCGCTCCCCAGCCCCACAGGAGGGAGCAGAGGGGGCGGGTCCCCTCCCCACACCGAGGGGGAGCGGAGCTCCCGGGGCCTCACCCGCAGCTCCAGCACCGGGGTGTCGATGGCGGCCGCCCCGTGCCGCTTGAAGCAGGACACCACGGCGCCGAGGAGCCGCTCACGGAGCGCCGCCTGCGCCGGAGGGTGGTCGCGGGTGCCCTGCCCGGGACAGAGAGCGGCCATCAGCGGCGAGGGCGGGGGGAACACCCGGTACCCACCGGCGCCGCCCCCGCTCCCCGCCTTTACCTTGGGTGTCTTTAGCACCGGCACCCGCTCGCCGCCCGCCGCCGCCCGCACCTGCCGGGACAGGGGTCCGCGGTCACCGGCCGGCGGCCGGGACCGGGAGAGGCTGCGGCGGCTCCCAGCGAGGCACAGCGGCACGGGGCGGGGCGCCGGTGGCAGGCAGCGGGCGGCGGCGGCCAAGGCTCGGAGGCGCAGCATGGCCGGCACCGGGACACCGGGAGCGCGGGCACGTGACCGCGGCGGGGCACGTGACTGCGCGGGCGGCCGCGCTTTACGGCGCCGCGCGACAGTTCCCGGTGCTGTGCCCTCGGCTCGCCATGGCGTCGGGCAGCGGGGTAGGTGCTGCCGCCGGGGCCGCCCTCGGGGCCGGGCTGCGCTCAGAGCGCGGGCTGCCGGCCGCCCCCGCTGCTCCTACCGGGCTTGGCAGGGCCGGGGGCAGGGCCCCGCCGCGCCGCGCTCGGGGCGCTGCCAGGCCGCGGGATGAGGGATGTGGCGGGGCCGGGGGTGCCGCGGTGGGCGAGTGTGTGTGGGCTGGGAGGGCGCTCATCCCTGCTCCTTACACCTCTGTGTGAGCGGTGGGAGGTGGGGGGTCCCCTGAGACGCCCCGATACCTTCAGGGCTGGAAGTGGGGTCGCCCCAGCAGCGCAGTCCTGGAGTCCCTGTCCCCGGAGGTGTTTAGGACACGACAGAACGTGGCACTCGATGCCCTGACCTGGTTCACATGGTGGTGTCGGGTCATAGATTGGACTCGATGATCTCAGAGTTCTTTTCCAATCGCAGTGGTTCTGCGATCCTCCCGTCCTAGGGCCAGACCTCCGCCTGTCCCAGCCAGGGAGCATGAGGAGATTGATCTGCCTCAGCCCCCTCGAGGGACCCCCACCCTTCTCCAGGGGCTGGGCGATGGCTCATGCAGGTGGCTCCTTCCCTTCCCTCCCCAGGGAAAGGGTTGCCTTCTTCTTGGCCTGATGGAGAAACATCTCTGCACCTCCCTGACAGGAGGATACAGCCAGGTGTGGGTTGGGCTCTGCTCCCAGACAACCAGTATCAGGATAAGAGGACACAGCCTCGAAAGTTGCAGTAGGGGAGGTTTAGGTTGGAAATCAGGAGGATTTTTTTTTCCCAGAATGGGCTGCCCAGCATTGGAAGGGGCTGTCCAGGGAGGTGGTGGAGTCACCAACCCTGGAGGTGTTCAAGGACTGACGGGATGTGTCACTCAGTGTTCTGGGCTGGGTGACAAGGTGGGGATCTATCCCAGCTTGGATTTCATGATTTTGGAGGTTTTTTCAACCTGAATGATTCTGTGAGTGTTAAAATGGGATGGGTAAGGTAGATGCAGATGTAGCCTGCAGGTAGTAGCTGCAGGTGTAGCCTGACTGGAGAGCCAGGCAGTTTGAGCACCTCCAGTGACATCCCAAAGCTGTCAGCAGCACAGGGGCTGTGTTTTTAAGGGGTTTTGGCCCATCTTTCTTTCCTTGAAGCCACTTACTGAGAAGTGAGGCACTGGCACTGCCCAGAGAAGCTGTGGCTGCCCCATCCCTGGAAATGGTCAAGGCCAGGCTGAATGGGGCTTGGAGCAATCTAGGATAGTGAAAGGTGTCCCTACCCTTGGCAGGGGGTGGGACTGGCTGATCTTCGAGGTTCCTTCCAATCCAAACCATTCCAGGATTGATTCCGTGGAGTGGAGGACGTCAGGAGCAGGATGTCTGCCTGTGAGGGAGGTGGGGCTGTGGCTTATTGTCAGCTGCCAGCTGAGAATTCCTGTTGGATTGAGCCTGGCTTGAGACTCCTGGATCAACAGGCTTTGATGCTGATACTGGGCACATCATTGGTGTCCATCTCTGGAGGGAACAGGAGGCTGTGGGCACTTCTGGTTATTAATCATTGTGATTATTTTGGGGAGTATTCTCTGTCACCCAAAACAGCTCTGAGATAAAGATTTTGGGGGCTTGCAGCCCCCTCGCCTCCACCACAGCAATCCAGAAACATCCTTTCAAATATTGTCCAACCAAGATCTTGTCACGCAGTTTAGTTTAATTTCTTTCCCCACGCCTGGATGAGGCAGATTGGTAAAAGAGCTGCAAAAGACTCTTTTCCTTTTATTGCAACAGGAGAGAGAAGCAGCTAATAAACCTCCCCCTCTGCAGGCTCCCACCAGCTACGATTTGTGATAATGCCTGCCATGCAGGAGAGTCTGGAAAATACCCCCAAACGTTAATTTACACTCAGTGATATTTTCTTTTCTTTGCTCAGGGTGGTTAATAAAACCTGTTACGACATCCTTAAAGTGCTTAAGAAGCTCTGGGAATAAATGAGAATTTTTCTACGCCTCCCCAAGGCATTTTCATCCCTATCAGTAGTTGTTCGTTCCATTTGAAGGATTGCCAGAGGAGAGAACTTTAAATGGCTGTGCTGCTGCTGTAGCTCCAAATGGGATTTGTGTCCTTTGGATTGTGATTGGATTCTTGATTTGGCTGAACGGAGAAGGTGGTGGGATGGGGGTGGGGGGGGTCCTTCTCCCCTGGAGGTGTTTTTAAATACATCTTGTCCTTTCTTTAATGTGAAACTGAGAGGCTCTCCCTGCCACGCTGAGGGAAATGCAGCTCTGTCCAAAGGGGGGTTATCTGCTCAGGAAATTCAGGAAGGGGCTGAGTGAAACCGTGACTCATCCCAGGTGTAGGGGCCCGAGCTGCAGATGGGGCAAATGCTGGGAAGAGCTTGAGCTGGGTTGGTCAGAGTGGGTGTGAGTGGAATAGGAATTCTTGTCCAATCACTTCTGCCCTCAGCATTGGGGACTGAGTGAAATCACCCATTCTTCAATGCCAGCTTCACCTGAATTCAGCCTATCTTCTTGAACATGCTGTGTCCACCTCCAGGGCCCCAGCACAGGAAAGACATGGATTTGTTGGGGTGAGCCCAGAGGAGGCCATGGATATGCTCCAAGGGCTGCTGCCCCTCTGCTGTGGAGACAGAGAGCTGGGGGTGTTCAGCCTGGGGAGGACTGAACACCAATCTCTGTCCAGGGAGACCTTGCAGCACCTTCCAGGGCCTAAAGGGGCTCCAAGAGGGCTGGAGAGGGACTTTGAACAGGGGCATGGAGTGACAGGACAAGGGGGAATGGCTTCCCACTGCCAGAGGGCAGGGTTAGGAAGGATACAATTGGGAACAAATGCTTCTCTCTGCAGACGGTGAGGCCCTGGTACAAAGTTGCCCAGAAGACTGCCCCTGAAAGTGTTCAAGGCCAGGTTGGACAGGGCTTCAAGCAGCCTGGGATAGTGGAAGGTGTCCCTACGTGTGGTAGGGGATGTGGAACAAGATGATCTTTAGGATCTCTTCAACCCAAACTGTAATGGCAGGTAGGATGGTGGAAATGCTGCAATCTTCCTTGAAGTGTCTCCTTCAGAAGCCACTCAAAGGCCACAGGGACAGTCATTTCCATGCACACACACCACAGACAGCTCAGCAAAGGAAAGACAGGCAGGGCCTTCTGTATGATGAATTCCAGAGAGAGTTTATTACATTCATGAGTGGCTTCTGAAGGAGACACTTCAAGGAAGGTTGCAGCATTTCCACCATCCTACCTGCCATTACAGTTTGGGTTGAAGAGATCCTAAAGATCATCTTGTTCCACATCCCCTACCACACGTAGGGACACCTTCCACTATCCCAGGCTGCTCCAAAAGGCTGCTCCAAAGGGATCAGGGACACAAGACCCAGACCATGTGGTGCTCGGGGGTTAAGTGGGGGTCAGGAACCATTGGTCTGAGGGCACTGGGGCAGTACAAAGGGCAGGAACCTATAGAGGGATATGAGGGATGAACAGTAGGGGTGGGCAGGGTCAGCTGGCTAATGGGGGAAGCAATCTAAGGTAGATTGGCAATAGTGTTGCAGAGCACCATGGGGGAAGTCTTTTCTTTCAGCCTAGGCAGGGAAAACACTATGGTAGATCTTTCCAGGACAAAGCCTGGAGGTTTCCCTGAGGAGTTTTAGGGTTCCTACACCAAACCATTCCAGGATTCTGTTAAAGTATCCTGTCAGTGCCAGATAGTTCTGTGGAGCTCCCAAAGGGCCAGCATGCCTTGGAAGTGTTTCTGCCCTTACCTGTGTGAAGCTGCAGGAGCAGGACAGCAAAACCTGTGGATTTTGTACAGGTGCTTCCCTGGTACCTCCAAGCCTTGCCTTGACAGGGTTTCAGAGCTTGTTCTGGTTTGCTTGCACAGGTGCTCACTTGTAAATCCCACACTGGTGCCTGTGATTTCATGGCAAGCTGGGCACTGATGCCTGCAACACGTAGGCACTGCTGAGAGCAGACAGGCACAGCCTTCCCTGCTCCTGCAGTGTAATCAAACTCTCTGTAGCTCGGGCTGTGTTTTCCTTGTCTGACATTGCAGCTTGGATTCTTTTGAATTCTAGAAGACGGAGGTGTAATCCTACTGCTGTGTTTGTCAGGGGGCACTTCCCAGGTCTGAGATCCATCAGTTTCAATCATTTGAGCTGATTTTCAAGGCAAAAGCCTGGATTATCGTCTCAGGAGCTGTTAAGATCAACTCATTTCTTCTTTTAGTGCTCTCATATTATTCTAGTAGTGGCTAGAGATGTGCTGAGAGTGATTATCTTAAACCACATCCATAATTCCTGGATGGAAAACAGAAGACAGGGGGATATAATATAATTTTCCTAATTTACTGCACTGGCCTCACAGGCCAAGTGATTGCACTCTTTACCCCCTCAGAGGTGATCAGACTATAATAAATGTTAATGAACTTTGTTTCCCTCCCAGACCAAGAACCTGGACTTCCGCCGCAAGTGGGACAAGGATGAATACGAGAAACTCGCAGAGAAGCGGCTCACGGAGGAGAGAGAGAAGAAGGATGGTGAGCAGTGTGCTGCATTGGCAGCGAGCTCCCAAACCCTTGGAATTTGGGAGGGAGAGAGCAGTGGGAAGTCAAATCCCAAAGGGAAAGAGCTGCCTTGCTCCTACCCTTTCTCCTTTTTGAATATATTTTTTTGACAAAAAAAAATACTGAGACCCTTTCCAGAAGCTGGCTCTTCTCTGGGGAAGCAGGGGAACAGTCAGTTGCTGGAAACAAGATTTCAGAATATCTCTGAAGTCAGAGCTGGAGATACCTCAGAGATGTACCTGGTTCTAATAGGAACCAGGAAACAGTGAGGAGGAAATGATATCCTTTACTGATTTAAAAAACAAAGGTGCATTTTCTGCATGGATCAGGTCCCAGTTACCCAGCAGGCCCCTTTGCACCAAGGGGAAAATGAAATCCAGCATGTCAAGCTTGACCTTTTGTTTATGTTTTAGGCAAACCAGCTCAGCCCGTCAAAAGGGAACTTCTGCGGCACCGAGACTACAAAGTGGACCTGGAGTCCAAGCTGGGGAAAACCATTGTCATCACCAAAACTACCCCTCAGTCAGAGATGGGAGGGTAGGTTGTGGTCTTATTGGAGTCTCAGGGTCATGCTGGTTAGACTGGGAAGCTGTGACACAGCTGGGACCCCTCACAGGGCACCAGGGGCTGCTGTCCTTCTGTGTTTGGAGCCTGGGATGGTGGGGCTGCATTTTTCTACACCTAAACTGTGTCTCCTGGGGTAACATCTGGAGGAGACCCAGCAGGCTGAGCTCCTTTGGACGTTATTCCTTGGTATCAGTGTTGCCCTCCTGCAGGACCAACAGAGGCAGATCTCTGCTGCCTGCTTGGGTGTCTTTAACCAGGCCTGCTTGCCCTGAGACCAAGAGTGCTGCTGATTTGGGTATCTGTGCACTGGGAATGGGAGAAACCTCCAGATAGCTGTTCTTAGGAATGGTGTTTGGCCACTGTTTGTGTGAACTGTGTTCCACCACAGTCTGAAAGGGTTCTGAGCTCACCCTAAGCCATCAAAAGCGTGAAAAGAATTGTTGAGTTTGTGTCACCTCAGGAGTGAACCTGTTAGTGTCTCCCTGGGCAGCAGTGCCAGGGAGAACTGCAGCCCTGACCAGCATCCAGGGATGGCAGCTCAGCCCCTGGCTGGGCTTCTGCAGCAGCTCTCAGGATGGGCAGAAAGCACAGATGTGCTCACCAGGGAGTTGCACTGTGAGGTGATAGGGATGGTAGCACTTACCTTGCAGCCAGGTGAGAGGCTGTGGAATGGAAACCTGGGCTGCTGGCCAGCCCTGCCTTGGGGGAGGGCAGGCTGTCACAAAGTCCATCCCACCCAGCAGGGTGTGACTGGAAGGGGAAGATGCTGTGGCTGCTCTTGCAGAGCAGCTCAGAATTTGGTTTCTATCATGTCAGAGGGGTGTAAGGGTCAGTATCTCCATGGCAGCCCTGTCCATTGGGTATGCCCTTGCCCCTGCTCTTCACTGGGGCCAAGACTCTTGTCCTGGAGAAGTGTCCTGTATCCCCAGTGACATGCAGATTGTTCTTCTGGGGGTTGAGCTTTGTGTCATGCTTTGGGGTTCATTTTTTGTCTCTCCTGACAGGTATTACTGTAACGTATGTGACTGTGTGGTGAAAGATTCCATCAACTTCTTGGATCACATCAATGGCAAAAAACGTAAGGACCATTTCTTTGCCTTGTTGGAGGGTTAGTTGAGTTGGAGGGACTGTTCCTTTTGTGCATCACCCATGTCTGAGGGCTGAACACTTATCCATGGATCAGGGAGCTTAGCAAATTAGGATGTAGAAGCTCATCATGAGAGCTGTGGAGGTGCTGTCCTTATCTCCTGACACCTTCCAGAGTGCTGGACCACTTTCATGGAATAAGCCCAGCAGAAGCAGTGGTTGCTCTGGTTGGTGGACGTGTTTTCCCCATCCATCATGTCAGTGCTGCAAGAAATCCAGCATCAGAAAATTCTAGAATAGTTTGGTTTGGAAAGGACCCTCAGAGGTCATCTAGTCCACTCCCCAAAATCCTGTATCTCCTCTATAAATCTGGAGAGAGGCTTTTTACAGCACTGAAACTGTAAACCTGTACTTAGATAAGTAAAAAGTCTGGGACTGGCCCATTTTTGGTTCAGAAACTTCTCTTTGTAGAAATTGAGTCTAGAGCTCAGAACTGGCTGATACCTGAGCTCCAGAGTATGGATCAGGACTGTACCCTCGTTGGTCTGACTGTGGATATTGCTTCTCCTTGACATATTCAGAGAGTGGGGGATGTGGAGAAAGTAAAGGTGCAGCAGGACAGACTGACACACTTTGCATGTTGTTCCTTCTCCTGAGGGTGTTTTTGGCTCCTTGTGGAGTCAGAAAATCACCCCTTCACAAAAAGGCAGGGATGTGTGTGCTCTGGACCTGCACACTGGGCTGTTTGAGCACAGGAGGTTCAGAAAAACCTGAGGACTGGTTTTCTGTAGCTCAGAAAGGAAAACACAGTGTTTTAAAAACCTGTGCTTTTATGTGAATGGGAGGAAGGTGCCAACGTGCTTTGCTTGACATAATGGGAGATGAGCAAGAAGTTCATCTGAGATAATCTGGAATCAAAAATCCTGGCATGGCTGTGTGGGTGGTGGACTGCGAGTTACAGGGTTGAGCTGGGATTGGAAAGTGGCTGGTTGCACAGTACCTTAGTATAAGTATGTCTAGGAACTTTTAAACCAGTCAATAAATCTGGCTCAAACCTGCTTGTTCTTGGCAGCCCTTTTACTAATTCCTGGTGTGTAGTTTAAGCTCCAAGTGCTGCTGCATCCCTGGGATAAACGTGTGCAGGGCTGCTGGAGTGAACAGGCTGTTTGGATCCACTCAGGCATGTGGGTTGGAGGCATTTCTGGGGGTGGCCCCATCAGCACAGGCTTACCCACAAGTGAAGAACTGTGAATCTGCTCTGAAGAGCCACCAAATCAGAGGCCTGGCTTCATATTCTGTGCTTTAGCTAGCAATGTCCTGTGTAATCAGGATCTCTGAGTGCCACTCATGTCTTGTTTAGCATCGCCCACAGCTGAGAGATGCCAGCCTGTCAGTTTTATTCTGGCTCCTTTTTCAACACTCCAACCCTTTTTTATTCCACTGGTCCAAGATCAAATTTCCTGAAGCATCAAAGCACTCACATGACTGGGAGTATCCAAATAAAGAACCTTTAAAGAATAGTCTGTGTTCTTGTTACAAGTAGTGTTTGGATTGTTGTGGCCACTGCTTGTGTGGGTTATGGTATCCCCCTAAAGCCCACCTCCCCAACCAAGAAATCCTTAGTGTGGCCCTGGAAGGTGTTTTGAGGGGGAGGACAGGCAGGAAGGTGGTGCTGTGCTGTTTAAATTGGGATCAGGGATGGAGACTTTGTGCAGAATTCTGAAGTGTTGCTAAACACTGCTGATTCCACTCATGTTCTGCAGACCAGAGGAATCTGGGCATGTCCATGCGGGTGGAGCGTTCCACGCTGGACCAGGTGAAGAAACGCTTTGAGGTGAACAAGAAGAAGATGGAGGAGAAGCAGAAGGATTATGACTTTGAGGAAAGGATGAAGGAACTCCGTGAGGAGGTGAGTCTGGGCATGAACTGAGGAAGCAAAGCTCCCCAGAAACCTGTTTTGGGAGGAAATCAACCCTGGTTTCTACTCTTGTTCCTCAGAAGCATTGTTCTTGGTAGCATGGGCTTCTCATCTGCTCCTATGAATGAGGTTTGTTTTTCTGCTTTTGAAAAGTTTGTATTGCTGTCTCTGGAAACCCTTTTCCTCTCCTTCTGTGTGAGAGTAACTTTTGATGGTTCAGATTTCCACTGAGAACAGCACAAGTCCATTTTTTGTCTAGTTGTGTTGGAACTTGTGTGGTCTGGTAGCAGATCTGCATCTTCACCCATTATCTTCCACAGCTCTTAGGATTGCTGGAATCCCCTTCCACAGGGCACTTGCTTCTGTGTGGCCTCCCCGAGTGTAGAAGGGCTTTGTGAATGGCGTGCTGAGGTGCAAGATGTGTGAGGAGGTGATAAAAGACAGCAGATTTCTCTCAAACTGGGGCTTAGGTGTTAGGAAACATGAAAATCAATTATTTGGAGACCCAACAAAGTTCTGACAGCTGAGAAGCTTCTATGGGTGCTTCTCCTCAATCAGCAGCCACATAAACCAAATCACTGCCTGTTTAAGTCTCCCTGCCCAAGCCCTGAGCTTTGCTTGACCACAGGGGAGCTCTTTGAGGTGCTCACAGTGCACCCCGTGCTCTGTCTTGGGCAGGCTGTGGTGCTGCTGAGCCCCATCTGTTTGGGGAATAGGAGGGAGGTGTCCCAACAGCAAAGAGAGTGCTGTGGGCTGAAAAGCTGCTGCCAGTCAATGGATGGCAAGAGGGAAATCAGCAGCAGCTCCTGGTGTAGCTTTCTCCAGGGCATGGCTGTGTTCAGGAGCACAGCAGAGAGTGATGAGAATGGTGGGAGCAGTTGCTAAGTTGGGAGCTGAAGCCATGCTTCGGTGTCACCCAGTACAAACCTGGCTCTGCTCCAGGGCTCGTGATCCTCACAGAGCAAAACACTTTGATTAGAGCAGCGCAAACTCTTTGATGCCAAAACCACCCTCAAAGCCGCTCAGAGCTTCGTCTTCTGTGCCAGTGAGCAGCTGTCACTGTGCCAGGCTGAGAGCCAACAGGCATCACAGTCACTGGCACGAAGCATCGGACGAGGAAATGGCCTCCTGCTTTCAAACCAGCTCCTTCTTGTCTCAGCCCTGATTCCAGGCAAAACTTGTGATGTTTGCTCAGAAGAGAGAGTTCAATAATGCTTCATTTCATCTGTTTGTGTGTGGCTCTGCTCCTGGCCGGGGAAAGGGGGTGGTCTGGATTCCCTGGTGAACTTCCTCCTTGAAGACTGCAGGCCAGGATTTCTGGGTTTATTTCCTCAGGCACAGCTTGGCTGCTGTGGGCAGGATTTGTGTTAATTGTGCGTTACCTGGTGTCTCAAAACTCCTTCAGCTCAGGAGGTGCAAATGGTTTTGCTGTTGTGTCCCTTGCTGCAGGAGGAGAAGGCCAAAGCCTACAAGAAGGAGAAGCAGAGAGAGAAGAAGAGGCGGGCGGAGGAAGATTTGACCTTTGAAGAGGATGATGAAATGGCAGCTGTGATGGGTTTCTCTGGTTTTGGCTCAACCAAAAAGAACCACTGAGCAGCTCTGGACTCTCCTCTTTCTCTAAACAGTTTGTTTTTACCCAGGGAACTCTGGATAACTCTTCAAAGACTTGATTGAGGACTTGTATGTAAATCTCCCAGTAGAAGTTGGCTGGAAGAGTTGAAAAGCGATTCCATGCTCTACCTGTGCTGCAGATCAAGCTCTGCCTCTCATTAGCTTCCCTTCTCCTTCTTTGTCCTAGATCTGGCTGCTCAGCTGCTCTGTGGCTGTGTGTGTGCAGGGAAGTGCTCTGTTGGGTACATTTTTTGTCAATAAAGTGCACATTCTGCACAGGTGGCCTGGTTCAGGATTAATCTAGTTGTCAGCCAGGCCCTACTTGTCACCCAAGCTGTGTTTGGGATGCTGGGAGGGATTCAGTTGCTTTTAGGCTTATAATGAAGGAAATGTGCCACAGCAAGCAGTGTGAGAGGTGCATCTTTATGGCTTGTGCTGAGCAGAGCTGGTGGCTGCATGGAGTCTGGGTTGCTGAAACTTTCCTGTGTGTTTTGTCTGCAAGGGAGACTTCCCTCCTTTTCTTTGTGTTTTATCCTATAATTTCGGTATCTTTAAGGTAGGGGAGAAATTCCTCCCTGTGACTGGTCTAGGATAGAGCCAATGAAAGAAAGGTGTGTACAATTTGGAAGAAATAAATGGAATGTTTTAATGGGCCCTTTGGTGGGGGTTTGATGGCTTCTTTATTTTGAGAGCTTCTGTTTCCCACCAAGTAGAGCTGGGGTGGCCTGGGGACCCCAATGGTGGCAGAGGTGAGGTGTGCGCTCTCCTCTCCTGGCTCAGCTCCCAGCTGCCCTAGGCAGGCCATTGCCATCATTCTTGGCTTTTTTAAGTAATTCTGGAGATGGGTGTAAGAATATGGAAGGGGAAGGGAGTTCAGGGCTGGGGACCTTCATTCCCATCAGGCAATCCAAGACAGGCTGGGCTGTGTTCCAGATCTTACCAGCCTTGGTATATTAAGGGCCATTTTTTTCCTGTCTACTGGCTGTCAGTGTCTTTTCACCTCTGCCTTCCCCTAAATCTACTTCATTTCTGCTTTTATTTACCTCAGTCAAACCTTGTGTGACTCATTTCCGTCTGCAGCTAGGATTTATATTTTGCATGGCTGGGTTTTCGTAGCTCCGTCTCGCTCTCCTCTCTTTCTATGTATATTGATGAAATCCTTGCGCTTGCCCTTCTCCGTGCTCGTATGAAATTTCCAGCCTGGGGAAGGCTGCAGTGTTTAGCCTGCTCTTTCTAATACATCTAGAACAAATCCTGTAATGTTGTGCTGCTGTTTTAATTCCTTAATCTTAGCCTGCTGACAGCTTCATTGCCTCAGGTCTTTCCGCTTCAATTCAGATTATAATCCCCGTTGAAGATGCTATTGAAATGATATATAGCCAGTCAGATACAGCTGTCCTTGGAGGTTTGACCCTTTTAACTTGGCAATCCTTTGACTTTGGCTCTCTGAGCACACGGGCTGGGAGGGCGACTTTCATTCCAGCCACGTTCCTAGCGCTGTTCAGGCTGCAGCACGTGGCTCCGGCT
Source organism: Prinia subflava (assembly GCF_021018805.1). NCBI lineage: Eukaryota > Metazoa > Chordata > Aves > Passeriformes > Cisticolidae > Prinia > Prinia subflava. The sequence goes on along the minus strand of NC_086262.1, from coordinate 2,652,446 downwards.
GAATGGGAGAGCGGAGACGCTCGCGCCTTTGTGCCCTCCGGGGTGCGAAAGGGATGCTGCCGTGGTTTCATACACATTAAAAGTTTAGGATGTTTCAGAGAAGATTTAGCAGCAGCCATTTTATTCCAGCCACCAGCTTTGCAGACACCCAGCCCCTCAATGCAGCTGTTCAGCTGGCGCTGCTGAGAAGGGGGCAGAAGCTGCCCCACACCCCCCCCCCCCATCTTTTCCAGCTCATGACCTTGGAGCCAGTGACTGCTGTCTTGGTTTTCCTACGGTGTATCCTGATGTTCTTGTCCATCCTGACACACCCAAGGGGCGAGGTGTGAAATGCACAGCCCCACAGAAACCTTCCTGGAGTGGTGGTGGGGTTTTTCAGCCTCCTGCCACTGAGCCCTGCCTGTCCCTGCCTGCCTTTCCTGGTCCCTGTGAGACAGGGAGGAAATCCCTCCACAGTGCAGTGCTTTCAATAACGAGATTCCTCTTTGGTGTAAAGCCTGTCGTCCCCAAGCCCGTCCCGAGGCCAGCTGCACCTTGGGGGCCAAAGCCCCGGCCCCAGCTCCCCGTGCTGGGGCTGCTGGCGCCGGGGGAGCGCAGCTCTTTGTCTCGGCAGCTTGCTGGGAGCAGTGGTGTGTGCGGCAGCAGATACAAGCTCCTGCTGGATTCCCAGCAGCGGGAGCTGCCTCTAGCCAAGGATGAAAAGCTGGTTTCATGGGAGGAAATAATATTTAGAGAAGAGACAGATAACATTCCCTGTACCAGCCATGTTAACCCTTTGCTCCCACCACTGCTTAAGCCAGGTATTTACCCTTGGCTCTCAGCCCCAGTGCTGGAGCAGTGCTTCTCCACGACTCCTTGTTAACATTCACCATCTCCATGTTGAATTTAAGGTGCTGGATGTACCCATATGGGTCAGGACTTGGGATTTTACTTGGAGAGAGAGAGAAGACCCAGCTCTGCAGCTCCCCTTCTCCTCACCAGTGAACAAGGCTGGAGTGCTCTGTCCCTACTGATTCTCTTTAGCTCTTCCACAAGTTAAAACAGGGATCTGCTGGAGTAAGGAGGGATGTTTTGCATGGTTTGCTCATCCATATTGGGATGTCCTGCCTGCTCTCAATGTGAAAATGCTTTGAGGTGCCTGGAGCCAGCTTGGTGCTTGTCTCCAGTGCCTGGAGTTCCTTGTGACCTGTGGCTTAGAGGACCTGGAGGAAGGCTGGACTCTATGCTCAGCTTGAGCTGGCCTCCCTCATCTCCATCCCACTGAATATTGATGGCAGTGTTTGGAGAAGTACTCAGGTGCCACAGCAGACCCCAGAAAAAACATGAATCTGTCTTGCCCTTTCCATTTCCTCACTCCCAGACATCTTCCCTGGCCTCATCCTGGGATGGAGGGGCTGAGCACAAATACCCTTCTGCTCTTCTTTCTTTCCTTCCTGGGCGCCCTGGAAGGCTTCTGGGCACTTCCTCAACCCTGCCATCTCCTGCTGATCCACCTTCCCCTCACTCTCCACACATCCTGCTTGGGATGAGATCAGCAGCAGCAGCATTCCCACCATCCCAGTAAAATGACTGGGACCAGGGACCTGAAGTGATGCTGGAGAAGGGGTCCCAGCCTGGCCCTGTGCGTTACCCTGTCTGGGCTTGCTGAATCATTCCCTGTGACTTTATTAGCAAACAGACCTGGTTTTCCAGCGATTTACACCAGTTTTACATCCTGAAAGATTTAAGCGCTTGGCAGGAGCTCCAGTCCTCCCACTGCTCAGGCCACAAGCTACTGCTGCCCCAGTTAGGCAGGCATTCCTGCCATTTGCCAGCGTTAAAGCTAAACAACATCCATAGGCAATATCCCTGGAAATCCTCCCTCCCTCCTGGCTTTGACCTGGAACCGTGGTGCTGGGAGTCTGTGCCACCAAGCCCTGCTCTGTCGAGGCTCCTGGGTCTCCCATGCTCCCATCAGTCCCACCAGTGCTGTGGCACCATCCCACACAACTCTGGAGCCAGTATTCCTGCCCCCTCCCAGCTCTGTGCAGACCTTGGGTACTGAGAGCCGTCTGGATCAGTCAGTCCTTGGCACAATCTGTGTCCTGTCTTGCCTTCCTTGGGCGGGGGCAACAAGGTGTTCCCAGGGGAGAATCTGATCTGTTCAAAGGCAAAGGTTCAGCCCCTGATTAGAGCTGGGGTTGCTGCAAAGGAGAATAGGAGTCACAGGATCCTGGAATGGTTTGGGTTGGAAGGGACCTTGAAGATCAGCCAGTTCTAACGCCCTGCCACGGGCAGGGACACCTTCCACTAGAGCAGGTTGCTCCAAGCCCCATCCAACCTGGCCTTGAACATTCCAGAGATGGAGCACCCACAGCTTCTCTAGGCATTGGTTGAGGAAGGGGTAGGAGGCAGAGATAGGGTGAGGTGAAGATTTACAGAGGGGAGAACCCCTGGGCTGGGAGGTATTTGCTTCCTATCTGGAGCTTGGATGGGAAACTTGGATGCTGCCTTTTGCAAAAAGGATCAAGCTGGGAGCCTGGGACACCCACAGTGAAGTGGTGCTTGGCCTCGAGACCTTGGCAAGCTGGGTCATACTCCACACACTCAATTTCTGGGGCTGAGCCAGCTCAGGCCACAGATGAGACTGAGAGGGAACAAATAGGGCTCTTGAGTGTTCCAAACTGGGAGGAAGGAGACAACCCCAGTGCCTCCCCCCTCCCTGTCAGGTCTGTTGCTCCATCCAGTTTGGAGGGTTGCTGGCTGGATGGTTTCTGCTGGGCTCGGTGTGGGGCTCCTGAGCACAAGGGAGGTTTTGCTTTGTCGTGAGTGAAGTACAAAACCATCACCAGCCAGAGAACAAACAGCTCCAGGCTGGAGAGGGAGCAGGGAGAGGGAGATGGGGAGGAGCAGGGGGAGCATGGGGACAAGGCATCCACAGGAGGTTTTTCAGGGACTTGTGATCTCAGAGCAAATTTCTGCTGTTGGCTGCACACCAGTGGCACCATTTCACCAACTCATGCGTGCCTCCCCATCGCCAGCTCCGCAGTGCTGAGCGCCTCGGGGGGGTCAGGGCCGCTCTGCGGAGGGCTGCGGGAATATGGTCCCTGCTCGGAGAGCGTGTGATCTGCCAGGCAGCCGGGGAGCCCCGGGGACACTGCCATGCCTTTGTTCCTCCTTCTCTTTCTTTTCCACCTTCAGATTTTTTTTCCCCTCTGCTTCCAGCTGCGTATGCAGCACTCCCCCCGCTTTCCACCCACAGTTCCTGTCTTGATTTTCCTTCCCCTCTACAAATATGTGTTCCTTAGGCTCCTTCTCCTCCCTGCCCAGCTCCCCCCATCAGTGTTGCCTTCCCAAACTTCTTTTTTTCCCCCTTCTCCCTGTTTTCCCACAGGCCCACTTCATTCCTTCCCCTTCCTGCTTCTCTCCCCTTCCCTCCAGCCTCTCGGGCTCCCGTTCACTCACTCCGTCTCCCCTTCTCTGACAGTTTGGGGGAAATCTGTCTGTGTCAACACACAAATTCCATTATTTATTGGCTGAGTGGAGCAGGGTCCTACACTCGTCTGTAATTGTCTCCAGATCAAAGCGGCTGCTGATGGCAGCTTTGCCTTCTTGCAGCAGAACACCACCCCCAGCTTCCAGCTCCCCATCCTCCCGGGGGAGTCGGGTGCGTGTGCGTTGACACCCTCGATGACTGATCTCTCAGACAGAGAGGAAAGAAGTAGGGCTGGTGGGGGAGAAAAGGGAGGCCTGGAGGATCTGCAGAGCTCCCAGGAGAAGATGTGGATGGTGGGGCGTGTCTCAGGGAGACAAAGTCCCTGGCACGGGCCAGGGGAGAGTGGGAGGCTAGAGGTGGTCCCTATCCTAGGAAGGGAGACAGAGAAATGAAGTGAAAGAAGGCACAGGGAAGCAGGAAACATGCCCATATCTGTCCAGGACTGGAAGAATTAGAATTTTAGACATGGGGATAAAGGAGAACATGCCTTTTCATGCCTTTCCCTTCTGAAACCACCAACCTACCCCAGGGATGTGAGACTTCAACATGAACTGCAGGCACATAGTCTTTGTTTAGATGTTGATGATGCAAGATGTCTGTGGGGAAAGGAAGCATCCACTCCAACTTCTGGCCCTTGGCCTCCTCACTGGGGTCCTGGCTTCAATATGAGTGGAAGAGCTACAGTGGTTTCTCTGCTAGAGAGGTGAGATGAATCAGAACCACTCTTCCCAGGCCCAGTCTTCCCACTTTGTCATGGTACACTAGGGAAGTCGGGAATCTTTTGTTCCATGGGGATCTGTGGACACCAAAGCCTTAGACACCATCAAAAGTCCTGACTTGGGCCCCTCTCACTGCCCAATATGTGAAGCTGTCAGGCTCAAGCCATGGCTCTGCATTCCTTCAACTGTCCAAAGCATTTCCTCCTGGTCACACCTCCCTGGCCCTACCATCATTTCTGCTCTGGTTTCTTTCTCCACAGAGTTCAGGCAGTTTCACTTACACTTCTCCCTGTAAGGTATTGTTCCAAGCCTTAAATCCATTTTTTAACCTTTCAGAACTTCTGGCACAAGAGTTGTGCATAATATTCCAACACCAGTCACACTGGTGCCTGACAGAGGAGAGGTGTCACCTCCTCTCTCACAAAGCTTCTGCTCTTCCCCCAGCAATCATCACACTGTTGCCCACCTTTCTTTCCTGCTCACTGTTCCTTCGTCCTTCCCAGCAGAAAGGAGACATTCCCTCAGCACATTTTAGTGAGACCCTCTAAGAGGATGCCCACAGCAAAATGAGTAGTCCCAGCTCCCAGGATAATGGGGACACACCACTTCTTTTGCTTTGTGTCCCAAGTCTCTTGCTCCAAGTAGAACAAGACATCAGCCATGAGAGCAGCTCCTTTGGCAGCTTGGGTTTACAAGAAATTCTCCCCCCTCCAGAGCAGGAGGGAAGACGGCTCCCTGAGCTGCCATTGAAGTCTGTGTCCTGCAGGGAGTCAGAACTGCCTCCCTCAGAGGCTGAGCAGGACCGGGCTCCATGTCCTGAAAATGCTCAAAAGGATGTGACAGCTACAGAGGGTCCGCTTGGAGATGAGCCTGTTTCAGTTTCCATTTGTCCCAGGTGAAGGCACTGAGGGAGTTGTCCCTGTGTGTGGCTGCCAAGAGAGTCAAGTGCCTTCTGCTGGAGGTGAGCCTTGAGCTGGCCACCTCAGCAACATCTTCTCACCTACAAACCTCCTGGAACTTCATGAACACATCATGCCTGGTGCAAAAGTGTTCCTGCACCACTGCAGAGGAAGAGGAGGGTGGTAAGCAACACGAGCACCTTGCAGAGCAAACCCCACGGACAAGAACTTCCAGTGGGAATAGAGTCCCAGCATCCTTCACTGCTCCATCCACCCTGGGCATGGTGCCTGTGAAGAGAAGTGGCTCCTGACAAGCCTGGGACCTGTGCTCTGGAAGCCTGGGCTCTCTGGGCAGCCCTTTCCCTTGCCTTGGTGACCTACTCACCTCTGTTCAGTGACTGGGACTTTCCAAGCCCACAAGGGTTTTCTTCTGTTGGGACATCTGGAGGACCCTGTGGCATCCCTACTCAGAGTTAGATTCAGCAGCTCAGGAAGATCTCCAGGATGACAATCCCTGCCCCATTCTGGTCCCTGTGACACCCTTATGGTGAAGACTTTTTCCTTAATAAGAATTTTCCTTTCTCTAACTCATGCCCCTACTTTCTCATCCTGTCCCTGTGCACTTCTGAAAGGAGATGGGCATGTGTCATATCTTGCATCGCAGCACACAAGGGCAGGCAGAGTGCCCACCAGCCCTGATAAACATGCCAAGACGGCCACCATCCCCTTCAGGGCTTGGGTTTTCCTCCCAAGGGAAGGCAGGGAACCAAAGCTTTGGAGCAGAAGGAGCACTAGTCAGGGCATCCTGCTGCAAGAAAGTATTGTGTCTTCACAGACCGAATCCCCAGCACCTGACCCTGCAGAAGCAACCCCGGAGTGACTTCCCAGCTGCAGGGCCAGGGCTGCTCTCATTCCCATCAGGAGACCCCCCCTCCACGGCGTTTGCCCTCGTGGGCACCACAAGCTATAACTGCTCCCGCTCGGAGCGAGGAGGGAGCAGCGGAGCCGCATGCACGGCTGGGCAGACGGGCGCCCTGGGGAGCTGGGGGAAGGGCTGTGTGGTCTGGCAGGGACAGCGTTTCTTGCAGCCCCTTCTGCTGCCCCAGAACACAGCAGGCAGGAAAATGGAGTGACAGCGGTGGCTGGGCAGGGTTTAGTGCCCACAGGCAGCTGAGTGATGGTCCCCCCCAGTCCTTTGCTCTCTGCATGACTTTTCCAAGGCAGCTCAACCTGCGGCATCTCCTGCTGCATCCCACCCTGATCTCTCCGGCTGGCCTTGCCAAGGCACATCAGAGCTGACCTGCGGCAACTGGCCACCCGCCCGCCTGTGCCAAGACATCTCAGAGAGACATACCCCCTTCTAGCTTCCAGCACTTTCCAAAAACAAGCTTCTAGCCGCATCCTGATTCCCTACCCCGTGAGAACAGGGCTGGTAGCTGAACACTTTTCTGCACCACAAGAAGGGCCTTAAAATCTACAGGGTACGAAGTGGGGTGTTTGTGGTGCACTGTCCCCATTCCATCCCCCCCATCCTGCTGCTCACCCTCCTCTGTGCTGTTCCCCAAAAAAGGCTCCTCTTTTGATTCCTCACCCCTCTGCAGCACCACCAGCCTGTGCCATCTCCTTCAGGAAAGGGATCCTTGGAACAAATCTGTTCTCCCTAACCCCTCCCACCCCCCCACTCCGTTTGACCTTGGTCCTCTGGAATCATGGGGTCTGGGAGAGGAGCTGGAAGAGACTACAAGGTCTACGGAGATGAGGAAAAGTAACAGGATGAGACTATCCTGTGATCTCCCTTAGGGGAGGGAAGCAAGGAGGGACATGACACGGTTCCCCCCCAAGGAAGCAGGGATGAAGATGTGCGGGGGTGGGGGTGCATTACCAAGCAGAGCTGAAGAAGGGCGGGAAGGACCGGCCAGGGAGTCGGGGGGGGCTCGGATCCTGCCGGTGCACCTGGGGGAGCAGGAAGTGGTGGTGAATATTTTACTCCAAATCAAACAATAGGACCAGAGCCGCTCCAATGATTTTGCAGAATGCATTTGGTCGGAGACGGGGGAAGGATTGGAGGGAATGAAATAAGACCCCCGAAAATTTCTGCGTCCCGTTTCATCCCCACCCTCGGTTCCCCTCTGGATCAGCAGCACTCGAGGGGGCTCCCGGAGGAGCGCTGCCCGCTCCATCCCACCTCCGGGGTCTCAGCCCCGGGAGGGCTGGGCGGTGATGGAATGGGGGGGCGGGAGGGGGGGCGCAAATCGGGGATTGGGGAGGGATTAGAAAGAAACAGATCGGGGCGGGGGTGACAACGACGCCGCCAGGGGTGGTCTTGGCGTGGGGGATGGCGCGGGGGACCGGCTGGCAGTGACCGGCGCTGCCGATGCAGGCTGGGCTTCACTTACCGGGAGCCGTCCCGATTCCACCCGTGAGCAGCCCGAGCCCACGCGTGTCCCGGGCGCTCCGCTCCTTCCACCTGCCCGGCCCTGCCAGCCCTCCTCCCCGACCGGCCACCCCGCCAGCGCGGCACGTCCCGCGTGGGTCTCGCTGCGCTCCCAGGGACCAAATCCTTTTCCCAGCCCCACAAACCCCTCCAGCTCCGCCGCCTCCTGCCTGCTCCGGTCTCCCGGTCGGCCCTGGATCCTGCTTCCCACTCGGGTCCCCGTGCGGAGCAAGGCGGGGGGAGCGGCTGGGGCCGGCGGTTCCCTTCCCTACGGGGACCGGTGAGCAGAGACAAAGGCGGTGAAATATCAATGCCCTGCTAAAGCCGCTCCGAGCCCCTTCGAGCCTTTAACTGGATCGTTAGGGGATTATCCGCACCCTGAGCAGCGGCGGGGCGGGGGCAGCGGCCGCCCCGTCCCGTTACCGAGCGCCTCCGGGGACGGCGACGGTGGGAGGCGACTCACGGAGCTGCCCGGGTGCGGCGGCGGCTGGAGACGGGTCTGCGGGGAGAACGGATCGGCCGGCGGAGGGACCGTGAGCGGTACCGGGGCAGGGAGGGGAAGGGGGGCGCAGGGGCCGCCGTCTGTCGCGCTTCGGGGGCCAGCGGGGGACCCGCGGCTCGCTCTGCGCCCGCCTCCCCCTCGCCTTCCGCGGGGGGCGGAAAGTTTGTGCCCGCGGTGGGGGCACCGCTGGGGCTGTGGGGAGGCAGATCCTGGGGTATCTGGGCAGGATCGTGCCCCGAGAGCCCGAGGGGGCTGGCTCTGGGCTGCCCGGTGGGGGAGCGGGATTTGGGACGCGGGGCTGTGGGCAAGCGGGGTGCCGGGGGTGGGAAGGAGGCAGGGAAAGAAGGGGGGGTCTCTGTGCCTCCGCGCTGATGGGCTCAGCTTTATCCAGGGCTGTAATCCCCCTGCTCCTGTAATTAAAAACTCCGCATTACAAGGAAAACGGTGTGCAGGGAAATGTAATCAAGTCTGGAGGGGCTTAACCATCTGGTAAAGGTTAGGACCGGTACGGCAGGGGACGCGGCCGGGGGATTTGGCAGCAGCCGCGATCTGGGCTCCTCTTAATCTACCGCGGGGACGAACGCAGCATCTGCGGGGTAATACCGGTGCCCCGGGCAGCGATCGGTCTCACTGGAGCTCCCAGCGCCGTTAACGGGATCTCCCCGAAGGTGGCCCCCTCCCCAGGTGCGTCCGGCTCCGGTAAACAGATTCTGCTGTGGCTCCGGGACCCGGATTGCAGCCCCTTGCGGGGGCCAGCAAAGAAAGGGTTAAGCGACTGCCGGTGGCCGCGGTTCGGCCCCGCAGCTCTGGGCAAGGCCCTCCTCCGCCGCCTCCCGGAGCCCTAAACTCTTTGAAAGTGCAAGAGGCAAGCGAAGGTGAGGGAGGAAGGCGGCGGCGCGGGTGCCACTCCTTGTCCCCGGGATTGCCGCGGGGCCATGGGGGCCGGGGCAGGCTCCGGGCGGGGACAGCTCTTCCTCCGCTCCCTCCTCTTCCTCCTGCTGGCCGGGCCCCCGGCGCGCCACCCGGCGCGGGGGCAGCTGCGCTACGCCGTGCCGGAGGAGCTGGAGCACGGAGCCTTCGTGGCCAACCTGGGTGAGGACCTGGGGCTGGATGTGTCCACCCTGTCAGCGCGGAGGTTCCGCATCGTGTCACGGGCCGGGGCCAGGCAGCACCTGGAGGTGAACCTGGAGAACGGGATCCTCTTCGTGAACGAGCGGATTGACCGGGAGGAGGTGTGCGAGGCCGGGGGGACCTGCCTGCTCCACCTGCAGCTCCTCGTCGAGAGCCCGCTGGAGCTCTACCGCGTCGAGGTGGAGGTGCTGGACATCAACGACCACGCACCCACCTTCCCTTGGCAAGAATACGTGCTGGAGGTGGCCGAGTCTGCCGTGCTCGGTGCCCGCTTCCCACTGGAGAGCGCCCAGGATCCTGATGTGGGCACCAACTCCGTGCACACCTACCGCCTCAGCCCCAATGGCTTCTTCTCACTGGAGGTGCAGACACGCAGTGATGCCAGCAAGTTTGCAGAGCTGGTGCTGGAGCGTGCCCTCGACCGTGAGCAGCAGCGCCTGCACCGGGTGCTGCTCACCGCGCTCGACGGCGGCGTCCCCGAGCGCTCAGGCACGGCGCACATCCTCATCACGATCCTGGACGCCAACGACAACGTGCCTGCCTTTGACCAGCCCTCCTACGGTGTGAGCCTTCCTGAAGACGCTCCTGCTGGCACTCTGGTCATCCAGCTCAATGCCACTGACCTGGATGAGGGCCCCAATGGGGAGATTGAGTACTCCTTCAGCGGGCACGCACCACCCCGTGTCCGGGAGCTCTTCCACGTAGAGCCCCGCAGTGGGCAGGTGCTGCTGAAGGGCCGCCTGGACTATGAGCGGGCCAGCCTCCACGAGCTCTATGTGCAAGCCAAGGACCGCGGACCCTCGGCTGTGGCTGTGCACTGCAGGGTGCTCGTGCACCTCCTTGACGTCAATGACAACGCGCCAGAGGTGACCCTCACCTCTGTGTCCACACCTGTGCTGGAGGATGCCCCCCCAGGCACTGTGATCGCTGTCATCAGTGTTCTGGACCGGGACTCTGGGGACAACGGGCGTGTGAGCTGTGAGGTCGGGCCCAATGTGCCATTCGAGCTCCGCTCCTCCTTCCGCAACTACTACACGCTGGTCACCACGCAGGCGCTGGACAGGGAGGCCGTGCCCGAGTACAACGTCAGCATCACGGCACGAGACATGGGCTCGCCTGCCCTGCTGACCCGCAGCACCCTCACCATCCCGGTGTCTGACGTGAACGACAACGCGCCGCGCTTCCTCCAGCCCTCCTACAGCGTCTACGTGATGGAGAACAACGCGCCGGGTGCCTCCATCTGCTCTGTCAGTGCTCTAGACCCTGACTGCCAACAAAATGCCTACCTGTCCTACTCCATTGCCGACGGGCACATCCATGGCATGCCTGTGGGCACCTACGTGTCCATCAACTCTGACAGCGGGCACATGTACGCCCTGCGCTCCCTCGACTACGAGCAGATCCGCAGCTTCCAGATCCAGGTGCAAGCGCAGGACTCGGGGTTTCCCCCGCTCAGTGCCAACGTCACCGTCCACATCTTCGTGCTGGACCAGAATGACAACGCTCCGGTCATCGTTTCCCCCATGCCTCGCAACGGCTCCGTCGCCACCGAGCTGGTGCCGCGGTCAGCCAGGCCCGGCTACCTCGTGGGCACGGTGTCGGCGGTGGATGCGGACGCGGGGCTGAACTCCCGCCTCTCCTACCAGCTCCTCCAGGCTACTGACTTCACCCTCTTCAGCGTGGCACCCGACACGGGTGAGCTGCGCACGCTCCGCTCCTTCCTGGAGCAGGATGCGAGCCGGCAGCAGCTGGTGGTGCAGGTGCGGGATGGCGGGCAGCCAGCCCTCTCTGCCACCGTGTCCCTCCTGCTTTCGGTGGTGGAGACCATGCCCCAGACCCTCTCCGACTTCAGCGAGTTCAGCCTCCCTCCAGAGGTCTCCTCATCATCCCCCCTCACTCTCTATCTCCTTGTCTCCCTGGGCTCCATCTCCTTCACCTTCCTCCTCGCCATCCTCATTCTCACAGCCATTCGCTGCCGTGGAGAGCGGCGTTCCCGCCAGGGGGACGGCTGCTCGCCGCCTCGTTGCCACTGCTGTCCCGGCGCCAGACCCTCCTCTGATGGCCTGAAGACTTCCAACCTGACGGCACAGCCCCCCGCAGGGACCACGGCTGCCACCTGCCTTGATGTGCCTGCGGGCGGCCCCCCAGGCTACTGCTACAAGGTCTGCCTTGGTCCCGAGTCTGCTCAGAGTGACTTCATGTTCCTCAAACCCTGCAGCCCCCCCCGGAACAACGAGAAGGATCCCGGGAAGCGGTCCCGCCCGGAGCAGCATCTCCAGGTCTCCAAAGAGGTAACATCATGCCCGCGGTGCTTACCAGCCCTCCGCAGGTCCCCCCAGCCCCCTCCCGCAGCCTCTGCCACGAGGGAAACCAGGCACGGCTGCTCCCAGAGAGTAACCAGAGCCTTTGATCAGTGCGGGAATGTGGAGCCGTCAGGCAGCGGGATCTCCACCGAGCTTCCCGACGGATCTAATTACCGGGGGAGCGCCAGGCTCGGCTGAGGCGAGAGGAAATCCCTTCTCACCGTCTTTTGTACCCATTAGAGGCAACAGAGATGCTCCAGTGCCCCGGGGGCGGTGGGATAGTGGGGGTGGCTTCCCCTTCGCGTGGGTGAGCAATTCACAGTGGGACAGTCTGAGCATCACTGCTGCTCTGCTCCCCCTGTGCTGGGGGGGTCCGCAGTGTCCCGGGCCTGGCTCTGCTCTGCACCAGCCTGTGCCAGCGGGCAGGGAGTGGGGTCTTCAGGGCAGGATTTTGATGTCAACATTTGTTAGGTATTGAAATGAGGAATGTCTAATTTTCCTGATGAAAGACTTTCCAAAACACGATTACAAGGATGGGGAGTGATGAGGCGTCTAATCCACTTACGTTTGACTTTTAATAAACCAGCCCTTCTGAGGAGAGCCCAAGACTCTCTGCCAAGAGAGTCTCTCCACGTGTCTCCTTGCACCCCTGGACTCTCTTCCCTAACACTTAATTAGATTTTCCTGCAGTTTTTGCAACCCTCCTGGGACATCAAGCATGCAGCCAATTTCTGCATCTCTCTCCATTTGGTACCTCAGACCTGGGCTAAGTAAACATTGCACATGCAAGAAAGGTTTTTGAAAATTAGCAGGAATAGCAAAACCATCTGTCTCTCCCCAAGAACAACAGGCTAAAAACTCCCTGAGACAGAGGACAAGCTCAAAACCACCCCAATATCTCAGGAGGGTGAGAGAGGTCCAGAAGGCATCAGGCTGATTCAGTGCTGTCTCAGTTTCCCCAAAACAGGAATGTGCTGCTTGCTTCTCCACAAAGGGCAAGGGAAAGTGGAGATGTGGTCCTGCATCCCTGCCTCCTGAAGCCTTGTGCTGGCGGGGGTGGATTTTTTGACTAAGGGTCCCAGGGCTGACTGACAGGGGGTGCCCATAACCAACCTTGCACTTCCCGGTGTTTTCCAGGCCAAGCAGCCCAACACAGACTGGCTGCCTCCAAGCACACAGCGACCTGCCCTGAAAAGGTACTGAATTCAGCACTGGGGAAACAGAGGAGGCAGGTGGAAGGGGGATACAGGAATGGGGAGGTTATGTCTGGCAAAGCTTTGAACCAGTCTCTTCTCTTTAGCTCCCAGAGCCTGGAAGATGTGGGGGAAATCCATAGAGCCCTCCAGAAGGAGCACGAGAGGCTGTGTACACTGGTGACCCCTGTCTCTGGTTAGTATTGGGACTGGGGGGCTGGGAAGACCAGCCCTCTGGTCACTTTTGGAGGTGCAGTGGGGGCATCACATCCCTGTTCCCAGCAGTGGTGAAGTTCTGTGGGTGGAAGGGGTGTCCAGGCACCAGGGTGGAGGTTGGTGACACAGCACTTGCATTCTGGGATGCGGATGTGACCTGAGCCAATCTTACACTCATCTTTTCTTCAGAGTTTCAGAAGGCTTCAGCAGGCCCCAACAGCATCTGGACACCCCAGTACAGCCCCTTGTACCCAGCCCTGGATTATCAGCACAACGTTTACATCCCCGGCACCCCCACTCTGCTCTCCAGCAAGGATGGGCCCCCCTTCCCAGGCAGGGAGAACAAAAACAGCTTCTCCACCTTTGGCAAGAGGAAGAAGATGACAACTTACTGTGACATGCATGACAGTGTGGTTATCAACAATGACCTGAAATAGCCTGGAGGGCTCTATCCTTGGAATCTTCTGCATTATTCCAGCTGCCAGCTCCACCCACAGCACACACCTCCATGAATGGACCACTCAAGACTTTATGGGTCTGCTGGGAGAGTGGCTCAACAGAGCATGTGGGAAGGATTTAAGGAGCAAGAGACTGAAAATTACAGGGATTGGGGGGTGGTGGTGGGGGGAATTTCTCCCATCTCATCTTGCAGAGCTGTATTGGCAGCAGGTGCTGTTTGAGGTCCATATGACCAGATTTAAGCAAATCTGCCTTGAGTTTACCCATTCCCATGTCCCCCTGGGGACCATCCATCTCTGTAAACATTGTCACTTCTTTGTCTTGTCTGGCTGTGTGAATGTACTGAGCTGCATGCCTGTATCTCTGTCCCAGTAGGCGTGGAAAGTGTATGCAGACCAAGCCTGGTTCAGCCAAGCCTGACCTTACACACAGGGACAGTGACCATGGCTCTGTCCCTGAGGTCCAGGATCCAGGCTGTGTTGCATGTCTAGAGCAGCAATTGGTGCCTGTTTTCTCTGGGAAGTGAGTGCAAAACCCAGCCTTCATGAGTGCTTCTCTTCAAGCCCTGACCCAACCCTTGCAGGGCTGGACACAGCCCAGGTGCAGGGCAGGGACAGCCTCTGTGCCAGGAACAACACGTGCACACACGGACTGCATGGCCAGAAGAGCTGCCAGCTTAAGCACCTGAGAGATGCACAAGGTGAGGCCCTGCTGGGAAGCTCTCTAGCCCAAGGCATCATCTGAAAGAAAACAGTTTCCAGCTATTGGAGTGACCCCAGCACAGGTGACAGTCTCTTCCCTCCCGCCCCTGCCTTCACCTGGGTCTTTATTTTCCCCAAGTCCTGAGTGCCTGGAGGAGCCCCTGCACTGGTGGCCTCACCTGCACAGGACAAACATCTCCAAGTGTGCCCTGTTTCTCTTTGAGAACTTTTAGCTGGCAGCCAGGAGCCCTCAAGGGCAGGACTGCAGTCCCAGAACAGCCTCTCCTCTTCTTGTGCACCCTGCACCTGTCCACCAGTCTGTCTGTCACCATTGCCAATTGCTCTGGTCATGGGACAGTTCATTTTGAATCCATCTGTGCAGAACATGACAGCTCTTTCTAAACTGAGTTTGTTTCACTATGTCTGATTTGTACCAATAAATTGTATTTTAATAGCTCATTTTGGTTCCTGGCTGTCCCTGAGTTGCACACGACAGCAGGGATTGCTGCACAGCTCTTGGAGCAGTACTCCCATCTCCAGGAAATACGTCTGTCCTTCTGAGTTCTGGAGCAGAGAGCTCCTTTTGTGCCAAGAGCTCGTTTTATTCACTTCACCTGGATTCTGGGGCTCAAGGTCCCCTTCCCTCCTTCCCTGGGCTCAGGAGCGCTTTGGGGTCAGGGCCAGAAGCAGCTGGAGAAGTCACACAGCTCCTTGCTCCCTGCTCCAGCTCAGGCAGGAAGGAGTTTGCACCATGGTGAGGGCATCCACGAGCTGCTGGGGAGAGGGGCTGGATGTGGCACAAATGGCAGAACAGCTCGTGATTGTTACGGTGCTTTCTCTGGTTAATTTACCCTTTCCCCTGGACAGGCACCCAGCAGCTCGCCTCAGGAGCCACAGAGATAACCTGGATCTGTGCCAGCTGTCAGGGCCGGGTCCCTGGGGCCAGGCAAGCCTGTATCTGTTGGTGGGATGTCCCTTGGCTTCATGTGGGAAGCACTTGGCCTTGAGATGAAATCCTGAGGTGGAGGGGCCGTGCTTGTCCTTCTTGTGCCCTGAACTCGCCGGTGGCTGGCGTGGGGAGGCTGCAATGCAGCTTTTGGGATTAACCCAGAAAAGTCCTTGTCTGCAAGTGGGCAGTGTGCTCTTCAGGGGGAGCAGGGGCAGGGAGCACTCAGAGGGGCCTCGTGGGAGTCAGGGCCCGGGAGGACAATGCTTTGGACATGAAAGGGACCTGGCTGCTGCTGGTGACTTCAGTCCCAGCTCACATCTGCCTGAGTGCGGGTAGATGAAATATTCCCTGTCCCAATTAGACAGTAGGATGAAGGATTTTATGCTGCCAAGTGCATTCTTCAAGGGTCTCCAGAGAGTGTTAAGGGTAAAAAGAACCCCAAAAAGCTACTGCCTGAGACCTCTGTACAGTATTAGCCTGTTCAGCTGCTTCAAAAGAACAAGGGAATTATGTAAAGTGACACAGTAAGATTAATAACAGCCTCAAGAAATAATAAAAGCATCAATGGACCTGGTTCCCTGCAGGGCAGCAAGCATCTTCCCCTCCTGGATTAACTCTGGCAGTATCTCCCTGCATTTTGAGGTGGTGCTGGTCAGGCACTGGGAGGGGACTGCAGCCCCTCTGCAGGAGGGCCGAGCTGCTCATTGTGCTCCAGCTCACACAAAAAAGCAAAAGCACCCAGCACATCCTGTGCTTCATGGCATCCAGGAGCTAAATGAACCCATGGAAGGGATGCTTTGTATCAGATTCCCAGGTGTGGCTTCCCAAAGGGAAATTCATCTCAAAGTTGACCCCCAAAACCATAGACATTTGAAAGGGACATTTTGCATCTCTGTCTTTGGGTTGAGCAACCAAGGGGACAGGTTTGCCACCTCCCCTGTCACTCTGCAGTGTATTTCCTTGCCGTTTTTAATCCCTCCTCCCAAGGCTCACTGATGCCCACTGAATTGCCTCCACATCCTCTCCATTCCTCCCGACCATCAGCCCAGGGGGTGAGATGGACACACACACACACATCTGCATTTCTTGCTGACCCCCAGGTTTGCATGTTCAGTTCAGGCATCTTCCAAAAGGGATTTGAGCTACACAGCACCTGGCCCAGGCCCCACACTCCCCCAGAATCTGCTTCTGCTTAGCTGAAGGAAAACCTGCACTGACAAGGGCTCAGTTTCAATCTTTCATTTCAACCACCATATTGATAAAAATGACAATAAAAGGGACTTGCTTTAGGGAAGAGAGGACTTGCATAAATCTAATTCAACCACACCACTATCCCTCTTCAAAGGGCATGTCTGGTCAGAATCGTCCATCTAATAGATGAGATCTCCTTTGAAGATCTCCCACAGGGACAGGGTCTCATTAAAAATGCAAGGTCTTTGCCCTACAACTAGTTATTTTTACAACTCTGCCTGTGCTAACACTCCTGCACAGCCTATGAGCATTAGCTGGTTTCTGTAGCCTGGTGATGCACTGGGCATGAGAGCTCCTTTGGAGATCTGCTCAGCACAACACTCTCTGGATGCCACTCTCACATGTTCCAGCTCTCTCAGAGATCCAGAGGCAAATTTGGCTTTCAGGGACCTGCCAGCCAGCTTGAGATTTGCTTCTAGGACAGTGGGAAAGCTGCCATGTGGTGCAGTTGGCTGCAAAATGCTCCAGGCCATGCGAGGCAGGCACACAGCACTTCTGGGCACCAGCACAGAGAGGGGTTTGTGCTCTTGCTGCTGCTGAGTAGACTGCTCAGATGGAAACATCACTTGTATCTCTGTAATGACTTGAAAATGTATCCCAGAGAGACAAAACGAATCCAGAGGTAGAGAGAAAAGAGGCCAGAGGGAAAGACCCAGAGGGGCTGATGCTCAGTTCCACTCCCATCTGCCAGGCACAGAATGAAGAAGCAGCCAGCAAAGGCCCCAGAAAGCCTCAGCATGGACACAAAACTCTGCATGCAGCTGGTCAGGCTGGGTAGAGCCATGGGTACAGCAGGCCTCACCTCCCAGAGGGCCTGGTATTGGCAGGACAGAGCTGAAACCCATGAGGACCAGTGGGAGCCTCTGCATGGCCTTGGATCCAGCCCAGTCTGTGGCACTCTCATTAACTAGATCCTCCGAAGATGCTAGGAAATTCTCCTCTCCTCGAATCTCCTCGAATCTCCTCTCCTTGAATCTCCTCTCCATTATGCTGGAACACAATTTATTCAAGACTGTGTCGAGATCCATTCATATTTCTTTTCAAATTGCGTCTTAAGTGTCTCCCTGAACCCACCAGCAGAGCAGCCTGCTCCTGGCTGGATCTCTTCCTCCCGTTTCCTTTTTGATCTTGGTGGATGTTTTGTAGAAATAAATATCCTTTCGCTTCTGTCATAATAACTTAGCCTCTGCCACACTGAAAAATGTCTGCATGATTGTCACGTGCTGATTTCCTCTGCTCCTTTGCACCTTTTCCTTTTTCACTGCTCTGAAAACATCAGTTGCCAACTCCTCCACAGAGATCAGATGGAGGAACAGGCCAGGGCTGAGGGGAGCTTTGCTTCCCGGTTAGTCTATAATGTGTTTTCAGTCTAAGTGGTGGAAATGTCACTGGCTCTGCTTTGCAGCCTTCACTCAAGTGGAATTAATGCTTCTTGTTAGTGATAATATGACTTAATCAGCTTAATTACTTTGAGACATAAGTAGACACCTTTGTGTATTGAATAACTTATGACACACTGGACCAAAAAGCACGAATGAAGGCTTTGAAAATAAATTAAATATGACCCCTAGTGCAGCCTGCACTTTGACTAATGATTCGTCTCCCATGAAATTCAATGACTTACAAATCTTACATTTGAATAAATGATACATTTTTGCATGTTTTAAACAATAGCAGTGATTTTTATTTCAGCGTTCAGAATTCAGAGTGCTTCTCCAGCGCCAGGAAGCAAGGCAAACAAGTTCATGCTAAACGGATTGAAAAATAAAACATTTGTGCAGTCAACTATCAGAAATACATTCAGAGGATCTGCAGGCTTTTCTGATGAGATATTTATTTTAATTCATTGCTAGGAATATCTGTAACAAGAGGTGAAAAAAAAGGCCTCAGAAGAAATTAGGAGAGAGTGAAGATTCCCAGAAGGTTTACTAAGGTCTTCACATCCAATCCATCCGTTTCAATAATGTCTACAAGAGAAAATATCATTAAATAGCTCTAGATGAGTCTTATCATACATTTTGCCTGCATAGAGAATAAATCACACAAAGAAAATAGAAGCAGGAAAAGCAACCATCAATCAAGAAAATTGTGATGAGCATTTGTAGGATTTCTGATAGGCCAGGATGCAGAGACTCTGTGATAGCAAGCTGCATGGGAAATAGAAAAATCGGGGTTAAACTGTTACGTGAACCCAGAGAAAAGATGAGCTGCCTGAATTTGTTCTGTTCTGTTGCAGTGAGTCACCCAACTTCTCTATCCAAATCTTCCTCTGAAAGGCACTGGAGTTCAGCACGGTGCAGACAATACCGCAGATCCCTGCACAGGGACTTTTTCAGCCCAAGTACATCTGAAATTCAGAGGTTAGCTTAGGCTGTAGCATCACAGGGGAGCCTCACTGGTTTGATGAGTCTACTTGTAAGTCCATGTCCATAGTTCTTGGTATTTTAGCTAACAGGAATATTTTTCATACTGCCAAGGATGAAGGCTGGGGAGTCCAGGATTAATTTATCACTGCTCCTGCTCTGCAGTTGTCCAGTCTCTATTGAGTAAATCTCCAAAGCTCCCCAGAGTACAGATGGAACACAGCCACACAGGGATCTAAATGTAAGGGCTTTAATCTGGGGTTGAATCCCACCTGTAGGATTCCATCTTGTCCCCACTTTCCCTCTTGATCTTGCTTTAATATCATTCAGAGGAGACAAGCCCAGCACCTCTGTGACACTGGCACTTTGCCAGAGACCAGAGGAAATGATTTGCCATTTGCTTTGGGTATCCTCTAACAGACCAAACTTCAGGAATGTAATCCTGAAAATAGTTCCTAAAACAGAAATCTTCTTTTTCCTCTTTCCAGGAAATGCAGGGTTTTAATCCGTTTGCTTACCTAAACCACCTCTTCCTCTTAATCTCTTGCTGCCAAACAGTCTGGCAGCTGCCCCAGAGTGTAAGGAGATCATCAGAAGGATGATGTCTGGGGCTGAATCCCTTTCCTGTGCTCTCCAAGAGTCCTCTTGGCTCTTTGTGCCACATGACATGAGCCATTTAACCCCTCAATACCCGTCTGATCTCACACACCCTGATGATTGTGCTCCTTTGATATCTGAACAGACTCCAGCAGGCCCCTCCTGTCACTGCAGGATTCACCTTCTGGCCTTTTTTCTGCCTCTTTCTGGGTCCAAATTTTATATCTGCTGTAGCTCCCTAGTGCATTTCCATCAAACCTGACCCTGCAACGAGCAGAAGCCTGACCCAGTCACTTCCTATGTCCCTCTTTTGCTCCACTTTTCCTGTGTATCCACGAAGATCCACAAAGATTTGGCTGCAGACTGCCAAATCCCTGGTGAAATGGTGTCCCCTCCGTGTTACCCACATGATGCACAGCTCCACCAGCACCCAGCTGGGACAGGAGCACCCCATCTGCTGTGCCTGTGCCTCCTGAGCCCTGCTGTGTCCCAAATCCAGGCTGGAACCACGCAGGGAATCACAGGGACCAGCAAGACACCCCCAGCCTTCCAAGGGAGGAGCTAGAGGTTTGTTCCTGCTCCTCCTCTCTGGGAGATGGGCAGAAACAAATTACATACCCCTTTTCTTAATGCTATCTCTTCTTTAAAAATGATGAGAAAAATGAATTAAAAACTTGGATGTGAGCTGCAGGGATGAATCAAAGCACAGAGCTTGGCAACACAGTGGGGACCCTGGTGTCAGCCCCCCAAGCCCTCCTGCTGAAGGTATTAGGAGGGAAGACCACTCTGGGAGCCACTTCTGAAGAGCTTGATTCTGTTGGCATGGAGAATTTTTTTCACAAAGGGGCCTCTATATGCAAATGGCAAATGGAGATGGAGTGGGAAATAAGCCCAGCAAAAAAATCATAGGAGTTTTTGCTGCCTGCAAGTGGAATTCAACTTAAAAGGGGGGGAGGGAGAAGAGAGAAAATTGAAACAGCCTCCTCTCTGCACAGATTGCACTGCTGAGGAAGCTCTGAGCGTTGCAAGGCATAATAGTTGTCTGCTCAGAGGTTCCTTCCCGGGGGACTTTCCCTGGGATAGTTTCATACATTTATCCCTGACTCCTGGCATCTGCATAACTTGCTCACAGAGAGAGTTATTAGTTTAATTTTCTTGTGAATTACAATGGAGGCAGAGAGAATTAGAAAATACTTTTTTTTTTTTTTTATTATCATTACTTTTTGTTTTCCAGTTGAGAGACTGTAAATGAGGCTATTCATCCTGCTAACATCAGTAGGGACCCAAACCCAAGTCTTTCTGGGGTAATTGGTTTCTGATGAGCAATCACTTGTAAAACCAATAGCAAAGGCAAGAACTGAAATATAAATTCTCTCTTTACATGCTGAGCTTTTCATTAGGTTTGTATGTCTGGTTTCTTTCTGGGATTCAGGAAAAGCCATGAAGTGGTAAACAAGGCAGTGGACTAAGCCTGACCAGAAGTTTGTATTAGCAAAAAGGAAAAAAAAAAAGGGAAAACAGCATTGTCTGTTATTGTCCAGAAAAGATAAAGAAGCTGCAGAATCCTTCAAGCTGCAGCTTTCTAGTGAGCCCTTTGGAACTAAAGCCCTGGACAGAGAGAAGAGACAGCAGATCTTCCTGTGAGAGAGACCTGAGCGTGCTTTTGTCCTAAAGAGACCAAAATATTGAGGAAATTAAAAAAAAAATTAGAGCCCAGGGACAGTTTTCCATGCTGCAGGTCTGACTAGGGCAGCTGATGGAAATTTGCAGTCCCTGACATCCTGCAGTTTGCAAAATATAGGGGACAGTAATGCCTGGATTTGTTGCAAGGGCTGAGCCTGTGAATCAGGCTCCGTTTTTTTTTTTCCTTTCCTCCCAGTTACTAGTGAGGAATCTGCTAATCTGCACTGGCTTTTGTTTCCCTGATGAACCTCAGGGTGCTTAAGGCTTGATTTATTTATTTATTTTGGTGGCAAATTAAGCATCAGTCTGGATGCAGCTCTCAGTGCTCTCTAGGCTGGGGCTGTGGTGCTGTCACTCATTGGCTTAACTGGATTGCTTGCTGCTTTATGGGTTTTTTTCCAGTAAAATCTGTTGGCACACATACAGCTGCTTGTTGCCTTAAAGATGAGCAGAGAGCAGCAGGCTTGAAAAAGACAGGGAACATCTTTAAGCTCATGTGCACAGAGAAGAGGCCTCTGAAACAAGAATGATGTGGCCACATCTCCATCAAAACAAACCAAGCAAAACCCTTCAAATAAATCCATTTTTTTTCAGCTCTCAAACGCTGAAAGCTGATCCCAAGGAAACAAACAGTAAAATCACTGATTGGATTCAGTCCTGAGGAACGTGCTGTGAGCAGAGGAAGGGGACACAACATGACTCACTAAGTACTGTCCAGAGAGCTCCTCTAAACACAATTCTGGGATTCTGAGATGACAATTTTTTCGCTTTCATTAACCCAAAGGAGTCAAACACTGCAAGAAATGAGGCAATTTGGACACTTCCATACTTGCATCATATTTGTGTACAACACATAGCCCAGGGAAATATTCCACTGAGCCATCAAGCAAACCATTTTTTTGTTTGTTTCTCTCATTTGGAGCCAGGCTTCCCAGGAATCTCCCAAAGCCTGGATGTGCCCTGCACCAATCATGCCTCCTACTGGCTGCACACCCACCAGGCTCTGCTCACTGACCCAAATTTTTGGCTTCTCACCTCAAATATAGGGCAACCTTGCAATTTTGGTGTTGCCTGAGCAGAAGGAATTATCTCCATGACACTGCCAGAGTCATTTATCTGAGTTTAAAGGAGGAGATTCGAGGAGAGGAGATTCGAGGAGATTCGAGGAGAGGAGATTCGAGGAGATTCGAGGAGATTCGAGGAGAGGAGATTCGAGGAGATTCGAGGAGATTCGAGGAGATTCGAGGAGAGGAGATTCGAGGAGATTCGAGGAGATTCGAGGAGAGGAGATTCGAGGAGATTCGAGGAGATTCGAGGAGAGGAGAGGAGAGGAGATTCGAGGAGAGGAGAGGAGATTCGAGGAGAGGAGATTCGAGGAGAGGAGATTCGAGGAGAGGAGAGGAGATTCGAGGAGAGGAGAGGAGAGGAGAGGAGAGGAGAGGAGAGGAGAGGAGAGGAGAGGAGAGGAGAGGAGAGGAGAGGAGAGGAGAGGAGAGGAGAGGAGAGGAGAGGAGAGGAGAGGAGAGGAGAGGAGAGGAGAGGAGAGGAGAGGAGAGGAGAGGAGAGGAGAGGAGAGGAGAGGAGAGGAGAGGAGAGGAGAGGAGAGGAGAGGAGAGGAGAGGAGAGGAGAGGAGAGGAGAGGAGAGGAGAGGAGAGGAGAGGAGAGGAGAGGAGAGGAGAGGAGAGGAGAGGAGTTTTAGCTAAGACTGTAGGGTGATTTAAGACATGTGGGAGAGGCCCAACTGGTCATAGCAATTTTTCCAAGCTGTCCAAGCCTCTGCAGTCACTTATAATTCAACTGTTTCTGTCTAGAATATAGACAGAGGTTTGTACCAGATTTGTACCTTAGAGAAAACTTCAATGTCTTCCTGTCAAACTGTACAAGGACAACCTGCAGAGCCTGGCCCTGAATCACTACCTGTGCCTGTTTAGGAATCTGTACAGGTAGAAGCAATCTGCAGCTAATAAACATTTTTTTCATACTTGGAATAACTGCTGCATGAGCCCCAGTCCCCCACCTCTTTCTCTCGTCCCCATTTCCACATGCTCTTTTTCTAGTGACAGCTGATGTTCCCAATTGAGACCTCTCCTGCAGGTTTATCCAGCTGATCTTTCAGAGGATGATTCCATTTGGTCTTTATGGATGTTTCTTCCCTCCAAGTGATGAATAGTACAGATGAGCCCTTCATTCACAAGGCAATTGTGATGGGAACAAAAGAGGGAAATGTAGAAAGTGAATCCCAACAATTTTAGTTTGATTTGTTACAAGGTTCTACTTTGCAGCACTATTGTTTTGGTTGTGCTTATATTTCTCTTTTCTCGAGTTTATTAATGAGGAGGTCAGTACTAGAAATAAGCAAAACAGCATCAGATCACATCATGACAACATCCCCTTAAAATATGTGTGTGACTGAAGAAGATTTACTTACTGTGGTGACAATTTGTCAGTGGCAGAAGGTGGTGATTGAATGATTGAAAAACATGGATCAATCCAGAAAACCTTTTGTTGCTGTTGCAGGTTTTGCTCATTCTCTGCTTTGTTCTGGGACTGGGAAAACTCATCAAGGATGTAGGTATTTGGAAGGCCTGTGAAAGAAAAAGGAGATGGCTTTCAGGAGCTGCACAGCTGCTGTACAGCAAAAGGAAATAAAAGAGCTATGGGTAGAGATTAATCTAATTTAACAGACTCAAGAATTTCTGCCATTGGATAATATTTGTAGTTGTTATTATAGAAACAAGGACAAAGGAAGACAAAGCATTAAAAACTGGATTTAAAAGCTACTATCTGACCAGGAAACCTGTACCAGTGTTGGAATTTCCCTGCACTTCCTTTCTGGTGGACATTTCAGGGAACCTGAGGTATCCGGGGAACCTCTGGATAAGAAATGAAATTGCTATGGGTTCCAGGTGTGAGGTATTAAAGGGATTCTGCCTGCAACTGCAAAGAGTCTCTGGCAGCCCACAACCCCCCTTTGCATCGTCTTCTCTGGCCATCTTAACACAACCCCCTCAGCTTTTAGACCCTGATTTCCCTTTCCATCATTTCATGCCTCTCTTCCCTCTTGCTGCAGAGCAAAGAGGAAGGAACTATTTTCCTGCAACCACATAATTCTCTGACTTTATTTACAGAGGCTGAAATGAAGAAAACTCCCCCCTGCACTAAATCTGTTTGACTTGGTGAAGGCAAGGAAGTGGAATTATATTGCAAATGTCAAGGGCTATGAAAAATGTAACAGACTTTAATATTCTTCTGCTGTTATTGCTGAGAGTGTCTCTTACCTGCATTCATGGAAAGTGAAGTGCCTTTTACCACTGAGCAGAAATGATTGCCTATTTTTATTTTAAAGCTACACTGTGGCGTGCGTCCTAATAAGAAATGCATTTTCCCTCCAAACTCTCTCTTTAGCAATTAACCTTCAGCTTCAAGACTTAATTTTAGCCCTGAGCCTTTAGGGTTAACCCCTGCCTCAGGCTCCAATAAACTCCAGCCCCAAATATCCCCCTTACCTATATGGTAAAAGTGGTTCCTGCATCCCTAATTACAACCACAGCCCCTACCTTCCCTGATACCTGATGGCAGCTGGTGCTGAGCCAGGCACTTGGATGCTGCTTTGAAGATGTAAAACATTAACTATGCCTCTCTCCATAGCTCACTTTCCCGAGGGGTTGTGTTTCAAGGTAAGTGGTTTGCATAAGATCCCTCAGAGACCTGCATTTAGTTTATTCAGTAGGATAAACAACCTGCTGCTTTTGTGCTTCTCCCTACAGAGCAAAGAAAAGCCCATTTTATACATTAAAATTGAACATGGTATTGCTGAAAGGTCTGTGATGGCTTTTTCTGGAGTTCAGAGCATTTTATCTTGTTCCGGGAGGGGTCTCACAGGGCATAAGCCCTGTACATCTTCTCATACATCCCCCTCCTTCAAACACAAATACTCCTCTCTTCAGAAGCTGTGCTCGTGAGGGGGAGGAGGTTACCGGCCCTCAGCTCTGCCTGTCTCGCTGACCGAACTGCCCAAGGCTGGGGGAGTTCGTGTCGAGGGTTTTTTCACGATGATGTTTTAATTTCACCTGGATACAGCAATCTCCACGGCTCCGGGAGGGAGAACCTGGCTCTTCTCAACCCAGTTAGCACAACCCTTGGAATCAAAGGGAGTAATTCCCTGTTGTTTTGCTGGGAATCACGACACGTCGTTCCCTTCCAGACCCCGGCGAGCGGGGCTCCAGCAGCGCCGGAGGGTCCCGTCCGTGCAGTGCCGGGGGGAAGAGGGGCAGCCCCGGCAGCGCCGAGCACCGCTTCTCCCTGGCACGGGGCTGCGAGGGCAGAACCCAGGCTGGAATCAGGCCCCGTTCAGTTATCAGACACTCACGCCCTGAATTAGGACTGGCACACACACAAGAATTTCACCCTTTTCCCTCCTTGTGGGGTCACTACTGGCGAGGCACAAAGAGGAACGGTGGGAGATAAACGAACAGCTCCTCCCCCCGCCGGGATTTGAGCAATCAGGAAATATAATCTGAGCTGGAAAGTGCCCGAGCATCTGTTGGGTTATTAATAAATTGTATGCAATCTGTCCGGGATGAAGCTCGGGACGGAGGGGAACCATCTGCTCCCGAGCGGCAGCTCTAATGGTGTCTGGGGAATGAACTCAGCAAATGAAGAGCAGCGGGATCGCCCAGCCCGGTGTCCGCACGGCTCTTCCAGGGAGGGACAACGCCGAGGTTTCCTCACCCCCGGGACATGACCCCGCATGGATCCGCAAAGAGCGGGGATGCAGGCCCAGCGTGAGCATCATCTCTGCAAGCCCCGTAGGCTCGGCCAGCTCCCTGGGAACTCAGGCTCTTTTTCGAGATTCTTTCCAAAGGGTCCAGAGAAACCCCGCTCGCAGGGGCTGTCTTGTGTCCCCACCCCTGGGCGGGACGCCGACCTCGCCTGCTTTTCCTCTGGGTCAGTGCTCATTGCTGCCCATAAATATTGTCCTCCACGTTTTGTGTTCCACCTGTAAGGGTGTCTCGTGTGTTTTCTCGGAGGATTTTCCGCTCAGCTCCTCCCCGCGCTGAGCAGCGAAGGAGGGCAGGGCAGATCACCTCCAGCCCAGGGCCAGGGCTCGGTGCCGGCTGTCTCCCGGGAAAACGGGGCCTCCCTGGGCCACTGCGAGTGTCTGGATGTCACTTATGGTAACTGAGCAAGGCTGGGAGCGCGGGGTGCTCATCGCGTAAGCTCTCATCGCGGAATAAGCAGCCAAAATGTTCCTCGTGAAGGACATCTCCGCCTGCCCGCAGACCGTGTGGGCAGACCCGCCTCCCCTAAGAGAGAGAATCCAGCAGCAGGCAGGCACCGTATCCTTAAAACTCTTAACACGTGAGAAAATCCTGCCTCCCATAAACCCCACACAGAGGAATTCCAGCCGAAATAAAGGGCGCTTGAGGGCGACACCTCCCTCAAGAGAGAGAGGGAGCGAGCAAGGGAAAAGCCGCTGCCAGCGGGGCCAGCCCGCGGGGGATGAGCGAGAGCCCGGACCCGCTCCGGCGACGGCTCCGTCTCCCGCCGGTGATGCCGAGCCCGGAGCTGCCGCCGCCGCCGCGCTCGGAGCCGAGGCTGCCGGGAGCTTCCGGCGGGGCGGGGCGGAGAAGGGAGGCGGAGAAAAGCGAGCTCCGCCCGCGCCTCGGAGCGCCCCGGGACCGGGAGGTACGCACTGCCTGGGGCGTGGCTTGGCGCTGGCTGTTATTGTTATTATTCGACTTTATTTTCTTTTGGTTTATATATTTTATTAACGCGTTTCCCCACTGGTGCCGCTCTTCGCTTCCTGCGGATTGAGGCGTGGGAACGCGGCCGAGCCGGGAGCTGGGCCGCTGCCGGGAATGGAGGAGCTGACAGGGAGAGCGGGACAGCGCAGGGCCGGCCGCGGGTCACCGGCATCGGTGAAGAAAATCGGGACTCCAGCTGTGCCAGCGTCCCGAAGACAGAGGGGAAAGGGGGCGGGTTTGTTGTCCCACCCCTTCCATTCGGTGGCTGCTGGAGGTGATGTGCAAAAGCGAACACCAAACCCCGCGGCGTGGGTGCCCCAGCCGCTGAGCCACCACGGCATTCCTTCCAGTCGCATTGTCCAGGGAGGAGCGCCTCGCTGAAAGACCCACGGGACCCTGTGAACTGTCCTTGTCTCGGTGCTTAGGGTACTCTTGAGTGGTAGAAGAGCTTTCGGCCTCGGGAGGCTTTGAAACCAGACCCGGCTGTTCTGTGCCGTGCTCTAACTGCGCTAAAGAGGAGAGAAGGACACAAAGGCAAATCCGACGATGCGAGTCCGGGACTCGTCTGCCCTTCTGGAGGGAACGGTCTTTTCTGTCCGGATCCCCGTCGATGGAGACAGTCGCCCTGAGGCGGCTGATGTGGAGCTGCTGTGCGGTATTTTCCATCTTGGGATGGTGGAGATGGAAGTGTCCTGGGTGACGGGAGCGATTCTGTCGGAGCTGCTGGTTTTCCTTCTCTTGCCAATTCGCCATTTCTTGTCTCCGAGTGTAACTGGAGTAATGATCTCATTTCAGCGCGGGTCTAAAGAGAGCTTTCCAAACAGCCCTCGAATGCTCAGTGTGTCTCTGCGCCCTCTGAAGAACAATAAGAGACGAACCTTCTGACTCGTGTGTTTGCCACTGGGCTGTACTTGCTTTTCTGAGAGTCCAGGGATCGGTCCTTGAGCTCTGATGGATGCTCTGAACTTGGGATGTCGAAACGCAGGGTTATTATTTTTCAGGACTTTAACCAGGCTTTCATCCATTCCTGCCTGATGAAGAAGGCTCAATGTAACGTTTAGGCACTCGTTAGGCTTGCAGGATGTTGAGTATTTCATACTGATTTTTTCTACAGATCCTCGCTATGGATCATCACTCCTCACGTCTCGCTGCTTAGTGAGAAGCACTGGGAATGCTCTGATGCTGACCAAAATTGAAATCGCTAAACCAAGCCTTCCACCACTCGTGGGCTTTTTGCAGAATCATTTCAGCTTTTCCTTGTAACCTTTGTGGGTTCCCCTCATAGGTGCGGGTGGTGTAAAAGGCACTGAGTTGTGCATCTGTGGTAGCAATGCAAGGCTACAATGCCTAAGGATTCGCCAATGTCACCCCACGGCTACTCAGGCAGTGGCTGGATTTCATCAGTGTGAGAATCCTGCATGGGCTGGATCCAAATAAACAAGACACAACTCTTCCTGTAGGTGATCTTGGAGCCTTTGACTCTGTCTTTGTGTTTGGAAACATTTTTATTTCTGGCTAAGTTCAGATATCCGGCATTGCATGACCATTTCGTGAAGCTGCTACTTGGTGGATATGAAAATTGTATAGACAGGTGTTCAGACCAAAATAAAAAGGAGACCGTGTCCTATGTCCTCGACGTCAGTGCTTGTCACCTCCTTAACAGCTGTTTCACTGATTTAAAACATCCTACTACGTTTTAATTACAGCAATCCTAACTTAGTACGGCTCTTAAGATACTTGTAGATCGAATTTGCTGCCATCGGCATTACATTTTCAACTCCTTGAACACGGCATGAAATATTTCTCCAGAGAAGACCTACTTATTCCAGGTAAGTGAATTAATTTAGCAAACAGGTAAGTAGGAGGGGGAAACCCCCAATCAACCAAAACAAACTCACCACAAAAATTAAAACAAACCAACAGAACAAACAAAAAAATCTAAAATCAACCCGAAATATAACCAAACTAAAAATCCAAACAAACGAAAATAATCCAAGCCAAAAGCCAAAATCTGTCTTGCTTAAACACCTCTCGTCCTGGACTCACATGGAGCAAACGTGATTGATTTGCTGATAGAAGATCATCCCCAGCATCTCTTCCTATCCGTGAATCAAGACAGTGATCTCTACCCAAACCATTATTTCCTTTTGCTACAGAAATTAAAACAAACCGTCAGAAAATTCCAGGAAACTCAAGAGCTCGTGAACTGGTCTCCAGATCAACCTGAGAATGATTGTGCTGTGCAGGATTTTTTCGCTAGTCGTCTGATATCAAAAAGTTCCATTCTGTTGCCTGCACCTGGAAAAAGTTAACAAACGCTGTTGTAGTTGATAGAACGGATTTACCTGTGTCTGTTCACCTGTGGTCTATGGTAAGGAGAGTGTGAATCTGCAAACCTAATCCAAGGAAGAGAAGGACAAACCCCCTGTGGATGTTAGGAATGAGAAAAGATGTGCTGAGGGGTTTAATAAACCCAAGTCCTCGGCGGCAGCAGTGCCTGCTGCCCTGCTCAGGAGAAGCTCTGGAGGGGAAGAGCACTCATCTTCAAAGACTGGTTCCACCAGGATTTGGGACATGAAACATAAACTCTCTGAGTGTCTTCCTCGCGGAGAAAACCCAGTTGCCGGTTGTGATACGAAAATGCAGGTAAGTTACAAAGATACGGTGGGAAGAATCCATCTTTGCATTGATGGCATAGGCCAGACAAAAATGGCACCAGGGATGGATCTGGAATCAAGACATCATTTATACCCACAGAAAGCCTGACTGCCTCCAGCAGCGGGTTTCCACATGAACTGGCGGCACTGCGGAGATCAAAAAAGCAGGAACACAAACAGGTCAGTAGCACAATTGTATTTAATAATGTTTTGAACGGTGGTTTGTGTACAGAAGCTACAGATGAAGTTGTTCTTGTCCTTGGTGCTCCTCAGGGAGGTCTGCGGCCGCTGCCTGCGGACCCGGGGGCAGGTGGTGAATGTGAACGGGGGCAGGTGAGAATTGTGTGGACATGTGGAAGATTTTGCCCTGAAGCTTCAAATAGTGGTAGAAAATCTCACAGCCACGACATCAGCTTTGCTGGGATGGAGAAAGGGAGACTGTACATATTTCTCTCTCTTTTTTCCCGCTTTGTTTTTTTCCATTAATGAGGAATGTTGTTGTGGTGAGGCAGGGTCTGCGTGCTGTGGCAGTGATCCTTCCCTCTGAGTGTCAGGAGTAGGGATTGAGGATTCGTCATAGGGAGGCTGAATTTGAATAGGGAAGAGTGTTCCCCGAGGAAAGGAGATGCTGTGTAGCACGTGGGCTGTGTCATTGGTAACAAACTGCAGAATGTCAGCCTAGCTGGAGCTCTCTGCCCCTGCATAGAGGTCCTTGCTGTATCCTGGCAGATCTTGTCTGCCGGAAAGGAGAAGCAGGACCTTGCCATTCGCCGTGCAGGTGGAAAAAGAGGCTGCAAGAACAGCTCTTCATCGAGCTGTATAAATAGCGTACAGGAACTGTGGTGGACCCGTGCCTTTTCAGCGTTCTTGGGGGATTGGTGTTCTGGGCTGTGATGAGTTTGAATCTCCAAAGGAAAGATTCAAACAACCCCATGGGTTGCTTGGTGTAATCGAAGCCTTTTGCACAGATGTCGACGTGTCTGGGGCTTGGGCTACCCTGTCACAGTGAGGTGGATTCTCTTCATTGAGATAGGTTCAGGAGCGTGTCCATCTCCCACATGGGGAGGGAAGCGATGGAGAAGGGATAGTCTCTGTCTTACATAAATTGCAGAAAAGCAGGAAGTTTCTTCCTCATCTGGAGAGATGAAAGTCGGCAGGGAAGAGAAAGGGGAGCTCTTGCTAAAAGACATGTCCGCACTCCATGTTGAGAGTGATGTACTCATACGAAAAATTAGTTGGTGAAAGAGACAAAGGAGAGGCAAAAAGAGAAGAAGAGAAGGAATTGGGGAAACGGAAGACTATGAGAAAGAAAAGAAAGAAGGAAGGAACAATGCAGAAATAAAAAAGATGCAAAGAAGGATGGAGAAAGAAAGGGAAAGAGAGAGAGAACAGAAGAAACCATAAACTATTGTAGTGACATGTCATGGACGGTATCACTGCACACAGAAAGAAAGGAAGGTGAGAAAGGAAGAGATAAAAGACGCACAAATATTAAAAAGAAAAGAAAACAGGATGAAACCATAAATTACATTACAAGAGTGCACGAAATATATAGCAGAAGAATACAGGAATAAAGGAGAAAGCTGAGAAGGAATATATATCCGTAAAATAGCAAAGGAGAAAGGACGGAGCGAGGCAGACGAGATGACCAACATGCACCGAAATTACCTCTAAATGTGGAACGGAATTGGTCCTCAAAAACGTCCGCCTTGCTGGGAGCACCTCATTCGGCGCTGATACCCGTAATTAGTGCTGATCTCTCCTGTTTAATGATCTCTATCGCGGCGCCAGGGGCAACGAACGATCTACCAGCGGGGGTAAGGAGAGAGAAGGATCGAAAGAGAAGAGAAAGGGCAATAAAGAATAGGGCATGACAAGGCAAGGACGAAAACTAAAAGAGAAGAAAGAAAAACGGCAAGGAAATGAGAAAGAAAAAAACCAGAACAGACAACTGAGAAACTAGAGAAGGCTAAGGAAGAAAGAGAAAGCGAGCAAGAAAGAAGATGGAAAGACAAAAGAGTCAAAGAAGAGAAAAAAATTCGACCACCGTAGGAAGAAACGGTAAAAGATCCAGACACGACGGGGCGGTGGCGCTGGCGCTGTGCGGAGTGTGTGGGGCGGCGGAGCAGCGCACGGTGTCGCTGCAGGCTCAGGAACGGCGTGCGGGCGGCTCCTCCCCGGTGCGGCGGAGAGCCCGGCTGTGAGCGCGGGGGGGCGGCGCGGGCCGGGCAGCAGAGCCGCTGCGTGCGGGCGGCGGCGGGAGCCGTGCGGGGCCCGTGCCGGGGCCGGCACCAACAGCGGCCACAGCGGCGGCGGCGGCAGCGATGGGCTCGCGTTGGTGTGCGGCGCTGCTGCGGGTGCTGGTGCTGCAGGCGGCCTGGGCGCTGGCGGGCGGGCAGGTGCGGTACTCGGTGGCGGAGGAAGCCAAGGCCGGCACGGTGGTGGGCCGTCTTTCGCAGGACCTGGGGCTGGAGGCGGGCGAGGCGGAGGCGCGGCGGCTGCGGCTGGTGGCGCAGGGCCGGCGGGCGAGCGTGGAGCTGAGCGGGGCGAGCGGCGCGCTGCTGGTGAGCTCGCGGCTCGACCGGGAGGAGCTGTGCGGCAAGAGCGCGCCGTGCGCGCTGCGCCTGGAGGTGCTGCTGGAGCGGCCGCTGCGCGTCTTCCATGTGGAGCTGGAGGTCACCGACATCAACGACAATGCCCCCATCTTCCCCGCCGCTCGCAAAAACCTCAGCATCGCGGAATTGTCTGTGCCGGGGTCTCGCTTCCCGCTGGAGGGCGCGTCGGATGCGGATATCGGAGCGAACGCGCAGCTCTCCTACACACTCAGCTCCAGCGAGCATTTTTCTCTGGATTTACAAAAATCGAATGAGCAAAATCTTATACCCGAACTTGTTTTAACGAAATCTCTGGACCGCGAGACGGTTCCCGTTCACCGATTGGTGCTGACGGCGAGTGACGGGGGCCGGCCGTCTCTGACGGGCACCATGGAACTGGAGATCTCGGTGCTGGATGTGAACGACAACGCGCCCCAGTTCAACCAGTCCGTGTATAAAGTGCAGCTGCCAGAGAACGCTACAGAGGGGACGCTGGTGACGAGGGTGAATGCCACGGATGCGGACGAGGGAATTAACAGTGAGGTGACCTATGCCGTGACGAACTTCATCCCTCCCAGTGGAAAAGATGTGATTTCTGTCAATCCCAAGACAGGGGAGATTCACCTCACTGGAGCCCTGGACTTCGAGGAAGTTAAAATATTTGATTTCCGAATTCAAGCGAGAGACCAAGGTTGGGCCCCGCTGTCGGGTCATTGCAGGGTGGTGCTGGAGGTGCTGGACGTGAACGACAACGCGCCCGAGGTGCGGGTGACGTCGCTGTCGGTGCCGGTGGCGGAGGACGCGGCGGTGGGGACGGTGGTGGCGGTGCTGAGCGTGTCGGACCGGGACTCGGGGGCGAACGGGCGCGTGCGGTGCTGGGTGTGGCCGGCGTCGCCGTTCGGTGTGGAGGCGACGTTCTCGGGCTCGTACTCGCTGGTGCTGCGCGAGGCGCTGGACCGGGAGCGGGTGTCGGAGTACGAGGTGGAGGTGCGTGCGGAGGACGGCGGGGCGCCGGCGCTGCGCGCCAGCCGCGGGCTGCGGGTGCCCGTGTCGGACGTGAACGACAACGCGCCGGCGTTCGCGCAGGCCGTGTACACGGTGCTGGCGCGGGAGAACAACGCGGCGGGCGCCGAGCTGGCGCGGCTGTGGGCGCGGGACCCGGACGAGGCGGGCAACGGGCGCGTCAGCTACTCGCTGTGGGAGGGCGGCGCGGGCGCGCTGTCGTCGCCGTCGTCGTGGTCGGGGGCGGCGGGCGGCGGGTGGCGGCCGGCGTCGAGCTACGTGTCGGTGGACGCGGAGAGCGGGCGCGTGTGGGCGCTGCAGCCCTTGGACTACGAGGAGCTGCAGGTGCTGCAGTTCGAGGTGCGCGCGGTGGACGCGGGCGAGCCGCCGCTGAGCGGCAACGCCACGGTGCAGCTGTTCGTGCTGGACGAGAACGACAACGCGCCGGCGCTGCTGCCGCCGCCCGCGGGCTCGGCGGCCGAGGCGGGCGGCGCAGCGGCCGAGGCGGCGGCGGCGGGCTGGGGCTCGGGCACGCTGTGGGCGTGGGCGGCGTGGGGGGCGCCGGCGGGCCAGGTGGTGGCCAAGATCCGCGCCGTGGACGCCGACTCGGGCTACAACGCGTGGCTGCGCTACGAGCTGCGGGAGGCGCGGCCCAAGGGCCCGTTCCGCGTGGGGCTCTACAGCGGCGAGGTGAGCACGGCGCGGCCGCTGGACGAGGCGGACGGCGCTCGCCACACGCTGCTCATCGTGGTGCGCGACCACGGCGAGCCGGCGCGCTCGGCCACGGCCACGCTCAGCGTGTCGCTGCTGGAGGCGGCCGAGGCGGCGCTGGCCGCGGCCGCGGGATCGTCGTCGTCGTCGTCGTCGTGGCGGGCGGCGCCGGGCGCCGAGACGGGGCCCAGCGGAGCGAGTGCGGCCACCAACGTGTGGCTGGTGGTGGCCATCTGCGCCGTGTCGAGCCTGTTCCTGCTGGCCGTGGTGCTGTACGCGGCGGCGCGCTGGGCGCCGCGGGCGGCCGTGCTGTCGGCGCCCGGGCCCACCACGCTGGTGTGCGCCAGCGAAGTGGGCAGCTGGTCGTACTCGCAGCGCCACAGCCGCAGCCTGTGCGTGGCGGACGGCGCGGCCAAGAGCGACCTCATGGTTTTCAGCCCCAACTTCCCTCCGCCGCCGCCCGGCGCCGCGCCCAAGGACCCGCAGCCGGAGCCCTCCGCTCTCCTCCACACGGTCAGTGCCGATCCCTTGCTCGCCTTTTCTCTTTCTCTCCCCACTCTGCCGAGTCTCCCCCGCCCCCTTTGCAGTTCCTGCTTGTACCGTGGCTCCGCCCCCGCGGCCTGAGGGCAGCGTAATTTTGGCTGGATCTTAGAAATCGTATCGGCATCCTTGTATCTGCCGCAGCGCCCTTGCCGGACCCTCCCAGCTGTTCCTGAGCTGGCAAATGTCTTCGGGCATCCCGCAGCAATTAGGGACCTTGGCTGTGGTTTGTTGCTGTTGTGGTTTGTTGCTCCGAGTGCGAGTTTTTCTCTCCTGTGTTTGCTCTCCCGCAGACAGCAATCTCTGTCGATTGTGATCAGAGGTGCTCCGAGGTGTCAGCTCTGCAGACAACGGTTTCTGTTGCTGATTTGTAGGATTGTAACCCGAGTTTTCTGAAAGAGGTTAATACACGCAGGATGTAGAGGTCACAATCTCCCAGGCACCATGTACCATTAACTGCCTTTACAGACTGCTGATTGTGCTGGTATCAGCATTGTCAAATCTCTGCCCTCTTCCTCCTCGGTGCAGGTGACGTGCTGAAAGGTTACAATGGAGGGGTAAAGTTTTTCTTCCTCCCTGGCGTACTTTTCCTCCATTGATTCTTCCAGCAGATTGATTATGGTACCCAGGAAGGCTTTACTGGACTTTTCCTGTGTTCTTGTCCCAGGGTGTTGGTTTTCTAGATAACATCATAAACTGTCTGTGCAGAGGTTGGAAATTCAGGGTTGGTGTAAGAAAAGGAAATTTTTTTCCATAGCCACTTCCCCGCTCAAAATCATTCTATGTACTTTTGTTCATGGCTGGAGATTGACACTTGCTTGTCACAATGATCTTTGAGTATTTGTATCACCAGTGGCAGAGTTGTGAATTATACAGAAATATTCTCTTAAAATCCACACAAACATCCCTGTATGGATATTATCCCTTACACTGCTGTGGTCATCAGCACTTGTTTCTTTCCCTCAGATGAGCTCATGGAATCAATGCTCATTGTCATTAGAGATCTCCTGACACCGTGTCTACAAACAGATGTCCAGCATTTCAGCAGAGTAGCAGAAATTGCAAGTGATCAGGATTTCCATGCAGAGTAGCTGAAGCAGTAGGAAACATGAAGGGTCAACTACAGGGAGTCTGCTGAGCACAGCGTGTGCAATATCAGCTGTCAGGGGGTTTGTGCTGTCATTGATGGAATGGTTGCAGACTTGCATTCCTGGGTGGAGAACTGGCATGACGGACACTGGCTTGCTGTGATAGTCTTGGAATATTTGTATCAGGAGCCACATCCTTTCCAAAGCCCTGGAAAGCTACCAACAAAGAAGAAACTCAACCAACGTAGCAGGCACCAAAATCCCTAATAACAAAACCTAATAATAAAACCTGAAACATGAATTCTCCTCCTTTGTGTTGGAGTGCTTGTCAATGACTGAGTTACTCTATCACAACAGGTAATCAATGCCATTGTCATTTGGAGTTATTCTCACATCACACTTCAGAAGGAGTAGAGTGCTGGGTGTGGTCTATATGATACCATCTCTGTGGTTTTTATGGTTCTCCCATTGCTGGCAATATTCTGCCAAAGCTGCAGTGAGGCCTGAGGAGGTAAAGGAGGCAGTGAGGGGTTGCAGAGGTGAATGTGGCTGTGGCATTGTGTAGGCCCTGGCCACTTCCTGATATCAAGGTTGACTTTGAGAAGTGAGATTTGTCTGATGGAACTGGAAGTCCCTGGCAAGACCTGCACCATGTCATGAGACAGTCCTGTAGGTACCATTTCCTGTGCTGTTACAGTTTCTGTCTGGTATGCTGGTATTTCATGTGGGGTCTTATGAAGAAATCTGTGCTGTTCTCTGACTCTCCTCCATCGGAGAGGTGAAGAGATGACAATTGTGACTTCACTGTTCTCTCTCCTCATGGTGTAGTTTCTCCCTTCTCTTCCTTGGCTCAGCAGAGTCATTGTGAAAGCAGGGAAGTTCTTAAACACATTTTCCATGTTCTTTCTCCAAGTATGTTTTCATTCTATTTACCAGTAGGATGTGTGCAGGCAGAGGAGCGTGATCTGAAGTGTGTTTTCTTTTTTTTATTGTCTTGCCTTTCTGAAGAGGATTGCATCTGGATTGTCCAGTGAGGTGGCATGACAGTACAATGTTCTGTTTTCATGTTATGTTAATATTTACATCAACTGCTGCACCCTTAAAAAACCATTGGAAACCCTGTTTTCAAACAAACAAAGAAACAAAAGCTCCACAGTCAAAAAATTCAGTCCATACCCAACACCACCATTTCCTGTGCAGTCGGTACCATTGTTGGCACTGATGTGTTTTTCAGCACTTGGGTTGCTCTTTCACTCCATGCTGTCCATGGCCATTGCCTTCAGAGTTGTCCTGACATCTCCTCTATAAACAGTATTCTCCAAAGTGGGTGATGTTTCCCTCTGAGACTGGGGAAGGCCCAGGAGATGAGGTGAGCATGGCAGTGGTGCTGAGGAGGCCCTGACCATGTCATGATATGGAGTGTGGCCTCCCAGTCAGTGGGAACTGGAAATCCTTGGGAAGACCATGGGCCGTGTCGTAGGAAGACAAGAATGGGAGCTGATACTCTTCCCTTAAGAACACACCCCAGAGCAGGGAATGAGGGATATCTAGAGAAAATTATGAGTCAGGATGGGCATAGGTTTCCTTCCCAAGCTCCACTCCAGGGCTCCTAAAGGTATGGACTTGAAGGCCTTCAGTGTATTGGGTGAATACCATGGTAGTTTAACTCCCATCATGTCCTTTGAGGTTATGAATATTTCCCACCAGAGACAGTCCCCTGTGCTGCTGCCTGCCTGAGGCAGAGCAGGCATGGGTCAAGAGGGTGTGGCATGCAGACTGCTGACTAATTCCCAATGAACTTTTAGATTCCTGTTTTGGACAACCTTTTCCAGGAGTGTAGCACTACAGCCTCCTGTCCTTGTATGGTGGTGGACATCTTTAGTAGCTTCCACAGCCACAGATCCTTGCATGGTGGATCCTTGGCACTCCTCAGGCTCATTTTTCAGTGCACATGATAATGTGGATGTCATTTTGGGGCATTCAGCTTCCCATAGTTGTGGACTTGAAACTTTACCCCTGGTAGAAGTGATGTGTCCTGCAGTCACAGGTGGCTGATTCTGGTGTCTGACGTGCACACAAAACCCTGCACAGCAGCCCAGCTGAGGTTCTCTATGGTACAAATTCTCCATCCAGCTGATATTATGGCGTGTGCTTGTGTTTGGCATTTGCTCTCCTTGTCTCCAAGTGCAAACTCCATGTGCACTGGGGTGACACCTGCCACGCCTTTATTTGATAAAGTTCTTCAGAAATCAGTTCTCATGTTCTGTGGTGTTTCCACCTGAGACTGCTGAAAAGGCATCAAGAATGAAGAATACACAGATGAGAAGAATGTGCCAGACAGGGAGGGGCTTGATAACCCTCCTGATGTTCTTTGTGCCAATTGTAGGGGAAGATGAGGATATGCAAAGGACATTCTTATAGCAGGATTTGTGGTGTGGTGACTGAGAGTCTGCAGGTGGCACAAGGCATGGCCTGGGCATGTGTTGGGATGAGGATGACCTTCAGCAGGGAAGGGTCTTGCCTGAGGGAGATGATCTGTAGAACAGTCTGTGTCCTTGGTGCAGGACTGGAGAATGTGTGCTTAGGTGGAGTTGCCATTCCCCAGGGTGTGAGACAGAGGATTCTAGTAGAAAAAGTCAAGGAGAGGCTCCACAGACATTACTGATCCCTGGGATTTCTCCAGTCCTCCACAAGTTCTGCATATCCGTATGCCCTGCTGTTCCCTTCATGCATTTCAATGCAGTGGAATGGGATTATTTGCCTTTTTCTCCCTTCTTACCAAACTCTCACAGTCTTGTTTTTCTGTCTCTCCTGTTAGGAATGTGTTGGTAATGCCATATACTATGAGATACTGAGTTTTGGCAGCTGTCCCGTTGCAAACATTTGTATAATTTTCTATCAGTGTGTAGGATGACTTTTCCATGCCCCAGAGCTGATGTTGATGTTGAGACAATGTCGTTCCTTAGCTTTGTGGTGCCCGTCCCCCACGATAGGACTGCACTCTACTTTGCCCAGTGATTTCAAGGCTTTTCTAGAATGCATGTCATTATTTTCTATCCGTTGTTCCCAATGGTCTCTGTCAGTGGTAGAACCAGTTTTGTGCTCTGGAAATTCTTCATTTCTGAAGAAGCAAGCAGTGATGTTACAGGTAAGTCCCTTCTGGCTGAAGAAGATGAGTCTGAGAGACAGCTGTACCTTTATGCCTGTTTAGTTGTGGTGTCTTCATCTTGCATGGACCGAATGTGTCTGGACTGGGAGTTGGACTCAACAATCCTTGTGACTTCCTTGCCACTTGAAATAGTCTAGAATTGCCAGACTGGACCACAGTCTGCTCTCATTTCTTTCTTGCTTTGTCCAGCATGGTTTGAGCAGTTGGCAGCAAGCACAGATGGAGGAGGGCCTCGAATGTATTCCTCAGAATAGATGTGTTGGGAGTGGAGGGCACGTTTTCAGGGAAAATGCCGTGGGTTTAGGTTGGTATGTATTTCTGGGTGGATCATGGTGTTGAGTGAGAGGTATTCCTTGGGGGCTAATGCCTCTGAGTATGGAAGTTGTTGCTGTGTTTTTCTGGCAGAGCTTTCCTGTCACCCTGATTTTGAACACTTCTCTAAACCTTCTGTAATGTTCTTGATATTGGAGTCAGAATTTTTACTTTTTCGCAGTTGCTACTATAAGCAATGGCGATGTTTTCCCGTCCTTCATTGTTTACATATTTCTAAGTGGGAGGAGAAAGTTGATTAACAACTGGCTTGACCATTGTGGTTTGAGAGGTGGAATTCCATCCTCCAATCCAGAGGCCTCATAGGAAATGTATAAATTGAGTTTTGTAAAAAAACTTGGCCACTTTTGTCCTGCTCTGCACACCTGCGTGTCCTCGTGTGGTTCTTTTTGTGTCATCTCTGACCCCTGCCTGAGAGGAGAAGCAAGAGCTTGTCATTCATCAAGCAGGTGGAAAATGAGTTAGGAAGAACAGCTGTTCATTGAAATACGTGAAGAATTCTTAGGAACTGTGGTTGCACTGTGCATTTTCAGTGTTCGTGGCAGAATGGTGTGCTGGGCTGGGATGCATTTGAGTTCCAAAGGGAGAGAATTCATGGAATGTTTGTGGTTATTGCAGCCTGTTTGCACTGAGGTCGTGGAACTTGGGGATTGCTCCTCTGATTCCAAGGGAGGTGTATTCTTTTTCTGGTGTAGTACAGCTGTTCTTTGTCACGTTTTTGCCTTGCTGTGTTATTTGCTGGTCCAGGAGGGGACTGGAGTGTGAGGAGTGTGGCTTTGCTGGTGATGGGGAGGGAAAGGGAGAGGAGGTGTAGGGACAATCTCTGTACTTGACTTTTTCTGGAGGAAATCAGGACAGTGGTTCCTCATCAGGAGGCCTGCAAGGTCCCCATGAGCACTCCCATAAAAGGGCAGGTCTCTGATGCATGAAGAGGATGATGTAGACATTTAGAAATCATTTTGTTTAGGAAACATTTTGCTAAAGGGAAAATTAAAGGTATGGATGCAGAAGAGGACTCAAGGAGGGTAGTGTGAGGCATGAAAGAAAAAGGAACAGACAGGAAAGAAAGGTAAGTAAAGGAATAAAAGAAGAGAAAGGCAAAGGAATCTCTGCAAGTGAAAAAATCAAGCAAGGAAGAAAGAGCAAAGAGGAAAGAAGGGATGACAGAGGAGATTATATGCACACACCAACATTATCTCTGCATGCACCAACATTATCTCTACATGCTCTGTGCAGTCGAGGATCTCTGTGTCCTCGGTACTGAGGAACCCTGTGCAAGCCTCGATGAGAAGTGATGAGGAACAGGAATCAGAGGTTTTATGTAATGGTGTGGCTGCACTCCCTGGTGACAACGGTGTAGTCATGTAAAAAAAACTGTAATAAAATAGAAAAAGAGTATGCAGCAAGGAAAGAACGGACAGCGAGGGAAGAACAAGGAGAAAAGAAAAGAAAAGAAAAGAAAAGAAAAGAAAAGAAAAGAAAAGAAAAGAAAAGAAAAGAAAAGAAAAGAAAAGAAAAGAAAAGAAAAGAAAAGAAAAGAAAAGAAAAGAAAAGAAAAGAAAAGAAAAGAAAAGAAAAGAAAAGAAAATTAATTGAATGTGCAGGCATAGAGCAATTTTTTCTCTCTACACAAAAAGGATGAGGTGGGGGAGAGACAGGAAAAGAAATGAGTGAAAGAAGGAAGGTGAGAAAGAGGAGAAATCAAGAGGGGGTAAGTCAAGGACGTTACCAGGATGTACCGACGTTCTCTTCTAACGCTGAGTGCAGTTGGTCTCCTGTGATCTCCCATTCGCTGCTGTCCCGTGTGGAGGAGATGATGCCCCGTAATTCGAGCTCCTGATTCCGTTATGGAGTGCCTCGATCGCGGCGTCCGAGGTTACCGGCAACATAGGAGCAGAGTCATGAAAGAGACGGATGGAAATAAAAGGGAGCGGACAGTAAACATTGGACAGTAAGGGCAAGAGGAAAGTGGAGAAAGAAGAGAAGAAAGAAGCAAAACAGAATAAAGAGCAAAGAGATGGAGGCGGCAAGAGACAGGAGTAAAAAGAAAAGAAAAAAGTAAAAAAGAGAAATTAAAAGATACGATTAAAAATGCAGAGCCAGAGAGGATGAGGACACGGCAGAGGAGATGGCCATGACGGAGCTGTGACTCAGGCGCTGTGCGGAGCGTGTGGGGCGGCGGAGCAGCGCACGGTGTCGCTGCAGGCTCAGGAACGGCGTGCGGGCGGCTCCGCCCCGGTGCGGCGGA
This sequence comes from Prinia subflava, assembly GCF_021018805.1. Classification (NCBI taxonomy): domain Eukaryota; kingdom Metazoa; phylum Chordata; class Aves; order Passeriformes; family Cisticolidae; genus Prinia; species Prinia subflava. Next base: position 2,611,484 of record NC_086262.1, on the reverse strand, counting down.
GAGCCCGGCTGTGAGCGCGGGGGGGCGGCGCGGGCCGGGCAGCAGAGCCGCTGCGTGCGGGCGGCGGCGGGAGCCGTGCGGGGCCCGTGCCGGGGCCGGCACCAACTGCGGCCACAGCGGCCACAGCGGCGGCGGCGGCAGCGATGGGCTCGCGTTGGTGTGCGGCGCTGCTGCGGGTGCTGGTGCTGCAGGCGGCCTGGGCGCTGGCGGGCGGGCAGGTGCGGTACTCGGTGGCGGAGGAAGCCAAGGCCGGCACGGTGGTGGGCCGTCTTTCGCAGGACCTGGGGCTGGAGGCGGGCGAGGCGGAGGCGCGGCGGCTGCGGCTGGTGGCGCAGGGCCGGCGGGCGAGCGTGGAGCTGAGCGGGGCGAGCGGCGCGCTGCTGGTGAGCTCGCGGCTCGACCGGGAGGAGCTGTGCGGCAAGAGCGCGCCGTGCGCGCTGCGCCTGGAGGTGCTGCTGGAGCGGCCGCTGCGCGTCTTCCATGTGGAGCTGGAGGTCACCGACATCAACGACAATGCCCCCATCTTCCCCGCCGCTCGCAGAAACCTCAGCATCGCGGAGCTCACAACTCTGCCGGGGTCTCGATTCCCGCTGGAGGGCGCGTCGGATGCGGATATTGGAGCGAACGCGCAGCTCTCCTACACACTCAGCCCCAGCGAGCATTTCGCTCTGGATTTACAAAAAACCGAGGAGGACGGTGAGTCCTTATTCCTGGTGCTCAGGAAATCTCTGGACCGCGAGACGACTCCCGTGCACCGCTTGGTGCTCACGGCGAGTGACGGGGGCCGGCCGTCTCTGACGGGCACCATGGAGCTGGAGATCTCGGTGCTCGATGCGAACGACAACGCGCCCCAGTTCAACCAGTCCGTGTATAAAGTGCGGCTGCCAGAAAATGCAGAGCACGGTATATTGGTCGCCAGACTTCATGCCACGGATTTGGATGAGGGGTCGAACAGTAATGTCTCCTATTCTCTCCAGACTCTGTTGCCTCAGGATGGAAAAGACGTTTTCAGAATTGACAGAAACAGCGGAGAGATCCGTCTTACGGGTAACTTAGACTTTGAGGATGTTAGTCTCTATCGCCTGCAAGTGGACGCGACAGATAAAGGAAACCCTCCTCTGTCGGGTCACTGCAAGGTGGTGGTGGAGGTGCTGGACGTGAACGACAACGCGCCCGAGGTGCGGGTGACGTCGCTGTCGGTGCCGGTGGCGGAGGACGCGGCGGTGGGGACGGTGGTGGCGGTGCTGAGCGTGTCGGACCGGGACTCGGGGGCGAACGGGCGCGTGCGGTGCTGGGTGTGGCCGGCGTCGCCGTTCGGTGTGGAGGCGACGTTCTCGGGCTCGTACTCGCTGGTGCTGCGCGAGGCGCTGGACCGGGAGCGGGTGTCGGAGTACGAGGTGGAGGTGCGTGCGGAGGACGGCGGGGCGCCGGCGCTGCGCGCCAGCCGCGGGCTGCGGGTGCCCGTGTCGGACGTGAACGACAACGCGCCGGCGTTCGCGCAGGCCGTGTACACGGTGCTGGCGCGGGAGAACAACGCGGCGGGCGCCGAGCTGGCGCGGCTGTGGGCGCGGGACCCGGACGAGGCGGGCAACGGGCGCGTCAGCTACTCGCTGTGGGAGGGCGGCGCGGGCGCGCTGTCGTCGCCGTCGTCGTGGTCGGGGGCGGCGGGCGGCGGGTGGCGGCCGGCGTCGAGCTACGTGTCGGTGGACGCGGAGAGCGGGCGCGTGTGGGCGCTGCAGCCCTTGGACTACGAGGAGCTGCAGGTGCTGCAGTTCGAGGTGCGCGCGGTGGACGCGGGCGAGCCGCCGCTGAGCGGCAACGCCACGGTGCAGCTGTTCGTGCTGGACGAGAACGACAACGCGCCGGCGCTGCTGCCGCCGCCCGCGGGCTCGGCGGCCGAGGCGGGCGGCGCGGCGGCCGAGGCGGCGGCGGCGGGCTGGGGCTCGGGCACGCTGTGGGCGTGGGCGGCGTGGGGGGCGCCGGCGGGCCAGGTGGTGGCCAAGATCCGCGCCGTGGACGCCGACTCGGGCTACAACGCGTGGCTGCGCTACGAGCTGCGGGAGGCGCGGCCCAAGGGCCCGTTCCGCGTGGGGCTCTACAGCGGCGAGGTGAGCACGGCGCGGCCGCTGGACGAGGCGGACGGCGCTCGCCACACGCTGCTCATCGTGGTGCGCGACCACGGCGAGCCGGCGCGCTCGGCCACGGCCACGCTCAGCGTGTCGCTGCTGGAGGCGGCCGAGGCGGCGCTGGCCGCGGCCGCGGGATCGTCGTCGTCGTCGTCGTCGTGGCGGGCGGCGCCGGGCGCCGAGACGGGGCCCAGCGGAGCGAGTGCGGCCACCAACGTGTGGCTGGTGGTGGCCATCTGCGCCGTGTCGAGCCTGTTCCTGCTGGCCGTGGTGCTGTACGCGGCGGCGCGCTGGGCGCCGCGGGCGGCCGTGCTGTCGGCGCCCGGGCCCACCACGCTGGTGTGCGCCAGCGAAGTGGGCAGCTGGTCGTACTCGCAGCGCCACAGCCGCAGCCTGTGCGTGGCGGACGGCGCGGCCAAGAGCGACCTCATGGTTTTCAGCCCCAACTTCCCTCCGCCGCCGCCCGGCGCCGCGCCCAAGGACCCGCAGCCGGAGCCCTCCGCTCTCCTCCACACGGTCAGTGCCGATCCCTTGCTCGCCTTTTCTCTTTCTCTCCCCACTCTGCCGAGTCTCCCCTGCCCCCTTTGCAGTTCCTGCTCTTACCGTGGCTCCGCCCCCGCGGCCTGAGGGCAGCGTAATTTTGGCTGGATCTTAGAAATCGTATCGGCATCCTTGTATCTGCCGCAGCGCCCTTGCCGGACCCTCCCAGCTGTTCCTGAGCTGGGAAATGTCTTCGGGCATCCCGCAGCAATTGGGGACCGTGGCTGTGGTTTGTTGCTCCGAGTGCGAGTTTTTCTCTCCTGTGTTTGCTCTCCCGCACACAGCAATCTCTGTCGATTGTGATCAGATGTGCTCCGAGGTGTCAGCTCTGCAGACAGGGCTTTTGTTTTCTGGTTTGTAGCATTTTAACCCGAGTTTGCTGCAGGAGGTGAAGACACGCACGGTGTAGAGGTCACAATCTCCCAGGCACCATGTACCACTTAACTGCCTTTACTGAGTGCTGATTGCGCTGATATCAGCAATGTCAAAACCTCTCCCCTCTTCCTCCTCGGTGCAGGTGACGTGCTGAAAGGTTACAATGGAGGCCTCAAGGTTTTCTCCCTCCCTGGTGTAGATTTTCCCCGTTGAGTCTCCCAGCAGATTGATTATGGTACCCAGGAAGGTTTTATTGGAATTTCCTGTGTTGTTTTCCCAGGGTATTGGTTTTCTAGATAGCATTATAAACTGTCCATGCAGACGTTGGAAATTCACGGTCGGTGTATAAAAAGGATTTTTTATTTCCACAGCCACTTTCCCCCTCAAAATCATTCTATCTACTTCTTTTCATGGCTGGAGATTGACACTTGCCTGTCACTATATTCTTTCAATATTTGTATCACCAGTGGCAGAGTTGTGAATTATACAGAAATATTCTCTTAAAAACCACACAAATATTCCTGTATGGATATTATCTGTTACACTGCTGTGGTCATCACTTGTTTCTTTCTCTGAGATGAGCTCATGGAATCAGTGCTCATTATCATTAGAGATCTCCTGACACCGTGTCTACAAACAGATGTCCAACATTTCAGGGGAGTAGCAGAAATTGCAAGTGATCAGGATTTCCATGCAGAGTAGCTGAAGCAGTAGGAAACATGAAGGGTCAACTACAGGGAGTCTGCTGAGCACAGCGTGTGTAATATCAGCTGTCAGGGGGTTTGTGCTGTCATTGATGGAATGGTTGCAGACTTGCATTCCTGGGTGGAGAACTGGCATGACGGACACTGGCTTGTTGTGATATTCTTGGAATATTTGTATCAGGAGCCATGTCCTTTCAAAAGCCCTGGGAAATTGCCAAGAAAGAAGAAACTCAACCAACCAAGCAAGCACCAAAATCCCTAATAACAAGACCTGATAATAAAACCTGAAACATGAATTCTCCTCCTTTTTGTTTGGACGCTTGTCAATGATTGAGTTACTCTATCACAACAGGTAATCAATGCCATTGTCATTTGGAGTTATTCTCACATCACACTTCAGAAGGAGTAGAGTGCTGGGTGTGGTCTATATGATACCATCTCTGTGGTTTTTATGGTTCTCCCATTGCTGGCAATATTCTGCCAAAGCTGCAGTGAGGCCTGAGGAGGTAAAGGAGGCAGTGAGGGGTTGCAGAGGTGAATGTGGCTGTGGCATTGTGTAGGCCCTGGCCACTTCCTGATATCCAGGTTGACCTTGTGCAGTGAGATTTGTCTGATGGAACTGAAAGTCCCTGGAAGGACCTGCACCATGTGATGAGACAGTCCTGTAGGTACCATTTCCTGTGCTGTTACTGTTGCTGACTGCTGATCATGCTGGTATTCCATGTGGTGTCTTATGAAGAGCTCTGTACTCTTCTCTGACTCTACTCCATTCGAGAGGTGATGCAAGATGACAGTGGTGACTTCATTGTTCTCTCTCGTCATGCTGTAGTTTCTCCCATTATCTTGGCTCTGTAGAGTGAAAGCAGGGAAGTTCTTAAACAAAATTTTCTCTGTTCTTTGTCCAAGTATGTTTTTATTCTAGTTACCAGTAGAAAGTGTGCAGGCAGAGGAGTGTGATCTGAAGTGTGTTTTCTTTTTTTTTTTTTTTTTGGCTTGCCTTTCTGCAGTGGATTGCAGCTGGATTGTCCAGTGAGATGGCATGACCACAGACCATCCTATTTTCATGTCAATATTTGTATCAACAGCCAGACCCTTAAAACAGACATTGGAAACTCTCTTTTCTAAGAAACAAAAGCTCCAAAACCCTAAAAATTCACACAATACCCAACACCACCTTTTCCTGTGCAGTCGGTACCATTGTTGGCACTGATGTATTTTTCAGCACTTGGGTTGCTCTTTCACCCCATGCTGTCCATGGCCATTGCCTTCAGAGTTGTCCTGACGTCTCCTCTATAAACAGTATTCTCCAAAGTGGGTGATGTTTCCCTCTGAGACTGGGGAAGGCCCAGGAGATGAGGTGAGCATGGCAGTGGTGCTGAGGAGGCCGTGACCATGTCATGATATGGAGTGTGACCTCCCAGTCAGTGGGAACTGGAAATCCTTGGGAAGACCATGGGCCGTGTCCTAAGAAGACAAGAATGGGAGCTGATACTCTTCCCTTAAGAACACACCCCAGAGTAGGGAATGGGGGATATCTAGAGAAAATTATGAGTCAGGATGGGCCCAGGTTTCCTTCCCAAGATCCATTCCTGGGCTCTTAAAGGTATGGACTTGAAGGCCTTCAGTGTATTGGGTGAATTCCATGTTAGTTCAATTCCCATCATGTCCTTTGAGGTTATGAATATTTCCCACCAGAGACAGTCCCCTGTGCTGCTGCCTGCCTGAGGCAGAGCAGGCATGGGTCAAGAGGGTGTGCCATGCAGACTGCTGACTAATTCCCAGTGAACTTTTGGATTCCTGTTTTGGACAATCTTTTCCAGGAGTGTAGCACTTCAGCCTCCTGTCCTTGTATGGTGGTAGACATCTTTAGTAGCTTCCACAGCCACAGATCTTCCCATGGTGGATCCTTGGCACTCCTCAGGCTAATTTTTAAGGCCACATGATAATGTGGATGTCATTTTTGGGCATTCAGCTTCCCATAGTTGTGGACTTGAAACTTTACCCCTGGTAGAAGTGATGTGTCCTGCAGTCACAGGTGGCTGATTCTGGTGTCTGACGTGCACACAAAACCCTGCACAGCAGCCCAGCTGAGGTTCTCTATGGTACAAATTCTCCATCCAGCTGATATTATGGTGTGTGCTTGTGTTTGACATTTGCTCTCCTTCTCTCCAAGTGCAAACTCCATGTGCACTGGGGTGACACCTGCCACGCCTTTATGTGATAAAGTTCTTCAGAAGTCAGTTCTCATGTTCTGTGGTGTTTCCACCTGAGACTGCTGAAAAGGCATCAAGCATGAAGAATACACAGATGAGAAGAATGTGCCAGACAGGGAGGGGCTTGATAACCCTCCAGATGTTCTTTGTGCCAATTGTAGGGAATGGTGAGGATGTGCAAAGGACATTCTTATAGCAGGATTTGTGGTGTGGTGACTGAGAGTCTGCAGGTGGCACAAGGCATGGCCTGGGCATGTGTTGTGATGAGGATGACCTTCAGCAGGGAAGGGTCTTGCCTGAGGGAGATAATCTGTAGAACAGTCTGTGTCCTTGGTGCAGGACTGGAGAATGTGTGCTTAGGTGGAGTTGCCATTTCCCAGGGTTTGAGGATTCTAGTAGAAAATGTCAAGGAGAGGCTCCACAGGCATTACTGATCCCTGGGATTTCTCCAGTCCTCCACAAGTTCTGCATATCCGTATGCCCTGCTGTTCCCTTCATGCATTTCAATGCAGTGGAATGGGATTATTTGCCTTTCTTCTCCCTTCTTACCAAACTCTCACGGTCTTGTTTTTCTGTCTGTCCTGTTAGCAATGTGTTGGTAATACCAGATACTGTGGGATACTGAGTTTTGGCAGCTGTCCTGTTGCAAACGTGGGTACTTTTCTATCAGTGTGTAGGATGACTTTTCCATGCTCCTGAGCTGATGTTGATGTTGAGACAATGTCCTTCCTCAGCTTTGTGGTGCCCGTCCCCCACGATAGGAGTGCGCTCTGCTTTGCCCAATGATTTCAAGGCTTTTCTAGAATGCATGTCATTATTTTCTATCCGTTGTTCCCAATGGTCTCTGTTAGTGTTAGAACCAGTTTTGTGCTCTGGAAATTCTTCATTTGTGAAGAAGCAAGCAGTGATGTTACAGGTAAGTCCCTTCTGGCTGAAGAAGATGAGTCTGAGAGACAGCTGTACCTTTATGCCTGTTTAGTTGTGGTGTCTTCATCTTGCATGGACCGAATGTGTCTGGACTGGGAGTTGGACTCAACAGTCCTTGTGACTTCCTTGCCACTTGAAATAGTCTAGAATTGCCAGGCTGGACCACAGTCTGCTCTCATTTCTTTCCTGCTCCTTCCAGCATGGTTTGAGCAGTTGGCAGCAAGCACAGATGGAGGAGGGCCTCGAATGTATTCCTCGGAATAGATGTGTTGGGAGTGGAGGGCACGTTTTCAGTAGAAAATGCCGTGGGTTTAGGTTGGTGTGTATTTCTGGGTGGATCATGGTGTTGAGTGAGAGGTATTCCTTGGGGGCCAGTGCCTCTGAGTATGGAAGTTCTTGCTGTGTTTTTCTGGCAGAGCTTTCCTGTCACCCTGGTTTTGAACACTTCTCTAAGCCTTCTGTAATGTTCTTGATATTGGAGTCAGAATTTTTCCTTTTTCAGTTTGTACCATAAACAATGGGGATGTTTTGCTGTCTTTCATTGTTTACATATTTCTAAGTGGGAGGAGAAAGTTGATTAACAGTTGGCTTGACCAATGTGGTTTGAGAGGTGGAATTCCATCCTCTGATCCACAGGCCCCATAGGAAATATATAAATTGAGTTTTGATAATAAACTTGGCCTCTCTTCTCCTGCTCTGCACACCTGCGTGTCCTGGTGTGGTTCTTTTCCTGTCTTCTGTGACACTCACCTGCCTGAGATGAAAAGCAAGAGCTTGTCATTCATCAAGCAGGTGGAAAATGAGTTAGGAAGAACAGCTCTTCATTGAAATACGTGAAGAATTCTTAGGAACTGTGGTTGCACTGTGCAGTTTCAGTGTTCGTGGCAGAACGGTGTGCTGGGCTGGGATGCATTTGAGTTCCAAAGGGAGAGAATTCCATGGAATGTTTCTGGTTACTGGAGCTTGTTGGCACTGATGTCAAAGTACTTAGGGACTGATGTTCTGCTCCTAAGGGAGGTGTATTCTTTTTCTGGTGTAGTACAGCTTTTCCTTGTCGTCTTTCTGCCTTGCTATGTTATTTGCTGGTCCAGGAGGGGACTGGAGTGTGAGGAGTGTGGCTTTGCTCCTGATGGGGAGGGAAGGGGAGAGGAGGTGTAGGGACAATCTCTGTATTTGACTTTTTCTGGAGGAAATCAGGAGAGTGGTTCCTCATCAGGAGGCCTGCAAGGTCCCCATGAGCACTCCCATCAAAGGGCAGGTCTCTAATGAAGGAAGGGGATGATGTAGACATTTAGAAATAATTTTGTTTAGAAAACATTTACTAAAGGGAAAATAAAAAGTATGGATGCAGAAGAGAAGAGGAATCAAGGAGGGTAATGTGAGGCATGAAAGAAAAAGGAAGAGAAAGAAAAGAAAGTTAAGTAAAGGAATAAAAGAAGAGAAAGGCCAAGTTGTCTCTGCAAGTAAAAAATCAAGTAAGGAAGAAAGAGAGCAAAAAGGAAAGAAGGGATGACAGAGGAGATTATGGGCATACACGAACATTTTCTCTGCATGCACCAACATTTTCTCTACATGCTCTGTGCAGTCGAGGACCTCTGTGTCCTCGGTACTGAGGAACGCTGTGCAAGCCTCGATGAGAAGTGATGAGGAACAGGAATCAGAGGTTTTGTGTAACGGTGTGGCTGCACTCCATGGTGAGAATGATGTAGTCATGTAGAAAATAGTGTATTAAAAGAGCAAGAGAATAGGCAAAGATTGAAGAAGAGACAGCGAGGGAAGGACAAGGAAACGGAAAGGTAAAGGAAACGAAAAAGAAAGAAAAGAAAAAACGAAAAGAAAAAAAGAAAAGGAAAAGGTGAAAGAATTTAAAAGATATGAAGATAAATGAAAAAAGATGAAATATTATATGAGTGTGCGAGCTTGCAGCAATTTTATCTCTGTACACAAAAAGGAGGGATGAGGTGAGGGAGAGACAGAAAAAGAAATGAATGAAAGAAGGAAGGTGAGAAAGAGGAGAAATCAAGAGGGGGTAAATCAAGGAGATTACCAGGATGCACCGACGTTCTCTTCTAACGCTGGGTGCAGGTGGTCTCCTGTGATCTCCCATTCGCTGCTGTCCCGTTCGGAGGAGATGATGCCCCGTAATTCGAGCTCCTGGCTCCGTCATTGAGTGCCTCGATCGCGGCCTCCGAGGTTAGCGGCAGCATGGCAGCAGAGTTATGAAAGAGACGGATGGAAATAAAAGGTAGAGGGCAGTAAAAAATGAACATGCTGGGCAAGAAAGAAGAAGAGAAAGAAGTAGTAAGCAAACCAGAAGAAAAAAGAAAGAGATGGAGGCGGCAAAATAAACGGTAAATAGAAAAGAAAAACATAAAAAGATAATTTAAAAAAATTAAAAACACAGAACTGAAATATAAAAGAAGAGAGATGGAAAAAGCAGAATAAAGGAAAAAAGGAACATGAGGAAGCACGTTACAAAAAAAAAAAAAAACCAAAAAAAAAAATAGATACTGCGGGACACGGCAGAGAAGATGGCCATGACGGGCGGAGGCGCTGGCGCTGTGCGGAGCGTGTGGGGCGGCGGAGCAGCGCACGGTGTCGCTGCAGGCTCAGGAACGGCGTGCGGGCGGCTCCGCCCCGGTGCGGCGGAGAGCCCGGCTGTGAGCGCGGGGGGGCGGCGCGGGCCGGGCAGCAGAGCCGCTGCGTGCGGGCGGCGGCGGGAGCCGTGCGGGGCCCGTGCCGGGGCCGGCACCAACTGCGGCCACAGCGGCGGCGGCGGCAGCGATGGGCTCGCGTTGGTGTGCGGCGCTGCTGCGGGTGCTGGTGCTGCAGGCGGCCTGGGCGCTGGCGGGCGGGCAGGTGCGGTACTCGGTGGCGGAGGAAGCCAAGGCCGGCACGGTGGTGGGCCGTCTTTCGCAGGACCTGGGGCTGGAGGCGGGCGAGGCGGAGGCGCGGCGGCTGCGGCTGGTGGCGCAGGGCCGGCGGGCGAGCGTGGAGCTGAGCGGGGCGAGCGGCGCGCTGCTGGTGAGCTCGCGGCTCGACCGGGAGGAGCTGTGCGGCAAGAGCGCGCCGTGCGTGCTGCGCCTGGAGGTGCTGCTGGAGCGGCCGCTGCGCGTCTTCCATGTGGAGCTGGAGGTCACCGACATCAACGACAATGCCCCCATCTTCCCCGCCGCCCGCAGAAACCTCAGTTTATCGGAGACCTCCCCTCCTGGATTTCGTATCCCGCTGGAGGGCGCATCGGATGCGGATATCGGAGCGAATGCGCACCTCTCCTACACACTCAGCCCCAGCGAGCATTTCTCTCTGGATTTACAAAAATCGAATGATGAACCTGAACTCGTTTTAACGAAATCTCTGGACCGCGAGACGATTCCCGTTCACCGGTTGGTGCTCACGGCGAGTGACGGGGGCCGACCGTCTCTGACAGGGACAGTGGAACTGGAGATCTCCGTGCTGGATGTGAACGACAACGCGCCCCAGTTCAACCAGTCCGTGTATAAAGTGCAGCTGCCGGAGAACGCTACAGAGGGGACGCTGGTGACGAGGGTGAATGCCATGGATGGGGACGAGGGAATTAACAGTGAGGTGACCTATGCCGTGACGAACTTCATTCCTCCCAGTGGAAAAGATGTGATTTCTGTCAATCCCAAGACAGGGGAGATTCACCTCACAGCAGCCCTGGACTTCGAAGAAGTCAATCTGTTCAATTTTCGTATCGAGGCCAGAGACAAAGGTTTTCCCGCACTGTCGGGTCACTGTAAAGTGGTGCTGGAGGTGCTGGACGTGAACGACAACGCACCCGAGGTGCGGGTGACGTCGCTGTCGGTGCCGGTGGCGGAGGACGCGGCGGTGGGGACGGTGGTGGCGGTGCTGAGCGTGTCGGACCGGGACTCGGGGGCGAACGGGCGCGTGCGGTGCTGGGTGTGGCCGGCGTCGCCGTTCGGTGTGGAGGCGACGTTCTCGGGCTCGTACTCGCTGGTGCTGCGCGAGGCGCTGGACCGGGAGCGGGTGTCGGAGTACGAGGTGGAGGTGCGTGCGGAGGACGGCGGGGCGCCGGCGCTGCGCGCCAGCCGCGGGCTGCGGGTGCCCGTGTCGGACGTGAACGACAACGCGCCGGCGTTCGCGCAGGCCGTGTACACGGTGCTGGCGCGGGAGAACAACGCGGCGGGCGCCGAGCTGGCGCGGCTGTGGGCGCGGGACCCGGACGAGGCGGGCAACGGGCGCGTCAGCTACTCGCTGTGGGAGGGCGGCGCGGGCGCGCTGTCGCCGTCGTCGTGGTCGGGGGCGGCGGGCGGCGGGTGGCGGCCGGCGTCGAGCTACGTGTCGGTGGACGCGGAGAGCGGGCGCGTGTGGGCGCTGCAGCCCTTGGACTACGAGGAGCTGCAGGTGCTGCAGTTCGAGGTGCGCGCGGTGGACGCGGGCGAGCCGCCGCTGAGCGGCAACGCCACGGTGCAGCTGTTCGTGCTGGACGAGAACGACAACGCGCCGGCGCTGCTGCCGCCGCCCGCGGGCTCGGCGGCCGAGGCGGGCGGCGCAGCGGCCGAGGCGGCGGCGGCGGGCTGGGGCTCGGGCACGCTGTGGGCGTGGGCGGCGTGGGGGGCGCCGGCGGGCCAGGTGGTGGCCAAGATCCGCGCCGTGGACGCCGACTCGGGCTACAACGCGTGGCTGCGCTACGAGCTGCGGGAGGCGCGGCCCAAGGGCCCGTTCCGCGTGGGGCTCTACAGCGGCGAGGTGAGCACGGCGCGGCCGCTGGACGAGGCGGACGGCGCTCGCCACACGCTGCTCATCGTGGTGCGCGACCACGGCGAGCCGGCGCGCTCGGCCACGGCCACGCTCAGCGTGTCGCTGCTGGAGGCGGCCGAGGCGGCGCTGGCCGCGGCCGCGGGATCGTCGTCGTCGTCGTCGTCGTCGTCGTCGTGGCGGGCGGCGCCGGGCGCCGAGACGGGGCCCAGCGGAGCGAGTGCGGCCACCAACGTGTGGCTGGTGGTGGCCATCTGCGCCGTGTCGAGCCTGTTTCTGCTGGCCGTGGTGCTGTACGGGGCGGCGCGCTGGGCGCCGCGGGCGGCCGTGCTGTCGGCGCCCGGGCCCACCACGCTGGTGTGCGCCAGCGAAGTGGGCAGCTGGTCGTACTCGCAGCGCCACAGCCGCAGCCTGTGCGTGGCGGACGGCGCGGCCAAGAGCGACCTCATGGTTTTCAGCCCCAACTTCCCTCCGCCGCCGCCCGGCGCCGCGCCCAAGGACCCGCAGCCGGAGCCCTCCTCTCTCCTCCACACGGTCAGTGCTCCTGCATTCCTTCCCTTCCCTCCTTCTTATCCGCCCTATGTGTAGCTGCTGTTTAAAGCGCGGCTCGATTCCCATGGTTCACGGACGTTGGGTACTTAAGGGTGGCAATGGTCACTTTTATTTGTTACCGCGTCTTTGCCGGAGCCCTCGGCTCTTTCTGAGGGCGGTTCAGAATGTAAATATGGCAGCAGTGTCGAGCAGTTACTGTAGGCAGATGAGGTGTGGTCCTCTGAATGTGATTTGTTCTGCTCTAGAATTAAATTATGTCCTGTGCAAGAAGCAGCGCCCGGAGGTGTGAGATTTGCAGACAGCCGGGGGGTTCTGATGCTGATGTGTCACATTTCCACCCGAGTTGAGTGAAGGAGTTCCAGACAGCCAGGCTGTGGTGCTGACAGGCTCGCAGGCGCTAATTACCACCTCATTGCCTTTGCTGTCTGTTTACTGGACTGGTATTCATTTGTCTTTTTATCGTCTCTTTAATTATGGTTATGTGAAGTTATGATGCAAGGTGAAAAGTGGATATTCAAGGACAGAAGTTCTCTATTTTAATTGTATTATTATTTTTAAAAATAGGGTGTTTGTGGCAAAGATTTCCTATGATCTTCTTGTGATCTTTTTGCAAGTATCATGTTGTTCTGGTTAGTAGTATAAAGTATTCATGGAGAAGAGTGTGACCAAAGGTTTGTGTTTCAAGAAGGAAGTTTATTTCTTGTTTTCCTGCTGCCCTCTTTCCTGAGGATTTGCATGTCTGACCAGAGACATAGTGTGAAGTACTCTGTCCTTTTCTGATGTCCTCTCAAAATTCGCATCAATTGTCACAATAATCGTCAAGACTTACAAGGGCTTTAAAAGTGGAAATCATCTCTTCTGTAATGAACAAACTAATGGCCCCCAAACATCCAAGAATCACCTTTCCCCACCAATTCTCGAATAACATTCCCTCACACAGGCTGTATCGTGTGTTAGTGTCCTCCCCACAGTTTTGGTTCTTCTCTTGGAGCACAAAATCGGTGCCATTGGTGTTTACAGGTTCCAACATCACCTTTGAAAATAGCATTCCCGTAGAGAAGCATTAAAAAACATGAGGTGTCAGCAGCAGAACATCTGCCATACACTGTGTTGCTGATTCCACCTGTGGATTTTTATGGTGTGTCATTGCTGGGAAGGATAAGCAATTGTCATGTTGAACCTCGTGGTAGGAAAGGAAACTGTGATCTTTGTATAGAGCAGGGTCTGGCCCTTTTCTGATGGAAGGCTGACCTTGAGCAGCAGAAAGGTTTGTGTGGGGAAACTGAAAATCCTTGGGGAGACCATGGATCGTGTTATAAGAAAATAGGATGAGGCGATATATTTGTCTTTAGAACATTTCTCAGAGTAGGGGAATGAAGGATTTGTGCAGGAAAGGGTGAGATAGGATGGGAACAGTGTCCATGCTGAGGATGCTTTCCTAGGTCCTAAGGGTCGGGAGTGGGAGGCCTTCATGATGATGAGATGAGAGTGTGATACTGAAATGTCCACAATATCCATTGCAGTGATGAGTCTCTCCAGCAGAGACTGCCTCTTCTGCTGCTGCCTGCCTGATGTAAGCCACGTGTTGGTACGAGCTGGTGAGATGGAGAGTGCTGAACGTTGTCTGATGGAACAACTTTTTCAGGTTCAAGGTGTTATGGGAGGGGAATGCCTTAACTTGCTGTCCTTGTGTAGCAGTGGGCTTCCATAGTAGTCTCCACAGCTGTACATTTTGCCATGCTGGTTCCTCGCTCCTCCTCAGGTGGGATTTACAAGGATTTATAATCTTCAGGTGCTCAACTTCCTTTACTGGAAGTAAATCTTTATGTGCTGTAATCTTTATGTGCTCAACTTCCTTTACTTGTGCCCTGCACAGGTGGCCTCGGGAGAGGTGGTGTCTCCTGATGTCACATGTGGATGGTTCTGATATCTGCAAGAACACCCTAAAACCTGCATGATTAGCCCAGTTCATGTGGTTCAAGTTGTCCCACATGGTTGACACTGTGAGTACTGTTGTGCTGTGGCCCTTGCTGTGTTTTCTTGAGGAAACCAATCCGTGTGGACTGGGATCAGAGCTGTCACAGCTCTAGTCACAGAATTTTTATGAACTATAACACCCAGCTCTGTGGCATTTCCACCTGAGCTTGCTGAAAAGGAGCAAAGCCTTCATGCTGAAGATCACATAGCTGGAAAGAGCCTGCCAGATGCTTTTAGATATTCCATATATCTTTTGTGGTGGTCGTGAAGGAAGATGTGGAAGTACAAGGGCCCGGATCACATACAGAGTGGGGTTTACAGACAGGGCATGTTGCCAGGGTTGAGAAATATTTGATATTTTGGCAGTGATCCTGTGTGTGGGACTAAATAAGGCCTGGGGCTGTGTGATGGGGAGGGTGAATTTGAGTGGGGAGGAATGTTGCCCCAGGAAAATGGAGATGCTGAGTAGAACACGGTCTGTGTCATTGTGGAGGAACTAGAGAATGTCTGGTTAGCTGTGAAGATCTCATTTCCCGTGCCTGGTGATAGAGGATGCCAATAGAAAGCCTTAAGAAAATACCCACCACGTAGTGCTGCTCTTCTGGCATCCTCTCAGGACTTCCAGCAGTTTGCAGTATTGTTACTTTCTGTTGTCCCTTTGATATTAAATTTAATGAGATGACTTGCCATCCATGCCTTTAATCATTTGTCTTTGATGTGAAATTTTCTTGGTCAAGCAGAAGATTTTTTGAAATTTGTGTCATTCTGCCAGCCTTTCTTGGGACATTGCATCAGTCATCTCCCTGGTCTTGGTCTTGTAGCTGGCATTAAGAGACGCTGTCCCTTAAAACAAACACTCCTGGTCCTGGAGTTTCTTTTTCTGTAGAAGCAAGCAGCGATGCCACAGGTGAGTTACTCCTACCAGAAGAGGCTGTGTGTGAGACAGGTGTAGTTTAGTGCCTGTTCAGCTGTGGTATCTTCATGTTGGATGGACTGAATATTGCCCGAACTGAAATTCCTGTAGGTTTGGAGCATCACTGTGTGCTCCCATTCGATTCTGGTGGTGCCTGGCACAGGGTGAGATGGGGGCAACAAAGACAGATAGAGAAGTGACCTTAATGCTTTTCTAGGAGTAGATGTGTTGGGCATGCAGAGGATGCTTCCAGTGACAATGCCGTGGTGAATTTTAGAATTGTTCTGCAGGTGAAAAATCAGTAAGGCCGAGTTGCTCTTCATCAAAGTGATTGAGACATGTGGTGTCATCATGGTTTTCATTATGCGCTTCCCCCCCCACACACAATTTTTTTTTCTTTTTTCTTTTTCTTTTTTCTTTTTCTTTTTTCTTTTTCTTTTTTCTTTTTCTTTTTTCTTTTTCTTTTTTCTTTTTCTTTTTTCTTTTTCTTTTTTCTTTTTCTTTTTTCTTTTTCTTTTTTCTTTTTCTTTTTTAATTATTCTCTCTCTGTGTCTCTCTATCTCTTTTATTTTTTTTCTTCCTTTTTTTTTTTTTTTCCCTTACCCCAGCATTCTTGGAGAATTATCATGCTGGACTCTGCCGGGTTTGATTTTGCAAAGGAGAGACTCCCTTGGGTCACTTAGACTCTGGAGCCTTTTTTGTATTTGATGTCTGAATGAGCGGACTCCACTCTGATGTAGCAAAGCTGTTCTTTATGATATGATTGCTTTGTCGATTTATTTGTTGTGTCGTTGGGATGACTGGAGGCTCCAAATGTGGCTCTGATCCTGAAGGCAGAGGAAGCCCTTTTGCTAAAGGGAGTCTCTGTGCTTTACGACGTGGTGATGTAACTATTTTAAAAATATTTCCTTAAGTGGAAAACATAATAGAAGATACAAGGATGGCAGTGACCGACAAGGGGAGAAAAAGACTGCACAGAGAGGAGAAAAAGAAAAAGCAAAGAAAAAAAAAAGAAAAATGGAGAAGAGAAAGGAAAAAGGACAAAGAAGAAGTGGAATAAAAGAAGCAATGGAAGGAATTGTTGCAAGAAAGAAGAATGAGAACTTTTTCCAAAGGACATGTTCATTGAGAGTATTATATAAATATTTAAAGGAATATTAGTCAAGGAAATAGAAGGACATAAGAAAAGAAAATGAGAAGGACGAGGTAAAAATATGACAGTTAAGAGCATGAAAACGACATAGGGAAAGAGAACCAGGAAATAGAAGGGAAACAGAAAAAAAGAAGAGAAACAATCGCATAAAAAAAGGAAGAAGAAAACGATATATCAAGGAAGGCGACTATACAAGCAGAAAGTAACACAGAAAGGGAGCAAGGAAGTAACAAAGAAAGAATAGAGTGGAAGAAAAAAGCAGGAAGATACAGGACCTGAGCATCAGACACCGACCTTACGTTTGCACACTGAGCAGAGTTGGTCCCTACCAACGTTTCTCCCTGTTGGAGCACCACACCCCGGTACTGATATACCATAATGATCACTGATATGCCATAATTATCGCTGATATACCATAATTATCGCTGATATACCATAATTATCGCTGATATACCATAATTATCGCTGATATACCATAATTATCGCTGATATACCATAATTATTACTGATATACTTTAATTAGTGCTGATATACGTTAATTAGCGCTGAGAGCTCCGACTTTGATGGTCTCCAGCTCGGCGCAGGAGGCAATTGGCGAATTACCGGCCGGGGTAGAGAAGAGCAGATATTGGAAAGGAAGGGAAAATGGCTTAAAGATTAGGAAAGGGCAATAAATCAAAAAGATAGTGATCACGAAACGCAACAACAGAAAAGAACAGGAAAACGATGAAGGAAAGGGTACGAAAGAGACGGGAAAGGAACACCATTGAACAACAGATAAAAAATGGAAGGAAAAAAGAAATGAGAAGAGGAAGGAAAGAAAAGAAACCTATGCAAGCAAATAGCAAGCACGAAAAGAAATAAAAATAAGAAGAGCCGAGGAACAGACAGCAGAGGGCATGGCAGTGACGGGTTGGAGACACAGGGGCTGTCTTGAGCGTGTGGGGCGGCGGAGCAGCGCACGGTGTCGCTGCAGGCTCAGGAACGGCGTGCGGGCGGCTCCGCCCCGGTGCGGCGGAGAGCCCGGCTGTGAGCGCGGGGGGGCGGCGCGGGCCGGGCAGCAGAGCCGCTGCGTGCGGGCGGCGGCGGGAGCCGTGCGGGGCCCGTGCCGGGGCCGGCACCAACGGCGGCCACAGCGGCCACAGCGGCGGCGGCGGCAGCGATGGGCTCGCGTTGGTGTGCGGCGCTGCTGCGGGTGCTGGTGCTGCAGGCGGCCTGGGCGCTGGCGGGCGGGCAGGTGCGGTACTCGGTGGCGGAGGAAGCCAAGGCCGGCACGGTGGTGGGCCGTCTTTCGCAGGACCTGGGGCTGGAGGCGGGCGAGGCGGAGGCGCGGCGGCTGCGGCTGGTGGCGCAGGGCCGGCGGGCGAGCGTGGAGCTGAGCGGGGCGAGCGGCGCGCTGCTGGTGAGCTCGCGGCTCGACCGGGAGGAGCTGTGCGGCAAGAGCGCGCCGTGCGCGCTGCGCCTGGAGGTGCTGCTGGAGCGGCCGCTGCGCGTCTTCCATGTGGAGCTGGAGGTCACCGACATCAACGACAATGCCCCCATCTTCCCCGCCGCACGAAAAAACCTCAGCATCGCGGAATTCACCACCCTGCCGGGGTCTCGTTTCCCGCTGGAGGGCGCATCGGATGCGGATATCGGAGCGAACGCGCAGCTCTCCTACACACTCAGCCCCAGCGAGCATTTCGCGCTGGATTTGCACCGCAGTGAGGAATACCGAGAATCCCTGTTTCTGGTACTTACGAAATCTCTGGACCGCGAGACGACTCCCGTGCACCGGTTGGTGCTGACGGCGAGTGACGGGGGCCGGCCGTCCCTGACGGGCACCATGGAGCTGGAGATCTCTGTTTTGGATGCAAACGACAATCCGCCCCAATTCAACCAGTCCGTGTATAAAGTGCAGCTGCCGGAGAACGCTACAGAAGGGACGTTTGTGGCGAGGGTGAATGCGACGGATCCGGATTTGGGAAGTAATAGCGAAGTGACATATAGTGTGAGCAGTACTTTTCCTGAAAAGGGGATAAACATTTTTCTTTTAAATGCGAGGACGGGTGAAATTCATCTAGCAGGCACCGTGGACTATGAGGACATTCGTTCGTATGAGATACAAATCGAAGCAACAGATAAAGGGACGCCCTCGCTATTGGGTCACTGCAAGGTGGTGGTGGAGGTTCTGGACGTGAACGACAACGCGCCCGAGGTGCGGGTGACGTCGCTGTCGGTGCCGGTGGCGGAGGACGCGGCGGTGGGGACGGTGGTGGCGGTGCTGAGCGTGTCGGACCGGGACTCGGGGGCGAACGGGCGCGTGCGGTGCTGGGTGTGGCCGGCGTCGCCGTTCGGTGTGGAGGCGACGTTCTCGGGCTCGTACTCGCTGGTGCTGCGCGAGGCGCTGGACCGGGAGCGGGTGTCGGAGTACGAGGTGGAGGTGCGTGCGGAGGACGGCGGGGCGCCGGCGCTGCGCGCCAGCCGCGGGCTGCGGGTGCCCGTGTCGGACGTGAACGACAACGCGCCGGCGTTCGCGCAGGCCGTGTACACGGTGCTGGCGCGGGAGAACAACGCGGCGGGCGCCGAGCTGGCGCGGCTGTGGGCGCGGGACCCGGACGAGGCGGGCAACGGGCGCGTCAGCTACTCGCTGTGGGAGGGCGGCGCGGGCGCGCTGTCGTCGCCGTCGTCGTGGTCGGGGGCGGCGGGCGGCGGGTGGCGGCCGGCGTCGAGCTACGTGTCGGTGGACGCGGAGAGCGGGCGCGTGTGGGCGCTGCAGCCCTTGGACTACGAGGAGCTGCAGGTGCTGCAGTTCGAGGTGCGCGCGGTGGACGCGGGCGAGCCGCCGCTGAGCGGCAACGCCACGGTGCAGCTGTTCGTGCTGGACGAGAACGACAACGCGCCGGCGCTGCTGCCGCCGCCCGCGGGCTCGGCGGCCGAGGCGGGCGGCGCGGCGGCCGAGGCGGCGGCGGCGGGCTGGGGCTCGGGCACGCTGTGGGCGTGGGCGGCGTGGGGGGCGCCGGCGGGCCAGGTGGTGGCCAAGATCCGCGCCGTGGACGCCGACTCGGGCTACAACGCGTGGCTGCGCTACGAGCTGCGGGAGGCGCGGCCCAAGGGCCCGTTCCGCGTGGGGCTCTACAGCGGCGAGGTGAGCACGGCGCGGCCGCTGGACGAGGCGGACGGCGCTCGCCACACGCTGCTCATCGTGGTGCGCGACCACGGCGAGCCGGCGCGCTCGGCCACGGCCACGCTCAGCGTGTCGCTGCTGGAGGCGGCCGAGGCGGCGCTGGCCGCGGCCGCGGGGTCGTCGTCGTCGTCGTCGTCGTCGTGGCGGGCGGCGCCGGGCGCCGAGACGGGGCCCAGCGGAGCGAGTGCGGCCACCAACGTGTGGCTGGTGGTGGCCATCTGCGCCGTGTCGAGCCTGTTCCTGCTGGCCGTGGTGCTGTACGGGGCGGCGCGCTGGGCGCCGCGGGCGGCCGTGCTGTCGGCGCCCGGGCCCACCACGCTGGTGTGCGCCAGCGAAGTGGGCAGCTGGTCGTACTCGCAGCGCCACAGCCGCAGCCTGTGCGTGGCGGACGGCGCGGCCAAGAGCGACCTCATGGTTTTCAGCCCCAACTTCCCTCCGCCGCCGCCCGGCGCCGCGCCCAAGGACCCGCAGCCGGAGCCCTTCGCTCTCCTCCACACGGTCAGTGCCGATCCCTTGCTCGCCTTTTCTCTTTCTCTCCCCACTCTGCCGAGTGTCCCCCGCCCCCTCTGCAGTTCCTGCTCTTACCGTGGCTCCGCCCCCGCGGCCTGAGGGCAGCGTAATTTTGGCTGGATCTTAGAAATCGTATCGGCATCCTTGTATCTGCCGCAGCGCCCTTGCCGGACCCTCCCAGCTGTTCCTGAGCTGGGAAATGTCTTCGGGCATCCCGCAGCAATTAGGGACCTTGGCTGTGGTTTGTTGCTGTTGTGGTTTGTTGCTCCGAGTGCGAGTTTTTCTCTCCTGTGTTTGCCCTCCCGCAGACAGCAATCCCTGTCGATTGTGATCAGAGGCGCTCCGAGGTGTCAGCTCTGCAGACAATGGTTTCTCTTGCTGATTTGTAGCATTTTAACCCGAGTTTGCTGAAGGAGGTGAAGGCAGGCACGATGTAGAGGTCACAATCTCCCAGGCACCATGTACCACTTAACTGGCTTTACTGACTGCTGATTGTGCTGATATCAGCATTGTCAAAACCTCTGCCCTCTTCCTCCTCGGTGCATGTGACGTGCTGAAAGGTTACAATGGAGGCCTCAAGGTTTTCTTTCTCCTGGTATAATTTTTCCACATTGGTTCTCTGTGCAGAATGATTTTAGTTCCCAGGAAGGCTTTACTGGACTTTTCCTGTGTTCTTTTCCCAGGGTGTTGGTTTCCTAGATAGCAACATAAACTGTCTGTGCAGAGATTGGAAATTCAGGGTCGGTGTAAGAAAAGGAAATCTTTTTTTCCCATAACCCCCTCCTCCCTCAAATCATTCTATGTACTTTTGTTCATGGCTGGAGATTGACACTTGCCTGTCACAATGTTCTTTCAGTATTTGTATCACCAGTGGCAGAGCTGTGAATTATCTAGAGACATTCTCTTACAATCCACACAAACATCCCTGTATGGATATTATCCCTTACACTGGTGTGGCCATCAGCACTTGTTTCTTTCTCTCAGATGAGCTCATGGAATCAATGCTCATTGTCATTAGAGATCTCCTGACACCGTGTCTACAAACAGATGTCCAACATTTCAGGGGAGTAGCAGAACTTGCAGGTGATCAGGATTTCCATGCAGAGTAGCTGAAGCATTAGGAAACATGAAGGGTCATCTACAGGGAGTCTGCTGAGCACAGCGTGTGCAATATCAGCTGTCAGGGGGTTTGTGCTGTCATTGATGGAATGGTTGCAGACTTGCATTCCTGAGTGGAGAACTGGCATGACAGACACTGGCTTGTTGTGATATTCTTGGAATATTTGTATCAGGAGCCACGTCCTTTCCAAAGCCCTGGAACGTTACCAGCAAAGACAAAACTCAACCAACGTAGCAGGCACCAAAATCCCTAATAACAAGACCTAATAATAAAACCTGAAACATGAATTCTCCTCCTTTGTGTTGGAGTGCTTGTCAATGATTGAGTTACTCTATCACAACATGTAATCAATGCCACTGTCATTTGGAGTTATTCTCACATCACACTTCAGAAGGAGTAGAGTGCTGGGTGTGCTCTATATGACACCATCTCTGTTTTTTTTATGTTGTTCCATTGCTGGCAATATTCTGCCAAAGCTGCAGTGAGGCCTGAGGAGGTAAAGGAGGCAGTGAGGGGTTGCAGAGGTGAATGTGGCTGTGGCATTGTGTAGGCCCTGGCCAGTTCCTGATATCAAGGTTAATCTTGAGAAGTGAGATTTGTCTGATGGAACTGAAGGTCCCTGGCAAGACCTGCACCATGTGATGAGACAGTCCTGTAGGTACCATTTCCTGTGCTGTTACTGTTGCTGACTGCTGATCATGCTGGTATCTCATGTGGTTTGTTATGAAGAGCTCTGTACTCTTCTCTGACTCTCCTCCATCGGAGAGGTGATGAGAGATGACAATTGTGACTTCACTGATCTCTCCTCATGGTGTAGTTTGTCTCATTTGCTTGGCACAGCAGAGTGAATCAGGGAAGTTCTTACACACTTTTCCTATGTTCTTTCTCCAAGTATGTTTTCATTCTATTTACCAGTAAAAAGTGTGCAGGCAGAGGAGCGTGATCTGAAGTTTGTTTCTCTTTTTTTTGTCTTGCCCTTCTGAAGTGGATTGCATCTGGATTGTCCAGTGAGGTGGCATGATCATACACCGTCCTCATTTCGTGTTATGTTAATATTTGCATCAAGAACCAGACCATTTAAAAACCATTGGAAACCCCCTTTTTAAACAAACAAACAAACAAAAGATACACAGCCCTAAAAATTCAACCCATACCCAACACCACCTTTTCCTGTGCAGTCTGTACCATTGTTGGCACTGATGTATTTTTCAGCACTTGGGTTGCTCTTTCACCCCATGCTGTCCATGGCCATTGCCTTCAGAGTTATCCTGACATCTCCTCTATAAACAGTATTCTCCAAAGTGGGTGATGTTTCCCTCTGAGACTGGGGAAGGCCCAGGAGATGAGGTGAGCATGGCAGTGGTGCTGAGGAGGCCCTGACCATGTCATGATATGTGTGACCATGTCATGGGTGACGTCCCAGTCAGTGGGAACTGGAAATCCTTGGGAAGACCATGGGCTGTGTCATAAGAAGACAAGAATTGGAGCTGATGTTCTTGACTTAAGAACACGTCCCAGAGCAGGGAATGGGGGATGCCTAGAGAGAAACACGAGTCAGGATGGGCCCAGGCTTCCTTCCCAAGCTCCATTCCTGGGCTCCTAAAGGTATGGACTTGAAGGCCTTCTGTGTATTGGGTGAATTCCATGTTAGTTCAGTTCCCATCATGTCCTTTGAGGTTATGAATATTTCCCACCAGAGACAGTCCCCTGTGCTGCTGCCTGCCTGAGGCAGAGCAGGCATGGGTCAAGAGGGTGTGGCATGCAGACTGCTGACTAATTCCCAATGAACTTTTGGATTCCTGTTTTGAACAACCGTTTCCAGGAGGGTAGCACTTCGGCCTCCTGTCCTTGTATGGTGGTGCACATCTATAGTAGCTTCCACAGCCACAGATCTTCCCATGGTGGTCCCATGGTCCACCTCAGGCTAATTTTTAAGGCCACATGATAATGTGGATGTCATTTTTGGGCATTCAACTTCCCATAGCTGTGGGCTTGAAACTTTACCCCTGGTAGAAGTGATGTGTCCTGCAGTCACAGGTGGCTGATTCTGGTGTCTGACATGCACACAAAACCCTGCACAGCAGCCCAGCTGAGGTTCTCTATGGTACAAATTCTCCATCCAGCTGATATTATGGGGTGTGCTTGTGTTTGGCATTTGCTCTCCTTGTCTCCAAGTGCAAACTCCATGTGCACTGGGGTGACACCTGCCACGCCTTTATGTGATAAAGTTCTTCAAAAGTCAGTTCTCATGTTCTGTGGTGTTTCCACCAGAGATTGCTGAAAAGGCATCAAGCATGAAGAATACACAGATGAGAAGAATGTGCCAGACAGGGAGGGGCTTGATAACCCTCCAGATGTTCTTTATGCCAATTGTGAGGGAGGGTGAGGATGGGCAAAGGACATTCCTATAGAAGGATTTGTGGTATGGTGACTGAGAGTCTGCAGGTGGCACAAGGCATGGCCTGGGCATGTGTTGTGATGAGGATGACCTTCAGCAGGGAAGGGTCTTGCCTGAGGGAGATGATCTGTAGAACAGTTTGTGTCCTTGGTGCAGGACTGGAGAATGTGTGCTTAGGTGGAGTTGCCATTCCCCAGGGTGTGGGACAGAGGATTCTAGTAGAAAATGTCAAGGAGAGGCTCCACAGACATTACTGATACCTGGGATTTCTCCAGTCCTCCACAAGTTCTGCATATCCGTATGCCCTGCTGTTCCCTTCATGCATTTCAATGCAGTGGAATGGGATTATTTGCCTTTCTTCTCCCTTCTTACCAAACTCTTACAGTCTTGTTTTTCTGTCTGTCCTTTTAGCAATGTGTTGGTAATACCAGATACTGTGGGATACTGAGTTTTGGCAGCTGTCCCGTTGCAAACATGTGGGTAATTTTCTATCAGTGTGTAGGATGACTTTTCCATGCTCCTGAGCTGATGTTGATGTTGAGACAATGTCCTTCCTCAGCTTTGTGGTGCCCGTCCCCCACGATAGGAGTGCGCTCTGCTTTGCCCAATGATTTCAAGGCTTTTGTAGAATGCATGTTATTATTTTCTATCCGTTGTTCCCAATGGTCTCTGTTAGTGGTAGAACCAGTTTTGTGCTCTGGAAGTTCTTCATTTGTGAAGAAGCAAGCAGTGATGTTACAGGTAAGTCCCTTCTGGCTGAAGAAGATGAGTCTGAGACGCAGCTGTACCTTTGTGCCTGTTTAGTTGTGGTGTCTTCATCTTGCATGGACCGAATGTGTCTGGACTGGGAGTTGGACTCAACAATCCTTGTGACTTCCTTGCCACTTGAAATAGTCTAGAATTGCCAGACTGGACCACAGTCTGCTCTCATTTCTTTCCTGCTTCTTGCAGCATGGTTTGGGCAGTTGGCAGCAAGCACAGATGGAGGAGGGCCTCGAATGTATTCCTCAGAATAGATGTGTTGGGAGTGGAGGGCACGTTTTCAGGGAAAATGCCGTGGGTTTAGGTTGGTATGTATTTCTGGGTGGATCATGGTGTTGAGTGAGAGGTATTCCTTGGGGGCCAACGCCTCTGAGTATGGAAGTTGTTGCTGTGTTTTTCTGGCATAGCTTTCCTGTCACCCTTGTTTTGAACACTTCTCTAAGGCTTCTGTAATGTTCTTGATATTGGAGTCCCAATTTTTACTTTTTCACTGTTCGTTCTATAAACGATTGCAATGATTTGCTGTCTTTCATTGTTTACATATTTCTAAGAGGGAGGAGAAAGTTGATTACCAGTAGGGTTGACCAATGCGGTTTGAGAGGTGGAATTC
Source organism: Prinia subflava (assembly GCF_021018805.1). Lineage (NCBI taxonomy): Eukaryota > Metazoa > Chordata > Aves > Passeriformes > Cisticolidae > Prinia > Prinia subflava. Next base: position 2,586,695 of record NC_086262.1, on the reverse strand, counting down.
CATCCTCTGATCCACAGGCCCATAAGAAATATATAAATTGAGTTTTGAAAATAAACTCGGCCCTTTTTCTCCTGCTTTGCACACCTGTGTGTGCTTGTGTGGTTCTTTTCGTGTCATCGGTGACACTCACCTGCCTGAGAGGAGAAGCAAGAGCTTGTCATTCATCAAGCAGGTGGAACATGAGTTAGGAAGAATAGCTCTTCATTGAAATACGTGAAGAATTCTTAGGAACTGTGGTTGCACTGTGCATTTTCAGTGTTCGTGGCAGAACGGTGTGCTGGGCTGGGATGCATTGGAGTTCCAAATGGAGAGAATTCCGTTGAATATTTGTGAGTATTACAGCCTGTTTGCACTGATGCCAAGGAACTTGGGGACTGATGTTCTGATTCCAAGGGAGGTGTATTCTTTTTCTGGTGTAGTACAGCTGTTCTTTGTCACGTTTTTGCCTTGCTGTGTTATTTGCTGGTCCAGGGTGGGACTGGAGTGTGAGGAGTGTGGCTTTGTTCCTGATGGGGAGGGAAGGGGAGAGGAGGTGTAGGGACAATCTCTGTATTTGACTTTTTCTGGAGGAAATCAGGACAGTGGTTCCTCATCAGGAGGCCTGTAAGGTCCCCATGAGCACTCCCATCAAAGGGCAGGTCTCTGATGCAGGAAGGGGATGATGTAGACATTTAGAAAACATTTTGGTAAAGGGAAAATAAAAAGTATGGATGCAAAAGAAGAATCAGTGAGTGTATTGTGAGCCATGAAAGAGAAAGAAAAGAAAGTTAAGTAAAGGACTAAAAGAAGAGATAGGCCAAGTTGTCTCTGCAAGTAAAAAATCAAGTTAGGAAGAAAGAGAGCAAAAAGGAAAGAAGAGATGACAGAGGAGATTATATGCACACACCAACATTATCTCTGCATGCACCAACATTATCTCTACATGCTCTGTGCAGTCGAGGACCTCTGTATCCTCGGTACTGAGGAACGCTGAACAAGCCTCGATGAGAAGTGATGAGGAACAGGAATCAGAGGGGTTTTGTAATGGTGTGGCTGCACTCCATGGTGAGAATGATGTAGTCATGTAGAAAATAGTGTATTAAAATAGAAAGAGAGTAGGAATGGAGGGAAGAAGGGACAGCGAAGGAAGGAGAGAGAAGAGAAAAAAGGAAAAGAAAAATTGAAAGGAATTAAAAAGCAGTGGAGAGAGAAAAAAGGAAAGATGAAATAATAAATTAATTTGCAGGATACAGCGATTTTATCTCTGTAAACAAAAAGATGGGATGAGGTGGGGGAGAGAGAAAAAAAAAGAAGAGAAGAATAAAGGAAGGCTGGTGAGAAAGAGGAGAAATAATGAGGGGGTAAGTAAAGGAGAATACCTGGATACACCGACGCTCTCTTCTAACGCTGAGTGAAGTTGGTCTCCTGTGATCTCCCATTCGCTGCTGTCCCTTGCGGAGGAGATGATGCCCCGTAATTGGAGCTCCTGGCTCCGTCATGGAGTGCCTCGATCGCGGCGTCCGAGGTCACTGGCAGCGTTGGAGCAGAGTTACAAAATTTAAAAGAATAGTAATAAAAGTGAAAGAGCACTGAAAATTGGACATGCGTTGCAAGAAAAAGGAAGAGAAAGAAGAAGGAAGTAAAAGAGAAGGAAAAACAAAGAGATGGAGGCGGCAAAAAAAAAAAAAAAAAGGTAAAAAGAAAAGAAAAACGTGAAAAAGAGAATGTAAAACGATTAAAAATACCGAACTGGAACATAAGAGAAGAGAGATGGAAAAAGTAGAATAAAGAAGAAAAGGAATATGAGGAAGTACGTTGAAAAAAAGAAAAAAAAAGGAGAGAGAAGCAGAGAGAGAGATACAGAGAGAGAGGAGCAGGACACAGCAGAGGAGATGTCCATGACGGAGAGAAGGCAGCGGCGCTGTCCGGAGCTGACCAGCACGCACCGACCGTGTCTGTAGACATTGAGCGGATTTGGTTCCTAAAAGCCTTGGTTAGAGCAGCACTCCATCAATGACATTCTGTAATTAGCGATGATGGTTCTGCATTTCACGACCTGCGCGGTGCCAGAGAAAACTGACGACCTTCCAGTGCGGCTAAAGAATGCAGGATGGTGGATGGAGATGGGAAACGAATGGAAAGAAAGGAGACTGGCATAACAAGGACGAAAAAAAAGACAGACAATGAAGAATGAGAGAGGAATGCAAAGAAAAAAACAAAGAAAAAAGAAAAAACAAAGGGGAAAAAAAAAAAAAAAAAAAGAAGAAAGAGAAATTAAACATGACCGAAAAGAGTAAAATGCAGAAAGCAAGAAAAATGGAAAAGGCAGCAAAGAAAAAGAGAGAACAAATAAAGGATTACTAGGAAAGAAAGAGGTAGATATAAAGCAAAAAAGGCAAGCAGGACAGCACGACACAGCAGAAATCACACCCATGGTGGGGCGGAGGCGCTGGCGCTGTGCGGAGCGTGTGGGGCGGCGGAGCAGCGCACGGTGTCGCTGCAGGCTCAGGAACGGCGTGCGGGCGGCTCCGCCCCGGTGCGGCGGAGAGCCCGGCTGTGAGCGCGGGGGGGCGGCGCGGGCCGGGCAGCAGAGCCGCTGCGTGCGGGCGGCGGCGGGAGCCGTGCGGGGCCCGTGCCGGGGCCGGCACCAACAGCGGCCACAGCGGCCACAGCGGCAGCGATGGGCTCGCGTTGGTGTGCGGCGCTGCTGCGGGTGCTGGTGCTGCAGGCGGCCTGGGCGCTGGCGGGCGGGCAGGTGCGGTACTCGGTGGCGGAGGAAGCCAAGGCCGGCACGGTGGTGGGCCGTCTTTCGCAGGACCTGGGGCTGGAGGCGGGCGAGGCGGAGGCGCGGCGGCTGCGGCTGGTGGCGCAGGGCCGGCGGGCGAGCGTGGAGCTGAGCGGGGCGAGCGGCGCGCTGCTGGTGAGCTCGCGGCTCGACCGGGAGGAGCTGTGCGGCAAGAGCGCGCCGTGCGCGCTGCGCCTGGAGGTGCTGCTGGAGCGGCCGCTGCGCGTCTTCCATGTGGAGCTGGAGGTCACCGACATCAACGACAATGCCCCCATCTTCCCCGCCGCACGAAAAAACCTCAGCATCGCGGAATTCACCACCCTGCCGGGGTCTCGTTTCCCGCTGGAGGGCGCATCGGACGCGGATATCGGAGCGAACGCGCAGCTCTCCTACACACTCAGCCCCAGCGAGCATTTCGCTCTGGATTTACAAAAATCGAATGAGCGAAATCTTGTACCCGAACTTGTTTTAACGAAATCTCTGGACCGCGAGACGATTCCCATTCACCGGCTGGTGCTGACGGCGAGTGACGGGGGCCGGCCGTCCCTGACGGGCACCATGGAACTGGTGATCTCTGTTTTGGATGTTAATGATAATCCGCCCCAATGCAACCAGTCCGTGTATAAAGTGCAGCTGCCGGAGAACGCTACAGAGGGGACGCTCATAATGCGTGTCAATGCCATGGATCCGGACGAAGGAAGTAATAGCGAAGTGACATTTACCGCGACCAGCTTTATTCCCCCGAGTGGACGAGATGTGATTTCTGTCAATCCCAAGACAGGGGAGATTCACCTCACAGCAGCCCTGGACTTCGAAGAAGTCAGTGTATTTGATTTTCGTATTGAGGCCAGAGACCATGGGACACCTCCATTGTCGGGTCACTGCAGCGTGGAGCTGGAGGTGCTGGACGTGAACGACAACGCGCCCGAGGTGCGGGTGACGTCGCTGTCGGTGCCGGTGGCGGAGGACGCGGCGGTGGGGACGGTGGTGGCGGTGCTGAGCGTGTCGGACCGGGACTCGGGGGCGAACGGGCGCGTGCGGTGCTGGGTGTGGCCGGCGTCGCCGTTCGGTGTGGAGGCGACGTTCTCGGGCTCGTACTCGCTGGTGCTGCGCGAGGCGCTGGACCGGGAGCGGGTGTCGGAGTACGAGGTGGAGGTGCGTGCGGAGGACGGCGGGGCGCCGGCGCTGCGCGCCAGCCGCGGGCTGCGGGTGCCCGTGTCGGACGTGAACGACAACGCGCCGGCGTTCGCGCAGGCCGTGTACACGGTGCTGGCGCGGGAGAACAACGCGGCGGGCGCCGAGCTGGCGCGACTGTGGGCGCGGGACCCGGACGAGGCGGGCAACGGGCGCGTCAGCTACTCGCTGTGGGAGGGCGGCGCGGGCGCGCTGTCGTCGCCGTCGTCGTGGTCGGGGGCGGCGGGCGGCGGGTGGCGGCCGGCGTCGAGCTACGTGTCGGTGGACGCGGAGAGCGGGCGCGTGTGGGCGCTGCAGCCCTTGGACTACGAGGAGCTGCAGGTGCTGCAGTTCGAGGTGCGCGCGGTGGACGCGGGCGAGCCGCCGCTGAGCGGCAACGCCACGGTGCAGCTGTTCGTGCTGGACGAGAACGACAACGCGCCGGCGCTGCTGCCGCCGCCCGCGGCCTCGGCGGCCGAGGCGGGCGGCGCGGCGGCCGAGGCGACGGCGGCGGGCTGGGGCTCGGGCACGCTGTGGGCGTGGGCGGCGTGGGGGGCGCCGGCGGGCCAGGTGGTGGCCAAGATCCGCGCCGTGGACGCCGACTCGGGCTACAACGCGTGGCTGCGCTACGAGCTGCGGGAGGCGCGGCCCAAGGGCCCGTTCCGCGTGGGGCTCTACAGCGGCGAGGTGAGCACGGCGCGGCCGCTGGACGAGGCGGACGGCGCTCGCCACACGCTGCTCATCGTGGTGCGCGACCACGGCGAGCCGGCGCGCTCGGCCACGGCCACGCTCAGCGTGTCGCTGCTGGAGGCGGCCGAGGCGGCGCTGGCCGCGGCCGCGGGATCGTCGTCGTCGTCGTCGCCGTGGCGGGCGGCGCCGGGCGCCGAGACGGGGCCCAGCGGAGCGAGTGCGGCCACCAACGTGTGGCTGGTGGTGGCCATCTGCGCCGTGTCGAGCCTGTTCCTGCTGGCCGTGGTGCTGTACGCGGCGGCGCGCTGGGCGCCGCGGGCGGCCGTGCTGTCGGCGCCCGGGCCCACCACGCTGGTGTGCGCCAGCGAAGTGGGCAGCTGGTCGTACTCGCAGCGCCACAGCCGCAGCCTGTGCGTGGCGGACGGCGCGGCCAAGAGCGACCTCATGGTTTTCAGCCCCAACTTCCCTCCGCCGCCGCCCGGCGCCGCGCCCAAGGACCCGCAGCCGGAGCCCTCCGCTCTCCCCCACACGGTCAGTGCCAATCCCTTGCTCGCCTTTTCTCTTTCTCTCCCCCCTCTGCCGAGTCTCCCCCGCCCCCTTTGCAGTTCCTGCTTGTACGGTGGCTCCGCCCCCGCGGCCTGAGGGCAGCGTAATTTTGGCTGGATCTTAGAAATCGTATCGGCATCCTTGTATCTGCCGCAGCGCCCTTGCCGGACCCTCCCAGCTGTTCCTGAGCTGGGAAATGTCTTCGGGCATCCCGCAGCAATTGGGGACCGTGGCTGTGGTTTGTTGCTCCGAGTGCGAGTTGTTCTCTCCCGTGTTTGCTCTCCCGCAGACAGCAATCTCTGTCGAGTGTTATCAGAGGTGCTCCGAGGTGTCAGCTGTACAGACAGCGCTTTTGTTTTCTGGTTTGTAGCATTTTAACCGGAGGTTGCTGAAGGAGGTGAAGACATGCAGGATGTAGAGGTCACAATCTCCCAGGCACCATGTGGCACTAAACTTCCTTTACTGACTGCTGATTTTGCTGATATCAGCATTGTCAAAATCTCTGCCCTCTTCCTCCTCAGTGCACGTGTCGTGCTGAAATGTTACAATGGAGGCCTCAGGGTTTTCTTCCTCCCTGGTGTAGATTTCCCCCGCTGATTCTCCCTGCAGAGTGATTTTAGTACCCGGAAAGGCTTTCCTGGAATTTTCCTGTGTTCTTTTCCCAGGGTGTTGGTTTTCTAGATAACATCATAAACTGTCTGTGCAGAGGTTGGAAATTCAGGGTTGGTGTAAGAAAAGGAAATTTTTTTCCATAGCCACTTCCCCCCTCAAAATCATTCTATGTACTTTTGTTCATGGCTGGAGATTGACACTTGCCTGTCACAATGTTCTTTCAATATTTTTATCACCAGTGGCAGAGTTGTGAATTATCTAGAGACATTCTCTTAAAATCCACACAAACATCCCTGTATGGATATTATCCCTTACACTGCTGTGGCCATCACCACTTGTTTCTTTCCCTCAGATGAGCTCATGGAATCAATGCTCATTGTCATTAGAGATCTCCTGACACCGTGTCTACAAACAGATGTCCAACATTTCAGGGGAGTAGCAGAACTTGCAGGTGATCAGGATTTCCATGCAGAATAGCTGAAGCAGTAGAAAACATGAAGGGTCAACTACAGGGAGTCTGCTGAGCACAGCGTGTGTAACATCAGCTGTCAGGGGGGCTTGAGCTGTCATTGATGGAATGGTTGCAGACTTGCATTCCTGGGTGGAGAACTGGCATGATGGACACTGGCTTGTTGTGATATTCTTGGAATATTTGTATCAGGAGCCACGTCCTTTCCAAAGCCCTGGAAAGTTACTGTAGCAAAGTAAAGACAAGCAAAGACAAAACTCAACCAACCTAGCAGGCACCAAAATCCCTAATAACAAGACCTGATAATAAAACCTGAAATATGATTTCTCCTCCTTTGTGTTGGAGTGCTTGTCAATGATTGAGTTACTCTATCACAACGTGTAATCAATGCCATTGTCATTTGGAGTTATTCTCACATCACACTTCAGAGGGAGTAGTGCTGGGTGTGGTCTATATGACACCATCTCTGTGGTTTTTATGGTGCTCCCATTGCTGGCAATATTCTGCCAAAGCTGCAGTGAGGCCTGAGGAGGTAAAGGAGGCAGTGAGGGGTTGCAGAGGTGAATGTGGCTGTGGCATTGTGTAGGCCCTGGCCAGTTCCTGATATCCATGGTGACCTTGAGAAGTGAGATTTGTCTGATGGAACTGGAAGTCCCTGGCAAGACCTGCACCATGTGATGAGACAGTCCTGTAGGTACCATTTCCTGTGCTGTTACTGTTGCTGACTGCTGATCATGCTGGTATTCCATGTGGTGTCTTATGAAGAAATCTGTACTCTTCTCTGACTCTCCTCCATTCGAGAGGTGATGTGAGAGGACAATTGTGACTTCATTGTTCTCTCTTCTCATGGTGTAATTTCTCCCATTTGCTTGGCTCACTAGAGTCATTGTGAAAGCAGGGAAGTTCTTAAACAAAAATTTCTATATTCTTTCTCCAAGTATGTTTTTATTTAAGTTACCAGTAGAGAGTGTGCAGGCAGACGAGCATGATCTGAAGTATTTTCTTTTTTTTTTGTCTTTGCTTTCTAAAGTGGATTGCAGCTGGATTGTCCAGTGAGGTGGCATGAATGTACACTGTTCTGTTTTCATGTTATGTTAATATTTACATCAACAGCTGCCCCCTTAAACCCTGAAAACCCTCTTTTCTAAGAAACAAACAAACCAATGTCCACAACCCTAAAAATTCACCCCATACCCAACACCACCTTTTCCTGTGCAGTCAGTATCACTGTTGGCACTGATGTGTTTTTCAGCACTTGGGTTGCTCTTTCACTCCATGCTGTCCATGGCCATTGCCTTTAGAGTTGTCCTGACATCTCCTCTATAAACAGTATTCTCCAAAGTGGGTGATGTTTCCCTCTGAGACTGGGGAAGGCCCAGGAGATGAGGTGAGCATGGCAGTGGTGCTGAGGAGGCCCTGACCATGTCATGATATGGAGTGTGACCTCCCAGTCAGTGGGAACTGGAAATCCTTGGGAAGTCCATGGGCCGTGTCGTAGGAAGACAAGCATGGGAGCTGATACTCTTCCCTTAAGAACACACCCCAGAGTAGAGAATGAGGGATATCTAGAGAAAATTACGAGTCAGGATGGGCATAGGTTTCCTTCCCAAGCTCCACTCCAGGGCTCTTAAAGGTATGGCCTTGAAGGCCTTCTGGGTATTGGGTGAATTCCATGGTAGTTCAATTCCCATCATGTCCTTTGAGGTTGTGAATATTTCCCACCAGAGACAGTCCCCTGTGCTGCTGCCTGACTGAGGCAGACCAGGCATGGGTCAAGAGGGTGTGGCATGCAGACTGCTGACTAATTCCTAATGAACTTTTTGATTCCTGTTTTGGACAATCTTTTCCAGGAGTGTAGCACTTCAGCCTCCTGTCCTTGTATGGTGGTGCACATCTATAGTAGCTTCCACAGCCACAGACCTTTGCATGGTGGATCCTTGGCACTCCTCAAGCTAATTTTTAAGGCCACATGATAATGTGGATGTCATTTTTGGGCATTCAGCTTCCCAGAGTTGTGGGCTTGAAACTTTACCCCTGGTAGAAGTGATGTGTCCTGCAGTCACAGGTGGCTGATTCTGGTGTCTGACGTGCACACAAAACCCTGCACAGCAGCCCAGCTGAGGTTCTCTATGGTACAAATTCTCCATCCAGCTGATATTATGGGGTGTGCTTGTGTTTGGCATTTGCTCTCCTTGTCTCCAAGTGCAAACTCCATGTGCACTGGGGTGACACCTGCCACGCCTTTATGTGATAAAGTTCTTCAGAAGTCAGTTCTCATGTTCTGTGGTGTTTCCACCTGAGACTGCTGAAAAGGCATCAAGCATGAAGAATACACAGATGAGAAGAATCTGCCAGACAGAGAGGGGCTTGATAACCCTCCAGATGTTCTTTGTGCCAATTGTAGGGAATGGTGAGGATGTGCAAAGGACATTCTTATAGCAGGATTTGTGGTATGGTGACTGAGATTCTGCAGGTGGCACAAGGCATGGCCTGGGCATGTGTTGTGATGAGGATGACCTTCAGCAGGGAAGGGTCTTGCCTGAGGGAGATGATCTGTAGAACAGTCTGTGTCCTTGGTGCAGGACTGGAGAATGTGTGCTTAGGTGGAATTTCCATTCCCCAGGGTGTGAGACAGAGGATTCTAGTAGAAAATGTCAAGGAGAGGCTCCACAGACATTACTGATACCTGGGATTTCTCCAGTCCTCCACAAGTTCTGCATATCCTTATGCCCTGCTGTTCCCTTCATGCTTTTCAATGCAGCGGAATGGGATTATTTGCCTTTCTTCTCCCTTCTTACCAAACTCTCACGGTCTTGTTTTTCTGTCTGTCCTTTTAGCAATGTGTTGGTAATACCAGATACTGTAGGATACTGAGTTTTGGCAGCTGTCCTGTTGCAAACATGTGGGTAATTTTCTATCAGTGTGTAGCATGACTTTTCCATGCTCCTGAGCTGATATTGATGTTGAGACAATGTCCTTCCTCACCTTTGTGGTGCCCGTCCCTCACGATAGGAGTGCGCTCTGCTTTGCCCAAGGATTTCAAGGCTTTTCTACAATGCATGTCATTATTTTTTATCCGTTGTTCCCAATGGTCTCTGTTAGTGGTAGAACCAGTTTTGTGCTCTGGAAATTCTTCATTTGTGAAGAAGCAAGCAGTGATGTTACAGGTAAGTCCCTTCTGGCTGAAGAAGATGAGTCTGAGAGACAGCTGTACCTTTATGCCTGTTTAATTGTGGTGTCTTCATCTTGGATGGACCGAATGTGTCTGGACTGGGAGTTGGACTCAACAATCCTTGTGACTTCCTTGCCACTTGAAATAGTCTAGAATTGCCAGGCTGGACCACAGTCTGCTCTCATTTCTTTTCTGCTTCTTGCAGCATGGTTTGGGCAGTTGGCAGCAAGCACAGATGGAGGAGGGCCTCGAATGTATTCCTCAGAATGGATGTGTTGGGAGTGGAGGGCACGTTTTCAGGGAAAATGCCGTGGGTTTAGGTTGGTGTGTATTTCTGGGTGGATCATGGTGTTGAGTGAGAGGTATTCCTTGGGGGCCAACGCCTCTGGGTATGGAAGTTGTTGCTGTGTTTTTCTGGCAGAGCTTTCCTGTCACCCTGGTTTTGAACACTTCTCTAAGCCTTCTGTAATGTTCTTGATATTGGAGTCAGAACTTTTCCTTTTTCAGTTTGTACCATAAACAATGGGGATGTTTTCCTGTCTTTCATTGTTTACATATTTCTAAGTGGGAGGAGAAAGTTGATTAACAGTTGGCTTGACCAATGTGTTTTGAGAGGTGGAATTCCATCCTCTGATCCACAGGCCCCATAGGAAATATATAAATTGAGTTTTGATAATAAACTTGGCCTCTCTTCTCCTGCTCTGCACACCTGTGTGTCCTCGTGTGGTTCTTTTCGTGTCATCTGTGACACTTACCTGCCTGAGAGGAGAAGCAAGAGCTTGTCATTCATCAAGCAGGTGGAGCATGAGTTAGGAAGAACAGCTCTTCCTTGAAATACCTGAAGAATTCTTAGGAACTGTGGTTGCACTGTGCATTTTCAGTGTTCGTGAATGATGTGCTGGGCTGGGATGCATTTGAGTTCCAAAGGGAGAGAATTCATGGAATGTTTGTGGTTATTGCAGCCTGTTTGCACTGATGTCAAAGTACCTGCGCAGTAATGTTCCGATCCCAAGGGAGGTGTATTCTTTTTCTGGTGTAGTACAGCTGTTCTTTGTCACGTTTTTGCCTTGCTGTGTTATTTGCTGGTTCAGGAGGGGACTGGAGTGTGAGGAGTGTGGCTTTGTTCCTGATGTGGAGGGGAGAGGAGGTGTAGGGACAATCTCTGTACTTGACTTTTTCTGGAGGAAATCAGGAGAGTGGTTCCTCATCAGGAGGCCTGCAAGGTCCCCATGAGCACTCCCATCAAAGGGCAGGTCTCTAATGAAGGAAGGGGATGATGGAGACATTTAGAAATAATTTTGTTTAGAAAACATTTACTAAAGGTAAAATAAAAAGTATGGATGCAGAACAGAAGAGGAATCAAGGAGGGTAATGTGAGGCATGAAAGAAAAAGGAAGAGAAATAAAAGAAAGTTAAGTAAAGGACTAAAAGAAGAGATAGGCCAAGTTGTCTCTGCAAGTAAAAAATCAAGTTAGGAAGAAAGAGAGCAAAAAGGAAAGAAGAGATGACAGAGGAGATTATATGCACACACCAACATTTTCTCTACATGCACCAACATTATCTCTACATGCTCTGTGCAGTCGAGGACCTCTGTGTCCTCGGTACTGAGGAACCCTGTGCAAGCCTCGATGAGAAGTGATGAGGAACAGGAATCAGAAGTTTTGTGTAACGGTGGGGTTGCAGTCCGTGGTGAGAATGATGTTGTCATGTAGAAAATACTGTACTAAAAGAGCAAGAGAATAGGCAAAGATTGAAGAAGAGACAGCGAGGGAAGGACAAGGAAAAGGAAAGGTAAATAAAACGAAAAAGAAAGAAAAGAAAAAACGAAAAGAAACAAAAAAAGGAAAAGGTGAAAGAATTTAAAAGATATGAAGATAAATGAAAAAAGATGAAATATTATATGAGTGTGCGAGCTTGCAGCAATTTTAACTCTGTACACAAAAAGGTGGGATGAGGTGGGGGAGAGACAGAAAAAGAAATGAATGAAAGAAGGAAGGTGAGAAAGAGGAGAAATCAAGAGGGGGTAAGTCAAGGAGATTACCAGGATGCACCGACGTTCTCTTCTAACGCTGGGTGCAGGTGGTCTCCTGTGATCTCCCATTCGCTGCTGTCCCGTGTGGAGGAGATGATGCCCCGTAATTCGAGCTCCTGGCTCCGTCATTGAGTGCCTCGATCGCGGCGTCCGAGGTTACCGGCAGCTTGCCAGCAGAGTTATGAAAGAGACAGATGGAAATAAAAGGTAGAGGACAGTAAAAATTGAACATTCCGGGCAAGAAAGAATAAGAGAAAAAATAAGGAAGCAAAGCAGAAGAAAAAAGAAGGAGATGGAGGCGGCAAAATAAAAGGTAAATAGAAAAGAAAAACATAAAAAGATAATTAAAATAATTAAAAACACAGAACTGAAATATAAAAGAAGAGAGATGGAAAAAGCAGAATAAAGGAAAAAAGAAACATGAGGAAGCACGTTGCAAAAAAAAAAAAAAAACCAAAAAAAAATAGATACTGCGGGACACGGCAGAGGAGGTGGCCATGACGGGCGGAGGCGCTGGCGCTGTGCGGAGCGTGTGGGGCGGCGGAGCAGCGCACGGTGTCGCTGCAGGCTCAGGAACGGCGTGCGGGCGGCTCCGCCCCGGTGCGGCGGAGAGCCCGGCTGTGAGCGCGGGGGGGCGGCGCGGGCCGGGCAGCAGAGCCGCTGCGTGCGGGCGGCGGCGGGAGCCGTGCGGGGCCCGTGCCGGGGCCGGCACCAACTGCGGCCACAGCGGCCACAGCGGCGGCGGCGGCGGCAGCGATGGGCTCGCGTTGGTGCGCGGCGCTGCTGCGGGTGCTGGTGCTGCAGGCGGCCTGGGCGCTGGCGGGCGGGCAGGTGCGGTACTCGGTGGCGGAGGAAGCCAAGGCCGGCACGGTGGTGGGCCGTCTTTCGCAGGACCTGGGGCTGGAGGCGGGCGAGGCGGAGGCGCGGCGGCTGCGGCTGGTGGCGCAGGGCCGGCGGGCGAGCGTGGAGCTGAGCGGGGCGAGCGGCGCGCTGCTGGTGAGCTCGCGGCTCGACCGGGAGGAGCTGTGCGGCAAGAGCGCGCCGTGCGCGCTGCGCCTGGAGGTGCTGCTGGAGCGGCCGCTGCGCGTCTTCCATGTGGAGCTGGAGGTCACCGACATCAACGACAATGCCCCCATCTTCCCCGCCGCACGAAAAAACCTCAGTTTATCGGAAAACTCCCCGCCCGGATCTCGTTTCCCGCTGGAGGGCGCGTCGGATGCGGATATCGGAGCGAACGCGCAGCTCTCCTACACACTCAGCCCTAGTGAGCATTTCAGAATAGAGGAAGAAAACAGTAACTCTCGCAGTAAGTCCCTGTTTTTGGTACTCACGAAACCTCTGGACCGCGAGACGATTCCCGTTCACCGGTTGGTGCTGACGGCGAGTGACGGGGGCCGGCCCTCTCTGACAGGGACAATGGAGCTGGAGATCTCCGTGCTGGATGTGAACGACAATGCGCCCCAATTCAACCAGTCCGTGTACAATGTAGTTTTGCCAGAAAACGCTACAGAGGGGACACTCGTGGTGCGAGTGAACGCCACAGACCTGGACTTGGGAATATATGGAGAAGTGGTTTACGAAATGGATACCGTTATTCCGCCCTCTGCCTTAGATGTTTTCAGCATTGATGCGAACTCTGGGGAGATCAGACTGAAGGGTACACTGGACTTTGAGGCAATTACTTTGTACGACCTACACGTGAAAGCTAAAGACAAAGGGACGCCCCCGCTGTCGGGTCACTGCAAAGTGGTGGTGGAAGTGCTGGACGTGAACGACAACGCGCCCGAGGTGCGGGTGACGTCGCTGTCGGTGCCGGTGGCGGAGGACGCGGCGGTGGGGACAGTGGTGGCGGTGCTGAGCGTGTCGGACCGGGACTCGGGGGCGAACGGGCGCGTGCGGTGCTGGGTGTGGCCGGCGTCGCCGTTCGGTGTGGAGGCGACGTTCTCGGGCTCGTACTCGCTGGTGCTGCGCGAGGCGCTGGACCGGGAGCGGGTGTCGGAGTACGAGGTGGAGGTGCGTGCGGAGGACGGCGGGGCGCCGGCGCTGCGCGCCAGCCGCGGGCTGCGGGTGCCCGTGTCGGACGTGAACGACAACGCGCCGGCGTTCGCGCAGGCCGTGTACACGGTGCTGGCGCGGGAGAACAACGCGGCGGGCGCCGAGCTGGCGCGGCTGTGGGCGCGGGACCCGGACGAGGCGGGCAACGGGCGCGTCAGCTACTCGCTGTGGGAGGGCGGCGCGGGCGCGCTGTCGCCGTCGTCGTGGTCGGGGGCGGCGGGCGGCGGGTGGCGGCCGGCGTCGAGCTACGTGTCGGTGGACGCGGAGAGCGGGCGCGTGTGGGCGCTGCAGCCCTTGGACTACGAGGAGCTGCAGGTGCTGCAGTTCGAGGTGCGCGCGGTGGACGCGGGCGAGCCGCCGCTGAGCGGCAACGCCACGGTGCAGCTGTTCGTGCTGGACGAGAACGACAACGCGCCGGCGCTGCTGCCGCCGCCCGCGGGCTCGGCGGCCGAGGCGGGCGGCGCAGCGGCCGAGGCGGCGGCGGCGGGCTGGGGCTCGGGCACGCTGTGGGCGTGGGCGGCGTGGGGGGCGCCGGCGGGCCAGGTGGTGGCCAAGATCCGCGCCGTGGACGCCGACTCGGGCTACAACGCGTGGCTGCGCTACGAGCTGCGGGAGGCGCGGCCCAAGGGCCCGTTCCGCGTGGGGCTCTACAGCGGCGAGGTGAGCACGGCGCGGCCGCTGGACGAGGCGGACGGCGCTCGCCACACGCTGCTCATCGTGGTGCGCGACCACGGCGAGCCGGCGCGCTCGGCCACGGCCACGCTCAGCGTGTCGCTGCTGGAGGCGGCCGAGGCGGCGCTGGCCGCGGCCGCGGGATCGTCGTCGTCGTCGTCGTCGTCGTGGCGGGCGGCGCCGGGCGCCGAGACGGGGCCCAGCGGAGCGAGTGCGGCCACCAACGTGTGGCTGGTGGTGGCCATCTGCGCCGTGTCGAGCCTGTTCCTGCTGGCCGTGGTGCTGTACGCGGCGGCGCGCTGGGCGCCGCGGGCGGCCGTGCTGTCGGCGCCCGGGCCCACCACGCTGGTGTGCGCCAGCGAAGTGGGCAGCTGGTCGTACTCGCAGCGCCACAGCCGCAGCCTGTGCGTGGCGGACGGCGCGGCCAAGAGCGACCTCATGGTTTTCAGCCCCAACTTCCCTCCGCCGCCGCCCGGCGCCGCGCCCAAGGACCCGCAGCCGGAGCCCTCCGCTCTCCTCCACACGGTCAGTGCCGAACCCTCCCTTGCCTTTTCTCTTTCTCTCCCCACTCTGCCGAGTCTCCCCCGCCCCCTTTGCAGTTCCTGCTCTTACCGTGGCTCCGCCCCCGCGGCCTGAGGGCAGCGTAATTTTGGCTGGATCTTAGAAATCGTATCGGCATCCTTGTATCTGCCTCAGCGCCCTTGCCGGACCCTCCCAGCTGTTCCTGAGCTGGGAAAGGTCTTCGGGCATCCCGCAGCAATTGGGGACCGTGGCTGTGGTTTGTTGCTGTTGTGGTTTGTAGCTCCAAGTGCGAGTTGTGCTCTCCTGTGTTTGCTCTCCTGTGTTTGCTCTCCCGCAGACAGCAATCTCTGTCGATTGTGATCAGAGGTGCTCCGAGGTATCAGCTCTGCGGGCAACGGTTTCTGTTGCTGATTTGTAGGATTGTATCCCGAGTTTTCTGAAAGAGGTTAATACACGCAGGATGTAGAGGTCACAATCTCCCAGGCACCATGTACCTTTAACTGCCTTTACAGACTGCTGATTGTGCTGATATCAGCATTGTCAAATCTCTGCCCTCTTCCTCCTCAGTGCAGATGATGTGCTGAAAGGTTACAATGGAGGCCTCAAGGTTTTCTTCCTCCCTGGTGTACTTTTCCTCCATTGATTCTTCCAGCAGATTGGTTATGGTACCCAGGAAGGCTTTACTGGACTTTTCCTGTGTTCTTGTCCCAGGGTGTTGGTTTTCTAGATAACATCATAAACTGTCTGTGCAGAGGTTGGAAATTCAGGGTTGGTGTAAGAAAAGGAAATTTTTTTCCATAGCTACTTCCCCCCTCAAAATCATTCTATGTACTTTTGTTCATGGCTGGAGATTGACACTTGCCCGTTCTTTGAGTATTTGTATCACCAGTGGCAGAGTTGTGAATTATCTGGAGACATTCTCTTAAAATCCACACAAACATCCCTGTGTAGATATTATCCCTTACACTGCTGTGACCATCAGCACTTGCTTCTTTCCCTCAGATGAGCTCATGGAATCAGTGCTCATTGTCATTAGAGATCTCCTGACACCGTGTCTACAAACAGATGTCCAACATTTCAGGGGAGTAGCAGAACTTGCAGATGATCAGGATTTCCATGCAGAGTAGCTGAAGCAGTAGGAAACATGAAGGGTCAACTACAGGGAGTCTGCTGAGCACAGCGTGTGTAATATCAGCTGTCAGGGGGTTTGTGCTGTCGTTGATGGAATGGTTGCAGACTTGCATTCCTGGGTGGAGAACTGGCATGATGGACACTGGCTTGTTGTGATATTCTTGGAATATTTGTATTAGGAGCCACGTCCTTTCCAAAGCCCTGGAAAGCTACCAGCAAAGACAAAACTCAACCAACCTAGCAGGCACCAAAATCCCTAATAACAAGACCTGATAAAAAAACCTGAAACATGAATTCTCCTCCTTTGTGTTGGGGTTCTTGTCAATGACTGAGTTACTCTATCACAACATGTAATCAATGCCATTGTCATTTGGAGTTATTCTCACATCACACTTCAGAAGGAGTGCTCGGTGTGGTCTATATGATACCATCTCTGTGGTTTTTATGGTGCTCCCATTGCTGGCAATATTCTGCCAAAGCTGCAGTGAGGCCTGAGGAGGTAAAGGAGGCAGTGAGGGGTTGCAGAGGTGAATGTGGCTGTGGCATTGTGTAGGCCCTGGCCAGTTCCTCATATCAGGGTTGACCTTGAGAAGTGAGATTTGTCTGATGGAACTGGAAGTCCCTGGCAAGACCTGCACCATGTCATGAGACAGTCCTGTAGGTACCATTTCCTGTGCTGTTACTGTTGCTGTCTGCTGATCATGCTGGTATTTCATGTGGTTTCTTATGAAGAAATCTGTGCTGTACTCTGACTCTCCTCCATCGGAGAGGTGAAGAGGTGACAATTGTGACTTCACTGTTCTCTCTCCTCATGGTGTAGTTTCTCCCTTCTCTTTCTTGGCTCAGCATAGTCATTGTGAAAGCAGGGAAGTTCTTAAACACATTTTCCATGTTCTTTCTCCAAGTATGTTTTTATTCTAGTTACCAGTGGAAAGTGTGCAGGCAGAGGAGCATGATCTGAAGTGTGTTTTATCTTTTTTTTTTGTCTTGCCTTTCTGAAGAGGATTGCAGCTGGATTGTCCAGTGAGGTGGCATGTCAGTACAATGTTCTGTTTTCATGTTATGTTAATATTTACATCAACTGCTGCACCCTTAAAAAAACACTGGAAACCCTCTTTCCAAACAAACAAACAAACAAACAAACAAAAGCTCTACAACCCCCAAATTTCAACCCATACCCAACACCACATTATCCTGTGCAGTCGGTACCATTGTTGGCACTGATGTATTTTTCAGCACTTGGGTTGCTCTTTCACCCCATGCTGTCCATGGCCATTGCCTTCAGAGTTGTCCTGACGTCTCCTCTATAAACAGTATTCTCCAAAGTGGGCGATGTTTCCCTCTGAGGCTGGGGAAGGCCCAGGAGATGAGGTGAGCATGGCAGTGGTGCTGAGGAGGCCCTGACCATGTCATGATATGGAGCGTGACCTCCCAGTCAGTGGGAACTGGAAATCCTTGGGAAGACCATGGGCCGTGTCAGAAGAAGAAAAGAATGGGAGCTGATGTTCTTGTCTTGAGAACACGTCCCAGAGTAGGGAATGGGGGATGCCTAGAGAGAATTACGAGTCAGGATGGGCACAGGTTTCCTTCCCAAGATCTATTCCAGGGCTCTTAAAGGTATGGACTTGAAGGCCTTCAGTGTATTGGGTGAATTCCATGGTAGTTTAACTCCCATCATGTCCTTTGGGGTTGTGAATATTTCCCACCAGAGACAGTCCCCTGTGCTGCTGCCTGCCTGAGGCAGACCAGGCATGGGTCAAGAGGGTGTGCCATGCAGACTGCTGACTAATTCCCAATGAACTTTCTGATTCCTGTTTTGGACAACCTTTTCCAGGAGTGCAGCACTTCAGCCTCCTGTCCTTGCATAGTGGTGGACATCTATTAGCTTCCACAGATCTTCCCATGGTGGTTCCTTGGTCCTCCTCAGGCTAATTTTTCAGGGCACATGATAATGTGGATGTCATTTTTGGGCATTCAACTTCCCATAGTTGTGGACTTGAAACTTTACCCCTGGTAGAAGTGATGTGTCCTGCAGTCACAGGTGGCTGATTCTGGTGTCTGACGTGCACACAAAACCCTGCACAGCAGCCCAGCTGAGGCTCTCTATGGTACAAATTCTCCATCCAGCTGATATTATGGGGTGTGCTTGTGTTTGGCATTTGCTCTCCTTGTCTCCAAGTGCAAACTCCATGTGCACTGGGGTGACACCTGCCACGCCTTTATGTGATAAAGTTCTTCAAAAGTCAGTTCTCATGTTCTGTGGTGTTTCCACCTGAGACTGCTGAAAAGGCATCAAGGATGAAGAATACACAGATGAGAAGAATGTGCCAGACAGGGAGGGGCTTGATAACCCTCCAGATGTTCTTTGTGCAAATTGTAGGGAATGGTGAGGATGTGCAAAGGACATTCTTATAGCAGGATTTGTGGTGTGGTGACTGAGAGTCTGCAGGTGGCACAAGGCATGGCCTGGGCATGTGTTGGGATGAGGATGACCTTCAGCAGGGAAGGGTCTTGCCTGAGGGAGATGATCTGTAGAACAGTCTGTGTCCTTGGTGCAGGACTGGAGAATGTGTGCTTAGGTGGAGTTGCCATTTCCCAGGGTGTGAGACAGAGGATTCTAGTAGAAAATATCAAGGAGAGGCTCCACAGACATTACTGATCCCTGGGATTTCTCCAGTCCTCCACAAGTTCTGCATATCCGTATGCCCTGCTGTTCCCTTCATGCATTTCCATGCAGTGGAATGGGATTATTTGCCTTTCTTCTCCCTTCTTACCAATCTCTCACGGTCTTGTTTTTCTGTCTGTCCTGTTAGCAATGTGTTGGTAATACCAGATACTGTGGGATACTGAGTTTTGGCAGCTGTCCTGTTGCAAACGTGTGGGTAATTTTCTATCAGTGTGTAGGATGACTTTTCCATGCTCCTGAGCTGATGTTGATGTAGAGACAATGTCCTTCCTCAGCTTTGTGGTGCCCATCCCCCACGATAGGAGTGCGCTCTGCTTTGCCCAATGATTTCAAGGCTTTTCTACAATGCATGTCATTATTTTTTATCCGTTGTTCCCAATGGTCTCTGTTAGTGTTAGAACCAGTTTTGTGCTCTGGAAATTCTTCATTTGTGAAGAAGCAAGCAGTGATGTTACAGGTAAGTCCCTTCTGGCTGAAGAAGATGAGTCTGAGAGACAGCTGTACCTTTATGCCTGTTTAGTTGTGGTGTCTTCATCTTGGATGGACCAAATGTGTCTGGACTGGGAGTTGGACTCAACAATCCTTGTGACTTCCTTGCCACTTGAAATAGTCTAGAATTGCCAGGCTGGACCACAGTCTGCTCTCATTTCTTTCCTGCTTCTTGCAGCATGGTTTGGGCAGTTGGCAGCAAGCACAGATGGAGGAGGGCCTCGAATGTATTCCTCAGAATGGATGTGTTGGGAGTGGAGGGCACGTTTTCAGGGAAAATGCCGTGGGTTTAGGTTGGTGTGTATTTCTGGGTGGATCATGGTGTTGAGTGAGAGGTATTCCTTGGGGGCCAATGCCTCTGAGTATGGAAGTTGTTGGTGTGTTTTTCTGGCAGAGCTTTCCTGTCACCCTGGTTTTGAACACTTCTCTAAGCCTTCTGTAATGTTCTTGATACTGAAGTCAGAACTTTTACATTTTCACAGTTTGTACCATAAACAATGGCAGTGTTTTCCTGTCTTTCATTGTTTACATATTTCTAAGTGGGAGAAGAAATTTGATTAACAGTAGGCTTAACCAATGTGGTTTGAGAGGTGGAATTCACTCCTCCAATCCAGAGGCCCCATAGGAAATGTATAAATTGAGTTTGGTAAATAAACTTGGCCCCTTTTCTTCTGCTTTGCACACCTGTGTGTCCTGGTGTGGTTCTTTTCGTGTCATCTGTGACACTCACCTGCCTGAGAGGGGAAGCAAGAGCTTGTCATTCATGAAGCAGGTGGAAAATGAGTTAGGAAGAACAGCTCTTCATTGAAATACGTGAAGAATTCTTAGGAACTGTGGTTGCACTGTGCATTTTCAGTGTTCGTGGCAGAACGGTGTGCTGGGCTGGGATGCATTTGAGTTCCAAAGGGAGAAAATTCCGTGGAATATTTCTGCTTGTTGCAGCCTGTTTGCACTGATGTGTAAGTACTTGGGGACTGATGTTCTGATTCCAAGAGAGGTGTATTCTTTTTCTGGTGTAGTACAGCTGTTCTTTGTCACGTTTTTGCCTTGCTGTGTTATTTGCTGGTCCAGGAGGGGACTGGAGTGTGAGGAGTGTGGCTTTGCTCCTGATGGGGAGGGGAGAGGTGGTGTAGGGACAATCTCTGTACTTGACTTTTTCTGGAGGAAATCAGGAGAGTGGTTCCTCATCAGGAGGCCTGCAAGGTCCCCATGAGCACTCCCATCAAAGGGAAGGTCTCTGATGCAGGATGATGGAGACATTTAGAAATCATTTTTTTTAGAAATCATTTTGCTAAAGGAAAAAATAATGGTATGGATGCAGAACAGGACTCAAGAAAGGTAGTGTGAGGCATGTAAGAAAAAGGAAGAGACAGGAAAGAAAGGTAAGTAAAGGAATAAAAGAAGAGAAAGGCAAAGGAATCTCTGCAAGTGAAAAAATCCAGCAAGGAAGAAAGAGAGCAAAAAAGAAAGAAGGGGTGACAGAGGAGATTATGGGCATGCACCAACATTATCTCTACATGCACCAACATTATCTCTACATGCTCTGTGCAGTCGAGGACCTCTGTGTCCTCGGTACTGAGGAACCCTGTGCAAGCCTCGATGAGAAGTGATGAGGAACAGGAATCAGAGGTTTTGTGTAATGGTGTGGCTGCACTCCATGGTGACAACGGTGTAGTCATGTAAAAAAAACGGTAATAAAATAGAAAAAGAGTATGCAGCAAGGAAAGAACGGACAGCGAGGGAAGGACAAGGAGAAAAGAAAAGAAAAGAAAAGAAAAGAAAAGAAAAGAAAAGAAAAGAAAAGAAAAGAAAAGAAAAGAAAAGAAAAGAAAAGAAAAGAAAAGAAAAGAAAAGAAAAGAAAAGAAAA
The DNA here is from genome assembly GCF_021018805.1 of Prinia subflava. Lineage (NCBI taxonomy): Eukaryota > Metazoa > Chordata > Aves > Passeriformes > Cisticolidae > Prinia > Prinia subflava. The sequence goes on along the minus strand of NC_086262.1, from coordinate 2,565,814 downwards.
GAAAAGAAAAGAAAAGAAAAGAAAAGAAAAGAAAAGAAAAGAAAAGAAAAGAAAAGAAAAGAAAAGAGAAAATGAATTTGCAGGCATACAGGAATTTTGTCTCTCTACACAAAAAGGTGGGATGAGGTGGGGGAGAGACAGGAAAAGAAATGAGTGAAAGAAGGAAGGTGAGAAAGAGGAGAAATCAAGAGGGGGTAAGTCAAGGACATTACCTGGATAAACCGACGCTCTCTTCTAACGCTGGGTACAGTTGGTCTCCTGTGATCTCCCATTCGCTGCTGTCCCGTGTGGAGGAGATGATGCCCCGTAATTCGAGCTCGTGGCTCCGTCACTGAGTGCCTCGATAGCGGCGTCCGAGGTTAGCGGCAACATGGGAGCAGAGTCATGAAAGAGACGGATGGAAATAAAAGGGAGCGGACAGTAAACATTGGACAGTAAGGGCAAGAGGAAAGCAGAGAAAGAAGAGAAGAAAGAAGCAAAACACAATAAAGAGCAAAGAGATGGAGGCGGCAAGAGACAGGAGTAAAAAGAAAAGAAAAGAGTAAAAAAGAGAAACTAATAGAAACGATTAAAAATGCAGAGCCAGAGAGGATGAGGACACGGCAGAGGAGATGGCCATGACGGGCGGAGGCGCTGGCGCTGTGCGGAGCGTGTGAGGCGGCGGAGCAGCGCACGGTGTCGCTGCAGGCTCAGGAACGGCGTGCGGGCGGCTCCGCCCCGGTGCGGCGGAGAGCCCGGCTGTGAGCGCGGGGGGGCGGCGCGGGCCGGGCAGCAGAGCCGCTGCGTGCGGGCGGCGGCGGGAGCCGTGCGGGGCCCGTGCCGGGGCCGGCACCAACTGCGGCCACAGCGGCCACAGCGGCGGCGGCGGCGGCAGCGATGGGCTCGCGTTGGTGCGCGGCGCTGCTGCGGGTGCTGGTGCTGCAGGCGGCCTGGGCGCTGGCGGGCGGGCAGGTGCGGTACTCGGTGGCGGAGGAAGCCAAGGCCGGCACGGTGGTGGGCCGTCTTTCGCAGGACCTGGGGCTGGAGGCGGGCGAGGCGGAGGCGCGGCGGCTGCGGCTGGTGGCGCAGGGCCGGCGGGCGAGCGTGGAGCTGAGCGGGGCGAGCGGCGCGCTGCTGGTGAGCTCGCGGCTCGACCGGGAGGAGCTGTGCGGCAAGAGCGCGCCGTGCGCGCTGCGCCTGGAGGTGCTGCTGGAGCGGCCGCTGCGCGTCTTCCATGTGGAGCTGGAGGTCACCGACATCAACGACAATGCCCCCATCTTCCCCGCCGCACGAAAAAACCTCAGTTTATCGGAGAACTCCCCTCCCGGATTTCGTTTCCCGCTGGAGGGAGCATCGGATGGGGATATCGGAGCGAATGCGCAGCTCTCCTACACACTCAGCCCCAGCGAGCATTTCTCTTTGGATTTACAAAAATCGAATGAGCGAAATCTTGTACCCGAACTTGTTTTAACGAAATCTCTGGACCGCGAGACGATTCCTGTTCACCGGCTGGTGCTTACGGCGAGTGACGGGGGCCGGCCGTCCCTGACGGGCACCATGGAGCTGGTGATCTCTGTTTTGGATGCTAATGATAATCCGCCCCAATGCAACCAGTCCGTGTATAAAGTGCAGCTGCCAGAGAACGCTACAGAGGGGACGCTCATAATGCGTGTCAATGCCACGGATCCGGACGAAGGAAGTAATAGCGAAGTGACATTTACCGCGACCAGCTTTATTCCCCCGAGTGGACGAGAAGTGATTTCTGTCAATCCCAAGACAGGGGAGATTCACCTCACTGGAGCCCTGGACTTCGAGGAAGTGAGTGTATTTGATTTTCGTATTGAGGCCAGAGACCATGGGACACCTCCATTGTCGGGTCATTGCAGCGTGGAGCTGGAGGTTCTGGACGTGAACGACAACGCGCCCGAGGTGCGGGTGACGTCGCTGTCGGTGCCGGTGGCGGAGGACGCGGCGGTGGGGACAGTGGTGGCGGTGCTGAGCGTGTCGGACCGGGACTCGGGGGCGAACGGGCGCGTGCGGTGCTGGGTGTGGCCGGCGTCGCCGTTCGGTGTGGAGGCGACGTTCTCGGGCTCGTACTCGCTGGTGCTGCGCGAGGCGCTGGACCGGGAGCGGGTGTCGGAGTACGAGGTGGAGGTGCGTGCGGAGGACGGCGGGGCGCCGGCGCTGCGCGCCAGCCGCGGGCTGCGGGTGCCCGTGTCGGACGTGAACGACAACGCGCCGGCGTTCGCGCAGGCCGTGTACACGGTGCTGGCGCGGGAGAACAACGCGGCGGGCGCCGAGCTGGCGCGGCTGTGGGCGCGGGACCCGGACGAGGCGGGCAACGGGCGCGTCAGCTACTCGCTGTGGGAGGGCGGCGCGGGCGCGCTGTCGTCGCCGTCGTCGTGGTCGGGGGCGGCGGGCGGCGGGTGGCGGCCGGCGTCGAGCTACGTGTCGGTGGACGCGGAGAGCGGGCGCGTGTGGGCGCTGCAGCCCTTGGACTACGAGGAGCTGCAGGTGCTGCAGTTCGAGGTGCGCGCGGTGGACGCGGGCGAGCCGCCGCTGAGCGGCAACGCCACGGTGCAGCTGTTCGTGCTGGACGAGAACGACAACGCGCCGGCGCTGCTGCCGCCGCCCGCGGGCTCGGCGGCCGAGGCGGGCGGCGCGGCGGCCGAGGCGGCGGCGGCGGGCTGGGGCTCGGGCACGCTGTGGGCGTGGGCGGCGTGGGGGGCGCCGGCGGGCCAGGTGGTGGCCAAGATCCGCGCCGTGGACGCCGACTCGGGCTACAACGCGTGGCTGCGCTACGAGCTGCGGGAGGCGCGGCCCAAGGGCCCGTTCCGCGTGGGGCTCTACAGCGGCGAGGTGAGCACGGCGCGGCCGCTGGACGAGGCGGACGGCGCTCGCCACACGCTGCTCATCGTGGTGCGCGACCACGGCGAGCCGGCGCGCTCGGCCACGGCCACGCTCAGCGTGTCGCTGCTGGAGGCGGCCGAGGCGGCGCCGGCCGCGGGATCGTCGTCGTCGTCGTCGTCGTCGTGGCGGGCGGCGCCGGGCGCCGAGACGGGGCCCAGCGGAGCGAGTGCGGCCACCAACGTGTGGCTGGTGGTGGCCATCTGCGCCGTGTCGAGCCTGTTCCTGCTGGCCGTGGTGCTGTACGCGGCGGCGCGCTGGGCGCCGCGGGCGGCCGTGCTGTCGGCGCCCGGGCCCACCACGCTGGTGTGCGCCAGCGAAGTGGGCAGCTGGTCGTACTCGCAGCGCCACAGCCGCAGCCTGTGCGTGGCGGACGGCGCGGCCAAGAGCGACCTCATGGTTTTCAGCCCCAACTTCCCTCCGCCGCCGCCCGGCGCCGCGCCCAAGGACCCGCAGCCGGAGCCCTCCGCTCTCCTCCACACGGTCAGTGCCGATCCCTTGCTCGCCTTTTCTCTTTCTCTCCCCCCTCTGCCGAGTCTCCCCCGCCCCCTTTGTAGTTCCCTTTTCAGTTTGTACGGTGGCTCCGCCCCCGCGGCCTGCGGGCAGCGTAATTTTGGCTGAATCTTAGAAATCGTATCGGCATCCTTGTATCTGCCGCAGCGCCCTTGCCGGACCCTCCCAGCTGTTCCTGAGCTGGGAAATGTCTTCGGGCATCCCGCAGCAATTGGGGACCGTGGCTGTGGTTTGTTGCTCCGAGTGTGAGTTGTTCTCTCCTGTGTTTGCTCTCCCGCAGACAGCAATCTCTGTCGATTGTGATCGTAGGTGTTTCGAGTTGTAAGCTCTGCAGACAGCGCTTTGTTTTCTGGTTTGTAACATTTTAACCCGAGTTTGCTGAAGGAGGTGAAGTGAGGCACGATGTAGAGGTCCCAATCTCCCAGGTACCATGTACCACTTAATAAAGCTGACTTTACTGACTGCTGATTGTGTTGATATCAGCATTGTCAAATCTCTGCCCTCTTCCTCCTCGGTGCAGGTGACGTGCTGAAAGGTTACAATGGAGGCCTCAAGCTTTTCTTCCTCCCTGGTGTAATTTTTCCACATTGGTTCTCTCTGCAGAATAATTTTAGTTCCCGGGAAGGCTTTACTGGACTTTTCCTGTGTTCTTTTCCCAGGGTGCTGGTTTCCTAGATAGCAACATAAACTGTCTGTGCAGAGGTTGGAAATTCAGGGTCGGTGTAAGAAAAGGAAAATTTTTTTTTCCCATAACCCCCTCCTCCCTCAAATCATTCTATGTACTTTTGTTCATGGCTGGAGATTGACACTTGCCTGTTCTTTCAGTATTTGTATCACCAGTGGCAGATTTGTGAATGATACAGATATATTCTCTAAGAAAACACACAAATATTCCTGTATGGATATTATCCCTTACACTGCTGTGGTCCTCAGCACTTGTTTCTTTCCCTCAGATGAGCTCATGGAATCAATGCTCATTGCCATTAGAGATCTCCTGACACCGCGTCTACAAACAGATATCCAACATTTCAGGGGAGTAGCAGAACTTGCAGGTGATCAGGATTTCCATGCAGAATAGCTGAAGCATTAGGAAACATGAAGGGTCAACTACAGGGAGTCTGCTGAGCACAGCGTGTGTAACATCAGCTGTCAGGGGGCTTGTGCTGTCATTGATGGAATGGTTGCAGACTTGCATTCCCAGGTGGAGAACTGGCATGACGGACACTGGCTTGTTGTGATAGTCTTGGAATATTTGTATCAGGAGCCACCTCCTTTCCAAAGCCCTGGAAAGTTACCAACAAAGAAGAAACTCAACCAACCTAGCAGGCACCAAAATCCCTAATAACAAAACCTGATAATAAAATCTGAAACATGAATTCTCCTCCTTTTTGTTGGGGTGCTTGTCAATGACTGAGTTACTCTATCACAACATGTAATCAATGCCATTGTCATTTGGAGTTATTCTCACATCACACTTCAGAAGGAGTAGAGTGCTGGGTGTGGTCTATATGACACCATCTCTGTGGTTTTTATGGTGCTCCCATTGCTGGCAATATTCTGCCAAAGCTGCAGTGAGGCCTGAGGAGGTAAAGGAGGCAGTGAGGGGTTGCAGAGGTGAATGTGGCTGTGGCATTGTGTAGGCCCTGGCCAGTTCCTCATATCAGGGTTGACCTTGAGAAGTGAGATTTGTCTGATGGAAATGAAAGTCCCTGTCAAGACCTGCACCATGTCATGAGACAGTCCTGTAGGTACCATTTCCTGTGCTGTTACTGTTGCTGACTGCTGATCATGCTGGTATCTCATGTGGTTTGTTATGAAGAACTCTGTACTCTTCTCTGACTCTACTCCATTAGAGAGGTGATGCGAGATGACAATTGTGACTTCACTGTTCTCTCTCCTCATGGTGTAGTTTCTCCCATTTGCTTGGCTCAGCAGAGTCATTGTGAAAGCAGGGAAACTCGGAAACACATTTTCTATGTTCTTTGTCCAAGTATGTTTTTATTCTAGTTACCAGTAGAAAGTGCGCAGGCAGATGAGCGTGATCTGAAGTGTGTTTTCTCTTTTTTTTTGTCTTGGCTTTCTGAAGTGGATTGCAGCTGGATTGTCCAGTGAGGTGGCATAACCATACACTGTTCTATTTTCATCTTATGTTAATGTTTGCATCAAGAGCCACACTCTTAAAAAAACCCTGGAAACCCTCTTTTCAAACAAACAATCAAAAGTTACACAGCCCTAAAAACTCAACCCATACCCAACACCATTTTTTCCTGTGCAGTCGGTATCATTGTTGGCACTGATGTATTTTTCAGAACTTGGGTTGCTCTTTCACTCCATGCTGTCCATGGCCATTGCCTTCAGAGTTGTCCTGACGTCTCCTCTATAAACAGTATTCTCCAAAGTGGGTGATGTTTTCCTCTGAGACTGGGGAAGGCCCAGGAGATGAGGTGAGCATGGCAGTGGTGCTGAGGAGGCCCTGACCATGTCATGATATGGAGTGTGACGTCCCAATCAGTGGGAACTGGAAATCCTTGGGAAGACCATGGGCCGTGTCATAGGAAGACAAGAATGGGAGCTGATATTCTTGTCTTGAGAACACGTCCCAGAGCAGGGAATGGGGGATGCTTAGAGAGAATTACATGTCAGGATGGGCATAGGTTTCCTTCCCAAGATCTATTCCAGGGCTCCTAAAGGTGTGGACTGGAAGGTCTTATGGCTATCGGGTGAATTACATGGTAGTTTAACTCCCATCATGTCCTTTGGGGTTGTGAATATTTCCCACCAGAGACAGTCCCCTGTGCTGCTGCCTGCCTGAGGCAGACCAGGCATGGGTCAAGAGGGTGTGCCATGCAGACTGCTGACTAATTCCTAATGAACTTTCTGATTCCTGTTTTGGACAACCTTTTCCAGGAGTGCAGCACTTCAGCCTCCTGTCCTTGTATGGTGGTGGACATCTAAAGTAGCTTCGACAGCCACAGATCTTTCCGTGGTGGTTTCGTGGTCCTCCTCAGGCTAATTTTTCAGGGCACATGATAATGTGGATGTCATTTTGGGCATTCACCTTCCCATAGTTGTGGACTTGAAACTTTACCCCTGGTAGAAGTGATGTGTCCAGCAGTCACAGGTGGCTGATTCTGGTGTCTGACGTGCACACAAAACCCTGCACAGCAGCCCAGCTGAGGCTCTCTATGGTACAAATTCTCCATCCAGCTGATATTATGGGGTGTGCTTGTGTTTGGCATTTGCTCTCCTTGTCTCCAAGTGCAAACTCCATGTGCACTGGGGTGACACCTGCCACACCTTTATGTGATAAAGTTCTTCAGAAGTCAGTTCTCATGTTCTGTGGTGTTTCCACCAGAGATTGCTGAAGAGGCACAAAGCATGAAGAATACACAGATGAGAAGAATGTGCCAGACAGGGAGGGGCTTGATAACCCTCCAGATGTTCTTTGTGCCAATTGTAGGGGAGGGTGAGGATGTGCAAAGGACATTCTTATAGCAGGTCTTGTGGTGTGGTGAGTGAGAGTCTGCAGGTGGCACAAGGCATGGCCTGGGCATGTGTTGTGATGAGGATGACCTTCAGCAGGGAAGGGTCCTGCCTGAGGGAGATGATCTGTAGAACAGTTTGTGTCCTTGGTGCAGGACTGGAGAATGTGTGCTTAGGTGGAGTTGCCATTCCCCAGGGTGTGAGACAGAGGATTCTAGTAGAAAATATCAAGGAGAGGCTCCACAGACATTACTGATCCCTGGGATTTCTCCAGTCCTCCACAAGTTCTGCATATCCGTATGCCCTGCTGTTCCCTTCATGCATTTCCATGCAGTGGAATGGGATTATTTGCCTTTCTTCTCCCTTCTTACCAATCTCTCACGGTCTTGTTTTTCTGTCTGTCCTGTTAGCAATGTGTTGGTAATACCAGATACTGTGGGATACTGAGTTTTGGCAGCTGTCCTGTTGCAAACGTGTGGGTAATTTTCTATCAGTGTGTAGGATGACTTTTCCATGCTCCTGAGCTGATGTTGATGTAGAGACAATGTCCTTCCTCAGCTTTGTGGTGCCCATCCCCCACGATAGGAGTGCGCTCTGCTTTGCCCAATGATTTCAAGGCTTTTCTACAATGCATGTCATTATTTTTTATCCGTTGTTCCCAATGGTCTCTGTTAGTGTTAGAACCAGTTTTGTGCTCTGGAAATTCTTCATTTGTGAAGAAGCAAGCAGTGATGTTACAGGTAAGTCCCTTCTGGCTGAAGAAGATGAGTCTGAGAGACAGCTGTACCTTTATGCCTGTTTAGTTGTGGTGTCTTCATCTTGGATGGACCAAATGTGTCTGGACTGGGAGTTGGACTCAACAATCCTTGTGACTTCCTTGCCACTTGAAATAGTCTAGAATTGCCAGGCTGGACCACAGTCTGCTCTCATTTCTTTCCTGCTTCTTGCAGCATGGTTTGGGCAGTTGGCAGCAAGCACAGATGGAGGAGGGCCTCGAATGTATTCCTCAGAATGGATGTGTTGGGAGTGGAGGGCACGTTTTCAGGGAAAATGCCGTGGGTTTAGGTTGGTGTGTATTTCTGGGTGGATCATGGTGTTGAGTGAGAGGTATTCCTTGGGGGCCAATGCCTCTGAGTATGGAAGTTGTTGGTGTGTTTTTCTGGCAGAGCTTTCCTGTCACCCTGGTTTTGAACACTTCTCTAAGCCTTCTGTAATGTTCTTGATACTGAAGTCAGAACTTTTACATTTTCACAGTTTGTACCATAAACAATGGCAGTGTTTTCCTGTCTTTCATTGTTTACATATTTCTAAGTGGGAGAAGAAATTTGATTAACAGTAGGCTTAACCAATGTGGTTTGAGAGGTGGAATTCACTCCTCCAATCCAGAGGCCCCATAGGAAATGTATAAATTGAGTTTGGTAAATAAACTTGGCCCCTTTTCTTCTGCTTTGCACACCTGTGTGTCCTGGTGTGGTTCTTTTCGTGTCATCTGTGACACTCACCTGCCTGAGAGGGGAAGCAAGAGCTTGTCATTCATGAAGCAGGTGGAAAATGAGTTAGGAAGAACAGCTCTTCATTGAAATACGTGAAGAATTCTTAGGAACTGTGGTTGCACTGTGCATTTTCAGTGTTCGTGGCAGAACGGTGTGCTGGGCTGGGATGCATTTGAGTTCCAAAGGGAGAAAATTCCGTGGAATATTTCTGCTTGTTGCAGCCTGTTTGCACTGATGTGTAAGTACTTGGGGACTGATGTTCTGATTCCAAGAGAGGTGTATTCTTTTTCTGGTGTAGTACAGCTGTTCTTTGTCACGTTTTTGCCTTGCTGTGTTATTTGCTGGTCCAGGAGGGGACTGGAGTGTGAGGAGTGTGGCTTTGCTCCTGATGGGGAGGGGAGAGGTGGTGTAGGGACAATCTCTGTACTTGACTTTTTCTGGAGGAAATCAGGAGAGTGGTTCCTCATCAGGAGGCCTGCAAGGTCCCCATGAGCACTCCCATCAAAGGGAAGGTCTCTGATGCAGGATGATGGAGACATTTAGAAATCATTTTTTTTAGAAATCATTTTGCTAAAGGAAAAAATAATGGTATGGATGCAGAACAGGACTCAAGAAAGGTAGTGTGAGGCATGTAAGAAAAAGGAAGAGACAGGAAAGAAAGGTAAGTAAAGGAATAAAAGAAGAGAAAGGCAAAGGAATCTCTGCAAGTGAAAAAATCCAGCAAGGAAGAAAGAGAGCAAAAAAGAAAGAAGGGGTGACAGAGGAGATTATGGGCATGCACCAACATTATCTCTACATGCACCAACATTATCTCTACATGCTCTGTGCAGTCGAGGACCTCTGTGTCCTCGGTACTGAGGAACCCTGTGCAAGCCTCGATGAGAAGTGATGAGGAACAGGAATCAGAGGTTTTGTGTAATGGTGTGGCTGCACTCCATGGTGACAACGGTGTAGTCATGTAAAAAAAACGGTAATAAAATAGAAAAAGAGTATGCAGCAAGGAAAGAACGGACAGCGAGGGAAGGACAAGGAGAAAAGAAAAGAAAAGAAAAGAAAAGAAAAGAAAAGAAAAGAAAAGAAAAGAAAAGAAAAGAAAAGAAAAGAAAAGAAAAGAAAAGAAAAGAAAAGAAAAGAAAAGAAAAGAAAAGAAAAGAAAAGAAAAGAAAAGAAAAGAAAAGAAAAGAAAAGAAAAGAAAAGAAAAGAAAAGAAAAGAAAAGAGAAAATGAATTTGCAGGCATACAGGAATTTTGTCTCTCTACACAAAAAGGTGGGATGAGGTGGGGGAGAGACAGGAAAAGAAATGAGTGAAAGAAGGAAGGTGAGAAAGAGGAGAAATCAAGAGGGGGTAAGTCAAGGACATTACCTGGATAAACCGACGCTCTCTTCTAACGCTGGGTACAGTTGGTCTCCTGTGATCTCCCATTCGCTGCTGTCCCGTGTGGAGGAGATGATGCCCCGTAATTCGAGCTCGTGGCTCCGTCACTGAGTGCCTCGATAGCGGCGTCCGAGGTTAGCGGCAACATGGGAGCAGAGTCATGAAAGAGACGGATGGAAATAAAAGGGAGCGGACAGTAAACATTGGACAGTAAGGGCAAGAGGAAAGCAGAGAAAGAAGAGAAGAAAGAAGCAAAACACAATAAAGAGCAAAGAGATGGAGGCGGCAAGAGACAGGAGTAAAAAGAAAAGAAAAGAGTAAAAAAGAGAAACTAATAGAAACGATTAAAAATGCAGAGCCAGAGAGGATGAGGACACGGCAGAGGAGATGGCCATGACGGGCGGAGGCGCTGGCGCTGTGCGGAGCGTGTGAGGCGGCGGAGCAGCGCACGGTGTCGCTGCAGGCTCAGGAACGGCGTGCGGGCGGCTCCGCCCCGGTGCGGCGGAGAGCCCGGCTGTGAGCGCGGGGGGGCGGCGCGGGCCGGGCAGCAGAGCCGCTGCGTGCGGGCGGCGGCGGGAGCCGTGCGGGGCCCGTGCCGGGGCCGGCACCAACTGCGGCCACAGCGGCCACAGCGGCGGCGGCGGCGGCAGCGATGGGCTCGCGTTGGTGCGCGGCGCTGCTGCGGGTGCTGGTGCTGCAGGCGGCCTGGGCGCTGGCGGGCGGGCAGGTGCGGTACTCGGTGGCGGAGGAAGCCAAGGCCGGCACGGTGGTGGGCCGTCTTTCGCAGGACCTGGGGCTGGAGGCGGGCGAGGCGGAGGCGCGGCGGCTGCGGCTGGTGGCGCAGGGCCGGCGGGCGAGCGTGGAGCTGAGCGGGGCGAGCGGCGCGCTGCTGGTGAGCTCGCGGCTCGACCGGGAGGAGCTGTGCGGCAAGAGCGCGCCGTGCGCGCTGCGCCTGGAGGTGCTGCTGGAGCGGCCGCTGCGCGTCTTCCATGTGGAGCTGGAGGTCACCGACATCAACGACAATGCCCCCATCTTCCCCGCCGCACGAAAAAACCTCAGTTTATCGGAGAACTCCCCTCCCGGATTTCGTTTCCCGCTGGAGGGAGCATCGGATGGGGATATCGGAGCGAATGCGCAGCTCTCCTACACACTCAGCCCCAGCGAGCATTTCTCTTTGGATTTACAAAAATCGAATGAGCGAAATCTTGTACCCGAACTTGTTTTAACGAAATCTCTGGACCGCGAGACGATTCCTGTTCACCGGCTGGTGCTTACGGCGAGTGACGGGGGCCGGCCGTCCCTGACGGGCACCATGGAGCTGGTGATCTCTGTTTTGGATGCTAATGATAATCCGCCCCAATGCAACCAGTCCGTGTATAAAGTGCAGCTGCCAGAGAACGCTACAGAGGGGACGCTCATAATGCGTGTCAATGCCACGGATCCGGACGAAGGAAGTAATAGCGAAGTGAAATTTACCGCGACCAGCTTTATTCCCCCGAGTGGACGAGAAGTGATTTCTGTCAATCCCAAGACAGGGGAGATTCACCTCACTGGAGCCCTGGACTTCGAGGAAGTGAGTGTATTTGATTTTCGTATTGAGGCCAGAGACCATGGGACACCTCCATTGTCGGGTCATTGCAGCGTGGAGCTGGAGGTTCTGGACGTGAACGACAACGCGCCCGAGGTGCGGGTGACGTCGCTGTCGGTGCCGGTGGCGGAGGACGCGGCGGTGGGGACAGTGGTGGCGGTGCTGAGCGTGTCGGACCGGGACTCGGGGGCGAACGGGCGCGTGCGGTGCTGGGTGTGGCCGGCGTCGCCGTTCGGTGTGGAGGCGACGTTCTCGGGCTCGTACTCGCTGGTGCTGCGCGAGGCGCTGGACCGGGAGCGGGTGTCGGAGTACGAGGTGGAGGTGCGTGCGGAGGACGGCGGGGCGCCGGCGCTGCGCGCCAGCCGCGGGCTGCGGGTGCCCGTGTCGGACGTGAACGACAACGCGCCGGCGTTCGCGCAGGCCGTGTACACGGTGCTGGCGCGGGAGAACAACGCGGCGGGCGCCGAGCTGGCGCGGCTGTGGGCGCGGGACCCGGACGAGGCGGGCAACGGGCGCGTCAGCTACTCGCTGTGGGAGGGCGGCGCGGGCGCGCTGTCGCCGTCGTCGTGGTCGGGGGCGGCGGGCGGCGGGTGGCGGCCGGCGTCGAGCTACGTGTCGGTGGACGCGGAGAGCGGGCGCGTGTGGGCGCTGCAGCCCTTGGACTACGAGGAGCTGCAGGTGCTGCAGTTCGAGGTGCGCGCGGTGGACGCGGGCGAGCCGCCGCTGAGCGGCAACGCCACGGTGCAGCTGTTCGTGCTGGACGAGAACGACAACGCGCCGGCGCTGCTGCCGCCGCCCGCGGGCTCGGCGGCCGAGGCGGGCGGCGCGGCGGCCGAGGCGGCGGCGGCGGGCTGGGGCTCGGGCACGCTGTGGGCGTGGGCGGCGTGGGGGGCGCCGGCGGGCCAGGTGGTGGCCAAGATCCGCGCCGTGGACGCCGACTCGGGCTACAACGCGTGGCTGCGCTACGAGCTGCGGGAGGCGCGGCCCAAGGGCCCGTTCCGCGTGGGGCTCTACAGCGGCGAGGTGAGCACGGCGCGGCCGCTGGACGAGGCGGACGGCGCTCGCCACACGCTGCTCATCGTGGTGCGCGACCACGGCGAGCCGGCGCGCTCGGCCACGGCCACGCTCAGCGTGTCGCTGCTGGAGGCGGCCGAGGCGGCGCTGGCCGCGGCCGCGGGATCGTCGTCGTCGTCGTCGTCGTCGTGGCGGGCGGCGCCGGGCGCCGAGACGGGGCCCAGCGGAGCGAGTGCGGCCACCAACGTGTGGCTGGTGGTGGCCATCTGCGCCGTGTCGAGCCTGTTCCTGCTGGCCGTGGTGCTGTACGCGGCGGCGCGCTGGGCGCCGCGGGCGGCCGTGCTGTCGGCGCCCGGGCCCACCACGCTGGTGTGCGCCAGCGAAGTGGGCAGCTGGTCGTACTCGCAGCGCCACAGCCGCAGCCTGTGCGTGGCGGACGGCGCGGCCAAGAGCGACCTCATGGTTTTCAGCCCCAACTTCCCTCCGCCGCCGCCCGGCGCCGCGCCCAAGGACCCGCAGCCGGAGCCCTCCGCTCTCCTCCACACGGTCAGTGCCGATCCCTTGCTCGCCTTTTCTCTTTCTCTCCCCCCTCTGCCGAGTCTCCCCCGCCCCCTTTGTAGTTCCCTTTTCAGTTTGTACGGTGGCTCCGCCCCCGCGGCCTGCGGGCAGCGTAATTTTGGCTGAATCTTAGAAATCGTATCGGCATCCTTGTATCTGCCGCAGCGCCCTTGCCGGACCCTCCCAGCTGTTCCTGAGCTGGGAAATGTCTTCGGGCATCCCGCAGCAATTGGGGACCGTGGCTGTGGTTTGTTGCTCCGAGTGTGAGTTGTTCTCTCCTGTGTTTGCTCTCCCGCAGACAGCAATCTCTGTCGATTGTGATCGTAGGTGTTTCGAGTTGTAAGCTCTGCAGACAGCGCTTTGTTTTCTGGTTTGTAACATTTTAACCCGAGTTTGCTGAAGGAGGTGAAGTGAGGCACGATGTAGAGGTCCCAATCTCCCAGGTACCATGTACCACTTAATAAAGCTGACTTTACTGACTGCTGATTGTGTTGATATCAGCATTGTCAAATCTCTGCCCTCTTCCTCCTCGGTGCAGGTGACGTGCTGAAAGGTTACAATGGAGGCCTCAAGCTTTTCTTCCTCCCTGGTGTAATTTTTCCACATTGGTTCTCTCTGCAGAATAATTTTAGTTCCCGGGAAGGCTTTACTGGACTTTTCCTGTGTTCTTTTCCCAGGGTGCTGGTTTCCTAGATAGCAACATAAACTGTCTGTGCAGAGGTTGGAAATTCAGGGTCGGTGTAAGAAAAGGAAAATTTTTTTTTCCCATAACCCCCTCCTCCCTCAAATCATTCTATGTACTTTTGTTCATGGCTGGAGATTGACACTTGCCTGTTCTTTCAGTATTTGTATCACCAGTGGCAGATTTGTGAATGATACAGATATATTCTCTAAGAAAACACACAAATATTCCTGTATGGATATTATCCCTTACACTGCTGTGGTCCTCAGCACTTGTTTCTTTCCCTCAGATGAGCTCATGGAATCAATGCTCATTGCCATTAGAGATCTCCTGACACCGCGTCTACAAACAGATATCCAACATTTCAGGGGAGTAGCAGAACTTGCAGGTGATCAGGATTTCCATGCAGAATAGCTGAAGCATTAGGAAACATGAAGGGTCAACTACAGGGAGTCTGCTGAGCACAGCGTGTGTAACATCAGCTGTCAGGGGGCTTGTGCTGTCATTGATGGAATGGTTGCAGACTTGCATTCCCAGGTGGAGAACTGGCATGACGGACACTGGCTTGTTGTGATAGTCTTGGAATATTTGTATCAGGAGCCACCTCCTTTCCAAAGCCCTGGAAAGTTACCAACAAAGAAGAAACTCAACCAACCTAGCAGGCACCAAAATCCCTAATAACAAAACCTGATAATAAAATCTGAAACATGAATTCTCCTCCTTTTTGTTGGGGTGCTTGTCAATGACTGAGTTACTCTATCACAACATGTAATCAATGCCATTGTCATTTGGAGTTATTCTCACATCACACTTCAGAAGGAGTAGAGTGCTGGGTGTGGTCTATATGACACCATCTCTGTGGTTTTTATGGTGCTCCCATTGCTGGCAATATTCTGCCAAAGCTGCAGTGAGGCCTGAGGAGGTAAAGGAGGCAGTGAGGGGTTGCAGAGGTGAATGTGGCTGTGGCATTGTGTAGGCCCTGGCCAGTTCCTCATATCAGGGTTGACCTTGAGAAGTGAGATTTGTCTGATGGAAATGAAAGTCCCTGTCAAGACCTGCACCATGTCATGAGACAGTCCTGTAGGTACCATTTCCTGTGCTGTTACTGTTGCTGACTGCTGATCATGCTGGTATCTCATGTGGTTTGTTATGAAGAACTCTGTACTCTTCTCTGACTCTACTCCATTAGAGAGGTGATGCGAGATGACAATTGTGACTTCACTGTTCTCTCTCCTCATGGTGTAGTTTCTCCCATTTGCTTGGCTCAGCAGAGTCATTGTGAAAGCAGGGAAACTCGGAAACACATTTTCTATGTTCTTTGTCCAAGTATGTTTTTATTCTAGTTACCAGTAGAAAGTGCGCAGGCAGATGAGCGTGATCTGAAGTGTGTTTTCTCTTTTTTTTTGTCTTGGCTTTCTGAAGTGGATTGCAGCTGGATTGTCCAGTGAGGTGGCATAACCATACACTGTTCTATTTTCATCTTATGTTAATGTTTGCATCAAGAGCCACACTCTTAAAAAAACCCTGGAAACCCTCTTTTCAAACAAACAATCAAAAGTTACACAGCCCTAAAAACTCAACCCATACCCAACACCATTTTTTCCTGTGCAGTCGGTATCATTGTTGGCACTGATGTATTTTTCAGAACTTGGGTTGCTCTTTCACTCCATGCTGTCCATGGCCATTGCCTTCAGAGTTGTCCTGACGTCTCCTCTATAAACAGTATTCTCCAAAGTGGGTGATGTTTTCCTCTGAGACTGGGGAAGGCCCAGGAGATGAGGTGAGCATGGCAGTGGTGCTGAGGAGGCCCTGACCATGTCATGATATGGAGTGTGACGTCCCAATCAGTGGGAACTGGAAATCCTTGGGAAGACCATGGGCCGTGTCATAGGAAGACAAGAATGGGAGCTGATATTCTTGTCTTGAGAACACGTCCCAGAGCAGGGAATGGGGGATGCTTAGAGAGAATTACATGTCAGGATGGGCATAGGTTTCCTTCCCAAGATCTATTCCAGGGCTCCTAAAGGTGTGGACTGGAAGGTCTTATGGCTATCGGGTGAATTACATGGTAGTTTAACTCCCATCATGTCCTTTGGGGTTGTGAATATTTCCCACCAGAGACAGTCCCCTGTGCTGCTGCCTGCCTGAGGCAGACCAGGCATGGGTCAAGAGGGTGTGCCATGCAGACTGCTGACTAATTCCTAATGAACTTTCTGATTCCTGTTTTGGACAACCTTTTCCAGGAGTGCAGCACTTCAGCCTCCTGTCCTTGTATGGTGGTGGACATCTAAAGTAGCTTCGACAGCCACAGATCTTTCCGTGGTGGTTTCGTGGTCCTCCTCAGGCTAATTTTTCAGGGCACATGATAATGTGGATGTCATTTTGGGCATTCACCTTCCCATAGTTGTGGACTTGAAACTTTACCCCTGGTAGAAGTGATGTGTCCAGCAGTCACAGGTGGCTGATTCTGGTGTCTGACGTGCACACAAAACCCTGCACAGCAGCCCAGCTGAGGCTCTCTATGGTACAAATTCTCCATCCAGCTGATATTATGGGGTGTGCTTGTGTTTGGCATTTGCTCTCCTTGTCTCCAAGTGCAAACTCCATGTGCACTGGGGTGACACCTGCCACACCTTTATGTGATAAAGTTCTTCAGAAGTCAGTTCTCATGTTCTGTGGTGTTTCCACCAGAGATTGCTGAAGAGGCACAAAGCATGAAGAATACACAGATGAGAAGAATGTGCCAGACAGGGAGGGGCTTGATAACCCTCCAGATGTTCTTTGTGCCAATTGTAGGGGAGGGTGAGGATGTGCAAAGGACATTCTTATAGCAGGTCTTGTGGTGTGGTGAGTGAGAGTCTGCAGGTGGCACAAGGCATGGCCTGGGCATGTGTTGTGATGAGGATGACCTTCAGCAGGGAAGGGTCCTGCCTGAGGGAGATGATCTGTAGAACAGTTTGTGTCCTTGGTGCAGGACTGGAGAATGTGTGCTTAGGTGGAGTTGCCATTCCCCAGGGTGTGAGACAGAGGATTCTAGTAGAAAATGTCAAGGAGAGGCTCCACAGGCATTACTGACCCCTGGGATTTCTCCAGTCCTCCACAAGTTCTGCATATCCTTATGCCCTGCTGTTCCCTTCATGCATTTCAATAGAGTGGAATGGGATTATTTGCCTTTCTTCTCCCTTCTTACCAAACTCTCACGGTCTTGTTTTTCTGTCTCTCCTGTTACCAATGTGTTGGTAATACCACATACTATGAGATACTGAGTTTTGGCAGCTGTCCCGTTGCAAACATGTGGGTAATTTTCTATCAGTGTGTAGGATGACTTTTCCATGCTCCTGAGCTGATGTTGATGTTGAGACAATGTCCTTCCTCAGCTTTGTGGTGCCCGTCCCCCACGATAGGAGTGCGTTCTGCTTTGCCCAATGATTTCAAGGCTTTTCTAGAATTCATGTCATTATTTTCTATCCGTTGTTCCCAATGGTCGCTGTTAGTGTTAGAATCAGTTTTGTGCTCTGGAAATTCTTCATTTGTGAAGAAGCAAGCAGTGATGTTACAGGTAAGTCCCTTCTGGCTGAAGAAGATGAGTCTGAGAGACAGCTGTACCTTTATGCCTGTTTAGTTGTGGTGTCTTCATCTTGGATGGACCAAATGTGTCTGGACGGGAGTTGGACTCAACAATCCTTGTGACTTCCTTGCCACTTGAAATAGTCTAGAATTGCCAGGCTGGACCACAGTCTGCTCTCATTTCTTTCCTGCTTCTTGCAGCATGGTTTGGGCAGTTGGCAGCAAGCACAGATGGAGGAGGGCCTCGAATGTATTCCTCAGAATAGATGTGTTGGGAGTGGAGGGCACGTTGTCAGGGAAAATGCCGTGGGTTTAGGTTGGTGTGTATTTCTGGGTGGATCATGGTGTTGAGTGAGAGGTATTCCTTGGGGGCCAATGCCTCTGAGTATGGAAGTTGTTGCTGTGTTTTTCTGGCAGAGCTTACCTGCCTGAGAAGAGAAGCAAGAGCTTGTCATTCATCAAGCAGGTGGAAAATGAGTTAGGAAGAACAGCTCCTCATTGAAATACGTGAAGAATTCTTAGGAACTGTGGTTGCACTGTGCATTTTCAGTGTTAGTAGCATAATGGTATGCTGGGCTGGGATGCATTTGAGTTCCAAAGGGAGAGAATTCATGGAATGTTTGTGGTTATTGCAGCCTGTTTGCACTGATGTCGAGGAACTTGGGGATTGCTCTTCTGATTCCAAGGGAGGTGTATTCTTTTTCTGGTGTAGTACAGCTGTTCTTCGTCCTGTTATTGCCTTGCTGTGTTATTTGCTGGTCCAGGAGGGGACTGGAGTGTGAGGAGTGTGGCTTTGCTGGTGATGGGGAGGGAAGGGGAGAGGGGGTGTAGGGACAATCTCTGTACTTGGCTTTTTCTGGAGGAAATCAGGACAGTGGTTCCTCATCAGGAGGCCTGCAAGGTCCCCATGAGCACTCCCATCAAAGGGAGGATCTCTGATGCAGGAAGGGGATGATGTAGACATTTAGAAATCATTTTTTTTAGAAAACATTTTGGTAAAGGGACAATAAAAAGTATGGATGCAGAAGAGAAGAGGAATCAAGGATGGTAGTGTGAGGCATGAAAGAAAAAGTAAGGGAAAGAAAAGAAAGGTAAGTGAAGGAGTAAAGGAAGAGGAAGGCAAAGTTATCTCTGCAAGTAAAAAATCTTGCAAGGAAGAAAGAGAGCAAAAAGGAAAGAAGGGATGACAGAGGAGATTATAGGGACACACCAACATTATCTTTACATGCTCTGTGCAGTCGAGGACCTCTGTATCCTCAGTACTGAGGAACGCTGTGCAAGCCTCGATGAGAAGTGATGAGGAACAGGAATCAGAGGTTTTGTGTAATGGTGTGGCTGCACTCCGTGGTGAGAATGATGTAGTCATGTAGAAAATACTGTATTAAATGAGAAAGAGAGTAAGAAAAGTGGAAAGAAAAGACAGTGGGGGAAGGACAAAGAATAGGAAAGATAAAGAGAAGTGAAAAAAACCAATGGAATCATGAAAAAGCACGGGAGAGAAAAGGAAAAAAGGAAATATGAATAATTATATGAGTGTGCTTGCGTGCAGCAATTTTATCTCTGTACACAAAAAGAAGGGATGAGATGGGGGGAGAGAGAGAAAAAAACAAAGGAATGAAAGAAGTTAGGTTAGAAAGATGAGAAATCACGAGCGGGTAAGTGAAGGACTTTACCTGGATAAATCGACGCTCTCTTCTAACGCTGGGTGAAGTTGGTCTCCTGTGATCTCCCATTCGCTGCTGTCCCGAGCGAAGGAGATGATGCCCCGTAATTCGAGCTCCTGGCTCCGTCATTGAGTGCCACGATCGCGGCGTCTGAGGTTAGCGGCAGCATGGCAGCAGAGTTATGAAAGAGACGGATGGAAATAAAAGGGAGAGGACAGTAAAAAATGAACATGCTGGGCAAGAAAGAAGAAGATAAAGAAGTAGGAAGCAAAGTAGAAGAAAAAAGAAGGAGATGGAGGCGGAAAAAGAAAGGCCGAAAGAAAAGAAAAAGATAAAAAAAAATTTTAAAAATTAAAAACAGAGAACTGAAAGATAAAAGAAGAGAGATGGAAAAAGCAGAATAAAGGAAAAAAGGAACATGAGGAAGCACGTTGCAAAAAAGAAAACAAAAAAAAAAAACCAAAAAAAAAAATAGATACAGAGATGGAAGCGAGCAGGACACGGCAGAGAAGATGGCCATGACGGGCGGAGGCGCTGGCGCTGTGCGGAGCGTGCGGGGCGGCGGAGCACCGCACGGTGTCGCTGCAGGCTCAGGAACGGCGTGCGGGCGGCTCCGCCCCGGTGCGGCGGAGAGCCCGGCTGTGAGCGCGGGGGGGCGGCGCGGGCCGGGCAGCAGAGCCGCTGCGTGCGGGCGGCGGCGGGAGCCGTGCGGGGCCCGTGCCGGGGCCGGCACCAACTGCGGCCACAGCGGCCACAGCGGCGGCGGCGGCAGCGATGGGCTCGCGTTGGTGCGCGGCGCTGCTGCGGGTGCTGGTGCTGCAGGCGGCCTGGGCGCTGGCGGGCGGGCAGGTGCGGTACTCGGTGGCGGAGGAAGCCAAGGCCGGCACGGTGGTGGGCCGTCTTTCGCAGGACCTGGGGCTGGAGGCGGGCGAGGCGGAGGCGCGGCGGCTGCGGCTGGTGGCGCAGGGCCGGCGGGCGAGCGTGGAGCTGAGCGGGGCGAGCGGCGCGCTGCTGGTGAACTCGCGGCTCGACCGGGAGGAGCTGTGCGGCAAGAGCGCGCCGTGCGCGCTGCGCCTGGAGGTGCTGCTGGAGCGGCCGCTGCGCGTCTTCCATGTGGAGCTGGAGGTCACCGACATCAACGACAATGCCCCCATCTTCCCCGCCGCACGAAAAAACCTCAGCATCGCGGAATTGTCTGTGCCGGGATCTCGTTTCCCGCTGGAGGGCGCGTCGGATGCGGATATCGGAGCGAATGCGCAGCTCTCCTACACTCTCAGCCCCAGCGAGCATTTCTCTCTAGATTTGCACCGCAGTGAGGAATACCGAGAATCCCTGTTTCTGGTACTCACGAAATCTCTGGACCGCGAGACGATTCCCGTGCACCGGTTGGTGCTGACGGCGAGTGACGGGGGCCGGCCGTCTCTGACGGGGACAATGGAGCTGGAGATCTCCGTGCTGGATGCGAACGACAACGCGCCCCAGTTCAACCAGTCCGTGTATAAAGTGCAGCTGCTGGAGAACGCTACAGAGGGAACTCTTGTGGCGAGAGTGAACGCCACGGATCCGGATTTGGGAAGTAATAGCGAAGTGACATATAGTGTGAGCAGTACTTTTCCTGAAAAGGGGATAAACATTTTCCTTTTAAATGCGAGGACGGGTGAAATTCATCTGGCAGGCACCGTGGACTATGAGGACATTCGTTCGTATGAGATACAAATCGAAGCGACAGATAAGGGGACGCCCTCGCTATCGGGTCACTGCAAGGTGGTGCTGGAGGTGCTGGATGTGAACGACAACGCGCCGGAGGTGCGGGTGACGTCGCTGTCGGTGCCGGTGGCGGAGGACGCGGCGGTGGGGACGGTGGTGGCGGTGCTGAGCGTGTCGGACCGGGACTCGGGGGCGAACGGGCGCGTGCGGTGCTGGGTGTGGCCGGCGTCGCCGTTCGGTGTGGAGGCGACGTTCTCGGGCTCGTACTCGCTGGTGCTGCGCGAGGCGCTGGACCGGGAGCGGGTGTCGGAGTACGAGGTGGAGGTGCGTGCGGAGGACGGCGGGGCGCCGGCGCTGCGCGCCAGCCGCGGGCTGCGGGTGCCCGTGTCGGACGTGAACGACAACGCGCCGGCGTTCGCGCAGGCCGTGTACACGGTGCTGGCGCGGGAGAACAACGCGGCGGGCGCCGAGCTGGCGCGGCTGTGGGCGCGGGACCCGGACGAGGCGGGCAACGGGCGCGTCAGCTACTCGCTGTGGGAGGGCGGCGCGGGCGCGCTGTCGCCGTCGTCGTGGTCGGGGGCGGCGGGCGGCGGGTGGCGGCCGGCGTCGAGCTACGTGTCGGTGGACGCGGAGAGCGGGCGCGTGTGGGCGCTGCAGCCCTTGGACTACGAGGAGCTGCAGGTGCTGCAGTTCGAGGTGCGCGCGGTGGACGCGGGCGAGCCGCCGCTGAGCGGCAACGCCACGGTGCAGCTGTTCGTGCTGGACGAGAACGACAACGCGCCGGCGCTGCTGCCGCCGCCCGCGGGCTCGGCGGCCGAGGCGGGCGGCGCGGCGGCCGAGGCGGCGGCGGCGGGCTGGGGCTCGGGCACGCTGTGGGCGTGGGCGGCGTGGGGGGCGCCGGCGGGCCAGGTGGTGGCCAAGATCCGCGCCGTGGACGCCGACTCGGGCTACAACGCGTGGCTGCGCTACGAGCTGCGGGAGGCGCGGCCCAAGGGCCCGTTCCGCGTGGGGCTCTACAGCGGCGAGGTGAGCACGGCGCGGCCGCTGGACGAGGCGGACGGCGCTCGCCACACGCTGCTCATCGTGGTGCGCGACCACGGCGAGCCGGCGCGCTCGGCCACGGCCACGCTCAGCGTGTCGCTGCTGGAGGCGGCCGAGGCGGCGCTGGCCGCGGCCGCGGGATCGTCGTCGTCGTCGTCGTCGTGGCGGGCGGCGCCGGGCGCCGAGACGGGGCCCGGCGGAGCGAGTGCGGCCACCAACGTGTGGCTGGTGGTGGCCATCTGCGCCGTGTCGAGCCTGTTCCTGCTGGCCGTGGTGCTGTACGCGGCGGCGCGCTGGGCGCCGCGGGCGGCCGTGCTGTCGGCGCCCGGGCCCACCACGCTGGTGTGCGCCAGCGAAGTGGGCAGCTGGTCGTACTCGCAGCGCCACAGCCGCAGCCTGTGCGTGGCGGACGGCGCGGCCAAGAGCGACCTCATGGTTTTCAGCCCCAACTTCCCTCCGCCGCCGCCCGGCGCCGCGCCCAAGGACCCGCAGCCGGAGCCCTCCGCTCTCCTCCACACGGTCAGTGCCGCTTCCTTTGCTCATCTCTACTCCTTCTCTCCCTCTTCTGCCCTCTCTGTTCTGTGCCCTGAGCAGTCACTCCTGGGATCCAGGCCAATTGCCGCGACCGGGGGGCGGTGGGTGCTTGACGGGTGCTTAACGATATCATTAACACCTTTTGATCTTCCCTTTGGGGAATATCGAATTATTGCAGCACCCCGGAACAGTTATGGTCCGCAGCTGCAGTTTGTACTCTAGGTTTGAGTTCTTCTGTCCTAGGACGAAATCACTGCCGATTGTGATGAGAGGTGCCCCAGGTGTTGTCTCTGGAAGCAGTCTTGCCTGGCAGTGTGTAGGATTTCCACCTGAGCTTGCTGAAGGATCGAAAAAATGTAGATTCTGATGCTGGCAATCCCCAGGCAGTGTGTATTGCATTATTGCCTTAGGTAACGACTGACCGTGCTGGTATTAGTCTGGTTTCTTAAGGAAACCTGTTATCCTCTAGTTCTGGTCATTTGAAGATCTGATACGAGGTGATAATTGTGTTTTCATAGACAAACAAAATGTTCTCCATTTTCTTTCTACACCAGACTCGTTGAGAAAGTAGGGGAGATGTGACTAACATTTCCATGTTTCCATGATCTTTTCCCAGATATTATGTTGCTTTAATTAGTAGCATAAATTGCAAGGCCAGAGGAGTATGGTCCTAGGAAGGTGTGACAAGCAAGAAAGTTTTTCTTTTCCTGCTGCTCCTGTTCCCCATGTTGTAGGTTGGTGATCCTGGCCTGAGAAATATCATGAAATACACTGGCCTGTTTTGATATTCTTTCAAAATTTGCATCTATGGTGACATCATTTCAAAAGCCCTGGAAATCTCTTCTGTAACCAAGAAACAAAATAACAATCCCAAAAATCAAAGAACCACCATTTCCCACCAAGCCTTAAATAAAAATCCCCTGCATAGTAACTATCATGTATTAGACTTGTGTTCTTGCCACCACTTCATGTTTTTTCTCAGACCGTGACATCCATGACGTGACCATGTAGAGCTGTCCCAATGACACCTTTAGGAAGAGATTTGCTCCCAGATCTGCCATGTTTCCATCTGAGACAGCTGAAGCACTACAAAACATGAGATGTTAGCATCAGAGGTTCTGCTGTACACTGCACTGATGATGCTGTCGCTGAGTGTTTTCTGGTGCAATCATTGCTGAGAAGGATAAGCAAAAACCATGTTGAGCCTTGAGACAGGAAAGACAACTGTGGTCTGTGACAACTGAGTAGGGCCTGGCCATTTCCTTATCTGGAGGGTGACACTGAGAAAAGGGAAAACATGTTTTTGAGGATGCTGCAAATCCATGGGAAAGCCGTGGGTCATGATGTAAGAAAAGAACAGGAGATTATACATTTGTCTTGAGAACACATCTCCGAGTGGAGAGTGGATGATGCCTAAAGGAAAGTGTGAGGCAGGATGGAACAGAATGCTCTTGCCAAGGATCATTTCCCAGATCTTAAGGATCTGGAGTCGGATGCCTTCCTGATCATGAGACAGTGTGTGATACTGAAACACTCACAAATGTTCCTTTGAGGTTCTCAATATCTTTGATCAGAGATAGGCCCTTGTCCTGCTGTCTGCCTGGTGTGGGCCATGCATTGGTAAGAGCTGGTGAGAT
The DNA here is from genome assembly GCF_021018805.1 of Prinia subflava. Classification (NCBI taxonomy): domain Eukaryota; kingdom Metazoa; phylum Chordata; class Aves; order Passeriformes; family Cisticolidae; genus Prinia; species Prinia subflava. The sequence goes on along the minus strand of NC_086262.1, from coordinate 2,542,071 downwards.
GGAGAGTGCTGAAAGTTTCCTGATTTACTGCTTGTTTCAGAAATGGTGTTGTGGAAGGGGAACGCTTCAAGCTGCTGTGCTGGTGTAGTGGTGGGCATCCATAGTCGTTTTCACAACCACTGGTGTTTCCACAATGGTCTCTTGCTGCTCCTCAGCTGGGATTTATGAGGACACGTGATGAGGCTGTAGTCTTTATGTGCTCAATTCCCGCTGCTTGTGCACTGCACAGGTGGCCTCAGGAGAGATGACTTTTCCTGATGTCACACACGGCTCCTTCTGGTATTTGCAGGTACTGCAAACCTGCACTGCAGCCCCGCTCTGGTTTCATGTGGTACAAATTCTCCCACTCAATTGACCTTGTGAGTGCTCTTGTGCTTTGGTATTTGCTGTGGCTCTCTTGGTAATATAAACATGTGTGGACTGTGATCAGAGCTGTCACAATTCTTAATTACAGAATCTTCATGAGCTCTAAATGCATCTTTGTGGTATTTCCAGGTGAAATTGCTGAAAAGGAGCAAAGCATTGGTGGTGAACAGGCAGCTGGGGAGAGCCTGCCAGATGCTGTTTGGCTTTGCCACCCTCAGTATGTTCTCGACGTCAATCATGAGGGACAGTGAGGATGTACAAAGAATTGAATCACATGCAGAGCAGAGTTTACAGCTGGGCCATATTGCTGGGTTCCAGCAAAGTTTGTTATTTTGGCAGTGATCCTGCATGTGGCACTAAATAGGGCCTGGACTGATGCTGTGGGGAGAGGGAGTTTGAGTGAGGAAGTGTGTTGCCTAAGGAAAATGTGGATACTGGGTAGAACACAATCTATGTCATTGGGGAGGAGTTATAGAGATCTCATTTCACATGGCATGGGATAAAAAATATAAGTAGCAAACCTTGAGGAAAGGCCCATGTGCATAGGGCTGCTCTCCTGGGATCCTGTCAGGACCCTCAGTAGTTCTTTGTATTCTTGTGCTCTCTCGTTCCCTGTGACATTGCTGCTTGTGACATTACCTGCCATACATGCCTAACACTGCTTGTATTTTGTGTGGGACGTTGTTGGTCAAAGAGGTTTTTCAAATTTGTATCATCACACCGGCCTTCTTGGAACATTGCCTCGGTTCTTTCTCTGGTCTTGGTCTTGCTAGGGAGTGGAAGTTCGTGGTAGCATTAAGGGACACCATCCCTTAAAACCAATACTCCTGGTCCTGGAGTTTCTTTTTCTGAAAAAGCAACCAGCGATGCTACAGGTGAGTTGCTTGTACCTGAAGAGGCTGTGTGTGAGAGGCAAATGCACTTTGGTTCCTGTTCAGCTGTGGTATCTTCATATGGGATCGACTGAATGTTGCCTGGGTTGAAATGCCTGCAGGTTTGGAGCACCACTGCCTGCTCTCATTGCTTTCCTGTTGCTGCCTGGCACAGGGTGAGCACATGGAAGCAAAGACAGAAGTAGAAGTGACATTAATTCATTTTTGGGGGTAGATGTTGTTGGGCATGCAGCAGATATTCTCAGTGGCAGTGTTGTGGTGTTACATTTGTGGCTTTGGGTTGGATTTGCAGGTGGAACATGAGTCAGGAGGAAGAGCTCTTCATAGAAGCGTACGAGGACTGCGCAGTAGTTGGGATGTCATTGTGCTTTTGTGACGTTGGAGGATCATTGTGCTGGGCTGTGATGGGTCTGAGTTCCCGAATGAGGGACTCGTCCGTCTTGTTTGGGGTCTTTGGAGACTCCTTCATCAGATGCCTCAACAGCTGTTTGTCTGACTTTTGTGTCAGAGGGCGGTGGGACCTGTTCCGACGTAGCAGAGCTGTTCTTTGCCATCTGACTGCGTTGCTATTGCAGGTCCTTGGGAGGATTGGAGGATGAAGAGTGTGGCCTTTATCCTAAAGGGAGGGGAATTTGCAGGTGTGTGGGCGAGAGATAAGCAGAAATGTTGTTCGTTGTTGCTCGTCAGGGATAGGAGGTGGTAGGGAAGAGAAATGAGAACTCTGGCCCAAGAACATATCTGTAGCTTGTGGCAGGGGCACTGTACATACATATCTTTAACATATTTTGTTGAAGGAAAAAATGAACAAAAGTTACACGGATGGAAGCAGAAAATACAGAAGGCAATGTAAAGGTGAGGAAAGAAAGCAAAGAGAAGGGAAGAGAGAGAGGAAGAGGAAGGGGCAAAAAATAACAGGGGTAACTAGGAAAGAAAAGACAGGAAAACAAAACAAGGAAAGAGAGACAACAGAAAGTCAAAAAATAAAATGCAAACGGAAGTAAGAAGAACATTTAAAAGAAAGTAAGGAGCCTATGCAGGTAAAAATAAAGCCAGAACTAAAGAAAGGGAGAAAAGTACAGAATAGAAAATGAAAAACGACGATACAGGAGATGACCACAAGGCAACTACCTCTGCCGACAGAGTTGGAGTTGGTACCTAACAAGACTCCATCATGGCCATAGCATCGGGTTCCGGCGCTGATGACTCCGGCTTTGATGATCAGTGCCGCGGCGACAGAGGCAACTGACGACGTCAGCAGTGCGGCTAAAGAATAGTGGAGGATGGAAAAAGAAGAAAAAGGGAGTAAAAAATGAGGAACGACAGCACAATGACGAAGAAGAAGAAGAAAAAGAAGACGGAGAAGGAAAAAAGAGAAGAATAGAAAGACGGGGGGAAAGTAGGAAAGAGAAGGGGAAAAAAACATGATTAAAGAAAGGGAATTGAATGCAAAAGGCAGTATGATCTAAGCAGGACGACGGAAGAAAAAGATCTGAGGAATTTTTGTAGAGAAAGAGCGAGCGTTAAGAAAAATAAATAAGAAAAAGGAAGAGAATCATGGTAGGAAAAACAGCAGAGGAGATGGCCATGACGGGCGGAGGCGCTGGCGCTGTGCGGAGCGTGTGGGGCGGCGGAGCAGCGCACGGTGTCGCTGCAGGCTCAGGAACGGCGTGCGGGCGGCTCCGCCCCGGTGCGGCGGAGAGCCCGGCTGTGAGCGCGGGGGGGCGGCGCGGGCCGGGCAGCAGAGCCGCTGCGTGCGGGCGGCGGCGGGAGCCGTGCGGGGCCCGTGCCGGGGCCGGCACCAACAGCGGCCACAGCGGCCACAGCGGCGGCGGCGACGGCGGCAGCGATGGGCTCGCGTTGGTGCGCGGCGCTGCTGCGGGTGCTGGTGCTGCAGGCGGCCTGGGCGCTGGCGGGCGGGCAGGTGCGGTACTCGGTGGCGGAGGAAGCCAAGGCCGGCACGGTGGTGGGCCGTCTTTCGCAGGACCTGGGGCTGGAGGCGGGCGAGGCGGAGGCGCGGCGGCTGCGGCTGGTGGCGCAGGGCCGGCGGGCGAGCGTGGAGCTGAGCGGGGCGAGCGGCGCGCTGCTGGTGAGCTCGCGGCTCGACCGGGAGGAGCTGTGCGGCAAGAGCGCGCCGTGCGCGCTGCGCCTGGAGGTGCTGCTGGAGCGGCCGCTGCGCGTCTTCCATGTGGAGCTGGAGGTCACCGACATCAACGACAATGCTCCCATCTTCCCCGCCGCCCGAAAAAAACTCAGATTATCGGAGAACACCCCTCCCGAGACTCGTTTCCCGCTGGAGGGCGCGTCGGATGCGGATATCGGAGCGAATGCGCAGCTCTCCTACACACTGAGCCCCAGCGAGCATTTCTCTCTGGATTTACAAAAATCGAATGATGAACCTGAACTCGTTTTAACGAAATCTCTGGACCGCGAGACGATTCCAGTTCACCGGCTGGTGCTGACGGCGAGTGACGGGGGCCGGCCGTCTCTGACAGGGACAATGGAGCTGGAGATCTCGGTGGTGGATGTGAACGACAACGCGCCCCAGTTCAACCAGTCCGTGTATAAAGTGCAGCTGCCGGAGAACGCTACAGAGGGGACGCTGGTGACGAGGGTGAATGCCACGGATGCGGACGAGGGAATTAGCAGTGAGGTGACCTATGCCGTGACGAACGTCAATCCTGCTAGTGGAAAAGATGTAATTTCTGTCAATCCGAATACCGGGGAGATTCATCTCACGGGTGCTCTAGACTTCGAGGAAGTCAAAGTATTTAATTTTCGTATTGAGGCCACAGACAAAGGGACACCCCCACTGTCGGGTCACTGCAAGGTGGTGCTGGAGGTGCTGGACGTGAACGACAACGCGCCGGAGGTGCGGGTGACGTCGCTGTCGGTGCCGGTGGCGGAGGACGCGGCGGTGGGGACGGTGGTGGCGGTGCTGAGCGTGTCGGACCGGGACTCGGGGGCGAACGGGCGCGTGCGGTGCTGGGTGTGGCCGGCGTCGCCGTTCGGTGTGGAGGCGACGTTCTCGGGCTCGTACTCGCTGGTGCTGCGCGAGGCGCTGGACCGGGAGCGGGTGTCGGAGTACGAGGTGGAGGTGCGTGCGGAGGACGGCGGGGCGCCGGCGCTGCGCGCCAGCCGCGGGCTGCGGGTGCCCGTGTCGGACGTGAACGACAACGCGCCGGCGTTCGCGCAGGCCGTGTACACGGTGCTGGCGCGGGAGAACAACGCGGCGGGCGCCGAGCTGGCGCGGCTGTGGGCGCGGGACCCGGACGAGGCGGGCAACGGGCGCGTCAGCTACTCGCTGTGGGAGGGCGGCGCGGGCGCGCTGTCGCCGTCGTCGTGGTCGGGGGCGGCGGGCGGCGGGTGGCGGCCGGCGTCGAGCTACGTGTCGGTGGACGCGGAGAGCGGGCGCGTGTGGGCGCTGCAGCCCTTGGACTACGAGGAGCTGCAGGTGCTGCAGTTCGAGGTGCGCGCGGTGGACGCGGGCGAGCCGCCGCTGAGCGGCAACGCCACGGTGCAGCTGTTCGTGCTGGACGAGAACGACAACGCGCCGGCGCTGCTGCCGCCGCCCGCGGGCTCGGCGGCCGAGGCGGGCGGCGCGGCGGCCGAGGCGGCGGCGGCGGGCTGGGGCTCGGGCACGCTGTGGGCGTGGGCGGCGTGGGGGGCGCCGGCGGGCCAGGTGGTGGCCAAGATCCGCGCCGTGGACGCCGACTCGGGCTACAACGCGTGGCTGCGCTACGAGCTGCGGGAGGCGCGGCCCAAGGGCCCGTTCCGCGTGGGGCTCTACAGCGGCGAGGTGAGCACGGCGCGGCCGCTGGACGAGGCGGACGGCGCTCGCCACACGCTGCTCATCGTGGTGCGCGACCACGGCGAGCCGGCGCGCTCGGCCACGGCCACGCTCAGCGTGTCGCTGCTGGAGGCGGCCGAGGCGGCGCTGGCCGCGGCCGCGGGATCGTCGTCGTCGTCGTCGTCGTCGTGGCGGGCGGCGCCGGGCGCCGAGACGGGGCCCAGCGGAGCGAGTGCGGCCACCAACGTGTGGCTGGTGGTGGCCATCTGCGCCGTGTCGAGCCTGTTCCTGCTGGCCGTGGTGCTGTACGCGGCGGCGCGCTGGGCGCCGCGGGCGGCCGTGCTGTCGGCGCCCGGGCCCACCACGCTGGTGTGCGCCAGCGAAGTGGGCAGCTGGTCGTACTCGCAGCGCCACAGCCGCAGCCTGTGCGTGGCGGACGGCGCGGCCAAGAGCGACCTCATGGTTTTCAGCCCCAACTTCCCTCCGCCGCCGCCTGGCGCCGCGCCCAAGGACCCGCAGCCGGAGCCCTCCGCTCTCCTCCACACGGTCAGTGCAGATCCCTCCCTCGCCTTTTCTCTTTCTCTCCCCACTCTGCCGAGTGTCCCCCGCCCCCTTTGCAGTTCCTGCTTTTACCGTGATTCCGCCCCCGCGGCCTGAGGGCAGCGTAATTTTGGCTGGATCTTAGAAATCGTATCGGCATCCTTGTATCTGCCTCAGCGCCCTTGCCGGACCCTCCCAGGTGTTCCTGAGCTGGGAAATGTCTTCGGGCATCCCGCAGCAATTGGGGACCGTGGCTGTGGTTTGTTGCTCCGAGTGCGAGTTGTTCTCTCCTGTGTTTGCTCTCCCGCACACAGCAATCTCTGTCGATTGTGATCAGAGGTGCTCCGAGGTGTCAGCTCTGCAGACAAAGCTTTCTCTTGCTGATTTGTAGCATTTTAACCCGAGTTTGCTGAGGGAGGTGAAGGCAGGCACGAGGTAGAGGTCACAATCTCCCAGGCACCATGTACCATTAATTGACTTTACTGACTGCTGATTGTGCTGATATCAGCATTGTCAGAAACTCTGCCCTCTTCCTCCTCAGTGCATGTGTCGTGCTGAAAGATTACAATGGAGGCCTCAAGGTTTTCTTCCTCCCTGGTGTACCTTTCCTCCATTGATTCTCCCAGCAGACTGATTATGGTACCCGGGAATGCTTTATTGGTCTTTTCTTGTGTCGTTTTCCCAGGGTGTTGGTTTTCTAGCTAGCAACATAAACTGTCTATGCAGAGGCTGGAAATTCAGGGTTGGTGTAAGAAAAGGAAATTTTTTTCCACAGCCACTTTCCCCCCTCAAAATCATTCTATGTACTTTTGTTCATGGCTGGAGATTGACACTTGCCTGTCACAATGTTCTTTCAATATTTGTATCACCAGTGGCAGAATTGTGAATTATCTAGAAACATTCTCTTAAAATCCACACAAATATTCCTGTATGGATATTATCCCTTACATTGCTGTGGCCATCAGCACTTGTTTCTTTCCATCAGATGAGCTCATGGAATCAACGCTCATTGTCATTAGAGATCTCCTGACACCGTGTCTACAAACAGATGTCCAACATCTCAGGAGAGTAACAGAACTTGCAGGTGATCAGGATTTCCATGCAGAGTAGCTGAAGCAGTAGGAAACATGAAGGGTCAACTACAGGGAGTCTGCTGAGCACAGCGTGTGCAATATCAGCTGTCAGGGGGTTTGTGCTGTCATTGATGGAATGGTTGCAGACTTGCATTCCTGGGTGGGGACGGACACTGGCTTGTTGTGATATTTTTGGAATATCTAATTACAAGACCTGATAATAAAACCTCAAACATGAATTCTCCTCCTTTGTTTTGGGGTGATTGTCAATGATTGAGTTACTCTATCACAACATGTAATCAATGCCATTGTCATTTGGAGTTATTCTCACATCACACTTCAGAGGGAGTAGTGCTGGGTGTGGTCTATATGATACCATCTCTGTGGTTTTTATGGTGCTCCCATTGCTGGCAATATTCTGCCAAAGCTGCAGTGAGGCCTGAGGAGGTAAAGGAGGCAGTGAGGGGTTGCAGAGGTGAATGTGGCTGTGGCATTGTGTAGGCCCTGGCCAGTTCCTCATATCAGGGTTGACCTTGAGAAGTGAGATTTGTCTGATGGAACTGGAAGTCCCTGGCAAGACCTGCACCATGTCATGAGACAGTCCTGTAGGTACCATTTCCTGTGCTGTTACTGTTGCTGACTGCTGATCATGCTGGTATTCCATGTGGTTTCTTATGAAGAACTCTGTACTGTTGTCTGACTCTCCTCCATTCGAGAGGTCGTGTGAGATGACAATTATGACTTCATTGTTCTCTCTTCTCATGGTGTAGTTTTTCCCATTTGCTTGGCTCACCAGAGTCATTGTGAAAGCAGGGAAGTTCTTAAACAAAATTTTCTGTGTTCTTTCTCCATGTATGTTTTTATTCTAGTTACCAGTAGAAAGTGTGCAGGCAGAGGAGCATGATCTGAAGTGTGTTTTCCCTTTTTTTTTATTGTCTTGGCTTTCTAAAGTGGATTGCAGCTGGATTGCAGTGAGGTGGCATGAAAGTACACTGTTCTGTTTCCATGTCAATATTTGCACCAAAGCCAGACCCTTAAAACATCATTGGAAACCCTCTTTTCTAACAAACAAACAAACAAAAGGTCCACAGCCCTAAAAACTCAACCCATACCCAACACCACCTTTTCCTGTGCAGTCGGTATCATTGTTGGCACTGATGTATTTTTCAGCACTTGGGTTGCTCTTTCACCCCATGCTGTCCATGGCCATTGCCTTTAGAGTTGTCCTGACATCTCCTCTATAAACAGTATTCTCCAAAGTGGGTGATGTTTCCTTCTGAGACTGGGGAAGGCCCAGGAGATGAGGTGAGCCTGGCAGTGGTGCTGAGGAGGCCCTGACCATGTCATGATATGGAGTGTGACCTCCCAGTCAGTGGGAACTGGAAATCCTTGGGAAGACCATGGGTCATGTCATAAGAAGACAAGAATGGGAGCTGATGTTCTTGTCTTGAGAACACGTACCAGAGTAGGGAATGGGGGGTGTCTAGAGAGAAACACGAGTCAGGATGGGCACAGGTTTCCTTCGCAAGATCCATTCCTGGGCTCCTAAAGGTATGGAGTTGATGGTCTTGAGTGTATTGGGTGAATTCTGTGGTAGTTTAACTCCCATCATGTCCTTTGGGGTTATGAATATTTCCCACCAGAGACAGTCCCCTGTGCTGCTGCCTGCCTGAGGCAGACCAGGCATGGGTCAAGAGGGTGTGCCATGCAGACTGCTGACTAGTTCCCAATGAACTTTTTGATTCCTGTTTTGGACAACCTTTTCCAGGAGTGTAGCCCTTCAGCCTCCTGTCCTTGTATGGTGGTGGACATCTATAGTAGCTTCTACAGTCGCAGATCTTCCCATGGTGGTACTTTGGTCCTCCTCAGGCTAATTTTTCAGGGCACATGATAATGTGGATGTCATTTTGGGCATTCACCTTCCCATAGTTGTGGACTTGAAACTTTACCCCTGGTAGAAGTGATGTGTCCTGCAGTCACAGGTGGCTGATTCTGGTGTCTGACGTGCACACAAAACCCTGCACAGCAGCCCAGCTGAGGCTCTCTATGGTACAAATTCTCCATCCAGCTGATATTATGGGGTGTGCTTGTGTTTGGCATTTGCTCTCCTTGTCTCCAAGTGCAAACTCCATGTGCACTGGGGTGACACCTGCCACGCCTTTATGTGATAAAGTTCTTCAGAAGTCAGTTCTCATGTTCTGTGGTGTTTCCACCTGAGACTGCTGAAAAGGCATCAAGCATGAAGAATACACAGATGAGAAGAATGTGCCAGACAGGGAGGGGCTTGATAACCCTCCAGATGTTCTTTGTGCTAATTGTGAGGGAGGATGAGGATGTGTAAAGGACATTCTTATAGCAGGATTTGTGGTGTGGTGACTGAGATTCTGCAGGTGGCACAAGGCATGGCCTGGGCATGTGTTGGGATGAGGATGACCTTCAGCAGGGAAGGGTCTTGCCTGAGGGAGATGATCTGTAGAACAGTCTGTGTCCTTGTTGCAGGACTGGAGAATGTGTGCTTAGGTGGAGTTGCCATTCCCCAGGGTGTGAGACAGAGGATTCTAGTAGAAAATGTCAAGGAGAGGCTCCACAGGCATTACTGATACCTGGGATTTCTCCAGTCCTCCACAAGTTCTGCATATCTGTATGCCCTGCTGTTCCCTTCATGCATTTCAATGCAGTGGAATGGGATTATTTGCCTTTCTTCTCCCTTCTTACCAAGCTCTCACGGTCTTGTTTTTCTGTCTCTCCTGTTACCAATGTGTTGGTAATACCAGATACTATGAGATACTGAGTTTTGGCAGCTGTCCCGTTGCAAACATGTGGGTAATTTTCTACCAGTGTGTAGGATGACTTTTCCATGCTCCTGAGCTGATGTTGATGTTGAGACAATGTCCTTCCTCAGCTTTGTGGTGCCCGTCCCCCACGATAGGAGTGCGTTCTGCTTTGCCCAATGATTTCAAGGCTTTTCTAGAATTCATGTCATTATTTTCTATCCGTTGTTCCCAATGGTCTCTGTTAGTGTTAAAACCAGTTTTGTGCTCTGGAAATTCTTCATTTGTGAAGAAGCAAGCAGTGATGTTACAGGTAAGTCCCTTCTGGCTGAAGAAGATGAGTCTGAGAGACAGCTATACCTTTATGCCTGTTTAGTTGTGGTGTCTTCCTCTTGGATGGACCGAATGTGTCTGGACTGGGAGTTGGACTCAACAATCCTTGTGACTTCCTTGCCACTTGAAATAGTCTAGAATTGCCAGGCTGGACCACAGTCTGCTCTCATTTCTTTCCTGCTTCTTGCAGCATGGTTTGGGCAGTTGGCAGCAAGCACAGATGGAGGAGGGCCTCGAATGTATTCCTCAGAATAGATGTGTTGGGAGTGGAGGGCACGTTTTCAGGGAAAATGCCGTGGGTTTAGGTTGGTGTGTATTTCTGGGTGGATCATGGTGTTGAGTGAGAGGTATTCCTTGGGGGCCAGTGCCTCTGAGTATGGAAGTTGTTGGTGTGTTTTTCTGGCAGAGCTTTCCTGTCACCCTGGTTTTGAAGATTTTCTAAGCCTTCTGTAATGTTCTTGATATTGGAGTCAGAATTTTTACTTTTTCGCAGTTTGTAATATAAACAATGGCGATGTTTTCCCGTCTTTCATTGTTTACATAGTTCTAAGTGGGAAGGGAAAGTTGATTAACAGTTGGCTTGAGCAATGTTGTTTGAGAGGTGGAATTCCATCCTCCAATCCACAGGCCCCATAGGAAATGTATAAATTGAGTTTTGTAAATAAACTTGGCCACTTTTCTCCCACTCTGCACACCTGCGTGTCCTGGTGTGGTTCTTTTCCTGTCTTCTGTGACACTCACCTGCCTGAGAGGAGAAGCAAGAGCTTGTCATTCATCAAGCAGGTGGAAAATGAGTTAGGAAGAACAGCTCTTCCTTGAAATACGTGAAGAATTCTTAGGAACTGTGGTTGCACTGTGCATTTTCAGTGTTTGTGGCAGAATGGTGTGGTGGGCTGGGATGCATTTGAGTTCCAAAGGGAGAGAATTCATGGAATGTTTGTGGTTATTGCAGCCTGTTTGCACTGATGTCGAGGAACTAGTGGACTGATGTTCTGATCCTAAGGGAGGTGTATTCTTTTTCTGGTGTAGTACAGCTGTTCTTTGTCATGTTTCTGCCTTGCTGTGTTATTTGCTGGTCCAGGAGGGGACTGGAGTGTGAGGAGTGTGGCTTTGTTCCTGATGGGGAGGGAAGGGGAGAGGGGGTGTAGGGACAATCTCTGTACTTGACTTTTTCTGGAGGAAATCAGGACAGTGGTTCCTCATCAGGAGGCCTGCAAGGTCCCCATGAGCACTCCCATCAAAGGGCAGGTCTCTGATGCAGGAAGAGGATGATGGAGACATTTAGAAATCATTTTTTTTAGAAATCATTTTGCTAAAGGAAAAAATAAAGGTATGGATGCAGAACAGGACTCAAGAAAGGTAGTGTGAGGCATGAAAGAAAAAGGAAGAGACAGGAAAGAAAGGTAAGTAAAGGAATAAAAGAAGAGAAAGGCAAAGGAATCTCTGCAAGAGAAAAAATCCAGCAAGGAAGAAAGATAGCAAAAAGGAAAGAAGGGGTGACAGAGGAGATTATAGGCATGCACCAACATTTTCTCTGCATGCACCAACATTATCTGTACATGCCCTGTGCAGTCGAGGACCTCTGTGTCCTCAGAGTACTGAGGAACCCTGTGCAAGCCTCGATGAGAAGTGATGAGGAACAGGAATCAGAGGTTTTGTGTAATGGTGTGGCTGCACTCCCTGGTGACAACGGTGTAGTCATGTAAAAAAACCGGTAATAAAATAGAAAAAGAGTATGCAGCAAGGAAAGAACGGACAGCGAGGGAAGAACAAGGAGGAAAGGAAAGGAAAGGAAAGGAAAGGAAAGGAAAGGAAAGGAAAGGAAAGGAAAGGAAAGGAAAGGAAAGGAAAGGAAAGGAAAGGAAAGGAAAGGAAAGGAAAGGAAAGGAAAGGAAAGGAAAGGAAAGGAAAGGAAAGGAAAGGAAAGGAAAGGAAAGGAAAGGAAAGGAAAGGAAAGGAAAGGAAAGGAAAGGAAAGGAAAGGAAAGGAAAGGAAAGGAAAGGAAAGGAAAGGAAAGAAAATGAATTTGCAGGCATACAGCAATTTTGTCTCTCTACACAAAAAGGTGGGATGAGGTGGGGGAGAGACAGGAAAAGAAATGAGTGAAAGAAGGAAGGTGAGAAAGAGGAGAAATCAAGAGGAGGTAAGTCAAGGAGATTACCTGGATACACCGACGCTCTCTTCTAACGCTGAGTGAAGTTGGTCTCCTGTGATCTCCCATTCGCTGCTGTCCCGTGCGGAGGAGATGATGCCCCGTAATTCGAGCTCCTGGCTCCGTCATTGAGTGCCTCGGTCACGGCGTCCGAGGTTAGCGGCAACATGGGAGCAGAGTCATGAAAGAGACGGATGGAAATAAAAGGGAGCGGACAGTAAACATTGGACAGGAAGGACAAGAGGAAAGCAGAGAAAGAAGAGAAGAAAAAGCAAAACAGAATAAAAAGCAAAGAGATGGAGGCGGCAAGCGACAGGAGTAAAAAGAAAAGAAAAAAGTAAAAAAGATAAAATAAAAGAAACGATTAAAAATACCGAGCCAGAGAGGATGAGGACACGGCAGAGGAGATGGCCATGACGGGCGGAGGCGCTGGCGCTGTGCGGAGCGTGTGGGGCGGCGGAGCAGCGCACGGTGTCGCTGCAGGCTCAGGAACGGCGTGCGGGCGGCTCCGCCCCGGTGCGGCGGAGAGCCCGGCTGTGAGCGCGGGGGGGCGGCGCGGGCCGGGCAGCAGAGCCGCTGCGTGCGGGCGGCGGCGGGAGCCGTGCGGGGCCCGTGCCGGGGCCGGCACCAACTGCGGCCACAGCGGCCACAGCGGCGGCGGCGGCGGCAGCGATGGGCTCGCGTTGGTGCGCGGCGCTGCTGCGGGTGCTGGTGCTGCAGGCGGCCTGGGCGCTGGCGGGCGGGCAGGTGCGGTACTCGGTGGCGGAGGAAGCCAAGGCCGGCACGGTGGTGGGCCGTCTTTCGCAGGACCTGGGGCTGGAGGCGGGCGAGGCGGAGGCGCGGCGGCTGCGGCTGGTGGCGCAGGGCCGGCGGGCGAGCGTGGAGCTGAGCGGGGCGAGCGGCGCGCTGCTGGTGAGCTCGCGGCTCGACCGGGAGGAGCTGTGCGGCAAGAGCGCGCCGTGCGCGCTGCGCCTGGAGGTGCTGCTGGAGCGGCCGCTGCGCGTCTTCCATGTGGAGCTGGAGGTCACCGACATCAACGACAATGCCCCCATCTTCAGCGTCGCCCGAAAAAACCTCAGCATCGCGGAACTCACCACCCTGCCCGGGACTCGTTTCCCTCTGGAGGGCGCGTCGGATGCGGATATCGGAGCGAACGCGCAGCTCTCCTACACACTCAGCCCCAGCGAGCATTTCTCTCTGGATTTACAAAAATCGAATGAGCGAAACATTGAACCCGAACTTGTTTTAACGAAATCTCTGGACCGCGAGACGATTCCCGTTCACCGATTGGTGCTCACGGCGAGTGACGGGGGCCGGCCGTCTCTGACAGGCACGATGGAACTCGTGATCTCGGTGCTGGATGTGAACGACAACGCGCCCCAGTTCAACCAGTCCGTGTACAAAGTGCAGCTGCCGGAGAACGCTACAGAGGGGACGCTGGTGACGAGGGTGAACGCCACAGATGCGGACGAGGGAATTAACAGTGAGGTGACCTATGCCGTGACGAACTTCATTCCGCCCAGTGGAAAAGATGTGATTTCCGTCAATCCCAAGACAGGGGAAATTCATCTGACGGGCGCTTTAGACTTTGAGGAAGTGAATATATTTGATTTTCCTATTGAGGCCAGGGACCAAGGTTGGGCCCCGCTGTCGAGTCACTGCAAGGTGGTGCTGGAGGTGCTGGATGTGAACGACAACGCGCCCGAGGTGCGGGTGACGTCGCTGTCGGTGCCGGTGGCGGAGGACGCGGCGGTGGGGACGGTGGTGGCGGTGCTGAGCGTGTCGGACCGGGACTCGGGGGCGAACGGGCGCGTGCGGTGCTGGGTGTGGCCGGCGTCGCCGTTCGGTGTGGAGGCGACGTTCTCGGGCTCGTACTCGCTGGTGCTGCGCGAGGCGCTGGACCGGGAGCGGGTGTCGGAGTACGAGGTGGAGGTGCGTGCGGAGGACGGCGGGGCGCCGGCGCTGCGCGCCAGCCGCGGGCTGCGGGTGCCCGTGTCGGACGTGAACGACAACGCGCCGGCGTTCGCGCAGGCCGTGTACACGGTGCTGGCGCGGGAGAACAACGCGGCGGGCGCCGAGCTGGCGCGGCTGTGGGCGCGGGACCCGGACGAGGCGGGCAACGGGCGCGTCAGCTACTCGCTGTGGGAGGGCGGCGCGGGCGCGCTGTCGTCGCCGTCGTCGTGGTCGGGGGCGGCGGGCGGCGGGTGGCGGCCGGCGTCGAGCTACGTGTCGGTGGACGCGGAGAGCGGGCGCGTGTGGGCGCTGCAGCCCTTGGACTACGAGGAGCTGCAGGTGCTGCAGTTCGAGGTGCGCGCGGTGGACGCGGGCGAGCCGCCGCTGAGCGGCAACGCCACGGTGCAGCTGTTCGTGCTGGACGAGAACGACAACGCGCCGGCGCTGCTGCCGCCGCCCGCGGGCTCGGCGGCCGAGGCGGGCGGCGCGGCGGCCGAGGCGGCGGCGGCGGGCTGGGGCTCGGGCACGCTGTGGGCGTGGGCGGCGTGGGGGGCGCCGGCGGGCCAGGTGGTGGCCAAGATCCGCGCCGTGGACGCCGACTCGGGCTACAACGCGTGGCTGCGCTACGAGCTGCGGGAGGCGCGGCCCAAGGGCCCGTTCCGCGTGGGGCTCTACAGCGGCGAGGTGAGCACGGCGCGGCCGCTGGACGAGGCGGACGGCGCTCGCCACACGCTGCTCATCGTGGTGCGCGACCACGGCGAGCCGGCGCGCTCGGCCACGGCCACGCTCAGCGTGTCGCTGCTGGAGGCGGCCGAGGCGGCGCTGGCCGCGGCCGCGGGATCGTCGTCGTCGTCGTCGTCGTGGCGGGCGGCGCCGGGCGCCGAGACGGGGCCCGGCGGAGCGAGTGCGGCCACCAACGTGTGGCTGGTGGTGGCCATCTGCGCCGTGTCGAGCCTGTTCCTGCTGGCCGTGGTGCTGTACGCGGCGGCGCGCTGGGCGCCGCGGGCGGCCGTGCTGTCGGCGCCCGGGCCCACCACGCTGGTGTGCGCCAGCGAAGTGGGCAGCTGGTCGTACTCGCAGCGCCACAGCCGCAGCCTGTGCGTGGCGGACGGCGCGGCCAAGAGCGACCTCATGGTTTTCAGCCCCAACTTCCCTCCGCCGCCGCCCGGCGCCGCGCCCAAGGACCCGCAGCCGGAGCCCTCCGCTCTCCTCCACACGGTCAGTGCCAATCCCTTGCTCACGTCTCGCCTTTTTTCTCCTCTGCCTCTTTTCTCCTCTGCGCATTCTCGCCCCTTGGTTGGTTCTGGCTTGTAGCGAGGCTCCGCCCCCGCAGCCTGAGGGCACTGCGTGTTCAAGGATTTTAAAGGGACATTTCCATTTTCGGATTTGTCCTTCTCTCAATTTTTAATTTCTTGGTGTGTGGAAGCAGAAATAAGGTATTATATCACCACAGAGCCCTTACTACCCACAGCTGAGTCTTGCTGGCTGGGCAGGAGTTTAACCCTAGGGTGAAATCACTGTCTATTTCAGCGGGAAGGGCCCCGAGGTTCCAGCTTGTAGGCCACTTTTTTACTTTTTTGCATGAAGGGTTTCCGTGTCAGCTTGATGCAGGAATAGAAGACAAGCCGTGGTGGTGACAGTGGCCTAATCACTTTTTATTAACCTAATGCCTTTGCTGGCTTCTGACCATGTTGATGCTAGGTTGGGAATATTTTTGAAAACTGTCTTCTGTCATTTTCCTTGCAAGAGATGTGACACAAAATTACACTTGGGACTTTAAATTAGACTTGGGACTTAAAAGTTTTGGTTCCCTGTGGAAACAACAATTCTGCATTTCGGTCCCATCAGCAGACTCATTAAGAAAGTGGAAAAGGCTAACTGGGGTTTTACTATCGTCTTTTCCCCTCTATCTTTTATCCTTCCTGTAAAGGAAGGAAACTATAGCATGCTTAATTGAGTGTGGCAGGGACAGAGTAAGGCCCAGATATTTCTTCACGTGACCTTGAGCAGAGGGAAGACTTGTCCACTTGTCCACAGAAGTTGAGATTCATTGGGAAGATCACAGGCTGTGTCAGGATGAATGATGATGGGGTTGTCTTGAGAACTCATGTCCCAGAGTGAACAATGAAGGATACCTAGAGAAAACTGTGAGGCAAGATGGGTACAGAGTGCTTCTGCCTGGCATCCTTTGCAAGGCTCTCAGGTTCTGGAGGTGGAGGCCTTGTGGATCTTGAGATGCTGAGTGGTATTGAAATGACCACAAAGTCCTTTGAGGTGAGGAAGTTCTCCCAAAACAGCAAGAGACTTGTCACTGGTACATTGTCACTATATAAAATGTGTTGGTAAGAGGAAATGTAATACTGAATATTGTTTGATGAACCACTTCCCTCTTATTTTGAGACAGGCATTGTGGGAGGATAGGACTTCAGCTTGCTGGGGTCATTGTGTAGGGGTGGACATCTATAGTAGCTTTCTCATCTGTTGATTTTGCCACGATGGTTCATTGCTGCTTGTCAAGTGGGATTTGCAAGAGGAGGTGATGAGGAAGAGAGTGTAATCTCTCTAGGTGTGCCTGATATCTCCTACTTGAACATTTGCAGGGTCAGCCTTAGCAGAAATGGGATGTCCCCTTGTCATGCTTAACCCTGATACCTGCCAGGCCACACGAAACCCTGCAGAGCAGCCCAGCCCCAATGTTATCATAGAAATTCTCCTGCACAGTTTATGTTGTGACAGTGCTTGTGCTTCAGCTTTTGGAGTGGTTGTCTCAAAACAAAATGAATCTGGATCAGGATCAGAGCTGTCACTCTGATCACAGTATTTTAACCATCTCTAATGTGTAGCTCTGTGGTGTTTCCATCTGAGATTGCTGAAAAAGCGCAGAACATTTAAGGTGAATTTCAGAGTCCGCCAGAGATTCTGTGGCTTTGCATCCCTTCGTAGGTTCTTTGAGCTAATTGTGAGGGAAGGTGGGGATGTGCAAAGGCCTGGGTCGTGCTCAGAGTGGGTTTTATTGCTGGGACGAACTGTTTTGGTGGGAGAGTTTGGGGGCTCCAGCTGTAATCCTCCAAGTGGCGTGGAGTATTGCTTAGGCCCTCTGTCATGAGGAGGGTGACTTTGAGTGGAGAAGTTTCTTTAATGAGGAAGTGGAAATTCTGTGTAGCATAAGGACTATCACTGGGGAAGAAAGCTCCAGCTGCTTAGCTGGAGATGCACTTTCTAGAGCTTGGGATAGAGGATTCCACTGGAAAACCTTGTAGGGATGGCTGACACTCAGGGTTGCTTGCCTGGGATCTTCTCAGGTTCTTCTGAGTATCCTTGGTATTCTCCATGCTCTTCCTGCCAGATGTGAAGACTTCTATCATACACAAGTAGAACCACTTGCTTTTGAAAATCTGGTGTTGATGAAACAGCAGCTTTTCCAAATATCAGTCTTTCTTGGTCAGCCTTCTCCAAAGCTCTCCTTGTTTACATCTCTGCTCTTGTCTTGATAGCGAGTGGGAAAAGTTCTGTCTATAACCAAGAAGTTGCCAGACCTGGCATTTTGATATGGCGTAATGGGACCTCCTAGTTTTCTTCTCTCCTTTTACAAAAAAAAACCCCATCTTTTTAATTTTTTTCTTCTTGTGCATTATCAATGTGTTGGAAACAGTGGATGAAATTCAGACTGCTGAATTTTGGCTGCTGTCAGGTAGCAGAGTTTCCAGCAGCTGACCATCAGTATGAGGGATGGATTTTCCTGTCTTTTAAGCCGAGGCTGACATTGGGAGAATGTCCTTAGATTTGCAGTGTCTCCTCTACTTCACAAGTGATAAAAGTACATGAAGGAGCATAGTGCTCTGTTCAGCGATTCAGAGGCTTTTGCAGAACGTGAGTCATTTTCCCCTATTCATCTTCCCCAGAAATCTCTATTAACATTAAAAGAAAATATGCTTCAGAACCAGTTCCCTCCCTTGAAAGTAAATGTCTTTTGAAGAAGGAGCCAGAGATGCTTCAGGTAAGTTGCTGTTACCTAAAGATGAGCCTGAAAGGCAGTTGTACCTTTTTAGGCCTTTAGTCATGGTATTTATCCATGGTCATTTTGGATTGGCCAAGCGTGCCTGGATTTGGAATTGGACTTGATGATCCTTATGGATGCCTTCCATTTGGAAATGTTGTATGATTCCTGAACTGGGTCAGCAGAGCATCACTGCCTCCTCCCATTCCTATCTCGCTGCTTCCAGACACAGTAGGAGCAAATGGCAGAAAGCACAGACAAAGAAAGAACCCTGACACACTTCTCAGAGTGGATGTTTTTGGAGCTGGGGGTGTGTTCTCAGAGCAAATGGCCCAGGTAAAATGACTTTGTACGTTTATGCTGTGGATCAGAGCTCGCAGAGGCATTCCACGGGAGCAATGCCCCTGGGGTTGGACGTTCTTGCTGTGTGTTTCCGACTCTGCTGGCCTGCCTGAAATATGAAGCCAGAAATTTACGTGTGTCATGCAGGTGACAAATGAGGCCTGAAGAACAGTTCTTCACCAAGGTATATGAGGAGTGTTTGGGAGCTGTAGTTGCTCCATATTTTTTTCAGCATTCAGGAAGAAGTAATGAGATGGTTTTGAGTTCCTGAAGAAGATTCCACTGGGTTATTTGTTCTCAGTGAGGTCTGTTTGCACTAATGTCAAAGTACCTCGGGATTTGGCCTGTGTTTTAGAGGGCTGTGGATTCTCCTCCTGGAGAGGATGGGGCCTGAAGAGCGTGGTTTCCTTCCAGACCGTGAGGGGCAATAGCCCTCTCTCAGTCTGGCATGGACTTGAAGTGAGCAGGAAGTTTGTTCCATGAGTGGAGAGATGAAAGACGACAGCAGAGAGGAAGGAGAACTGTAAGCAATGGCACGTTCGTGCTTCATGGGGAGTGTGATGTAATCACATGGAAAAAGACAGAGATTACAGAGAGGAAGAAGCAAAGAGAGAAGAAGGAAGTATATGTGCATAAGGACAGTGAAGGGGAGGAGGAAGATGGGAAAAGGAAGGAAGAACAGATGGACAGACGGACGAGATTACTGGCATGTCGCAGATGTTGTTGCTGTACACACAAAGGTAGGAGAGCAAGAAAGGAGGACGTAAAAGGAGTGCGAGAAGAGAAAGACAGAAGATGCTATGAAGGAAGAAAACAAGGAGGTAATTAAGAATGGAAGACGACAAAGGGGAGAAAGAAAACAACAAAGAAGATGAGCGGTGCGCAACGACCTTACCTCTAATCGCTGGGTGAAGCTGGTTCTCAAGAGCCTCTGCCTCGATTAGAATATTCCACTGTCTGACACTAATGCCGTAAGTCGAGTTCGTGGATCCGGCTTGTTTTTTCTGCTGTCTTGCTCCGGAGGCTTCTTGGGAGTTAGAAGAAGGGGTAAAGAAGAGGATAGAGGAAAAAAAAAGCAAAAAAAAGCGCCCAAACAATAGAATGACAGACGATCACGTTTGGAGGACAAAAAAAAGAGGAGATGGCCATGACGGGCGGAGGCGCTGGCGCTGTGCGGAGCGTGTGGGGCGGCGGAGCAGCGCACGGTGTCGCTGCAGGCTCAGGAACGGCGTGCGGGCGGCTCCGCCCCGGTGCGGCGGAGAGCCCGGCTGTGAGCGCGGGGGGGCGGCGCGGGCCGGGCAGCAGAGCCGCTGCGTGCGGGCGGCGGCGGGAGCCGTGCGGGGCCCGTGCCGGGGCCGGCACCAACTGCGGCCACAGCGGCCACAGCGGCGGCGGCGGCAGCGATGGGCTCGCGTTGGTGCGCGGCGCTGCTGCGGGTGCTGGTGCTGCAGGCGGCCTGGGCGCTGGCGGGCGGGCAGGTGCGGTACTCGGTGGCGGAGGAAGCCAAGGCCGGCACGGTGGTGGGCCGTCTTTCGCAGGACCTGGGGCTGGAGGCGGGCGAGGCGGAGGCGCGGCGGCTGCGGCTGGTGGCGCAGGGCCGGCGGGCGAGCGTGGAGCTGAGCGGGGCGAGCGGCGCGCTGCTGGTGAACTCGCGGCTCGACCGGGAGGAGCTGTGCGGCAAGAGCGCGCCGTGCGCGCTGCGCCTGGAGGTGCTGCTGGAGCGGCCGCTGCGCGTCTTCCATGTGGAGCTGGAGGTCACCGACATCAACGACAATGCCCCCATCTTCCCCGCCGCCCGAAAAAACCTCAGCATCGCGGAATCATCGGTGCCGGGGTCTCGTTTCCCTCTGGAGGGCGCGTCGGATGCGGATATCGGAGCGAACGCGCAGCTCTCCTACACACTCAGCCCCAGCGAGCATTTCTCTCTGGATTTACAAAAATCGAATGAGCGAAACATTGAACCCGAACTTGTTTTAACGAAATCTCTGGACCGCGAGACGATTCCCGTTCACCGATTGGTGCTCACGGCGAGTGACGGGGGCCGGCCGTCTCTGACAGGCACGATGGAACTCGTGATCTCGGTGCTGGATGTGAACGACAACGCGCCCCAGTTCAACCAGTCCGTGTACAAAGTGCAGCTGCCGGAGAACGCTACAGAGGGGACGCTGGTGACGAGGGTGAACGCCACAGATGCGGACGAGGGAATTAACAGTGAGGTGACCTATGCCGTGACGAACTTCATTCCGCCCAGTGGAAAAGATGTGATTTCCGTCAATCCCAAGACAGGGGAAATTCATCTGACGGGCGCTTTAGACTTTGAGGAAGTGAATATATTTGATTTTCGTATTGAGGCCAGGGACCAAGGTTGGGCCCCGCTGTCGAGTCACTGCAAGGTGGTGCTGGAGGTGCTGGATGTGAACGACAACGCGCCCGAGGTGCGGGTGACGTCGCTGTCGGTGCCGGTGGCGGAGGACGCGGCGGTGGGGACGGTGGTGGCGGTGCTGAGCGTGTCGGACCGGGACTCGGGGGCGAACGGGCGCGTGCGGTGCTGGGTGTGGCCGGCGTCGCCGTTCGGTGTGGAGGCGACGTTCTCGGGCTCGTACTCGCTGGTGCTGCGCGAGGCGCTGGACCGGGAGCGGGTGTCGGAGTACGAGGTGGAGGTGCGTGCGGAGGACGGCGGGGCGCCGGCGCTGCGCGCCAGCCGCGGGCTGCGGGTGCCCGTGTCGGACGTGAACGACAACGCGCCGGCGTTCGCGCAGGCCGTGTACACGGTGCTGGCGCGGGAGAACAACGCGGCGGGCGCCGAGCTGGCGCGGCTGTGGGCGCGGGACCCGGACGAGGCGGGCAACGGGCGCGTCAGCTACTCGCTGTGGGAGGGCGGCGCGGGCGCGCTGTCGTCGCCGTCGTCGTGGTCGGGGGCGGCGGGCGGCGGGTGGCGGCCGGCGTCGAGCTACGTGTCGGTGGACGCGGAGAGCGGGCGCGTGTGGGCGCTGCAGCCCTTGGACTACGAGGAGCTGCAGGTGCTGCAGTTCGAGGTGCGCGCGGTGGACGCGGGCGAGCCGCCGCTGAGCGGCAACGCCACGGTGCAGCTGTTCGTGCTGGACGAGAACGACAACGCGCCGGCGCTGCTGCCGCCGCCCGCGGGCTCGGCGGCCGAGGCGGGCGGCGCGGCGGCCGAGGCGGCGGCGGCGGGCTGGGGCTCGGGCACGCTGTGGGCGTGGGCGGCGTGGGGGGCGCCGGCGGGCCAGGTGGTGGCCAAGATCCGCGCCGTGGACGCCGACTCGGGCTACAACGCGTGGCTGCGCTACGAGCTGCGGGAGGCGCGGCCCAAGGGCCCGTTCCGCGTGGGGCTCTACAGCGGCGAGGTGAGCACGGCGCGGCCGCTGGACGAGGCGGACGGCGCTCGCCACACGCTGCTCATCGTGGTGCGCGACCACGGCGAGCCGGCGCGCTCGGCCACGGCCACGCTCAGCGTGTCGCTGCTGGAGGCGGCCGAGGCGGCGCTGGCCGCGGCCGCGGGATCGTCGTCGTCGTCGTCGTCGTGGCGGGCGGCGCCGGGCGCCGAGACGGGGCCCGGCGGAGCGAGTGCGGCCACCAACGTGTGGCTGGTGGTGGCCATCTGCGCCGTGTCGAGCCTGTTCCTGCTGGCCGTGGTGCTGTACGCGGCGGCGCGCTGGGCGCCGCGGGCGGCCGTGCTGTCGGCGCCCGGGCCCACCACGCTGGTGTGCGCCAGCGAAGTGGGCAGCTGGTCGTACTCGCAGCGCCACAGCCGCAGCCTGTGCGTGGCGGACGGCGCGGCCAAGAGCGACCTCATGGTTTTCAGCCCCAACTTCCCTCCGCCGCCGCCGGGCGCCGCGCCCAAGGACCCGCAGCCGGAGCCCTCCGCTCTCCTCCACACGGTCAGTGCTCCTCCCTTGCTCACGTCTCGCCTTTTTTCTCCTCTGCCTCTTTTGTCCTCTGCGCATTCTCGCCCCTTGGTTGGTTCTGGCTTGTAGCGAGGCTCCGCCCCCGCAGCCTGAGGGCACTGGGTGTTCAATGATTTTAAAGGGACATTTCCATTTTCGGACTTGTCCTTCTCTCAATTTTTAATTTCTTGGTGTGTGGAAGCAGAAATAAGGTATTATGTTACCACAGAGCCCTTACTATCCACAGCTGAGTCTTGATGCGCTGGGAAGGATTTTTACCCTAGGGTGAAATCACTGTCTATTTCAGCAGGAGGGGCCCCGAGGTTCCAGCTTGTAGGCCACTTTTTTACTTTTTTGCATGAAGGTTTTCCGTGTCAGCTTGATGCAGGAATAGAAGACAAGCCGTGGTGGTGACAGTGGCCTAATCACTTTTTATTAAACTAAAGCCTTTGCTGGCTTCTGACCATGTTGATGTTAGGTCTGGAATATTTTTGAAAACTGTCTTCTGTCATTTTCCTTGCAAGAGATGTGACACAAAATTACACATGGGACTTTAAATTAGACTTGGGACTTAAAAGTTTTGGTTCCCTGTGGAAACAACAATTCTGCATTTAGATTCTATCAGCAGACTCACTAAGAGAGTGGAAAAGGCTATTTGGACTTTTACTATTGTTATTTTCCATCTATCTTTTATCCTTCCTGTAAAGGAAGGAAACTATAGCATGCTTAATTGAGTGTGGCAGGGACAGAGTAAGGCCCAGATATTTCTTCACGTGACCTTGAGCAGAGGGAAGACTTGTCCACTTGTCCAGAGAAGTTGAGATTCATTGGGAAGATCACAGGCTGTGTCAGGATGAGTGATGATGGGGTTGTCTTGAGAACTCATGTCCCAGAGTGAATAATGAAGGATACCTAGAGAAAACTGTGAGGCAAGATGGGCACAGAGTGCTTCTGCCTGGCATCCTTTGCAAGGTTCTCAGCTTCTGGAGGTGGAGGCCTTGTGGATCTTGAGATGCTGCATGGTATTGAAATGGCCACAAAGTCCTTTGAGGTGAGGAAGTTCTCCCAAAACAGCAAGAGAATTGTCACTGGTACATTGTCACTATATAAAATGTGTTGGTAAGAGGAAATGTAATACTGAATATTGTTTGATGAATCACTACCCTCTTATTTTGAGACAGGCATTGTGGGAGGATAGGACTTCAGCTTGCTGGGGTCATTGTGTAGGGGTGGACATCTATAGTAGCTTTCTCATCTGTTGATTTTGCCACGATGGTTCATTGCTGCTTGTCAAGTGGGATTTGCAAGAGGAGGTGATGAGGAAGAGAGTGTAATCTCTCTAGGTGTGCCTCATGTCTCCTACTTGAACATTTGCAGGGTCAGCCTTAGTAGAAATGGGATGTCCCCTTGTCATGCTTAACCCTGATACCTGCCAGGCCACACGAAACCCTGCAGAGCAGCCCAGCCCCAATGTTATCATAGAAATTCTCCTGCACAATTTATGTTGTGACTGTGCTTGTGGTTCAGCTTTTGGAGTGGTTGTCTCGAAGCAAAATGAATCTGGATCAGGATCAGAGCTGTCACTCTGATCACAGTATTTTAACCATCTCTAATGTGTACTCTGTGGTGTTTCCATCTGAGATTGCTGAAAAAGCGCAGAACATTTAAGGTGAATTTCAGAGTCTGCCAGACATTCTGTGGCTTTGCATCCCTTCATAGGTTCTTTGAGCTAATTGTGAGGGAAGGTGGGGATGTGCAAAGGCCTGGGTCATGCTCAGAGTGGGTTTTATTGCTGGGACGAGTAGTTTTGGTGGGAGAGTTTGGGGGCTGCGGCTGTAATCCTCCAAATGGCGTGGAGTATTGCTTAGGCCCTCTGTCACGAGGAGGGTGACTTTGAGTGGAGAAGTTTCTTTAGTGAGGAAGTGGAAATGCTGTGTAGCATAAGGACTATCACTGGGGAAGAAAGCTCCAGCTGCTTAGCTGGAGACGCATTTTCTAGAGCTTGGGATAGAGGATTCCACTGGAAAACCTTGTAGGGATGGCTGTCACTCAGGGTTGCTTGCCTGGGATCTTGTCAGGTTCTTCTGTGTATGCTACATATTCTCCATGCTCTTCCTGCCAGATGTGAAGACATCTATCATACACAAGTAGAACCACTTGCTTTTGAAAATCTGGTGTTGATGAAACAGCAGCTTTTCCAAATATCAGTCTTTCTTGGTCAGCCTTCTCCAAAGCTCTCCTTGTTTACATCTCTGCTCGTGTCTTGATAGCGAGTGGGAAAAGTTCTGTCTGTAACCAAGAAGTTGCCAGACCTGGCATTTTGATATGGCGTAATGGGACCTCCTAATTTTCTTCTCTCCTTTTACAAAAAAAACCCCCATCTTTTAAATTTTTTCTTTCTTGTGCATTATCAATGTGTTGGTAACAGTGGATGAAATGCAGACTGCTGAATTTTGGCAGCTGTCAGGAAGCAGAGTTTCCAGCAGCTGACCATCGGTATGAAGGATGGATTTTCTGGTCTTTTAAGCCGAGGCTGACATTGGGAGAATGTCCTTAGATTTGCAGTGTCTCCTCTACTTCACAAGTGATAAAAGTACATGAAGGAGCATAGTGCTCTGTTCAGCGATTCAGAGGCTTTTGCAGAGCGTGAGTCATTTTCCCCTATTCATCTTCCCCAGAAATCTCTATTAACATTAAAAGAAAATATGCTTCAGAACCAGTTCCCTCCCTTGAAAGTAAATGTCTTTTGAAGAAGGAGCCAGAGATGCTTCAGGTAAGTTGCTGTTACCTAAAGAAGATGAGCCTGAAAGACTGTTGTACCTTTTTAGGCCTTTAGTCATGGTATTTATCCATGGTCATTTTGGATTGGCCAAGCGTGCCTGGATTTGGAATTGGACTTGATGATCCTTATGGATGCCTTCCATTTGGAAATGTTGCATGATTCCTTTACTGGGTCAGCAGAGCATCACTGCCTCCTCCCATTCCTATCTCGCTGCTTCCAGACACAGTAGGAGCAAATGGCAGAAAGCACAGACAAAGAAAGAACCCTGACACACTTCTCAGAGTGGATGTTTTTGGAGCTGGGGGTGTGTTCTCAGAGCAAATGGCCCAGGTAAAATGACTTTGTTGCCTTTACGCTGTGGATCAGAGCTCGCAGAGGCATTCCACGGGAGCAATGCCCCTGGGGTTGGACGTTCTTGCTGTGTGTTTCCGACTCTGCTGGCCTGCCTGAAATATGAAGCCAGAAATCTACGTGTGTCATGCAGGTGGCAAATGAGGCCTGAAGAACAGTTCTTCACCAAGGTATATGAGGAGTGTTTGGGAGCTGTAGTTGCTCCATATTTTTTTCAGCATTCAGGAAGAAATGATGTGATGGTTTTGAGTTCCTGAAGAAGATTCCACTGGGTTATTTGTTCTCAGTGAGGTCTGTTTGCACTAATGTCAAAGTACCTCGGGATTTGGCCTGTGTTTTAGAGGGCTGTGGATTCTCCTCCTGGAGAGGATGGGACCTGAAGAGCGTGGTTTCCTTCCAGACCGTGAGGGGCAATAGCCCTCTCTCAGTCTGGCATGGACTTGAAGTGAGCAGGAAGTTTGTTCCATGAGTGGAGAGATGAAAGACGACAGCGGAGAGGAAGGAGAACTGTAAGCAATGGCACGTTCGTGCTTCATGGGGAGTGTGATGTAATCACATGGAAAAAGACAGGGATTACAGAGAGGAAGAAGCAAAGAGAGAAGAAGGAAGTATATGTGCATAAGGACAGTGAAGGGGAGGAGGAAGATGGGAAAAGGAAGGAAGAACAGATGGACAGACGGACGAGATTACTGGCATGTCGCAGATGCTGTTGCTGTACACACAAAGGTAGGAGAGCAAGAAAGGAGGACGTAAAAGGAGTGCGAGAAGAGAAAGACAGAAGATGCTATGAAGGAAGGAAACAAGGAGGTAATTAAGAATGGAAGACGACAAAGAGGAGAAAGAAAACAACAAAGAAAATGAGCGGTACGCAACGAACTTACCTGTAATAGCTGGGTGAAGCTGGTTCTCAAGAGTCTCTGCCTCGATTAGAATATTCCACTGTCTGACACTAATGCCGTAAGTCGAGTTCGTGGATCCGGCTTGTTTTTTCTGCTGTCTGGCTCCGGAGGCTTCTTGGGAGTTAGCAGAAGGGGTAAAGAAGAGGATAGAGGAAAAAAAGAAAAGAAAAAGATCCCAAACAATAGAATGACAGACGATCACGTTTGGAGGACAAAAAACAGAGGAGATGGCCATGACGGGCGGAGGCGCTGGCGCTGTGCGGAGCGTGTGGGGCGGCGGAGCAGCGCACGGTGTCGCTGCAGGCTCAGGAACGGCGTGCGGGCGGCTCCGCCCCGGTGCGGCGGAGAGCCCGGCTGTGAGCGCGGGGGGGCGGCGCGGGCCGGGCAGCAGAGCCGCTGCGTGCGGGCGGCGGCGGGAGCCGTGCGGGGCCCGTGCCGGGGCCGGCACCAACTGCGGCCACAGCGGCCACAGCGGCGGCGGCGGCGGCAGCGATGGGCTCGCGTTGGTGTGCGGCGCTGCTGCGGGTGCTGGTGCTGCAGGCGGCCTGGGCGCTGGCGGGCGGGCAGGTGCGGTACTCGGTGGCGGAGGAAGCCAAGGCCGGCACGGTGGTGGGCCGTCTTTCGCAGGACCTGGGGCTGGAGGCGGGCGAGGCGGAGGCGCGGCGGCTGCGGCTGGTGGCGCAGGGCCGGCGGGCGAGCGTGGAGCTGAGCGGGGCGAGCGGCGCGCTGCTGGTGAGCTCGCGGCTCGACCGGGAGGAGCTGTGCGGCAAGAGCGCGCCGTGCGCGCTGCGCCTGGAGGTGCTGCTGGAGCGGCCGCTGCGCGTCTTCCATGTGGAGCTGGAGGTCACCGACATCAACGACAATGCCCCCATCTTCCCCGCCGCCCGAAAAAACCTCAGCATCGCGGAATCATCGGTGCCGGGGTCTCGTTTCCCTCTGGAGGGCGCGTCGGATGCGGATATCGGAGCGAACGCGCAGCTCTCCTACACACTCAGCCCCAGCGAGCATTTTACACTCGATGTTAAATCGTCTGATGAAAACAGGAAATCTCTCTTTCTGGTGCTCGCAAAGTCGTTAGACCGCGAGACGATTCCCGTTCACCGATTGGTGCTGACGGCGAGTGACGGGGGCCGGCCGTCTCTGACGGGCACCATGGAGCTGGAGATCTCGGTGCTGGATGCGAACGACAACGCGCCCCAGTTCAACCAGTCCGTGTACAAAGTGCAGCTGCCGGAGAACGCTACAGAGGGGACGCTTGTAGTGCATGTGAATGCCACGGATCCGGACGAAGGAAGCAATAAGGAGTTTTCTTACAGCATCTTGAGTTCGATTCCTGCCGGTAACAAAGAGCTCTTTACCATTGACGCCAAGACTGGCGAAATCAGATTGACGGGTACTTTGGACTTCGAAAAAGTTTGTTTACACGAATTGCAAATCGAAGCGACAGATAAAGGAACACCCCCATTGTCGGGTCATTGCAGCGTGGAGCTGGAGGTGCTGGACGTGAACGACAACGCGCCCGAGGTGCGGGTGACGTCGCTGTCGGTGCCGGTGGCGGAGGACGCGGCGGTGGGGACGGTGGTGGCGGTGCTGAGCGTGTCGGACCGGGACTCGGGGGCGAACGGGCGCGTGCGGTGCTGGGTGTGGCCGGCGTCGCCGTTCGGTGTGGAGGCGACGTTCTCGGGCTCGTACTCGCTGGTGCTGCGCGAGGCGCTGGACCGGGAGCGGGTGTCGGAGTACGAGGTGGAGGTGCGTGCGGAGGACGGCGGGGCGCCGGCGCTGCGCGCCAGCCGCGGGCTGCGGGTGCCCGTGTCGGACGTGAACGACAACGCGCCGGCGTTCGCGCAGGCCGTGTACACGGTGCTGGCGCGGGAGAACAACGCGGCGGGCGCCGAGCTGGCGCGGCTGTGGGCGCGGGACCCGGACGAGGCGGGCAACGGGCGCGTCAGCTACTCGCTGTGGGAGGGCGGCGCGGGCGCGCTGTCGCCGTCGTCGTGGTCGGGGGCGGCGGGCGGCGGGTGGCGGCCGGCGTCGAGCTACGTGTCGGTGGACGCGGAGAGCGGGCGCGTGTGGGCGCTGCAGCCCTTGGACTACGAGGAGCTGCAGG
Organism: Prinia subflava; assembly: GCF_021018805.1. NCBI lineage: Eukaryota > Metazoa > Chordata > Aves > Passeriformes > Cisticolidae > Prinia > Prinia subflava. The sequence continues at coordinate 2,513,820 of NC_086262.1, read as the reverse complement.
TGCTGCAGTTCGAGGTGCGCGCGGTGGACGCGGGCGAGCCGCCGCTGAGCGGCAACGCCACGGTGCAGCTGTTCGTGCTGGACGAGAACGACAACGCGCCGGCGCTGCTGCCGCCGCCCGCGGGCTCGGCGGCCGAGGCGGGCGGCGCGGCGGCCGAGGCGGCGGCGGCGGGCTGGGGCTCGGGCACGCTGTGGGCGTGGGCGGCGTGGGGGGCGCCGGCGGGCCAGGTGGTGGCCAAGATCCGCGCCGTGGACGCCGACTCGGGCTACAACGCGTGGCTGCGCTACGAGCTGCGGGAGGCGCGGCCCAAGGGCCCGTTCCGCGTGGGGCTCTACAGCGGCGAGGTGAGCACGGCGCGGCCGCTGGACGAGGCGGACGGCGCTCGCCACACGCTGCTCATCGTGGTGCGCGACCACGGCGAGCCGGCGCGCTCGGCCACGGCCACGCTCAGCGTGTCGCTGCTGGAGGCGGCCGAGGCGGCGCTGGCCGTGGCCGCGGGTTCGTCGTCGTCGTCGTCGTCGTCGGCGTGGCGGGCGGCGCCGGGCGCCGAGACGGGGCCCAGCGGAGCGAGTGCGGCCACCAACGTGTGGCTGGTGGTGGCCATCTGCGCCGTGTCGAGCCTGTTCCTGCTGGCCGTGGTGCTGTACGCGGCGGCGCGCTGGGCGCCGCGGGCGGCCGTGCTGTCGGCGCCCGGGCCCACCACGCTGGTGTGCGCCAGCGAAGTGGGCAGCTGGTCGTACTCGCAGCGCCACAGCCGCAGCCTGTGCGTGGCGGACGGCGCGGCCAAGAGCGACCTCATGGTTTTCAGCCCCAACTTCCCTCCGCCGCCGCCCGGCGCCGCGCCCAAGGACCCGCAGCCGGAGCCCTCCGCTCTCCTCCACACGGTCAGTGCCAAGCCCTTGTTCGCTCTGCTCTCTGTCTCCCGTCCCCTTTGCAGTTCCTGTTTGGAGCCGGGCTCCGCCCTCGCAGCGCGGGGGCGGTCCGTGTTTAATAGTCCTTTACCCTTTGACTGCTGGTTGCGTTATCCCTCGTCTTCATGCGCTGTAATGTGTTACCTCGCAGCGGGTTTTTAAAGAAGACTGTGGTCTTCTCTCTTCCTGTTACCCTGTTAAGGAAGGAAGCTCTTCAAAATACCTAAATCTTGGTGCTCTCTATGCAAAGTTGAATGAAATACTTTTTTTCTTTCGGCCTCTCGTCAATCTTGCCTTTTTGATGGCACTGAGAATGTTGTTCATATATATATCAATTTCTTCTATCTTCTGTAATTTCAGAACCTTACGTGGCTCTCTCAGGATTAGTTGACGTCTGTCTTAAAGCCTCACCTTTTCCTTGTCCGCTCAGTGTTTAGTCCCCTGCATTGCAAATATTTTGCCAGTTTCCTACCTAGGTCTTCAGAGTCATCAAGCCTTTCTGCAGTTCTTTTCAGCAGACCTGTGTTTGAAGTCTACTCCATAGGGTGATATCTCCTGTAATCTTTGATACATCGCTGTTCGTGACTTTCTGAGATCCCCTCATGAGTTATTAAATGGAACAATTCCTTATCAAGATCTCTGCCCAGCTAGAGTGTTTACCTTATCTTGCATGTTTATCAGGTGTTGTTTTCTTCCATCTGTCGAGTTAATCTCAACTCTGAGTGCCTCTTTCAGTCTTTCATTTTGAATGGAGTATCTTCACTCGCCCACATTTCCCTGTCTTACTCGTGGGGAAGTTCTAAGGAGTTTGTTGCTTTTGACTGGTGTAAATTGCTGGTTTCCAGACTTTTCTTACTGAGAAGTGTGTCCTCCTTTTGGATTCGCCTCTGAAACAGAAATCTATATAATAAAGTTCTTGCCTCTTCCCTGTGCATGGCATATATTAGTTTGTGAAGTACTACAGAATTACTATGGACATGAAAAAAACAGTTTCCCCTTTCATGTTTTCCCGTTCTAAGTATGGTTGAAATGCACTTTCTAAGGTAAGGTACTTAATTGCAGAAGAACACGAACGGAAGTAGATGTCAAAATGTGCAGCTGTAGTGCTAGACCGAGCAAGACATGTTATAGAGGACTTGTTTTTGGTGGATTCATGTATTTGTAGAAGCATCTCAGTTTGGTTTCCAACTTGGGTTAGTCCCATGTATCCAGCAGTCGTAGGCATTGTATTTCTAGGATATTGTGGGGTTTTAACATTATCTTGTGTTTATTTAATTTTTTTCCCTTCCCTGAGAATACTTTTTAAAATAAACTGGGTTTTTTTTGTTTTGTTTTGTCTCATTTTGTGCTAGCTTTATGATGATCATGTGAATACAAAGAGGGATGATGCTTAAAACTCCCGATTTCCACACAGAGCGATTTAGCTTGACTTTATCAGGAGATGTGTTGGCAATTGTGAGTGAAAGCCATACTGACAAATAATGCTCTTTTATTTCAGAGTCTGTGCCCCTTGCCATCACTGTGGTTCACTGTCTTGTAGTCTCCTAAAGGTCAATTTTGAGAGAAAGCTCTGAGGCTTCAGGTTTCATTTGTTTCTGCCTTCATAGAAACGGATACAGACATGTTGGCAATACAGTGGGGATTTGAGAGGATGGGAAAAAAACCTGTTTACTTTTTCAACCCTGCTTCCCTGAAATTTTGAATAGTGATCCTTGAACACAGGCCTGACAATGGAGACCTAGAAATAAATCAAGAACACAGTTAGAATAGCAACAGGTGTAATTAAAAATACGTATCAAGGGATCTACATGGACTTTTTTAGCGTTTTGTATGTTCTTTTGTTGTTGTTTCACCTCTGGCTGCATGCATCATTGATTCTTCCTGTGGTAGAACCAGCAGCTCACTAACCTGTGAAATTACCTGGTTTTTGTTATTGCCTGGCCTACATGGAAGGGCAGCAGAAAGTGCTGTAGTTGTGTAGGGAAGAGGCTCTGGCGTATTTATGTCAGTAGATGAGGTGGGAGCCTGGGAACATGAGATGAGATGAACTGTGCCTTGCCAGAACAGTGGTGCAACCCTTTTATCTTCAGTTGTGTCATGGTCCTGCAGTAGCTCATCCCCATCAGTAACGGGCACTTTGTTTTGCCATTCTATGAGTTTCTACCTGCCTAAAAATAACCAACACCTTGATCTTCATTGTGCAGCTACAGTTGGGGGATAAAACTTACAGAAGATACTTTACTGACACATAAAGGTGAGAGAGTTCAGGTTCCCTGGGCTATTTTTCCCTTCTGAGAGGATTTCTGTTTTGTTGGTTATGTTTAGAGCATAGAGTTAGGGACTTGCTGATGGAGTTGAAAGTCTTTGGAATTGGTATGTGCTGATGCTTTACTCGGTTGGAAGTATACTTTAGAAGGGAAAACAATTCTGCTATGGACAGACAAAGGTACTCTTTGTAACATGATGAGTTTACTGTATTATTTACTGTATAAAAATCCAAGGAGACTGTGTGGAATTGCTCAGCTACATTCCTGTCCCAAAGCCGTGAAAAGGTAAGCAATTTCTGTTTCTAGCATTCCTGGACTAAACCAAATACGTTACATGTGAATCTACGCCTTCGGAAAACCTCAGTGCTTTCCATAGATGGAAGATCGAGGATACAGCCTTCTTCTGCAAACAGCTGAAATATCTTCCAGAAGAAAACATAAATGAGAAAATGGAGTTATGCCTCCTCAGGCATAAAAGAAGATGAAGTCAGGAGATCAGAACTGGGGTAGGCTTTATGCAGTGAAGATATTCCTACGTATGATTCCTGGGTTAATATGGCCGTTCACTTATATGTACATTTTGGCAAGCATACTTCTGAATTAAAGTACCTTAAGGAAGGAGAGGAGGAAGAGGAAGAGAAGAGGAGGATACAAAAGAACCAACTACTAGCGCTGAGGAGGAAGGCAGCTTTCGGAAGGGAGGTCGCGGACCGTGTCGGCGGAGCGGGCGGAGCCTCGGCAGGTCCATCCCGCACGGAGCCGCTGCGGCAGAGGGAGGCGGGCGGCTGCTCACGGACGGAGCCGCGGTCGGGCACCAGGTGCCGCTGTTGGCCGCGAAGGCGCCGTGAGCCGCGGAAGGGCGGCAGCTCCTCCCCGAGCCTCAGTCACGGTGCCGTCAGCGGCAGGGAGAATGCGGTGGACCGGCCCGGGCGGGGCGCCGAGAAAGCCGAGCGGCGTGCCGCTCCTCCCAGGGAGACCCTAAGGCGGGCGTCGGGGGAACGGCGGAGAACCGGTCAGGGCCAGGGAAGGTCCCGGAGGCGACAGCGGCGGCGATGCGGTGTGGGCCAGTGCTGCGGGTGCTGGTGCTGCAGGCGGCCTGGGCGCTGGCGGGCGGGCAGGTGCGGTACTCGGTGGCGGAGGAAGCCAAGGCCGGCACGGTGGTGGGCCGTCTTTCGCAGGACCTGGGGCTGGAGGCGGGCGAGGCGGAGGCGCGGCGGCTGCGGCTGGTGGCGCAGGGCCGGCGGGCGAGCGTGGAGCTGAGCGGGGCGAGCGGCGCGCTGCTGGTGAGCTCGCGGCTCGACCGGGAGGAGCTGTGCGGCAAGAGCGCGCCGTGCGCGCTGCGCCTGGAGGTGCTGCTGGAGCGGCCGCTGCGCGTCTTCCATGTGGAGCTGGAGGTCACCGACATCAACGACAATGCCCCCATCTTCCGTGTGGACGAAGAAGCCCTCAGCATCGCGGAACTGTCTGTGCCGGGGTCTCGTTTCCCGCTGGAGGGCGCGTCGGATGCGGATATCGGAGCGAACGCGCAGCTCTCCTATACACTCAGCCCTAGCGAATATTTCAGTCTTGATCATCAGGGGGATAATGACCAGAGTGCGTCTTTGGGTCTTATTTTAACTAAAGCTTTGGACCGCGAGACGATTCCCGTTCACCGGCTGGTGCTGACGGCGAGTGACGGGGGCCGGCCGTCTCTGACAGGCACGATGGAACTCGTGATCTCGGTGCTGGATGCGAACGACAATCCACCCAAGTTCAACCAGTCCGTGTATAAAGTTAAAGCCTTAGAAGGTTCGGAGATCGGGACTCTGTTAGTCACGCTTAATGCCACGGATCCGGACGAAGGGATCAACAGCGATATTACATATTTATTTAGTAGACGTATTAGCACAAAAGTTAAAGAAATGTTCACTATCGACGAAAGCAAAGGCGAAATCAGACTTAAAGGCAATTTAGACTTTGAAGAAATGACTAGTTACGAGATCCCTGTAGAAGCAAAGGACAAAGGCTACCCGCCATTGTCGGGTCACTGCAAGGTGGTGCTGGAGGTGCTGGACGTGAACGACAACGCGCCCGAGGTGCGGGTGACGTCGCTGTCGGTGCCGGTGGCGGAGGACGCGGCGGTGGGGACGGTGGTGGCGGTGCTGAGCGTGTCGGACCGGGACTCGGGGGCGAACGGGCGCGTGCGGTGCTGGGTGTGGCCGGCGTCGCCGTTCGGTGTGGAGGCGACGTTCTCGGGCTCGTACTCGCTGGTGCTGCGCGAGGCGCTGGACCGGGAGCGGGTGTCGGAGTACGAGGTGGAGGTGCGTGCGGAGGACGGCGGGGCGCCGGCGCTGCGCGCCAGCCGCGGGCTGCGGGTGCCCGTGTCGGACGTGAACGACAACGCGCCGGCGTTCGCGCAGGCCGTGTACACGGTGCTGGCGCGGGAGAACAACGCGGCGGGCGCCGAGCTGGCGCGGCTGTGGGCGCGGGACCCGGACGAGGCGGGCAACGGGCGCGTCAGCTACTCGCTGTGGGAGGGCGGCGCGGGCGCGCTGTCGTCGCCGTCGTCGTGGTCGGGGGCGGCGGGCGGCGGGTGGCGGCCGGCGTCGAGCTACGTGTCGGTGGACGCGGAGAGCGGGCGCGTGTGGGCGCTGCAGCCCTTGGACTACGAGGAGCTGCAGGTGCTGCAGTTCGAGGTGCGCGCGGTGGACGCGGGCGAGCCGCCGCTGAGCGGCAACGCCACGGTGCAGCTGTTCGTGCTGGACGAGAACGACAACGCGCCGGCGCTGCTGCCGCCGCCCGCGGGCTCGGCGGCCGAGGCGGGCGGCGCGGCGGCCGAGGCGGCGGCGGCGGGCTGGGGCTCGGGCACGCTGTGGGCGTGGGCGGCGTGGGGGGCGCCGGCGGGCCAGGTGGTGGCCAAGATCCGCGCCGTGGACGCCGACTCGGGCTACAACGCGTGGCTGCGCTACGAGCTGCGGGAGGCGCGGCCCAAGGGCCCGTTCCGCGTGGGGCTCTACAGCGGCGAGGTGAGCACGGCGCGGCCGCTGGACGAGGCGGACGGCGCTCGCCACACGCTGCTCATCGTGGTGCGCGACCACGGCGAGCCGGCGCGCTCGGCCACGGCCACGCTCAGCGTGTCGCTGCTGGAGGCGGCCGAGGCGGCGCTGGCCGCGGCCGCGGGATCGTCGTCGTCGTCGTCGTCGTCGTGGCGGGCGGCGCCGGGCGCCGAGACGGGGCCCAGCGGAGCGAGTGCGGCCACCAACGTGTGGCTGGTGGTGGCCATCTGCGCCGTGTCGAGCCTGTTCCTGCTGGCCGTGGTGCTGTACGCGGCGGCGCGCTGGGCGCCGCGGGCGGCCGTGCTGTCGGCGCCCGGGCCCACCACGCTGGTGTGCGCCAGCGAAGTGGGCAGCTGGTCGTACTCGCAGCGCCACAGCCGCAGCCTGTGCGTGGCGGACGGCGCGGCCAAGAGCGACCTCATGGTTTTCAGCCCCAACTTCCCTCCGCCGCCGCCTGGTCCTGCTGCAGAAAACGGTTCTGCTGGGATGGGGCCGTCTGCTTCGCCTCTTACTTCGAGTGTGGTAAGAGTCTTCGCAAACTTACATAGTTGTTGCTCTCTCGTTGGTTGTACGATTTGCTTAATGCATGGATCTTCGATGTATTACAACAGTTCTTCTGTGATTAGAGCTTTAGAACGATGTCCTAGGTTTGTCCTGGGTTGCATTTAAACGTGGTGATCTGCCTTCGATGTGTGTGTTCACATTTTGAAATTTCATTTTCTCAGTATGTGACTGCCCCTCAAAATTTCCATGTTTTCTTTTCTTCTTTAGTTTTTATAGTATTCTTTTCTACAGGACGTTTTTTTAATCATGGGATTGTTTTGGGTCTTTTTTTGTTGGTGGGGTTTTTTTTGGTTTTGTGTGGGTTTCTTTTTCTTTTTTCTTTTTTCTTTTTTCTTTTTTCTTTTTTCTTTTTTCTTTTTTCTTTTTTCTTTTTTTTCTTTTTTCTTTTTTCTTTTTTTCTTTTTTCTTTTTTCTTTTTTCATTTTTTTCTTTTTTCTGTTTTCTTTTTTTTAATTTTTTCTTTTTTATTTTTCTTTTTTCTTTTTTTAATTTTTTTCTTTTTCTTTTTTCTTTTTTTAATTTTTCTTTTTCTTTTTTCTTTTTTCTTTTTTCTTTTTTTTTTTTTTCTTTTTTCTTTTTTCTTTTTTCTTTTTTCTTTTTTCTCTTTTTCTTTTTTCTTCTCTGCCCACATGGTATCAAATTGCAGTACTAGGTCCTAGGGGATATTTAATTTTTCTGTTTTAATAGCCTTTTCACCTCAACGTTGTTCAGTAGTTTGATATCTCCCTCATGGTGAGTGTAATTGTGTCTTTGAACGAGGTGCCTTTCAGCTTTCTTGGTGACTCTTGTGTTTATGTGCGCTAAGGCTCGCTCGTGAGTTTTTGATTAGAAGCTTTTTGATTATTGCTATTTGCCACTCTTGAGAAGGGAAAATACATGTAGTGATAATTTTGGGGCAAAAAGAGCGGATGAAATGTTGGTGGAGGTTGTGAATATTGTTCTTTCCCTGGAAGTCCGTCGAAAATATGTGCGTGTGTGAGGGGTGAAGTAAAATCCTGGCTGCTTTGTGGGAGAACGGTTTGAGGGAGGGGTTGCTCACTGGCCATTCCCCACGATCTGATCTTACTCTTTGTAGTGATGTCTCTTTTACCCCATCCGTACAGAAATATGCTGTGGAAAGAAAAATCCAAATTTCGTAGGAGTGGAAAGAGGCGGGGAAAGTGGTAAAGGGAAAATTACAAAGGAAATTTTCTCTGTGTGGTGTCCGGGGATGGTAGGTTGAAAACTCTTGGCTCTCTCAGCAGTAGAGCAGAAAAACAAGGGAACAGTTTCGATGCGATTTACCTCAGCGATTTCCCGACGCAGAGAGCGATTGTTTAATTACCAGGTTGTTTTCAACACCATCATTTTTCAGCTCATCTTGTCTGTGCACTGATGGCACGGAATTGACTGTGTTCTCGTCTCGGCCAGCTTCAAAGCACTCTTTGAGATACGACCTTAGGGTCACGTTTAGCATTTCTTCTTCAGTGTCAGAAAATTTTTAAATTTTTAAGCAATTTTTAAAGGGAAAAGTGAAGATCTCTTCCATCTAATTTAATTTTCTCTGTAATTTAAAAGTGAAACATGCCGGGTTAATAAAAACAAACAGTAGGTACATAATTTCGTGTTATGCATTCAGTTCGTTTGGTCAACCCCCTTATTCTTCAGACACAGTGATATCTGAAAACGCGGTATTTTTATTTTGACAAAGTACACTTGGTTGGGTTTTGAGCTAATAGAGGTCTCTAAATACCTCTAGGAAGGACAAGGACTGAAGAACGTAAATGACGCATCAATGTTTCCGAAATTACGAGAATGGGCTGATAGGTGTACAGAAAACAGCAACGAATTTTGAAAACTTCATGTCCTTTCTGAAAAGTGTTTGAAAAGTAGGACTGCGTTATCTCTTGTCGATCCGTGGATAAGCATTTGAATGTGTCCCACGATTTCCTCTTTTCTTCTCTTAGATCACTTAGTACGGGCTTTAAGTTAAATTCTTTGTGTATTTGCTGAGGATTGTTTATTTATTCTGCTTTGATCGTGAACGGGAGTCGCGTGCTGAAGGGCAGTGGGTCATCACCACTTAACTCCGCGTGAACTACCCTCAAGGTTTACCCCAGCTCTGTAGAACTGCCACTTCTTTCCTTTATTCACATGGATGTGATGAAACCACGATTTTCTAAAAGAAAAGCATCTATTTTAAGCTTATAAACAGATTTAACTACCTCTGTAGAAGATGCAGGAACAGCATTTGCACATAGGTGTGGGAAGGGACTCGTTTCTTTAGGTTATGGTTGAGGGCAGTGTGGGGTCTCAGTGCCGATCGTTTGGGGCAGGGGAGGGTTTGCCTTCTGCTGGGTTTCCTTTTGTTTCTCTGACTGCAGTTATGACTTAAAGACTTTATCGGTGTTTGTTATAAACGTACACTGTCAAGACAATATTTCAATATTTCTGTTAGAAACACAAAGCAGTCTTAACTTTAGAAACAGCTCGTGGATGCTTTTGCTTCGTGGAATAGTCTGGGCAGGGCTCGTTAACAGAAGGCTCCAGAATATCGGTCAGTGCCTTGAATAATCGATGCCAATTTCGCGCTGTCAGTCGCTGCAAGCCCAGGCTCTTAACGCCGCGCGTTGTTCTGGAGAGCGATGCTGATTAACTCGGTGTTACCGGCACGGCTCAATCCCCGCAGCGGAGGCGGGGCCGCAGCCGGGAGCGCTGCCGAGCGCTTCTGCGGCGGCTCCGGGAGCGGGAGAAGCGGGCGGGGAGCGGCTCCAGCGCCCGCTCCGCCGTGGTGGCCGGAGGAGGTTTTGCAGCTTCTAAAGGAGAAATGCCCGGCACGGCTGCCTCGGAGCTGTCAGAGACTCCGGGTGCTCGGCTCGGAGCCGCTCCTGCCGCACAAGCGGGACTGAGCCCCGCTACCCACTGTGTCCTCCCCGGCAGCTTCGTCAGGTCCGGTGGTTTCTGACTGGGGGTCAACAGAGCCATCTGTGTCCTCGTGTTAAAGAGACGAGTTCTTGCCTGCGGTGCACTGTAGTGGGTGCTCGCTTCTGTGCCTTGACGCGGGTAATGAGGATTTTCGTGAGAATCTAGAAATCCTCTGCATACGAGATTGTTTTTCCGGGCTGCTGATAGCTAAGAGTCTTCTCTGCTCCCGCGTCCCCAGGGAGCAGCTGCGAGCTTTCTGAAGGGCATCTTCATACCACTGCTCGCTCTGCCAGCAGGCACAGCCTGCGTGGCAAAGAAGAGGGGCTCAGAGCAGATCAGCCAGGCGATGCTGCCAAAATTTCTGCCCGCCCCATCAGCCTGGAGGAGCGCGGGGCTGAGAGTGAGCCTGGGCTGGGGGGCTCCCGCAGCTGCCTGCCGCGCCTCCCGAGCAGGAGAAGCCCGGTGCTTCGGGTCTCCGGGGTACCACCGTCCTTCCTCTCGTGTGAAAGGTGATACCGGGGTCCTTGCACCCTCGTTGGCGGCTCCGCGCTGGCGATTTGGGCTCTGTCCGAGGTCCGGTGGTCCTTGGTTCGCAGGCAGATCCTATTTACTGCCGGGTTCCCATCACTGTGGGAGTTTTTCATGTGCTCCTTTCGGGCGGCGGTGAGGGCTGGAGCTGCCCTCCGGGGACAGCAGCCGCCGGGCAGAGCTCATCGGTTTCCTTGGGAGGAGAAACAGCAGAGCTGCTGCTCCGTCTGTTCTCCTTCACAGATTCCCCCGCTGTCTCCTGCTGAAGTTCCGTGCCCTAATTTAGCACCAATGAGCGCCTCTCAGTTCTGGTGATCTCCCCTGGGATTTTCCCAAGCCCTGGTACCGAGCAGGACGTGTCTTGCAAACCTCCATCGAAGCCACCAACTCTGATGCCTTGCCCGTGGAAATGGCGCTCTTGAACCATCGCTGACGTGATGATAATGTTCAAACACGAGCGTCCCTTGTGTGCTGCTCCACAGCCACGGCGCAAACCGGTTTTGCTCTTCGCCTTTAGTTTTTGCCTTTGCTGGTTTAACATTTTCTTCTGGCAGCCACCACTGCTCTGAGCACAAGGCGCGGGGCTGGATTAGCGACGTCTAATGGCAGGAGAAGGGGAGGATTGGCTGAAATCGTGAGGCAGGGAGGGAGGATGAGTGCGCTCCGAGGCGGTGCAAGGGCAAGCACCTGGCAGGTGGAGGAACGTGGAGGAAGAGCTCTCTGAACACGTCAGGGAGTGAGACATGACGAGGGGTCGTGTAGAAGTGAATGATACCTCAGAATGACCAGGAAGATGAATTTCTCCATGAGTTGGGTCAAACGGGCTCTAAGAATGAGTCCAGCAGAGAGAAGGGAACAGGGAATGGTTTGGATGTGGCAAATTGAAGGCAAACATAAGATGAAGGGGTTTAAACAGAGTTTAAATTATCTGCTGTGATACAAGGGAAGTGTCTGTGCTAAAGATGTTTAATACAACTTAGTTCTTTTATACAGCATAATAATGTAATTGGGGTCAGTGACTTGAAATGGAGAGGAGACCTTTGAGATTGGAGACCCTGAAAAGAAGGATTAGGTGGAAGGGTGGCCTCAAAGACTGAGCAGGGACACTGTATAAAGGCACACTTGAGACTGCCTTGAGCTGGATGTGGAAGGGGAAGCACAAACAGGCAGGGAGGAACATGCCTGGGACTCAGCCAAGCAGAACAGTGGCTTCACACAATGGGCAAGGCTGGATTCTGCCCCCTTGGCATGATTGTGTTATTCTCTTAATGGCAGCAGTGTCTGTGTTGTAACTGGCCCTCGATATTGAATATTACTGAGCACTGGACCCTGGCTGTGACCTGGAGCTGTGTGGTGTGGGGATCAGACACTCACGTGCTGGATTGGGAAGGCAGCGTGGTGGGATCTGGGTGCCCAGGTGGTGCTGGCAACATGCACATTCCAGTGAGCAAAACAGCCTGACACATCACTGTCCACAGTGGAAAATGGCAAGAGGACAAGCTATGCCAAAACACTAAAGTGGGGCGGTGATGTTTAAAAATAATGTCAAAAACAAGCGATGGCAAATTCACTTAGAGTCCTGTGAACAAGCACTGGGCAATGCTGCAAAATTAGAGATGTAGCAGAAAGATGAGAACTTATTTCATGGTTAATGAGTAGTAAATGAATGGAATAAAGACAAATATCATTGTAGGCTGCCAGATGCTTCTCAAAAGGTGAGTACCTCTGAGAGGCAAAAGTGCAATTACTTTGATTTTGGCCATTCATTAATCAGTTTCTGCTAGTACTGTTAATATTTCAGGCACCAGGATGAATAACTACAGTTTGTCATTCCAATATTATATTTGAGGAAAATCTGCCTTTGAGGGGGTTTGTCTGTTCAACAGGAGGATGTTGAGCCCAAAATTCTTGGGTTTCTTCATTGTAAACTGAGTCACAGATGTGCGTTTTACCTGTGTGTTTTACCTGTGTGTGCACCTGAGGGATCAACATGTGGCTTTTCAGCTCTTCCCAGACAGATGGATCTGTCCTTGCTGCAGGTTAATGTTAAGGAAATATATCAGTCTTTCCTGTGACTTTAATAGATGTTATTGCATTCAGGGTGTTCAGGGTGTTTAGAACGACTGTGCATCACTACAGAGCAGCAAACCCAGCAACTCCTCAGGTGCTGCAGATATCATTGTTGCAGAACTGGAATCTAGGGCAGATTGGGAGTGAGGGGAGTCTGGATGACAATTCTGTAGTGATTGAGTGGGAACTGGGTATTTCTGCACTTTCAAGAAAAGAAAAAAGGGCAAACAGCAAACCATGACTACTTGCATTGTATACTGTGTGCAGTGGGTTACTGAACAGGTTTATGTCCTCTCTGAATTGAGGTGGATGCACAGCAGCAGCTCTGTACCCTTCTCTCAGCCTTCTGCTGCCACTCCTGCTTCCCTCTGAGCTGTAAGAGATTCGGTAGCCTTAATGAACAGAAGTAAAATGCAACATTCAGGTACTGCCAGGATCTCCTGGAGTTAAAAAATCACATCTGCAGACAGCTATGCTGGAGCAGACCAAGATCTATTCCCGTGTGCCAGGATAAGAACCTCACTGTGAGGCTTTGCTGAGTTGTGAATACGCAAACAGATGTATTGATTTTTTTTTTTAATTTACTGTACAACTTTTGGCTATGCTCCAGATTTTCTCCCTTTTTGAAAGGAGATATATATGTATACTATATACATGTATACTATATATAATTGAAATGTTCTGTTTCACTTGCCTGGAAATTCTCAGCTGCAGAAAGAAACACAATGGACATGAGAAGGGTTAAGGTCTGTCCTTGGCACAGTTATAGCCTCTTGCTTTTGATCAATCAGGATCTCATCATAACAAGCTCTCACAGGAGGGAACTGGAAACAGAGGAGATGGAGGTGCTGCCAGGGTCCATCTGTATAAACTGCTGCTGAAAATCATTCCAGAAAGGTTTCCCAGAAGGATATTTTGAAGTGCTTTTCTTCCCTCATACCTGCTTTGGGGTGTAGTTGGTAACCGTTCCCTCTGTGTGGAAAGCTGAGGGAGCAGAGAGCTTTGATGTTTGGTTGTTTTTTTTCTTTTTTTTTCCATTCATGGTCTGCAGTCTCTGTGTGGTACCAGCTCGTCTTTCCCCAGATTTCCTGGGCATGTCTTAAATGCAAAACCTCTTTGGTGCCGGTATTTGTTTCTACAAGAGTAATTGAACTGCTGCAGCCTCCCATTTTCCCCTGCCACCCGAGCCACCCCCATCGTGCCTTGGCGGGCTGGGTGGGAGCTCACTGTGGCTGGGGTGATCTGATTGTCAGAGCAGAGACCCTTCTTTCCAATAATTCCTGTTAATTTCCCTTGTTCAGAAGGTGAAGCAGAGCAGGAAAGAACCTTTTTCTTTTTAATTTTCTCATATTCTCTTTTTCTCCCCGCTTTTTTTTTTTTTTTTTCCTTTTATTTTTTTTCCCCGGTAAAGTTTAACAGGGGTAGAGCCGACTGCCTCCTTTAATTGCGCTCTTAAAGCCCCTCTGGGAAATGTTGTGCTCAGCTGGAGCGTGCCTGGGCTGTGCTGACCCATGTTTAGCCGATGCCTGTCACTTCTCATCCACCTTTCCCTTCCACCGCCGTTCTCTGACAGCGCATCCTCTCGCTGCCTCTCCCGCAAGGAGCGGAGGGAGGAGGGGGCTCTGCTCTCCGTCTCTTTTTCGCGGAAACACATCCATGACGCGCAGGGGGCTGCGCGCAGCCCCCCGCTCCATCTCCGTCGGGGCGTTAAAAAAAAAAAAGAGGGGAAGAAAGAGGAAGGGGAGGAGAAGCGGCGGGACAGCGGCGGCGGGGGGAGCGCAGCCCCCTCCCCCGGCGGCGCAGGAGCCGCCGCGGCCTCTGGGTGGCGTCGCCGCCGCTGCCCGTCTAAGAACCGCACGGGGCCGGCGCCGGTCACAGCGAGCGGCGGCGGGCGCAGCGCTGCGGAGCTGCCGCCTCGCCCCGCACGGCAGCCGGCGGCACGGCCCGGGGGGGAGCGGAGCCGCCGCGGAGCCTCCCGCGCCCGCACCGGACTGTCGGCTTTGCCGCCGGTGCGCCCCGGTGCCCGCTGGCTTCGCGCCGGGAACTTGGGGTGCTCGCCGAAATTCTGGATTATGTTCCTGCTGAGCCGGTCTGCGGGGAGCTGAGCCAGGGGAGGAAGCATGCGGGGCTATTTAATGGTTTTCTGCCTTATTTGCTGCACCGCGGACGGGCAAATAGTGTATTCCATCGCCGAGGAAACAGAGCGTGGAGCGTCTGTTGGGAACATAGCAAAGGATTTAGGAATAGATGCAGCTACACTTTCAGCTCGGAAATTTCGCATGATCACCGGCTCAAGTAAGCAATATTTTAATATAAATGCCAGCACGGGGGCTTTGTCTGTTAACGAGCCCATAGACAGAGAACAGCTTTGTGAATTAAAGTCTGTCTGTCTTCTGAATTATGAACTGGTGTTAGAAAACCCTCTAGAGCTTTATAGGATGGAATTCAAAGTCTTGGACATAAATGACAACTCCCCCAGCTTTCCCTTAAGTGAATATCATATAAACATGCCTGAGTTCCTGTCACCTGGGGCACGGTTTACACTCCCCAGTGCCCAAGATCTTGATGAAGGTGCTAACAGTGTCCAGAATTATACTCTGAGCCCTGATGAACATTTTTATTTGGAAATGCAGATGCGCGGGGATGGGAGTAAATATCCTGAACTGGTGCTGAAGAAAGCCTTAGACAGGGAGCAGCAAGCCACTCACAGACTTGTGCTTACAGCCAAAGATGGTGGGAACCCTCCAAAGTCTGGTGATGTCCCGGTCATTGTGACTGTGCTGGATACCAATGACAATGCACCAGAATTTGAGCACTCGGTCTACAGGGCGAGTATCTTGGAAAACTCCCCCAGTGGCACTTTGGTAGCCCAAGTGCACGCCACGGACTTGGATGAAGGTCCAAACGGAGAGGTCAGGTATTCCTTTAGCAATACAACTTCTGCTGACTTGCAGCGAATGTTCTCCATTCACCCACACACTGGGGAGGTGACAGTCAATGGCGTTTTAGCTGTTCAGAGACCCCTTCTCGAGATGCTTATTGAGGCAAGGGATAACGGGGCATTTGGCATGTCCAGCACAGCTAAGCTGCTGGTGGAAATCACAGATGTGAACAATCATGGCCCAGAGATTACAATTACATCCCTTTCCAGTCCCATTCCTGAGGATGCTGTTCCTGGCACAGTGATTGCTCTGCTGAGTATTTTGGATAAGGACCCTGGGGAGAATGGGAAAGTAACCTGCCAGATCTCTGAAAACCTTCCCTTCCAGTTAAAGCCTTCCCTTCAAAACTACTACAGCCTTGTCACCAGTGAGCTTCTGGACCGAGAGCTGATCAGTGAGTACAACATCACCATTACCGCCACAGACTTGGGTTCTCCTCCTCTCACCACTCAGAAGAGTGTTTGGGTGCAGATTTCTGACGTCAATGACAATCCCCCCGTCTTTGGTGCTGAAGCATTTGATGTGTTTGTGGAGGAGAACAATCCACTTGGTGCTTTTCTCTACCAGGTCTCGGCATCGGACCCTGATATAGGGGAGAATGGACGAGTCTCTTACGTGCTCAGGAATTCCACAGTTGCAGGCAGTGCCCTGACCAGCTTTTTGTCTATGAACTTGGCCAATGGGAGCATCTATGCAAAACGTGCCTTTGATTTTGAGCAGCTTAGGAACTTCCACTTCCAGGTGGAAGCCAAGGACAATGGGTCACCAGCCTTGAGTGCTGCCATAACAGTGAATGTTTACATCTCAGACCAGAATGACAATGCCCCAGCCATCCTGTACCCCACCAGCCAGAACGGCTCAGTAGCTGTGGAAGTTGTGCCCCGCCTGGCTGATGAGGACTACCTGGTGACCAAAGTGGTGGCAGATGATGAGGACAACGCGCAGAATGCCTGGCTTTCCTACCACCTTGCCCACTCCTCCGACTCCACCCTGTTCCAGCTGTCGCCGCACACGGGCGAGCTGCGCACCACGCGCTCCCTGCGCTCCACCGACTTCCTCAAGCACAAGGTGGTGGTGGTGGTGCAGGACCACGGCGAGCCCCCGCTCTCCTCCACCGTGACAGTGGGCATCCTGCTGGCCGACACCCTGCCCCAGGCGCTGCCGGACTTCGATGACAGCGGGGAGCCAGCGCCGCTGCTCAACGCTACCAACATCTACTTGATCGTTTCCCTTGCCTGCGTCTCCTTCATCTTCGCAGCGCTCATCTTCTTCCTCGCCGTCGTCCGGCTGTGCCGGTGCCGGACTTGCTGCTGCGGCGGCTGCTGCTGCCCAGCTGATGACTATAAAAAGTATTGCTACAGTGTGCACATGCTGCCCAGCTCCCACCTCCCCCCGGATGTGCTGGAGGTCACTGGTGTGGGTAAACTCACTCACACCTACTTGTACAGGGCATCCGTAGGTCTTGGGCCTGGTAATGGCAGCATCCCAAATGGAGATGCCGGGAATGCTCCTAGTGGCTCAAGGCTACAGGTGCCAGGGCCCTGCATCCAAGTGCAGCAGGTCCAAAGCGACCGGCTGAGCGCTGTCCTCGTGGTAAGTGCTGCTTCCTTTCACTTCTTTCCTCCCAGGCACGTGGCCTTGCGTCTGCACTGGGCTGCTCAGTGCAGAACACACTGAGGGCATTTGCAGGAAAACAGATGCCAATTCATGGCACCTGGAGGAAATTCCAGTTTCTTTTATCTGTTTCCTAAAGCCAAGAATCTCTTTGGCTGAAATATTGTCATCGGATGACGAAAGAGATTTTTTTTCACCGTAAACATTAAGGACCTTCAGACACAACTGAAGGCAAAGGTGTAAGTGAAAACTAAATACCTTGCAAGCCAAGCCATTGTCTTCAGAGAGCTGAGTAGGGGCATGATAAGAGACCATGCAAGTTTCTAATCAATGGGTGGTTCTAAGATACACTGTGTAGAGTCTGTGATTTTATTTTTTTTATTATTATTTTTTTATCCTTGCCCTGACATTCCTGAGGTTTTTTTCATTGTGAGGGAGTAGTTTGTTGATGCTGGTTTGCAATGCCTAAGGTAACTCTGTGGTGGAAGAGCTGTAATTCCATATTCAACACCTCTTTAGGAAATGTGACTTGTAGTGCTCATCTCACTTTCCAAGCAATCCATGGCTTTTGTGAATCTAAAATAATTATCTTCTGGGCCTCTGACCAAGCTGGTTTCTTCTCAGTAGTGTGATGAGTGATTTTGCAGGAGAAAATATCTTGCTGTGATCACAGTGTAGGGCTATAAAGTGGGTTATGTCTGCAGGCCTAATCTGCTGGGTGTAGCTGCGTTACTTATCCAAGATTCAGTTGTCTTCTATCTATTTTTAATAGGTCCTGTGAGTTGTCTTTATATTTTTTATGAAGTTTTGAGATGTTTTGCCTGCAGACTGTCAAATTCCTTGGTGTGCATAACAGCAACTAACCACTATTGGGTCAGGCCAGTACTCTGAGTCTGGTAAGAGCTACTCCAGATGTTTCTAGAGGAAATGTAAGAACTCAGGTTAGACAGACATGGTGTAATCTGCTTCCTGCTGTTGTTCTTTTATTCTAGTTTACAGTTATTAGAGGCTGTCCTAAATCTGTAGCCATTATGTTTATTTTCACCCTTGAAATCTTTATGGTACGTTTAGATAGATGTAAAAGCCCAGCCCCTTTTTGAACCTTGATGCAAGGGTAGCTTCAATAACTTCTTTGGATAATCAAATATACATTTAACTAATAACACTTTGGTTTACAACTCTTGAATTTCCAAGTAGTGAATTTTTGTAAGCTTTCTGTCCTAGAAGAGTTCCAAATTTGCTCTTCAGTATGCAATTAATTCATCATGCCTTTCGTTATTTATGTGTTGATCAGATTTGATTTACATATATGGTTTTCCTAGTATTTAATCAGTCATAATTAGTTTTAAATTCTGCTCTCTGTAGCAGCAGAGGGTGTCAGGTGTTGTGGGTTTCTCACTGTTCAAAGAGGGGTGTGGGAAATACCTAGGTCTTGCAAAAGCAGAGGAGTTGGTGTCCTTCCTTAAGAAACTGTAGAGTCTTGGAAAATAGCAGTTGGCAGGATGTAAAGAAGGATCTGTACCTATGCATTGGATACTCTGGGAATATAATTGATTATGTGGGGATCTGAAAAACAAAGAAGTTGCATTAGAACCTTTGTAATGGGGAGATAAAAAATGTTTTGGCAATATCTTGACTCAGAAGATATCTGCAAGAACCCTGGCAGTGTCTGGGGGGTGTGATTTTGGTTCATAATTGCAAAAATAATGATAGCGATGATATATATGTAACAAAAAAATCAAACAAAAACCCTTTAAAAATTGTCACAACTCATTTCTTTGTTCCAATTGAGCAAGATCTGGAAACTCAGGTTACCAACACATTAAAGAACCAAATAATAATAAAAATGTCCAAGTATCTCTAATCTCCATAATCAGAACAACTGTAATGTGTCACATTACATCTTTGCTGTATTCAGTCATTCAGGTGAATTTTTAAATTTGTAATATGACACACCGTTTTGTAGCTTTTGATAGTGGGCAGAATAAATCCCAGATACGATCTTTGGCAATTTTATTTCCTTGGCTTCTAGTACTCAGAGATGGCCAGCCAAAGATATGGCTTATGTGGAAAGTCCCAAGTCTTTACATTAACTGAGCTGAGTAGGGGAGAAGAGGCAGAGACTGTAAAAATCCATCTACCCTTGAAATCAAAATCATGCTGGTTATTATTAATTTGGTGCTGATCATTCCAGTGGCATTTGAGCCGGAGAATTAACTACATACATATACATATGTATCTACCATTAGAAATTTTGGTTAAAAATTTTAAAATTTAATTTTGGATGTTGACTGCATGTAGCCTGTAAGTCTTTTCAGCCTGATTCATTTGGAGTTAAAATATAAACCTAAATGACCCTTTGATCTTTTGAGGAGGGGTGATTGTATTGGTCCCTAAGAGCATAAACATGACAGAAAAAAGTAACAAGTTTTTAAAAGGCACTAGGAGCAACTTCACAGTTATCATTCAAAGCACTGAAAAGTATTTCAAAATTACAAATTTAGCAGAACTTAGGTAGACCTGTTTTTTATTTTATTGAGTTTTTGAATTGAGGAAGTGATTACAATTTTCAGTACATGTAGGCTAGAAAAAGATCTGCATGTACAAAAATTTAATTGAATTTCCAGGAATTGGATGTATTTTCAAAATTTCAGTTGATTTCTTTATTCTTGTTCTGCTTTTGCTACTGAATTAAACAGTAGGCTTGAATGGTTTTACACATGCAGACACATGAGGCCTATTTATGCTTTTATATTTTCTATTTGGGTTAGAGCTATAAATAGCTCTGTGTATGGCCATAACAGCAGTAGAGTAAACTGTAATTGCACGTTTTTCAGTGTTTTGTTGTGTCTTTCTGCAGCATGGCATAAATGGCAGCTAAGTGAAAAGCTGGGTTCGCTGCTGTGCTGAGAGACAAAGGCACGAGCGGTTACTAAAGTAAGCAGTGGTTCCCTGGCTGATTTCTGGGATTGTGATGTAGCCATGGATTGCTCCAGTTCTTTTGTTTGCTCGTGTTGGCCATTGTGCTGCACAAAAGGCCTGTGAGATATTTCCACATTCAGAGCACAGTGACCTCTCTGTGACTTGGCATTCGATATTTAGGTTACACCCAAAAATAGACGCGGACCTTGCAATGGAGAATTTTTCTCGCTAAACTGTAATGGGAGTGGAATAATTTTGCACAACATGGCATGCATTTCCTGTGACAAAAATGGATCCACTTCCATTGAGACAGGCTGGCAATTGAGGCTGAACTGCTGCAGGCTAAGCATCAGTGTCTTCCTCTCACAAGTGAGGAGCAGATGTGTGTGCAAGCCCTCGCTGTGGCTCATCCTGATGGGAATAATGCAGTCAAATGTAAGAGTGAAGCACTTCCCCAATTCTTCCTGTCAGTGCTAATACCTGTCTAGGACCAGCAGTCTTTGTCCACATTACAAGAATTCAGTTTTTAGGAAGATTTCTTAGCTACGAACGTTGACCTTGTGGTCAGACCAAAGGAATCCCAGAAGGAGCAATGATCAAAGAAAATTCAGCGAGGGAAATTCTGACCAGCCCAATTACCTTTCACAAAGAGGGATGTGTTCAGCAAAAGAACTCTGAGTCTTGTAAACTCTACAAATGCCTGGGCTGAAACTTGGCTTGTTTGATGCCTGCCTTGGAGTGTTATTTTTAGAAGTAGGGGAAGGGAGAGACAGGAGGAGTTGGTTGGGACAAAGGGCTTGAGGGGATGTGGAGAGTAATGTGATTGTATTTGGAGATGGATAAGGGGAAGGGAAAGATGAGGTTGGATGGTGACGTGGGCCAAAGAAGGGTAATCCTTGTATGAAAGCACAACACAAGAAAGCATAATTTAGATCAAGTCCAGTCCTTTCCTGTATCACAGTTTAATCTTAAATATTGAAATTCAAATATTTAAATTTTAATTGTACAAATAATAATAAGGCAAGTTATCCTCTAAAGCTTTGAAATGCTCTTCTGACATCCTGCCAACTGTTCTTTGCTATGAGTTTGTAGACTTTTGATTTTGTGCCAGCAATTCCCTTTTAGTATGAGTAGTTCTTTCCCTCTGCATCTTGCTTTATCCAAGGCTTAGAAAGCAACCACATCATTTCTTAGCCCTTGTTTCACCAAGCTAAACAAGTTGATCTCTTGCAGTCTTTTTTTCCTATGGTCACCTCTGCACTTATCTGATTATGCTGATATCCCTTCTCAGCATCAGTTTTTCATTTTTAGATATATATTTCTTGTTTTTCTTGCAAATATGTGACCAGAATTATGTGTTTCACAGAAAGGACTTCCTGTGTAGATAGGAATACTCCCTTGCTCAGGTCATAGGGAATACATCACTTGATTCTTCTTGGGAGGCCAATTACCTCCTCCATAGTTTTAATAAGTTGATTATTCAGTCACATAGGTATTATTGCAGAACTTCTTTGGGGGTAGGTGTGGATGGGGAAAGGTTAATTCCCAAGATGGTTCTTCTGCCCAAATTCATCCATCTAAATGCTTGATGTTTGAGCCTTAGATGTTAAAAAGCCTTAGTCACCTGCTCAGAACAAACATCCTGTTCATCTTTGTTAAATGAGTTTAGACAAAGCCTACAGACAGCACTGAGAGCAAATTGATTTTACCTTGACAGGTATCCAGATTTTGGAGTGAATTATTCCATATGATTATCCTCTGGAACTGTTCGTAGAATAACCCAAATTCTTGTGTCTTAAACTTTTCAATGCTGCACTGTATTCAATGTTCTACTAAAATCAGAGTAGATGAGATGAATTTCAGCTTGTTGCTATTGAAGAGGATTGAAAACCAGTCTAGCAAATTGTTGTCTTTGATAAACCTATGCCTATTTTCCTTCCTTTTCAGTCTACCTTAATTTCTCTTTTAATCCTCCCTCCAAATTTGTATCCAAACAAGCAGAGTAATGAGCTTGTGGTCACACAGGCTGGATTTCACAATGTTAAATTAGTGTCTGCAGTTGTTTTTCTTCAATGAGATTATTCTACTTCAGACTTGACAGGTTTATATTAAAAAACCCCAACAAACTAAGCCAAAACAAATTCTCTTAAATCCTATGCTTTTATTTATCAATTCTTTTAGAAAGCTATGATGGAAATCAAGTAGTGGGGAATTGAGGATTTTTAACTCTCAGCATTTTGGTTTTTCCTTCGTGACAGCAATTTCCATTCCCTTGAGTGATTTGTCACAAATTCAATGTCACAATCAAGGTACTGAAAACAGAGGAATACAGATTGTCATTAAATGGGATGGTGGCTCTGGGGGATCAGTGGTCCATGTGTGCTGTATTTTTATACCAGTGGCCTGTGCATCCTCTGCTTCCCATTGGGGACAAGCTGCTGGATTTTAGTGTGGCTCAGTATAACCGTGTTAATGCTCTGCATTTCTGGGGTTACAGCTTGCTTGTTTCAAAATAACAAAAGGAGTGGTGAACTTGCTGAAGATTATTTAAAATCACAATTAATCAAAAGAATGGCAACAAAATCCAGCATCCAAACTAAAAAGGGGGCAAGCAGGCATGTGGGAATTAAGGTATTTAGTTAAGAAGTTGTAAGGCAAAGAAACAGGCAGGGCAATAGCTCAAAGCTTTGGTGCTTTCAGAGGCACTTGGAGAATAAAAGCAAATGTGACCAATAAGGCAAATGGAAGTTAAATATCATAGAAAGAAGGTACATTAAAAACAAAAAAGAAGTTTGAAGGCTCTAGTCTTTGAGTAGTTTCTCTAAGGAAAATGAACATATTTTTGTTCTTTGGATTCTTTCTTCTCCAAAGGAACGATTTTTATATTTTGATCTGTTAGTTCTTCCATCTCCCCCATGGCTGGTCCCAGTCTGATGGGTCTTGACACTGTTTTTAGTGGCTTTTAACTTCTTTCTTACTCTGCAAAAGTCAAACATCTTTGCACTACCGGCCTGCAAAATCAAAGTTTATGATGTTCCCTCACAAAACCCAAAGGTATTGATTCCAAAGGTTCTGTGGTGTTACTTCTCACCCTTTTCCAATTCCTTTGGTGGGGTCAGAAGCAAAGGGAAGCCTTACAGCTGAGTGGCCTCTTCATCTTTTGAACTACACAGCTGTCTGCTCTGTGTCCTGGGAATGTGTTTTAGACAGATTTTAGGCTCTGCTTTGTAGCCAAAAGCTATATGGAAATTAGTGCAATATCCTTATAGTTAAAACAATTTTCATTACATGATGGAAATTGATGCAATATCCTTATGGTTAAAACATTTTCATTGCATGATATTAAATTCACAGGATTGTGATCGTACATGTAGTGTGAAGACATTTCAATAAAAGCTTGAATTCAGTCTTTCAGCTTTGTGATTTTAATAAAAAACAGATGTGGAGCTACTGGAGACAGGCCAGTGGTGGGTCTCAAGATAACAAAGGGACAGAAGCATTTCTCATATGTCAAATAGAGAGCTGTGACTTTTTAGCCAAGAGAAGAGAAGGCTGTGGGGCTGGGGGATCTCATTATTGTATGAAAATAGAGCCAGGCCCTTTTCAAAGGTGCCTGGTGAGAAGAAAAGAGGAAGATGCTCTAAGCTTAAGGAATTTGTTTTGTTGGTTGGTTTTTTTTTTCCTCTGTGAGGATGCTGACCCCTGGCACAGGTTGCCCAGGGAGATTGTGAAATTTCCATCATTGCAGATATTCAGAAGCCATCTGGACGTGGTCCCAGACAACCTGCTTTGCTTGACCCTGCTTAGGAAGTGGGGTTGGTCAAGACAATCTCCAGAGATCCCTTCCAACCTCAACCACTCTGTGATTCTGTGGAGTCCTTAATGGAGAAGTTGACTCAGTTTTCTTCTTTGTAGAATACTAATCTTGTGGAATATGCCCTATGTCAATTCTAATATCTATATATATTCCTCCAAGTGCATCTTTCACTTCTTTGGGTTTAGTTTATTGTTGTGTGTGGGTTTAGTTTTGTTTTTTATTGAGCAATCATGAATACCCTAAAGATAATCAATCTCTAAAGCTGTTTGTTTTCAATATCATATTGGTTGGAAGTGAGATTTGGTGGAAAAAGGAAGTGATTTCTTCCCTGCAGTCAGAGGAGATATAACTGCTACCTTATCTCACCTTTTTGGGGCTGGTGAAGTAGAATCACCCCAGCAAATGACTTGTGTAGTCAAAGTTGCCAGCTGGAATAGCTTCAAAGGATCTGGGGTTGTTGGTTTAGGACTGCTATTTGCACTTTCATCTTTGTTTTAATCTTATTATATATTTGTCTAGGGATTAGAATTAGCAAGTTCCTGTCTCCTCTTTTACAGCACTGTGCTTCTTTACAAGGTATTCCACCTCTTTAATGCCTCTCACCCTGTTTAAAAAACTACAGGAAAAATTAACCCGAGCTAATACAGAACATGGAAAGATGCCAGTTTGATCGTGGTCAGAAGAGAGCTGCAGAATACAAATGTGCACTGGAAAATATGATCACTTTGGAGCTCTTAGTCTGGTGGGGCCCTTTACCATTCTCATGTCATGTTTTATAAAACACTGGTTTTCTTCACTCAGCTTTCTCAAAGAGGATCCAGATGTTCTTGAATCAAATCCCAAACCATCAAGCTGTCACCATTCTATGGATTAATAGTCCATTACCAAGTGTTTCTCTTCTGTTTTGTTTGTATTCTCATCTGGGAGAGGGGGAAAATGTGGGTGATGTAGGTAATTGTGGTTCCTGGAAAAATTGTAAAACTGACAGTATTGGATTAAACTTCATTGGGTGGGAAAAAAATGAAACATAGTGGCTGCCCAAGACATTTGAAAAGCCAAAGATAAGTTTAAATGTCCCTACTCCCTCCTAACAGTTTCTGTAGAACAGGGATTGTGTTAGAACAGAAGAGGAACAAGAATGGAGTGACAATACTACAATTCTGTTGGTATTTTTTTTCCCCTCTGAAAACACTGACACATTTTTTTCTCCTTTGTAAAAAAATATATTGGCTCTAAATTAATCAGAGTCTTGGCATAAGTGTTTTATGTGTGCAGTCTGGAAAGTCTCCCTAATTTGTGGCCATTTCAAACACATTAACAATCTCAAGCAAATGTATATTGCGTTATCTCATAACTTATTACATCTCTGTACCCAGGGTTTCCAGTCACCTCCAAGGTAGCAGAATTATTCTATTTATCAACCTTAATGCTGTATATTTAGACTGTTCCAAGTCTATATTTGGTTACTGCTAATGCTCAAGCCTGGTTTGCTTCCAATAAAGCTGGTGGAATTTTATATATAAAAGTGTTCTGCCTGAAAAACACTTTTTAGTTACTATTATAAATAGTGATGAGTCACTTAATATCATGCATTTTTAATGTAGCAATAATTCTTTCAAAAGGATTGTTTTTCAAAATGCTTTAACAGACCAGCAGCAGTTACTGTCAGCAGTAGAATCTTGTGTCCAAAGTTCCAATCTAATTTTGCTTCCAGGACCAAATCTATGTTGTTTATAGGGGGATATTTTACTTAAACCAAAGGATAAGTTTCAGATGTGCCATCTGAAGAGAACTCTCACCTCAGTAACAAATGAAAGGAAGTTCAACACTATGAGCAACTTTAAAACTGTTCTAAATTTTCTTTAATGAAAGCAATTGCAATTGGTGGTCTTGGATCCATAGACTTCTGTATTTTCAGCTCTGCCCACTAATGAGTGAACAAAACCTTTTCAGCATTTTAGGCTGTGTTCATGCCTTTCCTTACCACAAAAATGGTCTGAGGCACAGAAACCCTGTCAGCACAGAAACCCTCAGGTCTCTCGGTAGGTGGGAACTGGGCATTACCTGTTGGACAAGTTTGACTGCACAGTTTGGTCATTTCTCAGACTGGTTGTTCCAAACCCCATCCAACCTGGCCTTGGGCACTGCCAGGGATCCAGGGGCAGCCACAGCTGCTCTGGGCACCCTGTGCCAGGGCCTGCCCACCCTGCCAGGAAACAATTCCTGCCCAATATCCCACCCATCCCTGCCCTCTGGCAGTGGGAGCCATTCCCCCTTGTTCTATAACTCCATACCCTTGCAAATAGTCTCTCTCCATCTTCCTTTTAGACTCCCTTAGGTACTGGAAGGCTGCAATGAGGCCACCCTGGAGCTTCTCTTCTCCAGGCTGAACAATCTCAATTCTGTCAGCCTTTCCTCACAGGAGAGGTGCTCCATCCCTCTGATCAGCCTGGTGGCCTCCTCTGGGCTCACTCCAGCACGTCCTTGACCTTCCTGTGCTGAGGACTGAGGGCTGGAGGCAGCTCTGCAGGTGGGGTCTCACCAGAGCCAAGAAGAGAGGCAGAATCCCTTCCCTTGACCAGCTGCCCACGCTGCTTTTGATGAGGAATGTGTCTCATCTTTTCTTTAAACGTTTTGCTGAAGTATGTTTTGGAAAAAGAACCTGGTATTTGTTGCAAAGTGGTGTTTGTGTCATGCTTGATAGCCATTAAGAGCTGCTAAGGTTGGCTGAGTTACAAACTTTTGAGAAATGATTGTTCACTCTACTTGGTAGATAATCACAAGAGCTGCCTCTGAGTCCTGCCAGCAGAGATCTCAGACCCAGCCAAGAGCTGGCAGGACCTTCTGATAATTGCAGTTGTATGATTGTGGCCCAGACCAAAATTGAGGCTGGGGCTGGAACTGAGGACAGAGGATTGGGAGGAAAAAAAACCCAAAAATGAGCACAGTGCCCAGCCCAGGACCAGGGTGCAGGGAAGAGGAGGGTCCCTAATTTTAGCATAAAAGTTTAGAAATGTAAGTCCTGCACATGGGTGCTGTTGAAGGCAGCACTTTGTGGCAGCCTGTTTCACAGTGTCACTAAAAAAAATATTCAAGGAGTGTAAGAAACTAAGAGAAGTGAACAAATAAGTATCAAAGATGAGCATAAATAGCTTAACTAATTGCTTGGTGCAAGAGTATAGTAATTAAACAGATGTATCACAATGGAAGATAATAGGTAAAATATTTTATACCTAAGAAATCTAATAGCTATTTTCTTCTGATACTTCTTCCTGAAGATGCTTTGTTTCAGAGAGATTCTAGAAAGCTGAAGGTTGTTCAGGCTTTTGTATTTCTGCAGTATAAAAAGACCAGAAAATAACTCATCAGTGTTAAAATTTGGCAGTGTTCTCATTGTGGGTGAATTTAAGTGCCAGAATTCTTGAATGAAGGATTAAAGGAGAACTGAAAGTCTTTGGTGAAAATACAATGTCAAGATTGCTCCCAGTGTGTGTACAGCAGAAAGATAATTGTGGTGTTCATGGTTAAAGGATTAAATACCCAAATGATAGCAGTATCTGTTGGCTTGTACCTCCTTGTCCTTCAAAACCTTTTCTTCTCTGTTTTTATTTTGTCCTCCCCTATGCTTGTCTCTTCATCCTTACCTTCTCCTGAGGTTTAGTTCCTACCCTCAGAAATATTTTCACATTTCACTCTGATTTAAAATACATAAACCCCTGAGAGAGGGACCAGACCCAGTCTCCTGTTCTCACTGAACCAGCAGACAGAACCACACTGCTTTTATAAACCTTATAAACCTTAAACTGCTCTTATAAACCTTGACTTTGCCTCTGTTTCCATAGAAATGCCTCCCCTGACCACCATGGTAGTGGCCTGAGGGGATGTGTCCTTCTCAGTGAACTGGATTTGAAGGCCTCTAAACTCTCTCTTTAACCACTATTCAGAGTGGTAAAGAAACCCAGGAGGTATACTGGTGTTGCTGGACACTATTTTAATTTTTTCCCAACCCTGTGGCAAGTGATATTTTGTATTCCAAATGCACAATCCTAAAATCTGTCTCCAAGGAGCACACTTTGCAAGGAATACCAAATGCAAAACCCATGCTGAGACACTGCAGGTTTATCTCATTGTGGAGGACAATGTTTTGATTAGTACAAGGAGAGGGGATTGATTTCAGTGGGTACATTTGATCTCATCATCCCTGCTTATCACTCAGAGTCTCACATGTCCCGCTGTGGTTTCTCTCTTCAGCAATGGGAGGAATGTGCTGAGCTCAGCTGAGCTGTTAAAAGCTGGAAGCCTGGTGTCATTTGAGGTGTTCCAGGGCCAGCAGATGTATTCTGTGAGGCTGGGAGATCTGTGCCCTTCTGGAAGGAGCAGCTGAGGAGCAGGCGGGATACCCTGTACTCTGCATGCCACAGCCTCTGCCTGCTCTTGCAGGACCCGCTACAAACAGAGTGGGTTTCCCTCAGTACACATGATCCATGCAAAATGCAGTAATAAGGTGATTCTGCATTAATACTACAGCACTAACTCATGCTAAATATTGGATATAGTCCAGCTTTTAAAGCAATATTTCATGAGGTGAATCACTCTGATCTATTCAGTAAGAACTCTCATGCTCAAGGAAACAAATATTGAAGTCTTACTAAATTCAAACCATAAATATTTTGTGTCACTGAGGTTTTAAGAATTCCAAAGGGAAATTTGAAAACAGATTTGCTTAATGTTTACTTAAAAATCCCCAAACACTTATCTCCCTTCAGCACCTAGTGCAAACAATAAATTATACATGTGCCTATGTACCTTATTGCTCGAGACTACCCAAGCATCCTTTGCAGTAGTGCTTTAAGCCTTGCTGTGGCCATTTGAGCCCAGATATTGCTGACATCTTAGGAACCAATTATGATACCTGCCAAAAATCATGAAGTCCCTGATGTAACAGTGAACAGAACCCAGCTCCCCTGACTTCCTGCTTTTATGGTGTGTGATCAATTGCCTCTGCCTCCATCTCGCTTTTGTCTTGTCTGGATTTCCAAAGCCCCAGTTTAGCTCCAGGGTACCTCTCTTGTTATTGCATGAGTGCCACTGCTTCTCAAGCCTTCCTCTGAGCTTCTGATCATAATCTGTCCCACCTCATATGCTGCATCTCCCTTTTCTTTGCCTCCCCCTCTGAATACTCTCAGATGCCATCAATCAGAGGTGAACTTGTTGCGCTGGTGAATCTGACAGAGCTGTCACAGCAGTGTTGAGGTGGGCACACAGGTCCTGAACTGGGCAGCTGTGATCAGTGGCTTTCCACCATCACCTTCATACCTTGGCCACTGTTTCACCCCGAGGTGTGCCTGTCAGCCTGTACAACACAGGATATTTTTCATGCCATGCTGCCAAATTCTTTTTTAATACAGTGTTTGATATTACAGTTCTTGTATTTCCTAAGATCTGTTCACCACTGCCTCATTCTCTGCTGCTGTACCCATCTAGGGAATGAGCTGAGAGATGTTGCTGCTGCTCCCATCTCATCTCCCTTCTGCTCTGCTCCTTGCAACCCCTCCAGCTGCCTGGAGCTAGTCCTGTTCTCCAGCAGTGATGGCAGCAGTGAGTGCTAGAGACTGAGGAATGGTGAGGAGGGATGCAGGAGCTGGTCTGTGTGTAGGGAAGTGGATTTGGAGCAGAGACCTTATAGATATGTGCCTCATCCCTTTCCTAAAGTCTCTCTGGGCTGTAAAAACCATTACTGCTTTTTCTTCTAGGGCTCCTTCACACAGTGTTGTCTGTGGTTTTGTTTTAACTTGGTTGCTCACAGCAATCTCCTGCTATCAGTCTCATCCTTTCAGACTGAACTCTTACCCCTCTCAGGGTCTGTGCAAATTGAGTCTCACATAGAGCAATCTGGAATTATTATGTAGAAAATCAGGATTACAGAAGTGAGTGTAAGATCTTGTGGCAGGGAAAAGTCATTTTATTCTGCAAATCCCTGAAGTTTCCCACCTCACTCATTTTCTTACTGGATTTTGCACACTCACACCAGCCAGTCCCAAGCATCAGTGCCTGATGGCCACTGGTGACCAGGATCCCTTGTGTGCAATGCTTTGGGACAAGGGACATTGGCTGTCATGGCTCACAGTCTCCCTCTGTTGTGACAAGAGACTGATCTGGGACTTGTCATTGATGCCCATTAGCAGTGGGTGTTCTCTGGGATCTTTTGCATAATTGTTTTGTTTCACTTTTTATAGTCTTAAGTAAAATTCCTTAATTTCCCAGTTCTCTTGTATTTCCCACTGTGCATCTTAAGGTTCCAGTCCTCTTCTCCATCTTCTTTACACCTTATTTTAGGTAATTTTCCTCCTCTTCATTAATTTGAATTAAAACCTTATATAGCGTCCTCTGCAGCAATTAATGCATTGTTTTCCTGTTATTCCTTGTTTTGTATTTTCTTTGTGTGCTTGAACATTTGCACACACTTAGAGTCATACTGCCTTTATACTAATCCTAAATATATATATATTTGCAAATCTCTGCATGCAAAAGGAAAGAAAGTAAATGGGTGCAAGTCACGGATTAAAGACAGGAAAATTCACATTAGTAACATGTAATGAACTCAATCTACTGATAAAGTGTTCACAAGAAATGAGGAAGCTAAATTGTTGCTGGGGCTTTTTCTGCATATAATTATTATCAGATTATTTTGGCATGCTATCAGGTACTACTTGGAAGTGCACAGTTGGAATCCAATCCTCTGTGCTGTTCTGATAACCTTATTAAATATGACTGAGATTGTAAAGGGCATAAAATGGCTGGGATATAGATTCCAAGTCAACAGAAAAAACCCCAACAAGCTTTAGTGTGTATATTTAGGAGAGTTGGGAGCAAGGAGGATGTGGAATCCCACTGTGTGCCAGCACCCTGCAGAGAAACACAAATATAAACCAAAATCATTTAGCAGAGAGTGTAAGTCAGGGTCAAATGCTGTTCCTGGTTCTGCTGAGTAAGGAAATCAATGGGATGTGTCCTGAGGTCAGATAATATCAGCAGAATCTGCAGTATTAACATTTTGCCCATCATATATGTGGCTATAGATTATAAATAGTCCAAGAACAGAACATTTTGGGCTGAAGGATTTTTTTGTAATAGGATTTGAAGTAAAAATCTTCTAAGCTCAGAAATGCCTGATGAGAATTAGCAAATAAAATGAAATATTTTCCTGCCCTACTTTCCTTGCTTAGCCATTCCCGTGCAGACAGATGAAATACAGAAAGATGTGGAGCAGAATACTGGTCTTATTAAA
Source organism: Prinia subflava (assembly GCF_021018805.1). Lineage (NCBI taxonomy): Eukaryota > Metazoa > Chordata > Aves > Passeriformes > Cisticolidae > Prinia > Prinia subflava. The sequence continues at coordinate 2,482,958 of NC_086262.1, read as the reverse complement.
AAATCCTCACATATTCAGTATGTTTTATGGAGTCTGTACTCTAATCCCCTCCTGCCTCCTTTATGGCTCTCAGCTGCTCTTTAAAATAGTTGAAGGGGTTTAATTTTCCATCTGGCTGCATGAGATGTGGCACGTGTGTCAGGCAAAGACCTGCAGCTGAAGTGCAGCTGCAAGGGGGGTAAGAGTGCAGGGTTCTGCGCTGTTTGCCTGTGTTGCTCAGCAAAGCCTTTCCCATTTAAAGCTGTGTGGACTCTGGGATGGAGATTTCCCCAAGAGGAGAAAAGAGGGGAAGAGGAGACTGAGGGCAGACCTCACAGCAGTCTAAAATTTCCTTATTGGGGCAGGCCTTGGTCTCTGCTCACTGGTGACCAGTGACAGGAGGGCAGGTTTAGGAAGATTTTCTTCACCCAGGGAGTGGTTGGGCACTGGAATAGGCTCCCAGGGCAGTGGTTGAAGCACCAAAACTGCCAGGAGTGTTTGGACAGCACTGCCAGGCACAGGGTGGGGATTGTTGGAGTGTCCTGTGCAGGGCCAGGAGTTGAACTTCAATGATCCTTATGGGTCAGCTCAGGATATTCTGTGATTCTGTTTGTTCTTGGGATCAAGTTTTTTCCTTCCTACCACACTGAGAATTGCAAATGTAAACAGTGACTGATCCTGAGCCTACCATGAAAGGCTGGAACCAGAAGTGCAGAGGTTCACTCCACACCATATCTGGTTGTCTGTCGTGGCAGGAGTGGTGAAAACACCCTGTACCCATCCTGTGCTTGTGCTGGTGAACCCTGGAAGCCCAGAGCACCACCTTCATTGTTGCTTTGGTTGCTCATCCATTCCACAGCAAGGAATGTCCATGATATATCAACAGCTCTGCCTTCTCTGGCGTGGTGGTGGCTGAGCCTCTGGCTGCAGAAGGCTTGGGACTTCTGTCTGACTGCACCAGCCAGAGGGAGAGGTCATGATTTGCTTCATTTCTACATTTTAAGGAGCATAGCTGTAATGATTTGATTTCCTGGCAAAGCTGACATTGACTTTGTCCAACATCAAGAGAAGAGCAATCAAGCAGTTAATTCTAAAATATAACCTTGAAAGGGAAAGTCATCACTACACTTTTAAGTCTGATTAAGTAGAACTTGTTCCATTAATTTAAGAAATTCAGGGCAGCTCTGTACTACTCAGTACAAGACAATTCTGGGTCTGATTTTAGATTGAGAAAATCTGCCCATCACTTCTCTGCTGCTTTACACACTTAACTTCAGGAGCAAATGGTAGCTTGGGGCTGTGTAAGAATGTCTTAGTGGTTTGAAACAGACCCTTGTAGCTCAGAGCTAACCTTCCATACAGCCTTGGAGTGGAGATGTAAGGAGAGTAGGAAGAAATTCTTCCCTGTGAGGGTGGTGAGGCCCTGGCACAGGTTTCCCAGAGAAGCTGTGGCTGCCCCTGGATCCCTGAAAATGTCCAAGGCTGGGTTGGACAGGGCTTGGAGCAAACTGGGACAGTGGAAGATGTCCCTGCCCATGGCAGGGGTGGAATGAGATGAGCTTTAAGGTCCCTTCCAACTGAAACCATTCTAAGTGTCACAGAGAAAGAAGGGACTAGAAAAAAATTTGAGCAACATGATCACACCTTAGATGTATCCACTACACGATCCAAGCATCTTCCAGTTGTGCATCTGAGTTTTCTACTTGTGCCTTGGAGTGCCTTCAGTGAATGTGTATTGGAAGGCATTCCTGCCTAGGGAAGCACAAAACACCTAAGTCCCATTTAAATTGTCACATGGGACTGAAGTTGCATTTAGGTATGCTCTGGTGAGAGAGTGCACCTGATATTCCAGCGCAGTTATAGGTTAAAAGGTTAATGCCTGCTTCAGCTGGTGTCTTGAGAATACCGGGAGGCAGAGTGGCAGCAGGTGTGAGACTGGTGAGTCTGGGCTGGGCTCTCTCTCCCTCTCTCAGTGAAAGGTCTGCAACATTTCAGAAGTGTTAAGGATGGATTAGGCAGCCTTGTAAAAGGAAGTTGCAGTGAAAGTATCTGTGAATAACAAAAGCATGAGTTAACCTTTCAGTACAAGGGGTAATCCTGTTAGTACCTTGGCAGGGCAGCTGCTGGGGAAAGGAGATTTTCACACTGTTGTTTTGTGGCTCTGAACTGAATATGACTGCCCAAACAGGTCTCAATAAATTAGGCATATCAAAACTCAAGAAATGCTTTTATGATTTAAATGTATCATTCTGTGGCTTGATGTACTTTCATGAACTAAGAGGCTTCATGGAGATGTTATTAGGAAATGCAACAAACCTGCAAAAGTCATTAGTGAGCAGGAAAGAAAGAGAAGTGCAAATGAAGGAGGAGAAAACACCAACCTCCCAAAAAGCAAAATCTGATCCAGCACAAGGTGTGCAGGTTACAATTAGGGCATTTACAGTCAATACTTCCAACAGACTCAAAGGCAAACCCAGGTCATCATTAAAACTGTGTGGTTTCAAACCTACCAAATTGCAGTTCCTTGTTAGATCCAAGCCAGGCAGATTCAGGTTTAGGTTGTTAACTTCTAAGAGACACTTTAGGAGTGAGCAGGGAGTATAACCAAAGCTAATAGATGCAACTCAACATGTGTTTTCAAGGGAAGGAAATCCACAGTTCTTGGGTACTTGTACAGTCTTTAATAATACAAACCTGATCTCTTTTCCCTATTAAAGAGAGGCACTGACAGGCTCTCAAGAAAATGCCTTTGGTCTTTCTCAGCAGTGAAGAAGGTGACTGTTCCTCATATTACTCCTTGCCTGTGCTTTTGATTCTTGCCCTCTATTTTTATACCTAGGTCTCCATTTCCATTGGTTCTGTGCCACTGTTCGGTGCTTAGCTTCCTACTTTATCTGAATTGTGTAGACAAAAACGAGGGGAAAAGGAGACCTCAGCATACCTTATCAGCATCATTTTGGAACACAGTGTATTTCTGGTACAGCCACAAGGACAAATGCAAAGCTCCTAGCTGAGGGGAGAGAAATATGGAAAATTAACACAAAGGGAGAAAGTGAGTGGACATCCTGTAGCTTATGTTGAAGGCAATTCTTAGGGAATTGAGCACAGAAGTGCTCCTTAAAGCAGAAAACTAAATTGAGTCCTCAGTTTCCAGGCAAGTGCTTACTCATTTATGAATTCATATGTACATATTCAATTAAACATCCAGAGACAGTTCCAGGAGGGTCAGAGCCACCTTATCCCAGTTCTCAAACTCTGAAGAGAGATGTGCAACACATGTGAATATAAGTATGGAGCAAAGCAGTACCAGAGCTGAGGAACAAATTAAATCATAATTATCTGGAAGAAGCTTGTTTGACTCCAGTGTGTCTCATGACCAGTTTGCTCAGGTGAAATTTAGTGGTGAATGCTTGGGCTGGAGAATCACAGCCTGCATGGACAAGTGGTAAAGAGAGACAATGGTGATAAAGGAAAACACACCAGCCCAAAACCTTCAAGAAAATATTTGGCAGTAGAAATAACACTTACGGGCTTGGTGGTGACTTCAGAAAGGTGAAAGTTGTTTTGTTGGTGTCCACGTTGTTAATGTCCCTCCATTTAGAATGCCACGTTGTGTGACATTACGCACAATAAATTACGAAAACATTTTTAAGTCACCGGAAAAATATAGCAGGAGAAGAATGAGTCAGACATATCCATCCTTAAAATTTAGACTGGAAGTGAGAAATGATTGAATGTACTCTGGCGACCAGGAGAAGAAAAGGAATTTTTTTCTGTGTATCTCTTTGGTTTATCTCAATTGAAATTTATAACACCAACGCCTCTCCATACCCCAACCCCAATTTCTTTACATGACATTTTCTAGAGCAAGCAAGTTACATTATTGCAAAGAAGCTGTGACCTAAATACAAACAGGATTTTTTTTTTCTGGCTGTTTAGCAGCCTTGGTTCCCATAACAGCAATGTTTTAAATAGCCTGGCTTCAGATGCAGTGATACAAAAAGCAATTCTCACCAGTTAAATTCCTACCAATGGAAAAATGGATTTAAGGAAAGACATGAAAGAACAGAGCCAATCCAACTGAGTAATTTGGCACAGGATCTGTCTATTTCAAACATGGGAGAGGCAGGTTCCAAATGAAAAGATGACTTGTCAACAAGTAATTCAAGTGTGGAAGATGACTGGGACATGGGTGCAAAGAAATTTGGTGTAGAAATAAATAGTTCACATTCCCTCAGGGAGGCATTTTGCAGCATTTTTAGGAAAAGTGGGAATCCCACGTCCCCAGGAAATTCCACACAGGATGCAGACCAGCCTCTATGCAGCCAGATCTCTAGGCAGTATTTGCTGCTCAAATAGTCCTTGAGGCAGGGGAAGTCACCAGAAAAACCCTGCACAGTCTCCTTCAGAGAGAGCTGAGCGGGGTCCTCACTGAAGTAAGCAGGGTTGCAGAGGATTGCAGGAATCCTGAGAACATGAAGTGAAAAATGGGGATGAACTGAGAAAGTAGCTTGAGTGCCCCCTTAAAATACCAAAATGTTTTTTCCATAGACTTCCAAGTACCCCTGGACTAGAAGATGGTGCTCACAGGAAAAAAACTGTGTCTAAGAAACTGCACAAACTCATCATTCCCTTACAATTTATTGGTAATGTTTTCCACTTTGGTTGATGTAATCTGGCCTATGACTGATGGATGTTCCTTTCTCTGGACTTGATTTAATTCTAAGTAAGGCAGACAAATTGCAGGCACCAAGTGCAAGCAGGCACATAGAGGAAATCTAGTTTTTTTCTGGAAAATGACACAAATTACCCATTTGTTAATGGCTAAAGTATGGATTTTGTGGACTTGTCTCCATATTTTTTGCACACAGTTGTATCAGTAGGATGAAACCATGTCTGTTTTTATGCAGTACTCAAGCAATCTCATTGCTACTAAAAACCTATGGGCTGTGAAATATGTCCAGAAATCTGGAGTCCAGTGCTTGGAGCTGGTGTCTTCCCACCAGTTTAGAAAGGACACTGAGTCATTAAATTGAATGTTTAAGGGATATGAGTCACAGAAATTATTAACAAAGAAGTGAAATGTCTCTTCAGATGTCAAAACACCTTGGAGTTCTTCAGTTTTTGTGTTGTACATTCACATCTTTTTGGTTTCTAATGTCTTTCTCTCTCCTTTTGCTGTATGAGACTCAGAAATAGCCAGAGGAGGGACTTTGCCTATTGCTCTGCAGTGGAGCAAACTGGACACAGATTTATTGGTGCCCAAACACGTTTATGAGCTCCTTGTTACAAGTTTACAGAAAAAAAATTTACTTGTAGAAGTGTGATTTGAAATGGATGAACTTTTCAAGGGTCTAAATACCTACAGAAGTGTATCTGTGTATAATTGTATCATTACCAAGAGAAAAATCTGCACAGACATGTTTCTGTGGCACTGCATCAAGCTGCTACTGATTCAGGCATATCTATATGAAGGAGTGTTTCAAGGAAGACTTGCAGAGAAATATGAGGATTTTCCATACTGAAATAGTTACATGACTATGCCTGCTGGGGTATATACACATGAATGTATAGCTATCTTGAGATATACTTGATTTCCTCGTGCAGGACTTGATAAAATCAGTATTCTTTGCTCCACCTGCATGTTTGTTCTTGTGTCATTTAATTTAGCCAAGCTAATTAAAGCGGTGCAGTTTTTGTGTGTCAGCAAATAGCAGAGGCCTGTGGATATAGATACTGCATCAGGCAGTGGCAGTCACTCCAGGGGTTATCAGGTTTATCAGCTGGTTTGCTGCAGGGATGGATTCTGATTCTCTTGCTCGTCGGCATTGTTCAGAACTCAATGGGTACATTTTTCTGCAGTGAGATTTGAAGGTGTTTCAAAATTTTAGATGAAATTTCAAGAAATTACTGAAAAGGAAAACTCTGGAGAAAAAAGAAAACTAGGAAACCCCTAAGCCTTGGTTCAATTGAAACTGAAATTATATTTTTCTGTGTTTCAATTTTTTCTATTACTAGAAAAATCAATATTACTACAGACCAGATCCTGAAGTGTTTTCTCAATTGAAATTTTTTCTGAATTAAAAATCACAGCCTGCAGGACTGACTCAGCAGTAACACTGAAGCTGATGGAAATAACTAAAATTATTATAACCATTGATGAATTTTATATAGATTTAAAAGGACCTGGGGAACATTTAATCAGAACAGAACACATTTTGGTATACCACTTTTCCACTCTGCAGTCAGCATTAACATCATAAAGCAAGCTTTTTGAGCAGGACTGTGACATTTGTGCAGTGCTACTGTAAATAAGCTAAGCTATATTATCAATTTATACAATGATTATCAGAGTAATATTTTATTGGTGCTATAAAATGTACAAAAAAGGCGAAAAGCCAGACAATCCTAGGTCTTACAATTCTGAAAGTAGGAGAAAAATTTTTGAAGAACTTGAGGTTGAGAGACATGTTTGATGGGAATGAAAGTATTATGGACTATGTGTATTATCTCTGTTCAGTTTTATGTTCTGTGGTGTTTTGTGAAACTTTGGCTGTGCACAGTCTTTGCTGACCACTGAGACACAGGGTGTGAGCAAAGAGGAACCAAGGCAATGTGGAAATAGCGAGGTGGGCCAGGATTTGAGGGTTCACGAGCCCTTCCTTGTTGAGATACAATAGAGCAGAGCCTGAATGTCTATCACAGGTGACTCACTGAGGTCCAGAAATGGTGTGAAAGATTCCTTGCTGGCATTGAACCCCCCTGGATGTGTGATTCATGTGTTCCATTCACACAGAGTAAAATCAGCTTGTGGCTAGAAAGCTGTTGCCTACAGAGATGAGATTTATCTTCCCACCACCTGCTAGCCATGAGCATTGTCCATTTCCTGGGGAGTCTTCACTAACGTTCTTTAAGGCAGGGCCTGAGATGTTGCCAGTGTTGCCGGGGCTTTTGGCTTTTTATTGTTATTTTGTATGTTTGTTAGAGGATTCTGTGGGTGTACAGCTGGAGGTGTGGGGCAGAGATGATCTGTGGACTGTCTGGTGAAATCACAGTGTGATTTTTGGGAAACTGAGGGTGTCTCTCTTCAGGTTTCTGTCTTACATGATGGCTGCAAGTTGGTTTGACACATGGCTGTATAGTCCATGTATATTAGTGGTGCTGTAATTTATATTTTTATTGCATTCAGAAGGGTATTGGGTTCTTCGATGGGTGGGGTTTTGTTGTTTGCCACTTCTTTTTTTTTTTTTTTTTTTTTTTTTTTTTTTTTTTTTTTTTTTTTTTGTGAGACTGTCGAGGTATTTTGTTCTGAATCTGTGAATATTGTGATCTTGAAGGTGAGTGCCTCGCCAAAAATTTGCAGTTAATTTTTTTCTAAGTATTTGGCTCCTGGCAACTGGTTGAAATGGGCAATTTTCCATGTGTTCTAGGCACTTGGCAAATCTACCTTGCTCTTGTTGGTCTGCACAGTCCTACATTTATTCTACTTAAAATATAAACAGGGTTGGGTGGTTTGACAGCAGTAATTGCAGATACTGGGATAGTGGGCACATCAAAATAAATATGAAGGCAAACATTTGAGCCACAAAAAATGGGCTGAGAATAGAGGAACCACCAGCCAAAATGGGGTAATGTTGTCTCTTTCTTCTGGTAGAGGTGGCCACAGATAAAAGCTGATAGACTGGTAGCAGTTCTTAGTGGTGCTGAGTCAGAGTGAGGGCAGTTGTGCTCTGAGGTTTGTGCATCAGATATGTCAGAGAAAAAACTTTAGAGATTTATAGTGATTTACAGTTCTCATGGTGAGGGGTGCCCAGGCCAACAAAGGGTGATGGAAGAGGTTTCAGCGAATGTTGGGGTCACCCCTCCCCTTGAGAGACCAGCCTAATCCAGAGAAGATTTATTGGATATTACAAAAGAGTTTACAGGGAAAGAAAGGGAAAAAAACCCCAAACAATAGGGAAAGAAACACTTGTAGAGAAAGTTTCTGTATTGGGTAGTAGGTGCAACATAGCTGCACACCTGGAGGACAATAGTCTCTGGTTTGTCTCATTGAATCTCTCACCTCAGTGACTTAGGTGGTGTGTGAACGGGAGTTAAGTTTATTGTCTTTGCTGGAACTTTTGACATTGGGGTAAAACTCATTGCAGGTGCAGCATCTCCACCCCCACTGCTGAGTTTGTTCAATTTCGTGACTGTTTTTTGTCAGTCCTCTGTCACAAGGGGACAGGAAGAAAAAAACAAACTGGAAAACAGATCATGTTCCACCTTCTCTGCAGCTGCACCTGATCACCTTGAGTGTATTGCATTGGATGAGAAACTGAGGCTCACCTTAAATGCTCATAACTCATGGGTGTGACTTGCAGAATTCTCTCAGCCGAGCGGAGTGGGTGGAAGCAGCGCGGGGGTGCCCACAGAGGTTGGGCAGGGGGATGGTGCTGCAGCAAGGATGAATCTCCGAGGGAGCAGAGGGGCAGGTCTCCAAGAAAGAGGTCGTCAAACCCACTGCAGCAACACACAAGCGGCACCAGACCTGGCTGGAAGCCCGTTTTTTCGGAGCTCTGCGCTGATTTAACCCTCTCAAGCGGACGTAGTTCAGCGCTGCAGCAGCGGGGCCCCGAGTGAATGCAGTGTCAGCTCCCCCGGCCGCCTCCCGCGCCCCCAAAGCTTCAGCGGCGAAGCCAGGGCGGAGACGGGGAGCGGCGGGGCCGGCACAGGAGCCGCGCCCCTCCAGGCTCGGCGGCACCGGCGCCGGGGTCCCGGGCTCGGCGGGGCCGCAACACGTGGGCGCGGCGGGCCCGGGCGGGCCGGGCGGGGCGGGGGCGGTGCCCGCCGTGCCGCTGTTCCCGGCCCAGGTGCTGAACCGGCGCCAGCCGCGGCTTAGCGCCCACCCCCGCCTCCTCCCGCGCAGCAGCTGGAGCAGGAGAAAGCGGATCCGGCAAGTCCCGGTCCCTCCTCCTTCCTCCTCCTCCTCATCCTCCTGAGAGCCGCCGGAGGGAGAGAGGTCGGAGCCGCCGCTTGGCGCAGCCGGCGAGCATGGAGCGGGCGGCGGCGGGGCCGGGGGCGGCGGGCGGCTGCCGCTCGCCGCTTGCATGAGGCGGCCGGGCGGCGGCGGGGAGTGAGGCCGGGCCGGGGCCGGGCTCGGCGGCTCCGGGCTCCGGCTGCTCCCGTGGCCACCCCGCGCCCCGGGCATGGCGGCGGCCGCTCGGAGGAGCCGCGGCGGGGCGGCGGTGCTGGGCCCGCTGCTGCTGCTGGGGCTGTGCGCCGGGCGGGCGGCGGGCGGGCCGCTCCGCTACTCGGTGCGGGAGGAGCTGCCGCACGGCGCCTTCGTGGGCAGCGTGGCCGGCGACCTGGGCGTGGACCCGCGGCGGCTGGCGGCCAGGGGAGCGCGGATCACCTCGGGCAGCGGCCGCCAGTACCTGGAGCTGGAGCTGGGCCGCGGGGCGCTGCTGGTGCGGGAGCGCATGGACCGCGAGGCGCTCTGCGAGCTGAGCCCCTCCTGCTTCCTCAGCCTGGAGCTGGTCATCGAGCAGCCCATTGAGGTGCACAACGTGGAGGTGGAGGTGCTGGACATCAATGACAACGCGCCGCGGTTCCCCCGCCAGGATTACCGGCTGGAGATCAGTGAGTCTGCCGTGCCCGGGGCCCGTTTCCACATTGAGAGTGCCCAGGACCCTGATGTGGGCACCAACTCTGTGCAGAACTATCTGCTCAGCCCCAGTCGCCACTTTGCCCTGGACCTCAAAGGCTTCCAGAGCGGCAGCAAACTCCTGGAGCTGGTGCTGCAGCAGCCACTGGACCGGGAGCAGAGTGCCCTGCAGCAGCTGGTGCTGACTGCTGTGGATGGTGGGGATCCCCCAAAATCTGGTACAGCCCAGATCTCTGTGCGAGTTGTGGATACCAATGACAACCCCCCCGCCTTTGACCGCTCCACCTACACAGTGAGCCTTCTGGAGAACTCCCTGCCTGGCACGCTGGTGGTCAAACTCAATGCCTCAGACCCCGACGAGGGCTCTAACGGGGATGTGATCTACTCCTTCGGCAGCTACACCCCCCAGAAGGTGAGGCAGCTCTTCAGCGTGGACCCACATTCAGGGGAGGTGCGGGTTAATGGCACTTTGGACTATGAGGAGGCATCCTCCTATGAGATCTATGTACAAGCCACTGATCAGGGCCCTGTCTCTATGGCTGGGCACTGCAAGGTGCTGGTCAACATTGTGGATGCCAATGATAATGCTCCTGAAGTGGAGCTGACCTCCCTGTACAGCCCAGTGCCGGAGGATGCGAGGTCAGGCACTGTGGTGGCCCTGATGAGTGTCACTGACCAGGACTCAGGGCGGAACAAGCAGGTGAGCCTGCGCATCCCCCCCGGCCTCCCCTTCGCTCTCAACTCCTTCAAGAACTCCTACACCCTGGTCACCCAGGGCAAACTGGACCACGAGAAAGCAGCAGCCTACAACATCACAGTCACTGCTACTGATTCTGGGAGCCCTCCTCTGTCCTCCCAGAAGGTGATCCATGTGGAGATCTCCGACATCAATGACAATCCCCCACGCTTCGAGGAGCCTGTGTACTCAGTTTACATCCCTGAGAACAACCCCCTCGGAGCCTTCATGTGCACTATTAAGGCCACTGACCCAGATGTCGCCAAAAATGCCTATGTGACCTATTCTCTTCTAGATGGAGAGATCGAAGGGCTACCGGTTGCTTCCTATGTCTCCATTAAATCTGACAGTGGCAACATGTATGCTGTCAGGTCCTTTGACTATGAGACACTGAGGGAGTTCCAGGTGATTGTCCAGGCCCAGGATGCTGGGATCCCACCACTGAGCAGCACTGTCACTGTCTACATCTACGTGGTGGATGAGAATGACCACGCTCCACAGATTCTGTATCCTACCTCAACCAACACTTCAGCAGCCCTGGAGATGATCCCACGCTCGGCGTATGCTGGATATTTGGTAACCAAAATTATAGCCATTGATGGGGACTCAGGACAAAATGCCTGGTTGTTCTTCTCCCTGGTGCAAACCTCAGATCCGGGTTTGTTCAGGATAGAGCTCCATACTGGGGAGATTAGGACTACTCGCAAGCTGGGGGAGGACACCACAGCTACTTTCAACCTGACGGTGGAGGTGAGAGACAATGGAGAGCCAGCGATGTCCTCGTCAGTATCCATCACTATTGCTGTGGTGGACAGAGTGTCCAAAATCATCCCAGATAGAAGAAGACACTTTAAAGGCCCAAGCAATTACTCAGAGGTCACTCTTTATCTCATTATCGCTTTGTGCGCCATCTCCTTCGTTTTCCTTTTCACAATCATTGGGCTTTCTATTATCAAGTGCTACAGATACAGTCTGTACGGGAGCTCCTGCTGTGCAGGGTGCTGTACTGTCAGAGAACGGAGCCCTGCTGAATTGTACAAGCAGGCCAACAACAACATTGATGCTCGATTGCCCCAAGGTTTGAAAGTACAGCCCCATTTCATTGAAGTGAGGGGCAATGGGTCTCTCACCAAGACCTACTGCTATAAGGCCTGCCTGACTGCAGGATCAGGAAGCGACACTTTCATGTTTTACAATACCTGTGGCCCAACAGGAACTACTGGTCCCTCTGCAGTGGTGGCTGAGAGGCATCTGACAGGACAAAGTGGGCAGAGTGCACAAAACCTGATCATACTTAGAAATGACTCCATTACTCCTAATGAGGTGAGGCTGCCTTGGTAAATGGTCTGCACAGAGCTCTGAGCAAACCTGTGCTCAGGCAGAGGTTCCAGCTGGAAAACTGAGATGAAGCATATTCCCTTAGGGGCTTGCTGACACTCAGCTCTGGAACTTGGTTATAATGAATCTAATCCATGCCATGCATTTTGTTTCTAGGTAAATCCTGAGACTTTCAGGGTCCTGTTGGTAAGTTCAGTGTATGCGTCTGTTCGAGATTCACCTCGTTTTTGCAGCATATGCTGTACTGAGTATTGCATCCTTCCCGGCCTAAAACTGCCTGCTGCCACAGAGTGCCAGGGAATGACACATCTATCTTACAGTTTTGATGGGAAAAGTCATATTGCAGGAGAAAAAATAATCAGTGATCAGCCTTGAATTCAAAAGGTTACTTTATGGCAGTTAGGGATGTTTGCTGCTTTGCTGTCTTCGTACCTATGTAAATCTGTTGAATTTAGAAAAGCATATTATTGCAAGGATCTTGCTAATGTGAGCGTGTTTTAGTTGTCTGAAAACTAAAATCCCTCCTCTGCTAATGTTTGTTCTACCCAATGCTGCTTTTTATGCTTTCTGGCCTGTGACATCCCAGTGACACCTTTGCAGAGAATTACAGCGAGTCACCATGATTAAGTTACAGTGACAACTTCAAACCTGCTGGGTTGCTATTGAAAGTTGTTTAATACCCATGGTTTGACCAGCCATGTATTAACCTTTGCAGTATTTTCCCACAGTGAAGAATTAATGGTTGCTTTATTCTGGCGTGCAGGAAGCCTGCAGTTGGTGTGTGGTTTGCATGATTTGTGTGGTTTCCTTTTTACTGGGAAAATGCTGGGACTGAACTCAGAAGCCCTCACAGGAAAGACAAATTCTGGTGCACAAAAGGAAAATAATGCCATTACTGTGTGTTGTTTCTGTCTCATAACTGTGGCAGGTGTAAGATCAGTTTGTGCATTAATGTGTGCTATGCCCCAGACAGGGGAAAGTCAGTGAAATAACTGGTGGGATAGACAGGAGCCTGCCTTGTGTATTCTTGACACAGAAATAGAACTCATTCATTTATTTCTTTCTACTCTTTCACATATGAAAATGTTAGCACCTTTAGCAACTGCTTTTTGTTGAGCAAAGATGCCCACATCTTAAGGGCCAGCAAGTCTTCCATAAAAATGCTTTTAGAGAGTAATGATGACCCATTCAACATTAATCCATTTAAAATTAATGCACGGTTTTTCTGTAAATCACAGTGGCAGGGTGCAGGGGAAGTACATTTTCTCTTTCTCTGCAGTTTTTGTATCTTAAAATTTTCTGCGTGTAATAAAATGCCCAGAATGTGTTTGATACAGGAGGGAATATGAGACATGCTCTATAAGCATCTATGCTGAGGCATCAAAGAGTGAAATACACACTTTATAGCTGATTTTTTGGGGTGGTGTGCAGGAAGAAAAGCACTAACTGCAAATGGCTTCACTATGGATGCAAGACGAGTAGGAAATCAGTTTAACAAAGAGATTCTTATCACATTTTGACACTCACTCCATTGAATGCAAGGAATTAGCAAGTTTTGCAGATCATGCAGTGGCAGCAAAGCCAGCTCAAACTTGGAGTACAAAAGCAGAGAAATGTACAGGGCAAACTAATGAATGCTGCCTGTGTGGAGTCATCATCCAAAATGGGAATTAATTATTCAACTCGTTCTCTATGGTTTAAACCGAGGTAAAGTTCTGACAAGTTCTACTCATCACAAGTTCTTTTCTGAGGTCTCTGCTTCTTAACCTGTCCTGTGGTAGGACACACTATGAAGATGTATCAAGGCCATGTGCACATGAGGAAATGGCTGAATGTAATGACATTCACTAATTACTAGTTCCTAGCTAATTACGTACTAAATTCACATCTTTTTCCTGTTCCAAGCTCAGCTTTTGCACTGAAGATGCCATCAATTGCTTAGCAACACCGAATTCTACATTTTAAGGATAATGATCTTTGTATTATTAGATTTTCAGAGAACTGTGTTTCTCTTTCTAGTTAAAGTGAACTTTGAATCAGCCTTTAAGAGGCTGTTGTGAGGCACAACAAGGCAGTATTGTCCTTGCACCAATTTACAAAGTCAGTCTCTGATCTGTGTGTTACTTTTGGATAACGTGAACAGGTTTTTTCTTTTTTCTCTTCCACACAGTTTTTGGAAATGCATTTTCTACTGGTAGTTCATTGATGAGGATGGGACCAGGTGAATGGGTTTGCTGTGCACAGATAATCATACCTAGGGGTTTACAGGAACTAATATTTAAAAAATATTGTTTATACAGTCAGAGGAAAAATATTTCCAAGTTATTTAGGATTAATCTCAATAACATTTGGGGTAATAAGTCTTTGTTCTTTTCATATTTACTGATAAGGCCAAAGATGCTAATAATTACACTAAGTTAATTAGTGAGTTTATTGGGCCATTAGAAGGATGGAAGTGCAAACAAGTGCAATAAGGTTAGGTAGGGGCTTTTTTGTACCTGGTCAAGTTCTGACTCCTGTGTGGCTGTTCCTTTTTTACTGCCAGTGGTGTGATGGTGGAATGGGCGCTTGTTTCTGCAAGACAGCCACTGCTTCTGTGCTCCCTCTGCTTACCTGCACAGACCTTTTTTATAAGTATGACTCAGACCGAGGGTGTTTTGTAAAGAAGAAATGTACTAATGCAGCTGCACAGAAAATCCTGGACACGGTTATTGCTGTCAGGAGGCTGGTGATAAGGGTAGCAGTGCGGGGTTAATGGATATTGCTCTCTCATCAGATAACTACTGCAGAGGGACCAGGCAGGCAGTGGAGGCAAAATAAAAGGATAAAAAAATACTGTGGCTTCATTTCTGGTGCAGTGTGGGTTATGGGCAGCCTGGACTCCTGTCTTTCAGAAGAGGGGTGCACACATTTTGAAGAGGTTGTGTGTGAAGCTGTGGTTTTGTTACTGGGCACTGCTGCAGTGATGATCTGTCATTTTCAGGAAGGGTTTCAGTGCTTTAGTCTGGAGTCTGTTTCCTCATATTCCTGTGAAGATGCTGAATGATGTCTGGGTAGTGTCTGGTCCTTGGTTTTTCTTTTCATCTTCCATGTTTTGTTCCTACATCCTGTGCACTTAAGCTCATTTCTTGTGTCTTGCATCTCACGACAGCCTTTTCCCTTCAATGCAGGAAGTAACAATCAACCCAAAATTTTTAAACAGGAGTTTTCTGTCCCACAAGGCAGCCTGGCACATTTCTAATGAGGAGTGGGCACTCGGGATACTTGATAGAACTGAATATAAACTTTTTTCTTTTATACATTTCCCTCTACTCTTTTTTGTGTGGTGAAAAAAATATGATGTTTCATATGATGGTCAGAAATAGAGCATGTTGCTCTGTGGACACTTTTAAAGAAAGTGAAAAGGCCTGCACACTGATGGTGGTAAGAGCCAGGAGATCCATTGGAGTTTTACAGCTGTTTGCTCTGCTGCTGTCTCTTTCTCTGTACTTTTCACTTCAAACCAGCTTGCTAAACACGTTGGGAAAAGCAAGCAGCACTTGAGTTGAACACATTTTGATACTGCTTTAAATGCAAGCATGTTTTGAAGTGTCTAAACCCAGTAACCCCACAGCATTGTAGCAGTCTGGCCAGGAGATTTCTCTCAGAGGATTTAAAGGTATTAATGGTGGAATGTCTTACAATCTCAGTTCAGGAACTTAAGCCTTTAAGAAATTCTCCAGCCCTGCTGACATTGAAAAGGTTAACTATAAATGTTTGTTCTTTTGTTTAATGGCAGTGTCTGTTCCTGCTCGGCTAAGCAGGGACAGTGCTCTGTGCTTCAGGGCAGTCAGGCACTTGGATTCTGCTGTGCCAGCAGAAATCTGCATCCAACATTGAGCAGAGGTGTTTCCTTCTCTTGGAACTCATTAAATGTACTTTACAGAAGCACTTGTCTCTTCCCTTCACCTCAGTTTTCTCAGAGTTAGGAATGAAAATGAACATTTCCAGACTTTGGGCTTTTGAATTACACCCCTTTCCAGCTTCCTTTTTCATTTCTTGAATGATAAACACATATTTAAATAGTTTGTTCTCCACATCAAGTTAATTCTAAACATTTACAGAAGTAAAACAGGAATAGAAGCCTCTGTTTCCTCACACCTGTCAGCATTGTCTCACTGGAAAATAAGCAGACCCTTATATGGTCAGAGGTTCTAAAAGGCTTTTATTATTGCTTCAAAGCAGATACTTTTGATAAATATACCTTATGTCATTCAGTTGTGCATTTGTGTGGAAATCAGAATGAAGCAGGATGTTTTTAGGAGTCTCAGCATCTGGTAACTGTTTGTAAATATTTGATTCACGCTTCTCTACCTCAGGCAGGATTTGTTCTAGCAAGCACTGAAGTGAAAGGTAGTGTTTGCATTGATCCATGAATATGGGATCAGGATAATATTTTAAAAAATTAGAAATTTCTCCTACCCCAGAGAGAAATTCTTACTGTATTAGGTAAAAAAGAACTGAGGAAAATGTTTGTAACAATGCATTTTCAATTAAATGTATTTTCCAGAAACCAACGAAACGATTCTTCAGTTAACCCATTTAAAAACAACTGTGTGACATTTTGCATGAGCTTTCCTGCTCCTAAGATGGCTCTGTTTTACATTATACACTCCCATTATCAGATTTCCCAATGGGGTTGGTTTTTATCACTAATAACATTAATGCCTGTGGTTATGTGGTTGGCAGAATGTGAGCCTGGTGCCTGCAAGCACCAGCAGCAACAAACTGGTGGCATGAGGTGCTCACCTGGGGCAGGGACAACCACTTCTGTAAGCTCCTGGATAGATTTTGACTCACCTCACACTGAGATGATGTGTGCTGAAACTGAATCAGAAAAAGCAGCTGATGGGGGGAAAAGGGAATGGTTGATTACTTCTGTGCTGGATCATGGGATTTCTTTCACCTACTGACAGGACTGCTGGATTTGCTACGTGACTTACAAAAATCTCTGAGGGAAGTGGTGAGCTAAAATTACCCTCAACCTAGTAGAATGTGCTGGGTTGTGATAAACAGAGCCTTGTAACGAGCTGGGGAGGTAAAAGGAACAATATTGTCTTCATCAGCATTGTGTGACACAGTGAGAAGGTGGGGATTTACAGCTGGGCAGCATCCAGAGCCTTTCAGAGCCTGTATTCCTCTTTGTGCTCCCTCTGTACTCACACGTCCTGCTCAGCTGCAGCTGGTGCTGGTGGTGCTGGTTTAGGGCACACTGCACATCTCACAGCCAGGTCTGTGATGGGAGGAGGAGAGGAGCCCCCTGGGCTGCCAGGGGAGGACTCAGCTCTCCTTTGAGATCTCTGTGCTGTGGGGCACGCCTGGATGGGGCAGATGTCAGGGAGTGCCCTGGTGAGGGTGGACTGTTTACAGCCAGGGATATAAACCAACCCAAGCTCGTAGGCTGTGAACTCCTGGTGGATTTCTAAGAAGCAGCACTGCTGCATCTGAGATGGGGAGAGCTATTACTGAATAGGTTTTTGCTTCTTCTGCTGTGCTCAACTTCTGTTACTGGTCATGCTTTATTGCTTTTCTAGTCCAATCTCATTTAGAGATGTATTGAAACAACTTTTCACTTGTGGCCAGAGAAACTGAAAGACTTAAAGCCTGTAGCAGAACAAAAGGAGAAGCTAGTTATGCTGACAAAATAGAAATTTCACTGATTTTGTCAGCTGCAGGACACTGACCTTTGGTAACACAAGTGTAGGACAAATGTGCCTCTTGCTGTGCTCTGAAAATACCCAGTGGAGCAGGAAGCACATGGTAAAACTGGGTGAAAATAGGTCTGCACAAAGGCAAATGCTGCCCAACTGTTTCGTGCTCTGGTTCTTCCTGTAATGACTTCAAAAAAAGTCACAGATATTGATTTTTTTTCACAGATATTGATTTTTCTCACAGTTAAAAAATCCCAGCCCCTGACGGTCAGCTGTGGCAATAGTTCCACCTCCAGAGTACATTTTGCTCGTCCTGTTCCCTCCTTCCTTCTTCTCCTCCTCTGGGAACAGCACTGCAGCCCTACCTAAAGAGTCATAGGAAAGAAAGAACTGTTTGGGAATAGCCGCAAGATGCCACAACTTCTGCATAGTAACCCTTGAAAATACCAGTTTCCTAATTTCTCTTATATCGACGTGAGGAGTCTTGGTCCATGCATATGAAGTGAAAAAATATTGAAATTCTAAGTGATGAGTTTCTCCTGACACCATCACCCATTCAAGATCTGATGTCAAACACAACATGGATTTTTGTCTTCTAGCCAAGAGTTGGAAAGCTCTCATCCAAAACCCAAAAATCTATGTAGTGTGAGTGAGTGGTCCTTTTCCTTTTCTCTCACTCCTACCCAACCCGTGTCAGACTTTGTCAGTGCTTTCATGTACTCTCACTTTATCTGAGTTTTGCCTGGGACTGTGGTAAGACTCTTCCTCCTCACGTTGCCTACAAGCCTGTACAAGTTTGTGACCTGCACTTCTCAAGTTGCAAAAGAGAACAAAAGTCCAGCAGTTCTTCCCTATAAAAAACCCCCAGCAGAAGGAAAGACAAATCTTCTGGTGTCAGCACCCTTCATACTCAGGAAAGGCAAACTCAGGAGAGGATCTGATCAGTGTGTGTTGTTCTCTATCCTCTTTCAGTGGCTCTTACTACATGGTTGACTTTAGAGCTGTCTTGACATCCCTGGGACTGGGGCCAAAGTGGAATTAATAAGAAAAGACTAGAACCATGCATAATGGGCTTCTTGTCAAACCACTTTCTGCTAAACTCAGCAGAACCTGAGCATGACAGAGAACAGGGGGCTAAATGGGAAGGAAATTGCTAGCACAGATGTTTAATGTGTGGTTGCAAACAGCAGCCTCCTCCCTTTTGTGCAACTCAGACCATAAAGAATACTCATATTTGCATCATCCAGGAGCACCTCAGTCCTGAGTGATGCTGGACCTGGGAAGTGTGGTGATAGAGCAATACTGTAAGTTGTAATTGCTCCATTTTTGTTTGAATAAAACCTATTGATCCAGGGAAAAGCATATGCCAGACCTCAAGAGGAAAGACAAAGCTGGCCTTAAATAATTCAGAACATTCAACACTTTCTTTTTCTCTTTCAAGTAATGGGGTCAAATTCATTTCTGATCTGCCTCCAATAATTTGAAGAGAATTAAACCATTACTGTCATTTATTATTTGTGTGATTGGCACTGTGCAAGACACATCAGGAATGAATGTAGTCCATTATGGTTTTGGATATAAGTTCTGTGTTTGAATTCCAGTGCCTGAACTTGAGCATTCACTACATTATCACCTACAGAATAATGTTTTTAGTATCCTGAGAAATAACCTTGGTATGTCCTCAGGGCTTAATTTTAAGGGACTTGAACTTGCATTCCTTGGCTGTATTTGAAAATTACAGTGAGGGTCCCCTGACAATGCAAAAACTATTTTCTGGAGCAATTTTTGATCAACGAAGGATTTCTTAATTATCTCTTTATTTAGCAAGTCATGCTGCAGCACATCAGCATATGCTGAGGTTTGTTGGTCAAAGGGTATTGCTGGCTATTTTCCCCTTCTACCTTTTATGCCCTCTCATGAATATGGAGAATCTAATAGGTTTTGCTATTATGGACATGTCTGTCCTTAATAAAAGACTTGCTGCAGTCTGCAAATCTGATAGCATCCATTGCAGTCCTCTGCAGTACACTGAATTGCAGCAGAAATTGCAGCAGAAACTGCCCCACGTCCCCCTGACAGGGAGCTACCTTTACACATGTATTCAGTGCAGGAGTTGGAGTTTCCTCACCTTATCAGGTAAACAAACAATGCATTTTCTGGATTTCTGATGGGTTTTTTAATCCTATGCCCAAAATGTTGATGAATGTATGAAATAACTTTCCACCAGTTTGCAGCATTAAATGTTGTTCCACAGAGATCACCTCTAGCCAAAGGCCTTGGCATGCAGACAAGTTTATTGCAGAGACACTCCCTGCGTGCCCATTTGAAACTTTCGGTAGATTTATAGAGAGATTTGGCAATTCACAAAAATTGAGTATACCCATGAAGGCTTTTCTGACAAAACTAGCCAGATGCAGATGCTTTTTAGCATGTTTTGCTGACACTAACAGCATTGTCCTGGGCTTTTGTTTCTACAGCCAAAACACCCCAATCCGGACTGGCGCTACTCTGCGTCCCTGAGGGCAGGAATGCAAAGGTATGTGTGGTGTTCCTCCAGAGAAGGGGAATTCTGTCTTTGTCCTCTGTGGAAAGGACAAAGTTTCTTCTAGAAATGCCCTAGACTGATGATATCTCTGCTGAGATGGAAAGCACCTGGGTTCTGCTGCTGTCACTTCCAATCACCACGTGCTACAGATTCAGTCTGACTTGCATCTTATGCTGTTATTGCACTGCTGTGGAGCTGTGCTTTTCTTTCTTTGTACCTTCTGCTTTTGTATCCATTGACTGCCAAGGCTTAATTGTTCCAATTATTGAATCATTCAATTGTCATTATATACTTTTTGTTTATTTTAAAGCTCCCTGTAATCATCAGTGCTGATGTTTCAATAGGCAGTCTGCATTTCCATCTTCCTTTTCTCATTACCATAAGAGTAGCTGCTCCTGCAGCAGGTTTATTAACCACATGGCGCAATCAAGAAGATTAATACAGTTGAAAGGACTTTTTGAAGATGTGAGATGGATTTTCAAAAAAGGAAAAGTGAGGCTTTTGTCCAAATCTCTTTGGACATCTATGAAAATCCACTGCCTAATACCGCAAGCAGTCTCTGCTACAATTTTCTACTCAGTACTTAGAAAAAGAGAATGATACTAAAATTGCATCTGTAGAGCCTAAATCAAACAGTATTTTTACTCCTCTTGGGCAGACTATCTCAGGTGTAATCTGATGTTATTAATAAGATTCCTGTACAGGTGTAGATGCAGCAATGAGGCTGCAGTCATTCTTAGTGGCATCTCAAAGTGCAGGATTGTATGGGTTTCCCAAAATTGTTGATGCAGTGGTGCTTTACCTTTATCCATTATCCACAGGGCTGAAGAGTCTTTATGAGATTGGAGCCCTAAATTCAGAGTCCCACTGTGCTTCCTGTGAGTGAGGACACAGAGTGACTCCCAACTGACTTTGAGATGCTGTGTGAAAAGGAATCTAAACCTCAAGGACCAAAAGCCAAGGAAGACAGAGCAAGCTTGACTTTGTGGCCTACAGGGCGAGCTGACTTCTTTCTTTTATATTCCTGCTGTGACTTTCAATTTTTTTTGTAATCCATAACTGCAAAATCAATGAACAGTCTGAGGAGCAGGATCCTGAAGAAGGAATTCTGGTGCCTCAGCACCTTATCTGCTGGTCCTGAGTCAGGCATGCTCTTATGGATCCACATTCCTATCTATACAAAGTACAAGATCTTATCTGAAGCTATTTGAACAATTAATGGAAAGTAAGAGCTTATTTTAATCCTACAAGACTAAAGGAGCCTTTCTGGGAAATTGTAGATGTTCCTCTGGTCTCTCACATCAGCAGCCCCTGTCCTTACCTGATATCTCAGGTTCTGAGCCTGTGTGCCCTGCCCAGTTGATGGTTTCCATAAAATGCTGATTTTTCATAAAACCTGTAGAAATTTGATGCTCTTGATGCCTACCACATTTGGATGAAACTGGCATTTAAGTTCAGCTGGAAGTGTGAAGGGGGTGTGAAGCCAATGACCAGAGACAGGGACACAGTCACAGAATCCTGTTTCTCTTAGGGAACAGCACATAAATATCATGCTTAGTTTTGTAGTTAAAAATAGCCGATTTTTTCTTTTCCTTCTGTGTAAGGTGCAAATTGGTGCTTTTGATGCCCAGTGCTGATGATGTGACACTGTAAAATTTGCTGTATTAGTTTTTGCATTTGAGAAAATGCATTTCTCTTCCTGAATTGCTCACAGGAAATGTGCAGTAACCCAGGAAGGTGGGATTTGTTAAAATGGCATAATGACAGAAGCTCAGCACAAAAGAGGTTGCTCTTTTTAATCATTTGCCTAATGTTGCTACATCCTAATAGCAATGATGTGTCACTTCCCAATCAGTGAGAGCAGAGTGTCCTGCAGGTGTGTTTGTTTTATAAGTTATTCCACAACTGGATTTTAGTAAATAATCAAAGGTAATTTTTGCAAGTCAAACCAGCTGCTTTCAGGGTGCTGACATCAGGAGTATCTGCACAGTGACAAAGAGTTATGAACTTTGAAGAGTTGCAGGAAAGGGAAATGCTGTGAAGTCCAGGGCAGGAGGGAACTGTATGATCCAACTGTGATAATTAATAACTAAATAACTATTCCAACTGTGATATTTGCTTACCCAGTGCTGTGCATGTGGAGGAGGCAGGAGTCCTGCGAGGAGGAGCAGCAGGGCCTGATCAGCAGTGGCCAACAGTCTCCAGTGCTACAGCAGGTAAGGATGTGAAAATCCAGAATATTTGTAAAGAACTGATGCTAATTGCATTAGTTAACTTCCTAATGCTGCTATTTACTTTTCCCTCTGTTTTATATCTCTGAGTGAAGACCCTCAGATGAGCTCAGCTGATCAGAGCATGGTGCTAATAAACCCCAAGGTTGTGGGTTCAGTCCCTGTAGGAAATATGAGTCATTCACTTAAGAGCTGGACTTGATGATCCTTGTGGGTCCCTTCCAACTCAGAACATTCTGTGATCTGGATATAAAGTTCTTGTAAATTAACCTGTGGAATCTAAATAGAGTGGAACAATAAAGCATAAAATACATCTTTTTCTTTACTCAGTCTCAGATGAGCACTGGAGATAAGAGTCCCTAATCCCAGCTTTCACCCTGCTTTTGGAGGTTACTGGTTTGTGTAATGGGATAATGGAATAATGGTTCAGTTCTGATGTGTGTATTCAGGTGTGTGCATTGCAGAGCTGGCTTGCCCTCCATTTCAAAAGAACAGTAAAACTGGGCTAGGAACTTATCAGTTTTCCCTTTGTTATTTTTACAAAGCCAGTAAGTCTCTTTGAATGCCTCTTCTCATTTTACTTTTCTGTGGTGAAATCAGACCTAAATTTTCAGACATCAATACATGATGATGGAAACGAAAACGTTATTTATTTGTCAAAATAATGACAAAAAACATAGTTTAGAATGTAGGTTCATTTACTCTGTCACTGATGACTTCACAGCAGTCAATAAGAATTGGTAGAAGGTTCTCATGGAGTTTAGGTAAAAAATCACCTGGATGTTTTGCAGTGCAGACAAAAAGAAATATTCTCAATTTTGATTTTGGAGTAGGAATCATACAGAGATGTAGGGGATCAGTCAGTCACTGTTTTCAGCCATGTCCAAACTAAGCTGTAAACTCAGTGGATGCCCTGTGTAGGGTGGTGAGCCCTGTATGGCAGCTCTGTGAGCATTGTCAGTCAGGAATTGCAATGAGGAGTGATGTTCATGTCACAGAGGCAGCTCAAATGCTGGGAAGTGGGGTCTCCAGCAGCAAAAATGATAATTACTTAATTTAGTCTTTTTTGGAACAAACCTTTCTTTTTTTTTAAATAGGAATTTCACCTCAGTAAAGGGCTGAGGAACAACCTGAGGATTTGCAATCACAGTTACAACATCCACAAATTAATGGTGCCCAGCAAAACGTGCACTGGTGTTGCAGAGGGGCTGCTGCAGAACAGATTTGGAAATGAATTTAATGTATAATGGGGCCCTTGGCTATGATCACCTGGGGTTTGTGTGCCCTTCCTTCTGCTGCAGGCTTTGCAGGAAGACACAGCCTTGGCAGAACATGAAGGGGGTGTGAGTGTTGAGCTTGCATTTGAAAATGTCACAAGAACGCTCTAACCTTTGCCAGGGCTTCCCTCAGGCTTTTGGCTGTGCTGATCATCCTTGACTGAGCACTCAGTGCACTGCCTCATACACAACTCAATCTGGATGCAAAAATTCTCCCAGATGTTTTCTTGCTGGTACTGCCAACTTCCAAGCACCTGAATGTGAGTGCAAAGGTAAAATAGTTCTGTCCTCTGAGGAGGTCCAGTGACATTTGGGTCCCTGTTCCACTGTCTGGAGTCCTGCTTGCTGTTCTGTTTTGGGTCTTATCATTTTAGACTTCCTTTGGGAACCTGAACATCTCCTTGTCTGAGCAGCAGTACCCCTTGGCTCTTATTGCTGCTTCCTTCCACGACTTGTGAGGCACTTGTGCTATAAATGCATCCCAGCACAAAGAAGATTATTTTGTTTTGCCTTGCCTTTGTCCACTGCCAAGGGATTAGCAACCCTGATATTATGTTAATTAAACCTTTTTTCTTTTTTTGTAGTGGATTTCAGATAATATTATTCTCTTCTCTTGGTAACCAAAAGCTTTAGATGTCCCTGATCCTTAATAGCAAACAGGTGTTTCATGGAGAAATCCCAGGATTAATGGTTGTGTCAGCTTTTGTAACCTCAGTACACCACATATTTAGCAAATTACTGCCACTGCTTTAGAATCCTGCCTGTAGTTTCCCAGAGATATCTCTTTCAGTGCTTTCCTTTCTTGGTTGAGGTTCAAGACCTGTAATAAGAAGTCAAGTGTTAAATCAGTAAATCCTTAATTCCTGCTATATAGCTGAAGTGGAACATCATCACACATTTTTCAGGAAAAATGTGTTACCCAAGCAAAACCTGGTCCTTATTTGACTGACAGCATTCCTGTTGACTTTATTGAATATTTCATCCATGCAAAGAACAGTGATATCTGGATGTGGTATTTTTTAAATTGTGTTTGCATCTCCTTAGGCACCAGTCCAGCCAATTGTAGGTTTGCAGTCAGGAAACTTCTGGGTGAGGTGGGACAAGAAGGTTCAAACTCCCTCTGGCTTTGAGTTTAACTCTCTGGGGCATTTTGTTAGTCCCCCAGATGCTATATAGTGAGATCAGGGAATCAAGACCTATTTCTGGTTTCTGCTCTATGTCCTTTGGCAGTTTTGGCAGTTCTATCAGGCTTCAGATGACCACTAATCTGAGTGAACTCTGGTTTTTTGATAACTAACTCAGGTAAATGGAGCTTGATTGGCAAAAATGGTGAGAGCTCACAACAGAAACGAAGATGAACAGAAATTTTGCTCTAGACATAAAACACTGACAATTTCTGAATAACTCAGACTTATGAATAATTCAGAGCTTAGAGTTGGTAGGCATTAGACAAATCTACGTGTATTTCTCTATGCTGCTGGTTCCAATCTACAAAACAGGACTGGTGTAATGTAAATGCTTCACAAAAACAGTCTAAAGATGCTTTCATAGCACATGAAGACTCTAAGACTCAGGAGAACAATAAGGATTTGTGATGAAGAACAGTCATGAGAAATTTCAGATCCTGTATTCAATGCAGACTTTATTTGTGCACAGTAAATAAGGCACTGGGCCACACACCCTGTGTAGAGAGGGGAAAATAAAAGACTTCCATTCAGACAGCTCAGTAAAAGATGAAAGGATCTCATGGTAAAATCTGCATCTGAAATTTGGAAGTGTGTAGGTGAGGCCGTGGGTGAAATACTGGCATCTCTGAAGTCCATGTCAAATAGCTCATGGGCTCTCAGGAAATTAGGATTTCAGTGTCTACCCTTATAAATATGCACAAGGGACTGAATTAAGAGTGCCTAGGCAAATGCCATCCTAAAACACACTAATTTTGTACTTCTGGTTTTGCTGTGGTAACATTCTTCTAAATATATCTGCTATTTCTTTTCCTTTTCTCAGGGAATTAGCTGGGGAGGAGAGGTGGTAATGCTGTTTTTTAAAGCTCCAACAGGTCCATGTCCTTGCTGTGCTGGGGCCCCAGAGCTGGATGCAGTACAGTTATTTTAACAAAACCTGTCTGCACTGCCTGGGCTCTCCCAAGGACAGAAGGACACCAGACAGACCAGCACGGACTGGATGGGAGCACTGCAGGAAGAAATTTTTCTCTGTGAGGGTGGAGAGGCCCTGGCACAGGTTTCCCAGAGGAGCTGGGGCTGCCCCATCCCTGGCAGTGCACAAGACCAGCTTGGACAGGACTTGGAGCAACCTGGGATAGTGGAAGGTGTCCCATGGCAGGGGGGTGGAACAAGATGATAAATAAGGTCCTTTTATACAAAGCTCTTTTCATCTCATCACCCCAAATCTGAATATTTCAGCATTTGTTCTCTGAAATGTGTGTGTCTCACAGCTTTCCTGGTTTTATTCTGTTTTTCCTGCTGTTTCTTACTTCCTGCCTGTGACCTTCTCACATGTGCCACGTTTGCCAGGGGAATTCCTTGTCCACACACTCCTAGACTGCCCTGGGTTTATGCTGGGAGCTACAGTTTCTCTGGAATAAATTTGTATTGCTCTCAGAGGAAGGTTCCTGCTGCAATCACCTGGAATGCAGACAAGGTCCACTGATAGGGCATGACATGCAGAATAAGTTATGAATTCAGAAAACTAAATGTAAAGCAGCTCTAAGTATGTCAAATAAGCAAAATTTCCTGAAAAGTAAAGTCAGTCTTCCTAGTGAGTTTTGTAGTGCTGATTTGGGGTAGGGTGCTGTAAACAGAATAACTGTGGGAAAACTGTGAAGAAAGGACAGGGGTTCTTGTGTGGATTTTAAGGAAAATGCCCAAATGCCTTATAGGGAAAGAAATCATTATAATTACCCACTGTTAGTTGTGGCATTCCCAATTCTCTGTTTCACAGACTAATTTACTTGCGTCAAGCAAGTAAATCCTACCTGAATAAGAATATTATATCTGAAAGAGACACTGAATTCCAATGAAACTGTGAGAAGGGCCCAGATGAGATACAAGGATGGTAGTGCAAAGGAGAAGAGATCTGAGCAGAGAAACCTAAAGGCATGAGAGGGGACACAGTAAAAATCTCGTATAGAAAGGTGAGCACAGAGGTTTTGGTAGAGAGAAACAATTGGAAGAGATGCTAGAAGGTCTACAGGAGGCAGGAGCCTTGGGAAGGGCACAGTGTCGATTTTGAAGTGACTGCTGGGCACAGGTCACTGGAAAGAAGATTGGCACCCTGGGGCTGGGTAATAGATTGACATGAGGGGCACAGAAAGCTGCAGTACAGTTGTTCTTTTCGTGGAATAACCATTTGACATTGTCTGCATCTTTGAGTCCATGTAGCATCAGCACAGAGGGAATGAAAATTGTGAGGGAGGACTGAGTCTCACTGTTAGAACAGACACTGGCCTTGAAATCAGGAAGGCATCACAGGAGAAGCTTACAGGGTCCCACAGTTCTGTCACAAAGCTCTTGGCCACTGAATTAATCTTCTAAAAATCCAGTTTAAAGAGAAAGAGCCCAAGAAAATAACTCAGAGAGTGATGAGACCTAAGTTGCAACATATTTTGTATGATACAGCTTTACACTATGGCTGTAAATAGGGGATAATTTCTTCCTAAAATGTCAGTGAATTTCTGTTCTCCTTCAAATGACCTTCCTCATCTACAGAAAAAGGATGTGATTAAGACTCATCAAGGAGTCACTGCAAAGAATGTGCAGGTGCTGGAAGTGCTGTTTCTTTGAGACAGTTAAAGGTTAATTTACAAATAACAGCACCGCTCTGGCTCAGCTTTAGCAGTTCATTGATTAAAGCTATAAAAGATAATAACTAATTAGCAACCCAGAATACAAAACTGGGTTCTTGGTGTGTTGCAGAATGCTGCAGCTGTTTAAAATGGAAGGAACTAGAAAATGCAGCTGTGCCTATCTACAGCCTCCCTCTATTTTTTAAATTGATAACCACTTTTCTGTGGAATTTCATGATTCCAACCTTCAAAACCAGAAACATATAGAAAGCCAAATATCAGCCATAGAATTCATATCTTTAGGGATCTCAGAAACACTGTGATAATATGTGTAATATTTTAAAGACCAGGATAGGGAAAATGCAGAGCAGCCTAGTTATTTATGTTTCTCATGAAAATTAGTCTTCAAATCAGTGATTTAATAAATTCCCAACATGAAGGTCCTAAGCAGTTCCTAAGAATTCGTAGGAAAAGATCACAGAGATTTTGTTCACAGCCTCTTGAATCATGGAAAAAATCATGCCCTTAAAGCACACTAAAGTAATTATTTGAAGCTGCAGTATCTATCAGCTCAGTGCAGTCTGGGGAAGGAAATCATGTCAGCTTACTTGTGTGGATGCAGTGCAACGACCTAAACTGAAATAGAAATAATCTGCAAGGGCTATGTAAGGCTAAATCCCTTTCTTTTCTTTTACTTTTAGATTTTGGTCACTGAATTCTCAAGTCAATTCCAGCCAGTTGCTAAGACCTGCAGCATGATGTGCAGTCTTCAGTTTTCCCCCTACCCCCAGAACATTTTATGCCCAGGACATTCCCTCCATACCTCCTGCTTTTTGGCTTTCCACTTCTGTTTACTCCGTTTTCATTTTACTTCTCTATTTCATTTACTCCATTTTCCATTTTCACTCCTTTCTTGTTACCTATCTGGTTTGTCAAGTACCTCTCTCTTTCTAATTTTTCTTGTTTTTTCCTTTCACCTAATGACTTTGGTCTCTTCCTGCTCATCTGTCCACTGTCTCCCCTCTGTATTGTTATTTCAGAAATGTTGAAATGTAGGTCACCAGCTTGGCCCCACATCACCTTTTCAATATTTCATACTGAACTAAGAATTTTCAGGGATAAATGCTTCTCATTTTGACAGCCTGATGGAAGCTAGAGAGGACTGAGAATTTCAAATGTTACTTGGACTGAAGAAAAGCATTTTGAAATCAAAAGGACTTTTCCAAAAGAACATGTCAAAAATACATATTTTTATGACAGATGCAGCTTGACATACTGATCATTTTTTTTTAAAGTTGAAGACTGTTATGACCAGGAACTCATTTGCCTCACCCCATCTAAACTGTGGTTGAACCAGCATTTTGGATTTCAATATTTGGAGCCAATAATGGGCAAATTAATAGTTTAGTTTAGATTTCTGTTCAGCTGAGCAAAGAGAGGAGGGATGATAGATGATATTATACAGAAACTGCAGTCATGACTTGGCTAAAGTTAAATTTACTTTCTGTTAATCTATTTTCCTTTTAGCTGCAAAGCCCTCATGACTGACCTGAAATAGTGTTTATGATCTTTATCAAGGGGTCCATTATTTTTCAGCAGGGTGTACCAAGTAAATGAAATGACACGGATGAGAGATTTAATACCTTAGTCCTTGGAGGCTCAGGGTAAGGAAAAAAGGATAGGGCTCATCAGAACCTGGAAAAGGCTAATGCTGGAAACTTCTAAATTGTGTGGTTTCTTTGACTTCATATATTTGAATAAGGCTTTGTGTTAATTTTGATTGTCAAAGAGGATGTCTTGGAAGAGTTTATGTCTTCATGTACTATGGATAATTCTTGATTTCACCTGCTGCAAATATTTGTGAGAAGAATTCCCCTTCCTCATTAGGTCCAGAATTTGTGCATCTCTTCATTTAGTCCAGTCCCTGTGTTTGTGCATCCTTCCATCTGCATTAGGACCACATTTGTCCCTGACTGGAGCCAGTTGTTGAATTTTCCCCACTGGAGATCAGGTCCAGTTTCTGATCCCCACATGGGGTGATTGTTTCAATGCAGGTTTCTTAAAGGTAGGACTGATAGCTCCAGCTGTAAATAACCCAGGGGATCTGTAAAAAAACCAGGAATGAAATAAGAGTAAAGGGAGCAAAAAGCTAGAGGTTTTCTGTGACTGAACAACATGAAGAAACTTCCTCTGAAACTGTGGGCAAAAGCTGCTGCAGCTCCAGACTTCATCATTTTAAGAAGCGATACAGAGATTTTACATAAGCAGTTTATCTGGCTATAATTTCTATATTTAGGCACTGGGAGAAAGTTTAATAGCAATAACTCCTTGTCTGCCTAATTCATCCTTTTCTGTAATAATCTGTTTGCTTCCTCAAAATGGAGGTTAAATTCACACTTAAAAAATAAAATATTTCTCATAACTGAGCAAAACAATAAAAGGTGGGGGAGCAAATATAACATTTGCCAGATGATGTGATTAGTTCTCAGACATCTGTTAGGAAATTATTTTATAAATATATTAAAGTTGGATTCTCAAATCTAAGCAACGTTTTTCACTGTCTGTTGCTTTAAGTACATGGTTCTTTGTGATCTTCATAACAATACCAGAGAATTTGCCTTGTCTGCCTACTGGTAATATTTTGTAGCTACACAGAAGACATGGATTTCAATTCCTGTCTTTATTATTTCCTCAGCAGTTTCAATAAATAAATGGAAAAATCACTCCCTTGCCACTGTACTACCTTGGGTTGTGATCTTGTCAGAACTTATAAACTAAACAAGTGTTTATCTGGTCAGTACTCCAGGGAATTGATGGTAATCAAATTGTTTCCACTTGAGGTTACAGCTGCTTTATTTTTTCCCTGTTGTTCCTCGCTTTTGTGTGCATGGTTTGGGGGTTGTTTTTTTATCTCCATCTCTACTGCTGTGGGCTTAATTTTATTCTGTTTAGATTTTTTTTAAAGAAAATATACTCAAGTAAATGTTAAAACAACCTATGGTATTTATGATCCCAGACGAAGTTTAACCCTGTTATCTCTTGCACTATACAATTCACTATCTGATAGAGAATAGATGGATAAAATAAGGATGTTTGTAAGTAATGCTAAGAAATTCTGGTCTGGAATGTATTTATACTACGAGGGGTGGAAGAAGAAAAGAGGTTGAGGGAGTCCAGACCACTCTGTGATATTGAATCTTCTCTTAATGGATGTCTGCCTGTGTGCAGCACTTTGCTGTACACAAGGGTCATAAATGTATTTTTCATGTGTTTATTTTTGTAACCAGGCACTGCTTCAGTGCCTGTTGTTAATGTTGTGGTGTGGCCTCCCAGGTCAGATGGTGCTGCATGAAGCCCGTGCAAACAGCAAAAGACAAACCTTGCCTTAAGGAACGTGCCACTGACATGAGCAGGGCAGACAAAGTCTGGGAACACGGGGGAAAGGACATGTGCATTATCCTGGTTTAAAAGGAGGAAAACCAGGAAAATTAAAATTACTCTTAACACAGAGTGCTCTGTGGGGGTGTTGATCAGCATCCATCTGGCCCAAAATGCTCTCACTGCAGCAGGAGTGAATGAAGAATATCAGCATTATGAGACTGGTTTGGGGCTCTCCTCCCCTGCCCCTCTCCAGCCTGCTGAGCCATGCAGAGTCCATCAGGTCAGGACTTCCAGAGCACTGCAGTAATTGCTCCAGCCCTCCTGTTCCACTGCAGTGCTCCAGGCCCTGTGCCTGTGAATTCTGACCTTTAGCAGCTCCCAAGCCCTGCTTTCAAAGAGGCAGGCAGAGGCTGATTCCTGCTCCTCTGGGCCATTGGAGAGAGACTTTCCACAGGAGCACAGGGACAGGACAAGGGCGGATGGTTTCACCATGACAGAGGGGGTTTAGATTAGATATTAGGGAGAAATTCTTTCCTTTGAGGCTGGTGAGGCACTGGCACAAGTTGCCCAGGGAAATTGTGAATCCCCATCCTTGGAAGTGTTCAAGGCCAGGCTGGATGGAGCTTGGAGCAATGTGGGGCAGTGGAAGGTGTCTCTGCCCATGGCAGGGGGGTTAGAATGAGATGGTCTTTAAGGCTCCTTCCAACACAAGGCATTCCATGACTCTGTAATGATGTTTCTCTCTTGTGAACCTCTCCCATCTCTTGACTGTACCCTGGTTTCGTTGAGGTTCCAGAACAGAACAGGGCTGCACAAGGCAGAGAAAGCAATATGTGCATGTGTTTCCAGCAGATTCTGGCTTTTTATATATCGTTGACCTAAAGATGCTGATTTTACTTCAAGAGCTAAACCCTGAAATCATTTGGTCATTACTTGTGTGCACTGGGAGGATGTAATGAGAGATGTAAAACAGCAATAGCAACACACAAAGGCTTCCCCTTCATTATGAGGATTTAATTCTCAGAAAATCAAGGCTCTGGCTGTGGAGGAAATGAATCTGAATGCAGCTTCTCTGCTCTTGTCTTATATAATTACAGTCAGCCATCCCTAAAAGCATCCCCTCTTAGCATGCACATGCAACTAGCAAAATAAATGGGTTGATTAGGAAGGAAAAAAAAACACACCAGAAACCCTTTGTGGTCTTGTGGAAATTGTTCCTATGTGTTTATGCTGAGAAAAAGAGTGTGCTGCTTCTGTTTGCACAGGTGGAAAAAACAGGTTCAGAGATCACAAAGGAGACTTGGTGCAGCCTGGATGTCCCCACTCAGCAGGCGGTGCTGGGGTCAGATACCAGGAGGTGACCAGAATAAACCAGTTAACAGCAGCAGGTCAAACAACAAAGCTCTGGAGACTGGAGCTAGAACAGAACTGACCGAGAGTGCTTTGACTATGATGAAATTAATTTTTTTATATTTTTATTGAGTTGGTTACTAGGAACAGGACAAGTGCATCAAAAGAATGAGGGCGTGGAGTGACAGGACAAGGGGGACTGGCTTCAAACTTAAAGAGTAGGTTTAGGTTGGATGTTAAGATGGAATTCTTCCCTGTGAGTGTGGTGAGGTACTGACATGAGTTGTCCAGAGCAGCTGTGGCTGCCCCATCCCTAGAAGTGTTCAAGACCAGGCTGGATGGGGCTTGGAGCAACCTGGGGTGGTGGAAGGTGTCCCTGCCCTGGCAGGGGTTTGGAACTAAGTGAGCTTTAAGGTCCCTTCCGCCCCAAGTCCTTCTGTGATTTGTTGTTTGTATCCCGGTTCTGTCTCATGCCTGCCTTGCATGGCTTCTTTTTTGGCTGTTCTGAAAAGGGGTTTTTGAAAAAGCAAGATTTGTTTCCTGTGCCAGTGGGTTCACAGGCTCTCTGGTGGTGTGTGTGCTGTCCTGTAGAACAGAGTGAGGTGGGATTTGAGGGGCTGCAAAGAGAGTTCAAGCTCCCTTTCCAGGTCAGACCTCAGGTGTATAATGCTGAAGCACATGGAAAGCAGGCTGCTGTCCTGGCTGGGAGTGTCACTAATTAGATCCCTAATTGTGCAGCTAATCTCCTTAGGCTCACTTGGACAATTAAGGGCAAGAGAGGTCCTCTGCCCTTCCCTCTCTGCTTTTGTCCCTGCGGTTACTTGAGCTGGCCAAGGGATTTTGCCTTAGGTTGTGCCTTCTTATCCTGTAACCACACCTCCCTGGCCTGGTGCCTGGGCCTTCGGGTAGCTTATTCTAGCTAAATTATTCAAACCTTGGAAAAAGGAACTGTTATTTCCAAGATGCAAGCTCTGATCTTCAAGTAATTTCAGCAGTTTTCTCATGTGCAGATTTTTAGTGCATTGAGAGGCACTTGAAAATCCAGAACACAGACTATGCTTATAAACAATCAGGAAAGCTATGAGCCTTTTTTTGTTCCTTTGATTAAATTTTATGAGGTTTTTGTTCCTCATCATCACTTGAATGTGGTAGCCGAGTTTAAAGGAGGAATGTTGTAAGACAGAGTAAAATGAAAGAAGTTTTGACAAAAGGCAGTGAGTGAAAAATGACAAAATAAATATTAAACATATTATCATATACTGAAAAATGCAGAACAGACAATTCCTCCCCCAACTTTCCTTCAAACCTTGCATGTAGACTTCACAACTTTGCTTTTAACTACCAAAATCCAAACTGGAATTTTCTTTGCCAAGGGACACTATGCATTAAACACATCACAGGATTTGCCGTGGCAAAGAACATTCTCCTCCCTCCTGCTCCCTGCTTTTCACTGTCTCCTGCTGCATTTGTGATTCAGTATGGTCTCAGGAGCAAGAGACTGTAATTTTTGTGGTAAATCAGCTTGCACACCCATAGTAGTGTTAAGTGCTCATAATTAATAACTACAGCAGCTGAATTGTCCACATTTCAGACTGCTGCTGTCGTCACCTCTGGCAATATAAACAGACAGACCCTCATGGTAACAGTGTCCTTTCCAAGTGCCTGGAGTCAAATGTCTTCAGTCACATGTAGAGGATAAATTCTTTCAAAAACCCTGTGACTGCAGCATGCATGGGCTATCAGCAAGAGGACCTGGGCCAGCACCACCCTGCTGATTCGGTTTCCAGGTGATTCTTCTCTTTAGTTACCATGTATAATGTCATCTCTTCATGGGGAAAATTACCTGTTCTCGTTAGATTATTATCTTGCTGCAAATTTATGCTAAGTAGGCAGCAGAGTCTCCCACATGTGTAGCTGCAAACCAAAGAATTAAAATAAATTAATAACATTAGTGTCAGATTATCTGCTTCATTTATTCCCAGACTTCAATTAGGAGAAGTAAAGCACCATGAGGAACATCACCTTTTGCTTTTAATTGAACTGATTTTCTGTGGGGCAAGAAGGGTGACAGAGTTTCTCCAGGAGCACACATGCTGGTGTGCTGGGTCCCTGCCTTTTCCCCTCTGAAGAGTGCAGGTGCAGTTAGACAATAAAACTATTTTCAGCAGTGAAGTCTGGAGACAGAACAAAGCACATTTCTGTTGGTTCACACTGCAAATCAGTGCATCCACCCTGGTGCACAGGCTTCCAAACTGCAGCTGAACCTATCCAGAAGACCCGTAAATGGAAAAGAGAACTGCTTTACTTCTGGGCTGACAGGCAAAGCGATTTGGTGATCTTAATCCAGTTCCCCACTGGCAACTTGCCACATCGCAGAAAACACTGTCACAACTGAAACTAATTGGCAACCCCAGCAGGGAGGCCAGTGGGTCGTGCAGACTAAATCCATGCAGGTCAACTTCTGATCCCCTCTGGGGCGTCTTGGCTAGACAGCGCGATGGAGAGCTCGGAGCGTTCCTGCCAGCTTTGGAGCTGCTCTCAGTGGAAAATATATTCCCAGCCATAAATACTGATGCTTCCAGTGTTTATTTCTTGGTGCATTTTTATGAATCTTGAAATGATATGCCAAATATAATTTTAAAAGCTTAGTGCTCGTCAAAGTCAAGAATTAACCTTGTTATTCTTGCCTGGTTTTTCTCCTTTTACCATTCACAGATGGCAGGGTTTTGTCACAGACATTGCAGGAACTGCATCTGAGTCCTTCATAGCTATGATGTGAGGTCAGCTCTGGCTTTGATCTCCTTTGATGATAGCTTCATTTTAATCTGCAGATTCTCCATTCCATTTGTTCATTTCCCCTGACTAATTTGATTAAATACTAGTTTAAGAGCTCTTAATAATTTTTTTCATGGGGAATAAAAAATCATCAGAGGATGAAATGTAGGTAAAAGTAAAACATAGGTGTTACTAATCTACCAGTCAGCCTCAGATTGCACTTGTGCGTTAAAGGAGAGAGGGAGGCAGTTAAGGATTCTGAAGTCTCTCTGTGAGAAGAGCTGAAGCAACCCTGTAGCTGGTGCTCAGTATGAAACCACTGCTGAATTGGCCTTCAGAGTTGCTAGGAAACCAAAATACAAATCCCTAGTCTGTAACCCACAGATACCATGAGCATGACAGAGTTTCACTGCTGTTCCTCTTTTTTTTTTTTTTTCCCTTCCTTGGTGGAGGATGGAGAGAAGCTGCACAAACCAGTTTGAAGAAAACATCAGGAAGCTGATTTCTGTCCTGATGTCTGTAGTCCTACCTGCAAGTAATTTTAATTTTTAGAAAGAGCTGTGTTTCAGGAATTTTTAGGAAGAACTTGCATGCATTTCAGGCAGATTATGTGTACTAAATGAATGGCTTTATGTAGTTCCCTATTAGCTTTTACCTGTCTAGGTCTCTTCCTGGAAGTGTTCAAGGCCAGGTTGGATGGGGATTGGAGCAACCTGGTGTATGGAGATGTCCCTGCCCACGGCATGGGTTTGGGATGAGATGAGATCCCTGGGTGCCTGAGGTCCCTTCTAATCCAGGCTATTGTATGAAATATTGGGATTTTTAATTTTTTTTTCTCTTAGTTCCTGCCATATATTCCAGTCCTCCATCAAATCTCCTCTGAGTATAGAATTAGCTGGTTCAGGGAATGGCTGAAGAGGCTTGTGCAGACTCGATTTTCAACTCAAAAATTAGCTGCTGCTGAGAGCCCAAACTGGCACAAAAGGGGCTAGGGATACCAAAGACTCGATGTGTGGAGCTGCATGTTCACAACAAAGGACTGTTGTGCTTGTAGAGAGTCAGACTTGTGAAAACAAGGCAGAAAGAGGAAAGAAGAACTGATCTTGTTGTTGTAGAGTTGATCAGAACAGATGATGAAAAGCAAAGAAAGATAAGGACTTTCATTATCTGGGTAAGTAAAACACAAACAATGAAAGAGATACTATGACTAAGGATAATAAAGCATTTGATAAGGGGGTTGAGAAGAATAGTAACCCCCTGAAAATATTATTTCTTTTAAGATTTGTTGGGTCTGAAGTGTATTTATGAACTAGAATGTTGAATAGAAATCTGCTTGAAGGACAAACAGATGCAGCCCTTGATATATAAAATTTAGAAATTACAGATGAAGTGCAGATGAGTTATAGCTATGCTGTAACAAGTTAGACAAGTAAGAAACTAAATATCAGGAAAAAAGGATGAGTTTTTGGTTGACCTTTAGTCTCCTGTGGTATCAGTGATAGCATCCCAGTTGGTCACAAGAACTTGTGAGCTCAGGAAAATTCTGGTGGAGAGAAGTGATTTGTTACATTTAATTAGTCATTTCCTTGAGCAGGTAATTAAAGAGGTCAGCTGAACTATGTTCACCAAGTTCCTTTTCCCCTGTTATTTGAGTAGTTTTATCATCACTACTTGAAATGCTGTTCTGCAGCTGGAAATGAAAATACCCAGACCCACAACTATAACTTTTGCCCTTTGCTGGGGAAGACCAGCAGTGATACTGGGTAAGGAAAAATGTTTACTCCAAGTCTGGATACAGCAGCCATCCAGTCTTAAATGAACCAGGTACAAATAATGTGGAAATGTAGGATGAAGATAAACCCATGGCGTGATTTTCAGACCCAGACTGCCTCAATAGATATCCTCACCACAAAGAGCTGCCAGGCATTCAGCTGCCATCTGGGCAGCCTGATCAATGACCAGTTCCATTTCAGATGGATTGTGCTGCCAGCTGCAATATAATCAGCAATGCTGAGGAGCAGCAGTACTGGATTGGAGAAGGGGACCCAGTGGTGTATCAATGTTTGATGGCTGGTGGGCAAGTGCAGGCTGTGGGGAGGAAACCCACTAACCATGAGAATTTATTTGGAATTTATCCCAGCAGGCAGAGTCACTCTTGCATGTGGCTGCAGTGTTGCCTGAGCACATTCTCAAGAGGGAAGGGAGAATTCCTTTGTGTTCTTCCTCCCCTTCCCACACCCTCTAAGAATGTCTGTAAAAGCACGGTGAAGTCAAAACAGAGCTTGACTGTTTCCAGTGAAATGCAGTGGCCATCAGATGCAATAATACCACTGCAGAAAGAACAGAGGGTGTGAAGAAAGGGAAGTGTTATCTCCATTACAATTAGAAAGCAAATTGACAACTAAATAATTCTTTTAAAATTTGTGGGTAAGCTGAGAATCATCACTGTCAACCCATTGACAAAAATGTCAGCAATTTCCACCATCTGAGGACAAAGTGACCTGCCCAAGGCAGTGTTTCCTGACTGTGGTGCCAGGACTGTTCTGTCACACAGAACTGTCTGTCTGTCTTTGCCTCAGTTTTTTGGAGGCATTTCTGGGAGTAAGTGCTTAAGGGCATTAGGGCTTGAAAAAAATGTATTGATATGTGCAGACAATAGAGAAACTAGACATCTAAACTGCACCCAATGTCACTGAATTACCATTTATTTGGAAAGATAGCAAGCCCAGAGGAAAACCCTCATGTTATACACTAGAAGTGGATCTAGGGAGTATGTAGCCAACTGGAGTCCTGGAAATGAGGAAAAATCTGCCATGAATGTTTTTCCAGTGCTTTCCATGGAAAGTGAGGCTGCTCAAGCAAGCGATTGTTCTCTTCTTACATGGGCTGACCAGTCATCCTCTTACCTACACCTGCTCCTGTTAAAAAAACAAAAATGCTGAAGGAGGAGCACTCCTGAGGAGAAGACTCTTAATTGGAGACCCCAATTTTTAAATTTTATCTTTAGCTCAATCACCCAGCCTAGCTGATGTCTTTCCAAAATTATATGCAGTGCCTAGAAAGCCAAAGACTTCTTTTCCCCAAACATTTCATCAGTCTTTGATACCACTGCTTGGGATTTAGGTAATATGCTGATGGATTCTGGCTAAAGTGGGCCAGATTGCATTGGGTTCTGCTGTTGAGGTACAGCCTGGGAGTTGGAGAAAACAGTAATTAAATATTTACTCTACCATTCTGAGTTCATGGCAATAACCTTTCCTTTGTGCTGTGCAAAGCATTATACTTGAGAAGATCCTTGAAAAGTAATTATTACCAACCCCATGTACAGAGCTCAGTAAAGACCATCTAACTTGAAAAAAATTAAACTTCTAATTTGTTTTTTCTACATCATTAGAGTTGCAATTTTTTTTCTTCTTTCCCCCCCTTGCCCAGCTTTTTCTAAAGCCATAGAGATTATACATTTGATTTTGTTAATTCTGTGATTATGTAATGCTGGAGCAGCTTTTGAGCCTTCAAAAACTCTAGCAGCCATCATGTAGCATGCACAAAATGACACAACTGGGCATTTTGCACTTCAGAGTAATTATTGGTAAAAATTAAAGCTGTGTTAATTCTGTGGTATTAATTTTTGTGAACATTTTGTGACTTTGGGGAACACAACTACTCACATCCTGTGTTACATTAATAGTTAAGGTCAGCTCAGATATTCAGTGTATCACTCTTGGAACTGGCAAATTCTGTTCTTGTGGAGCAGAGCTTACTTCCTGCTCTGCCATATGCTGAGTTTTTGGCTTTCTGGTCTGTGTACGAAGTCCCATTTTCCCAGGGGAACTGAGGAGACAAGAGATGATTTTGGTTTGAATGGCCTTTATTTGATCTGCAAAGTGGCAGCTGTTGCAGGGGTTTTTTTTCCATACATAAGATGTGATCTGAGGCTGTGCAATCCTCATGACAAATATGACAAATCTACAACATGAATTAAGGTAAGTGGAATATTTGGGCATTGAGCTCATTTCAATTTTTGTGAAAGGGAACAAACTGTTGCACCTAGCAGTGAGGTCTCCTGTCTGCTACACAGAAAAGGTGCTGGGGAGAAATTCCACCTCCTTTGCAGACCTGCTTCATCTGTGATCTGGAAGAATCCAGGCTAGCAGCCACTGGCTAATTCTTATTTAGGTGTTAATAAGTCTTTCATTCTCTGCTGAGGTTGGCACCACCACTTCACAGAGGCTCCTCACTTCATAACCCGTGTGCTGGGAGAAATAAGGTGCAGCAGTTCCTGGAATCTGGAAGTGAAAGCTTCCAAATCATGCTAATAACTGAAGTTTTTGAAATACAGTGTCACACATCTGGGTTTTCAGAATAGCTCCAGCACACCTTTGTGCTGAGACAACAATTTGAATGTACAAACAGAGTTTCCAGATGAGAATGTCACTGCCTAATCGGGAGAAACATATTCAGGTCAAGTGCCAGATAGAGTTATGCAGGATAACAGTGTTGGTCCACACAGCCTTTAGGGAAGCTGCATAATCCTGAAATACTGAAAAAGAATCCAGAATTTGGTGCACAGCTTTGAAGAAAGCCATCAGAAGGTATTTTTCTGTCTTGCAGACCATGATTATTGATTACGCAGTTCTGTGATTCTCAGGCACGGACTCTTCATTGACTGGAATTAGATTTATGGAGGCAGCTGCTTTCTCTGCAGCATGTTCTGTTTGTCACAGATGCCTGGGTAAGGGAAAGCACCTGTTATTAAATGCATGATGGTGTAGAGAACAGGATGGATAAACAGACCATGAAATTGCATTGGGTCACTCCTATGCTGCCAATCCCAAACATTCAAAGCTTAAGCCTCAAGTGACTTCCTTTTGTTTGCTTTCTGGTTTGCTTTTTGCCAAAATTCCCTTTTTTAAGGCTTGGGGTTTCTTTATTCCCATGAGAAACCCGAGATTCTCACAGAACTGCTGATGCTTTTTAAATGAAGTGACCTGTCAAGGTTGAATGGGTATGACATGATTCCACGTTGCAAAGACTGGAGACACTGAAATCCCACATGGAATTTTCTACCCCACATGGGGAGAAAGAACTGCATGAGAAAATCCAGGCTGTAATTTATGCTCTTTCATTATTTAATTGTGTTTAAAATACAACAGCCACGAGGGAACAAGCTTGATTCCTTTCTCTGTGTGTTAGACTATGGTAGTGCCACCTTTTCTATCTTAGTGCAGCTTTTCTTACTGAGCCCAAAGCTGGATTACCTGGAGGAGCAGCAGAAAACCTGCAGAGCTTTGTGATAGAGTGAGGATTAGGAGGCAGGAAAGGGGTGATTCACTCTGGCTTCTGAAGACAAGCATGAAATCAAAGCTGCAGGCAGGAGTGGGAAGGATATTTGGGAGGAGTATGAACTGATTCCTAAGTTATTTATAGAGGGGGAAGAGTGGGGTTTGCCTTAAGAAAACTCTGCAGGTTTGGATGCAGTTGCAGACACATTTGTACAAACAGGAGAGTTTGGGTGGAAGGAGAAACAGAAGATTCTTACTATGTCCATGGATTAATGAGTTTATCTGAGCTTCCTCAGTAAGGGTGAAGCCACCCCACTTAGCAGCACTTGGTATATTTTGGTGAAAGTCTGAGGCCCTGAAGAGAGCAGCTGAGCAATAAACACAATATTTTCAGTAGTCGCAAACAGATTTTTTGTTGTCATATCGTTGGCTTTTCCTCTCACTTGTTTTTTTTTAAGTTCTGTTTGTATTTCTAAAGAATATGTGGCAAGAAAAGGCTCTGGTCCCTGCAAAAAAAAGCGTAAAGCTATCATAGTTATTTTTTGTTAATTGATGCTCTCAGCAGAAGCACAGAATCACAGAATGGCTTAGATTGGAAGGGACCTTAAAGATCATCCAGTTCCAAACCCCCTGCCATGGGCAGGGACACCTTCCACTATCCCAGGCTGCTCCAAGCCCTGTCCACCCTGGCCTTGGGCACTGCCAGGGATCCAGGGGCAGCCACAGCTTCTCTGGGCACCCCTCCCTCACAGTTTCTCCTGTAACCTAAATTTCCCCTATTTCAGTTTGAATCTGTTCCCCCTTGTCCTATCACTACAGTTCCTAATGAAGAGAGTCTCTCTGGTATTTGCTCTTGAGCCTAAATATTTGTCCTCTCTCCAGGTATTGTCCCAGCCTGAAGACTGACACTTTAAGCAATTGGCAGATCTGCTCAAGCACAGAGATAAAAATCTGTTTGCCTGTTCACTGGGTTGTTTCACTAGAGATGCAAATTGGATGATTGCTGAGGCAAAAATGGTCCGTAGCTGCTTGTGGGAGATCTGCAGGCATGATTATCTTGTTTTTGCGAGAAGAGGCATTAAATATTCGTGCTAGTTTCAGGAAATACGCACACATGTTTTTGCATATCAAATTGTGTGCCTCCCTGGTGAGTAGAACGAACTAGATCAACCAGAGCATTTCAAAGCATCCTTTTGCTGTCTCTCCTCCTCGGCACAGAGGAGATCTGCTTTGACTGCACTTCCTCGAGCCTCGGAGCCGCTGCAGATTCCAGCCACTGAGCAGCTGCGTGTGTGCTCGAGTGAAGCGTGGGCTATTGCATGTGTCAGCAGGACGGGATATAAATAGAGCTTTCTTCCCCTTGTTGTCATGGTCTGTGTTTCCGCTGGCTACCCCAAGCTATTCCTTCTTCAAGTCTGGTGGACAGGGAATACATTTCAGTGATGTTGGTGCTGCAGTTGTGGACATAGAGAGCATATGAAGCAACTGAAGGGTTACAGCCATTTACACCTAGTGCTGAGTGGGGCAAGGCACATCAGGGTTAATGAATGGCAGCTCGTGCTGCTGCCCAGGCATTTGGCTGCAGAAGTTGCTTTTTTGTTCTTTCCCTTCCCTTTCCATATATTGAAGGGAATATATTGAAATAGCTGGAAAAAAAATCCCTTTTTATGGAACCTTTTTATGGGTTACTATCAGGTTGCAAAGTCTGAGGATGGAGCATTTTTGATTTTGTGCTCCCCTTCTGAGACATGCTGGTCTCACATCTTTGCAGTGAGGAGTCACCAACCCAGACAGAGAAGCTGAGACCTGACCCCACATCCAAGAGAGGCAAGGAGCCACTGGAGAGGGTCCAGTGGAAGCCACAGAGATGATGAGGGGTCTGGAGCA
This sequence comes from Prinia subflava, assembly GCF_021018805.1. NCBI lineage: Eukaryota > Metazoa > Chordata > Aves > Passeriformes > Cisticolidae > Prinia > Prinia subflava. The sequence continues at coordinate 2,441,036 of NC_086262.1, read as the reverse complement.
TCACTTTGATAAGGAGAGACTGCAGAAGCTGGGCCTGTTTAGTCTGGAGAAGAGAAGACTGAGAGGGGATCCCATTAATGGATATAAATATCTCCAAGGGGTGTCAGAGGATGGTGCCAGACTCTTTTCAGTGGTGCCCAGTGACAGGACAAGGAGCAATGGCCATAAACTAAAACACAAAAAGTTCCATTTCAACATGAGGAAGAATTTAATTACACTGAGGTGGCAGAACAGTGGAACAGGCTGCCCATGGAGGTCAGGGAATCTCCCTCTCTGGAGACATTCCACTCCCACCTGGACACGTTCCTGTGTCACCTGCTCCAGGTGACCCTGCCATGGCAGGAGGGTTGGACTGGATGGTCTCCAGAGGTCCCTTCCAACCCTAAAAATTCTGTGGCTGCACCCACTCAGCTACTTCCAGATACAGAGCCGATAATGTAGGAAGCCCTTTCCTCCATCACGTGACCTGGTAGTGGTGGGACAGGAAAAGATGCTGGGAAAGTAGACTCTGATGTGTAAAATTTAGAAGTTAGTTACCACCTAAAGAATTGCAGAAACTCAAAACAAATGACCCAGTTTTATATTAACATGGACATGTATAATACACACAATTACAACAGGAAAATGAAAGTGTGAAGTTTAATTCAGTGTTAAAATAGTTTTAAAATATTCTACATGTGGATCCCACCAGATGAACAATTAAAATTCCTTTTGAAGTGGAGGATTCAAGAAGAAGTAACATCACCTTTTAGCCTTTATGAACACTAAGATCTTTTAAATGTTTCTATTCTTTGACAGCTTGTCCTAGTTACCTGAGCATATGACATATTTCCTGGAAGGAAAATAACTATGCTATCAATCCAGATACAGTCTGTCCTTGATTTTTTCCCTGCCTATTCATTTAAAGGGAGCACAAGTACAAGAAATTTTCTCCAATTTAACCATGGTAGGATTTTTTCCTAAGTCAGCCTCCATTAAGCAGTAATGTGGAAACAAAGTTAATTTCCTCTTCTTTGCTCTTAGATACCTATTTTACATCCATTACAATCTATGTGTAATAATTAATTTCCCAGATTTGATCTTCCTGTTCATATTGAGCCAGTCCTTCAATTTTTAATATTTCCTTCAGAAAAGTGAAATGGCAGGAATATTAAATAAAGAAGTTTTGGATGTTTTACTACAAATATTTAAGCCTTTCTTGGAAGACAGTTCATTAGCAAATGAGCAGTGTCTGAGTATAATGTAAAACATCATTTTATGTGGAAGGATGAGTCTGAGCCATTTCTCCAGTTGTTCCATTGAGAGAACAAATCTTGGCTTAAAGCATGACTGGGGCTATAAAACTAAAATCAAAATATTGAAATACAAAGCATATAATTTACTAACTCTTACCCTGGGATTATGAGTGGTCTATTCTGAAATGGTTGTAGTGATGAAGTGAGATAGCTCCACCCACTTTTTGTGTGTTAGACTTCAAAGAGCCTCCCAGAATTAGTACTCACCATCTGATGAATATTTAAGAAGGTGTAGTCTAAGAAACAAGTCACAAAGGCAGCTGCAACTGTTAAAGTGCCTTTTGCAATGTGCTGCCATCCATTTCGAGCAACTGCCAGATTTGATCTTAGCTTTATTTAGGTAAACGTACCTTAACATTCCCTAGCTGTGTCTCATCCCCCTCAAGTCATCTTTTTGATAAGTTTATTTTGTTTCAGTATTACGGGGCCTTTATGGCACATCACCTGGCAGACTGTGATCTCAGTTTCTGTGACCAAGTAGAATAAAGCACTGACCACGTTAAGAGGTTCATAAACACATTTAAATGGGATTTTAACAAGCAGAACTGGGGTTTGATATTTGACAGATTTACATGCAGACTTACACCTATAAAAATCCTTTGAAAAACTCATCATGTAGTTCAGTTTTGAGAGGACACCTTTAGCTGCAGCAGAAGACAAACAGAAGGTTTGGCTCCATGATCCTGTAGGTCCAGAGCAGTCAGGCAGGTTCATCTCATCAGCACAAAAAAACCTGCTTTAAAGATTTAAAGGCCCAGATAACTCTCAATGATCATAACACCTGGATTTACCTACAACTCAAGAAAAAATCCTCCAAATCTGGGCCTTGCAAGCACTTGAAAGAGCAAAACTATTTCTGCAGTAGGAGAAGGGATGTGGGGAGCCTTTGCAAGGTCACCTCCATTTTCTTCTCGAAGAATGTTTAAAAGATTCTGGAAAAGAGAGAAATTATGTAGCGTGCTTATCCAGGGGGCTTATCATATTGTATTAGCACTTAGTCATCACATTTAATTAAGATTCCTTTTTAACTGATGTGGAATATTATTAGCTCCATTCATCCCATATCAGTAAAAAGGAATAATAATGGGATGTGATCCTAACAGGAGATGATAGGAAGCTGCTAACATGACATATATATTGTGGATGGAAAAGAGTGCTGTGACTGCCAGAGTCTGTTTTGAGGCCTTTGATGTCTTCAGTTTTACAGCCCCATTTTGTGGAAGGTATTACAGTGACAGATGTCTTTTAGGGCAGGTTGCTGGCTAACAGCCACGTTGGAGAGAATCAAAATAGACATTGGTTAGTATTTAGTTAATTGGCTTTCAGAGGAGGAGAAGTTTGCAGAGGTTTAGTGATGAACTAGTCAAAGTAGGTCAGCTAAAGGATTTTGTGGGTCTGAATTAATTTTATGTATCTGTATGGTACAGTTTGCTTTTAATATTATGAAATTAGTTGGGGATAACACAATCAAAGTAAATTAAATATTAATAGTACCCTTTCTTCCCCTTCATAAATAGAGAAAAAACCAGTTTAAGGTTTCATCTATAAAACACTGGTAAAATTATCCCTTTACTTGAGATCAGAGCCAGAGGGAGCCAGGGAACAGGCATCAGCTCTGAGGTTCAGAGCCATCTCCAGCCTCTGAGAGACAAGGAACTGCATTTCCCACTGTCTGAAGCTGTGTATATTTTGGATTTTTTTAAAGAATATCCAAGCAGAAAGCTTTACCCTGTAACCATCTGGCCTGGAGATTGCAATGGTTTGGGCAATTGGAGTGAGAGCCCAAGAGGAATGGTTCTAAGACCATTTCTCATGTACCCCTGCTCCATTACTATGCTATCCTCTCTAAATGATGAAGCTCACACATTCATTCATGTTTAAAATAGATGTCTCTAAGATCACTGACAAAAATGTGTTCCTTTTTCTTTCACTACCGCTTCAAGCACCCAATTAGTTGGTTAAAATTAGATTCTGTCTTGAAAGGCTAAAATTGATGCTGCAGGTTTCCATAGTTACTGACTTTCTATTAATTGTGCTCAGTTAAGTGGTGGGGATTCTCTCTTGCCTACCCCACTTGGTTCTGGGAGCTGTGCTGGACTCTTCCTATTTGTGCACCTGCAGTAATGTGGACTGTGCTCAGGTAAGGGTACCTGTGGAAGGTTTTCAGAGCTGTAGAGACTGGTAATTGATAAAGTTTTGTTGAGGGGAAGCAGGAGAGAGAGACTGAATTCAAGTCAATTCTCTTAGCAGTGTTTACTCTCCAAAATTAACACAAACAAAACCAATCTAAGCCTGTCCAGGAAAACATAGAATCACAGAATGATGGAATGGCCTGGGTTGGAAATGACCTTAAAGATCTTCTTTTCACTCCCCCTGTCATGGGCAGGGACACCTTCCACTATCCCAGGCTGTTCAGAGCTCCAGCCTGGCCTTGGACATTTCCAGGGATCCAAGGGCAGCCACAGCTTCTTTGGGCACCCTGTGCCAGGGACTCCCCACCTTCACAGAAAAGGATTTTTTTTCTAATATCTAATCTAAACCTATTCTCTGTCAGTTTGAAGCCATTCCCCTTGTCCTGCCACTCCAGGCCCTTGTAAATAGAAATCCAATACTAGAACATTTAGTCCTGACCTCCTTTTAAGTAACCTGAAATTTCCCTTCTTTGGAGATCAGCCACAGCCAGGGTTTGAGATGGCTGCTGAGGCAGAAGGGGGCTGTAGACAGGAGTCCAGGGGGATCCTGTATCACCCCATGGAGGCAGAGTGGCCTCCAGTGGCAGGAGGTGCCTGGAAAGAAAACACATCTGTGCTCTGGCTCCAGTTCAACAGCTCATCCAGCAGACAGCAAGGGGAGGAGGGGGCTGCCTGGCTGCAGGGCACTGTTACAGGCTCCAGCAGCAGCCAGGAAATGCTTCCTCCTTTTCACCTTCACAGCAGGATTTATGATGCTCAGTGAGCCTGTTGTCTCTCATATAAAAGGGCTTGTATGTTAGAATGAACTCATTTTTTAATTTAAAATTGACAGAAGAGAGTAGCCAGAATTGGCTTTCCATAATATAGTTTAAGCAGTGCACAGACAGGTTTTGTCCTCCCGAAATTCAGGGCTTTCTCTTCTGCAGTGGCTTTTGCTCTCTTTACAATATTTCATGTCCTTATATAACAGAGGCAAACCCCACCCACAGCAGCAGCCTCCTCAAAATGGTTCGAGTGCCATCCCCACTCCTGGTCACACACCAAAGATGTGAGCCAAAAGCTCAAAAATCTTTAAAGATCTGACTGAAAGTCCACTTTTTTTTTGGGATGTGTTACCAAGCTCTCCTAAAATCAGCTTTAGCAGAGGTCTGGGCAGCTCCTTGCTGCTCTGCTCATTCAGTTTAGGGCATTTAAGGATATTTAATTAGGGCATTTAGGCTGCATAGCACCTGGTTTGACACGAAAGCAAAGAAAATCCTTTTCTTTGTGGTATCGAGACCAGCCCACCACAGGTCTTCAGGGGAACATTGTCCTCAGCACTGCCCATACCCTTCCCAGGTACTGAAGGGCAGGGCAGTCCCCCAGCTCCAATTTCAATTTTCCTGCATTAAAGCAAGGCAGAATGGCTGATACTGTAACTGCCCACGCTGTACTAAAAACACATTTATAAGAAGACAATATTTTGGAGGTTTTTTTGGTTGGTTTTTTGGGTTTGGATTTTTTTTTTTCAGGAGAGGAGTCTGTTTTCAGCTAGGAACTCTTAAAAACAGACACTGTGAGCCTGCAGACATAGAGAAATACAGGAGTAATGTCTCTCCAATCACCTCTTCATGTGACACAAACATTCAGTGCTGCATCCCCCAGGTCCAGCATTCGATTAGAGCTAGAAAGATGATAAGGAACATCCTGGATGCAGTCTCAGGAATGCAGCAGATTAACCCTCACTTTGGGGAGGAAAGGGTTAAAATTCAACCTGTGGGAGCAGGACTGGGCACAAGTACAGCAGCAGAAGGATATTACCTGAAAAAGTCGATATTTTTATGGGAAGAAAAGCATCTTTTAGCCAAAGAAGAGTGAGAGGAGCTGCAGACCCCATGCTCTGCTTGCTCCTCCAGCAGCTGCTAGGAGCCATTTACCCTGGGCTGTGCTCTGGCCACAGCAGGCTGTGGTAGCAAGCAAATCAAATTATGCTTTCACATATCTCAGAAAACGCTGGCAGAGCCATTTGATAGATGAGACAATTCCTTTAATGCAGCCACGTAAGATTGGGGTTTTATAACGAGGTAAATAATCTCTATTTAAATTAATTGTGAGTGTCACCGTGGACAGTGTGAGCTGGAAGTGACCTCCGTGCCCACCCCCTGCCTCGTGCCGGGATGTTGGAGCAGTGGGGGGTTACAAATCTCCCACAACATGTGTGCTATAATTACCCTGTTTAATGGTACCAACTTTAAACCCAAGCACTGGATTAAAGCCACAGGCTCCTTGGTGGGGACAAGTTTCCATTTTGTTCATTCCTCCTGATTCATTAATGCAGAACAGGTCAAAGAGATGGGAGAGCAAAGAGTGGGAATTATTTGGGGTTTTGTTTAATATTCCAACTCGACAAAATTATTACAGATGGTTGGAGTTGTTTGGCAAAGTGATAGTTAAACTGGTTCCGTTTTGCTCTGATTGAACAGGTTTTTTTGTCTTTCAGTTCTATTTCTGTCATCTTATCATGCTGATGATGGATTTTTATTCGCTTTCTTTTTTTGAGGGATTGAGTTTTTGGATTGTTTTGTTTTTCAGAGAAAAAAAAAAAAAAAGAGAGAAAGATTAAATGGGCTTTTTAATCCCAAAAAGGCTTAGGGATGATCAGTGAAGCCAGAATGTCCGCAGAGATCCTCCAAATGACACAGAGAGGGTTTTTCAGTGCACGCTGTTTGCATTGGATGTGCTGTTTCAGACTCTTTATCATGGTGAATATTCATTAAGCCTGCCAGAGGCAGAAGCTGCAGTCAGTACAGCATCAGCAGAGGAGGCAGGGAAGAGAGAAATCAGGTTAATGACTAGCTTTCCCTGCAATTTGCTTCCTGCTTATTGCCTCATCTCAGTTTTAAACAAATTCATTTAATTAATGTGTTTTGCTGCTTTGACCTGTGGACAGAAGGGGCCGTGATTAATGATGGGGTATTCCGAGTCTTAGAGCAGCTTTAGCCCCCATGCTCTGCTGTCTAGAAAAAGAGCACTGAAAAATATTTCCTTTAAATTTAATCTTAATACAAGTCTTGATTGAAAGTTTTTATCTAAAATATTTTCTGATTCCATGAGCTACCAAATTTTTAGAGACAGAGACAAAATGGTGAGTGGGGAGGGGTGGAACAGAGTGAAACCGAGCTGCTGTCTTGGCTGAGCACGTCACAGAGTCTGAGATGTCTCTGCAGGCAGACAGAGCTGCACAGAAATGCTTTCCTCTTCTCCCCCTTGAGCGGGGGCACATCTGCTCTAACATGAGTTCGCCCTCTTCTGACAAAGGTTCTTTAAGAAAGCAGCAGAGGCAGAGGAGGTGGAGAGGATGCTCATGACACTCGGGGTGTATGGGCAGCTCACATTATGGGCAGTGAGCACCACCTGTTCTGGGTAAACACCAGATTGGAGCTCTGGGGCTGTTCAGGGTCAGGGGAAAACCATGTGGCCTCCCCAAAAGCGAGAAAAATGTCAGTGAGATGGAAGCTGCAGGCCTGATGGGCTAGCCCAGACCTGATGGGCTATCCTGGGCTGACTGATGTTCTGTGAGCAGACATTTTGCTCCAAATTTATGAGACATCTCCATTTCAGACTGTTTGTATCCATTGCTCAGCATTGCCCTTCAGCTTGGATGGTTTCACAGGCTGATGAAAGCCAGCCCTTCAATTGGGTGAATTTGCAAATTCCACATCTGAAAAGACAGCACCTTAAATCTCAGTGACAGACCTGTACTTTGGAGTTCTGCTCCAGAGGTTCTGAGCTGTACTGGTGTCACTGCTGTCACAACAAAATGTGGCCTTTTAAGGGGTGGAAATGGGGCAACCCTAAGAATTCGGCTGCACTCTCTCAGGGTTTTTGGGACAGAAGGTGCCAATGCCTATCTAAGTGAAATTCCCAAGAAATGATTAGGGCTGAGGAAGTTGCAAACAGTTGCACAGGATTTTTTGTGGCTGCCACCATGAAAAAGATTAGTTTCAAACTTCTTCTTTTTTCCAAAATGCTTTGGCATGGTCATTACTACAACACGCACTGAGCCATGGTGCTGCTTACCTGGCTCCTGAGGGTAGAATTCAGCTCCTTTTTCACTGGGTACCCAAAAGTTAGCTGTCTCCAGCAGAGAGAGGAGAGGAACAAAGAAAATTTGGATTTTTTTTAACAGAATCATTTAGGTTGGAAAACACCTCCAAGATCATCAAGTCCAACCTTTGACTGATCACCATCTTGTCAACCAGACCAGAGCACTGAGTGCCATGTCCAGTCATTTCTTCAACACCTCCAGGAATGGGGACTCCACCACCTCTCTGAGCAGCTCCTCCCAATGCTTGACAGCCCTTTCTGTGAAGAAATTCTTCCTAATGTCCAACCTGAATCTCTCCTGGTGCAGGCCATGTCCTCTTGTCCTGCCACTGGCTGCCAGAGAGGAGATGCTGATCCCCACCTGGCTACAGCCTCCTGTCAGTGAGTTGTAGAAAGCAAAAAAGTTTCCAAAGAGAGTGAGAAGGTCTCCAATTCAACACCTCTTTAACCAAACATTTAAACCAGGTGGCTTGAACTGCCTTCTGAGGGTGTATTCCTGTTTATAGACCATAGCATGGATTAAATTAGACATGGTAGATTGGATGCCTACATTTCTGGTGGCTGGATTTAGGAAAGGGGTGTCTAACTCTCTAAGAAAAAGAAATGTAGATACCTACAGTTACTGCAGGTTAAATTTTAGGGACCTGGTTCCTTGTAGGTGTCCAAGTTTCCTGCACAGAGCTCTGAAAAACCCGTGTGCTGAGAGCAGGACTGCCTGAAGCATGCAGGAGAGGACCATGAAGGGACACAGCTCACCTGCAGCCTGCTCCCTTTGTGGAATCTTGGAGGCTGTGACAGCCACAGAGAATCCTGAAATGGTTTGGGTTGGAAGGAACCTTAAAACTCATCCAGTTCCAACCCCCTGCCATGGGCAGGGACACCTTCCACTATCCCAGGGTGCTCCAAGCCCTGTCCAACCTGGCCTTGGACACTTCCAGGGATCTGGGACAGCCACAGCTGCTCCAGGCAGACATGGCCCTCTGTATCTGACACTGTGTAGGAAATCAGGTGTTTCAGAGCAATTAGAGCTTGTTGAACCAGTGCCTGTTCACTGGGGTTTTTATGTTTTTCAAGTCCTCTGAGAGGTAGAGACCTACAATACATGACCATTAAATACTTCTGGAAGAGAAAAAAACATTAGTTATGCACCATACCCTATTCCCTCCAGCTTTCAGAGAGGTGATTTGAGGATATGGAGGGGGTTTTTTTCTGTGTAAGTCTGCCTGTGCACTTCAGACAGCAGTCACGGGATGGAAAAAGGAGTACTTTGAAAGACAGCCTAGAAGTCCTTTCATGCCAGCTAAATATGTGACCTACTCAACTGCAGAGTCTCTGCTGCTCTGGGTTCCATTTAAAGTCTACTGAGACATTTGTATTTCGGTGAGAGTAGGAAAGGGATGGGGTGAAAAGTTCATCTCCCATTTTAGCTTGCAGACACACAGGCAAAGAAGCATCAGGACCTGCAGGTGCAGCCTAGATTTTGGGTTCTGCTGCGTTTAAAAATTTAATTGTTTGGTCATTGAACATGAAGTCTGAAGTATTCCTTGAGAATAAAAGAAAAGATCCAAAGAAATCCCATAAATTACCTCAGGAAATGACCAGACTCTGGGCTTTTATGTATGAACTCTGGCAACCTCCCTTCTTTAGCTGTAGGAAGAAAAGGAGTGTAATGTTTTAAATTAAGTGTTATAAATACAACCAGGGGGTTTGTTTTGTTTAGATTTTCCTCTAAGTTTAACAAACAAATTTGAAGCATTCAATTAAAGATGCAGAAAATATGCAAGAGAAGTACAACTAATCCCATTAAATGTAAAATGACACATAAGTAGAAAGCTTTTGTTGTTGAATCCCTGCTGATAAGAAACAGAGGAGACATTTAAGGAAGCCCTGGAAACTAGGTAGTAAATGACATTTATCCTTGATCTGAAATGCCTAAACATACAACTTTGTTAGTACAGCTGAACTGTGACCTTCCAGCCTGCCAATACAGATAAACAGACATCTTTTCAGGTAAATCACGCAGAAGAGAAATTTCCTGAGGACTGGAGAGGCCCCACTTGTAGGAAATGATGGCTATTAACTCAGTAGATTGTCTCTGTCTTTTTTTAATCAAGCTCTCCACACAGCAACAAGGATAATTAGTTTCCTTTGGCTTAGAGAGTATTAAAGAGTATTAAAATGCTTAGTTTGTAGGGACAACAAACATATTCAGGGGCTGGGGCAAAACCAGACATAAGTGCAAGTAAAGCCCCATAGTCTGACAGAATCCTGGTTCCAGGGTGGGTGGGGTGGGTTTGCTGTGTTTGGATGCATGCAGTCAGATGTTTTTGTGACAAATATTACTGACTTCATCTGGTGAGTTGATTTGCCTAGGCAGAACCAGATTAAAGGGTCGGTTTCCTGCTCGGAATTAGATTTCAGTAGTGCAGATGTGTATGTGCACCCCATTAGCCTGGCAGGAGATTCTTTACCTCAGGGATACCCTGGTGTCATGGGTTGGCACTGGCCAGATGTTAATGCACCCATGAATATGTTTTTTTTCCCTAACAGCTACTGTGGGATGTGATCAGGAACAGAGCAGAGCAGGCTTAAATCTTGAAAACAAAAAAAACCCACCAAAACTTTATTACATTACATACGAACAGGGACAGAAATACTCTTAAACACACACAGAGACAGAAATAAAAACTTCTTAGAACATTTCTTCTCCCAGTTTCTACCTCCCCACACATCACTCTTCACAGACCAACCTTTGGGTTTTAGATCAAACAATCACCACTCAAAAACAAACTAATCTTCAATTCAGCAAGGGAGAGAGGAGTCTCTCTGGCACTACAGACTGTTCTCCAGAACACACAGGTCTACTCCTTATGTTTTTCCATGTCACCCGTGGCACTGCCCGGAGAAGTCTGCTAAGGTGACACTCTCTTTTTCCTATGTCCAGCGCTCTCACCGCTGTACAAAGGCTGAAAACTGCATACAGGGCTCTTTTAAGGATACTTGCATGCCGAGCTCTCCCCTTTTTACCCAGGGGCCAGGGTTCCAGGAGCAGGTCTGCCCTGAGGGCAGAGGGCACCACCTCACCCTCCCCCTCTTTTCTCTGCTCGCTCTACTCTTCAAGTGCCAGTCACTGTAGCAAAAGCAGGGGCAGCTGTATCCACCAAAAATGCAGTTTATGTTCAAAAGAGACTCAAGTTCAGTCCATGGCTGACATTATGCAAGAAAAGTCCAGCTGAGAAGGCTACTCCTCTCATTCTTTGCCCATCAGGTTTCTTCCAATTGTGCTTTATCACCTCGGTTCCAGGCTGCTTCCTTCTCCTTTTTTTCCGAAATTACCAGTCATGAGAATCAATGTCTAAGAAAAGTTTCTTTCTGCCAAGCAAGGGTTAACAGCTTCTCTCTCCCAGCAGGGTGCAGGCTCAGGCACTCCCAGGCTGGGCAACCCCCACGTGGCTGGGCACCTTCTCCCGGAGTTTGGGGGGGGGGGTGAGCACACACAGAAGGCACTTCCACAGTTTTCCACCCCTCCATCCTGGACGGGGCAGCTCAGTTCCAGTCCTGTCCCCTCTCTTCTCCCCCCCCCGGGGGCTCCGGCTTACCTGAGCCCGACCACGTGTTTTCCCCTCCCCCACCCAGCCTCGTGGCTGGGCAGGGAAAGGAGACCTGAGATGTCTCGGGGGATCCAAAAGAGAGGCCGAACCCCCTAGACTCCTGCTTTTAACTCTTTGTGTCCTCAGAGGCGTGTCCAAACTTCCGAGTGACCAATCCAGGTGCCAGCAGAAAAACTGATCACTGATTGGACTGCCCACATCCCCCTGGAAAAATTCACCTCCCCCAGCAACCACGACACCTGGATTCTCGCATGTTACCGAGTTTGTGTGGTAAAATGGACAACATGAAGTTACTGTCCTTGTCCCATGTCCTGTGTTCAGCCAAATAAGTTTATCAGAGGACTGCAGCACCTCTCCAGGAAAGGCTGAGAGAATTGGGATTGCTCAGCCTGGACAAGAGAAGCTTCAGGGTGACTTAACTGCCTCTAACAATACCTGAAGGGAGGGCACAAGAAACATGGAGTGAGACTATTGAGAAGGGCCTGGAGTGACAGGAGAAGGCGAACGAGTAGGTTTAGATTAGATATTAGGAAGAATATCAGTGTGGTGAGGCCCTGGCACAGGTTCCCCAGAGAAGCTGTGGCTGCCCCATCCCTGGAAGTATTTAAAGCCAGGCTGGATGGGGCTTGGAGCCACCTGGTCTAGTGGAAGGTGTCCCTGACCATGGCAGGGGGTTGGAACTGGGTGACATTTGGGGTCTCTTCCAACACAGGCCATTCTATCATTTTATGTTTCTGTGCTCACATAAAATGGCACAGCCATGCAGTCCCAGCTGTGCTGTGGCCCTGCAGCCCCCACATTGTTCTCACCCTCTACTCTTCAAAGGAATTTTTCTACCATTCTCTGCTCCAGGGTTCTCCCCAGCCAGGGCAAGGGCAGGTCAAACATGGTTTGAGGTCACCTTCAGCTCTCTTCTTCCTGCCAGGAACAGAAGAAGAGCGCTGGGTCTGGGCCAAAGTTTGGAATGCATATTGTGTGAGCTTGTTGGGATAAAGAGGGGATTTATTTGTCAAATAGGGCTTAAATTATTATGTGTAATATGAAAGCTCACATTTTTGTTTTGCAGTAGAAAAAGAATTGATTAATAATTTGGAAAAAGACCAAGACACACATTTTACACCTTTGTAATTTATCATCTCAGAGAAACAAAAGTGGTATAAAAGGTACCTGAACAAAACAGTTTATTAAGCAGAAATGAAAGGTGGTTCGTATTAATAGGTGTTCGTATTAACACTGTGGGGGTTGCAGGGCCACCACAGCACAGCTGGGACTGCATGGCTGTGCCATTTTATGTGAGCATTTATTATGAAAGGACTTTCTAGGACATTGTTGTTACTTACAGGAAACATGTAAAAAGTCTGAAGCTGATAGTTGAGATTGTAGGAAATGTACAGAAAAGCTACAACTGATAAAATAGAGGAACTTTTACATGAATAATAACTTCAGAAAAGCTATTCAAGACTCGAGAGGTTAAAGTCACTAAACCAACATTAGCAGCTCCTGGAAAGAACATAAAGTCAAAGCTTCTTCATCATTAAATGCAATTTCAAGGGGAAAAGAAGTGTACAGTCCTTGATTAAATATCACATTGTAAAAGCAGTCATGTCTTGTCTTTGTGCCACGGAGGTTCAGAGATGCTAAAGATTTCATGTGCCAAGCCTCTTACACAGATGGGATCAGAGATGGTTCTGATATGTTTTGTATACACATTTCTTGGGCTCTGTAACATGGACCTGCTGCATCACTACAGAAAAGCCTAAAGAAGGAATCCTGCTTCCCAGCCTTGTTAGCTTTGCTGCCAGGCACGAGAAAGGTTGTCAGGCAGCAAAATATGTCTTTTCAGCTTTTGAACCTAAAAGGAGAGCCTTATGTCTGCATGCACCACACACCATTTATTTCATAAAATAGAAAATTATACAAACAACATAACAGAAGATGAAGGATCATTAAAGAATAAGAAATGCAGGAGCTGCTAAAGTTAATACATCATTCTTCATTATGGCTGCAGGGGTGCAGAGCAGCCAGTACCAGAGGTTTTCTGGCAAAACATCGGGGATCTCCCTCTAGATTGTCTGCTTTGTTTTCTCCTCCTGCCCTCTTTAACCAGGAGGAGACCTAGGACTTCTCAGTTCTTTCTCCCCCATTCAGTGTCCTCATCTCCTCTTCCAAGGGACATGGAGTCCCTCTGAAATGGTTTTCTAACACAGTTCCCACCTCCTTTATCCCAAATATCTTTACCTCTTCATCTGGACAGCTCTGATACATGATGCTGAGACTAAACCAAATGAGAAGTATTGGAATTGTGTGGTATTGCGAGGATTTGTGTGTGGCTAGGAGTGTTACAAGGGTGAGAGTCCCGTGTTTTGTTACTACACTTTTAGGGTGTAGATAAGGAAGTTTTCCTCTGATTTGAGGGCTTTAGCATTGGTGCATACACACTGAGCTTTCCCCTTATCACAGTTGTTTAAACACTTAACATGATACATTAAAATAGATATGCCGTTCCTATTCAAAATTGGGAGTTATGTAAATTACTACAAATGTTCAAAGTATAAAAGGAAAGAAAACAACCAAGCCTTAAGTCTTTCTCTCATAGGAAAACCTAATTCTGTTGCATTTTATTATGCTAGAAATTTGTCCTTGTCAGAGCAACACACGCAAACGTTTCAACCTGATTAACCCAATCTAATCAAAATAATGGAAATAAAATTAAAACTTACTTCATACTGCAAGCCTAAAACTGGGGGTAGAACTTCCCGTTATATTTGCCTGTATAAAATCCTGTGATCTAGAGAGAATATCAGGATATTCTGTGATTCTGTGAAGACAGTGAATATTTCTGAGTCCAGATTGTGCACCCTGATGGCAGCAGTGCCTCTGCCCAGGCTGTTCAGTTCACTCCTGGTGTTGCTCTGGGGCCGTGTCTGCTGCTCAGCACGTTGCATCCATACCTGCATGCCTACCTGCTGGCTGGCCTCAGGCTCCTCTGAGCTATGCACCAGCTCAGAGTCACACTGGGTCAGCCTGGAGGGGACCACAGGGGCTCAGCTGCTCCAGCCTCCCTGTTCCTGCAGAGCACACGGCCCAGGAGTGCATCCAGATGGTTCTGGAGAATCTCCAGCGAGGGGAACCCCACAGCCCCTCTGGGCAGTCTGTTCAGTGCTCGGTCACTGCACAGGGAAGTTCTTCCTCGTGTTCAGGGGGAATTTCCTGGGCAGCCATTCCTGTCACCTCTTGTCCTGCTGGGCACCACCAAGCAGAGCCTGGCTCCATTCCACCCTCTTGACACTCTCCCCTCTTTCCCTGCATGGGGATTCCTGGACACATCCGTGACAGGATGGTTTGCTTAAATATCCACCTGGATGTGCAGAATGCCAAGGCTGTCACCCCTGCCCTGGCCACTCTTCTCACCCTGTCCCAAGAGACTCAACACCCTCAAACACACCCCCCCTTTTGCCATGCAGTGCATGTGCTTGTGTTTCCTGCTATAAAACACTACAGTGGGCTGCATCACAGTGATCTCTTACTCCAAACACTTCAAATCCAAAAGAGGAAAACGGGATCCAGAGCCTGTTGCACCCACCAGCACATGGATGGGTCAGTGCATGCAGACACTGAGCAGACTGCACCAGAGCCAGTGGGTAACCCCAGATGAGCAGCCAGGCAAGCAGGAGTCACTGCAGGCTGAAGCCAGAGCTTTCAACCAGAAAGCTGCTGCTCACTGAGAGCCTGTGTTTAAAGGTGCTTTAAGCTTTTCTTGCTGTTTTGACTTTTTCAGAACCTGAGGCGGGAGAGGTGTCCCCCCCAGTGGGAGCCGGTGTGAACAGCAACAGCTGGACCTTTAAATTTGGACCGGGCAATTCCAAACAAGGTGGTCCTGGTGAGTTGCCAGACAAATTCATTATCCCAGGATCTCCTGCAATCATCTCCATCCGGCAGGAGCCGCCAAACAGCCAAATTGACAAAAGTGACTTCATAACCTTTGGCAAGAAAGAAGAGACCAAGAAAAAGAAGAAAAAGAAGAAGGGAAACAAGACTCAGGAGAAAAAAGAAAAGGGCAACAGCACCACTGAGAACAGTGACCAGTGAGGGAGTTATGCTGAAAAAACCCTCTTAGCCAGTTTTTGTAATAATGGCAGATTTCTCCTATGTAGCAAATCCCAACTTCTTCCTACTGTTAACAAATTTCCTGTATGTACAGACTTGAGAAAATCAGCAGGAAATTCAGTGTCTGTCTAAATTGCTTAACAGGTTTTGTCTTAAAAGCTTTATTAAGTCTGGTGTTAACTCTTTTTCTCCACTCTGGCTTGTTTTCAGAATCTAAAAAGCAGACACAAGTTTCCTTTCTCCTACGCCGAAAAGGAGAATCTTCACAGTACAGCCAGTGAGAGGTTGGACTCTGCACTGTGGTTCCTGTGCTCCTGTCTTGATGACACTTACAGGACAGGTTTAAAAGTTTTAATGTTGTGCACCCTCTATCTGATTGGAAATATTTGTGTGCAGATGTCAGCTAGGTGACATGAGATCAGATTATAAAATGCAAGAAGAGCTGGTAAATATGCAACAGAGGAAACACCTAATGAACAAAAAATGTTCAAAGATGTTCAGGCTGGGGAGAAAATGTCTGAAAGGAAATGAGCAGGCTTGTCAAACCCTGAGAAGTCTCTGTGTGGAAATACTGACTCCTATATATGACGTATTGTACACACTGCTTCAAATGAAACCTCACATTTACAGCTCTTAAAGACACCATAAATTATATCTCTTTACCAAGGAAGCCATCAGAAAAATTGTCCCTTAAAGCCCTACATTACCCTGGTAAGGCTAGCCCTCAGAGAGTAAGAAGGGCTGGGCTGACATCCCAGGAATGTAACTGTGATGCTGTGTGTCCCTATTTCCACATTATTTTGCACATTATGTCTCTGAGAAGGTCAGAGTTTTTTCCACGACACTTATGCAAAAGAGAGAAAAAAGTAACATTAACTATGCTATTTGTTATCTGAGATATTTATTTATAAAGAAATATAGCTGTAAATGTTAAAGAAATACAATGCCCTTTTACCCAAACAGAAGTCAGTCTAGAGCCATTATAAATTACAGTTGCTGCTATTAAAGTGCTTTAGAAAAATTGCCTGAAACATCTGTATTATATCGGCCACTTGCCAACAACAGCTTTATTCTGTCGGGTGACTTGGGGGCTGCCTCTTGCATGTATTAATAAATACAAGAATTTCTTGTCCTTTTTTTTGCATTATTCTGCACTTTGAATACACCTTTGCAAACAAACTGTCCTAATATGGAGAAGCAGAAGCAAACTCCTCACACAAATGGATTTACTAACCTGCTAGCTCTGTGCAGTACCTTGGTGTTACCTCCCACACGACCTTTTCTGATTTTAGTTTTACTTTTCTATGAGATTATGAATTTCTGACCCTACTAACACTCCTTATGTAAAATTCAAGTACTGTATGTATGCTGTATGCTCTTATAAGGATCCTGAAATATTTATTCTGTGCTTGTGTATGTGAATGTCAATGCAACTATTATTAGAGTGAACTTTAAGCTTTACCGTTGAATGTAAATTCATTATTTCTTTTTTGTACACTTGTGAAAAAGTGGAGTAGTGTTAATTTTTTAAGCCACTGTTGATTATCAGTTTTTTTTGTGTATGAAACACAAGTAAAATATCTTTCTTAAACCAAGCCATGCATGCATTTTGGGATTTATTGGTAAGAATCTGTGAAGCTGAAGTTCTGTGAATTACTAAACCTAAGGGTATAAATGGAGTATTGAATGTGGTTGAGGATGTTGATATAAAACCAATACATGTATTTTTAAATAGAATATAGCTGGTGAGGGAATACCAAGGAGTTTTCTACATTATTGTACATTCACAGAATAAAGCTCAAGTGTCGTGTTAATTGGAACTGTGTAAGAAACTACATAGCTCTGAAATTTCTAAAGGCCCTTTAATCTAGGATCAAAGAGAACAACTGGATTTCTTGAGACATGTCCTGGATGTTTTAAGTTTCCAAACTGCTGACAGTTCAGAATAGAACAATTCCTATTCATTTTTAAGAACCTGCAGCAAATCTTAAAACATCACAGCAAAGCTCTAATAAAAGAATTCATATCTCAAAGCATGAACCACCAATGGCCTCATGTGGTCTATTTAGAGTTTTCTTTTGTAACCAGTCTTGTCTTACTGGCAATAAAAAGGTGCTACTTGAGAAAGAGAATCCTTGATTCACTTTTAAAGGCTAGACAAGATGAAAAAAACCTTAAGCTTTGGGGAGGGAACTGTTCTTTTATGCAAATGTCCTATGCAAGTACATTTAGATGTGTTTTTTTAATTTGATGACTAATCCAACAGCTCCCAAAATGTTCATCAACTGTAGTTACAGTGGTAGCTTAAACACACAGATGAATACTGTTGTTTTGTATTCATCATAAAATAGCTCTCTCAATGCCTCTGGCAAAAATTCAGAACAAAGTTTTAATTCTTACAGGAATCTTCTACACTTGATTATTTTTAGATTTTAATTGAATATTGGTTTTTCTTTTGAGTGCTTGCATTTTCCCCTATGTGAACCAGTTCCAATTCCTTCGTTTTTCATCACTGGCCATACACAGCTGGTTTTCCAAGGCTTGCATCTATGAGAATGAACCAAGAGCTGCAGTATATCTCCAATTTGCTGGTTTTAACACAAACTTACATTTACCAATGCTGCCTTTGTTGCAGGTGCTTACTGTATATTTGTGTGCCTTGGGAGACAAAACATAATCTAAAGATAATCATTCCAGCATGCTTATCAATAATGATAATCATTCCAGTCTGGAGAGCTGATAGAACAGAGAAAAAACTCTCAGAGGAGAGGAGGAGCTCTTGCTGGAATTGTTTGAAAAGAGGCTGAGCTGCACTAGCAGGATATACATTCCACACATTCAGTGTATTTTCAGAAGACTGAATTAGACACCTCACCAGATTTTATAACGATTTTCCTATGTTTGAACCCTCAAGGACAGCTGGAATGGTGAGATGTCTACAGTGAAATTTGGCTATTTTATAACTAATATACAAATTATACCATTGACATCCTTGATTTTAGGTGTCCAGGAGGAGGAGAAACCCTTGGCAAGAAGTGTGTTTGGAGGACCAGGGGCAGGTGGGGGCAGAATCTGCACATTCCACCACAGTTTAAGGGTTACTGATTTAACACCACACAACAATGGAAACTGAGAACTGGAGGTGGTCAATAGCAGTACAAATTAAGAAAAAAAAAATCTTTAATCCTCCTGCTGACAATGAAATGAGCAGGACCAAATACACTGCAGAGTTTGCTAACAAGGAAATTACAGTTTGGGGGCTTTTAACCACTTGAACCATTTAATGTCTTTCAGAATCCATATATACTTTCTGTGAGCATATTGTCTTTGGAAGTCTGGTTTCTATGCATACAAGATCAGTGATGAAAACTATTGGGCTTTTATAACAATAAACCTGAGCTATGTTGTACATTAATTACATCCTGTCATTAAAAAATATCTCATTTTACATTAGGCTTCTAAGACTTAGTCTTGTGCAGTTTCTTTCTGCTCAGCACATGGGTCATTGCACATCATACTATGGGGTCTGATTAAAAGTTTTCCAATCATCTCACATCAGGGGAAGAACACAAAACCCCAAATGCATTTCCCAAATTTTGTATGTGAAGATCAGTCATTAAATTAATTGCAAGTACTTTTGATGCCTTTTAAAATCTTTCATTTTTGCTTCTACTTCACTCATTCAAGACCTGCTTGTGTCAACAGCTGGGTAAAATAAACAAGGTAAAATTTTCTTTCCAAATCCAATTCTCCCCAGTAGCAGTGTTGTGGATCTTGTGTAAGACTAATATTAAGGAAGGAGCTGAGCCATTTTCTTCATTTGAGTCCCAAAGAATGAGCAGGTTCCTCATTTTTGCTGTTATTTCATTGCTCAGAAACCACTGATTGTTCCTAGACACGGACACCTTTTTAAGACAGTGCCAAGAGTCCTGTGTTCTGTTAAGGCTCCTATAAATATGCAGAAATATCACTTCAGTCAAAAGTTTGGCTTTGGTGAGTGTACCCTGAAGTCCTTTGTTTTCTTCCTTTACGAATCTCTGAAGGAGAAAAGAGGGAACAGCTGAGCAATGTTTTGATACCACACATAGCTGAATCTGCATGAAGCAGACAGACACTCAGGAAAGCAGAGCTGAGGGCTCCAAGCACAGCAGGAATAAACCGTGGATGTGAAGGGCTTCGTGTGGTGGCTGGAATCACATCAGAACCTGCATTAGGCTCACACATGCCTCAGTGGCTGGCCTGGCTGCACCAGATCTCAGCAGGGAGAGAATTCACAGCACAGCTCCAAGAGAATAAATGCTTTATCACATTGAACTGACCTCGTGCAGCTTAAAGCAGCATGCTATGGAATCGATATTGATAGCATATACATTAATTTTCCATTAGCTCTGGATATGGGGTTGCTGTACGCTCTCATCCTCTGGGTTCATTCTCCTCTCTGTGGATCCCTAGAGGGGTCCCTGGGGGATTCAGTGTCACCACTCTGCATTTGCAGGGTGAGGGGGGGGGTGTATCCAAGCATTTCCAGAGAAAGACAACCCTGGTCTCATCCCAGAGTGATCATCAAGGGAGGGGATTCTGCCCCTGTCCCCCAGTCAGAGCCCACCTGCAGAGCTGCCCCAGCCCCGGGGCCCAGCACAGCAAGGAGCTGGAGCTGCTGGAGCCAGGCCAGAGGAGGCACCAGGATGAGCAGAGGGATGGAGCAGCTCTGCTGGGAGGAACGGCTGGGAGAGCTGGGATTGTTCACCTGCACAGGAGAAGCTTTGGGGTGAGCTCAGGGTGGCCTTGCAGGGCCTGAAGGGAGCTGACAAGAAAGATGGAGAGAGGCAATTGCCAAGGGCCTGGAGTGACAGGACAAGAGAAACAGCTTCAAACTAAGAGATTGTCCGTTTGGATTATATGTTAGAAAAACAATCTTTCCTTGTGAGGATGGGGTGGCCCTGGCACAGGCTGGATGGGATTTGGAGCAACCTGATCTAGTGGAATGTGTCCCTGCCCATAACACAGGGGAGGAACTAGATCACATTTAAGGTCCCTTCCAACCCTTCCTTCCCATTCTATGATTCTATATACAAAAATCTGGGACATGGTTATGTTGTACAGAATACTTCAATATCCACTGTCAATGGGTATCATGCTTATATTTTATATTATAAATTATTATATATATATAAATCTTATATATTAACCCACTGCTTAGGTATCATGAAAATCTGATTTTTCAAAGTGATGGTGACATTAGGCACATACTTCTAGAATATTTGCAGTTCAGGTGCCTTAGGCTGGCTTAGAGAACTAATGAATGAAATCCTTCAGCATGAAGTACCACTGAATTGTCTCTGCCACATGGTGAGAAGAGCATATCTTACACTGCACCGTGGATTCCCTTTCATATCCCAGGACAGCCTCCATGAAATCACTCTGACACAGGTATTAACATCAAAAGATGACAGAGATGTGGTGAAGTAAACATCCCTCAGAACGCCACACAGCTTGAAAATATTAAAAATGTTTGCCTGCCAGTGGTGCCCAGAGCTCTGTCACTGTTGTCTGCGAAAAGACAGCAAGTGACTCATCCACATTTAGGACCTGATGTCTGAAGCATATTACAAAACTGACATGCTAGGCTTGAAAACTAGATTTTAAAACCTTGACAAAAGGTTAGAAATACTAAGCTGGCCTTCATACCAAACAGAGCAGCCCCAAGTCTGTGTCACTCCCGCTCCTCAACTCCCTCATTCCTTCATTATGGTGGGGGGACCTGTGGGAAGCAGGAATCCTGAAGAGATAATCCCATTTATGCTGCCAGGTGGGAAAGGTTATCCTCCCTCACAGCATGGCAGGAGGCACTCACAAGGGTGTCGAGCACACCCATGGGGCACAGTGTCAGGTAAGAATGGCCATGCCACCAAGGTGCCACCCCAGCAGGAGTCATACCTGAACCTGAACCAATGTGAGACCCTGAGGGGCTCCCTGGGAGCTCAGTGGTGGGTGGTGCATCAGTGCCAGGGCATTACATTTGATTTCAGGCTTCAGCACTGAGATGAGGTGACATTAGAGCTGCTCCTGACAGCTCCATTCCAGCTCCTTTGGCAGTGTTTTATGGACACCTCGAGTGTCTTGGCACCACTTGAGCTGCACTGAGGAGAATTAGAAAGTCCTTGCCCATTAATTACAAGAATTATGCTGCACAACAAGGCTGACAAGATGTAGTAATTTCTAACACACATCAATCACGGCCATCCTAGACTTTCAATCCTGTAATAGTTCTCCTGTTAGATAAATCCTTCTTCTTTTCTGTGGCTCAAATTCTACTTAGTGCAGACTGGGTGGGAGCAATGTGTGTGGTTCTGGGGGAAGCTAGAATGAAAATATCCTAACTAAGCCCCCAGTGTGTCTTAGCTGTCATCGAGGGAGGCATGAATCACTCCCTACCCAAAGAACTTCCTTCTGTAGGTGTTTAAAGAACCCTGCCTGACGTCTCTCAGGTGTGGAGTGATGTGCTGAGCAATTACAAATCAACTCTGTAGGGTCATAAGGCCTTCCATACATTCCCACTTCTACCCCAAGTTATCTACACTGTTACAGCCTTTACTGACTGATGCCCACCTTCCTCATCATCACCTGTGATGCAAACAGCCTCAGGCTCTGTGAGGACCCAGGATCTTGCTCCGTGGGCTGGCACAAGCGGCTCAGGACCTGTCTAGAGCAGCTTTTTCAGCCTGGCTCTTCCTGATGCTCTGAACCCCAGCTGGCAGCGGTTCCATCCAGCACCGGGGCCATGTGGTGACAGGATAAGGGGCTTAACTTTGCTGAACTTGCTCTCACCTTTCACCTTGGGTATAGAAGCTTCCTGAGGTGTATGGTAGATAAGAGACAAGCCTAAAATAATGAAAAATCTAGCCTAAAATCTGCTTGTCTTCTTACATGCTTAAAAGGGGATTATGCAACACTTAGGTACTGACATTTGAGGAAATGATCCACAAAGCTCCTGATGGGTGTTTACACAATAAAGAGGATCTGCCAAACCCCAAGGGTGTGTGAATTGTGTTGGTCCAGCTACTTGTAGACTCAGAAAGTACTTTGTACAAACATAAGCAGCCACCAAGCATCACAAAAGCTACCTTAATCTTTCCAAATCCACGTGTAACAATCTCTTGTTAATCTACTTTAATGCAGTCACAATATAAATACAATCCTGAAGATGAGCTGCATCTTACCCTGAGGGGTGACTGCACTGAAAATGGCAGGCACAGGTATCTCCTTCTGTTCTCAAGGAACAAAAAGGTGAAGCCAGTTTTATTTTATCCTCAGGCCCCTTCATATGCACAAGAGTAGGTCTCAGCTGGCCACACTGAGTGAGAATCTGACCAGCAGCATGAGCAAACAGATATTTATTAGCAAGAAAGTGATAAAAGGGTTATGTGACTGAATTCTTTCACAACATTAGAAGGTACCAGAGATTCAAAGTGTGACAGGTCAGTCCAGGTCGCTAAATGCACTTACTTTCAGTCACAGGGAGTGGCTGGTCTGCTTACAGAGCTCGCTAATGGCCCCCTGGGTCAAGCAGGCTTTCACAAATGCACAGCCCATATCATCCTTAAAGCTGTCAAATATGCTGGCAGGAACTGCTGACCTGTGAATTATATTGACACATTTTTTTAGTATCTAAGAAAAAAGTTAAAATTCCTATGAAACATCTTAGCTTGGGCCTTTATTGTGCCCTGCTGGGCTCCTCTGTGAACCTGTCAGGCCAGGTAGGTTCATCCATTAATTTGCACACAGGCTCCTGCAAAGCAGCCTGGAAGTAACAGGATATTGCAGTGCTCGAATGCCAAAGCCTTCCCATCCTGATCAATATTGATGGTGCAGTTAGTTCTGCATTGATTAACTTCCAGAGCAAAGCCCCTGCAGCAAGTGAGCTCTGTGGTGAAGCACTGCTGCCACCGTGGCTGCCAGAGCTGTGCAGCTGTGAGAGAATAAATAGGTCACAGGCAAGCTGCAGGTGTGTGTGCAGCCCAGATGTTACAGCAGTGAGCACTTACAGGAGGGCTGCACACCCATGAGGGTAATTTATTTAATTAATTAATTAATTTAAAGTCTTGTCCTTCCCTGCACAGAGGTTTGTACTGAAATTTCTTAAACCCCAAGGGTATTTGTCCGTGCTCCCTGACCTCAGTGTGTAAGGACACGTGTACACTGCACCATAAATGTTTATATTGTTGGTTGGAGGTGCCAGGGGGCTTTGGGCTGCTGGTACCTGCTCTGTGTAAAGGCACAGGGCTGGCTCCAAAATCCATACATGCAGCTAATCCATGATGGCATTATGGTGGCAAATGGGATAGATGACCTGATGCTTACCCACCCCCAGGGCAAATAATGATTTGGTTCATCCCATCCTGAAAGATCCCCAGTGTCTTCCTGCCTGTGCAGCTGGGTGAGGTCATTTCCTCTGCTCTGGTAAGTTAGCTCAACCATTAGTCCTGTGGCCATTTTTAAATGCATGGAGGAAACTACATCTTCCTGTGTTTTCTATGTGCTTCCTTCTCTTCCCCTGCTCCAGCTCCCCTAAAGGACAGAACTGGACTTATCCAGCAAGACAAGATTTCTGCCCATGTCTAGACACACATTTAAAATGAAAAAGCTGTCCAAACACTTCCTGTCTAAGCCTGTCCTGTCAGCTTCTCTTCTGTCCTCCTACACCCCCCCCCCCCCAGCTACCCCAAATTCTGTTCCAGAAAACTCATTAA
The DNA here is from genome assembly GCF_021018805.1 of Prinia subflava. Taxonomy (NCBI): domain Eukaryota; kingdom Metazoa; phylum Chordata; class Aves; order Passeriformes; family Cisticolidae; genus Prinia; species Prinia subflava. Next base: position 2,416,995 of record NC_086262.1, on the reverse strand, counting down.
AATGCTTTGAAATTCCACGTCCCTCCTTCCTGGCAGCAGACGGCTTGTGGATTTTTAGCTGATTGTAAATCTGAGTGGCCAATGGCTGACACAAAACAACAAGTGAGACACCCCCAAACTCCACTAAGCAATGTCCCAATCCTTCCCTAGCAACACTCACACACGCAGGACAATCCCAGCTGACGTGCTCAATGACAATGACACGATCCATGAACCCCATGGATCCATTCAGCCACTGGTCCAAAGCCCTTTCCAATCCCTGGCTGTTATGGATATGATTCCTCTAGTCAGACACATGACCTACATTCTTGGTCGTGTAAGATAATGCCTTTGGATGTGGTAAAGTAGATGTGTCTCGGTTGCTCTCCACCTTCCAAACCAGTGGAGCTTAGCCTGCGTGATTGACCTAAGTGTCTCATTTCTGATAGTATGTGCCATCTGCATGTTTTTCCTTAAATAATTCTGTATCTTCTCATACATTATTCATTTAGCAGCATTTGGTGAAGATGCAATCCCCTGAGGATGTACAGAAGATCCCAAAAATTCACACTGGTCATGTTCCATCTGTTGTAAGATATTTTGTAGCCAGAATCTTTCAATGACCCTTGTGGGTGCCATCCAACTCAGGATATTCAATGATTCTTTGATTACAGCTTTATTATATATCATCACTGTTGTGGAAAACTAAGGCACAGAAATTGATTGGATTATTTGTTAACAACTTTTCTGTATAAATCAGGCCAATGAGTAATTAAAAATTGTATTGCACTTATTTGACAAGGCCCATTTTTCATAAAACAGTGAGTTTGTTTTTTACTGTTTATTTACCATTCCTGGCTTCTTGTTGTTGTTGTTGTTGTTGTTGTTGTTGTTGTTGTTTTTTTCCTGACACAAATTTCAGGCTCTTTGCCCACTAATTTACAAAGTGGCTAGGTCGCTTTCACAGGTCTCTCTCCAGACTTCCAAGAGGTGTGAAAAATACTCAGTCACTGAAGGGACCTGAGCCAATTCTTGTATTGTACATGAATGAAGATAAAGAATCACAGAATCACAGAATGGTTTGAGTTGGAAGGGACCATAAAGATCATCCAGTTCCAAATCCCTTCCCTTATCCCAGGCTGCTCCAAGCCCTGTCCAGCCTGGCCTTGGACACTTCCAGGGATCCAGGGGCAGCCACAGCTTCTCTGGGCACCCTGTGCCAGGGCCTCACACCCTCACAGGGAGGAATTTCTTCCATAGATCTACCTAAATCTCCCCACTTGCAGTTTGAACCCACTATTTCTTGTCAGATCCTGATGAAGAATCTCTCTGGATTCTTTGTAGGCTCCCTGGATGGCTGCTATAAGGTTTCCATGCATCCTTCTCTCCTCCAGGCTGAACAGCCCCAAGTTTCTCAGCCTGTCATCACACCAGAGGTCTATTTTATACTTAACAAAGAAGAACAACCATTTTAGATGAAGCCTATGGGCCAATACTTTGATAAAATAACAATCACTAGTGAAAATCCATGCACAGCACATAAGAAACTTTCAAGAAATGTTCTCATTCCTTGCAGTCATTTTTGGCAGATATTAATCTAGCAGCTTCTCATTCCCTTCAATGTTCTCACAGCTTCTCAGGGCCTGTTTCTTATCTCATAAAAGTCACCCTTTTATTAACAGTGGGGTGTACTGAAGCTTGGACTCTGATGAAATCTTTTACCTGGGCCACAGTGAGGTGTAATAATCAAAACAATGCCACTGCCAACTGCAGTTTAGTGTAGGATAGGGAAATGTCACAAATCTGATTGTCAAAGCCATGTGCATGCTGCAGCAAACAGAGCCCTAAATCCTACTTTCAAACAGCTCATTCCAGAGTTCTCTGGTGCAAAAGACTGGAAATTTTGCAGCGGTTTCTTTTTCAATTGCTCACATAATCAGTACAGTTCTTCTGAACTGTTTCCTTTAATATGAAATTGCATACATGACACAATTTCTCTTTTTTTTTTCTCTAGAGCCCTGATTGTCCTATTCTCAGAAAATAGTCTCAGAGAAAGTGTCAAAAATTATTTGAAAAGAATTGGAGCTTTTGGCACATGAAAAAATGTGGGAGAGAGTTGTCGATAAAAGGAGCTTTTCTGTAAAAATGAACAAGTCAAAGGCATTGATTTTTGAACTATGAATGTTTCATTTCACCATTTTCAGCTCTTTGAGATGTGGCAGTTCACATTTCTCTGGCTGACTGGCAACTTAGGACAACCCCCTCAAAATGGAGACACGCTGTCAAGTTTGTCTTCTGTGTGACAAGGACAAGCAGGAAATAACAGAAATAAAACAGGAATTTGATCATGCAGTGGGCAAATGGCACAAGGTCTTTCATCAACCTCTAGTTTTTAACAATAATGAAATGTAGCATGCCACAATAAAAGCTGGGGGCAAGTTTGTCTTTGCTGGCATGTTTTGGAAAAAGTAGATTATTACATATGCTTCTTTTTTCTGTCAGTACAAGACATTTTCTGCTACAGCCATGTAGCTGGGCTTCTTCCTCACATACATCCAACAAGGTCACTGTAGCTGCTCTTTTCCCCTGATAGTATAAGATTATCATGATTTGCTGTGAATATGAGTAGAAAAGGCTCATGTAGACTCAAGGTGTTAGCAGGCACTATTCCTTTTCCACACCACCAATAACAAAATGTTAATAACAAAATGTTTGTTCTTTCTTGTTTCACTTCTTGGGCAGTGACCACACCAAATCCTACAAGAAGTGATGTTACTGCTGTTAGAGAAATTGTCCAGAACTGGCAAATTCTGGCAACTATTTGCTTTAAAAACCGGAAGACTGAGTGGGGTCTAATGAGACCATATCCTTACAGCTGGATAAGTATTTAAAGTTTCCTTGTTGCATTGGAGGAGATGCTCTCACTTGTTAGGAGAGCTGGCCTTTTCTGTTCTTTATGTTTTTTTATTATAATTCACTTTTACCCAGTAATGACTCAGACAATTGCTATCAATAAAGCACCAGCTCTCTGATGCAGAAAAAAATCAAGTAGTATTTGGTGTTAGTTATGACCCTTATTATGCAAAATTTATTTCTTTCAAGAAATCTGTTGTTTTCTTTCCCTGTGAAAATTTTTAGGATGGCATTTCTAAGATGGGACCTTCTATAACTGGATGTTGGTCTAAATGCTGGCTTTTGAGCTCTTTTTTTCCTGAACAGTACCAGGTAAGAAAATCTTAGCTGTTTTTGAACTCAGTCTAAAAGAACATCCCTTGTTTTCAAATATGTGAAATGTTATCCATGTTTTCTTAGTCCCCAGTGTTGCAAACTGTCATAAAGAGTTTTAGTCCAAATCACAAGTATAAAATTGTGCTGTTGAAGACTTAGCAGACTTTCCAGATGAGGCTCTTTATTCTTTTTTTAACAGTCTTGTTGAATCTCTGCTAAAGTTTTTATGCTCCTTTTAAAAGTAAACATTGAAGTCTCACTGAAAAACAAGTGGAGTAAGAGCCACAAATTCAAACAGAGCAGCTTGAAGAATGAAGTTCTTTAAACTGTAAATAAGGCTACAGTTTTTCATTAGTATAATGAGTACTTGTATTTTTGGACAAGGCACTTGAGACTGATAGCTCTTTCTAGAGAAGATGAAGCTTTCAAAAATTCTATAGCCAAATTGGAAACCTGTTGCACCCCTGGAAGTAGGAACTCCATAGGCAGGATTAATTAGTTCCACTTTGGTTTGAATTCAAACACGAGGACATTCATATTACACAACCATCAAACAGTGGATAAGCATTTTTGTACCTGGTATCTCAGTAAAAGTAATAATGGCATCACCAGAAACAGGTCACAGGCTTTATATGAATTTGCCAGACTGCAATCCTTCCTACAAGAACCTTGTGTCAGCCTCAGCTGGGGTCTTCAGCTAAATACACAATTTAAACAGAGGATAGAAATGAGGGACTTGAAATATTTGAAGCAGAGCCCCCAGCAATAAACTGATCATTGCTGATCAGACAGTGGTGATTAAACAAGCCCTGAAAAACTGGGAAAGGGCTGCTGTTGCTGTGAGGTGGTGGTGGGGGCAGCAAGTGCAGCAGCTTATCAAGAGATTAAAAAAGAAGAAAACCACATAAAAGTTAGCACCAACCAAGAAACAGGCCAAGACATATTGAGTAGCCTGGGGAAGTAACACCCCCAGCATGCTGCAGTGAACAAGTGAATAGCTTAGAACTGTCTAGAAAATGAAACACTTATAAAAGGAGAAAACATTGAATTTGTGGGTTGTAAAGAAAGGGGGAATTATTTCTCAGAACTGATCATCTTCACCTCATGGACTGAGATCATCAAGAACTGAAACTCTTGGCCCTGCTTACATGACACCCTCTCCATGGCATTGATCACTTACAGCTAAATTAGAATAAGACTTTTAAAATAACATATATGACCATGTGGTGATGGTTATTAACAGTAAGTACCAACAAACATTCACTGTGTGTATTCTTACTCTCCAGCAAGTCAAGTGGACTTGATTTTTAGAGTTTAAACCTGCCTTTGTTGGTTAGAGTTAAACCTGCCTATGGCAGCAGTCTCCTTTTCTCTAATTAGTACAGTTGTAGTCACTTACAACATGGTAAGGGATCTGCTAAGGAATTTTATTCTCATTAGAGAAGGAATGAAATATCTAATATTTAATATTATATCTAGTGTTTATGTATTTTGTGTTACATAGGAGAAATGGGAAGGCTGTGGGCAAGATTTACAAAGTCTAGTGAGACTCATCTCACCTCATCTGAGAAGTCTGCATGACAGATATCTGCATCTGATCTAATCTTTAAGTCTCCTTTCATATCCATTGGAGGGAAATAAATTCTTCTGAAATTCTAGTCATTTGTCCTATCTGCCAGTGAGATGAGGTGACCCTTGAAAGGCCTATTTCTGTCTCTTTGTCAAGAGAGCCCAGACAATGAGCTCCAAGGTGACAGTCTGCACCACGAACATCTCCGTTTCGCCAGGGGAATCTCACCCTTTGGCTATTAGGGATGTCTGCTCCTGGAAGCTTGTCTAGCCAGAGGTTCCTCTTCTGTCTTTTCTCAGGGAAAAGCTACTAAAACATTGATTTAGACAGAGCAAGAAAGCCCAGCAAAATTACTTTTTGTTATTTCCAATCTTCCTCAAGCAGTTCAGTTTTTGGAGTCAAGTAGATATTGATTAGTCATTAATAAGTCCTGAGTGAATAAGTTAAATTAGTTGTGGTATTTTTTTCCCCCTGGTTAAATTGTTCCCAGTCTGCTTTCTCCCTAAACTTTGCCACACCCTGCTCTGCTCTCCAGTTTGAATCCCATCAGATTATTGTTTGAGTGTGGGAGGAATGCAGGTTTCTAGGTTGATGAAGATGTTAACAGGCTGTTGTTGAGATCAGGCAAACTAAGTGGGGTTGATTTTTAGAATTTAAAGCTTTTTTTGTTTCTTGGTCTTCCTAATTCTAAAACTAGAAATATTCTGGGGAGAAAGGGATTTGGACAACACAATTTAAACAGGGTAAAAGGAGAGGATGGCTAATGGAATGAAATCCAGGCTCTTCTAGAGGTCCCTATCTCATAATGTAGGACAAAGAGGCACAGAAAGAGGCAGAGCTGGAGAATTTGTTTTAGGGATTCAGGGAACAATGAAAAAAGCCAGAAATGGGGCAGTGTGACTCCTGAGTCCAAGATTTCCTTTTCTCATGACTCAAAAGCAATTGCTGACTGACCAGGATGGACCTCAAGAGTTGCAGATGTGGAAGACTGCAGTGAGAAGACCTGTAATAGTTCTGATCCCTAGACCAGGTCCTTGTGCTTCTCCTGCCCCAGGATCTTTTGGCTGCTGTGAGCCCAACACCACCCTAAACTCTTCTAAGCTGCTGCACCCAAGGCTTTACGCCACAGAAGATGATTTGGGAAGCAGTGACAAAAAGGACCACTGCAACTGGCCAAAAACTACACAAAAGACAAAAAATACACTAAAAGGAAAAATATTTGCCACCAGTTTCAAGCCTGTTGAAAGAAGACAATAGAGATATGCAGGAGTGTACCTGTCATGGTGGCTGCTCTGGGGAGCTTTGCTCAGAGCACGTGTGCTTGCCTTTGCACTAAAATAGCTCCCAGACAGAGGAAGAAATAAATTTAAAGTGACAGCTGCTCGAATTCAAGGTCTAGTAAAGACTCTAGGGATGTATTCTTCTACAAACTGCAGACAGATTAAAGGCATGGAACAAACACGAGTGGTTTGCACTGGCTGGGTGTTGCTGACTCAATGGAAAAAGGAGTTGGATCCCTTTTGTCTGTATTCCAGCACCACCACCACCTCCCTAACCTGTTGGACAAATTAGGAACATGGTTCAAGGTGCCTCTGTTGCCTTTAAATCTAAATTATAGTAAGCATGACATGAAGGTACAGGTGGTAAAAGACAAAAAAAGTACAACATATTCTGCCCCCTTCTCTTTTCTTCTCTGTCACCAGGCTTTGGATTCCCTGAGGAACTCCAGCTCCTGGAGCAGTGTCCCAGTCTGCCTTTCCCAGGACTCCTGAGGTAGATCCACCATGGCCTGTGCAGATCTTGGCATGTTCTTCTGCTCTTCATGCAAATACACAGGAACGTGGCTCTGTTACTATGTGAGAGTGAAGAGAACACATCCCAACCTGTCCCACCCTTATTCCTGAGATTCTGCTGGTTTTCTCTGAATTAATAGTTTTAAATCCTAGGTGAAAGTAGAAAACTCTGGATTGGAGACAAGTGGTTGTTCCTCGAAGTAATAAAGAGACTGGCAGCTGGTTAGTCCAGCATTAAAAACCAATCCTTTCCTACCTGGGCCCAGAGGAAAGGACAAAATTGTTAAAGGGCTTTCCTTGGTTTGGTTTTCTTTTTGATGGTTGGTTTTTTTTGGTGTTTTTTTTAAAATAGGTTTTGTTGTTGTTGTTTTGTGGGTTTGGGGTGGGGTTTTGGGGGTTTTTTTTTGGTTTTTTGGGTTTTGTTTTTTGGGGCGGTGGTTTGTTGTTGTTGTTGTTTTTGTTGGGGTCTTTGTAGTTTTTGTTGTTGGTTTTGGTTGGTTGTTTTTCTGCTGTTATTTTGTGGTGTTTTACAGTAGTAGAGAAAAAGTATTTTTATTTCCTTTGCTCCTACTGGAAATCTGAGACCTTTGAAAACACCTGATGGGATGGAGAAAAAGCACACTTTTTCTCACAAGCTTAAAACAATGGAGACAGATAAAATTCTGAGCTCCTCAGTCATTAACTAGTGCAGCAATTTAACTGGCTTATGTTTGGGCCAGCCTGTTGTTCTGGAATATTTTGTGCACCTTTGGTTCATGTTGTTTCACTTTGTAATTCTTGGGATTTGGGTTTTGTTGAGTTTTTATTCCTGAGAGATCTGTTTTACGATAAGTAGCTTAAGTCTGCATTAACAATATTTTCTTGCATCTCTTAGTGTAATAATAAGTGGTAGATGATATTTCTTGCCCAATATTTCTCAGCTTTTGTGCTTTGGTTGCTGGATCATGTGTTCATTGGAGGCACAGTTCTCTCACCTGGCAGTGTGCATCACTGCTTACCTTGAAAATATTGCACAAAACTGAGAACTGGGGTTTTGATAGGAGTTCAAGCAATTATTGATCCTTCAGAAAGAAAACAGCATTGATCCTTCAGAAAGAAAATGTAATATATTTTGAAAATCTAACAACTCTGATTCGTTTACTGGCGTGAAACAAGTCCCAGAAACAGACAAGTGAAAGATTATGAAAATTTAAAAATGCAAAGTCATGAGCACACCTAAGTATAAGCATATTATTTATCTGTTTATTTAAATTTAATTTACTGCAAGCTCTTACCTTGGACCACTGGACAGTTTTATAAGTTTGTTAAATTTAAAACTCCAGCAAACTTTCTGTCCTTAAAAACACCTTACTCTTCTGCAAATCCAAAGCTCCCAAGCTCAGTGTAATTAAACCCACTAACCACATCATATGTTGAGAGATTAACATTGTATCTTGTCATATCTAGGAAGGAGGTGAATTCAACATGCAGATCACCAAAAAAAAAAAAATCAGGCCAAAGGGTTTCTGCCATTTAAAAAGGTTGTTGGATGTCAAAGCAGCTCAGGAACTGGGAATTCACTGTGTCACGTGGGGAGAAAGAAGATTTCCAAGGAAAAAATACAAACTAAGCTTTATAAATAAAAAAGAAATGTATTGAAATTTTCAAATGGAAAAACATCACACTTCAAAATACAGGTATGCTGTGCTCTGTGGGTATTACTTGACAAAAGAATTTTGGAAATTAGTGAAGTCCTGTGTTAAAAATCCTGTAGCAACCTGCTGACAGTCACAGGCTGCTCTAGCAGGATCTGTCCTGTAGTAATTTACTTTTCTATTCTGCCCTGGTTCATAATGAAATGTTGTCATCAAGCAGTGCTGCTAATGGACCTTGTCAGCATGTGTGTAAATAACAAATTATATTGGAGGTGGTTGGAACACATCCTGATATAATTTAGCAAACACTTCAGCGAGCCTCTCACAGGAATTCCTGCTAACTCTGCAATGAAAATGTTGATCAGAGTGAGGTCAGAGGCACAGCCTGGTCCAGCAGCACAACATACAGAGTATGTTAGAGGCACTGTAAAATGACTGTGAAGATGCAAGAGATGGCCAAATGTTTTTCTACCTCACTTGAAACTTTAAATCCATGCAGATCCTATCCCTGACACACCAGTAAAAAGTGTTCTTAAGGGATGTTATTAACTCTCCAGTTAGCCTCTTCCAGAGCTTAACTATCCTTAGAGTGGCAAGTGTTTCTGGGGTGTAATGTAAATCCTTCTTGCTGCAAATTAAGCAGATTACTTGTTGCCCTCCTCCAGAGGACACAGAGAACAACTGATCACTGGTTTTGTTGCAATAACCTTTGATAAACTGGAAGATTCTTCTCACCTTTCCCCAGCCTCCTTATTTATCATCTAAACAAATATTCAGAACTGTGATTTTGGAAAAAATCCTTATCTTTCTTGCTCTCTGTTAGAAATTCTTTATGTTCTTGCTTCTTTAAATGTGGTACTCACAGCAGGAACCAAGCTCTCACTAGTAGCAAGTAGAGCAGAATAATTACCTCCCTTGTCTTACACACAGCACTTCTGATAATATACTCCAGAATGAGATTTTCTGGTTTTTTGAAAGTGTCATCTTATGGCCTGTGAACCGCTGTAACCCCAGATATTTTCTGCAGTACTGCTCACTCATTTAATTCCTCATTTTGCTCTACTTGTTCTGCCCTTCCTGACTGTACCTTTTTGAATGTGTCATTATGAAATTTTGTCTTATTTCAAACTCTCCCTCCCAAACTGACGAGGTTCTTTTGAATTCTGGAAAGCTTCCCTATTTCCATGTCCCAGTTTGGCATCAGCCAAGATTTTGTGTGCATGGCAGTAGCATATAAGATGTTAGTAAAATAATTTTGTAGAGTTGGATGCATGACATATCCCTGTAGGAGGATGCATGAAATGTCATCCCAGATTGACAGAAACCATAGTTTAAACATTGGATTTGAGTTTTTTTGATTTTTTTCAGAGCCAAATGTTTATCAGCATTGTGGTGATTTATTGCACACCATTTCTAGGATATAACCAGGTTGTTTCTGGAAATCTACCTGCAGATTCAAGTACATAAAGAATTTAAGTTTCAGCTTGAGGAGAGAAGGTAGAAGTCAGAGTTGAAGGAGAAGGTCATTTAAAAAGATTGTTGACCTACAAGATCAGTAAAAGAGAAGAAAAGAAAGTGTACTGGAGAAAAGGAAGATGAGGCCAGGCACAGGGATTCACAAAGGTTTTCTGGAATAAGAGGAACAGAGGAATATTAGCAGACAGTTAACAGACATACAGTAGGTTGAGAAGTAAATGTGAAATGAGACACAGTTTTCTTTAGTCAGGAGTGGACCGGATTTGAAGAACAAAATTAATTTGGAAAGCAGACAGGTCATGTCACCAAAAGACAAATTCTTGCAGAATTGCAGAAAAGCATCATGAGCTAAAGCAGAAATGTGTTTGGGACAGAGACCCCAAGTCTTGCTTGTGGAAACAACTCCCTTTTGGATGGAAGGAGAACAGAGAGAACAGGGCAGTGACCTCAGTGATAGGGCAGGAGGGGGCTCTAAGACAAGATTGAAAATGTGAATGGCAGGTAAACCACCAGATGAAGGGAAAGAGCAGTAAGAGATAGTAAATACTTGTTTATCTTCTCCAAAAATAGATTTGCTCACTATAGCAAACATGGGAATTGAGATGGATTATGCACAGTGCAAGCTTAACTCACACAGGGTTTTTCAAAGCTGTCCTGCTAAACCATGGAGATTTGAAGGAGTTTAACCCTTGAAAAAGCTGTATTTGATTTACCACTTTGTCAAGAGCCCAATCAGCATCATTGCCAGTGGAGGTATTCAAAGTTGTATGTCTGTATAAAGAATCAAAAACTTACTGGGCAACCACCTCTCATGATGCGAGCCCCTCCTTCGTGTGCCATCTTTCTGTGTCACAGCAGGCTGGGATTTCCCTACACATTTCCTGTCACTTAAATTCTGTGCAATCCAGGGTGACAGCACGGTGGGTGAGCCAGGCCCACTGGTGCCCATGCAATTGGATGCTCCTGTGCACAACAAGCACCTTTTGCTGCACAGCTCCCAGTGTCTGTCAAGTGTGAATCGTTCTGTTCTGCTCGTGCTTCCTTCACTCTGCGTCGCTTTGTTGCTCAAGGGCGTTCTGTTCTTACTTAAAGAAATCTACTCCTCCTTCCTTTTGATGCTTCACTGTAGTTCAGTTGTGTTTAAGAGCTGAAAGAGTTGAATCTTAATTTCTACTGACTGAAGCCTACTTTTAGGTTGTCCTTGTCTGCATTCTGGGGCACCAGTCAGCACAAACTCGGTCTCTGTGCATAAGTGAGTAGCTGTAAAAAAGGCAGCTGCTCTTCAGACACACACACAAGGGCACACAAGGTTCTTTAAGCAGAGAGAAATAAGGAAGTGGTTATATAAATGTTAAAAGGGGCCAACTGAGACATCAAGACATTTTGGACAACTGGGAAGTTTACCTGATATTATTCTGGGGGCTGGCTGTGGTAGAGACCACTATGGGGGGTATCAAGTAAATGAGATTTGAGGAAAAGAGAGAGGTTTATCAAGGAGAGATGGATTGGGCAGAGTCCAAAGTGCAGGGTTTTGCAGCATCTGCTCAGGAGGGGACCCAGAAACAGCAGGGTTTTAAGCAGCTGTATAATTCTGAGTAGAGTGATACATGATACAGCTTTGGGATGGGGCAGTGCTGACTCTTGGCATTCCTAAAAAAAAGCCTGAAGTAGGTCCCTAGGTGAGACTTGGCCTGGCTTGACAAAACTGTTCCAAAGTCTGTGCTCCAGGAAGTTGTGGGAAAAACAAATGCTACAGTGAGATTGTGTGAGGAGCAGCTTTATACAATTTTGTATAGTTTTTATACAGTGCTCATAGATGGTGGTGTAGCAGAAGAACAGAGAGGCACTAAAACACCCACATACGAGACAAAGCTTTCCTTAGAGATTAGGTCTGCAGAAAACCAAGAATAATAATTAATAAGAAAAATAATTTTAACATCTGGTTGTCTTATACTCACAGCCTATGTGCAATATATCCCCTTCTATTTGTGGTATAGAAGTGCCTCACAGCACGGTGGCATGCGAGCATTCCTCCTCTGACTTTCTCCCTCCATTTGCAAATCACTCCCAAAAGGATAATTTGTGCATCTTCCTCCCTGAGGAATAATGCTGACACAGGGTTTCAGGAGCTGCACTTCCACTTTGTGCAGGTTATACCCCAAGTCCTGGGGGCAGTTTGGGGTGCCACAGTAGAGGAGAGATCCAAAGTTATTAGGGACCTATAAAACTGTTAGGTGGGGTGCAAAGATGATGAAGGATCTAAAGGAGAATCCATAGGAGGAGCTCAGGACACTTGGCTTGCTCAGCTGGAGGAGACTGAGGTCAGACCTCACCAGAGTCTGCAGCTTTCTCAGGAGGGGCAGCTCCCACCTCTGCTCTCTGTGACCAGGGACAGGACTCAAGGGGATGGCTGGAGCTGTGTCAGGGCAGGGTTAGCTCGGATATTAGAAAAATGTTCTTTCCCCACAGAGTGGTTGGGCACTGCCCAGGCTCCCCAGGGAATGGGCACAGCCCCAAGGCTGAGAGAGCTCCAGGAGCCTTTGGACAATGCTCTCAGGGACAAAGCCAGGAGCTGCACTTCAAAAACCCCCATGTATCCCTTCCAGCTCAGGGCATTCCACGAGGCAGGGAGTGATGCAGCCTTCACACATGTATCCTGCAAAGGGTATAACTAAACTCCACAAGAGTGTGGGTTATAAAATGTATTACAATGTATATGAAAACACAGAACTCAACTTTCCAGACATTGCTTAATTCAGATATGTTATTATGTTATTACATTTATTGGTAAGAAGATTACTCTTTTTTTTTTGTCTGTGAAATAACCACAATATCAGCCTGACAGTGATAAATGTGTTGCTTTCTTCCTGCCAAACTGAGAGTTCTGAGAGTCTGCAAACTGAATGTTATTACAGAGAATCAATATGTGTGGCCCCAGTTGTGATCTTCAGAACAGATAACTGTCAAAGCCTGCATTTAATTTCCTTCCAAATATTAGGCTATTTTAGAGTGATCTTTCTAACAGATTACATTGCTGTAAACATTACTGGGTAAAATAAATGAGTCATTCTTTAACTTTACCGTTCTTTGTTATTTTTGTGATATTATCTAGAGTGACTGCCTTCAACACTAAACTTTTATCCAGAAACATTGTGGACTTGCACAAATAACTTCAGCCTCAGCCAAGTACAATTTCAGGGCCAAAATCACCAAACTTTTCATTCTGAGCCAAGCAGGGAATTTAGGAGCATTCTCTATTTTTTTCAGCAAGCTTGGAGTTCCTCTAAAATTACTTTCAGGATCCAGAAAGGCTGTGGGCTCCTCAACACTAGGAGTGTTGAAGACCAGACTGAAGGGGTCTCTGAGCAGCCTGGTCTAGTGGAAGGTGTCCCATGAGCCCTTCCAAACCATTCTGTGGTATTTGCTGAAAAAGCAACAGAGCAGGACACAAGCAAGCCAGGAAGGTTCTGGAGTGCCCTGATACAGGGGGTTGAGAAATCAAGGAGAGGAAGTCCTTTGCTGATGCCTAGAGACAAGAAATACTTGTCTGGAGTGCGAAGGCTGAGTCAGCCTTGGATTTAGGGGCCATGCAATGGAGGGAGGGATTTTGGGAGGAGGGAAGTGGGCAGAAAGCATCTTTGAACCCCAGAGTGGCCTCCCAGGTTTCAGCAGAGGGAGCTTTGGCCTGTTCAGGAACTGCTGAAATAAGAACCATGTAGAAGATGGTTCCAGAGAGGAGTTCTGGAGATTCCAAAGTTTTACCTTCTCCAAGCTCCAGAATGTATAGAAAATCAGATGAGAGTGGCAGAAGCCTGCATGGATGACCAAAGAGCTCCTGGCTCAATTGTAATATCAAAATACAGAGGGTGAAAGAAGGGACAAGTGACCCCACAGGAACCTAGAGAAGGTGTTCAATAGGCAGGCAAGTGTAAGATAAGGAAGCCAAAGCTCAACTGGAGTTGAATGTAATGAAGGGTGTGAAAAGCAAGAGGAGGATAAATAAACTGAGGGCCCGCTGCTGAATGGCATGAGGGAGGTGGTGACAAAGAGCAAGGTGGTGACAAGGAGGATCTACAGAACCAGAGCTCATTTGGTTCACCTCAGGCCCTGGGAGGATGTGGAGCAAAAAACCCTGTAAGCCATTTTGAACCATATGAAGGACAGAAAAGTGATTGTGAGTACTAAGGATGATTTTATGAAGGGGAAATCATGTTTGATCAGCCTGATATCTTCCTACAATCATGACTAGATCACTGGATGAGGCAAGAACAGTGGATTTTGTTCACCCTGACCTGAGTAAGGCTCAATGCTTACTCTTGCAACACTCCTACAGACAAAAGATGGATTATGGTCTAGATAAGTGGATACTGCAGTGACCTGAGAACCAGGTAAACTGCCAGACTTAAAGGATTGTGAGTAGAGGCAGGAAGCTCTACTAGAGACCAGTTAGCATTAAAAGGAGATGCTCAGAGTGCTGGTAGGGTTTACCTTAGAGAAGAGAATAATCAGGGGGGAATTAAAAATCAATCAACTAGCTGGGAGGGTAGTAAAGAGAGAGTAAAGCAGACAGGTTGTCCAACAGAACAATAGGCAGGAGTGGAAATACACTAAATTCAGGTCTAAACGTAAGGAAGAAGCTTTCATGCTCTAATGGAAGTTGACCACAGGTCTCCATTCCTGGATATATTCAAAACTCAGCTGGCTGAGAACCTAGGCAGCCTGCTCTAACTCACCCAGGATTTGGGGGGTGGAGGGAGTGGGTGTGATGTGGTGACATTCTCCAGAGGGTCCATTCTAACCTCAGTAATTCTTTGGCTCTGTGAATTACAGGAAAACTGGTTCTTAATAAAGGTGCTTGACAGTGAGCTGCTAGGACAAAAAGGCACGACTGGAACCCAAGAAAGAATTCATCACATTTAGATAATACACAATTTATGCATTTTTAGGGAGAAGATGGGAAATCATGTTTTGCTGGAAGTGGTCTATTATGCCTCTATGGTTAGTTGACCAAAAGATATTAGGAGTAGGCTGATACATGTAATGTGATGAAGCTGAATGAATTAAAATGTGGTCTACACGGTATCTTTTTAGTTCATGTATTTGATTTCAAAGCCAGCTCTTTCCTCTTGCTTTTCATGCTGTATATACCCTAATCATTAAATTTCTAATTTAACAGTGTGCAGTACAGTGTCAAATTGGTTTTATGTCCACAGCCTCCCTCTGTGATATGTTACCACTGTGAAAAATTCTGTCAGATTTGATAGGAATAATCTCCCATGTGTGAATCCCACTGAGTCAAACCCTCCTTAATTAAATCATAACAGTCCAGCTGGCCTGCTCCATCTCGCCTTAATGCTGTCCTCTGTTACCCTTTCTGCATTTTTTTGGTGTTGTATTTTCCTTAGTACTAAAGACAGGTAGTATACATGAATCTTTCTAAACACGTCCTTGCTTCCAGAAGTGTGCTGAATACATATGCTAATATTGGCCCATTTTTTGGCACTTGCCTCAGGATGCTGCAAAGGAGGATTTCCTGTTTTGCACAGTTGCTTAATCTTCAAATGCTCTAATTTTTTTTCTTTTATTATCTTCTTTTTTCCTTTCTTTTTAAATACCAGATCTGGCAAGATTCCAGTTCCCTTCAGCAAGTTTTGTTTTCTAAAATAATAACAGCTGTTCCTGGGAAAAGTGGCTTGTTTTTATGATGCAGTTTTTTCAGTAAATCCCATGGGTGCTCTTGTTTCTCACATGGCTGAAATGCTGTCTCCAGTTATGCTGATATTGTGAATACTTCTGAGCAGTCACGGGCCATGTACTCTTTGTCAAAACCTTATGCAACCTGGTTAAAAACAAACTTGTTCAAAACTATTTTGGGCTCGCTGGTGATAAAAACAAGGTCGGCAATAAACTTCCTTTGCATTAGGATGATCATTTCATTAGACACACCTATACAAGGCACAACTATAATGCAGAGATAAAATGTCATCATATTTATTCATGCCTTTCCTTCTCTTTGTACAGCCAGATGAATTTAAGCCTGGAGTTTTAATATTAAGTATGCTTATTTGTTTCAGTAATTGCACCAATTCCTGTGAAATTTTATGTGCTTCCCTGTAAATTTTAATTTTTTTCTAATATAACATGTAGCTGGAGAAAAGGCATTAGAAGGCAAATGATCAAGTAGGTCAGGAAGATTGATTATTTTCATTCATGGTCTCTATTTCACCCCAGAATATTCACAAAAAAGATGCTATAATCAATTTTAGAATGTGCTTTTATATGGAGATTGTGTTTGGACTTGCAGGGATCTATATGTAAATAAACCCCAATAGTTCCTCAGCATTCAGCTTACATTTTCCTCTAAATCACCCTGTGCACATGCTTAGTTCTGTACCCCTGTGCCTCTGCTGCTTCTTACTTCAGTGCTGGCACACTTTTGATTTTTGCAGACTTATATCTCTCTTTCTCATCTCTTTCTCCCTAAGTTATACATTTGAAACTCTCTTGCTTCACATTTAATTTCCTTCAAGACTTTCATCAGTTGATAATATTTCTTTGGTCTGGCTTAGTTTATGAACATGTTGCATTTGAGCTCTCCAGTGTGATGTGGCCATCCGGATATTATAGAAACACAGAGAATACAAATCAGTTGGAATTACACACAGACCTGGGAACTGGAGTTAATTAAAAGTATAACAAAAGCTTCATGACTGATGTTTGGAAAATAGGAAGCTTTCTGGAAAATCATTATACCAGAGTACAGAGATGCAGAAGTATATCTGAATTCCTTGTGTTTTTAATTTAGAGTGGATGACTGAAAGAAATATCCAAACAAAGTGATGTAAAAAAATTGCCAAAGTACACAAGTGACTTACAGAGTACATTGCCTTTTACCTTAGATTACAGCAGCCAAAACCATGGTGACAGCCCAGAGGAGGTGCTGCTTTTCAAAATATTTCAGAGGTAAGCTGATCATATAAATTATATCATTGTCTTATGCAATGTTAATGTATTATGTCAGAGATAATCAAAAATGCTTCCCAAAAATCAGTATTTACAGAGCTGGCACAATAAACAAGTGTTGTCTTAACTAAAAATAACAATTATACGAATTTTATATTACACTGAAAAGAGGCTTAATAATTTGCATTTCCTTTGGACTAGAAAAAACTGTAATTGTTTGCAGAGGTAGTTATGTTATGGTAGAAGAATTTACCCAAAAATCACATTCTGGAGCTCATGCCTTATAGACCTAGGTAGGTACAAACACAGAATTTGGACAAACAGCTGAAATTCCGAGCTGTAACTAACAACATTTGAAGTGTGTCTATCTTTAGTGAGATATTTCCCCTATTCTGAGTTATCACATCTCAGAATGCCTTTCAGCTCAATAAATGTGACTTCAAAGGCTTTTTGCAAGGAAGGGTTTCCCGAGGGATTCTGGTTTTGCCTCACATTCTCCCTGTGAACCACTCTGGGCATTTCTCAAACAGGGTTTGTGCCTCATCCTCTTTTCCAGCTTCATGTCCAAAGGTTTCCTACCTTCATTGCCCACTCTTTCACACCTTCTGGAACATTTCGGCTACAAATATAATTAATTTAAGTTATTAGATTCAATCAGGCTGTGCTGGAACAGTGAAGCTGTCTCTGTGTTGTACTCCTGCCTTTTCAGAAACAGAGGAACTTTTACAGTAGAGGGTTTGGAAGATGGGTTTTTCCAGACTGTAAATGCAGGATTCAAGAATCTTTTGTTTACTGTCTAAACACAGATCAAGCATGTTCCTAATATAAGCAAGAAATATGTTTTCTCTCATCAGGAAACACCATTTCTGATTAAAGTCAGACTCTTTGAACTGTTTGATGGACAGGTGCCAGAGGGAGATGATATATAACACATCCCAACAATTTTCATCTTCTGAAAGATCATAATTTCAGAATATACAATGGCAGAGAGGAAAGGAGCTGGGTGCAGCCATTGCTGAGGCCAACATCTGGCACTGCAGATGCATCTTCGTTAACACTTCACTTCATATTTGTGATACTGAAAACAGATCAGGACTGACTCTACAGATCTCAAAGCAGAAAATAATAATAAATAATAATAATAAGTAGCAGAACCAATACCTGGAGAAACAGCTAGATTTATATCCGTATTTCAGACGACATTTGGAATTGATAAGTGATATTTCCAAAATGACAGAATGAAAAGAAAACCACACCAGCTTATTCTGCTTGAGACACGAATGTGCAGTCCCTGAGGGGCAGCACAGGGATCAGTCTGTTATTTGAGAGAATCCTGTGGGGGATGGACTCACAGGAAGCAGCATCTGATGCTCACAAATGTCTTGAGCAGAGGGAAAGGGACTTCTGGGTGTTTCCAAAGCTATGAAATCTGAACTTATTTTAAACTTTGCAGTTCCATTTACTGGTGAGAAGATATCCAGTTCTCTATCACTAGGGGCACAAAGCAGAGTAAAAGCTGAATTTGATTCATTCTAGTGCTTAAAAATGTATTTTCTGGGCACTCTGAGCATTTATTTATAGATTAGATGATTTTTGAAAGCTAACAGTTGTCTGGAATTTGGGAATCAGACGTGGAGAGGCTAAATAGAGAAGCCATACTTGACCTGGAGCATGTTGGATCCAATATTTATATTTCAGAGATACAGGATGTATTTTGTGATCATCTAATCTGCTCTGTGCATATTCACATGCACTTCTCCCTGCAACAGGACCACTGCCTCGTGATAGAATGTGAACCACCTTTAGAAAGACTCCATCTATTGATTTAAATGTATCAGATGAGAGGTAACACAGCACCATGCCTTGGCCACATCCTCTAGGTGTTATAAATTGTGTTTTATTCCCTGTTTTCATTGTTTTAAACTGCTGGATAATAAGCAGGGCTGTGTCAGATGCCCTTGCTGGGTTAAAGAGCCATCTAATAGATTTCTGTTCATCAGCCTCTGACCGAACCCAACCCTGTAAGTTCCCAAAGGTGAGCTGGAGACTGCAGTTCCTTAGGTCCCTGTCCTGTTCTCCAGAGCAGTTATTGCTGTCAGTGCTCCTCTGTGAACCAGTGACACTTCTGAAGGGCACACATGGAAGCTGAGTCACCACAGCTACAAAGAAATGTTCTTTTTCTCTCCAGTGCTCTTCTGTTATGGTGTATTTTGTCATCCATCCCAGCGGTGTTGAAGAGGTTGCCTGCAGAAATTTCCAGTCTGTCCAGAGCCAGGTCTCTGCATATGATTCTCTGTTCCTGTAGGAGTAACACTGGGATTTATTGTATTAAAAATGCCTGGGCGTGCCATGCCAGACTTTTCACAGCTCTGTGACCTGCTCATGGGCTTTCTTCATTGTAACATCTCAATGTTTATGTAATCTGAAAATTTTCCAGGAACAAATGTATGTTTACACTGTCATTATGTCTCTGTATCATTGTAAAATAAGATTATAGGTATATAATAGAACAGTATTTATAGGAGATTACCAGTCTCATTGCAATTATTTGGTGCATTCACAATAATTGCAGTGAGACTATCAACCTGACAAATTCAATCTGATTTAGTATGTGCCATTCTGATTTTTCATGGTGCTCTTGTTTTTAGGTTTTTTATCTGAATGTTAGAGGCCCAAAGCCAGAAGTCTAAAAAAGTCTGATTATATTATATCAGCAATATAGTCTCCATTATGATTCCTATTTGTAATCTTGTCAGAGAAAGATATCAAATCTCTTTGACATAATCTGCTTTCCATTAAGCTGCACTCCCCTCATTAGGCTTGTGATGAGTTTAAGCTGTTGCCACACAATGAGAGGAAGGTCTAAAACCAAGTAATAAATATGATACAGCAGGAACTGGGGATTGGCCTGTTTGCTTCTGCTTCCTGATGGGTGAAGCACTTCTTTCCCTCTGCTTGTGACGTTTGCCTTTGTGTCCAAGTCCAGTAGTTTTGTTTTAGAAATCACTGAATGGCCTGGGTTTGAAGGGACCTTAAAAATCCTCTTGTTCCAACCCCCAGGGACACCTTCCACCAGACCAGATTGCTCAGAGTTCCATCCAACCTGGCCTTAAACATTTTCAGGGATGGGGCATCCAGATCATAGCTAAACAAACAGCTAAATAATAAAGAAATAAACAGATAAATGAACCTGATCTGTTTAATTATTATTATTTGCCTACTGACTGACAGTCTGTACCACACACACACACAATGGTAACTGGAATATCCACAGATTGGAAGTTTTCTAGGCAGAATCTGCTTCAGAAATGTGATCCTGATGATGCAATTCCACAGTTCTTGGAACAGAAGACCTTCCAGCACTGGTGGAAAGACAGGAGCAGAGCAATGGTAAATTTGTTGCTGGATCTCTGAGTAGAGATTATGGAGATCCATGGCAAGAGCCAGGAAATCTCTAAGGCACTGGCAGGACAAGAGCAGTAAAGGGTGCTCTCAGTACTAACACAGCCACTTCTGAATAATTAAAAATTATAGATAAACACTCCATGGAATAGAAAGGATAAGAACCCACAATAAGAGGTGCTTTTCCTCTGAAATATGAGATGTTTGCCAGCATGGCTTTCTTATTATTTTCATGCATCTTTTTCCAAAGAATAATGATAATTTTGGGCCCAAACCCCAAAATATCATATTTAAAATGACATGATTCTAATTTTTTTAAAATAATTGTTTACTGTCTTAACTTTTCTACTCATTCAGATAACACAAGTAACAAGAAAGTTTCTCTACTTTTTGTTTCTTTTTAAGTGCTAAGAAACTAAAGGGTTCTAAGAATTTAGGAAATTTACACTTCATTAAAAATAAAAAAACCCAGCCATTTCCAGTTTCTCTGAACAAGCATGTAAGAAAAATCTTATGTGTATATATTTGTTTATATCCTGCTATGATTAGAGAATACATAAATAGAGTGTATGTGTACATATAGGGAAATTTGCAATGTTAATTTACAAAGCTTCAGAATAGACGTAGGAATTTGTTCCCATGGGCCAAGAAACCTGCACCTGCAGCCCTCTGAAATGTCCTCAGTGTCTCTCACATTTCCCTGACAGGACAATCCCCTTCCAAGTGATTTTACTAGGTATAATCTCACACATTTTTATTTCCGAGGGAAGTGCAAATGTCTGTCCAATAGGAAGGATTTCTTCTCATCTCTCCCTCCCTCTAATTTGATGTGAAACTTCAAATGATGCATGAAGACCTTTTGTTAGAGCAGTGCTTCAGCTTTTGAAAGAAATACATTTGGCCATTCTTGTTGAGCCTTTTTAATTTGGGTATTCAGGTGGATTGGTAATTACACCAGCTTGGGGGTTGCTTGTGTTAGTTGCTATTCTTGGGCAGTTTTGGGGCAGGGGAAGGTTTTCTGATTTAACCATTTGCTGTCAGCTCAGAGGAGTTTATTCCCAGGGGAAGGCATAGGGGTTTGATTAATTTACCTTTGAAAAAATTCTGAGAATAACTTGCATTTCTTTGTTATTTGTCTTGAGCACCCATTGCCTGTTACCTGCCTGGCATTGGTAATGTGTTCTCTTTGCTGGACAACACTTCATTATATCTCTTAATCATCATCTTAGCACAAAACAAAGCTCTCTGCAAAGCTCTAGAAGCTTTATAAATATCCTGCAACACATGCAGGAGACTGCACTACGTGATGCATCTTCCATTCAGGAATTCTTTAAGTGGATTGTACTTACTGCTGTTGACCTCTGTGATGGGGTCATGGATCCCTGACAGAAATTTATGTCCAGCATCGTGATGGCTGCTCCCATGTGCCACACACAGCATGTGCATTGTGGTAATTAGATTTCAAATTACTGAGCTGACAACAGATGGATGGCTTCTATGAGAGCAGAAAGCAGGAGCATGTTTCACAAGATGGTATCTGTTTCCTAAAATATTTGTCTGTTCTTAAAGGCAGTGTAAATCAGAAGCTGTTGAACAGAGGCTGTCAGTATTACTAGATTTGTGTGATTATCTCTCAGAATTTCTTCTCCCATCAACTACAAGCCTATTTTTTTGGTTTTGGTTTGAAATTAAATAAGATTCTCAGTCTTATCATGTTAGAGCTATTGCTGAAATCCGTCTCTTATTGTTGGTACCAGGCCTCACTGTTGCAAGGTTTCTCCCTTGCAACACCCTGGGCCAGTTTGGCTATTTCTGCATGGAAGCTGTGTTTTCAGCCAGCTGTGTCTCACTGAGCCATCATTCTGAATACTACAGAAATGAAAACAGTATTATCATATTTGCTTTTGTTGCTGTTGTAGTTCACCTTTAGGCAAGACTGCTTCTAAGAAAATATTTGCTGTGTCTGGTGGTGCTGGACCTCAATTATCTGTGCAGTTCAACATTGTCTTGATTTTTCTGATGTTCTACTTGTGAAACATGTGTATAAATAAGTAAAGATTGTGTACCAGGAGAGAACACAGGTTTATTCTGTTCATCTCAAATGTTTTGCCAAATAGATTCTCTGATGCCTTTTTATGCACATTTAGTAGGAAGTGGGAGTCCCTGGGTTTAGCATTTTAATGTAAATAACTCATGCTCCATCTAGTGAGCAACACTGTAGTGAAAGTTTGTCTACTCCTGTCACTGTGTTCAATACCCCAGTTTTCCCCTCAGAATGGCAGATGTTTGTGTATTGGGCACAGAGCTTTTTCCCCATGTGTTCCAAAGAATACTCACTCGAGTTTGGGATTAAAACATTTAATTTAAGAGATCTATTCACCCAGGCAGCCCATAGTGATTCTTAACCTCTCTCAGAATTACCTATGACTTTTTTGAATATTTATTTCTTTAGTTACCTTGATAAATACATCAAGGAATAGAATGAGGTAGATGAAAGAAAACAATGAGGAAGTAAAAAGACATTCATTCAGTTGTTAATTGGCACTTGCTAATGAGTGTAATTCATGGTTTGAGTGAAAGGCTAAGAGTCAGTCCTGTCCAGTCCTGTGCTGAAGTTCCTATCATCAGATATCCAGAGGTGATGCCTTCTTTAGGTATCACTTTTAGAAGAAGAAAAAAGGAAACAAGCTATTTTGCTTATACCTTGGGATTAAATGGGAGATTTATAGTAGTGCAGGACATGCTTGCTTCTCAAAATGTATTTTAAATCCCTAAACCAGTCATGGACAAACCTGGGAATTTTACTTTAAACTAAGGTGTGTGATGAGAAATATTCCATATATGTATTCATGATACTGCATCTCTGAAGAGGTGCCTCTGACCCCTTTCTTTGTCTCTGTAAAGATTAAACAGAAGACAGGCACGTGGTAATGAATGTGGACACAATTCTTTAAGCATGTTTTAAAAGGTACAAGTACTTTCTGCATTAGAGACTCTGGCTTGTCAGGGAAGCAAGTTAGGAGATTATTTAGCTGGTGGTGTGTCCTACACCAATCCCAGATTCCCAGGGTTTAAGCTGCCTGCTGTCCTCACTTGCCCTGTAGCCCCAGTGCTGGGGGAAACCAGCTCGATACTGCTGCAATTTCATTTCTGTTCAGTGGCAAGGGCAGAAAGCCAGCACTGGGACCCCAAGGGATAAACCCATCCCCGTGGCTGCTCCCTGACCTACATCCCCTCCCAAACCCCGCTCAGTCCAGCACTCTGCATCCCCCTCACAAACTCACCACTTCACTCATGACCTCACATCTGCCCCTTCTCCCCAGCCCCCTGCTTGGAGTCTGAGCCCCTGGAGCTGAAATGGTTTCCCTGGGTCTGAGCGTGTGCTCCTTTCCCCAGGAGCAGCACAGCATCCTGAGGACAAGGGTGCTGCTGGAGGGGTGGATAATGGATGAATGGATGGGTAGGCAGATAAATAAATGGATTAATGGATGGATAAAGTGATAGGCAGATCTATAAATGAAGATGGATAGGCAGACAGACAGACAGACAGACAGACAGACAGACAGACAGACAGACAGACAGACAGATAGATAGATAGATAGATAGATAGATAGATAGATAGATAGATAGATAGATAGATAGATAGATAGATAGATAGAGACAATAAAGAGACCTGCCTCTCTCCGGGAGATTATCCCTCCCCTGGCCGGCCCAGCGATGCTGCCGAGCCCCGGTGTTCCCTGCGCAGCCCCGCCCCTCCTGCCCGTGACTTGCATATTCTCCGCCGGGTTTTTCCTTTGTGGCGGCTGCGATCTGGTGGGAAAGAGTGGGAATTGCAGCAGCCGGATTCGACCCCGCTTCTGCCGCTCTCAGGACAGAGCTCAGGACAAGGACCGACTTGTTGCTGGTCAATAAACTGCATTTAAGTGATCCCAAGAAGCATCCAAGTCTCATCTAGCCAAGCCTGACCCAAAAAAAGGGGTAATATTTTTATATATGACAGATACACGGGGACTCCAGGCAGTTTTCTATTAGCCCTCCCCATCACTGATGCAATCCAGGGGTTTTAATATAAAAATACCTTTTTTCCCCCCTCCCAAAGTTATGAACCTGGCAGTAGGAGTATCATGACATCAGGACTGTGCTTCACCTATCCAGATACAAACTCTTTGGAAAAAAAAGTAACTGTCATGGACTTTCAGTGGTACCTGCTAAATGTATTTGGTTTGTACCTGTTTACTTTATAATTTTTCACTAGGGATGGTGTTCGTGCATCTGTCTTGAAACTGGTTTTCAGTTTGTCTTTGCAAGTGTGTCCGCTCCTTTAAAAAATGGGATGTGAATATGAGTACCCGTCTATTGCCCAAACAATTAATAAACTTTTTCTAGATTTCTGCCTACAGACTGGATGTTTTCTTTTCTGGGAGTCTCTTTTTTTCTGGGAGTCTCTTTTCTTTCAGAGTATTTACATGCTGTTGATCAAAAGCACTGAGCATGTCAAAGAATCATCCAAGAGTTTTGTCAAAATACAAAAGCACTTAAAAATAAAATAACAGACAAGATACAAGGGTATGTGGCATAACAAGAGTGTAAACTTCACTGCTTTGTGTAAACAATGACCCGGGTAGTTCACTGGTCACTCTGTATTCTGGGGGATGGTTTGGTTGTGTCAGAGGTCCAAGGGCCACCCTGTGGTCCCAGAGGGTGCCTGGTTTGCTACTGGAATCATGTGGGAGAAAGTCACTTGCAGCTGAGGACAAAGCAAGTTAAACAGAGGGCCCCAAACTTCTTTGCTTTCCCAAGTATCCACCCCAAAAAGAATATCTCTGCTGTTTCAGTAAAACATAAACCAGATTTCACTAGTGCTGGGGTTACACAGCTCTTACCACTTAGCTGGGTTTGGTTTAGAAATGGTGTTTGCTGCTTATTTAACTTCTGAGCTGGTCACTGTGTCTTCAGAAGCACTAGACATGAACTGAGGAGTCATCCCCACATCTGTGTTCACCTGTGCCATGACTAAACACCATAACTCCCTGATCTCTGTCTCCTTTGAAAACCTCAGTTCAGAACTTCTGCTTTCCTTCCAGGCAGTGGCCAGGCTGTTGAATCCCTTCTCCACTGACCTTCCCTTTAGGTAGCACTGGGCCAAGGGTTTCCTGAGCTGATCTCAGTCTGCTCATGCCATCCAAGGGCTACAGGATTCAGAACTTGGCTTGCAAAGAGCCAAATCTGGCATCAGGAGACAGAAAGTTGGGTATTGGACACTTCCTGTTACGCTGGAGATAGAAGGGTTCCTTTTGGTTTGCTGTTAACTTCTGATAATTTTTTTGCTCTCCCATTGGAAAGAAGGGCATTCTGAGGAAGAAAGGTGGGGGTGAGGAAATCTAAGTCTTAAGACAGACACTGAGAATTGGAGAAAGACTAGTGCATGCTTAAAGGATCCAATATACACTTTGGCCCTCCTACCTAACTCATTTGTTTCTTCCTTCTTTGTGTCCATTTTGTCTCCTTTCTGATCCATGTACCTGCTTTGACTTCAAACTGCATTTACTGCCCTTCCTGCATCTCCGCAGAATTCCCTGTACCTTTTTACTCTGGTTGATTGGACCCCACTTTCCTTTTAATGCCTATTGTTATTGTCTTCTTAGAGGTGCCACATCAACCAGCCCTTCCTAAGCTGCTCTCAGGATAGATCCTGTGTTTCTTTGTCCTTACCCTGCTTGGTCAACTTTGTCAACCAAACAGTGTCATGCTTTTCCTCTCTTGGTCCCTCTTGCACAGCATCTTTCCCTCCTCTAACCACTGCTGTCCCCTCCTTCTGCTCATCCCTTCTCCCCCTCACTTTCAAATTTGCTTCTCAGTTGAATCTCCGTTTTCTTGCTCAGATCACCAGACAGATTTCCAAAATCAGCCTGTCCAAATCCAACCTCTTCCCATATCCATTCCTTCCCGACATGTCCTTTTAAGACATGTCTTTTTAAGACAAAATGTGCCATTTCTCTGCTCAGGACTGCATATACTCTGCCTAATTCTTACTTTCTTGTTTTAATGCTCAGTTGTTTAATTTCAAACACTTCTAGTTCCTATCTTCAGGTAGCAAATCATGGAAAGATTTCTTCACAAGCCTGAAGATTCTTGCCCTTGTTCATGAATGCCTGTGTGGCACTTCCATCCCTGAAATGTCTTTTTCAAGACTTTCCAAATATTGCTGAGAAAATCATCCTGTTCCCTGTTGCTTTGTGAAAAATACACAGAAAGCCAAGGCTATGTACCTAGCAAACTTGAATTACTTGACAACCTTGTGCTGCTTGACTGCTGAACACGTGAGTTTCCATTTGAATCTGTCTGCTCTGAGTCAGCTGAAACAGCCACTGCAGGAAACTGTGGAAAGAGTCATAAAGAAATTCAAGAGAAGAACACGGGGAAAAACACCTCAGTAGATTATACTTGCCCCACAACTTCTAGAAATTAAAATATTATTTGTTGGCCATTTGAGATCTCAGAACAAAAAAATCCACGTGGGTTTAGGGATTTGTGAAGAAAATTTCTGCATATTTGACTCGTAGGAGTGAGATTGAAGGTGGAAAAAATTAATATTACTAAGCACAAATTTTACAAAGACGGAAATACTTACTTGTCTTCAAAAGACATTCGTGGTAGTGAAGTGTTGCAGCTGAGAGGATTTCTTTTCAAATGAGAAGTACTGAGATTTCATGGAGAGGAGAAAGAGAATTTGTTGCCTTTGAAGAATGGAAAAGATCTAAGCACACATAGAATCACAGACTGGTTTGGATTGGAAAGGACCCTCAAGATCATCCTGTTCCAACCTCTTGCCATGGACAGGGACACTTTCCACTCTCCCAGGTTGCTCCAAGCCCTGTCCAACCTGGCCTTGGATATTTCCAGGGATGGCACAGCCACAGCTTCTCCAGACAACCTCAGGGCCTCACCATCCTCACAATAAGGAATTTCTTGTTAATATCCAATCTAAACCTGCTCTCTGTCAGCCTGGCAGGTACCTTCTGTCCAGAATTGTCTTTGGAGACTGGAGAAGGCAGAATGTCTCTGAAAACACATGTGAACTCAGACTTTTGAAGCAGGGAGTTTTCCTCTATTCTTTGAAACTGGAAGGTACACAGGGAGGTTTTAGAGCAGATGGACTCATGAACTGGTGTTATTAGAATGGAAATACCGCTGCCTAGGAAGAAATACATTCTCCATTGTATCTGAGGAGCAGCAGCAGCATTTCTGCCTCAGTCAAAACACTGAAGTCCTGGCTTTAAAGGGGTCACTGGACCAAGGGGAGATCTGTCCACACAGCAATACCTGCAGGCTCATCTTTAAGATATTCTTTAGAAATCTATTGCAGCTGACCCAAGGGGCAGCAGAGGTTCATGCTGATTAATATTGAATTAATTATTCTAGTTAATACTGAATTGGTTCTTTACTGTGGAATACTTTAGAAGAGCTCATCCAACAGCTGGAGGCCTCCTTCTGAAATAGAAAGTATTCAAAACTCAGCCTCCCAAAACAGCCTGTGCTTAAAACGCCTTTATTTTCTGCCTTCTGGAAAAAGTAGTGCACAGCACATGAGCAATGTTTGCTACCTTTGCCCGTGTCTTTGTTAAGCACACCTGACCGAAGGTTTGTGTAGGGCCTCTCACGTTTGCCTGGATTATTAATGTCCAACCAAATGTCTGAACAAATACTAAGGGAGCGCATTCCCGTGCCAAAGAGTCCAGACTGGAAATAGATTTCAGAATTTGTCCTTGCAGTATCCGGAGGGTGAGAGGGGAGATCGCTGCCGAGGCGGGGCAGGAGCCCCTGTGCAGTTCCCGTGCTGGCGGCCCGGGGGCGCTCTCGGGCAGCGCTGGGCCCGCACTGCTGCTGGGCGGGGGCACCGGGAGCACCGGGAACACCGGGGGCACCGGGGGCACCGGGAGCACCGGGAACACCGGGGGCACCGGGAGCACCGGGAACACCGGGGGCACCGGGAGCACCGGGGGCACCGGGAACACCGAGGGCACCGGGAACACCGGGAGCACCGGGGGCACCGGGAACACCGAGGGCACCGGGAACACCGGGAGCACCGGGGGCACCATGGGCACCGGGAGCACCGGCGGGAGGCGGCGCGGCTGGCACCGCCTGAGAGCCCGCAGGAACGCCAGGGTTCCTCCAGAACACGCCCTGGCTTAGAGCCCTTCCAAAGGCTGTGCTGGGAACCGCCGCAGTGATTCGTGCCCGGAAAAGCCGAGAGCACAAGGCGAAACGGGGAGTGTGAAGGACGGAGACGGCCTCCAGGGCCATCCCTGCAGGATTTGGGAGGATTTCACCGGAGCTCTGGGGTGACCCAGAGTCCCTTGGTTGGTAAGCACCGGAAGAAATAAATGTTTGTTTTGAACAGAATGATAGGGAAAGCACTCGCTGTACTGAAGGCAGACGGAGGGAGGAGGCTGGTTTATCTCTCGGAAAATGAGCCTAAGAACAGGTACCTGTGGTATTTACAACGTAACCGAGAGCCAGAAGGTGAGGAATGATTCTCCCAGCTTTGCTCACGTTTGCATCCAGCTGAGAGCTCCGGCCACCCGTTCCGGGATAGCTGGGAATTCGGGGCGGTGCCTGGTTGTTACAGAGAAGAAAGAAGAAATCCATCCCGGGAGCTGTCTGTGAAGGAGAGGTCGGGAGTGTTGGTCCGTGTTTGTACTCAGGCGTGGAAAACGCTGTGACTCTGGGAAGTCACATCTGTTCTTCTGCTCTGCAGGCTCCTCCCAAGCCGAACCATCCTCAGGCTGTGCTGGAGGGGAGCGGGCAGTGGCTCCAGGGATGGAGAAGAAGCCTTTATCCGAGGGGACCACAAACCTGCCACGAGACCTCGGCAGATTTCACTCGGCAGATCTGAATTCCAAGATGAAAGACCAAGAAGGATTTGTGAAAATGAAATTGCTTAGGCTTCAGAAGTGCGGGCAGTATTTTCCTTTAGCACCATTGTGTTCTGAAACACGGAGACACCAGGAAATGAGCAGGATATGTTGCTGTAATGCTTTTCTAGTATAAAGGTTTAAATGACAAAGTGAAGAGAATTGGGGTTTTTTTGGTTCTTCTTAGGATAAAGATGTCATCACTAAAACAAAAGTTGAGGAAGCCTGCAATATCACTGTATGCCTGAGGAGATGTGTGAATTCTCTGGCACATTTATGCAAATCTTTTTTATTGTCGCTATAGTTCCTTTGTTTGTCCTAAAATACACTGTGCCTCCATCTGGCAGTATTCAAACTTCTTTATCTTTAATTAATACCCATCCATTTCACTGTTGTGACCCAAAGGAAAACACCAGCATTAGCTCACCAATGCTGCACGGTAAGTGATCCTATTTATCATTTCTCTAAAATCTGAAAGAATATCAACATCGGTCAAAGAACAGCATCTTCTGATGAGTGAAGATGATATTACCGCCAAGAGCTCCATTAAGGATCACAGTTCTTACACTCTTCTACACCTGAAGCTGAAGGACACCATTTCGTCTCTAAAATGATGGGAGCAACAATAATCGGGCTGCTGCACTCAGGGTAGATGTGTCTGTGGAAGCTTTTCTCGATCTGTGTCTTTCCCTCTGCTGCGCAGTGATGCCAAAGATTAGGATAAGCTGCAGGAAATACACATTTCCCCCTCAGAGGTGCCGAGAGCTGAAACAGGGGGCACAAAGCATGTGGATTACAACTGTCACAGTTGTTTTTGTGTGGCAAAAAAAAGGAGAGAAGTCACTTTCCCAGCACATCTGTGCTGTGCTTGGCCTATGGTTTGACTTCTCTGTTGGTGATAATGATCGCAGCTGGAGAGATGGAGGTGTCCCTGGAAGAGAAAAAAGGAGGAGCTGCCCTTCGATGAATGTTGGTGTTTTAGATCTTATCACGCTTCCAAGTCAAGGGGCAATAAGAGGAAGTCGCCTAAAATCACTTCATTCGTGCAAGATCTTTTAGTAGCTGAAGTTTCCGGGAATCCTAAAGTCAACCCAAGTTGCTACTTTCTCCTACTGATACAGTGAGAAAGTTTTTATTTTAAAACAAAGGAAGACATTGGAGAATTTCTGGAACTTGACCTCTTGAGTATTGCTTGACAGCGTCACTCCTTTTAGCAAACAAAAATAAGGAGAAAACATACAGGAAATTAAAGAAAACATACAAGAAATTTAAGAAAATGTGTCAAAACCAAGGAAGTTATGATATTTTATAATAATATTTTTTTAAAGAGTAGTTCCTTTTATAGTAAAATCTGAATTACAAATGCTCGAACCACAGGTAAATAGTGCAAGCTCTATTTTGTTTTCTCCTTCCTTTTATAACTCTGGAAGAGGAGGGTTGGGCTGGGCTCGCAGGCAGCTGTGCACATCCTCAGCACAGTGCGTGTGCAGAAGAGGTCGAGGTGTAAATCTGTCTTCGGGGCCCGCCATGCCTGCCTGGCCCTGAGGTTTTTATCCGATTTTCCGGCCCGAATCCTGCCTCAGAGTACCCGACTATGTTCGGAATCCCTCGCTATCTCCTTCCACCTCCGTTTTCCCACGATGGTTCCTAACAGGTCTGCCGTAGGCATCTCCCTCTTAGCGAGTTTGATTCTGCCTCTAATCATCTCATAATAAGCCTTGCAAATTCCTGGTTCCACCCTCAAACGTCTTGTAATCAATTAGTTCTCTTCCATGACATTTTCTGATAATCCTTGAGAATCTTTAGAACTTTATCTTTTACAGTTTCTTGTTGAACTTGTGGAGTCTACATTTCAATTATTCTCTTAATGGCCCATCAATTAGTGTGATGAGAGCCTTATCTTCGCTGTTGTCTCCGTTAGCTCCTCATTAGCTTTTGTGTACCGAGGACATTAACTTAGCAGCTCCCTGTCCAGTGCCTTTTGTATTAACTGGCCGTTGGCCTTAGGCAGATACAGGACTTCAAGTTTAACATCTTTTTCAGGCAGAAAAGCGTAAAAATCGGGCGAGATGGGATTTTCCACTAAGGAAAAAACAGCAGATGATGTGCCCTAGAATAGCGTTCTCTTCCTGCTGTGGTGGCGAGTTATGGTGATGATGAAACCTTTACTTTGGGGCAATTCCTTGGCAGCTCTCTGGCACCAGCTCTCATTTTCAGCAGCTTCTCTGACTCGCCACAGTTGCTAATCGCCCCGTGCTGATCATCAGGTGGAGAAGAGAAGGGAAAACTCCTCTCCTGGCAGTGGATCTTGCTGTGTCTACCCAACGCAAACAAAAAGCTCTGTGTGAAGTGTTATGGTCGCGAGTTGGGATGTGATACCCGGAGCAGCGCTCTGTACGCGGGCAGGGATCCCATTTCCGAGACAGGAGAGCATTTACACCGCACTTTTTTCCTTCTCTTTGGCACAAAGAGGGCGGATTCAAGCAGCAAACCCCGAAGCGGCAGCGCTGCCCCGGTTGAGAGGAAATATTCCCCCTTCCGACGCTGGGTGGGGATGTTCGCCGCGACTCGCGCGTTCCTCGGTCCGCCCCGGACAGAGACACAGGGAGACAAAAAACCCGTGTGAGCCGAGCTGCTCGCAAAGGAGTCGGAGCACTCGGGGGCTTCCAGATTATTTCACCCCAGGATTGCGGGCCAGCACCGCTCTGCTTCGGACGCTGTTTAAAAATGCTGGGAACCGCCGAGGATGGTGGATGGCTTTTTTGGAGAGTAATGGCGTGTGGGAGACGGAGCAGAGACAGCAAGAGGCAAGTGATCTTGTTTATTCTGTGTGTTTGCGTGTGTCAGAGCGGCGCTGACACCCTCCGCTACTCCGTGCCGGAGGAAATGGAGAGGGACTCCTTTGTCGCCAATATTGCAAAGGACCTGGGCGTTCCTCTGAGCCAGCTTGCGGCTCGCAAAGCCCGCGTTGTGTCCGAGGGGGACGAGCAGCTTTTCCGACTCGATCAAAACACCGGTGTCCTGACGGCAAAGGAATCGCTGGATCGAGAGGAGATCTGCCCGCAGAGCGATACCTGCACTCTCGTCTTTAAGATATTCTTTGAAAATCCATTGCAGCTTATCCGAGGGGAGGTGGAAGTTCGTGATGTAAACGACAACACGCCTGTGTTCCCGGAGAAGGAGATGGTTTTAAAAATTCTAGAAACAGCATCTCCTGGGTCCCGTTTCCCCCTGGAAAGCGCCCAGGACAAGGACGTGGGCATTAACGGTTTGCAGAATTACAGCCTCGGGCCCAATCCTCATTTCTCTCTCGCTATCGGAACAGCGAAAGATGGAGTAAAATACCTGGAACTTGTCCTACAGCGCCAGCTCGATCGTGAAGAGCAGGGAGAGCTAACTTTACTTCTCACCGCCACCGACGGGGGCTCACCACCCAGGTCAGGCACGGCTCAGGTCCGGATCGTGGTGCTGGATGCCAATGACAACATCCCTGTCTTCGATCGGGAGGTCTACGAGGTGCGCCTGGCCGAGAACAGCCCCCTGCAGCAGCTGGTGGTCAGAGTCACTGCCACCGATCCCGACCAAGGGTCCAACGGGGAAGTGCGCTATGCCTTTACCCAGACATCGGAGCGATCCCGGCAGCTCTTCCAGCTGAACCGCACCACCGGTGAAATACGAGTGGTGGGCAACGTGGATTTTGAGGAAGCAAAATCCCACAAGATGGTGGTGAAAGCCACGGACGGCGGCGAGCTGTCTGCGCATTGCAAAGTGCAGGTGGAGGTCCTGGACGTGAATGACAACGCCCCGGAGATAGCGCTCACCTCGCTCACCGCCTCCATTCCCGAGGACGCCCCGCCACGCACCGTAGTGGCTCTGTTCAGTGTGCGGGACCGCGACACTGGGGACAACGGCAGGACGGAATGCTCCATCGACGGGGACTTGCCGTTCAGTCTCACCCCCACATTTGATAATTACTACGAGCTGAGAACAAACGCGGCTCTGGACAGGGAGAGGACGGCAGAATATAACATCACCATCACAGCCACGGACTGGGGCACGAAGCGGCTGAGCTCTCGGGAAAGCATCTTCGTGCAGATATCGGATGTGAACGACAACGCCCCAGAGTTCACCCAGGAGGTTTACACCATGTCTGTCACGGAGAACAACAGCCCCATGCTCCGGATCGGCAGAATGAAGGCCACGGACGCCGACGCAGGAAAAAATGCCCGTGTGAACTACTCACTGGTGCGGCAGGAGGGCAAAGACCAGCCCGAAGTGTCAGTCAATGCTGAAAGCGGGGATGTTTACGTCCTCCGCCCGCTCGACTACGAGAAGGTCTCTGCCTTTGAGGTGACAGTGCGCGCAGCCGACGGCGGCTCCCCGCCGCTCAGCGCCCACGCCGTGCTGCGCGTGGTCGTGCAGGACGAGAACGACAACGCGCCCGTGCTGCTGCACCCACCCCCCGACGGCAGCACGGCCGGAGAGCTGGTGCCGCGCTGGGCGGAGGCCGGCTACCTGGTGGCCAAGGTGGTGGCGGTGGACGCGGACGCGGGGCAGAACGCGTGGCTGTCGTACGAGCTGGCCAAGGCGACGGAGCCGGGGCTGTTCCGCGTGGGGCTGCACAGCGGCGAGGTGCGCACGGCACGGGCCGTGACAGAGAGGGACGTGGCCCGGCAGAGGCTCATCGTGCTGGTGCGGGACCGCGGGCAGCCATCGCGCTCTGCCACTGCCACCCTCGCCGTGGCACTGGTGGAAGGCTTCTCCGAAGCCCATTTACGGGTGAGCGAGGAGGCACCGGCCGCCGAGCCCGACGGGCCGCTCACCCTTTACCTCATCACCTCCCTCGTCTGCGTGTCGGCGCTGTTCCTCGCCACCGCGGTGGCCGCCCTGGTAGTGAAGGTGCGGCGGGCCAGGCGGAACGAGACGGAGACTTTGCCCACGTTCCCCACGACGGCCACGGAGAGCAGCGCGGGCTCCCTGCCCCGCAGTTACGTGTACGACGTCTGCTTCGCCGCCGGGACCGTCAACAGCGAGTTCCGTTTCCTCAGGCCCCTCTTTCCCTGCTTCCCCGCGGGGCTGCCGCCCGGCCCCGGCGAACAGCGGGGCTCCGTGTGCTCGCAGGATGCGGCCAACCTCGGGGGCGAAGGCGGCTGGATTGCGGCACAGGTGAGGGGCTGAGGCCATGGGGCAGGCGGGGGGCAGGTGTGCCACGCCCTGGCAGCAGGGGCTATTGCAATTGCAGGGCTGCTAGTGGAGGAGTCCCTGGTGTGGGAGGAGATGATAGAAGGCATTTAAGAGCCGCTGGAGAGGCGTCAGGAGGCTACAGCAGGGCTCAGCTGTTCCCCAAAGGCTGACTAACTACGCTTCCCTGCATCATAGAAGCACAGAACATTTTGGGTTGGAATAGACCTTTAAAAGCCGTTTAAGTCCAAACCTTCACGCAATGGGCACGGATACCTTAAACTAGATCAGGTTGCTCAGAGCCCCATACGATCTGAGCTTGGATATTTCCAGGAATGGGGCACCTGCCACCTCTCTGGGCAGCTGCATCCATATCTGTGCTGAGTATTCGTGTTGGATCAAGACTTTGGTGTTAATTCAAAGGGGAGGAGTTGGTCCACGAGAAGGTGAAAAGTACAGGTAGAGGTGTCCCCACGGTGGGTTCTGCCCACGCACTGTGTAGAGCCCGTAGGGACCTGGAGCAGGAATGACACCATTCCTAGGGATATGTCCTCCTGGAGGTGGTGGTCTGGGAATGTAGTGGCTTGTCCGGCATCAGATGGGACTGCGGGGACAGCTGTGCAAAGGGGTGTCACCAACGATGTCCCCTGCACTGTTGTTGAGGTGGTGCTCGGGGCTGCCATGTGCCACTCACAGGGTGGCGGCAAGGCTGAACTCAAGTTGTCTGACAAACTGCTGGAGGCTACGGAGGTGGAAACTCTGCCATTAAATTCCCCTGTATTTTTGTGACTTGCATGGGTACTGTTGGCCAGAAAATTGTGGTTTTGGGAGTCAGTCACCTCTTAATATGGGATTCCGTGGGGACTCCATGGACAGTTTGCAAGGATCCATCTAGCACTTCACAGGAGACTGGATGATGAACATATACGAGGTTGGAGAAACACAAACAACATCAGGATCGTTTAATATTTTTGTATTTCATAAACCCTGATGACTTGGACTCACTTTACTGCAGGGTGTCAGAATCAGAGTAGCCTCAGGGAAGATAACGACCCTTCTCGATATATCAACATTAAACCACATTTACTGTTTGTGAGAAAGTGGTCTCTGGGGCTCTTATTTTGATTACTCAAAACTCATAAACTCATAAAAGTTTTATTCAGATTTATGAAAATTTTGCAATAGTACCTTTTTGGAGGATGGTTTCTGACTTAGGCGTTCTCCATTCAGGTCAGAGACTCACCAAGTCTTGCCTTCTCTTCGGCTCTCGGTAGAGAGGAGTGGTGTGACACACACGGAGGTGTAAGATATCCTCTAAGCTTCTCGGTGACGCCTGCTCTCCTTCAACACCCAAATGACAACTGCTCTCTCTGTTCTTTGCAGGGCAGTGCTTCCCTCTTGGAAGATACAGGGCCCAGAGCTGCAGATGGAGTTTGCCCTGCAAACAGGGAGCTGGAGCTAAATGTCAGTTCTGAGCAAAACCCTTGGCTCGCCCATCAATAAGTGAAGAGAGGGACAAGTCTGTCTGTCCTCACAGGGAGAAGGGAACAAAGAGGCCAAACACCTACCTAAAAAGTACCAGGGATATGAAGCCTTCTCTGTGAGAGTACTTTCCCCTTGAGCAGTACTTTATTCATGTAGGTGTTTTGTAACTGTGATGTCGATGGAGGAGGAGAACAGTGCTGCATGTTGATTACACAATAATGTATGATTGGGAGAGTGCTACTGCTTCTACATACAGAGAAATACAGAAAACTGGCAGCACATCTTTAACTTCTTGTTACACCGCCTTCTCTGGGGGGTTTCCTTTTGTGCTCTTCTTGTTTCTTTCTTTTTATGGAGAGAGCTTTGTAATAATATCTTAATTTTCTGCCATATACTCAACACCAGGTGAAACAGATATTATCCAAAATTAAGTAGTGCTTGCAAAGGAATTTCTTACAAAATAAGCAGAAGCAGTTTACATTTTGCACTGCTGGCATTGGCACACTTGGCATATTTGACCAGGAGCTTACAGGTTCTCCTAATTGTAAAGAGTGGGCTTTGAACAATGTGGTCTTTGTTTGTTTGTTTGTTTTGGGTTTTTTTTTCCCCATAAAGTTTTTTCCCATAAACAATTTCACGATTTTTAAAAACTGAGATAAACTTGTTTGTGGTTTTTCAGTAAAATAGATGAAACCATTTACAATTAACTTAGGGCACTGTAGAATACACGGTGACAATAAGCTTTCTGTTTTTCTTTCATCAGTCGGTATTAATGTATAAAGCAATGTGATAATCCTGTCATTGAACCATTTTAAAGAGTCAAATAAGTGGATTGTCAAACAGAAAACAATAAAATATACTTGGAACTCCCTCGGGTGAGTGTGCTGTCTCGAGATCACTTGCCACAGTAATCGCCGAGGAAATAGCCAACCCAAGAACAGGATTTCGGGAATAAATCCGTGCATCTAGAATAGAATTTATGCAGGGGGAATCAGAACCACCTGGGAAATAAGACGGTCTCAGAAGCAGCAACCCTTCGGAGCAAGGCGGAGGAGTTTTTTTCTGAGTGGAGCTGAGGTCTGAGATGCTGCCTCCAGCCCATTCCCAAAGGCTCCCAGCAGGACAGGCCGTGAACTGCGGGAACAATTTCAGTCCGTTCCGAGAACGACTCTGGCGATGGCTGCCGTGGTTAAAAGACCACCGCAGCTGGCGGCTGGACCCCTGTAACAATACACAGCTGCTTTAGCTGAATAGCCGGAAAGTAATTTATTCAAAGCGTTCACACTGGGGGAAGAGAGGGGTAAGGGAGGGGAAACCAAAACAAAAGGAACAAGCCAGCTTTAAATAAATTCCGCTTCGAAGTAGAAGGCAAACAGAGGCATTGCTGATTCAGCCAGTGGCCGTACTTTGAATACGTTTGTATGGGTAGTTAAATCTCTATGCTTTGACCTCTGAACAGA
This sequence comes from Prinia subflava, assembly GCF_021018805.1. Classification (NCBI taxonomy): domain Eukaryota; kingdom Metazoa; phylum Chordata; class Aves; order Passeriformes; family Cisticolidae; genus Prinia; species Prinia subflava. The sequence continues at coordinate 2,379,906 of NC_086262.1, read as the reverse complement.
GAAAGCGAGTCGGTAATCTCTGCTTTCCAGGCTTTGCGCTGGGAAATCTTCGAATCCTTCTACAGATCGACCGCCTGGTGCCGCTGCTGACCGCGGAAGCTCCGCGCAGCTCCCGGTTCCACCGCCCCCGCGATTCGGGCGGGCAGGGCTGCAGCATCTCGGGCTGCTCCGTTCGGGAGTCGGCAGGCTGTATCAGCAGCTCCATCCAGCTTACAGGAGAGGAGGTTGGGTCACGGGAAGGGAATGAAGCTGAGGAAGAGCGAGGAACCGCTCCCGGGGCGAGCGGTGGCTCTGATTCTTGTACTCTGCGTCTCGGGGATGAGAGCAGAAACCGCTCGGTACTCTGTGCCCGAAGAGGCGGAGAGAGGATCTTTTGTGGCCAATATCGCTAAGGATTTGGGGCTAACTGGAGAGGAATTATTGGCTCGTCAGGCTCGACTCGTTCCTGAAGGAGAAAAGCAGTATTTAGAGCTGAACCAGCACACCGGGGATTTGGTGGTGAGAGAGCAGATGGACCGGGAAGAGCTGTGTGGACAGAGCGAGCCCTGCTTGGTGCGTTTTGAGGTGCTGCTGGAGAGCCCACTGCAGTCCTTCCGAGCTGAGGTAAGGCTCACCGACATAAATGATAATTCTCCTGTATTCTTAAATAAAGAGATAATTTTAAAGATCCCGGAATCTGCAGTGCCGGGGACTCGGTTTTTGTTGGAAAGTGCTCACGATCCAGACGTGGGGAACAACAGTCTTCAGCATTATAGTATCAGCTCGAATGAATATTTCCATGTGAACACCCAGCGGCGAAATGACGGTGGGAGGTACGCCGAGCTGGTGCTGGATCGAGCCCTGGACCGGGAGCAGCAGGCAGAAGTGGCTTTCAGCATCACAGCTGTGGATGGTGGGAGTCCACCGCGGTCTGGCACTGCTTCAATCCGCGTGGTAGTTCTGGATATAAACGACAACATCCCGCAATTTACCCAGACTCTGTATAAAGTCTCTGTAATGGAAAATAGCCCCCAGGATACCTTAGTGGTAATAGTGTCTGCTAGCGATTTGGACGCAGGAACGAATGGGGAAATAGTGTATTCCATATTTCAAAATTCAGAGGAAAATCTCCAAACGTTTACAATAAACCCAGAGACAGGCCAGATTCGACTCAAAAAACCTTTAGATTATGAAGAAAAAAAGACCTATGAGATAGACGTCCAAGCCACAGATGGAGGGGGCCTGTCCACGCATTGCAAGGTGGAGGTGCAGGTGAAGGACGTGAACGATAATGCCCCCGAGGTGGTCATCACCTCGCTCACCAGCACCCTCTCCGAAGCCGCCCCACCAAACACCGTAGTGGCCCTCTTCAACGTGCGGGACCGGGACTCGGGGGACAACGGCAGGACGACCTGCGAGCTGAGCGGAGAGCAGCCCTTCAGGATCACGCTGCTGGCAGCCGACGCGTACGCGCTGGTGACATCAGAGACACTGGACCGGGAGCAGGTGGAGGAATACAACGTGACGGTGCGAGCTCGCGACGAGGGATCCCCCGCCCTCTCGGCATGGAAGACTCTGTTCGTGCGGCTCTTGGATGTGAACGACAACGCACCCACCTTCACCCAGGCCGTTTACACCATGGTGATGAGCGAAAACGAGCCCGCGGGGAGGAGCCTGGGCCGCCTTAGTGCCACCGACCCTGACGCGGGAGAAAACGCCCGCGTGAGATACGCGCTAGTGCCACCACCCACAGGCACCCTCGTAGCGGCATCATTCGTGTCAGTGGACGCTGAGAGTGGAACCGTCCGTAGTTTGCGGCCACTAGACTACGAGAAGGTCTCTGCCTTTGAGGTGACAGTGCGCGCAGCCGACGGCGGCTCCCCGCCGCTCAGCGCCCACGCCGTGCTGCGCGTGGTCGTGCAGGACGAGAATGACAACGCGCCCGTGCTGCTGCACCCACCCCCTGATGGCAGCACAGCCGGAGAGCTGGTGCCGCGCTGGGCGGAGGCCGGCTACCTGGTGGCCAAGGTGGTGGCGGTGGACGCGGACGCGGGGCAGAATGCGTGGCTGTCGTACGAGCTGGCCAAGGCGACGGAGCCGGGGCTGTTCCGCGTGGGGCTGCACAGCGGCGAGGTGCGCACGGCGCGGGCCGTGACAGAGAGGGACGCGGCCCGGCAGAGGCTCATCGTGCTGGTGCGGGACCGCGGGCAGCCGTCGCGCTCTGCCACTGCCAACCTCGCCGTGGCACTGGTGGACAACTTCTCCGATGCTTTCCACCAGCTTGGCCAAGATCCTGCCAGTGGACAACAGCCGCAGGTGGCAGAGGAGGAATTGCTCACCACTTACCTCATCGCCTCCCTGTGCTGCGTCTCTTCCCTTTTTCTCTTATCCATCCTCGTCTTGATGGCGAGAACGCTCTGCAAATGTCGCGTCCGGGCAGAACTTCCCCCTCCCTCTCCCAGCTGTTACACGGACGGAGATTTAGCCAGCGATGTCATGGGCGTGGGCAGCACTGGCACTCTGTCGCCGGCTTACCGCTACGAAATGTGTCTGACCGGCGGCTCGGGGAGGAGCTTATTCCAGTTCCTGAGGCCCACCCTGCCCAGCCCTCACAGCAATGCTGAGGTGGGGCTGGACAAGGACGAGGAGCAGCTACGAGGACAGAACTCAGAGCCTGCCTGCGACAGGGAAGCCCACGCGGCGAGCACAGCCACTCCTCCCTTTTCGCCGCAAGACTGGCCATCAGGCGTGTGTGTCCATGCCTGAGCCCTACTGTGATCCACCTCTTTTCACCGTCCTCAGTCTGAGATTCCCCTGTAGTTGTAGCGCCATTCCCGGCTGTGATATACGTACTGTCCCTGCATAGGCTCCAGGCCGGTTTCTCCTGTCGGAGAAGACGGCTCAGTCCCTCCAAATTCAGCCGCTGCCTCACACTGCCCTGCAAAATGCGTTGTGCCGCTCTTCGATGCGTTCCCCGTAGTGCGCGGACTCGCTTAAGCTAGCCAAGAGTACAGCAGATCGCGAGCTCCGGCCAGCGAGGGCGGAGGACGGACGCGAAGCAGCTGCCGACGATGATCCGGCGCCAGGAATCCCCCGAGGCTACAGCCTATCCTCCCTACCACTTCTTTCCTTAGCAGAATGAGCGCTTGGGTCTCCGGGCCGGGGCGAGCGGCAGCGCGGGCTGCGGGCGGCGGGCGCAGTCCCAGCGCGCACCGCTGGGTGGTGCCCTCGGCCAAGGCGGCGCCGAGCGGCTGCGGCAGCGGAGGCGGCCGAGCCCGGAGCAGCCCAGAGAAGCTGAGATTAGAGCAGCGCAGAGCAGCTGAGATTAGACCAGAGAGCAGCCGGGTCCGACCGAGCGCAGCCCAGAGCAGAGCAGAGCAGCCGGTCGGAGCCGGAACGAGCTTAGATCAGCCGAGCTCGGCCGGGCGGAGTTGGCAGCGGCTGCGGCTGCGAGTGCTGCCCTGTGTCACCCGCTGCCGGGACACCCCGGCTGCTTTAGGCACCGTCGGAGGAATTACTGACACCGAACGAAGGCGCCCGCCCCCCACTCGGCCTCTTTTCGCGTAGAATCGCCCGGGACAGCCGCCACACCGACACCGACACCGGCCGCCGCCGCCGCCGCCGCGCCATGACGATCGCAAGGCAAGTGCTCTGTGTCTGTGCTTTGCTGTCGCTGCCGCACGCTCGCGCCGAGCCCATCCGCTACTCCGTGGCCGAGGAGGCGGAGAGCGGCTCCCTGGTAGGCAAGCTGGCGGAGGACGCGGGGCTGACGCCGGCGCAGCTCTCGGCTCGCCGCGCCCGCCTGGTGTGGGAGGACGGGCGGCAGCATTTTCGCTTAGAGCGCGCCTCCGGACGCCTCGTCGTGGCGGCCAGGCTGGACCGGGAGGAGCTGTGCGCCCAGGCCGCCCCCTGCATGCTCCCCTTCGAGCTGCTGCTCTCCAACCCCCTGCAGTTCTTTCGAGTCGAGGTAGCTCTGGAGGATATTAATGACCATTCGCCAGTTTTCCGAGATGATCGAGTCAGTTTTAGAATCCCAGAAACGAGCGACCCGGGTTCTCGTTTCCCCCTGGAGGTGGCTCGGGACCTCGATATTGGCAGTAACAACATCCAGGCGTACAGCATCTTTCCTGAGAATGAGTACTTTAGTGTCTCCTATGGAAGTCGGAGTGAACATGACACATATCTTGAACTGGTCTTGGAAAAGGCGCTAGACAGAGAGGAGCAGGCAGAGATGAGTTTCAGTGTTATTGCTGAAGATGGGGGCTCTCCTCCAAGGAGTGGCACCACCCAAGTGAAAATTGTCATTCTGGATGCAAATGACAATGCTCCCATATTCACAGAGGCAGTGTACATTGGAAAGGTTTTGGAAAACATGCCAGAAGGTTCTGTGGTTCTGACTGTACTGGCAACTGATCCAGATGCAGGAGTTAATGGGAACATTTCCTATCAGCTCAGCCAAGCAGGGGGACAGAGTGACTCAGCATTTGTGATTGATCCCAGAACTGGTGAAATTAAACTCACAAAACCTCTGGACTTCGAGGAAGCACAGACTCATGAGCTCAGTGTGAGGGCCACAGATGGAGGAGGCCTTTCAGCAATCTGCAAAGTGTTGGTGGAGGTGGTGGATGTGAATGACAATGCCCCAGAGCTGGTGGTCAGTTCCTTCAGCAGTCCCCTCCCCGAGAACACAGCGCCGGGCACAGTGGTGGCCCTGTTTTCCGTCAGGGACCGGGATTCTGGTGCCAACGGCAAGATCTCCTGTGCCCTGGAGGATCAGCTCTTCTTCTCCCTGCGGCCGGCCTATAAGAATTACTATGAGCTGGTGACAGTGAGCGCGCTGGACCGCGAGGAGACGGCTCAGCACGTGCTGAGGGTCACAGCAGCAGATGCGGGCTCGCCTGCTCTCACAAGCACGCACACCTTCAGCGTGGACATCTCGGATGTCAACGACAACGCGCCCGTCTTCAACCAGACCTCGTACACCATGTATGTGCGTGAGAACAATGTCCCCACAGCGTTTGTGGGAGCCATCAGCGCCGCCGATGCGGACGAGGGGCTCAATGCCAAGGTGACCTATTCCCTGGCGCCAGCGCAAGCGGCAGAGCGGCCCTGGTGCTCCTGCATCTCGGTGGACTCGGAGAAGGGACACGTGTTTGTGCTGCGGCCCCTGGACTACGAGCGCTTGAGGCAGGCCGAGGTGACGGTCAGTGCCTCTGACGCGGGCTCTCCTCCCCTCAGAGCCAACGTCACCGTCCGCCTGCTGGTGCTGGACCAGAATGACAATGCGCCGCTCGTGCTGTACCCAGGCCAGGACGGCAGCCCGGCGCCCGCCGAGCTGGTGCCCGTGTCGGCCGAGGCGGGCTACCTCATCACCAAAGTGGTGGCCGTCGATGCCGACTCGGGACAGAACTCGTGGCTCTCCTACCACCTGCTGAGAGCCACCGAGCCTGGGCTCTTCAGCGTGGCTGTGCAAAGCGGGGAGGTGCGTCTCAGGAGGCCCGTGACAGACAGAGACAGCGTGAAGCAGAAGCTCGTTGTCCTGGTCAGAGACAACGGCCAGCCCCCGCTCTCAGCCACCGCAGCTCTCAGCGCCCTCCTGCTCAAGGACTTCTCTGACGTGCACCTCCCGCACAGCAGCGCCGCCACAGAGGATCAGGACGGCTCCCTCACCACCTATTTAATCATTTCCTTGGTCTTTGTCTCGCTCCTCTTCCTCGTCTCCACCGCACTCTTTGTGGCTCGCAAGGTGTGCAAGAGAAAGGAGCTGGAGGCTGGCCCTGTGCTTTATGGTGCCGACAACTTGCAGAGCGGCCTGGCCGATGCAGCCGCTGCAGGGAGCCTGCCCCGCGCCTATTGCTACGAGATCAGCCTCACCACGGGCTCGGGCAACAGCGAGTTCAGATTCCTCAAGCCCATCGTCCCCAGCCTGCCCCCACAGCACTGTGCCACGGGCCAGGGCCCTGATGAGGAGCAGGATTTCCCCTGTGTCCCTGTCAGCACCGAGGACATGGCCCCAGACAATCGTGGCACTCTCTCTGCAGGACAGTTCAACGCTCTTTCCTTCAACTAGCTGGGGTGTGCACAGACAGATGTGTCAATGTTCATGGTAGAAAGAGATCTCGGCTCTGACATCTCACAATGGTTCTTCCAGGGAAAACCTGTTCTTCCATTTTGGATAACCAATTTCCCTCTCAATTTAAGTCAGAATAAAAGTTTTCAGCTTCTCGAAAGACAGAAAAAAGGGAATAAAAGACGGTCTCTCCCTCCAGCAGTAATACAGTTGGGCTCTGTTATAGTTATTTATGATTTGCTTTAAGAAGAGGAATAGTGCTCCAGCTATGCTCCTTGTCGGAGTCCAGGACATCCCTCTGGCCACCCTGGATGCTTTGGAGTCCCGGCAGGGGGTCTGGGATCTGTACAAGGGCTTGAGCCAGCCTCACACAGAGCCCAGGACGACACTGCTTCTGATCCCTGGCCATGGGAGGGAATGCCCACATTGTATGGAGAATCACAAGCCAGAAGAATTCAAAATAAGTAGTAGTTAGTTTGTCACAGAGTGTAAATGTAGAATCTAGGATTTTTAGTATATGGGCTTGAAGGGGCAAGATGGAGGAATTGGGGAGTTGTCCTGTTCTCCTTGTTCTTGTTCTTTTCCCCCGTTTTCTGCTGAGTTATATCACAAGGATTGGTTTAGAGTAGAAATGACGTTAGCATAGGTAGTACGTATTGGTAAGGTTTTGTAAATAAAAATTCATTGTGGACGGTGGATGGACCAGAGAAATGGTACAAAGGGTCCAGGACCCTCTGATCTGCCCCAGTCCTGCCGCATGTCCTGATCTGCTGGGGATGCCCTGCAGAGCTGAGAAAGAACTGAGAGACAAAGAAAGAATAAACAACCTTGGAAACACGGACTGGCTTGTCTTCTCTGGCTCTGATGTGGGACATTTTGGGCAAGAAATCTCAAAATCCTTATTACCTCAGGGAACAGCAACCCCGAGGAGAATCTCAGGGTACAGCAACCCTGAGACCTCCTGTCTCTCTTGCTGTCACACCTGACCACGAACCACTTATTATTTGCTATAACACAGTGGCACATTTGAGTAGAAAAATCTCACACTTGATGAAATTTCTGAAACCCCTTTTCCCAGATCAGAAAACTAAGCTAGTTCTGAATACTGTGTCACTCTCTTCTGTTAGCATAGGGTTCTTCTTTCTGGGGTTTTGGAGGTCTCTGTCTGGGATATGTGAGCTCTGTGGGTTACAATTTCTCCTCAGTATGTCAATCTGTATGGCCACTGTGCATCTGCAGATGCTTCACTACAGCTGCACAGTGAAAGAGGGAGTTGATCCCATCCAGCCATTGCTATGCTGGCAATTCCAGCTCTGCAGGGTAAAAGGCCATTTTGATCCTATGAAGTCAGGAGTGTCATCTTCTTCACGGCAGAGGGGAGCTGAATAAAGCACAACAAAATGTTTTGGCCTATGTGTGCCTTTAGTGTTCTGTCCCAGTCTGATTCTCTTGTAAATAAAGCAGCAGCAAATGAGTTAGGGTAGGCTATAAATGTAGAGAGTCATGAAAACTTATTCCTTGTCTTTGTGTGCATGAAAAGGCCACATGTCCATCCAAGAGAATTTGTCGAAGTTCGAATCAAGAGGAAGTAGAAGACAGGACTTTGAGTTTTGTTTCCTGATTCTTGTTTCTGAATTCAGTGGCTTCTTGAGGGGACTAGAAAGCTGTCCCTATAGGATTATCTTCATTTGTGAAAGAGCTTTTGCATTTCTGTCTTTGCCCTTTCCCCTTCTATCCTCTGAACTATATTGAGCATTATTTTGCCTGTTCCTCTACAGAAGGACTGCCAGCCAAACTATAATATCTGTTTGTTTGAATGATCTGTGTGATGCATGGAATATTAAGAAAGACTCCCTCACGCTGTATTGTGCTGAAGATATACAGTGTAACATTGTGAACTGGTATCCCTCGGACTTTGAAAACATGAAAAAATGTGTAGAATTTAAATAAAGAGAACATTCTAACTCCTATTGTGGAGACAGAATTCTTTGTGGAGACGTTCTTTCCTGGAAAACTCCCTCAAGTCTTTTCAAAATTCTGCCAGTCTTTTTCTCACTATGTCTCTTGAGAGAGGCAATGTAAGGTGGGAGCACTTGCTGAGTGTGGAGATGCAGGCGGTAGAGTGCACTTCGGCCTGCCTGTGCTGTCACCATCTCACTATCGCTGCTCGGTTTGTCCTGCTGAGGGATGAGGTCCTCTGGACTGAGCTTCGGCTTCAGGCTGCCCTGGGAATGGCCGCGTTCCGTTCCTGCCCGCGGCTGTCCGGAAAGCTTTGGAATCGCGGGCCGGGGCGAGCGGCAGCGCGGGCTGCGGGCGGCGGCGGGCGCAGTCCCAGCGCGCACCGCTGGGTGGTGCCCTCGGCCAAGGCGGCGCCGAGCGGCTGCGGCAGCGGAGGCGGCCGAGCCCGGAGCAGCCCAGAGCAGCTGAGATTAGAGCAGCGCAGAGCAGGCGGGTTTGACCGGGAACAGCCCAGCGCAGCATAGCTCAGCGAAACAGCCCAGCGCAGAGTAGCTCAGCAGGGCGGGGGTGACAGCGGCAGCGGCGGCGAGCGCTGCCCTCTGTCACTCGCTGCCGGGACACCCCGGCTGCCTGACGAGCCGCCGGAGGAATTACTGACACCGACCGAAGGCGCCCGCCCCGCACTCGGCCGCTTTCCGCGGGGAATCGCCCGGGACAGCCGCCACACCGACACCGACACCGGCCGCCGCCGCCGCCGCGCCATGGCGATCGCAAGGCAAGTGCTCTGTGTCTGTGCTTTGCTGTCGCTGCCGCACGCTCGCGCCGAGCCCATCCGCTACTCCGTGGCCGAGGAGGCGGAGAGCGGCTCCCTGGTAGGCAAGCTGGCGGAGGACGCGGGGCTGACGCCGGCGCAGCTCTCGGCTCGCCGCGCCCGCCTGGTGTGGGAGGACGGGCGGCAGCATTTTCGCTTAGAGCGCGCCTCCGGCCGCCTCGTCGTGGCGGCCAGGCTGGACCGGGAGGAGCTGTGCGCCCAGGCCGCCACCTGCATGCTCCCCTTCGAGCTGCTGCTCTCCAGCCCCCTGCAGTTCTTTCGGGTCGAGGTATCCCTGGAGGACATCAATGACCACTCACCCGTTTTTCCCGAGGAACGAGTCATTTTTAAGATTCCAGAAACGACCGACCCGGGGTCTCGTTTCCCCCTGGAGGTGGCTCAAGACCTCGATATTGGCAGCAATACAGTCCAGGCGTACAGCATCTCTCCCGAGAACGAGTACTTTAGTATCTCCTATGGGAGTCACAGTGAGAATGACAGAAGTGTGGAATTGATCTTGGAAAAGCCACTAGACAGAGAGGACCAGGCAGAGCTGAGTTTCAGTGTCATTGCTGTGGACGGTGGCTCTCCACCCAGAAGTGGGACCACCCAGACCCACATTATTGTTCTAGATGTAAATGACAATGCTCCTGCCTTCACACAGAAAATCTATGTTGGGAAGGTTTTGGAAAACTCACCAGAGGGTTCTGCAGTTGTAAGTGTGCTTGCAGCTGATCAGGATATAGGAGTTAATGGAGACATCACCTATGAGTTCAGCCAAGCAGTCAGTCAGACTGACAACCCGTTCACAATTGACTCTAAGAGTGGTGAAATTAGGCTCACAAAACCTCTGGACTTTGAGGCAGCACAGACTCATGAGCTCAGTGTGAGGGCCAGAGATGGGGGAGGCCTCTCAGCAATCTGCAAAGTGTTGGTGGAGGTGGTGGATGTGAATGACAATGCCCCAGAGCTGGTGGTCAGTTCCTTCAGCAGTCCCCTCCCCGAGAACACAGCGCCGGGCACAGTGGTGGCCCTGTTTTCCGTCAGGGACCGGGATTCTGGTGCCAACGGCAAGATCTCCTGTGCCCTGGAGGATCAGCTCTTCTTCTCCCTGCGGCCGGCCTATAAGAATTACTATGAGCTGGTGACAGTGAGCGCGCTGGACCGCGAGGAGACGGCTCAGCACGTGCTGAGGGTCACAGCAGCAGATGCGGGCTCGCCTGCTCTCACAAGCACGCACACCTTCAGCGTGGACATCTCGGATGTCAACGACAACGCCCCCGTCTTCAACCAGACCTCGTACACCATGTATGTGCGTGAGAACAATGTCCCCACAGCGTTTGTGGGAGCCGTCAGCGCCGCCGATGCGGACGAGGGGCTCAATGCCAAGGTGACCTATTCCCTGGCGCCAGTGCAAGCGGCAGAGCGGTCCTGGTGCTCCTGCATCTCGGTGGACTCGGAGAAGGGACACGTGTTTGTGCTGCGGCCCCTGGACTACGAGCGCTTGAGGCAGGCCGAGGTGACGGTCAGTGCCTCTGACGCGGGCTCTCCTCCTCTCAGAGCCAACGTCACCGTCCGCCTGCTGGTGCTGGACCAGAATGACAATGCGCCGCTCGTGCTGTACCCAGGCCAGGACGGCAGCCCGGCGCCCGCCGAGCTGGTGCCCGTGTCGGCCGAGGCGGGCTACCTCATCACCAAAGTGGTGGCCGTCGATGCCGACTCGGGACAGAACTCGTGGCTCTCCTACCACCTGCTGAGGGCCACCGAGCCCGGGCTCTTCAGCGTGGCTGTGCAAAGCGGGGAGGTGCGTCTCAGGAGGCCCGTGACAGACAGAGACAGCGTGAAGCAGAAGCTCGTTGTCCTGGTCAGAGACAACGGCCAGCCCCCGCTCTCAGCCACCGCAGCTCTCAGCGCCCTCCTGCTCAAGGACTTCTCTGACGTGCACCTCCCGCACAGCAGCGCCGCCACAGAGGATCAGGACGGCTCCCTCACCACCTATTTAATCATTTCCTTGGTCTTTGTCTCGCTGCTCTTCCTCGTCTCCACCGCACTCTTTGTGGCTCGCAAGGTGTGCAAGAGAAAGGAGCTGGAGGCTGGCCCTGTGCTTTATGGTGCCGACAACTTGCAGAGCGGCCTGGCCGATGCAGCCGCTGCAGGGAGCCTGCCCCGCGCCTATTGCTACGAGATCAGCCTCACCACGGGCTCGGGCAACAGCGAGTTCAGATTCCTCAAGCCCATCGTCCCCAGCCTGCCCCCACAGCACTGTGCCACGGGCCAGGGCCCTGATGAGGAGCAGGATTTCCCCTGTGTCCCTGTCAGCACCGAGGACATGGCCCCAGACAATCGTGGCACTCTCTCTGCAGGACAGTTCAACGCTCTTTCTTTCAACTAGCTGGGGTGTGCACAAAGAGAGCCTTCAGAGCTCATGGTAGTTAGGGATCCAGCCTTCACCATGAAGCAATTGTTCCTCCAGGGTAAACCTGTATTTCCTATTGGCATATCCAGGTTTCTGCAAATTTAAAGTTGTCATAAATGTTCTCAGCTTCTCCAAAAACAGAAAGAGGGAAATTAATGAAAGTCAGGGTCTCATCATAGCAGTAATACACTTCCGCTCTGTAATGGTCATTTCTGATCTGGTTTAAGATGAGGATTGCCCTCCAGCTATGCTCTCTTGCTGTCACACCAGACCATGAGCCTCAATAATTGCTATGACACAATGGCACAATTAAGCAAACAATTCTCACACTTGCTGAAATGGCTCAAAGCCCCTACTCCAGCTCAGAAAAGCAAGCTAGTTCAGAATACTGTCATGATGTTCTTTTAGTATAAGGTTTTTCATTCTGCGGTTTTGTAAGTCTCTGTCTGGAATGGTTAAGCTCTGTATGCTACACCTTGTTCTCTATGTCTGTGTGTATGGCCATTGTGCATCTGCAGATGCTTCACTACTGCTGCACAGTGAAACAGGGAGTTGATCCCACCCAGCCATTGCTGGCAATTCCAGCACTGCAGGTTAAAAGGCTATTTTGACACTATGAGTACAAGGATGTCATCTTCTGTAAGCCAGAGAGGAGCAGGAAAATGTGCAACAAAATCTTCCTTTGGCCTATGTGTGTGTTTGGTTTTCTGGTCACTTCCAGTGCTCACGGAAATACATCACCAGAAGATGTGTTAGGGTAGGCTATAAATATAAAGAGTCATAAAAACTGATTATCTTTGTGTGCATGAAAAGGACACATGTCCATCCAAGAAAATTTGTTGAAGTTTGAATCAAAAAAAATGTGAAGAAAGGACCTTGAGTTTTGTTTCCTCATTCTTGTTTATGAATTCAGTGGCTTCTTGGTGGGACTGGAAAGTGGTCCATAAAGGATTTTCTCCATTTGTGTTAGAGCATTTGCCATCCCATTTTTGTCCTTTCTCCTTCTACCTTTTGAACTATACAGAGAATTCTTTTCCCTGCTCCTCTAGAGAAGACAGCCACCCCATCTATAACAACTGATTGTTTGAATGATCTGTGTGATGCATGGCATTTTCAGAAAGAATCCCTGACCCTGTATTGTGCTGGACTTAAACAGTTTAACATTGTAAACTGCTATAACCATGAGTGTAAGAATTGAAACAATATGTAGAACTGAAATAAAGAGAAGAGCCAAACTCATTTTGAAAAGACAGAAATCTTTGTAGAGATGTTCTTTCTGGGAAAGCCTTGTGAAGAATTTTTAAAATTCTGTGAGTTTTTTTCTTGCTATGTCCCTTGACAGAAGCTATATCGGGTAGGTACAGTTCCTGAGTTTGTAGATGGAGCAGGGACACTGTATATTGGCATGCCGGTGCTTCTTTCATCGTCCAATCCTTGTGCGGTTTGTCCAACCAGGAAATGCGGCTTAGATCTTCTAGGTTGAGTCTACGTTTGAGGCTGCCCTGGGAAATTTCGCCTTCCGTTCCTGCCCGCGGCTGTCCGGAAAGCTTTGGAATCGCGGGCCGGGGCGAGCGGCAGCGCGGGCTGCGGGCGGCGGCGGGCGCAGTCCCAGCGCGCACCGCTGGGTGGTGCCCTCGGCCAAGGCGGCGCCGAGCGGCTGCGGCAGCGGAGGCGGCCGAGCCCGGAGCAGCCCAGCGCAGCTGAGATTAGAGCAGCCCAGAGCAGCTGAGATTAGAGCAGACCAGAGCAGCCGGGTTAGACCGAGCGCAGCCCAGAGGAGAGCAGAGCAGCCGGTCGCAACCCGAACCAGCTTAGACCAGCCCGGCTCGGCTGGGCGCAGGTGGCAGCGGCAGCGGCTGCGAGCGCTGGCCTATGTCACCCGCTGCCGGGACACCCCAGCTCCTTTAGGCACCGCCGGAGGAATTACCCACAGCGACCGAAGGCGCCCGCCCCGCACTCGGCCGCTTTCCGCGGGGAATCGCCCGGGACAGCCGCCACACCGACACCGACACCGGCCGCCGCCGCCGCCGCCGCCGCGCCATGGCGATCGCAAGGCAAGTGCTCTGTGTCTGTGCTTTGCTGTCGCTGCCGCACGCTCGCGCCGAGCCCATCCGCTACTCCGTGGCCGAGGAGGCGGAGAGCGGCTCCCTGGTAGGCAAGCTGGCGGAGGACGCGGGGCTGACGCCGGCGCAGCTCTCGGCTCGCCGCGCCCGCCTGGTGTGGGAGGACGGGCGGCAGCATTTTCGCTTAGAGCGCGCCTCCGGCCGCCTCGTCGTGGCGGCCAGGCTGGACCGGGAGGAGCTGTGCGCCCAGGCCGCCCCCTGCATGCTCCCCTTCGAGCTGCTGCTCTCCAACCCCCTGCAGTTCTTTCGGGTCGAGGTGGCTCTGGAGGACATCAATGACCACTCACCCGTGTTCCCCAAGGAACGAGTAAGTTTTAAGATTTTAGAAACGAGCGACCCGGGCTCTCGTTTCCCTCTGGAGGGCGCTCGGGACCCCGATATTGGCAGCAACACAGTCCAGGTGTACAGCATCTCTCCCAAGAACGAGTACTTTAGTGTGTGCTATGGAAGTCACAGTGAGAATTACAGAAGTGTGGAACTGACCTTGGAAAAGCCACTAGACAGAGAGGAGCAGGCAGAGCTGAGTTTCAGTGTCATTGCTGTGGACGGTGGCTCTCCACCCAGAAGTGGGACCACCCAGGTCCACATTATTGTTCTAGATGTAAATGACAATGCTCCTGCCTTCACACAGAAAATTTATGTTGGGAAGGTTTTGGAAAACTCACCAGAGGGTTCTGTAGTTGTAAGTGTGGTTGCAGCTGATGAGGATATAGGAGTTAATGGAGACATCACCTATGAGTTCAGCCAAGCTGTCAGTCAGACTGAACACTTGTTCACAATTGACTCTAAGAGTGGTGAAATTAAACTCACAAAACCTCTGGACTTTGAGGCAGCACAGACTCATGAGCTCAATGTGAAGGCCACAGATGGAGGGGGACTCTCAGCAATCTGCAAAGTGTTGGTGGAGGTGGTGGATGTGAATGACAATGCCCCAGAGCTGGTGGTCAGTTCCTTCAGCAGTCCCCTGCCCGAGAACACAGCGCCGGGCACAGTGGTGGCCCTGTTTTCCGTCAGGGACCGGGATTCTGGTGCCAACGGCAAGATCTCCTGTGCCCTGGAGGATCAGCTCTTCTTCTCCCTGCGGCCGGCCTATAAGAATTACTATGAGCTGGTGACAGTGAGCGCGCTGGACCGCGAGGAGACGGCTCAGCACGTGCTGAGGGTCACAGCAGCAGATGCGGGCTCGCCTGCTCTCACAAGCACGCACACCTTCAGCGTGGACATCTCGGATGTCAACGACAACGCGCCCGTCTTCAACCAGACCTCGTACACCATGTATGTGCGTGAGAACAATGTCCCCACAGCGTTTGTGGGAGCCGTCAGCGCCGCCGATGCGGACGAGGGGCTCAATGCCAAGGTGACCTATTCCCTGGCGCCAGCGCAAGCGGCAGAGCGGCCCTGGTGCTCCTGCATCTCGGTGGACTCGGAGAAGGGACACGTGTTTGTGCTGCGGCCCCTGGACTACGAGCGCTTGAGGCAGGCCGAGGTGACGGTCAGTGCCTCTGACGCGGGCTCTCCTCCCCTCAGAGCCAACGTCACCGTCCGCCTGCTGGTGCTGGACCAGAATGACAATGCGCCGCTCGTGCTGTACCCAGGCCAGGACGGCAGCCCGGCGCCCGCCGAGCTGGTGCCCGTGTCGGCCGAGGCGGGCTACCTCATCACCAAAGTGGTGGCCGTCGATGCCGACTCGGGACAGAACTCGTGGCTCTCCTACCACCTGCTGAGGGCCACCGAGCCCGGGCTCTTCAGCGTGGCTGTGCAAAGCGGGGAGGTGCGTCTCAGGAGGCCCGTGACAGACAGAGACAGCGTGAAGCAGAAGCTCGTTGTCCTGGTCAGAGACAACGGCCAGCCCCCGCTCTCAGCCACCGCAGCTCTCAGCGCCCTCCTGCTCAAGGACTTCTCAGACGTGCGCCTCCCGCACAGCAGCGCCGCCACAGAGGATCAGGACGGCTCCCTCACCACCTATTTAATCATTTCCTTGGTCTTTGTCTCGCTCCTCTTCCTCGTCTCCATCGCACTCTTTGTGGCTCGCAAGGTGTGCAAGAGAAAGGAGCTGGAGGCTGGCCCTGTGCTTTATGGTGCCGACAACTTGCAGAGCGGCCTGGCCGATGCAGCCGCTGCAGGGAGCCTGCCCCGCGCCTATTGCTACGAGATCAGCCTCACCACGGGCTCGGGCAACAGCGAGTTCAGATTCCTCAAGCCCATCGTCCCCAGCCTGCCCCCACAGCACTGTGCCACGGGCCAGGGCCCTGATGAGGAGCAGGATTTCCCCTGTGTCCCTGTCAGCACGGAGGACATGGCCCCAGACAATCGTGGCACTCTCTCTGCAGGACAGTTCAATGCTCTTTCCTTCAACTAGCTGGGGTGTGCACAGGCAGATCCTTCATGGCTCATGGTAGAAAGGGATCTGGACTTTGACCACTGACAATGATTCCTCCAGAGAAAACCTGTTTTTCCAATTTGGATAACAAATTTCTATCACAATCTTAGTCAGAATGAAAGTTTTCAGCTTCTAGAAAGACAAAAAGAAGGAAACAAAAAGCAATCAGCCTCTCAATCCAGCAGGAATACAGTTGAGCTCAGTTATTGTTATTTTTGATTGGCTTCAAGAAGAGGAATAGTGCTCCAGCTTTGCTCCTTGTCAGAGTCCAGGACATCCCTGTGGTTGCCCTGGAGGCTTTGGAGACCTGACAGGGGATCTGGGATCTGTACAAGGAGGTCAGCCAGCCTCCCATAGAGCCCAGGAGGACACTGCTTCTGATCCCTGTCCATGGGAGTCAATGCCCACACTGTATGAAGAATCACAAGCCAAAAAAATTCAAAATAAGTAGTAACTAGTTTATCACAGAGCATAAATGTCGAATTTAGGATTTTTAGTATGTGGGCTTGAAGAGGCAACATGGAGGAATTGGGGAGTGACCCCTGTGCTCCTTGATCTTGTTCTTTTCCCCCATTTTCTACTGAGTTGTATCACAAGAATTGGTTTAGAGTAGAAATGACATGTTAGCATAGGTAGTAAGTATTGGTAAGGTTTTGTAAATAAAAAGTTCATTGTGGATGGTGGTTGGACCAGGGAAATTGTACACAGGGTCCGGGACCCTCTGATCCACTCCAGTTGGCCACGTGTCCTGCTCTGCTGGGAACGCCCTGCAGAGCTGAGAAAGAACTGAGAGATAATGAAAGAATAAACAACTTTGGAAACACGGACTGGCAGACTCTGATTGTCTTCTCTGACCCTTGTGTGGAACCTTTCCAGCAAGAAATTCTCAAAAACATGATTACCTCAGGGAACAGCAACCCCGAGGAGAATCTCAGGGAACAGCAACCCTGAGATCTCCTGTCTCTCTTGCTGTCACACCTGGCCATGAACTGCTTTTTATTTGCTTTAACACAGTGGCACAATTGACTAGAAAAACTCACACTTGATGAAAGTGCTCAAAGCCCTTTTTACAGCTCAGAAAACTAAGCTAGTTCTGAATACTGTGTCACTCTGTTTTGTTGGCATAGGGTTCTTCTTTCTGGGGTTTTGGATGTCTCTGTCTGGGATGTGTGGGCTCTGTGGGTTACAATTTCTCCTCAGTCTGTCTGTCTGTATGGCCATTGTGCATCTGCATCTGCTTCACTACTGCTGCACAGTGAAACAGGGAGTTGATCCCATCCAGCCATTGCAATGCTGGCAATTCCAGCTCTGCAGGGTAAAAGGCTATTGTGACCTTACAAGTACAGGGGTGTTATGTAGTTCAAGGCATAGTGGAGCATGAAAATGCACAACAAAGTCTTCCCTTGGCCTATGTGTGAGTTTTGTTTTCAGGCCCTCTCTGACTGTCATGGAAATAAAGCAGCAGCAGATGTGTTAGGGTAGGCTTTAACTGTAGAGAGTCATGAAAACTTATTCATTCTCTCTGTGCACATGAAGAGGCCACATGTCCATGCAAGAGAACTTTCTGAACTTGGAATCAAAAAGAACATGAAAAGAGGACTTTGAATTTTGTTTATTCATTCTTGTTTCTGAGTTCAGTGGCTTGCTGTTGGGACTAGAAAGATTTCCCTGCAGGATTTTCTGCATATGTGTTAGTGCATGTGCATTGCCATTTCTGCCCTTTCTCCTGCCTTCTGAACTGTACTGAGCACTCTTTTCCCTGCTCCTCTAGAGAAGGACTGCCACCCCATCTATAATACCTGGTTGTTGGAATGATGTCTGTGACGCATGGCATATTGAGAAAGACTCCCTCACGCTGTGTTGTGCTGAAGTTATACAGTTTAACAATGTGATCTTGGATGCCTCTGGGTTTGAAAAAATACATGAAAAACCAAAGTAGGATTCAAATAAAGAGAAGCCTCTAATTCCTTATGTTGAGACGTTTTGTGGAGAATTCTTTGATGAAACGTTCTTACCTGGAGAGCTCCTTCAAGGCTTTTAAAAATTCTGCGACTCCTTTTCTCCCTGTGTCCCTTGTCTGAGGCGCGGTTGAGTAGGTGCAGTCCCTGATTTTGCAGATGCAGCCGGGAGAGTTCTCGTTATGATGCCCGTGCCGTTGCCACTGCGCTGTCGTTGTCCGGGTTTGTCCTGCCGAGCAGTGCGTCTTAGTCGTTCCGAGCTGAGTCTCCGCTTGAGGCATCCCTGGAAATCGCCGCGTTCCGTTCCTGCCCGCGGCTGTCCGGAAAGCTTTGGAATCGCGGGCCGGGGCGAGCGGCAGCGTGGGCTGCGGGCGGCGGCGGGCGCAGTCCCAGCGCGCACCGCTGGGTGGTGCCCTCGGCCAAGGCGGCGCCGAGCGGCTGCGGCAGCGGAGGCGGCCGAGCCCGGAGCAGCGCAGAGCAGCTGAGATTAGAGCAGCGCAGAGCAGCTGAGATTAGACCAGACCAGAGCAGCCGGGTTCGACCGAGCGCAGCCCAGAGCAGAGCAGAGCAGCCGGTCGCAACCCGAACGAGCTTAGATCAGCCCAGCTCAGCCGGGCGGAGGTGGCAGCGGCAGCGGTGGCGAGCGCTGCCCTGTGTCCCCCGCTGCCGGGACACCCCGGCTGCTTTAGGCGCCGCCGCCGGAACTAGCGACAGAGAGGAAAAGCGGTCGCATCGCACTCGGCCGCTTTCCGCGGGGAATCGCCCGAGACAGCCGCGACACCGACACCGGCCGCCGCCGCCGCCGCCGCGCCATGGCGATCGCAAGGCAAGTGCTCTGTGTCTGTGCTTTGCTGTCGCTGCCGCACGCTCGCGCCGAGCCCATCCGCTACTCCGTGGCCGAGGAGGCGGAGAGCGGCTCCCTTGTAGGCAAGCTGGCGGAGGACGCGGGGCTGACGCCGGCGCAGCTCTCGGCTCGTCGCGCCCGCCTGGTGTGGGAGGACGGGCGGCAGCATTTTCGCTTAGAGCGCGCCTCCGGCCGCCTCGTCGTGGCGGCCAGGCTGGACCGGGAGGAGCTGTGCGCCCAGGCCGCCACCTGCATGCTCCCCTTCGAGCTGCTGCTCTCCAACCCCCTGCAGTTCTTTCGGGTCGAGGTGGCTCTGGAGGATATCAATGACCACTCTCCCGTCTTCCCCGAGGAAAAAGTCAGTTTTGACATCCTGGAAACGGCCGACCCGGGCTCTCGTTTCCCCCTGGAGGTGGCTCGCGACCTAGATATTGGTAGCAACAGCATACAGACTTACAGCATTTCTCCCGAAAACGAGTTTTTCCGTGTTTCCTACGGAAGCCGGAGTAATGGTGACAAATATGTTGAACTTGTTTTAGAAAAGGCTCTAGACAGAGAGGAGCAGGCAGAGATGGATTTCAGTGTCATTGCTGAAGATGGAGGCTCTCCTCCCAGAAGTGGGACAATTGAGATCTCTGTTGTCATTCTAGATGTAAATGACAATGCTCCTGTCTTCACACAAGAGGGTTTTATTGGAAAGGTTTTGGAGAACGTGCCAGAAGGTTCTGTGGTTCTGACTGTGCTGGCAACTGATCCAGATGCAGGAGTGAATGGGGACATTTCCTATCAACTCAGCCAAGCAGTGGGACAGAGTGACGCAGCATTTGTGATTGATCCCACAACTGGTGAAATTAAACTCACAAAACCTCTGGACTTCGAGGCAGCACAGACTCATGAGTTCAGTGTGAGGGCCAGAGATGGGGGAGGTCTCTCAGCAATCTGCAAAGTGTTGGTGGAGGTGGTGGATGTGAATGACAATGCCCCAGAGCTGGTGGTCAGTTCCTTCAGCAGTCCCCTCCCCGAGAACACAGCGCCGGGCACAGTGGTGGCCCTGTTTTCCGTCAGGGACCGGGATTCTGGTGCAAACGGCAAGATCTCCTGTGCCCTGGAGGATCAGCTCTTCTTCTCCCTGCGGCCGGCCTATAAGAATTACTATGAGCTGGTGACAGTGAGCGCGCTGGACCGCGAGGAGACGGCTCAGCACGTGCTGAGGGTCACAGCAGCAGATGCGGGCTCGCCTGCTCTCACAAGCACGCACACCTTCAGCGTGGACATCTCGGATGTCAACGACAACGCGCCCGTCTTCAACCAGACCTCGTACACCATGTATGTGCGTGAGAACAATGTCCCCACAGCGTTTGTGGGAGCCGTCAGCGCCGCCGATGCGGACGAGGGGCTCAATGCCAAGGTGACCTATTCCCTGGCGCCAGCGCAAGCGGCAGAGCGGCCCTGGTGCTCCTGCATCTCGGTGGACTCGGAGAAGGGACACGTGTTTGTGCTGCGGCCCCTGGACTACGAGCGCTTGAGGCAGGCCGAGGTGACGGTCAGTGCCTCTGACGCGGGCTCTCCTCCCCTCAGAGCCAACGTCACCGTCCGCCTGCTGGTGCTGGACCAGAATGACAATGCGCCGCTCGTGCTGTACCCAGGCCAGGACGGCAGCCCGGCGCCCGCCGAGCTGGTGCCCGTGTCGGCCGAGGCGGGCTACCTCATCACCAAAGTGGTGGCCGTCGATGCCGACTCGGGACAGAACTCGTGGCTCTCCTACCACCTGCTGAGGGCCACCGAGCCCGGGCTCTTCAGCGTGGCTCTGCAAAGCGGGGAGGTGCGTCTCAGGAGGCCCGTGACAGACAGAGACAGCGTGAAGCAGAAGCTCGTTGTCCTGGTCAGAGACAACGGCCAGCCCCCGCTCTCAGCCACCGCAGCTCTCAGCGCCCTCCTGCTCAAGGACTTCTCAGACGTGCGCCTCCCGCACAGCAGCGCCGCCACAGAGGATCAGGACGGCTCCCTCACCACCTATTTAATCATTTCCTTGGTCTTTGTCTCGCTCCTCTTCCTCGTCTCCATCGCACTCTTTGTGGCTCGCAAGGTGTGCAAGAGAAAGGAGCTGGAGGCTGGCCCTGTGCTTTATGGTGCCGACAACTTGCAGAGCGGCCTGGCCGATGCAGCCGCTGCAGGGAGCCTGCCCCGCGCCTATTGCTACGAGATCAGCCTCACCACGGGCTCGGGCAACAGCGAGTTCAGATTCCTCAAGCCCATCGTCCCCAGCCTGCCCCCACAGCACTGTGCCACGGGCCAGGGCCCTGATGAGGAGCAGGATTTCCCCTGTGTCCCTGTCAGCACGGAGGACATGGCCCCAGACAATCGTGGCACTCTCTCTGCAGGACAGTTCAATGCTCTTTCCTTCAACTAGCTGGGGTGTGCACAGGCAGATCCTTCATGGCTCATGGTAGAAAGGGATCTGGACTTTGACCACTGACAATGATTCCTCCAGAGAAAACCTGTTTTTCCAATTTGGATAACAAATTTCTATCACAATCTTAGTCAGAATGAAAGTTTTCAGCTTCTAGAAAGACAAAAAGAAGGAAACAAAAAGCAATCAGCCTCTCAATCCAGCAGGAATACAGTTGAGCTCAGTTATTGTTATTTTTGATTGGCTTCAAGAAGAGGAATAGTGCTCCAGCTTTGCTCCTTGTCAGAGTCCAGGACATCCCTGTGGTTGCCCTGGAGGCTTTGGAGACCTGACAGGGGATCTGGGATCTGTACAAGGAGGTCAGCCAGCCTCCCATAGAGCCCAGGAGGACACTGCTTCTGATCCCTGTCCATGGGAGTCAATGCCCACACTGTATGAAGAATCACAAGCCAAAAAAATTCAAAATAAGTAGTAACTAGTTTATCACAGAGCATAAATGTCGAATTTAGGATTTTTAGTATGTGGGCTTGAAGAGGCAACATGG
Organism: Prinia subflava; assembly: GCF_021018805.1. Taxonomy (NCBI): domain Eukaryota; kingdom Metazoa; phylum Chordata; class Aves; order Passeriformes; family Cisticolidae; genus Prinia; species Prinia subflava. The sequence continues at coordinate 2,358,412 of NC_086262.1, read as the reverse complement.
AGGAATTGGGGAGTGACCCCTGTGCTCCTTGATCTTGTTCTTTTCCCCCATTTTCTACTGAGTTGTATCACAAGAATTGGTTTAGAGTAGAAATGACATGTTAGCATAGGTAGTAAGTATTGGTAAGGTTTTGTAAATAAAAAGTTCATTGTGGATGGTGGTTGGACCAGGGAAATTGTACACAGGGTCCGGGACCCTCTGATCCACTCCAGTTGGCCACGTGTCCTGCTCTGCTGGGAACGCCCTGCAGAGCTGAGAAAGAACTGAGAGATAATGAAAGAATAAACAACTTTGGAAACACGGACTGGCAGACTCTGATTGTCTTCTCTGACCCTTGTGTGGAACCTTTCCAGCAAGAAATTCTCAAAAACATGATTACCTCAGGGAACAGCAACCCCGAGGAGAATCTCAGGGAACAGCAACCCTGAGACCTCCTGTCTCTCTTGCTGTCACACCTGGCCATGAACTGCTTTTTATTTGCTTTAACACAGTGGCACAATTGACTAGAAAAACTCACACTTGATGAAAGTGCTCAAAGCCCTTTTTACAGCTCAGAAAACTAAGCTAGTTCTGAATACTGTGTCACTCTGTTCTGTTGGCATAGGGTTCTTCTTTCTGGGGTTTTGGATGTCTCTGTCTGGGATGTGTGGGCTCTGTGGGTTACAATTTCTCCTCAGTATGTCAATCTGTATGGCCACTGTGCATCTGCAGATGCTTCACTACTGCTGCACAGTGAAACAGGGAGTTGATCCCATCCAGCCATTGCAATGCTGGCAATTCCAGCTCTGCAGGGTAAAAGGCTATTGTGACCTTACAAGTACAGGGGTGTTATGTAGTTCAAGGCATAGTGGAGCATGAAAATGCACAACAAAGTCTTCCCTTGGCCTATGTGTGAGTTTTGTTTTCAGGCCCTCTCTGACTGTCATGGAAATAAAGCAGCAGCAGATGTGTTAGGGTAGGCTTTAACTGTAGAGAGTCATGAAAACTTATTCATTCTCTCTGTGCACATGAAGAGGCCACATGTCCATGCAAGAGAACTTTCTGAACTTGGAATCAAAAAGAACATGAAAAGAGGACTTTGAATTTTGTTTATTCATTCTTGTTTCTGAGTTCAGTGGCTTGCTGTTGGGACTAGAAAGATTTCCCTGCAGGATTTTCTGCATATGTGTTAGTGCATGTGCATTGCCATTTCTGCCCTTTCTCCTGCCTTCTGAACTGTACTGAGCACTCTTTTCCCTGCTCCTCTAGAGAAGGACTGCCACCCCATCTATAATACCTGGTTGTTGGAATGATGTCTGTGACGCATGGCATATTGAGAAAGACTCCCTCACGCTGTGTTGTGCTGAAGTTATACAGTTTAACAATGTGATCTTGGATGCCTCTGGGTTTGAAAAAATACATGAAAAACCAAAGTAGGATTCAAATAAAGAGAAGCCTCTAATTCCTTATGTTGAGACGTTTTGTGGAGAATTCTTTGATGAAACGTTCTTACCTGGAGAGCTCCTTCAAGGCTTTTAAAAATTCTGCGACTCCTTTTCTCCCTGTGTCCCTTGTCTGAGGCGCGGTTGAGTAGGTGCAGTCCCTGATTTTGCAGATGCAGCCGGGAGAGTTCTCGTTATGATGCCCGTGCCGTTGCCACTGCGCTGTCGTTGTCCGGGTTTGTCCTGCCGAGCAGTGCGGCTTAGTCGTTCCGAGCTGAGTCTCCGCTTGAGGCATCCCTGGAAATCGCCGCGTTCCGTTCCTGCCCGCGGCTGTCCGGAAAGCTTTGGAATCGCGGGCCGGGGCGAGCGGCAGCGTGGGCTGCGGGCGGCGGCGGGCGCAGTCCCAGCGCGCACCGCTGGGTGGTGCCCTCGGCCAAGGCGGCGCCGAGCGGCTGCGGCAGCGGAGGCGGCCGAGCCCGGAGCAGCGCAGAGCAGCTGAGATTAGAGCAGCGCAGAGCAGCTGAGATTAGACCAGACCAGAGCAGCCGGGTTAGACCGAGCGCAGCCCAGAGCAGAGCAGAGCAGCCGGTCGCAACCCGAACGAGCTTAGATCAGCCCAGCTCAGCCGGGCGGAGGTGGCAGCGGCAGCGGTGGCGAGCGCTGCCCTGTGTCCCCCGCTGCCGGGACACCCCGGCTGCTTTAGGCGCCGCCGCCGGAACTAGCGACAGAGAGGAAAAGCGGTCGCATCGCACTCGGCCGCTTTCCGCGGGGAATCGCCCGAGACAGCCGCGACACCGACACCGGCCGCCGCCGCCGCCGCCGCGCCATGGCGATCGCAAGGCAAGTGCTCTGTGTCTGTGCTTTGCTGTCGCTGCCGCACGCTCGCGCCGAGCCCATCCGCTACTCCGTGGCCGAGGAGGCGGAGAGCGGCTCCCTTGTAGGCAAGCTGGCGGAGGACGCGGGGCTGACGCCGGCGCAGCTCTCGGCTCGTCGCGCCCGCCTGGTGTGGGAGGACGGGCGGCAGCATTTTCGCTTAGAGCGCGCCTCCGGCCGCCTCGTCGTGGCGGCCAGGCTGGACCGGGAGGAGCTGTGCGCCCAGGCCGCCACCTGCATGCTCCCCTTCGAGCTGCTGCTCTCCAACCCCCTGCAGTTCTTTCGGGTCGAGGTGGCTCTGGAGGATATCAATGACCACTCTCCCGTCTTCCCCGAGGAAAAAGTCAGTTTTGACATCCTGGAAACGGCCGACCCGGGCTCTCGTTTCCCCCTGGAGGTGGCTCGCGACCTAGATATTGGTAGCAACAGCATACAGACTTACAGCATTTCTCCCGAAAACGAGTTTTTCCGTGTTTCCTACGGAAGCCGGAGTAATGGTGACAAATATGTTGAACTTGTTTTAGAAAAGGCTCTAGACAGAGAGGAGCAGGCAGAGATGGATTTCAGTGTCATTGCTGAAGATGGAGGCTCTCCTCCCAGAAGTGGGACAATTGAGATCTCTGTTGTCATTCTAGATGTAAATGACAATGCTCCTGTCTTCACACAAGAGGGTTTTATTGGAAAGGTTTTGGAGAACGTGCCAGAAGGTTCTGTGGTTCTGACTGTGCTGGCAACTGATCCAGATGCAGGAGTGAATGGGGACATTTCCTATCAACTCAGCCAAGCAGTGGGACAGAGTGACGCAGCATTTGTGATTGATCCCACAACTGGTGAAATTAAACTCACAAAACCTCTGGACTTCGAGGCAGCACAGACTCATGAGTTCAGTGTGAGGGCCAGAGATGGGGGAGGTCTCTCAGCAATCTGCAAAGTGTTGGTGGAGGTGGTGGATGTGAATGACAATGCCCCAGAGCTGGTGGTCAGTTCCTTCAGCAGTCCCCTCCCCGAGAACACAGCGCCGGGCACAGTGGTGGCCCTGTTTTCCGTCAGGGACCGGGATTCTGGTGCAAACGGCAAGATCTCCTGTGCCCTGGAGGATCAGCTCTTCTTCTCCCTGCGGCCGGCCTATAAGAATTACTATGAGCTGGTGACAGTGAGCGCGCTGGACCGCGAGGAGACGGCTCAGCACGTGCTGAGGGTCACAGCAGCAGATGCGGGCTCGCCTGCTCTCACAAGCACGCACACCTTCAGCGTGGACATCTCGGATGTCAACGACAACGCGCCCGTCTTCAACCAGACCTCGTACACCATGTATGTGCGTGAGAACAATGTCCCCACAGCGTTTGTGGGAGCCGTCAGCGCCGCCGATGCGGACGAGGGGCTCAATGCCAAGGTGACCTATTCCCTGGCGCCAGCGCAAGCGGCAGAGCGGCCCTGGTGCTCCTGCATCTCGGTGGACTCGGAGAAGGGACACGTGTTTGTGCTGCGGCCCCTGGACTACGAGCGCTTGAGGCAGGCCGAGGTGACGGTCAGTGCCTCTGACGCGGGCTCTCCTCCCCTCAGAGCCAACGTCACCGTCCGCCTGCTGGTGCTGGACCAGAATGACAATGCGCCGCTCGTGCTGTACCCAGGCCAGGACGGCAGCCCGGCGCCCGCCGAGCTGGTGCCCGTGTCGGCCGAGGCGGGCTACCTCATCACCAAAGTGGTGGCCGTCGATGCCGACTCGGGACAGAACTCGTGGCTCTCCTACCACCTGCTGAGGGCCACCGAGCCCGGGCTCTTCAGCGTGGCTCTGCAAAGCGGGGAGGTGCGTCTCAGGAGGCCCGTGACAGACAGAGACAGCGTGAAGCAGAAGCTCGTTGTCCTGGTCAGAGACAACGGCCAGCCCCCGCTCTCAGCCACCGCAGCTCTCAGCGCCCTCCTGCTCAAGGACTTCTCTGACGTGCGCCTCCCGCACAGCAGCGCCGCCACAGAGGATCAGGACGGCTCCCTCACCACCTATTTAATCATTTCCTTGGTCTTTGTCTCGCTCCTCTTCCTCGTCTCCATCGCACTCTTTGTGGCTCGCAAGGTGTGCAAGAGAAAGGAGCTGGAGGCTGGCCCTGTGCTTTATGGTGCCGACAACTTGCAGAGCGGCCTGGCCGATGCAGCCGCTGCAGGGAGCCTGCCCCGCGCCTATTGCTACGAGATCAGCCTCACCACGGGCTCGGGCAACAGCGAGTTCAGATTCCTCAAGCCCATCGTCCCCAGCCTGCCCCCACAGCACTGTGCCACGGGCCAGGGCCCTGATGAGGAGCAGGATTTCCCCTGTGTCCCTGTCAGCACCGAGGACATGGCCCCAGACAATCGTGGCACTCTCTCTGCAGGACAGTTCAATGCTCTTTCCTTCAACTAGCTGGGGTGTGCACAGACAGAGGCTTCATGGCTCCTGGTAGAAAGAGATCTGGACTGTAACCTCTGACAATGGTTCCTCCAGAAAAAAACTGGTTTTGCAATTTGGATAACCATTTTCTCTCTCAGTCTAAGTCAGAATAAAAGAATTCACCTTCTCCAAAGACAGAAAGAAATAAAAAGCAATCAGTCTCTCCCTCCAGCAGTAATACAGTTGGGCTCTGTTATTGTTATTTCTGAATTGCTTTAAGAAGAGAGCATAGAAGAAGAATTGCTTTAAGAAGAGAGAGCTCCAGCTATTCTCCTTGTCAGAGTCCAGGACATCCCTCTGGCCACCTTGGAGGCTTTGGAGACCTGACAGGAGATCTGGGATCTGTCAAAGGGGCTCAGCCGGCCTCACATAGAGCCCAGGAGGACACTGCTTCTGATCCCTGTCCATGGGAGTCAATGCACGCATTGTTTGAAGAATCACAAGCTGAGAGAATTCAAAATAATTAGTAGCTAGTTTATCACAGAGTGTAAATGTAGAATCTAAAATATTTAGTATATGGGCTTGAAGAGACAAGATGGAGGAATTGGGGAGTGGTTCTGTCCTCCTTGTTCTTGTTCTTTTCCCCCATTTTCTGCTGAGTTGTATCACAAGGATTGGTTTAGAGTAGAAATGACATGTTAGCATAGGTAGTGAACACTGGTAAGATATTGTAAATAAAAAGTTCATTGTGGATGGTGGTTGGACCAGGGAAATGGTACAAAAGATCGGGGACCCTCTGATCTGCCCCTGTCTGCCGCATGTCCTGCTGTGCTGGTGATGCCCTGCAGAGCTGAGAAAGAACTGAGAGATAATGAAGAATAAACAACCTTGGAAACACGCACTGGCAGACTCTGTTTGTCTTCTCTGACTCTGGCGTTGAACCTTTCGGGCAAGAAAAGCTCAAAAACCTTATTAACTAAGGGAACAGCAACCCCGAGGAGAATCTCAGGGAGCAGCAACTCTGAGATCTCCTGTCTCCCTTGCTGTCAGACCTGACCACGAACCACTTATTATTTACTTTAACATACTGGCACAATTGAGTAGACAAATCTCACACTTGATGAAATTGCTCAAAGCCCTTTTTGCAGCTCAGAAAACTAAGCTAGTTCTGAATACTGTGTCACTCTGTTCTGTTGGCATAGAGTTCTTCTTTCTGGGGTTATGGATGTCTCTGTCTGGGATGTGTGGGCTCTGTGGGTTACAATCTCTCCTCAGTCTGTCTGTCTGTATGGCCATTGTGCATCTGCAGATGCTTCACTACTGCAGCACAGTGAAACAGGGAGTTGATCCCATCCAGCCATTGCTATGCTGGCAATTCAAGCTCTGCAGGGTAAAAAGCTATTTTGATTCTATGAATTCAGGGGTGTCATCTTCTTCACAGCAGAGAGGAGCTGAAAAAAACACAACAAAATCTTTTGGCCTATGTGTGCCTTTAGTGTTCTGTCCCAGTCTGATTCTCTTGTAAATAAAGCAGCAGCAAATGAGTTAGGGTAGGCTATAACTGTAGAGAGTCATGAAAACTTATTCCTTGTCTTTTTGTGCATGAAAAGGCCACATGTCCATCCAAGAGAATTTGTTGAAGTTCGAATCAAGAGGAAGTAGAAGACAGGACTTTGAGTTTTGATTCCTGATTTTTGTTTCTGAATTCAGTGGCTTCTTGAGGGGACTAGAAAGCTGTCCTTATAGGATTATCTTCATTTGTGAAAGAGCTTTTGCATTTCTGTCTTTGCGATTTTGCCTTCTAGCCTCTGAACTATATTGAACATTATTTTGCCTGTTCCTCTACAGAAGGACTGCCAGCCAAACTATAATATCTGTTTGTTTGAATGATCTGTGTGATGCATGGAATATTAAGAAAGACTCCCTCACGCTGTTTTGTGCTGAAGATATACAGTGTAACATTGTGAACTGGTATCCCTCGGACTTTGAAAACATGAAAAAATGTGTAGAATTGAAATAAAGAGAACATTCTAACTCGTATTGTGGAGACAGAATTCTTTGTGGAGACGTTCTTTCCTGGAAAACTCCTTCAAGACTTTTAGAAGTCTGCGAGTTTTTCTCTCACTATGTCTCTTGAGAGAGGCAATGTAAGGTGGGAGCACTTGCTGAGTGTGGAGATGCAGTCGGTAGAGTGCACTTCGGCCAGCCTGTGCTGTCACCATCTCACTATCGCTGCTCGGTTTGTCCGGCTGAGGGATGAGGTCCTCTGGACTGAGCTTCGGCTTGAGGCATCCCTGGGAATGGCCGCGTTCCGTTCCTGCCCGCGGCTGTCCGGAAAGCTTTGGAATCGCGGGCCGGGGCGAGCGGCAGCGCGGGCTGCGGGCGGCGGCGGGCGCAGTCCCAGCGCGCACCGCTGGGTGGTGCCCTCGGCCAAGGCGGCGCCGAGCGGCTGCGGCAGCGGAGGCGGCCGAGCCCGGAGCAGCGCAGAACAGCTGAGATTAGAGCAGCCCAGCGCAGCTGAGATTAGAGCAGCGCAGAGCAGGCGGGTTTGACCGAAAACAGCCCAGCGCAGCGTAGCTCAACGAAACAGCCCAGCGCAGAGTAGCTCAGCAGGGCGGAGGTGACAGCGGCAGCAGCTGCGAGCGCTGCCCTCTGTCACCCGCTGCCGGGACACCCCGGCTGCCTGACGAGCCGCCGGAGGAATTACTGACACCGACCGAAGGCGCCCGCCCCCCACTCGGCCGCTTTCCGCGGGGAATCGCCCGGAACAGCCGCCACACCGACACCGACACCGGCCGCCGCCGCCGCCGCGCCATGGCGATCGCAAGGCAAGTGCTCTGTGTCTGTGCTTTGCTGTCGCTGCCGCACGCTCGCGCCGAGCCCATCCACTACTCCGTGGCCGAGGAGGCGGAGAGCGGCTCCCTTGTAGGCAAGCTGGCGGAGGACGCGGGGCTGACGCCGGCGCAGCTCTCGGCTCGCCGCGCCCGCCTGGTGTGGGAGGACGGGCGGCAGCATTTTCGCTTAGAGCGCGCCTCCGGCCGCCTCGTCGTGGCGGCCAGGCTGGACCGGGAGGAGCTGTGCGCCCAGGCCGCCCCCTGCATGCTCCCCTTCGAGCTGCTGCTCTCCAACCCCCTGCAGTTCTTTCGGGTCGAGGTAGCCCTGGAGGACATCAATGACCACTCACCCGTGTTCCCCGAGGAACGAGTCAGTTTTGACATCCTGGAAACGAGCGAGCCAGGCACTCGTTTCCCTCTGGAGGTGGCTCGGGACCTCGATATTGGCAGTAACACAGTCCAGGCATACAGTATAGCTCCACAGAACGAGTATTTTAGGGTGTCCTATGAGTCACGGATTACAGGCAAGAAGTATCTGGAACTGGTCTTGGAAAAGCCACTAGACAGAGAGGAGCAGGCAGAGATGGATTTCACTATTATTGCTGAAGATGGAGGTTCTCCTCCAAGGACTGGGACTGCTCAAGTGAAAATTGTCATTTTAGATGTAAATGACAATGCTCCCACCTTCACACAGGAGGAATACATAGGGCGGGTTTTGGAGAACATGCCAGAAGGTTCTGTGGTTCTGACTGTGCTGGCAACTGATCCGGATGCAGGAGTTAATGGCGACATTTCCTATCAACTCAGCCAAGCAGGGGGACAGAGTGATTCAGCATTTGTGATTGATCCCAGAACTGGTGAAATTAAACTCACAAAACCTCTGGACTTTGAAGCAGCACAGACTCATGAGCTCAGTGTGAGGGCAAAAGATGGAGGCGGCCTTTCAGCAATCTGCAAAGTGTTGGTGGAGGTGGTGGATGTGAATGACAATGCCCCAGAGCTGGTGGTCAACTCCTTCAGCAGTCCCCTCCCCGAGAACACAGCGCCGGGCACAGTGGTGGCCCTGTTTTCCGTCAGGGACCGGGATTCTGGTGCCAACAGCAAGATCTCCTGTGCCCTGGAGGATCAGCTCTTCTTCTCCCTGCGGCCGGCCTATAAGAATTACTATGAGCTGGTGACAGTGAGCGCGCTGGACCGCGAGGAGACGGCTCAGCACGTGCTGAGGGTCACAGCAGCAGATGCGGGCTCGCCTGCTCTCACAAGCACGCACACCTTCAGCGTGGACATCTCGGATGTCAACGACAACGCGCCCGTCTTCAACCAGACCTCGTACACCATGTATGTGCGTGAGAACAATGTCCCCACAGCGTTTGTGGGAGCCGTCAGCGCCGCCGATGCAGACGAGGGGCTCAATGCCAAGGTGACCTATTCCCTGGCGCCAGCGCAAGCGGCAGAGCGGCCCTGGTGCTCCTGCATCTCGGTGGACTCGGAGAAGGGACACGTGTTTGTGCTGCGGCCCCTGGACTACGAGCGCTTGAGGCAGGCCGAGGTGACGGTCAGTGCCTCTGACGCGGGCTCTCCTCCCCTCAGAGCCAACGTCACCGTCCGCCTGCTGGTGCTGGACCAGAATGACAATGCGCCGCTCGTGCTGTACCCAGGCCAGGACGGCAGCCCGGCGCCCGCCGAGCTGGTGCCCGTGTCGGCCGAGGTGGGCTACCTCATCACCAAAGTGGTGGCCGTCGATGCCGACTCGGGACAGAACTCGTGGCTCTCCTACCACCTGCTGAGGGCCACCGAGCCCGGGCTCTTCAGCGTGGCTGTGCAAAGCGGGGAGGTGCGTCTCAGGAGGCCCGTGACAGACAGAGACAGCGTGAAGCAGAAGCTCGTTGTCCTGGTCAGAGACAACGGCCAGCCCCCGCTCTCAGCCACCGCAGCTCTCAGCGCCCTCCTGCTCAAGGACTTCTCTGACGTGCGCCTCCCGCACAGCAGCGCCGCTACAGAGGACCAGGACGGCTCCCTCACCACCTATTTAATCATTTCCTTGGTCTTTGTCTCGCTCCTCTTCCTCGTCTCCACCACACTCTTTGTGGCTCGCAAGGTGTGCAAGAGAAAGGAGCTGGAGGCTGGCCCTGTGCTTTATGGTGCCGACAACTTGCAGAGCGGCCTGGCCGATGCAGCCGCTGCAGGGAGCCTGCCCCGCGCCTATTGCTACGAGATCAGCCTCACCACGGGCTCGGGCAACAGCGAGTTCAGATTCCTCAAGCCCATCGTCCGCAGCCTGCCCCCACAGCACTGTGCCACAGGCCAGGGCCCTGATGAGGAGCAGGATTTCCCCTGTGTCCCTGTCAGCACCGAGGACATGGCCCCAGACAATCGTGGCACTCTCTCTGCAGGACAGTTCAATGCTCTTTCCTTCAACTAGTTGGGGTGTGCACAGACAGAGGCTTCATGGCTCCTGGTAGAAAGGGATCTCAGCTGTAACCTCTGACAATGGTTCCTCCAGAGAAAACCTGTTTTTCCTATTTGGATAACCAATATCCCTCTCAGTGTAAGTCAGAATAAAAGTTTTCAGCTTCTCCAAAGACAGAAACAAATAAAAGACAATCAGTCTCTCACTCCAGCAGTAATACAGTTGAGCTCTGTTATTGTTATTTCTGATTTGCTTCAAGAAGAGAAATAGTGCTCCAGCTATGCTCCTTGTCAGAGTCCAGGACCTCCCTCTGGCAGCCTTGGAGGCTTTGGAGACCAGACAGGGGGTCTGGGATCTGTAGAAGGGCTTGAGCCAGCCTCACATAGAGCCCAGGAGGACACTGCATCTGATCCCTTTGCATGGGAGTGAATGCCCATATTGTATGAAGAATAACAAGCCAAAATAATTCAAAATAAGTAGGAGCTAGTTTATCACAGAGTGTAAGTGTACAGTCTAGGATTTTTGGTATATGGGCCTGAAGAGGAAAAATGGAGGAATTGGAGAATGGTCCTGTCCTCCTTGTTCTTGTTCTTTTCCCCCATTTTCTGCTGAGTTGTATCACAAGGTTTGGTTTACAGTAGAAATGACATGTTAGCATAGGTAGTAAGTATGGGTAAGGTTTTGTAAATAAAAAGTACATTGTGGACGGCGGTTGGACCAGGGAAATGGTACAAAGGGTCGGGGACCCTCTGATCTGCCCCAGCCCACTGCATGTCCTGCTGTGCTGGGGAAGCGTTGCAGAGCTGAGAAAGAACTGAGAGATAATGAAGAATAAACAACCTTGGAAACACGGACTGGCGGATTCAGCTTGTCTTCTCTGACTCTGGATTGGAACCTTTTGGGCAAGAAAAGCTCAAAAACCTTATTAACTAAGGGAACAGCAACTCCGAGGAGAATCTCAGGGAACAGCAACTCTGAGACCTCCTGTCTCTCTTGCTGTCAGACCTGACCATGAACCTCTTATTATTTGCTTTAACATAGTGGCACAATTGAGTAGACAAATCTCACACATGATAAAATTGCTCAAAGCCCTTTTTGCAGCTCAGAAAATTAAGCTAGTTCTGAATACTGTCTCACGATGTTCTGTTAGCATAGGGTTCTTCTTTCTGGGGTTTTGGATGTCTCTGTCTGGGATGTGTGGGCTCTGTGGGTTACAATCTCTCCTCAGTATGTCTGACTGTATGGCCATTGTGCATCTGCAGATGCTTCACTACTGCAGCACAGTGAAACAGGGAGCTGATCCCATCCAGGCATTGCAATGCTGGCAATTCCAGCTCTGCAGGGTAAATGGCTATTTTGATCCTATGAGTATAGAAGTGACGTCTCCTTCAAGGCACAGAGGAGTAGGAAAATTCACAACAAAGTCTTCCCTTGGTCTATGTGTGGTTTTTCAATCCCCCTCTGATTATCATAGAAATAAAGCAGCAGCAGATGTGTTACGGTAGGCTTTAACAGTAGAGGGCCATGAAAACTTATTCCCTGTCTTTGTGTGCATGACAAAGCCTCATGGCCATACAAGACAATTTTCTGAAGTTAGAATCAAGAAGAAAAGAGGACTTTGAGATTTGTTTCCTCATTCTTGTTTCTGAATTCAGTGGCTTCTTGTTGGGAGGAGCAAGCAGTCCCTACAGGATTTTCTGCATTTGTGTTAGAGCATTTCCATTCCCATTTCTGCCCTTTCTCCTTCTACCCTGTGAACTGTACTGGGCATTATTTTGCCTGTTCCTCTAGAGAAGGACTGTCACCCCATCTTGTATGAATGATTTCTGTGATGCACTGAATATTCCGAAAGCATCCCGCACAAAGTTGTGCTGAAGTTCTAAAGTGTAATATTGTGATTTGGAATGCTTCTGAGTTTGAAAACTCAAAAAAACCCATGTAGAATTGGAATAAAGAGAACACTCAGACTCCTTTTGTGGAGACAGAATTCTTTGTAGAGACGTTTTTTCCTGCAAAGCTCCTTCAAGGCTTTTCAGTATTCTGGAGTCCTTTTCTATTCTGGAGTCACTATATCCCTTGTCTGAAGCAGTGTTGGGTGGGTGCAGTGCCTTAGTTTGGAGATGCAGCCGGGAGAGTGCTCGTTAACATGTCCATGCTATAACCACTGCCCTATCAGTGTGCGAGTTTGTGCTGCCGGACAATGCGGCTGGGTTGTTTTTGGTTGAGTCTCCGCTTGAGGCTGCCCTGGGAATGGCCGCGTTCCGTTCCTGCCCGCGGCTGTCCGGAAAGCTTTGGAATCGCGGGCCGGGGCGAGCGGCAGCGCGGGCTGCGGGCGGCGGCGGGCGCAGTCCCAGCGCGCACCGCTGGGTGGTGCCCTCGGCCAAGGCGGCGCCGAGCGGCTGCGGCAGCGGAGGCGGCCGAGCCCGGAGCAGCCCAGCGCAGCTGAGATTAGAGCAGCGCAGAGCAGCTGAGATTAGAGCAGCGCAGCGCAGCTGAGATTAGAGCAGACCAGAGCAGGCGGGTTCGACCGAGCGCAGCCCAGAGCAGAGCAGAGCAGCCGGTCGCAGCCGGAACGAGCTTAGATCAGCCCAGCTCAGCCGGGCGGAGGTGGCAGCGGCAGCGGCGGCGAGTGCTGCCCTGTGTCACCCGCTGCCGGGACACCGCGGCTGCTTTAGGCACCACCGGAGGAATTACCTACAGCGACCGAAGGCGCCCGCCCCACACTCGGCCGCTTTCCGCGGGGAATCGCCCGGGACAGCCGCCACACCGACACCGACACCGGCCGCCGCCGCGCCATGGCGATCGCAAGGCAAGTGCTCTGTGTCTGTGCTTTGCTGTCGCTGCCGCACGCTCGCGCCGAGCCCATCCGCTACTCCGTGGCCGAGGAGGCGGAGAGCGGCTCCCTGGTAGGCAAGCTGGCGGAGGACGCGGGGCTGACGCCGGCGCAGCTCTCGGCTCGCCGCGCCCGCCTGGTGTGGGAGGACGGGCGGCAGCATTTTCGCCTAGAGCGCGCCTCCGGCCGCCTCGTCGTGGCGGCCAGGCTGGACCGGGAGGAGCTGTGCGCCCAGGCCGCCACCTGCATGCTCCCCTTCGAGCTGCTGCTCTCCAACCCCCTGCAGTTCTTTCGGGTCGAGGTGGCTCTGGAGGATATCAATGACCATTCGCCAGTTTTCCGGGATGATCGAGTCAGTTTAAGCATCCCCGAAACGAGCGAATCGGGCTCTCGTTTCCCCCTGGAGGTTGCTCGGGACCTCGATACTGGTAGTAACAACATCCAGGCGTACAGCATCTTTCCTGAAAATGGGTACTTTAATGTCTCCTTTGGAAGTCGGAGTGACGATGACACATATCTTGAACTGGTCTTGGAAAAGGCGCTAGACAGAGAGGAACAGGCAGAGATGACTTTCAGTGTTATTGCTGAAGATGGGGGCTCTCCTCCAAGGACTGGCACCACCGAAGTCAAAATTGTTATTCTAGATGCAAATGACAATGCTCCTGTCTTCACACAAGAACGATATATTGGAAAGGTTTTGGAGAACATGCCAGAAGGTTCTGTGGTTCTGACTGTGCTGGCAACTGATCCAGATGCAGGAGTGAATGGGGACATTTCCTATCAGCTCAGCCAAGCAGGGGGACAGAGTGACGCAGCATTTGTGATTGATCCCACAACTGGTGAAATTAAGCTCACAAAACCTCTGGACTTCGAAGAATCAGAACGTCATCACCTCCGTGTGAAAGCCACGGATGGAGGAGGCCTCTCAGCAATCTGCAAAGTGTTGGTGGAGGTGGTGGATGTGAATGACAATGCCCCAGAGCTGGTGGTCAGCTCCTTCAGCAGTCCCCTCCCCGAGAACGCAGCGCCGGGCACAGTGGTGGCCCTGTTTTCCGTCAGGGACCGGGATTCTGGTGCCAACGGCAAGATCTCCTGTGCCCTGGAGGATCAGCTCTTCTTCTCCCTGCGGCCGGCCTATAAGAATTACTATGAGCTGGTGACAGTGAGCGCGCTGGACCGCGAGGAGACGGCTCAGCACGTGCTGAGGGTCACAGCAGCAGATGCGGGCTCGCCTGCTCTCACAAGCACGCACACCTTCAGCGTGGACATCTCGGATGTCAATGACAACGCGCCCGTCTTCAACCAGACCTCGTACACCATGTATGTGCGTGAGAACAATGTCCCCACAGCGTTTGTGGGAGCCGTCAGCGCCGCCGATGCGGACGAGGGGCTCAACGCCAAGGTGACCTATTCCCTGGCGCCAGCGCAAGCGGCAGAGCGGCCCTGGTGCTCCTGCATCTCGGTGGACTCGGAGAAGGGACACGTGTTTGTGCTGCGGCCCCTGGACTACGAGCGCTTGAGGCAGGCCGAGGTGACGGTCAGTGCCTCTGACGCGGGCTCTCCTCCCCTCAGAGCCAACGTCACCGTCCGCCTGCTGGTGCTGGACCAGAATGACAATGCGCCGCTCGTGCTGTACCCAGGCCAGGACGGCAGCCCGGCGCCCGCCGAGCTGGTGCCCGTGTCGGCCGAGGCGGGCTACCTCATCACCAAAGTGGTGGCCGTCGATGCCGACTCGGGACAGAACTCGTGGCTCTCCTACCACCTGCTGAGGGCCACCGAGCCCGGGCTCTTCAGCGTGGCTGTGCAAAGCGGGGAGGTGCGTCTCAGGAGGCCCGTGACAGACAGAGACAGCGTGAAGCAGAAGCTCGTTGTCCTGGTCAGAGACAACGGCCAGCCCCCGCTCTCAGCCACCGCAGCTCTCAGCGCCCTCCTGCTCAAGGACTTCTCCGACATGCGCCTCCCGCACAGCAGCGCCGCCACAGAGGATCAGGACGGCTCCCTCACCACCTATTTAATCATTTCCTTGGTCTTTGTCTCGCTCCTCTTCCTCGTCTCCACCGCACTCTTTGTGGCTCGCAAGGTGTGCAAGAGAAAGGAGCTGGAGGCTGGCCCTGTGCTTTATGGTGCCGACAACTTGCAGAGCGGCCTGGCCGATGCAGCCGCTGCAGGGAGCCTGCCCCGCGCCTATTGCTACGAGATCAGCCTCACCACGGGCTCGGGCAACAGCGAGTTCAGATTCCTCAAGCCCATCGTCCCCAGCCTGCCCCCACAGCACTGTGCCACGGGCCAGGGCCCTGATGAGGAGCAGGATTTCCCCTGTGTCCCTGTCAGCACCGAGGACATGGCCCCACACAATCGTGGCACTCTCTCTGCAGGACAGTTCAATGCTCTTTCCTTCAACTAGCTGGAGTCAGCACAGACAGAGGCTTCATGGCTCATGGTAGAAAGGGATCCAGGCTGCAACCTCTGACAATGGTTCCTCCAGAAAAAAAATGGTTTTGCAATTTGGATAACCAATTTCCTTCTCAGTCTAAGTCAGAATAAAAGGTTTCAGCTTTTCCAAGGACAGAAATAAGGAAATAAAAGACAATCAGTCTCTCACTCCAGCAGTAATACAGTTGAGCTCAGTTACTGTTACTTTTGATTTGCTTTAAGAAGAGGGTTAGAACTCCAGGGATGCTCCTGACTCTCTTGCTGTCAGACCGCACCATGAACATCTTATTAATTTAACACAATGGCACAATTTAATAGAATATTCTTGCACTTGCTGAAATGGCACCAAGCCCTTTTTCCAGAAAAGCAAGGTACTTCAGAATAGATAGTGATGATGTTCTGTTGGCATAGGGCTTTTCCTTCTGGGTTTTTGAGTGTCTTTGTCTAAGATGTGTGGGCTCTGTGGTTTATTCTTTTTCTCAGCATGTCTGTCAGTATGGCCATTGTGCATCTGCAGATGCTTCACTACTGCTGCACAGTGAAAGAGGGAGTTGATCCCATCCAGCCACTGCAATGCTGGCAATTCCAGCTCTGCAGGGTAAAAGACTGTTTTCACCCTATGAGTACAGGGGTGTCATCTTGTTCAAGGCAGAGAGGAGCAGGAAAATGCACAACAAAATCTTCCCTTGCCCTATGTGTGGGTTTGGTTTTTAGTCCCCCTCTGACTGTCATAGAAATAAAGCAGCAGCAGATGTGTTTGAGTAGGCTATAAGTATAAAGAGACATGAAAATTTATTCTTTGTCTTTGTGTGCATGAAAAGGCCACATGTCCATGCAAGAGAATTTTCTGAAGTTAGAATCAAGAAGAACATGAGAAGAGGATTTTGGATTTTGTTTCCTTGTTCTTGTTTCCGAGTTCAGTGGCTTCTTTTTGGGACTAGAAAGCTGTGTCTATACAGGATTTTCTGCTTTTCTGTAAGAGTATTTGCATTCCAATTTCTGCCCTTTCTCCTACATTCCAAACTGTAGTGATTGTTCTTTTCCCTGCTCCTCCAGAGAAGGACTGCCACCCCATCTATAATTACTGAATATTTTTGGAATGATGTCTGTGATGCATGGCATATTCAGAAAGACTCCCTCACGCTGTCTTGTGCTGAAGTTATACAGTTTTAACAATGTGATCCTGGATGCCTCTGGGTTTGAAAAAAATTTTTTAAAATGCAGAATTGAAATAAGGAGAACACCCTAACTCTTTTTGTGAGGACCGAATCCTTTGATGAAATGTTCTTACCTGGAAAGTTCCTTAAAGGCTTTTCGAAGTTCAGCGAGTCTTTTTATCACTGTGTCCCTTGTCTGAAGCACAGTTGTGTAGGTGCAGTTCATTCGTTTGCAGATGCAGCCAGGAGAGTTCTCGTTATGATGCCTGTGCCGTTGCCACTGCGCTATCGTTGTCCGGGTTTTTCTTGCCGGGGAATGCAGCTTGTTGCTATGGGCTGAGTCTCCGCTTGAGGCATCCCTGGAAATCGCCGCGTTCCGTTCCTGCCCGCGGCTGTCCGGAAAGCTTTGGAATCGCGGGCCGGGGAGAGCGGCAGCGCGGGCTGCGGGCGGCGGCGGGCGCAGTCCCAGCGCGCACCGCTGGGTGGTGCCCTCGGCCAAGGCGGCGCCGAGCGGCTGCGGCAGCGGAGGCGGCCGAGCCCGGAGCAGCGCAGAGCAGCTGAGATTAGAGCAGACCAGAGCAGCTGAGATTAGAGCAGCGCAGAGCAGGCGGGTTTGACCGAGCGCAGCCCAGAGCAGAGCAGAGCAGAGCAGAGCAGCCGGTCGCAGCCGGAACGAGCTTAGATCAGCCGAGCTCGGCCGGGCGGAGGTGGCAGCGGCTGCGGTTGCGAGCGCTGCCCTGTGTCACCCGCTGCCGGGACATCCCAGCTGCCATACGAGCCGCCGGGAGGAATCTCACACTGTGAGGAAAGGCGCCCGCCCCGCACTCGGCCGCTTTCCGCGGAGAATCGCCCGGGACAGCCGCCACACCGACACCAACACCGGCCGCCGCCGCCGCCGCGCCATGGCGATCGCAAGGCAAGTGCTCTGTGTCTGTGCTTTGCTGTCGCTGCCGCACGCTCGCGCCGAGCCCATCCGCTACTCCGTGGCCGAGGAGGCGGAGAGCGGCTCCCTGGTAGGCAAGCTGGCGGAGGACGCGGGGCTGACGCCGGCGCAGCTCTCGGCTCGCCGCGCCCGCCTGGTGTGGGAGGACGGGCGGCAGCATTTTCGCTTAGAGCGCGCCTCCGGCCGCCTCGTCGTGGCGGCCAGGCTGGACCGGGAGGAGCTGTGCGCCCAGGCCGCCACCTGCATGCTCCCCTTCGAGCTGCTGCTCTCCAACCCCCTGCAGTTCTTTCGGATCGAGGTGGCTCTGGAGGACATCAATGACCACTCACCCGTTTTTCCCGAGGAAAGAGTCAGATTTAAGATTCCAGAAACGAGCGAGCCAGGCTCTCGTTTCCCCCTGGAGGTGGCTCGGGACCTCGATATTGGCAGCAACACAGTCCAGGCATACAGTATTGCTCCACAGAACGAGTATTTTAGTGTCTCCTATGAGACACGGATTACAGGCAAGAAGTATCTGGAACTGGTCTTGGAAAAGCCACTAGACAGAGAGGAGCAAGCAGAGGTGGATTTCACTGTTATTGCTGAAGATGGGGGTTCTCCTCCCAGGACTGGGACTGCTCAAGTCAAAATTGTCATTTTAGATGTAAATGACAATGCTCCCACCTTCACACAGGAGGAATACATAGGGCGGGTTTTGGAGAACATGCCAGAAGGTTCTGTGGTTCTGACTGTGCTGGCAACTGATCCGGATGCAGGAGTTAATGGGAACATTTCCTATCAGCTCAGCCAAGCAGGGGGACAGAGTGACGCAGCATTTGTGATTGATCCCCTAACTGGTGAAATTAAACTCACAAAACCTCTGGACTTCGAGGAAGCACAGACTCATGAGCTCAGTGTGAGGGCCACAGACGGTGGGGGCCTCTCAGCCATCTGTAAAGTGTTGGTGGAGGTGGTGGATGTGAATGACAATGCCCCAGAGCTGGTGGTCAGTTCCTTCAGCAGTCCCCTCCCCGAGAACACAGCGCCGGGCACAGTGGTGGCCCTGTTTTCCGTCAGGGACCGGGATTCTGGTGCCAACGGCAAGATCTCCTGTGCCCTGGAGGATCAGCTCTTCTTCTCCCTGCGGCCGGCCTATAAGAATTACTATGAGCTGGTGACAGTGAGCGCGCTGGACCGCGAGGAGACGGCTCAGCACGTGCTGAGGGTCACAGCAGCAGATGCGGGCTCGCCTGCTCTCACAAGCACGCACACCTTCAGCGTGGACATCTCGGATGTCAATGACAACGCGCCCGTCTTCAACCAGACCTCGTACACCATGTATGTGCGTGAGAACAATGTCCCCACAGCGTTTGTGGGAGCCGTCAGCGCCACCGATGCGGACGAGGGGCTCAATGCCAAGGTGACCTATTCCCTGGCGCCAGCGCAAGCGGCAGAGCGGCCCTGGTGCTCCTGCATCTCGGTGGACTCGGAGAAGGGACACGTGTTTGTGCTGCGGCCCCTGGACTACGAGCGCTTGAGGCAGGCCGAGGTGACGGTCAGTGCCTCTGACGCGGGCTCTCCTCCCCTCAGAGCCAACGTCACCGTCCGCCTGCTGGTGCTGGACCAGAATGACAATGCGCCGCTCGTGCTGTACCCAGGCCAGGACGGCAGCCCAGCGCCCGCCGAGCTGGTGCCCGTGTCGGCCGAGGCGGGCTACCTCATCACCAAAGTGGTGGCCGTCGATGCCGACTCGGGACAGAACTCGTGGCTCTCCTACCACCTGCTGAGAGCCACCGAGCCCGGGCTCTTCAGCGTGGCTGTGCAAAGCGGGGAGGTGCGTCTCAGGAGGCCCGTGACAGACAGAGACAGCGTGAAGCAGAAGCTCGTTGTCCTGGTCAGAGACAACGGCCAGCCCCCGCTCTCAGCCACCGCAGCTCTCAGCGCCCTCCTGCTCAAGGACTTCTCCGACGTGCGCCTCCCGCACAGCAGCGCCGCCACAGAGGATCAGGACGGCTCCCTCACCACCTATTTAATCATTTCCTTAGTCTTTGTCTCACTGCTCTTCCTCGTCTCCACCGCACTCTTTGTGGCTCGCAAGGTGTGCAAGAGAAAGGAGCTGGAGGCTGGCCCTGTGCTTTATGGTGCCGACAACTTGCAGAGCGGCCTGGCCGATGCAGCCGCTGCAGGGAGCCTGCCCCGCGCCTATTGCTACGAGATCAGCCTCACCACGGGCTCGGGCAACAGCGAGTTCAGATTCCTCAAGCCCATCGTCCCCAGCCTGCCCCCACAGCACTGTGCCACGGGCCAGGGCCCTGATGAGGAGCAGGATTTCCCCTGTGTCCCTGTCAGCACCGAGGACATGGCCCCAGACAATCGTGGCACTCTCTCTGCAGGACAGTTCAATGCTCTTTCCTTCAACTAGCTGGGGTGTGCACAGACAGAGGCTTCACGACTCCTGGTAGAAAGAGATCTGGACTGTAACCTCTGACAATGGTTCCTCCAGAAAAAAACTGGTTTTACGATCTGGATAACCATTTTCCCTCTCAGTCTAAGTCAGAATAAAAGAATTCACCTTCTCCAAAGACAGAAAGAAATAAAAGACAATCAGCCTCTCACTCCAGCAGTAATACAGTTGGGATCTTTTATTGTTATTTCTGAATTTCTTTAAGAAGAGAGCATAGAAGAAGCATTGCTTTAAGAAGAGAGAGCTCCAGCTATGCTCCTTGTCAGAGTCCAGGACATCCCTCTGGCCACCTTGGAGGCTTTGGAGACCTGACAGGGGGTCTGGGTGCTGTACAAGGGGCTCAGCCGGCCTCACACAGAGCCCAGGAGGACACTGCCTCTGATCCCTGGCCACGGGAGTGAATGCCTGCATTGTTTGAAGAATCACAAGCTGAGAGAATTCAAAATAATTAGTAGCTAGTTTATCACAGAGTGTAAATGTAGAATCTAAAGTATTTAGTATATGGGCTTGAAGAGACAAGATGGAGGAAGTGGGGAGTGGTCCTGTCCTCCTTGTTCTTGTTCTTTTCCCCCGTTTTCTGCTGAGTTGTATCACAAGGTTTGGTTTACAGTAGAAATGACATGTTAGCATAGGTAGTGAACACTGGTAAGATATTGTAAATAAAAAGTTCATTGTGGATGGTGGTTGGACCAGGGAAATGGTACAAAAGGTCGGGGACCCTCTGATCTGCCCCTGTCTGCCGCATGTCCTGCTGTGCTGGGGATGCCCTGCAGAGCTGAGAAAGAACTGAGAGATAATGAAGAATAAACAACCTTGGAAACACGCACTGGCAGACTCTGTTTGTCTTCTCTGACTCTGGCGTTGAACCTTTCGGGCAAGAAAAGCTCAAAAACCTTATTATCTAAGGGAACAGCAACCCCGAGGAGAATCTCAGGGAACAGCAACTCTGAGACCTCCTGTCTCTCTTGCTGTCAGACCTGACCACGAACCACTTATTATTTGCTTTAACACAGTGGCACAATTGAGTAGACAAATCTCACACATGATGAAATTTCTCAAAGCCCTTTTTGCAGCTCAGAAAACTAAGCTAGTTCTGAATACTGTCTCACGATGTTCTGTTAGCATAGGGTTCTTCTTTCTGGGGTTTTGGATGTCTCTGTCTGGGATGTGTGGGCTCTGTGGGTTACAATTTCTCCTCAGAATGTCTGTCTGTATGGCCATTGTGCATCTGCAGATGCTTCACTACTGCAGCACAGTGAAACAGGGAGTTGATCCCATCCAGGCATTGCAATGCTGGCAATTCCAGCTCTGCAGGGTAAAAAGCTATTTTGATTCTATGAATTCAGGGGTGTCATCTTCTTCACAGCAGAGAGGAGCTGAAAAAAGCACAACAAAATCTTTTGGCCTATGTGTGCCTTTAGTGTTCTATCCCAGTCTGATTCTCTTGTAAATAAAGCAGCAGCAAATGAGTTAGGGTAGGCTATAACTGTAGAGAGTAATGAAAACTTATTCCTTGTCTTTTTGTGCATGAAAAGGCCACATGTCCATCTAAGAGAATTTGTTGAAGTTCGAATCAAGAGGAAGTAGAAGACAGGACTTTGAGTTTTGTTTCCTGATTCTTGTTTCTGAATTCAGTGGCTTCTTGAGGGGACTAGAAAGCTGTCCCTATAGGATTATCTTCATTTGTGAAAGTGCTTTTGCATTTCTGTCTTTGCGATTTTGCCTTCTAGCCTCTGAACTATATTGAACATTATTTTGCCTGTTCCTCTACAGAAGGACTGCCAGCCAAACTATAATATCTCTTTGTTTGAATGATCTGTGTGATGCATGGAATATTAAGAAAGACTCCCTCACGCTGTATTGTGCTGAAGATATACAGTGTAACATTGTGAACTGGTATCCCTCGGACTTTGAAAACATGAAAAAATGTGTAGAATTGAAATAAAGAGAACATTCTAACTCCTATTGTGGAGACAGAATTCTTTGTGGAGACGTTCTTTCCTGCAAAACTCCTTCAAGACTTTTCAAAATTCTGCAAGTTTTTCTCTCATTATGTCTCTTGAGAGAGGCAATGTAAGGTGGGAGCACTTGCTGAGTGTGGAGATGCAGTCGGTAGAGTGCACTTCGGCCAGCCTGTGCTGTCACAATCGCACTATCGCTGCTCGGTTTGTCCTGCTGAGGGATGAGGTCCTCTGGACTGAGCTTCGGCTTGAGGCATCCCTGGGAATGGCCGCGTTCCGTTCCTGCCCGCGGCTGTCCGGAAAGCTTTGGAATCGCGGGCCGGGGCGAGCGGCAGCGCGGGCTGCGGGCGGCGGCGGGCGCAGTCCCAGCGCGCACCGCTGGGTGGTGCCCTCGGCCAAGGCGGCGCCGAGCGGCTGCGGCAGCGGAGGCGGCCGAGCCCGGAGCAGCGCAGAGCAGCTGAGATTAGAGCAGCGCAGAGCAGGCGGGTTTGACCGGGAACAGCCCAGCGCAGCGTAGCTCAGCGAAACAGCCCAGCGCACAGTAGCTCAGCAGGGCGGAGGTGACAGCGGCAGCGGCTGCGAGCGCTGCCCTGTGTCACCCGCTGCCGGGACACCCCGGCTGCCTGACGAGCCGCCGGAGGAATTACCCACAGCGACCGAAGGCGCCCGCCCCCCACTCGGCCGCTTTCCGCGGGGAATCGCCCGGGACAGCCGCCACACCCACACCGACACCGGCCGCCACCGCCGCCGCCGCCGCGCCATGGCGATCGCAAGGCAAGTGCTTTGTGTCTGTGCTTTGCTGTCGCTGCCGCACGCTCGCGCCGAGCCCATCCGCTACTCCGTGGCCGAGGAGGCGGAGAGCGGCTCCCTGGTAGGCAAGCTGGCGGAGGACGCAGGGCTGACGCCGGCGCAGCTCTCGGCTCGCCGCGCCCGCCTGGTGTGGGAGGACGGGCGGCAGCATTTTCGCTTAGAGCGCGCCTCCGGACGCCTCGTCGTGGCGGCCAGGCTGGACCGGGAGGAGCTGTGCGCCCAGGCCGCCCCCTGCATGCTCCCCTTCGAGCTGCTGCTCTCCAACCCCCTGCAGTTCTTTCGGGTCGAGGTGGCTCTGGAGGATATCAATGACCACTCACCCGTGTTCCCCGAGGAACGAGTCAGTTTTGACATCCTGGAAACGAGCGAGCCAGGCTCTCGTTTCCCTCTGGAGGTGGCTCGGGACCTCGATATTGGCAGTAACACAGTCCAGATGTACAGTATCGCTCCACAGAACGAGTATTTTAGGGTCTCCTATGAGTCACGGATTACAGGCAAGAAGTATCTGGAGCTGGTCTTGGAAAAGCCACTAGACAGAGAGGAGCAGGCAGAGATGGATTTCACTATTATTGCTGAAGATGGAGGTTCTCCTCCAAGGACTGGGACTGCTAAAGTGAAAATTGTCATTTTAGATGTAAATGACAATGCTCCCACCTTCACACAGGAGGAATACATAGGGCGGGTTTTGGAGAACATGCCAGAAGGTTCTGTGGTTCTGACTGTGCTGGCAACTGATCCGGATGCAGGAGTTAATGGGGACATTGCCTATCAACTCAGCCAAGCAGTGGGACAGAGTGACTCAGCATTTGTGATTGATCCCCTAACTGGTGAAATTAAACTCACAAAACCTCTGGACTTTGAAGCAGCACAGACTCATGAGCTCAGTGTGAGGGCCAAAGATGGAGGGGGCCTTTCAGCAATCTGCAAAGTGTTGGTGGAGGTGGTGGATGTGAATGACAATGCCCCAGAGCTGGTGGTCAGTTCCTTCAGCAGTCCCCTCCCCGAGAACACAGCGCCGGGCACAGTGGTGGCCCTGTTTTCCGTCAGGGACCGGGATTCTGGTGCCAACGGCAAGATCTCCTGTGCCCTGGAGGATCAGCTCTTCTTCTCCCTGCGGCCGGCCTATAAGAATTACTATGAGCTGGTGACAGTGAGCGTGCTGGACCGCGAGGAGACGGCTCAGCACATCCTGAGGGTCACAGCAGCAGATGCGGGCTCGCCTGCTCTCACAAGCACGCACACCTTCAGCGTGGACATCTCGGATGTCAACGACAACGCGCCCGTCTTCAACCAGACCTCGTACACCATGTATGTGCGTGAGAACAATGTCCCCACAGCGTTTGTGGGAGCCGTCAGCGCCACCGATGCGGACGAGGGGCTCAACGCCAAGGTGACCTATTCCCTGGCGCCAGCGCAAGCGGCAGAGCGGCCCTGGTGCTCCTGCATCTCGGTGGACTCGGAGAAGGGACACGTGTTTGTGCTGCGGCCCCTGGACTACGAGCGCTTGAGGCAGGCCGAGGTGACGGTCAGTGCCTCTGACGCGGGCTCTCCTCCCCTCAGAGCCAACGTCACCGTCCGCCTGCTGGTGCTGGACCAGAATGACAATGCGCCGCTCGTGCTGTACCCAGGCCAGGACGGCAGCCCGGCGCCCGCCGAGCTGGTGCCCGTGTCGGCCGAGGCGGGCTACCTCATCACCAAAGTGGTGGCCGTCGATGCCGACTCGGGACAGAACTCGTGGCTCTCCTACCACCTGCTGAGGGCCACCGAGCCCGGGCTCTTCAGCGTGGCTCTGCAAAGCGGGGAGGTGCGTCTCAGGAGGCCCGTGACAGACAGAGACAGCATGAAGCAGAAGCTCGTTGTCCTGGTCAGAGACAACGGCCAGCCCCCGCTCTCAGCCACCGCAGCTCTCAGCGCCCTCCTGCTCAAGGACTTCTCAGACGTGCGCCTCCCGCACAGCAGCGCCGCCACAGAGGATCAGGACGGCTCCCTCACCACCTATTTAATCATTTCCTTGGTCTTTGTCTCGCTGCTCTTCCTCGTCTCCACTGCACTCTTTGTGGCTCGCAAGGTGTGCAAGAGAAAGGAGCTGGAGGCTGGCCCTGTGCTTTATGGTGCCGACAACTTGCAGAGCGGCCTGGCCGATGCAGCCGCTGCAGGGAGCCTGCCCCGCGCCTATTGCTACGAGATCAGCCTCACCACGGGCTCGGGCAACAGCGAGTTCAGATTCCTCAAGCCCATCATCCCCAGCCTGCCCCCACAGCACTGTGCCACGGGCCAGGGCCCTGATGAGGAGCAGGATTTCCCCTGTGTCCCTGTCAGCACCGAGGACATGGCCCCAGACAATCGTGGCACTCTCTCTGCAGGACAGTTCAATGCTCTTTCCTTCAACTAGCTGGGGTGTGCACAGACAGAGGCTTCATGGCTCCTGGTAGAAAGAGATCTGGACTGTAACCTCTGACAATGGTTCCTCCAGAAAAAAAATGGTTTTGCAATTTGGATAACCATTTTCCCTCTCAGTCTAAGTCAGAATAAAAGGTTTCAGCTTTTCCAAGGACAGAAAAAAGGAAATAACAGACGGTCTCTCACTCCAGCAGTAATACAGTTGAGCTCAGTTACTGTTACTTTTGATTGGCTTTAGGAAGAGGAATAGTGCTCCAGCTATGCTCCTTGTCAGAGTCCAGGAAATCCCTCTGCCCACCCCGGAGGCTTTGGAGACTGGACAGGGGGTCTGGGATCTGTACAAGGGGCTCAGCCATCCTCACACAGAGGAGGACACTGCTTCTGATCCCTGTCCATGGGAGGGAATGCCCACATTGTATGAAGAATCACAACCCAGAAGAATTCAAAATAAGTGGTAGATAGTTTATCACAGAGCGTAAATGTAGAATTTAGGATTTTTAGTATATGGGCTTGAAGAGGAAAGATGGAGGAAGTGGGGAGTGGTCCTGTCCTCCTTGTTCTTGTTCTTTTCCCCCATTTTCTGCTGAGTTGTATCACAAGGATTGGTTTAGAGTAGAAATGACATGTTAGCATAGGTAGTGAACACTGGTAAGATATTGTAAATAAAAAGTTCATTGTGGATGGTGGTTGGACCAGGGAAATGGTACAAAGGGTCGGGGACCCTCTGATCCTCCCAGTCCTTCCGCGTGTCCTGCTCTGCTGGGGATGACCTGCAGAGCTGAGAAAGAACTGAGAGAGAATGAAAGAATAAACAACCTTGCAAACACGGACTGGCAGACTCAGCTTGTCTTCTCTGACTCTGGCGTGGAACCTTTTGGGCAAGAAAAGCTCAAAAACCTTATTACCTCGGGGAACAGCAACCCTGAGACCTCCTGTCTCTCTTGCTGTCAGACCTGACCACGAACCACTTATTATTTGCTTTAACACAGTGGCACAATTGAGTAGACAAATCTCACACTTGATGAAACTGCTCAAAGCCCTTTTTGCAGCGCAGAAAACGAAGCTGGTTATGAATACTGTGTCACGATGTTCTGTTAGCATAGGGTTCTTCTTTCTGGGGTTTTGGATGTTTCTGTCTGGGATGTTTGGGCTCTGTGGGTTACAATCTCTCCTCAGTATGTCTGTCTGTATGACCATTGTGCATCTGCAGATGCTTCACTACTGCTGCACAGTGAAACGGAGCTGATCCCGTCCAGCCACTGCAATGCTGGCAATTCCAGCTCTGCAGGGTAAAAGGCTGTTTTCACCCTATGAGTACAGGGGTGTTATGCTGTTCATGGCAGAGAGGAGCATGGAAATGCACATCAAAGTCTTCCCTTGGCCTATGTGTGGGATTGGATTTCAGTCCCCCTCCAATTATGATGGAAATAAAGCAGCAGCAGATGTGTTAGGGTAGGCTTTAACTGTAGAGAGTCATGGAAACTTATTCCTTGTCTTTGTGTGCATGAAAAGGCCACATGTCCGTCTAAGAGAATTTTCTGAAGTTAGAGTCAAGAAGAACATGAAAAGAGGGCTTTGAATTTTGTTTCCTCATTCTTGATTTTGAGTTTAGTGGCTTCCTGTTGGGACTAGAAAGCTTTCCCTACAGGATTTTCTGCATTTGTGTTAGAGCATTTCCATTCCCATTTCTACCCTTTCTTCTGCCTTCTGAACTGTACTGAGCATTCTTTTCCCTCCTCCTCTAGAGAAGGACTGCCACCCCATTTATAATAACTGGTTGTTGGAATGACATCTGTGATGCATGGCATATTGAGAAAGACTCCCTCATGCTGTGTTGTGCTGAAGTTATACAGTTTAAAAATGTGATCTTGTATGCCTCTGGGTTTGATAAAAATCTTTAAAAATGTAGTATAGAAAAAAAGAGACCACCTTTAACTCTTTTTGTAGAGACCGAATTCTTTGATGAAACGTTCTTACCTGGAAAGCTCCTTTAAGACTTTCCAAAATTCTGCCAGTCTGTTTCTCTCTGTGTCCCTTGTCTGAAGCTCTGTTGGGTAGGTGCAGTCCCTTCGTTTGGAGATGAATGCTGGAGAGTTCTCGTTATGATTCCTGTACCATTTCAATTGCGCTATCGTTGTGCGGGATTTTCCTGCCGGGCAATTCGGCTTGAGTCTCCGCTTGAGGCTGACCTGGGAATGGCCGCGTTCCGTTCCTGCCCGCGGCTGTCCGGAAAGCTTTGGAATCGCGGGCCGGGGCGAGCGGCAGCGCGGGCTGCGGGCGGCGGCGGGCGCAGTCCCAGCGCGCACCGCTGGGTGGTGCCCTCGGCCAAGGCGGCGCCGAGCGGCTGCGGCAGCGGAGGCGGCCGAGCCCGGAGCAGCCCAGAACAGCTGAGATTAGAGCAGCGCAGAGCAGCTGAGATTAGAGCAGCGCAGAGCAGATGAGATTAGACCAGACCAGAGCAGCCGGGTCCGACCGAGCGCAGCCCAGAGCAGAGCAGAGCAGCCGGTCGCAGCCGGTCGCAGCCGGAACGAGTTTAGATCAGCCCGGCTCAGCCGAGCGGAGGTGGCAGCGGCAGCGGCGGCGAGCGCTGCCTTGTGTCCCCCGCTGCCGGGACACCCCGGCTGCCATACGAGCCGCCGGGAGGAATCTCACACCGTGAGGAAAGGCGCCCGCCCCGCACTCGGCCGCTTTTCGCGTAGAATCGCCCGGGACAGCCCCGACACCGACACCGACACCGGCCGCCGCCGCCGCCGCCGCCGCCGCGCCATGGCGATCGCAAGGCAAGTGCTTTGTGTCTGTGCTTTGCTGTCGCTGCCGCACGCTCGCGCCGAGCCCATCCGCTACTCCGTGGCCGAGGAGGCGGAGAGCGGCTCCCTGGTAGGCAAGCTGGCGGAGGACGCGGGGCTGACACCGGCGCAGCTCTCGGCTCGCCGCGCCCGCCTGGTGTGGGAGGACGGGCGGCAGCATTTTCGCTTAGAGCGCGCCTCCGGACGCCTCGTCGTGGCGGCCAGGCTGGACCGGGAGGAGCTGTGCGCCCAGGCCGCCCCCTGCATGCTCCCCTTCGAGCTGCTGCTCTCCAACCCCCTGCAGTTCTTTCGGGTCGAGGTGGCTCTGCAAGACATCAATGACCATTCGCCAGTTTTCCCCAAGGAAAGAGTCACTTTTAAGATTACAGAAAAGAGTGACTTGGGCTCTCGTTTCCCCCTGGAGGGCGCTCGGGACCTCGATATTGGCAGTAACGGCATACAGGCATACAGCATCTCTCCCGAGAACGAGTATTTTAGTGTCTCCTATGGAAGTCGGAGTGAGGATGACACATATCTTGAACTGGTCTTGAAAAAGGCGCTAGACAGAGAGGAGCAGGCAGAGATGGATTTCAGTGTTATTGCAGAAGATGGGGGTTCTCCTCCCAGGACTGGGACCACCGAAGTCAAAATTGTCATTCTAGATGTAAATGACAATGCTCCCATTTTCACACAGGAGCGTTACATAGTAAAGATTTTAGAGAACATGCCAGAAGGTTCTGTGGTTCTGACTGTTCTGGCAACTGATCCAGATGCAGGGGTTAATGGGGACGTTTCCTATGAACTCAGCCAAGCAGTGGGACAGAGGGACTCACCATTTGTGATTGATCTCACAACTGGTGAAATTAAACTCACAAAACCTCTGGACTTTGAAGATTCAAATCAACATGAGCTCCGTGTGAAAGCCACAGATGGAGGGGGCCTCTCAGCAATCTGCAAAGTGTTGGTGGAGGTGGTGGATGTGAATGACAATGCCCCAGAGCTGGTGGTCAGTTCCTTCAGCAGTCCCCTCCCCGAGAACACAGCGCTGGGCACAGTGGTGGCCCTGTTTTCCGTCAGGGACCGGGGCTTCTGGTGCCAATGGGAAGATCTCCTGTGCCCTGGAGGATCAGCTCTTCTTCTCCCTGCGGCCGGCCTATAAGAATTACTATGAGCTGGTGACAGTGAGCGCGCTGGACCGCGAGGAGACGGCTCAGCACGTGCTGAGGGTCACAGCAGCAGATGCGGGCTCGCCTGCTCTCACAAGCACGCACACCTTCAGCGTGGACATCTCGGATGTCAACGACAACGCTCCCGTCTTCAACCAGACCTCGTACACCATGTATGTGCGTGAGAACAATGTCCCCACAGCGTTTGTGGGAGCCGTCAGCGCCGCCGATGTGGACGAGGGGCTCAATGCCAAGGTGACCTATTCCCTGGCGCCAGCGCCAGCGGCAGAGCGGCCCTGGTGCTCCTGCATCTCGGTGGACTCGGAGAAGGGACACGTGTTTGTGCTGCGGCCCCTGGACTACGAGCGCTTGAGGCAGGCCGAGGTGACGGTCAGTGCCTCTGACGCGGGCTCTCCTCCCCTCAGAGCCAACGTCACCGTCCGCCTGCTGGTGCTGGACCAGAATGACAATGCGCCGCTCGTGCTGTACCCAGGCCAGGACGGCAGCCCGGCGCCCGCCGAGCTGGTGCCCGTGTCGGCCGAGGCGGGCTACCTCATCACCAAAGTGGTGGCCGTCGATGCCGACTCGGGACAGAACTCGTGGCTCTCCTACCACCTGCTGAGGGCCACCGAGCCCGGGCTCTTCAGCGTGGCTGTGCAAAGCGGGGAGGTGCGTCTCAGGAGGCCCGTGACAGACAGAGACAGCGTGAAGCAGAAGCTCGTTGTCCTGGTCAGAGACAACGGCCAACCCCCGCTCTCAGCCACCGCAGCTCTCAGCGCCCTCCTGCTCAAGGACTTCTCTGACGTGCGCCTCCCGCACAGCAGCGCCGCCACAGAGGATCAGGACGGCTCCCTCACCACCTATTTAATCATTTCCTTGGTCTTTGTCTCGCTCCTCTTCCTCGTCTCCACCGCACTCTTTGTGGCTCGCAAGGTGTGCAAGAGAAAGGAGCTGGAGGCTGGCCCTGTGCTTTATGGTGCCGACAACTTGCAGAGCGGCCTGGCCGATGCAGCCGCTGCAGGGAGCCTGCCCCGCGCCTATTGCTACGAGATCAGCCTCACCACGGGCTCGGGCAACAGCGAGTTCAGATTCCTCAAGCCCATCGTCCCCAGCCTGCCCCCACAGCACTGTGCCACGGGCCAGGGCCCTGATGAGGAGCAGGATTTCCCCTGTGTCCCTGTCAGCACCGAGGACATGGCCCCAGACAATCGTGGCACTCTCTCTGCAGGACAGTTCAATGCTCTTTCCTTTAATTAGCTGTCATGTGCACAGGCAAAGGTGTCAATGTTCATGGTAGAAAGGGATCTGGACTGTGACCGCTGACAATTCCTCCAGAGAAAACCTGTTCTTCCAATTTGGTTAACCAATTTCCCTCACAGTGTAAGTCAGAATAAAAGGTTTCAGCTTCTCCAAAGACAAAAAGAAGGAAATAAAAAGCCATCAGTCTCTCACTCCAGCAGTAATACAGTTGGGCTCAGTTATTGTTATTTCTGGTTTGCTCTAAGAAGAGCAATAGTGCTCCAGCTCTGCTCCTTGTCGGAGTCCAGGACATCCCTGTGGCTCCCCTGGATGTTTTGGAGACCGGACAGGAGATCTGGGATCTGTACAAGGCGGTCAGCCAGCCTCCCATAGAGCCCAGGAGGACACTGCTTCTGATCCCTGTCCATGGGAGTCAATGCCCACATTGTATGAAGAATCACAAGCCAGAAGAATTCAAAATAAGGAGTAGCTAGTTTATCACAGAGTGTAAATGTCGAATTTAGAATTTTTAGTATATGGGTTTGAAGATGCAAGATGGAGGAATTGGGGAGTGGTCCTGTCCTCCTTGTTCTTGTTCTCTTCCCCCATTTTCTGCTGAGTTGTATCACAAGGATTGGTTTAGAGTAGAAATGACATGTTAGCATAGGTAGTAAGTATGGGTAAGATTTTGTAAATAAAAAGTTCATTGTCGACGGCAGTCGGACTAGAGGTACAAAGGGTCTGGGACCCTCTGACCTGCCCCAGTCTTTCTGCGTGTCCTGATCTGCTGGGGATGCCCTACAGAGCTGAGAAAGAACTGAGATATAATGAAAGAATAAAGAACCTTGGAAACACGGACTGGCAGACTCTGTTTGTCTTCTCTGACTCTGGCGTGGAACCTTTTGGGCAAGAAAGGCTCAAAAACCTTATTACCTCGGGGAACAGCAACCCTGAGACCTCCTGTTTCTCTTGCTGTCACACCTGACCATGAACCTCTTATTATTTGCTTTAACACAGTGGCACAATTGAGTAGACAAATCTCACACTTGATGAAATTGCTCAAAGCCCTTTTTGCAGCTCAGAAAACTAAGCTAGTTCTGAATACTGTCTCACGATGTTCTGTTGGCATAGGGTTCTTCTTTCTGGGGTTTTGGATGTCTCTGTCTGGGATGCGTGGGCTCTGTGGGTTACAATCTCTCCTCAGTCTGTCTGTCTGTATGGCCATTGTGCATCTGCATCTGCTTCACTACTGCTGCACAGTGAAATAGGGAGTTGATCCCGTCCAGCCACTGCAATGCTGGCAATTCCAGCTCTGCAAGGCTATTTTCACCTTATGAATACAGGGGTGTCATCTTCTTCAGGGCATAGCGGAGCATGAAAATGCACAACAAAATCCTCCTTTGGTATATGTGTGGGTTTGGTTTTCAGTCCCCCTCCGATTATCAAGGAAATAAAGCAGCAGCAGATGTTTTAGGATAGGCTTTTCTTTAGAAAGTAACGAAAACTTATTCCTTGTCTTTGTGTGAATGAAAAGGCCACATGTCTGTCCAAGAATATTTTCTGGGGTTAGAATCCAGAAGAACACGAAAAGAGGATGTTGAGTTTTGTTTCCTCGTTCTTGTTTCTGAGTTTGGTGTCTTCTTGGTGGGACAAGAAATCTGTGCCTCTACAGGATTTTCTGCATTTGTGTTAGCGCATTTGCATTCCCATTTCTGCCCTTTCTCCTGCCTTCTGAACTGTACTGATTGTTCTTTTCTCTGCTCCTCTAGGGAAGGACTGCAACCCTATCTATAATAACTGGTTGTTGAAATGATGTCTGTGATGCATTGCATATTGAGAAAGACTACCTAAAGATCTGTTCTTGGGAACTTACACAGTTTTACACTGTGATCTTGGATGCCTCTGGGTTTGAAAAAATAATAATATTTTTAAAAAAGTAGCATAGAAATAAAGAGAACACTCTAATTCCTTTTGTGGAGACCGAATTCTTTGATGAAACGTTCTTACCTGGAAAGCTCCTTCAAGGCGTTGAAAATTCTGCGACTCCTTTTCTCACTTTGTCCCTTGTCGGGAGCGCGGTGGAGTAGGTGCAGTCCCTGAGTTTGCAGATGCAGCCGGGAGAGTTCTCGTTATGAGGCCCGTGCCGTTGCCACTGTGCTATCCGGTGCGGGTTTTTCTTGCCGGGGAATGCAGCTTGTTGCTGTGGGTTGAGTCTCCGCTTGAGGCTGCCCTGGGAATCTCCAAGTTCAGTTCCTGCCCGCGGCTGTCCGGAAAGCTTTGGAATCGCGGGCCG
Source organism: Prinia subflava (assembly GCF_021018805.1). Lineage (NCBI taxonomy): Eukaryota > Metazoa > Chordata > Aves > Passeriformes > Cisticolidae > Prinia > Prinia subflava. The sequence goes on along the minus strand of NC_086262.1, from coordinate 2,326,048 downwards.
GGGCGAGCGGCAGCGCGGGCTGCGGGCGGCGGCGGGCGCAGTCCCAGCGCGCACCGCTGGGTGGTGCCCTCGGCCAAGGCGGCGCTGAGAGGCTGCGGCAGCGGAGGCGGCCGAGCCCGGAGCAGCCCAGAGCAGCTGAGATTAGAGCAGCGCAGAGCAGCTGAGATTAGAGCAGCGCAGAGCAGCCGGGTTCGACCGAGCGCAGCCCAGAGCAGAGAAGAGCAGCCGGTCGCAGCCGCAACGAGCTTAGACCAGCCCAGCTCGGCTGGGCGCAGGTGGCAGCGGCAGCTGCTGCGAGCGCTGCCCTGTGTCCCCCGCTGCCGGGACACCCCGGCTGCTTTACGAGCCGCCGGAGGAATTACCCACAGCGACCGAAGGCGCCCACCCTCCTCTCGGCCGCTTTCCGCGGGGAATCGCCCGGGACAGCCCCGACACCGACACCGACACCGGCCGCCGCCGCCGCCGCGCCATGGCGATCGCAAGGCAAGTGCTTTGTGTCTGTGCTTTGCTGTCGCTGCCGCACGCTCGCGCCGAGCCCATCCGCTACTCCGTGGCCGAGGAGGCGGAGAGCGGCTCCCTGGTAGGCAAGCTGGCGGAGGACGCGGGGCTGACGCCGGCGCAGCTCTCGGCTCGCCGCGCCCGCCTGGTGTGGGAGGACGGGCGGCAGCATTTTCGCTTAGAGCGCGCCTCCGGACGCCTCGTCGTGGCGGCCAGGCTGGACCGGGAGGAGCTGTGCGCCCAGGCCGCCCCCTGCGTGCTCCCCTTCGAGCTGCTGCTCTCCAACCCCCTGCAGTTCTTTCGGGTCGAGGTGGCTCTGGAGGATATCAATGACCACTCACCCGTCTTCCCCGAGGAAAGAGTCAGATTTGACATCACGGAAAAGAGTGATCCCGGATCGCGTTTCCCCCTGGAGGTCGCTCGAGACCTCGATATTGGCAGTAACGCAGTCCAGGCATACAGCATTGCTCCCCAGAACGGGTATTTCAGTGTGTCCCATGGGACTCGGATTGCAGGAAAGAAGTATCTGGAATTGGTCTTGGAAAAGTCACTAGACAGAGAGGAGCAGGCAGAGATGAGTTTCACTGTTATTGCTGAAGATGGGGGCTTTCCTCCAAGGAGTGGCAGTACTGAAGTCCACATTGTCATTCTAGATGTAAATGACAATGCTCCCATTTTCACACAGGAGGTGTATGTTGGACAGGTTCTGGAGAACGTGCCAGAAGGTTCTGTGGTTTTGACCGTGATGGCTACTGATGAGGATGCAGGAGTTAATGGGGACATTTCCTATCAACTCAGCCAAGCAGGGGGACAGAGTGACGCAGCATTTGTGATTGACCCCACAGCTGGTGAAATTAAGCTCACAAATCCTCTGGACTTTGAGGCAGCACAGATTCATGAGCTCAGTGTGAGGGCCAGAGATGGAGGAGGGCTCTCAGCAATCTGCAAAGTGTTGGTGGAGGTGGTGGATGTGAATGACAATGCCCCAGAGCTGGTGGTCAGTTCCTTCAGCAGTCCCCTCCCCGAGAACACAGCGCCGGGCACAGTGGTGGCCCTGTTTTCCGTCAGGGACCGGGATTCTGGTGCCAACGGCAAGATCTCCTGTGCCCTGGAGGATCAGCTCTTCTTCTCCCTGCGGCCGGCCTATAAGAATTACTATGAGCTGGTGACAGTGAGCGCGCTGGACCGCGAGGAGACGGCTCAGCACATCCTGAGGGTCACAGCAGCAGATGCGGGCTCGCCTGCTCTCACAAGCACGCACACCTTCAGCGTGGACATCTCGGATGTCAACGACAACGCTCCCGTCTTCAACCAGACCTCGTACACCATGTATGTCCGTGAGAACAATGTCCCCACAGCGTTTGTGGGAGCCGTCAGCGCCGCCGATGCGGACGAGGGGCTCAATGCCAAGGTGACCTATTCCCTGGCGCCAGCGCAAGCGGCAGAGCGGCCCTGGTGCTCCTGCATCTCGGTGGACTCGGAGAAGGGACACGTGTTTGTGCTGCGGCCCCTGGACTACGAGCGCTTGAGGCAGGCCGAGGTGACGGTCAGTGCCTCTGACGCGGGCTCTCCTCCCCTCAGAGCCAACGTCACCGTCCGCCTGCTGGTGCTGGACCAGAATGACAATGCGCCGCTCGTGCTGTACCCAGGCCAGGACGGCAGCCCGGCGCCCACCGAGCTGGTGCCCGTGTCGGCCGAGGCGGGCTACCTCATCACCAAAGTGGTGGCCGTCGATGCCGACTCGGGACAGAACTCGTGGCTCTCCTACCACCTGCTGAGGGCCACCGAGCCCGGGCTCTTCAGCGTGGCTCTGCAAAGCGGGGAGGTGCGTCTCAGGAGGCCCGTGACAGACAGAGACAGCGTGAAGCAGAAGCTCGTTGTCCTGGTCAGAGACAACGGCCAGCCCCCGCTCTCAGCCACCGCAGCTCTCAGCGCCCTCCTGCTCAAGGACTTCTCTGACGTGCACCTCCCGCACAGCAGGGCCGCCACAGAGGATCAGGACGGCTCCCTCATCACCTATTTAATCATTTCCTTGGTCTTTGTCTCGCTGCTCTTCCTCGTCTCCACCGCACTCTTTGTGGCTCGCAAGGTGTGCAAGAGAAAGGAGCTGGAGGCTGGCCCTGTGCTTTATGGTGCCGACAACTTGCAGAGCGGCCTGGCCGATGCAGCCGCTGCAGGGAGCCTGCCCCGCGCCTATTGCTACGAGATCAGCCTCACCACGGGCTCGGGCAACAGCGAGTTCAGATTCCTCAAGCCCATCGTCCCCAGCCTGCCCCCACAGCACTGTGCCACGGGCCAGGGCCCTGATGAGGAGCAGGATTTCCCCTGTGTCCCTGTCAGCACCGAGGACATGGCCCCAGACAATCGTGGCACTCTCTCTGCAGGACAGTTCAATGCTCTTTCCTTCAACTAGCTGGGGTGTTCACAGACCGAAGTGTCAATGTTCATGGGTTGATGTGATCCAGTCTGCAGCATGTGGCAATGGTTCCTCCAGAGAAAATATGTTCCCAGATGGCATAATTAATTTTCTGCAAATTCTCAGTCAGAGTAAAATGTTATCTTCCACTCCAAAATCACAAAGAAATAAGAAAGGGTAATTAGATTCTCTCTTTCTGTCAGTGGTACATTCCACCTCTGTCATGGCCATTTGTGATAGGCTTTCATAATGCACTCCCAGCTATGCTCTTGTGTCTCTTGCTGTCAGGGCAGATTTTGGTCTTCTTATTCTTTGTTATAGCTCAATGACTTAGTTGGGTAGACAAATCTCCCACTTGATGAAATTACACAAAGCCCTTTTTCCCAGCTCAGAACAGCAAGTAGTTGTGAATACTGTGTTGTGATGTTCTGTTGGCAGAAGGCTTTTTCTTTCTGGGGTTCTGGATGTCTCTTTCTGAGATGTGTGGGCTCTCTGTGTGTTACACCTTGCTCTCTCTATGTCTGTCTGTACAGCCATTGTGCATTTGGCGATGTTTCACTAATTCTGCCCATTGAACCAGTTGAATATGTCCCACCCAGTCATTGCAATGCTGGCAATTCCAGCTCTGCAGGGTAAAAGGCTGTTTTGTCCCTGTGAAGACAGACTTGTCATCTTCTTCAAGACAGATAGGAGCAAACAACCACAACAAAATCTTCTTTCTGCCTATGTGTGGGTTTTGTGTTCTGTCCCCATCAGACTCTCTTAAAAAAAAAAAAAAAAAAAAAAAAAAAAAAAAAAAAAAAAAAAGCAGTAGCAGATACGTGAGGGAAAACTATAACTGGAGAGAGTCATGAAAACTTATTCATTGTCTTTAGGTGCATGAAAAGTCCACATGTCCATCAAAGAGAATTTTCAGAAGTCTGTATCAAGAAAAATTTAAAGACAGGAATTGAGTTGTGTTTCCTGATTCATGTTTCTGAATTCAGTGGCTTCTTGTTGGGAGGAGCAAGCAGCCCCTACAGGATTTTCTCCCTTGTTGTTAGAGCATTTGCATTCCCAGTTCTGTCCTTTCTCCTTCTACCCTGTGAACTGTACTGGGCATTATTTTGCCTGTTCCTCTAGAGAAGGACTGTCACCCCATCTTGTATGAATGATGTTTGTGATGCATGGAATATTCAGAAAGCCTCCCACACACAGTTGTGCTGAAGTTATAAAGTGTAATATTGTGATTTGGAATGCTTCTGAGTTTTAAAACTTAAAAAAACCCATGTAGAATTGGAATAAAGAGAACACTCTGACTCATTTTATGGAGACAGAATTCTTTGTAGAGACGTTTTTTCCTGCAAAGCTCCTTCAAGGCTTTTCAATATTCTGGAGTCCTTTTCTATTCTGGAGTCACTATATCCCTTGTCTGAAGCAGTGTTGGGTGGGTGCAGTGCCTTACTCTGGAGATGCAGCCGGGAGAGTGCTCGTTAACGCACCCATGCTGTAAACACTGCCCTATCAGTGTGCGAATTTGTGCTGGGGGGTAATGCGGCTTGGTCGTTTTGGGTTGAGTCTCCAATTTAGGCATCCCTGGGAATCTCCGCGTTCCGTTCCTGCCCGCGGCTGTCCGGAAAGCTTTGGAATCGCGGGCCGGGGCGAGCGGCAGCGCGGGCTGCGGGCGGCGGCGGGCGCAGTCCCAGCGCGCACCGCTGGGTGGTGCCCTCGGCCAAGGCGGCGCCGAGCGGCTGCGGCAGCGGAGGCGGCCGAGCCCGGAGCAGCCCAGCGCAGCTGAGATTAGAGCAGCGCAGAGCAGCTGAGATTAGAGCAGCGCAGAGCAGCTGAGATTAGAGCAGACCAGAGCAGCTGAGATTAGAGCAGCGCAGCTCAGCCCAGGACAGCACAGCGCTGCGCATCTCAGCCGGTAGCAACCCGGTTAGACCAGCCCAGCTCAGCCGAGCGGAGGTGGCAGCAACTGTGGCTGGCAGCGCTGCCCTGTGTCACCCGCTGCCGGGATCTCTCGTTTCCCGGAGGAATCGGACTCAGTGACGGACAGCACCCGCCCCGCACTCGGCCGCTTTCCGCGGAGAATCGCCCGGGACAGCCCCGACACCGACACCGACACCGGCCGCCGCCGCCGCCGCGCCATGGCGATCGCAAGGCAAGTGCTCTGTGTCTGTGCTTTGCTGTCGCTGCCGCACGCTCGCGCCGAGCCCATCCGCTACTCCGTGGCCGAGGAGGCGGAGAGCGGCTCCCTGGTAGGCAAGCTGGCGGAGGACGCGGGGCTGACGCCGGCGCAGCTCTCGGCTCGCCGCGCCCGCCTGGTGTGGGAGGACGGGCGGCAGCATTTTCGCTTAGAGCGCGCCTCCGGACGCCTCGTCGTGGCGGCCAGGCTGGACCGGGAGGAGCTGTGCGCCCAGGCCGCCCCCTGCATGCTCCCCTTCGAGCTGCTGCTCTCCAACCCCCTGCAGTTCTTCCGGGTCGAGGTGGCTCTGGTCGATATCAATGACCATTCGCCAGTTTTCCGAGATGATCGAGTCAGTTTTGAAATTCCGGAAACTAGCGAATCAGGCTCTCGTTTCCCCCTGGAGGTGGCTCGGGACCTCGATATTGGCAGCAACAGCATCCAGGCGTACAGCATCTTTCCTGAGAACGAGTACTTTAGTGTCTCCTATGGAAGTCGGAGTGAACATGACACATATCTTGAACTTCTCTTGGAAAAGGCACTAGACAGGGAGGTGCAGTCTGAGATGAGTTTTACTGTTATTGCTGAAGATGGAGGTTCTCCTCCAAGGAGTGGCACCACTGAAGTCCAGATTGTCATTCTAGATGCAAATGACAATGCTCCCATATTCACAGAGGGAGTGTACATTGGAAAGGTTTTGGAGAACATGCCAGAAGGTTCTGTGGTTCTGACTGTGCTGGCAACTGATCCAGATGCAGGAGTGAATGGGGACATTGCCTATCAACTCAGCCAAGCAGGGGGGCAGAGTGACTCAGCATTTGTGATTGATCCCACAACTGGTGAAATTAAACTCACAAAACCTCTGGACTTTGAAGCAACACAGACTCATGAGCTCAGTGTGAGGGCCAGAGATGGAGGAGGGCTCTCAGCAATCTGCAAAGTGTTGGTGGAGGTGGTGGATGTGAATGACAATGCCCCAGAGCTGGTGGTCAGCTCCTTCAGCAGTCCCCTCCCCGAGAACACAGCGCCGGGCACAGTGGTGGCCCTGTTTTCCGTCAGGGACCGGGATTCTGGTGCCAACGGCAAGATCTCCTGTGCCCTGGAGGATCAGCTCTTCTTCTCCCTGCGGCCGGCCTATAAGAATTACTATGAGCTGGTGACAGTGAGCGTGCTGGACCGCGAGGAGACGGCTCAGCACGTGCTGAGGGTCACAGCAGCAGATGCGGGCTCGCCTGCTCTCACAAGCACGCGCACCTTCAGCGTGGACATCTCGGATGTCAATGACAACGCGCCCGTCTTCAACCAGACCTCGTACACCATGTATGTGCGTGAGAACAATGTCCCCACAGTGTTTGTGGGAGCCGTCAGCGCCGCCGATGCGGACGAGGGGCTCAATGCCAAGGTGACCTATTCCCTGGCGCCAGCGCAAGCGGCAGAGCGGCCCTGGTGCTCCTGCATCTCGGTGGACTCGGAGAAGGGACACGTGTTTGTGCTGCGGCCCCTGGACTACGAGCGCTTGAGGCAGGCCGAGGTGACGGTCAGTGCCTCTGACGCGGGCTCTCCTCCCCTCAGAGCCAACGTCACCGTCCGCCTGCTGGTGCTGGACCAGAATGACAATGCGCCGCTCGTGCTGTACCCAGGCCAGGACGGCAGCCCGGCGCCCGCCGAGCTGGTGCCCGTGTCTGCCGAGGCGGGCTACCTCATCACCAAAGTGGTGGCCGTCGATGCCGACTCGGGACAGAACTCGTGGCTCTCCTACCACCTGCTGAGGGCCACCGAGCCCGGGCTCTTCAGCGTGGCTCTGCAAAGCGGGGAGGTGCGTCTCAGGAGGCCCGTGACAGACAGAGACAGCGTGAAGCAGAAGCTCGTTGTCCTGGTCAGAGACAACGGCCAACCCCCGCTCTCAGCCACCGCAGCTCTCAGCGCCCTCCTGCTCAAGGACTTCTCCGACGTGCGCCTCCCGCACAGCAGCGCCGCCACAGAGGATCAGGACGGCTCCCTCATCACCTATTTAATCATTTCCTTGGTCTTTGTCTCGCTGCTCTTCCTCGTCTCCACCGCACTCTTTGTGGCTCGCAAGGTGTGCAAGAGAAAGGAGCTGGAGGCTGGCCCTGTGCTTTATGGTGCCGACAACTTGCAGAGCGGCCTGGCCGATGCAGCCGCTGCAGGGAGCCTGCCCCGCGCCTATTGCTACAAGATCAGCCTCACCACGGGCTCGGGCAACAGCGAGTTCAGATTCCTCAAGCCCATCGTCCCCAGCCTGCCCCCACAGCACTGTGCCACGGGCCAGGGCCCTGATGAGGAGCAGGATTTCCCCTGTGTCCCTGTCAGCACCGAGGACATGGCCCCAGACAATCGTGGCACTCTCTCTGCAGGACAGTTCAATGCTCTTTCCTTCAACTAGCTGGGGTGTGCACAGACAGAGGCTTCACGACTCCTGGTAGAAAGAGATGTGGACTGTAACATCTGACAATGGTTCCTCCAGAAAAAAACTGGTTTTGCAATTTGGATAACCAATATCCCTCTCAGTCTAAGTCAGAATAAAAGGTTTCAGATTGTCCAAAGACAAAAAGAAGGAAATAAAAGACAATCTGTCTGTCACTCCAGCAGTAATACAGTTGAGCTCAGTTAGTGTTATTTTTGATTTGCTTCAAGAAGAGGAATAGTGCTCCAGCTCTGCTCCTTGTCAGAGTCCAGGACATCCCTCTGGCCACACTGGAGGCTTTGGAGACCAGACAGGGGGTCTGGGATCTGTACAAGGCGGTCAGCCATCCTCACACAGAGCCCAGGAGGACACTGCTTCTGATCCCTGTCCATGGGAGGGAATGCCCACACTGTATGAAGAATCACAAGCCAAAAGAATTCAAAATAAGTAGGAGCTAGTTTTTCACATAGCGTAAATGTAGAATTTAGGACTTTTAGTATATGGACTTGAAGAGGCAAGATGGAGGAATCGGGGGGTGGTCCTGTCCTCCTTGTTCCTGTTCTTTTCCCCATTTTCTGCTGAGTTCGATCACAAGGATTGGTTTAGACATGTTAGCATAGGTAGTGAATACTGGTAAGATTTTGTAAATAAAAAGTTCATTGTGGATGGTGGTTGGACCAGGGAAATGGTACAAAGGGTCGTGGACCCTCTGATCCTCCCAGTCCTTCCGCGTGTCCTGTTCTGCTGGGGATGACCTGCAGAGCTGAGAAAGAACTGAGAGAGAATGAAAGAATAAACAACCTTGCAAACACGGACTGGTGGATTCTGTCTTCTCTGACTCTGATGTGAAAGCTTTCGGGCAAGAAAAGCTCAAAAACCTTATTAACTAAGGGAACAGCAACCCCAAGGAGAATCTCAGGGAACAGCAACTCTGAGACCTCCTGTCTCTCTTGCTGTCACACCTGGCCATGAACTGCTTTTTATTTGCTTTAACACAGTGGCACAATTGAGTAGACAAATCTCACACTTGATGGAATTGCTCAAAGCCCTTTCTGCAGCTCAGAAAATGAAGCTAGTTATGAATACTGTGTCACTCTGTTCTGTTGGCATAGGCTTCTTCTTTCTGGGGTTTTGGATGTCTCTGTCTGGGATGTGTGGGCTCTGTGGGTTACAATCTCTCCTCAGTCTGTCTGTCTGTATGGCCATTGTGCATCTGCATCTGCTTCACTACAGCTGCACAGTGAAAGAGGGAGTGGATCCCATCCAGCCATTGCAATGCTGGCAATTCCAGCTCTGCAGGGTAAAAGGCTATTGTGACCTTACAAGTACAGGGGTGTTATGTTGTTCAAGGCATAGTGGAGCAGGAAAATGCACAACAAAGTTTTCCCTTGGCCTATGTGTGAGTTTTGTTTTCAGTCCCCCTCTGATTGTCATGGAAATAAAGCAGCAGCAGATGCTTTAGGATAGGCTTTAACTGTAGAGAGTCATGAAAACTTATTCATTCTCTCTGTGTGCATGAAAATGCCACATGTCCATGCAAGAGAACTTTCTGAAGTTAGAATCAAAAAGAACATGAAAAGAGGACTCTGACTTTTGTTTCCTTATTCTTGTTTCTGAGTTCAGTGGCTTGCTGTTGGGACTAGAAAGATTTCCCTGCAGGATTTTCTGCATATGTGTTAGTGCATGTGCATTGCCATTTCTGCCCTTTCTCCTGCCTTCTGAACTGTCCTGAGCATTCTTTTCCCTGCTCCTCTAGAGAAGGACTGCCACCCCATCTATAATACCTGGTTGTTGGAATGATGTCTGTGACTCATGGCATATTGAGAAAGACTCCCTCACGCTGTGTTGTGCTGAACTTACAGAGTTCAACCTTGTGATCTTGAATGCCTTTGAGTTTGAAATATTTTTAAAAATGCATAGAATTTAAATAAAAAGAATACTCTAATTCTTTTTCAAGAGAGAGAAGTCTTGGATGAAACGTTCTTACCTGGAGAGCTCCTTCAAAGCTTTTCAAAATTCTGCGAGTCTTTCTCTCACTGTGTCCCTTGTCTGAAGCGCTGTTGGGTTCGTGCTGTGCTTACTTCAGAGATGCATGCGGAACAGTGCTCGTTATCATGCCCGTGCTATTAACGCTGTACCATCCGTGTGCAGTTTGTCCTGCCGGGCAATGCGGCTTGGTCGTTCCGGGTTGAGTCTCCGCTTGAGGCTGCCCTGGGAATCTCCAAGTTCAGTTCCTGCCCGCGGCTGTCCGGAAAGCTTTGGAATCGCGGGCCGGGGCGAGCGGCAGCGCGGGCTGCGGGCGGCGGCGGGCGCAGTCCCAGCGCGCACCGCTGGGTGGTGCCCTCGGCCAAGGCGGCGCCGAGCGGCTGCGGCAGCGGAGGCGGCCGAGCCCGGAGCAGCCCAGAGCAGCTGAGATTAGACCAGACAAGGACAGCCCTGCCTAGCACAGCCCTGCCCCGTTCAGTCGACTCCGACCGGCGCAGCCCAGCTAAGACTAGAGCGGTCCAGCGCTGCCCAGCCGGCCGGAGGTGGCAGTGGCTACGGCAGTGAGCGCTGCCCAGTATTACCCGCTGCGGTGATCCCGCGACTCCCGGAGGAATCGGACTCAGCGACGGACGGCACCCGCCCCGCACTCGGCCGCTTTTCGCGGGGAATCGCCCGCGACAGCCGCCACACCGACACCAACACCGGCCGCCGCCGCCGCCGCGCCATGGCGATCGCAAGGCAAGTGCTTTGTGTCTGTGCTTTGCTGTCGCTGCCGCACGCTCGCGCCGAGCCCATCCGCTACTCCGTGGCCGAGGAGGCGGAGAGCGGCTCCCTGGTAGGCAAGCTGGCGGAGGACGCGGGGCTGACGCCGGCGCAGCTCTCGGCTCGCCGCGCCCGCCTGGTGTGGGAGGACGGGCGGCAGCATTTTCGCTTAGAGCGCGCCTCCGGCCGCCTCGTCGTGGCGGCCAGGCTGGACCGGGAGGAGCTGTGCGCCCAGGCCGCCCCCTGCATGCTCCCCTTCGAGCTGCTGCTCTCCAACCCCCTGCAGTTCTTTCGGGTCGAGGTGGCTCTGCAAGACATCAATGACCACTCACCCGTGTTCCCCAAGGAACGAGTCACTTTCAAGATTCCAGAAACGAGTGAATCGGGCTCTCGTTTCCCGCTGGAGGAGGCTCGAGACCCCGATATTGGCAGCAACAGCATCCAGGCATACAGCATCTCTCCCAAGAACAAGTATTTCAGTGTCTCCTATGGGACTCGGATTACAGGCAAGAAGTATCTGGAACTGGTCTTGGAAGAGCCCCTAGACAGAGAGGAGCAGGCAGAGATGAGTTTTAGTGTAATTGCTGAAGATGGGGGCTCTCCTCCCAGGAGTGGGACCGCCATCATCGATGTTATTGTTCTCGATGTAAATGACAATGCTCCCACCTTCACACAGGAGGAGTACGTTGGACAGGTTTTGGAGAACATGCCAGAAGGTTCTGTGGTTCTGACTGTGCTGGCAACTGATCCAGATGCAGGAGTTAATGGGAATATTTCCTATCAGCTAAGCCAAGCAGGGGGACAGAGTGACTCAGCATTTCTGATTGATCCCCTAACTGGTGAAATTAAACTCACAAAACCTCTGGACTTTGAGGCAGCACAGACTCACATGATCACTGTAATAGCCACAGATGGAGGGGGCCTCTCAGCAATCTGCAAAGTGTTGGTGGAGGTGGTGGATGTGAATGACAATGCCCCAGAGCTGGTGGTCAGTTCCTTCAGCAGTCCCCTCCCCGAGAACACAGCGCCGGGCACAGTGGTGGCCCTGTTTTCCGTCAGGGACCGGGATTCTGGTGCCAACGGCAAGATCTCCTGTGCCCTGGAGGATCAGATCTTCTTCTCCCTGCGGCCGGCCTATAAGAATTACTATGAGCTGGTGACAGTGAGCGCGCTGGACCGCGAGGAGACGGCTCAGCACGTGCTGAGGGTCACAGCAGCAGATGCGGGCTCGCCTGCTCTCACAAGCACGCACACCTTCAGCGTGGACATCTCGGATGTCAACGACAACGCGCCCGTCTTCAACCAGACCTCGTACACCATGTATGTGCGTGAGAACAATGTCCCCACAGCGTTTGTGGGAGCCGTCAGTGCCGCCGATGCGGACGAGGGGCTCAATGCCAAGGTGACCTATTCCCTGGCGCCAGCGCAAGCGGCAGAGCGGCCCTGGTGCTCCTGCATCTCGGTGGACTCGGAGAAGGGACACGTGTTTGTGCTGCGGCCCCTGGACTACGAGCGCTTGAGGCAGGCCGAGGTGACGGTCAGTGCCTCTGACGCGGGCTCTCCTCCCCTCAGAGCCAACGTCACCGTCCGCCTGCTGGTGCTGGACCAGAATGACAATGCGCCGCTCGTGCTGTACCCAGGCCAGGACGGCAGCCCGGTGCCCGCCGAGCTGGTGCCCGTGTCGGCCGAGGCGGGCTACCTCATCACCAAAGTGGTGGCCGTCGATGCCGACTCAGGACAGAACTCGTGGCTCTCCTACCACCTGCTGAGGGCCACCGAGCCCGGGCTCTTCAGCGTGGCTCTGCAAAGCGGGGAGGTGCGTCTCAGGAGGCCCGTGACAGACAGAGACAGCGTGAAGCAGAAGCTCGTTGTCCTGGTCAGAGACAACGGCCAACCCCCGCTCTCAGCCACCGCAGCTCTCAGCGCCCTCCTGCTCAAGGACTTCTCTGACGTGCGCCTCCCGCACAGCAGCGCCGCCACAGAGGATCAGGACGGCTCCCTCACCACCTATTTAATCATTTCCTTGGTCTTTGTCTCGCTCCTCTTCCTCGTCTCCACCGCACTCTTTGTGGCTCGCAAGGTGTGCAAGAGAAAGGAGCTGGAGGCTGGCCCTGTGCTTTATGGTGCCGACAACTTGCAGAGCGGCCTGGCCGATGCAGCCGCTGCAGGGAGCCTGCCCCGCGCCTATTGCTACGAGATCAGCCTCACCACGGGCTCGGGCAACAGCGAGTTCAGATTCCTCAAGCCCATCGTCCCCAGCCTGCCCCCACAGCACTGTGCCACGGGCCAGGGCCCTGATGAGGAGCAGGATTTCCCCTGTGTCCCTGTGAGCCCAGAGGACATGGCCCCAGACAATCGTGGCACTCTCTCTGCAGGACAGTTCAATGCTCTTTCCTTCAACTAGCTGGGGTGTGCACAGACAGAGCCTTCACGGCTCCTGGTAGAAGGGAATCTCGGCTGTAACCTCTGACAATGATTCCTCCAGAGTAAATCCATATTTCCAATTGGCATAACCGAATTTGCCCATATTTCAAATCAAAAAGGGTTCTCATCATCTCCAAAACTAAAATAAAGGGAGTTAAAGAAAATCACGCTCTCAGTCTTTCTGTAATATACTTTAGCTCTGCAATGGTGATTTCTGATAGGGTTTAAGAAGGAGGTTAGCACTCCAGCTATGCTCTTGTCTCTCTTGCTGTCCAACAAGACAGTGGAGCTTTTCTTCTGTCCTGTGACATAAGGGCACAGTTGGTAGACAGATCTCCTCTTTCATAAAATGTACAAAACCCCTTTTCAAGATCAGAGAAGCAAAGATATTGAGAGTACAGTGTCACAGCGCTGTGTGAGGGCTTGTCTCATTCTTCCCTGGGTTCTGGATGTCTTTGTCTGAGGTGTGTGGTCTCTGTGGGCTTTGGTTTCCTGCCAGCCAATATATCCACTGTCTGTCTGTGTATGATTCACTGGTGCTGCCTGGGAAATGGTGGAGTTGCTCCCATCCAACCTTTGCAATGCAGGCAATTTCAGTTCAGCTGGCAGGAAGAGTATTCTGACCCTCTGAGTACAGGAGTCTGACCCTCTCCAGGGCAGAGAAGAGCAGTAAAATGTAGAACAAAATATTCTGTTTGTCCTATAAACCAGTGCTCAGTGTTCTGTCTCATTGAAATACAGAAATATAACAGCACAAATGGTTTACTATAACTGTACAAAGTTTTGAAAACATATTCATTTCCTTTGAGTACATTTCATGAAAATTCCCTAAGTCCTCCAGAGAGCATTTTCTGACGGGTAGAAATCAACTTGAAATGGTAAAAAGGAATTTGATATTGGTCTTACTGTTCCTTTATAAAGTAGTTCCTTCCTGGGAGTAGAAAGCTGTCCCCACATGATTTTCTGTGTCCGTGTTAGAGCATTTGCATTCCCATTTTTGCCCTTTCTCTTGCTACTCTCTGAAATGACTTTGATCATTGTCTTTCATTTTCTGCTTAAGGACTGCTACCCCACGTATAATAACTGATTACTTGAATGATGTCTGTGATGCACAGAATATTAAGAAAGCTCCATGCTGTGTTTTGTTGAAGTTATAAAGTTTAACACTATAAACTTGGATACCCTGAGTGTAAAACTGAAATAAAGAGAACACCTGAATGCCTTGTGTGGACACAGTCTTTGTGTTTTCCTTTGGCCTAGGTGAGTGGGTGAATTTTTCAGTTTCAAGATGAAGCTCAAACAGCATTCAGAAAAATTGGGAGGACAATGGAATTTGAATCAGGACTCTGTGGTTCTTTTGAACACTGACCTGGCTGAGATGGATCCAGTAATAGGCAGGCCAGGGGAAACGGGGCCCGACCTCAAGAGAGGCCCTAGGTGCACTCTGCCTCTGTAAAGCTGGGACGTAGGGGAGTGGCCCTCTCAAATCTTCTGACAGCTGCATCTGCAGATGGCAGTTATGAGGTGTTTGTAGCACTTCAGGTATAGGAATTTTGGAAAAGAATGGCACAAAATCAGGAAGTCCTTCCCTTGGGAAATATTTTTTGGAAGTGCCTTGAGGTGGGAATTTGATGAGTAAAAACTGCTACCAGGGAGAAGCTTTGGTATCATGAAATGCAGAGGACTACAGCAGGACTACTTCCACAAGGCCCAAACAAAAAGGTAAGTCCTGAGGAGGGAATGGTGTAATGCTGCTGACCAGAAGACTGATGAACATCAAGAATGAAGCGATTCATAATCCAGTTAATCTGGGAAGACACAGGCCTCTGCTGTGCGGTGTTCTGCTCCACAAATATATTGGTAGAGGGTTAAATTATTCTCATTTTAACCAAGGAACCTGCAGGCAGGTTCACCCTTGCCACTGGTGAGAAATCCCCCAGTGAGCAAGAAGTCTGCATGCAAACTTCTTTTTCTGGAACTCTAAAAATTATGAATAAAACTGGTTTACTGTGTGAAAGTTGTGTAACGTCTTGACTGAGTGGAACAGGGGCACTTTCCCTTTCCTAGGACCAGGATCCGTTTGGCATTCTGTGTGTGGCTGAATTCCTGAGTGAAGTTACTTTTAGTAAATGTTCTCCACATCTAAAGGGATGTAGAACTACCTGTGCTAATCTCTTCCTCTAGTGTGTGTTATAAAAGAGAGTTGGTGTGCCTCTCTTACTGACATCACTAGGGACCATCACCTTCTGTTGTTAAACTTCTGGGGTTTGGGTCATTCCAGTTTTAGGCTTCAAGCGTCTGAGGCAGTTCATAAACAGATGGCTTACTTTGGATTTTACCCTGTGAGATGGGGAGGCAGTGCCCTGTCTTAAAAGGCCTGAACACACTGCTAAATTCTCCCAAGAAGCTCACTGGAGGTGCCCTTTAGGAAGGATTAGGACCTTAGTCCAGCCCTCCTTACCAGAAGAAATGTTTTTCTGGACTTGTTGGTCATCAACACAGATGAGCTAATCAGAGCTATCAAGATTGGAGGCAGCCTGGGCTGCCATGATCATTCACCGGTCAAGTTCATAGTCCTGAGGGATATGGATCAGGCAAAGAGTAAAGTCAGGACCATGAATTTTAGGAAAGCAAACTTTCAGCTATTAAAGGGTTTAGTCAATGGGACCCCTCAGGGGAAAGTGCCCTGAAGGACAAGGGAGCAGAACAGACCTGGCAACTCTTTAGGGATGTGTTCCATACACTGCATGTCCTCCTGAACCCATGCCCAGGATATCTGAAAAAGAAGGGAAAAGACAAGCATGGCTGAGGGAAGATTTGCTGGTCAAACTAAGGGGCAAGAAATAAATGTGTAGCAGTGGGATTGGGGACAGGTATCCTGGGAAGAGTATAGGGATGTTGGCTGGTTTTGTTGGGATAGGGTTAGGTTGACCCCAGAGCTGAACTCTACAAGGAATGCAAAGAACAGCAAGAAGAGCTTCTGCAGGTAAGTCTGACTGAAGAAGGTTAAAAACCCCTGTATTTCTCCTGATGAACACAACCGACAAACTGATAAAAACATACCACGAGAAGGCTGAGGTACTTAGCCTTACTTTGCCTCAGTCATCACTGACAAGGTCTCTTCCCACACCTATCAAGTGGATGGAGCTCAAGGCAGGGATTGGGGGAAAAAAGTCCCTCCCACTGTAAGAGAAGATCAGGTTGGAGACCACCTGAGGAACTTGAACACAGAAAAATCAGCTGCTGGCTTGTGCTGTCACATGGAGTTTGGAAATCGGAGGCTGCTAATGGCATTCCAACATTAAGATATATTGGCAGAAAAGGTGGGGGGAATAAAAAGATCATCCAACCACGAATGCTGAAAAACCTGTGCAATTGGTGAGGGGAAACTGTGTTTTTGAACTAATGGGCTCTGATTGGTAATACATCTGCTTGTTAAGACATCTTTATATCAATATTGGATCACCATTACAAAAGCATTTTCCCGTGCGGTAAAAAGAGCACAAGGACGCCTCTGCCTTCTTACCGGTCTTGATCAGCTTCTCAAAGAAGAGATGGGCAGGAAGAAAGCAGAGGCAGGAGGTCCCCGCTGGTCGGGGCCCGATGTCTCCCGTGGCGCTCTGCTGTCCCCGGAGCTGCCCGTGAGCAGGGCCGGGCGGGCAGCGCCGGGCAGCGCTCGGTGCCTGCAGTGCCGGGAGGAGGCTGCGGGCGCCGCTGTTGACCGAGAGGAGCGAGAGGGAGAGCGGAGCGCTGCCGGCAGCCCCGCCCGCTGCGGGCAGGAGCTCTTGCCCGCTCACTCCCTGACTCGGCAAACGCCGGATTGGAATCGTCCCCGCGGTGCGGATCGGTGCACAGTGAGGCAGAGGGACCAGAGGCAGCGGCTGGGAGCGGTGAGCCGGAGAAGAAATTAGAGCAGAAGCGGGAGGCGGAGCGAGTTCAGGTCGGCGGCCAGCGGGGCGAACTGCCCGGCGTTTTGCGGTGCTGTGGCGGAGATGAGCGCGGCAGGGAAGCGCTGGGGCCGGCGGCAGCGAGCTCTGCTCTGGGCCGTGCTGCTGGCGGCGTGGGAGGCGGCGTGGGGGCAGCTGCGCTACTCGGTGCGCGAGGAGACGCCCAAGGGCTCGTTCGTGGGCGACGTGGCCAAGGACCTGGGGCTGCAGCTGCCGGCCCTCAAGGACCGCGATGCCCATGTTTTTGACACAGGTAGGGCACGGCACTTTTTTTTAGACTTGCAGAACGGCCACTTATCTATGATGGAGCAGGTGGACAGAGAGGAGATATGCGCAGCTGTTGCTAAATGTGTTCTAAACTTTGAAATTCTTGTGAAGCGTCCAATGAACATTTACAAAGGGGAGGTAGAAATATTGGATATTAATGATAATCCTCCGAGTTTCCCAGAAAGACTAAGTGTCTTAGAAGTCAGCGAGAACACTGCACCGGGTGCACGCTTCCCATTAGAGAGAGCTCATGATCCCGACATAGGAGTGAACTCTTTACAGAATTACGAATGTAGTGAGAGCAGCTATTTCACCTTGGATGTGAAAACCGGAGATGACGGTGTGAAATATCCAGAATTACTATTGGTGAAATCTTTGGATCGAGAACAGCAGGCTGCTCATAATTTGATACTGACAGCCACAGACAACGGGAGTCCCATGAAATCAGGATCGACAACAATCCAAATCATTGTGTTAGATGGAAATGACAATGCTCCAGAATTTACTCAGTCTGTGTATAAGGTGACTGTGAAAGAAGATGTGACTGTGGGAAGTCGGGTGTTACAGGTAACAGCGACTGACAAAGACGAAGGGCTGAACGCCCAGGTAAAATACTCGTTCTTTAAAATTCCAGAGAAGTTTGACAAGATTTTTAAGATGGATCCAGAAACAGGTGAAATTGTGATAATGGAGAACTTGAATTTCGAAGAACATGAGTTTTATGAATTGGTTGTGCAAGCTCGGGATGCGGGTGGACTCTCTTCCCACAGCAAGGTACTCATCAAGGTCATTGATGTAAACAATTACATTCCCGAGATTGTCATTATGTCCGTGTTCAGTCCGGTTCCAGAAGATACACCGCTGGGGACAGTAATAGCAATTTTCAGCGTCCAGGACAGGGATTCTGGAGCAAACGGAGAGGTGCAGTGCAGCATCAGCGAAAGCCACCCGTTCCGCCTAGAGAAATCATTCGATAATTACTATCGCGTGGTGACTGCAGAACTACTGGACCGGGAGCAGGTGTCGGAGTACAACGTGACGGTGCGGGCGGCCGACGGCGGGTCGCCGGCGCTGCAGAGCAGCGCGGTGCTGGCGCTGCGGGTGTTGGACGTGAACGACAACGCGCCCGTGTTCGAGCAGGAGCGCTACAGCGCTCGTCTGGCGGAGAACAACGCGGCGGGCGCGCTGGTGCTGACGGTGCGCGCCACGGACGCGGACTGGGGGCAGAACGCGCGCGTGCGGTACCGGCTGCGGGAGGGGCGGGTGCGGGGCGCGCCGCTGTCGTCGTACGTGTCGGTGCAGGCGGAGACGGGCGCGCTGTACGCGCTGCGCTCCTTGGACTACGAGCAGGTGCGCGAGCTGCAGCTGTGGGTGCGTGCGGAGGACGGCGGCGCGCCGGCGCTGAGCAGCAACGTGTCGGTGCGGCTGCTGATCGTGGACGAGAACGACAACGCGCCGCAGGTGCTGTACCCGGCTTCGGCGGCGGCGGCGGCGGCGGCGGCGGCGGGCTCGGGCGCTGCGTGGTCGGGCGTGGAGCTGGCGCCGCGCTGGGCGGAGGCCGGCGCGCTGGTGGCCAAGGTGGTGGCGGTGGACGCGGACGCGGGGCAGAACGCGTGGCTGTCGTACGAGCTGGCCAAGGCGACGGAGCCGGGGCTGTTCCGCGTGGGGCTGCACAGCGGCGAGGTGCGCACGGCGCGCTCGCCGCTGGCCCGCGACGCGGCGCGCCACAGCCTGGTGGTGGTGGTGAAGGACCACGGGCGGCCGGCGCTGTCGGCCACGGCCACGCTGAGCGTGGTGCTGGCCGAGAGCGTGGCCGAGCTGCTGGCCGAGCTGGGCAGCGCGGCCGAGGCGGCGGCGCCGGGCGAGGCGGCCGGCAGCCTGACGCGCTGGCTGGTGCTGGCCGTGGCCGCCGTGTCGTGCCTCTTCGTCGCCTTCCTGCTGCTGCTGCTGGCGCTGCGCCTGCGCCGCTGGCGCCGCCGGCAGCTGCTGCCGCCCGCCAGCGGCGCCTTGCGCGGCGTGCCCGTGTCGCACTTCGTGGGCATCGACGGCGTGCGCGCCTTCCTGCAGTCCTACTCGCACGACGTGTCGCTCACGGCCGACTCGCGCAAGAGCCAGCTGCGCTTGTCGGGCGCCAGCTGCTGCGACACCCTCCCGGCCCGGCCGCTGCCCGACGAGCCCGCGCCGCTGCTCGGGCAGGAGGATGTGGCCGCCGCCCTCCCCGCCGATTCTTCCGCTCCCTCGGTGAGTTTCTCTGTCCAGAATTTCTGCACAAGCGTTTCTCCTGATGGTGTCGAACTCTTTCCCCGCAGTGTTCCCTGGCTTGCATAGGAGATTTTCCTGAAATGCGAGGTAGAGTTTCCTTTGGTGACGTTCTGTAGGCTGGTGCCCATTGCCTTCTTTGTGTGACCATGGGCTCCTCAGCCTTCCAGGTAGAAAAGAAGGAAGGATGGAGAAGGCTGCTGCTGGCAGGCTGTTTCTTATGTCCCATGTCTGGGTATTTTTCAGGTTCCTTGTATTTTTTCCCTGTGCTGTGTAGAATCTGTGGTCCTGTTAGTTTTAGATCTTCTGAACGGCTGTATCGCATTATAAGGAAATATAACTTTTTAGCGGGCTTATGTGTCTACCTGACTTCACATGTAGTTGAATAGGTTGAAGGTGCCTTGAACAAAATGTAGATGGGCTTGAGTGGAACGTCTGTGCCTTTCTCATTCTCTATGATACATAGTGGAGGTCAGCAGGAAATGGCTTTATGTCATCCATACTTTGGTCTCTGTCCTCAACTGAGGATTGGTCCAGGCATCAAGTTCTCCGTGATTATGTCTGTCTGTTCTGAGGATCTACTCTGAGTTCTATAACCCAGAAGAGTGTTGGGAGCTCTCCAATTCTGCAGGTGGTAATATTCTGTCTCACTGTCCTGATGACCTGAAGATGGTTCTTTCATGTTCGTAGGTTAATAGAAAGACACTTGCATCAACATGTTTCTTTAAAATATCTCTGTAAGAAATGCTTTTTCTTATCCCATGGGTAGGGTGAGAAGTCAAATCTTATCCATGGTCAGGAGATACAGTCTGAGCAACTTTCCTTTGGTGGAGTCTGTCTAAATTCAGAAGATCTGTGATAACCCTGTGAGCTGTGAAGGGTTAGGGGGAGTGTTGGGGGTGTGGTGTGTGAGGAGGCCCTGGTGGAGACATGGCCTGTGTTTTGTTGATGCCCAGGGCTATTGCTGGCCTTCTGAACATGAGTCAGGAGGAGTCTCCTGATTTTATCTTGTGTGGTTTGGACTGCAATGGCCTGGTTTGGGTTTGGTATTCTTTTGCATGCAGGGTGGCAGTGACACATCTTGTGAGGAGTGCATGTGCTGAAGAACGGTGATGTTGCCTCTGAGCTGCTCCTTGGATGGCTGGGTCTGTGACAGAGCTGGTAACAATTTATGGCCTAGCTAAGGTTTTACACTTGTTCTAATAATTGGGAAGAACAGAATAATCTCAGTTGTGATGCTTGGGATCTGAGAATCTGTGCACACAACTTTTCTCCTACGGATGTCTGTATGCAAAATTTGCTTTCATGTTCTGCTTGGACAGAGATAAGAAGTCTGTCTGTCCAGAGACAGGGCTGGTGCTGGAGTTCACTGTGATGGAGTTCAAAATGAATGAATGGAGTGTGTGAAGTTCAATTTGTCATAGTAGATGAGGCCCACAGCTGTGGTTCCAAGGTTTTTCTTTCTCTTACTGTCCAAGGCAATGACTGTCTGGGGTGAGCTCCTGTGTGAGGCCTCCTGTGCATTAGTTACAATCGAATTTCCTGTGTTGTGTATACACTGCAGTTGACAGAATGTGGAACGTGAGGCCATGATTGACACTGTTCTGGTGGTTTCCCATTCTTGGCTGAGATGATTAAGGTTTTTTGGGTGATTTGTTTGGGTTGGGTTGAGTTTTTCTTTTCTAGTTTTCTTGTCAAGGTGTAAAATTGATCCTCATTGTGCCTGGCAATCCTGCAAACTCCAAAACATGGAATTATCCAGTAGGGAGAGTATCTCTCCTCCATACCTTGAAGCTGTACATGTAATGAGAGAATCATAGCAACACTTAATCATGGAATGGTTTGTGTTGAAAAGGACCTTAAAGATCTTGTTGTTCCAACTCTTCTGCCATGGGCAGGGACATCTTCCACCAGACCAGGTTGCTCAGAGACACCTCCCAGCTGGACCTCGAATATTTAATTAAAGAAATACAACTTCAGAAATATATCTTTGCCTACAGTATTTTCTTTCTCTGTTACCATGATACAACCAAAATTTTGGAATATGTTTGTGGTGAGAGCAAATGCTGTGAATGCAGAGTGAGGAGGGTGAGAGCTCAGTTCTGTACCCAGAAAAATGGTGAATCTGTGTGGTTTCTGCTCTAGAAATAATTTGATTTCTTGCTTGCTGCCAATGCTAGTGCCATGTAAGTTCTGATCCTGATTTCTCTGTCGTGAAACACAATGACAGTGATCATAGGTAATATCTTCGACCATGACCGTTCATGTAGAACTGTAATTCTTGTGTAGAACAGCCAATGAATCCTGTGTGAAACCTCCAATATCCATCTCTATGCAATATTATGATATAGAGTTTCTCCCGAGTTGTCATTACACTTTGCTTCAGGCCTTTGTTTCCAGGTTAGGTTGCAGCTCATTTTCACAACTCTGGTCAGGACTTTTAAATTTGAAGCAGTGACTGTTATTTTTCAGCAAATCCTTACTTCAGCCACCTAGGAGAGAATTGTGTGTGGGGAAAATAGGAAGAAAAGGAAGTAGAAGCAAAAAAAGAATCTGTTGTAAATTGTGAGAAGATTTAACTTGAGAAGAAGCCCACGAGAAGCTGTTTAAAATGATGGTATAATAACTGAGCAAGGTGAGCAGTCCATGCAGTAGACAAAGTTGCTGAGGAGAGGACTAATTCTTCAAATGGAGCCCCCTCTCCTGCTCTCTAGTGTGAGTGTTAAGTGGCACACTTGCATCTTGAGACCTCAGTGACTTCCAGGTGTTCTGAGGGATGAATTTTAAGGCGTGAAATCAAGGCCTAGAAGACTTCACTGTCAGCACCTCTGACAACTTTTTGTCTTCTAATCCTTCATTGCCTTATCTGATTCATGGTTTGGGTGGGGGGTTTTTTGTTGGTTTGTTTGGAGTTTTTTCCATTTTGTTTTTCCTTGGTTTACACTGTATATGGGTATACTTACTATTATCAACAACGTATCTTTTTTAGGCAATGTCTGGTGTGTTCATGTCTCTTTCTCTTGTTCCAGTGGGAGTGGAGGGCAGGAGATATGAGACTGACTTTGTGTTCTGTTACTGCTGGGAACAATAGATGTATTATGACTTTAGTAGATGGCACATCATTCATTAAGATCACGAGATAAAGATGGGGAGGAGATTCCCTCTAAGCCAATGGTTTGATGATCCATTTTCTGTTGGATGACTGCTAATCTTTCAGTATGGTTGTTTATCATTTGGGTGCTTTAGAATCCTTCAGTCCCTTATCATCATGGTGGTGAGCAGACAAATGTACCTCCCTTGTGGGTGTGGCTGCAGTGCATGATCATCTGATGAGAAATGTGAGCAGTGAGGAGATGGCCACAAGCAGAACCTTGCAGCTGCATGGCGTAGAAGAAGAAGAAGAAGCCAGGGGAGCTCTGTGTGTGAGGCCAGAGGAGAAGTCGGTCATTGCCTTGCTTGTGCTGTGTCATGGCTAACACAGCCTGTGCCTGCTGGAGTCCAGTGGGATTGGAGTTGCTTGTGCAGAGCCAGTGAGACCTACAAAATGTTCTTGCATGTGTTGACTTCTCTGTGTTTCTCCCTCTTGCAGTGCTTGTTGTCATGAGCTCCAGCCCAGCGTGTCTGATCTGCTGTGGAAGGTGTCCTCTGTGCCAGCTGGGCCAGTGCAGGTGGAGTTCCCACACACAGCTGGGATGTTTCCAGGTGGAAAGAGGAAGGGTTTCCTAAGCACATGTGTGCTCCCCCAGGAACACTTTGTGTGTGGTGTAAAAATGCAGAAGCATCTGTGCTGCAGTGGTCAAAGTGCAGAGTGGCCACCCAGCCCCGCCAAGGTTTCCATGAACAGAGCAGTCTCAGGGTTGCTGTTCCCTGTGACTTTCCTTGGGGTTGCTGTTCCCCAAGGTAATAAATCTTTCGAGCTTCTGTTGCCCAAAAGGTCTCACGCTGGTGCCAGAGAAGACAAGCTGGGTCCGCCAGTCCGTGTTTGCAAGGTTGTTTATTCTTCATCATCTCTCAGTTCTTCCTCAGCTCTGCAGGACCTCCCCAGCCGAGCAGGACACGCGGCAGACAAGGGATGATCAGAGGGTCCCAGACCTTACGTATGGTCCCCTTGACACAGCCACCATTCAAAACACACTTATTATTTACAGAATCTTACCAATACTTACTACCTATGTTAACATGTCATTTCTACTCTAAATCAGTTCTTGTGATACAACTCAGGAGAAAATGGGTGGAAAGAACAAGAACAAGGAGGACGGGACCAGTCCCCAATCCCTCCATCTTGTCGCTTCAAGCCCATAGAGTAAAAAACGGTAGATTCTACATTTACACTCTGTGATAAACAAGCTACTACTTATTTTTAATTCTCTCAGCTTGTGATTCTTCATACAATGTGGACATTCACTCCCATGGCCAGGGATCAGAAGCAGTGTCCTCCTGGGCTCTGTGTGAGGCTGGCTGACCCCCTTGTACAGATCCCAGATCCCCTGTCCAGTCTCCAAAACCTCCAGGGTGGCCAGAGGGATGTCCTGGACTCCGACAGAGCAGGATCCAGTGGGAGAATGTGTGCAGTGTCCCCCACATCATGACCCAGAGGAACGTGCTGGGCAATCATCTGGAGGCTGTTAAATGGCTGAGGAACAGGCAGGAAAGTCATCCCCAAAGAGTTCTAGGCAGTGGCTCAATGTGCAGGTGGAAAGCAGTGACTGGTGTTGTCCCTCAAGGGTCCTTACTGGGACCAGAACTGTTTAGAACCTTCATGGACAATGGGATTGAGAGCACCTGGAGAGAATTTGCAGCTGACACCACTTTCAGTTCATTCCCGAGAGGGCAGAGGTGCCAACGAGGGATGGGCTGGAGAAGTGTCCCCGTGGATCCATCATGAAGATGCAGAGGGCAAAAGTCAACGTCCTGCCTGACAGGTCGAGGGAGGTTCTTTTCCCCCTCTAAACTCTTTTTGTGAGTGCCTAGACTGCATGCAGTTGGTGGGCCAATATCCGAAATGGAAATGCTAGAGTCCCCAGAAGGATAATGGAAGTGCTCTGAGGGTTGGAACATCTCTGCTCTGCAGAAGGACTGGTAGAGTTTAGGTCTTCAAGCATGGAGAAATGATAACTCTGTGTAGACTTTTCAAAATGCTTTGCTTTATGAATTACAAATATACTTATAGGAAATATGGACTTGTAACAAGAGGTCTTGTTACAAGGACTGGTGGTCATAGGAGAGCAGACAAGTTTTTTTACCCAAAAGAAGGGAAGTTTTGATTAGGAGAGAGCTTCACAGTGTGGGTTGTGACAAAATGGAACATATTGTCCAGAGAAGTTTTCTATATGCTTCAAAAGTTCAAATCTAGGAATAATTGTTCCTGCTTATGGCAGAGGTGTGCATTAAATGAGCTTTAAAGAAAAGTTTGAGTTGGCAACTGAAAGTATCGTTTAGCTCTATTAAAGACCCAGCAGTGATTTCCACAACCCTTTGTGAGGAGCTCAGATATGGAGATGCAAATGAATAAACTTTCATGAGTCAGAAAAAAAAAAAAGAGTTTATGTTATTCTGCTATCTTGGCAGAAGGGTTGCTTACAGTGCTTTAGGTCGATCTATATCTCAGATTAATTTGTCCCAGGTTATGAAGGGACAATTCAAGAGATGTGACAAAGTGCGAAAAATCTCTTGACGTCTTCCCTGTTTTATCGTTTATTGCTCCTGTTGATGCGCCGCGGTTTTATTAGAGAGCAGTTGAATTCCATTTTTTAATGCCCTGCTATGAATGTTTGCTTCTGACTGTTCAGTGTGACTCGAAAGAATGCCCTAAAAGCACCGGCACGCACACTTATGATAGAAACGCCCTGGAGTCGAATTGAGCAAGAGCTTCTGCGCTTGCTGTGTGCAGCGGAGCAGAGACCCCGGTGCCGGTGCAGCCCCGGTCCCCGCGCCAGTCCGGGCCCCCGGAGCGCGGCCATCCGGCGGCTGCAGTGGCGTCGCGGCGCCTCCGGGTGCCGCTGTTGGCCGCCGCCGAGCGGCGCTGGAGCCGCGGCCGCCGCAGCGTCCTGCCCCCGCAGGCTGCTCGCTCGCCCGGCGCCGGCCACAGCGGCAGCGGCAGCGGCAGCGGCGAGAGGCGGCGCTTGTCGGGGAGCAGCGGCGTCCGAGGCGGCCCGAGCGGGCTGTGTGCGCTGCGGCGGGCGCTGCGCTGTGCGGCGAGAGCGGCTGCGAGGGAGGCGCGGCAGCGGCAGGAGGCAGGAGCGCGGCGAGCGCTGGCGGCAGAGAATGGCGGTGAGGCGGCGGCAGAGGCGCGGGCCGGGCGGCGGGCGAGCGCTGCTGGGCGCGCTGCTGCTGTGCGTGTGGTGGCGGGCGGCGGCCGAGCGGGTCCGCTACGCCATCCCCGAGGAGCTGCGCACAGGCTCGCTCGTGGGGCCGCTGGCGCGGGACCTGGGGCTCAGCGCGGACGAGCTGCCGGCGCGCAAGATGCGGCTGAGCGAGGAGAAGCAATACTTCAGTGTGAATGAGGAGAACGGGAACCTGTACGTGAACGAGAGGCTGGACCGGGAGGAGATGTGCGGTGCTTCTGAGAGCTGCTCCGTTAGCTTCGAGGTGCTGGTGCACAACCCGCTGAACGTTTTCCACGTCGACGTGGACATCCAGGATGTGAATGACAACTCCCCGACCTTCAGCAAAGCACCTTTGGACCTCGAGATCGGTGAATTAATCCCTCCTGGTGCTCGTTTTCCGCTGGAGATGGCGCGAGATGCAGACGCAGGAAGCAACTCGTTGCTGACTTACCAGCTCTCCGGCAACCCGTCCTTCTCACTGTCCATGAAGGAAAAGCCGGGTGGAAAGAAGGTGCCAGAGTTAGTACTTGAGAGAGTGTTGGACAGAGAAAAGCAGAGCTCCTTTGAGCTGGTGCTGATGGCGGTTGACGGTGGGGACCCCGTGAGGTCCGGGACTGTCCAGATTCGGGTCAATGTGACCGATGCCAACGACAACCCGCCTGTGTTTAGCAAAAGCGTCTACGAAGGGCGAGTGGCAGAGAACCTTCCAGTGGACTCGGTGGTGCTGCGGGTACGGGCGACGGATGCGGACGCAGGCTCCAACGGGCGAGTGTCCTACTCCTTCGGCAGCGTCCCGGATGACGTCAGGGCCTTGTTCACTATCGACAGTGAGAGCGGGGAAATCAGGACAGTGGGTCCCCTCGATTTTGAGGAGAATACTGAGTACATTCTCGGCCTGGAGGCGAGAGATGGCGGCGGGCTCACCGATCACTGCGAAGTGCAAATCGACATCACAGACGAGAATGACAACGCGCCCGAGATCACCATTCTGTCACTGTCGAGTCCCGTGCCCGAGGATGCGCCAGTCGGCACCGTGGTAGCCGTGCTGAAAGTGCGGGACAGAGACTCGGGCGAAAACGGTCAGGTGTCGTGCGAGCTGTCGGGGGAGGCGCCGCTGTCGATCGTGGCGTCGTCGGGCGGCTCGTACAAGGTGGTGACGGCGAGCGCGCTGGACCGCGAGCAGGCGGCCGAGCAGCGCGTGACGGTGGTGGCCCGGGACCGGGGCAGGCCGGCGCTGCGGAGCAGCAGGGAGCTGGTGCTGGAGGTGTCGGACGTGAACGACAACGCGCCGGTGTTCGAGGAGGCGGCGTACAGCGCGTACGTGGCGGAGAACAACGCGGCGGGCGCGCTGGTGGTGCGCGTGCAGGCGCGGGACGCGGACGCGGGCGCCAACGGGCGCGTGAGCTACTGGCTGGCGGGCGGCAGCGCGGGCGCGGCGGGCGCGGCGCCGCCGGTGTCGGTGGAGGCGCGGAGCGGCGCGCTGTACGCGCAGCGCTCCTTGGACTACGAGCAGTGCCGCGAGTTCTGGGTGGCGGTGCGGGCTCAGGACGGCGGCGCGCCGGCGCGCAGCTCCACGGCCACGGTGCGCGTGTTCGTGCTGGACCGCAACGACAACGCGCCGCGGGTGCTGTGGCCGGCGGCGGCGGCAGCGCCAGGAGAGGCTGTGGCGGGAGGGGCGGCGCCGCCTTTCGAGGTGGTTCCGCGTTCGGCCGAGGCCGGCTACGTGGTGGCCAAGGTGGTGGCGGTGGACGCGGACGCGGGGCGCAACGCGTGGCTGTCGTACGAGCTGGTGCAGGCGTCGGAGCCGGCGCTGTTCCGCGTGGGGCTGCACAGCGGCGAGGTGCGCACGGCGCGCGCCGCGTCCGAGCGGGACGCGGCCAAGCAGCGCGTGGTGGCCGTGGTGAAGGACCACGGGCAGCCGGCGCTGTCGGCCACGGCCACGCTGCACGTGGTGCTGGCCGAGAGCTTGCAGGAGGCGCTGCCGGAGCTGAGCGAGCGGGCGGCGGGCGGCGAGGCGGCGGCGGCCGAGCTGCAGTTCCACCTGGTGCTGGCGCTGGCGCTGCTGTCGGCGCTCTTGGTGTTGAGCGTGGCGCTCTTGGTGCTGGCGCGGCTGCGCCGGGCCGGGCCGCCCGCCGTGCTGCGCTGCCTGGGCGCGCAGCGCTTCTCGGTGGCCGGCGCCGCCTTCCCGGCCGACTTCTGCGAGGGCACCTTGCCCTACTCCTACAACCTGTGCGTGGCGGCGCCGGCCCGCGCCGTGCCCGAGGGCGCTTGGCCGCCGCCGCCGGTGCCTGTCCTGTCTGCGGAGGAGCTGCTGGGCGGTGATTGCTGCGAGAAGCCCAGCCTGAGCAGTGAGCTCCTCGTGGGAGAGCCGCCCGCCGATGCCGACGCCCCGCAGGTCTGTAAAGCGTGAACTTCCTCCTTTTCTTAAACTTTCCCAAACGTCGTCATTTGGCTCTTTGTAGTGTTAGTGGGGACTCATCATCTGTCTCCACGTAGGGGCCGAAATTTTTCACTTTTTCGCGGTAACAGCTTTAGCTGACAGGCTTTGACTATAGCTCTTCATTCGGCTATTAACAACGCTCCTCCGTGTTTATTCATGTTTCCCGGAGTAGAGTTTTCGTGAGTTGAACAGTCCTGTCTCCGTGATTGAGTGAATTAAGGAACGGCTGTCTGCCGAGGTTTTGTCTTCAAGACTTTAGTGCTGTATAATCGAATGTTTTTGCAATAATGAAAGTAGATTCGTAATCCATGGACGGAGGACGGCTGAATGTGCATGAAGGAGTCGGGGAGAAGGAGAAAAGCACAGACACTTTGTGTTTGAGCTTTCATCCTTCCTGACTGATTTGTTCGGAAAGGGTGTGCTTGAAATTCGTGTATAGCTTTACGCTTTGGTTAAACATTTTTGAAGTTTATCAGATTTAGAAAGGCAAAGAATGTGGAAAGTTCGTTCTGCATCCTGAGTGAAAAAAGAGATTGTTGTGTTTCTGTCTGGGGGGAATGCAGTAGTGGCAATAGATGGGACTTTGCTCTTTTTTCTCTTCATGATATTCATTTCGTACATCGGTGAGAGTGTTTAATGTTTTGTGCTTCAGAGATTTTTTTTCTATCCTCTTTAATAGAGAGTTTGGGAAATTCAGGAGGGCTCGAGTCTATCGAGTACGGCAAATTTCTTCAGTTCTGTTTACTAGGAAAGACATCTGAGATACGAAGGAGTCACAATACAGGCCAGATGGCTGTTTAGGCACTTGAAGCAATCATATTTTCACATTGGTTAGAGGTCACGACAGTTTGAAGAGCACAGCTGTAATTTTATTCTACGTATCCATTATTCTTTTCTTAAAAACATAGCATACCAGCGTCATTAAGAAATACGTAGATTAATAGTTTACTAACGAGCTTCAATGCTTTACACATTGAATTCGGAAACAAAGGAAATCTGGAATTACTTGATTTAAATTTAGTCTGTATAAACTAAAAAACCACTGGGTCTATCCTAAAAAGGTGTATCGAATATTTGAAGTCCTGAAACTTTCCATTGAGAGTTTTAGCTGCACCTTTATTTGTACTTGTAATTCAATCCGTTAACAATTAGATCGTTAACTTCATGAATCGTGCAATTGCTCTTGTCCCGCTTGTGTTAATGAACTGATTTATTCGGGGTGCGGTATCTTTCTGTTCTCGCTCTGAGAGCCAGTTGTTGAAAATGCCTCTGAACAAAAGGGATAAGAGTAACAATAAACTACGGAGTAAAATACGAAAAATCTGGGGTTTATACATATAATGACATTAGTAAGAGATTGGTTTCCCGTGCGGTAAAAGAGACACGCCCAAGGAATGCCTCTGCCTTCCTCCCGATCGTGGTGCCCTGGAGGGTGAAAGCAGAGATCGGCTGGAGAAATTGGGAGGCAGGAGAAGGGCGCTGGACGAAAAGCGGCGTCTCCGTGGCGCCTGTCCCCTGTGTGTGGCAGGGCCGGGCGGGCAGCGCCGGGCAGCGCTCGGTGCCTGCAGTGCCGGGAGGAGGCTGCGGGCGCCGCTGTTGACCGAGAGGAGCGAGAGGGAGAGCGGAGCGCTGCCGGCAGCCCCGCCCGCTGCGGATCGGCTCGCTCGGCTGCTCACTCTGTGTGCGACCGTGCGGGCCGCGATCGTGCCCGCGGTGCCGGTGCATTCTGCAGCCAGGGAGCGGCAGCAGCGCAGGGTGCAGAAGCTGAGAGCATTGAGCGGCAGCGGGAGTTGGATCGGCGCTGTTGCGGTGCCGGCGGTGGCGCGGCGGAGATGAGCGCGGCGGGGAGGCGCTGGGGCCGGCGGCAGCGAGCTCTGCTCTGGGCCGTGCTGCTGGCGGCGTGGGAGGCGGCGTGGGGGCAGCTGCGCTACTCGGTGCCCGAGGAGATGCCCAAGGGCTCGTTCGTGGGCGACGTGGCCAAGGACCTGGGGCTGCAGCTCCTGGAGCTGAGCGATCGCGGAGTGCGCATCCTGAATAAAGGCAGGACGCAGTATTTCTCTCTGCACGGGAAGACGGGACATTTAGTGACGGCGGAGAGGATCGACAGAGAGCAGCTGTGCCGGCTGGTGGAGAAATGCGTACTGAGCTGTGAGTTGATAGTGGAGGGGGAAATGCAGGTTTACGGAATTGAAGTGGAAATCACAGACATTAATGACAACGCGCCGAGCTTTCGAGAGGAAGAAAAAGATCTGAGACTTAGCGAGACGACTGCCCTGGGGTCGCGGTTTCCCCTGCCAGACGCTCATGATCCTGACTCAGGCCGGAATTCCCTGCAGAGCTACGAGCTGAGCGGTGACGAGCACTTCTCGCTGGCCGTGCAGGCGGGCCCCGGCGGCGATCAGCGTCCCGAGCTGGTGCTGGCCAAGGCGCTGGACCGCGAGGAGGCGGCGTTTCACGAGCTGGTGCTGAGGGCGAGCGACGGCGGCGATCCGGCACGGACGGGCACGGCTCGGATCCGCGTGACGGTGCTGGACGCGAACGACAACGCGCCCGTGTTCAGCCAGGCGGAGTACACGGTGCGAGTGCCCGAGGACGTGCCCGTGGGCTCCGTCCTCGTCACCGTCACGGCCACGGACGCGGATGAGGGTATGAATGGGCAGATGAAATACAGCTTCCACAAAATTTCAGACAGGGCCTCAGAACTCTTTTTTCTAGACTCTGAGACAGGAGAAATAACTGTTAAGGATGAGTTAGATTTCGAGGAAATAACCTCCCATGAACTGGAGGTGCAGGCACATGATGGAGGAGAGCTTTTTGACACGGCGAAAGTCGTGATCTCTGTGACAGATGTCAATGACAATGCGCCCGAACTCACTGTATCCTCGGCAGTGAGTGCAATCTCCGAGGATGCTCCGCTGGGGACAGTGGTGGCCCTGCTGCATGTGCAGGATGGTGACTCGGGGGCGAACGGCGAAGTGCGCTGCCTCCTCCAGCAAGACGTACCGTTTCGGCTGGAGAAGAGTTTTAAAGACTATTACCGTTTGGTGACATCGAGAGAGCTGGACCGCGAGCAGGTGTCGGAGTACAACGTGACGGTGCGGGCGGCCGACGGCGGGTCGCCGGCGCTGCAGAGCAGCGCGGTGCTGGCGCTGCGGGTGCTGGACGTGAACGACAACGCGCCCGTGTTCGAGCAGGAGCGCTACAGCGCTCGTCTGGCGGAGAACAACGCGGCGGGCGCGCTGGTGCTGACGGTGCGCGCCACGGACGCGGACTGGGGGCAGAACGCGCGCGTGCGGTACCGGCTGCGGGAGGGGCGGGTGCGGGGCGCGCCGCTGTCGTCGTACGTGTCGGTGCAGGCGGAGACGGGCGCGCTGTACGCGCTGCGCTCCTTGGACTACGAGCAGGTGCGCGAGCTGCAGCTGTGGGTGCGTGCGGAGGACGGCGGCGCGCCGGCGCTGAGCAGCAACGTGTCGGTGCGGCTGCTGATCGTGGACGAGAACGACAACGCGCCGCAGGTGCTGTACCCGGCTTCGGCGGCGGCGGCGGCGGCGGGCTCGGGCGCTGCGTGGTCGGGCGTGGAGCTGGCGCCGCGCTGGGCGGAGGCCGGCGCGCTGGTGGCCAAGGTGGTGGCGGTGGACGCGGACGCGGGGCAGAACGCGTGGCTGTCGTACGAGCTGGCCAAGGCGACGGAGCCGGGGCTGTTCCGCGTGGGGCTGCACAGCGGCGAGGTGCGCACGGCGCGCTCGCCGCTGGCCCGCGACGCGGCGCGCCACAGCCTGGTGGTGGTGGTGAAGGACCACGGGCGGCCGGCGCTGTCGGCCACGGCCACGCTGAGCGTGGTGCTGGCCGAGAGCGTGGCCGAGCTGCTGGCCGAGCTGGGCAGCGCGGCCGAGGCGGCGGCGCCGGGCGAGGCGGCCGGCAGCCTGACGCGCTGGCTGGTGCTGGCCGTGGCCGCCGTGTCGTGCCTCTTCGTCGCCTTCCTGCTGCTGCTGCTGGCGCTGCGCCTGCGCCGCTGGCGCCGCCGGCAGCTGCTGCCGCCCGCCAGCGGCGCCTTGCGCGGCGTGCCCGTGTCGCACTTCGTGGGCATCGACGGCGTGCGCGCCTTCCTGCAGTCCTACTCGCACGACGTGTCGCTCACGGCCGACTCGCGCAAGAGCCAGCTGCGCTTGTCGGGCGCCAGCTGCTGCGACACCCTCCCGGCCCGGCCGCTGCCCGACGAGCCCGCGCCGCTGCTCGGGGAGGAGGATGTGGCCGCCGCCCTCCCCGCCGATCCCTCCGCTCCCTCGGTGAGTTTCTCTGTGCACATTTTTTCCGCCGGGCTTTCTCCCGATGCTCCCCTTTCCCCGCCGTGTTCCCTGGCTTGCATAGGAGATTTTGCTGAAATGCGAGGTAGAGTTTCCTTTGGTGACGTTCTGAAGGCTGCTGCCCATTACTGACTTTGAGTGGACGTGGGGTCGGTCCTCAACCTTCCAGGTAGTGAAGAAAGAAGGGGGGGAGAAGGCTGCTGCTGGCAGGCTGTTCTTTGGGTCGAAGTTTGGGTATTTATCAGGTTCCAGGTATTTCTCCCCTATGTCACCTGTGCAGTGTAGAATCCGTGTCCTTGTTAGTATTAGATCTTCTGAACGTCTGAATCACATTATTAAGAAATAGAACCTTTTAGCAGGCTCATATGTCTATCCAAGAGCACATGAGGATATATAGGTTGAAGGTGTCTTGAACAAAATGCAGATGGCTTTGCGTGGAACTTCTCTGCACGTTGTTCTCAGACTTTCTCATTCTCCATGGTACATAGTGGAGGTCAGCAGGAAAAGTCTTTGTGTTTTCCATGCTTTGATCTTTGTCCTCAACTGAAGATTGGGTCGGGCAAGAAGTTCTCCTTGATGATATATCTCTGCATGTTCTGAGGATGAAGGATCCTCTTGAAGTGACTCTGAAAAGCCTGTGGTGGCTGCAGGTGGAAGAAGAAATGCAGGAGGAAATGGAAAAACTGCTTTGGGTTTTTTCTTCTTTTGTAAAGTAGAGCTCTGTCAAATGGATCTGGAAGAGCCTTGGCTGTGAAATATTTAACATGAGAAGGGAATTGTGTGGGTGGGAAGGGAGAGATTCAAGGTGCAGCAGGAGATCGAAGGTGGGCACAATTCCCCCTGTGCAGATATTCACTGACTCAGTATCTCCCTAAAGACTGCTGGGCTTTTCCTTTCAGACCTCTGAAGTCTCTTGACAGAACTTCAGGGAGCAGGCAGATGCAGCTTCCATAGTACAGAGAAGTAGAGAGAGCTGTGTGAGATTGGTGGTGTGAAGAGAAGTGGTCTGGGGAGCTGGGCCTCCACTGTCAGGTGTTTTTAAGAGATGTGGGTGGAGGAACAGCAGGGATGATGTGAAGGGTTGGAAATTGGAGTCGTGTGAGCTGTGCATGAATGTCTGCTGAAAGACTGCAAGGAATGATTTCCTCCATTCCCTGTCCAGTTCCTGTCTCTAGGATGAAGCAATGTGAGGTTTTTCTTCCCCAAGTCATTGTCTAGAAGATATGTATTCCATCTGCATGGAGAACCCTGGGAGGTTCTTACTAAGTATTTGCACACCATCATAATTGTGTCACTTAAAATCTTAATCTTTTACTTTTGAACGATGCCCTATGGGAAGAGCAAGCTGTGTGTTTGGGGCCTATAAACAAAGTTATTTTTCATCTACTCTGAGTTCTGTAACCCAGAAGAGTTTTGTAATCTCTTCAGTTCTACAGGTGATAATATTCTTTCTCGCTTTTCTGATGACCTGGAGATGGTTCTTTCATGTTTATAGGTGAAAAGAGAGACAGTTTCATCAGACTGTTTCTTTAAATTGTCCCTGTAAGAAATGCATTTTCTTGTCCCATGGGTAGGGTGAGCAGTCAAATCTTATCCATGGTCAGGAGACAGAGTCTAAGCAACTTTCCTTTTGGTGGAGTCTCTCTAAATTCTGAAGATCTGTGATAACCCTGTGAGCTGTGAAGGGTTAGGGGGAGTGTTGGGGGTGTGGTGTGTGAGGAGGCCCTGGTGGAGACATGGCCTGTGTTTTGTTGATGCCCAGGGCTATTGCTGGCCTTCTGAACATGGGTCAATAGGAGTCTCCTGATTTTATCTTGTGTGGTTTGGACTGCAGTGGGCTGGTTTGGGTTTGGTATTCTTTTGCATGCAGGATGGCAGTGACACATCTTGTGAGGAGTGCATGTGCTGAAGAACGGTGATGTTGCCTCTGAGCTGCTCCTTGGATGGCTGGGTCTGTGACAGAGCTGGTAACAATTTATGGCCTATCTAAGGTTTTACACTGGTTCCAATAACTGGGAGGAACAGAATAATCTCAGTTGTGATGCCTGGGATCTGAGAAGCTGTGCACACAACTTTTCTTCTACTGATGTCTGTAGGCAAAATTTGCTTTGATGTTACGTTTGGACAGAGAGAAGTCTGTCTGTCCAGAGACAGGGCTGGTGCTGGAGTTCACTGTGATGGAGTTCAAAATGAATGAATGAAATGTGTCAAGTTCTATTTGTCCTAGTAGATCAGACCCACAGCTGTGGTTCCAAGGTTTTTCTTTCTCTTACTGTCCAAGGAAATGACTGTGTGGGGTGAGCTCCTGTGTGAGGCCTCCTGTGCATTAGTTACAATCGAATTTCCTGTGTTGTGTACAGACTGCAGTTGACACAATCTGAAATGTGATGTCATGATTGACACTGTTGTGGTGTTTTCCCATTCTTGGCTGAGATGATTAAGTGTTTTTGGATGATTTGTTTGGGTTGGGTTTTTCTTTTCTAGTTTTCTTGTCAAGGTGTAAAATTGATCCTCATTGTGCCTGGCAATCCTTCAAACTGGAAAATATAATTATCCAGCAGGGAGAGTATCTCTCCTCTATGTCTTGAAGGTGTGCATCTTAGAAGCATTGAAACACTGGATCATGGAATTGTTTGTGTTGAAAAGGACCTTAAAGATCTTGTGGTTCCAGTTCTTCTGCCATGGACAGGGACATCTTTCACCAGACCAGGTTACTCAGAGCCCCTCGCCAGCCTGACCTTGAAGATTTCAATAAAGAAATACAACTTCATAAATAAATGTTTATCCAAGGTGTTGTTTTGTCTCTGGCCAAGTTACAACCAGAATTTTGGAATATGTTGATGTGAGACTAAAGGCTGTGAATGCAGAGTGAGGGGGGTGAGAGCTCAGTTCTGTGCCAGGAAAATCGGTGAATCCGTGTGTGTTTGGCTGAGAAATGGTTTGATTTCTTGCTTGGTGCCAAAGCCAGTGCCATTTCTGTTCTGTTCTGATCCTGGTTTCTCTGTCGTGAAACACAATGACAGTGCTCAACAGGAACATTTTCCACAACAACTGTTCATGCAGAACCGTAATTCTTGTCTAGAACAGCCAATGAATCCTGTGTGAAACCTCCGTCATCCATCTGTATCGCTATGTAAGGCTGTGATATCGAGTTTCTTCAGAGTTGTAAATACACTTTGCTTCAGGGCTTAGTTTCCAGGTTAGGTTGCAGCTCATTTTCAGAACTCTGGTCAGGACTTATAAAATTTGAAACAGTGATTGTTGTTATTCAGCAAATCCTTACTTCAGCCACCTAGGAGAGAATTGTGTGTGTGGGAAATAGGAAGAATAGGAAGCAGAAGCAAAAAGAGGATCTGTTGTAAACTATCAGAAGATTTAACTTGCGGAAGAGGCGCGTGAGAAGATGTTTACGTTATGGCTTCTTAACTGTGCAAGGTGAGCAGGCCTTGCAGTAGAGAAAGTTGCTGATAAGTAATTCATCAAATGAAGGCCCCTCTCCTGCTGTGCAGTGTGAGTGTTTAGGGCCACACTTGCAGTTGGAGCCCTCAGTGACTGCTAGGTGCTGTCAGGGATAAACTCTAAGGGCTGAAATCAAGGCCTAGAAGACTTCACTGTGAACATCTCTGACGATTTGTTCTCTTCTGATCCTTCCTTGCATTATCAGATTCATGGTTTGGGTGAGGGGGATTTTTTGTTGGTTTGTTTGGAGTTTTTTCCATTTTGTTTTTCCTTGATTTATTCTGTATTGGGGTATACTTACTGTTATCAACAAACTATCCTTTTTAAACAATATCTGGTGTGTTCATGTCTCTTTCTCTTGTTGCAGTGGGAGTGGAAGGCAGGAGATATGAGAGTGACTTTGTGTTCTGTTGCTGTTGGGGAAAACAGATGTAAATATGACTTTAGTAGACCTTGCGTCTGTGTGGATAAGAACAGATGATAAAAATGGGGAGGAGATTTACTCAAAGGCAATGGTTTGATGATCCATTCTCTGTTGGGTGACTGCTAATCTTTCAGTATGGTTGTTTATCATTTGTGTGCTTTAGAATCCTTCAGTCCCTTATCATCATGGTGGTGAGCAGACAAATGTACCTCCCTTGTGGGTGTGGCTGCAGTGCATGATCATCTCAGGAGAAATGTGAGCAGTGAGGAGATGGCCACAAGCAGAACCTTGCAGCTGCATGGCGTAGAAGAAGAAGAAGAAGCCAGGGGAGCTCTGTGTGTGAGGCCAGAGGAGAAGTCGGTCATTGCCTTGCTTGTGCTGTGTCATAGCTAACACAGCCTGTGCCTGCTGGAGTCCAGTGGGATTGGAGTTGCTTGTGCAGAGCCAGTGAGACCTACAAAATGTTCTTGCATGTGTTGACTTCTCTGTGTTTCTCCCTCTTGCAGTGCTTGTTGTCATGAGCTCCAGCCCAGCGTGTCTGATCTGCTGTGGAAGGTGTCCTCTGTGCCAGCTGGGCCAGTGCAGGTGGAGTTCCCACACACAGCTGGGATGTTTCCAGGTGGAAAGAGGAAGGGTTTCCTAAGCACATGTGTGCTCCCCCAGGAACACTTTGTGTGTGGTGTAAAAATGCAGAAGCATCTGTGCTGCAGTGGTCAAAGTGCAGAGTGGCCACCCAGCCCCGCCAAGGTTTCCATGAACAGAGCAGTCTCAGGGTTGCTGTTCCCTGAGATTCTCCCTGGGGTTGCTGTTCCCCAAGGTAATAAAGCTTTCAAGCTTCGCTTGCCCAAAAGGTCTCACGCCAGAGTCAGAGAAGACAATTTGAGTCTGCTAGTGCATGTTTCTAAGGTTGTTTGTTCTTCATTATCTCTCAGTTCTTTCTCAGCTCTGCAAGGCATCTCCAGCAGAGCAGGACACGCGGCAGACTGGGAGTGGATCACAGGGTCCCGGACCTTACGTACGGTCCCCTTGACCCAACCACCATTCAAAACACACTTTTTATCTACAAAATTTTGCCAATACCTACTACCCATGTTAACATGTCATTTCTACTCTAAACCAATCCTTGTGATACATCTCAGCAGAAAATGAGGGGAAAGAACAAGCACAAGCAGCACAGGCCCACTCCCCAATTCCTCCATCTTGTCTCTTCAAGCCCATATACTACAAATTTTAGATTCTACATTTACACTCTGCCATAAACTATCTACCACTTATTTTGAATTCTCTCAGCTTGTGATTCTTCATAGAATGTGGGCATTCACTCCCATGGACAAGGATCAGAAGTGTCCTCCTGGGCTCTGTGTGAGGCTGGCTGAGCCCCTTGTACAGATCCCAGACCCCCTGTCTGGACTCCAAAGCCTCCGGGGTTGCCAGAGAGGTGTCCTGGACTCCGACAGAGCAGGGGCCAGTGGAGAACGTGTGCAGTGTCCTCCATGTCATGACCCAGAGGAACGTGCTGGGCAATCATCTGGAGGCTGTTACATGGCTGAGGAACAGGCAGGAAAGTCATCCCCAAAGAGTTCTAGGAAGTGGCTCAATGTGCAGGTGGAAAGCAGTGACTGGTGTTGTCCCTCAAGGGTCCTTACTGGGACCAGGACTGTTTAGAACCTTCATGGACAATGGGATTGAGAGCAGCTGGAGAGAATTTGCAGCTGACACCAATTTGAGTTGATTCCCGAGAGGGCAGAGATGCCAGTGAGGGATGGGCTGGAGAAGTGTCCCCGTGGATCCATCATGAAGCTGAACAGGGCAAAGAGCAAGGTCCTGCCCCTGGGTGAGGGCAATCCCCACTGAAACAGAGAGCAGGGGCTGGGGAACAGCTTAGCAGAGATGTGCTTTGGGTTATTGGTGGGTGATGAGATGGGACATGAGCTGCCAAGGGGCACCTGCTGCTGAAATTGTGTCCTGCACTGTATTAGATGTTCTCTGCCTGGGAGGTCGAGGGAGGTCCTTCCCCTCTCTAAACTCTTTTAGTGACACCATAGACTGCATGCAGACCTTGGGCCAATATCCCAAATGGACATGCCAGAGTCTCCAGAAGGAGCATGGGAGTGGTCTGAGGGTGGGAACAGCTCTGCAATGCAGAAGGACTGAAGGAGTTTTGGTCTTCAAGCATGGAGAAATGATAGCTCTGTGTTATGTTTTCAAAATATCTTCCTTTTTCAGTTGATAAAAGTATCTATAGGAAAGAGGGGGAGAGGTTTTTTTACAAGGACTGGTGGTCATAGGAGAGCAGAGAATTGTTTTTATGTAAAAGCAGGGAAGTTTTCATTAGTAGAAAGCTTTACAGTGTGGGTTGTGAGAAAATGGAACATACAGCCCAGAGAAGTTTTGGCTATGCCTCCAACGTTCAAGTCTAGCAGAAATTATTTCTGCTTATGGCAGAGGTGTGGATTAAATGACCTTCAAATAAAATTTACATGTGAAACTGAAAACACTGTTTAGCTTTTTGAAGGTCTTAGCGTTGCCTTGCACTTTCCTTTGTGAGACGCTGAGATGTGGAGATGCAGATGAAACAACTTTAAGGATTAAAAAAAAAGATGTTAGATGTTTTTCTGCTGTCTTGGTATAGCACTACTTGTGTTTAGGCTGATCTGTATCTCAGACTTATTAATCCCAGGTAATGAAAGGAGAATTCAAGAGATGTGACCAAGGGCGAAGAAGCTCTTGATGTCTTCCCTATATTAGTACTTGCAGCTTGACACCTCAGTGACTTCCAGGTGCTCTCAGGGATGAACTTTAAGGCCTGAAATCAAGGCCTAGACGACTTCAGTGTGAGCATCTCTGACAACTTGTTGTCTTCTAATCTTTCCTTGCCTTATCTGATTCATAGTTTGGGTGGGGGTTTTTTTGTTGGTTTGTTTGGAGTTTTTTCCATTTTGTTTTTCCTTGATTTATTCTGTATTGGGGTATACTTACTGTTATCAACAAACTATCCTTTTTAAACAATATCTGGTGTGTTCATGTCTCTTTCTCTTGTTGCAGTGGGAGTGGAAGGCAGGAGATATAAGAGTGACTTTGTGTTCTGTTGCTGTTGGGGAAAACAGATGTAAATATGACTTTAGTAGACCTTGCGTCTGTGTGGATAAGAACAGATGATAAAAATGGGGAGGAGATTTACTCAAAGGCAATGGTTTGATGATCCATTCTCTGTTGGGTGACTGCTAATCTTTCAGTATGGTTGTTTATCATTTGGGTGCTTTAGAATCCTTCAGTCCCTTATCATCATGGTGGTGAGCAGACAAATGTACCTCCCTTGTGGGTGTGGCTGCAGTGCATGATCATCTCAGGAGAAATGTGAGCAGTGAGGAGATGGCCACAAGCAGAACCTTGCAGCTGCATGGCGTAGAAGAAGAAGAAGCCAGGGGAGCTCTGTGTGTGAGGCCAGAGGAGAAGTCGGTCATTGCCTTGCTTGTGCTGTGTCCTTCCCCTCTCTAAACTCTTTTAGTGACACCATCGACTGCAGGCAGCTCTTGGGCCAATATCCCAAATGGGCCTGCTACAGTCTCCAGAAGGATCATGGAGGTGATCTGAGGGTTGGAACATCTCTGCTATGCAGAAGGACTGGAGGAGTTTAGGTCTTCAAGAATGGAGAAATTATATCTCTCTGGAGATTTTTCAAATTATCTCCCTTTGTCAATTTTTCAAAGTGTTTATAGAAAATATGTGGAGATCTTTTTTTATACGGACTGGTGGTCATAGGAAAACAGAGAAGTGTTTTTACCTAAAGAAGGAACGTTTTGATTAGGAGAAAGCTTTACAGTGTGTGTTGTGAGAAAATGGAACATATTGTCCAGAGAAGTTTTGGCTATGCCTCCAACATTCAAGTGTACCAGAAATTATTTCTGCTTATGGCGCCAGTCCCCGCGCCAGTCCGGGCCCCCGGAGCGCGGCCATCCGGCGGCTGCAGTGGCGTCGCGGCGCCTCCGGGTGCCGCTGTTGGCCGCCGCCGAGCGGCGCTGGAGCCGCGGCCGCCGCAGCGTCCTGCCCCCGCAGGCTGCTCGCTCGCCCGGCGCCGGCCACAGCGGCAGCGGCAGCGGCAGCGGCAGCGGCGCCGCCGGCAGCGGCAGCGGCAGCGGCGAGAGGCGGCGCTTGTCGGGGAGCAGCGGCGTCCGAGGCGGCCCGAGCGGGCTGTGTGCGCTGCGGCGGGCGCTGCGCTGTGCGGCGAGAGCGGCTGCGAGGGAGGCGCGGCAGCGGCAGGAGGCAGGAGCGCGGCGAGCGCTGGCGGCAGAGAATGGCGGTGAGGCGGCGGCAGAGGC
This sequence comes from Prinia subflava, assembly GCF_021018805.1. Classification (NCBI taxonomy): domain Eukaryota; kingdom Metazoa; phylum Chordata; class Aves; order Passeriformes; family Cisticolidae; genus Prinia; species Prinia subflava. Next base: position 2,285,625 of record NC_086262.1, on the reverse strand, counting down.
GCGGGCCGGGCGGCGGGCGAGCGCTGCTGGGCGCGGTGCTGCTGTGCGTGTGGTGGCGGGCGGCGGCCGAGCGGGTCCGCTACGCCATCCCCGAGGAGCTGCGCACAGGCTCGCTCGTGGGGCCGCTGGCGCGGGACCTGGGGCTCAGCGCGGACGAGCTGCCGGCGCGCAAGATGCGGCTGAGCGAGGAGAAGCAATACTTCAGTGTGAATGAGGAGAACGGGAACCTGTACGTGAACGAGAGGCTGGACCGGGAGGAGATGTGTGGCGAGTCGGCGACCTGCTCCGTCAGCTTCGAGGTGGTGGTGCACAACCCGTTGAACATTTTTCATGTCGAGGTGCTCATCGAGGATGTGAACGACAATTCCCCGACCTTCAGCAAGGCTGCTCTGGACCTCGAGATTGATGAATGGACGCTTCCGGGTGCTCGCTTTCCGCTGGAGATGGCCGGAGATGCAGACACAGGAAGCAACTCGCTGCTGACTTACCAACTAACCGGCGACTCATCGTTCTCACTGTCGATGCAGGAAAAGCCGGGTGGAAAGAAGCAGCCGGAATTAGTCCTGGAGAGAGCTTTGGACCGGGAGAAGCAGAACTCCTTTGAGCTGGTGCTGACAGCAGTGGATGGCGGGGACCCCGCCAGGTCCGGGACAGTCCAGGTTTACATCAATGTCACAGATGCCAACGACAACCCGCCCGTGTTCAGCAAAACCATCTACGAGGCGCGAGTGGCGGAGAATCTTCCTGTGGGGTCTCTGGTGCTGCAGGTGAGGGCGACGGATGCGGACGCGGGCTCGAACGGGCGAGTGTCCTACTCCTTTGGTCGCGTCCCGGACGCCTTTAGGGCGTTGTTCACTATCGACAGTGAGAGCGGGGAAATCAGGACAGCGGGTCCCCTCGATTTTGAGGACAAGAGCAAATACATCTTCGGTCTGGAGGCGAGAGATGGCGGCGGGCTCACCAGTCATTGCGAAGTGCAGATCGACATTACAGACGAGAATGACAACGCGCCCGAGATCACCATTCTGTCACTGTCGAGTCCTGTGCCCGAGGATGCCCCAGCCGGCACCGTGGTGGCCCTGTTGAAAGTGCGGGACAGAGACTCGGGCGAGAACGGTCAGGTGTCGTGCGAGCTGTCGGGGGAGGCGCCGCTGTCGGTCGTGGCGTCGTCGGGCGGCTCGTACAAGGTGGTGACGGCGAGCGCGCTGGACCGCGAGCAGGCGGCCGAGCAGCGCGTGACGGTGGTGGCCCGGGACCGGGGCAGGCCGGCGCTGCGGAGCAGCAGGGAGCTGGTGCTGGAGGTGTCGGACGTGAACGACAACGCGCCGGTGTTCGAGGAGGCGGCGTACAGCGCGTACGTGGCGGAGAACAACGCGGCGGGCGCGCTGGTGGTGCGCGTGCAGGCGCGGGACGCGGACGCGGGCGCCAACGGGCGCGTGAGCTACTGGCTGGCGGGCGGCAGCGCGGGCGCGGCGGGCGCGGCGCCGCCGGTGTCGGTGGAGGCGCGGAGCGGCGCGCTGTACGCGCAGCGCTCCTTGGACTACGAGCAGTGCCGCGAGTTCTGGGTGGCGGTGCGGGCGCAGGACGGCGGCGCGCCGGCGCGCAGCTCCACGGCCACGGTGCGCGTGTTCGTGCTGGACCGCAACGACAACGCGCCGCGGGTGCTGTGGCCGGCGGCGGCGGCAGCGCCAGGAGAGGCTGTGGCGGGAGGGGCGGCGCCGCCTTTCGAGGTGGTTCCGCGTTCGGCCGAGGCCGGCTACGTGGTGGCCAAGGTGGTGGCGGTGGACGCGGACGCGGGGCGCAACGCGTGGCTGTCGTACGAGCTGGTGCAGGCGTCGGAGCCGGCGCTGTTCCGCGTGGGGCTGCACAGCGGCGAGGTGCGCACGGCGCGCGCCGTGTCCGAACGGGACGCGGCCAAGCAGCGCGTGGTGGCCGTGGTGAAGGACCACGGGCAGCCGGCGCTGTCGGTCACGGCCACGCTGCACGTGGTGCTGGCCGAGAGCTTGCAGGAGGCGCTGCCGGAGCTGAGCGAGCGGGCGGCGGGCGGCGAGGCGGCGGCGGCCGAGCTGCAGTTCTACCTGGTGCTGGCGCTGGCGCTGCTGTCGGCGCTCTTGGTGCTGAGCGTGGCGCTCTTGGTGCTGGCGCGGCTGCGCCGGGCCGGGCCGCCCGCCGTGCTGCGCTGCCTGGGCGCGCAGCGCTTCTCGGTGGCCGGCGCCGCCTTCCCGGCCGACTTCTGCGAGGGCACCTTGCCCTACTCCTACAACCTGTGCGTGGCGGCGCCGGCCCGCGCCGTGCCCGAGGGCGCTTGGCCGCCGCCGCCGGTGCCCGTCCTGTCTGCGGAGGAGCTGCTGGGCGGGGATTCGTGCGAGAAGCCCGGCCTGAGCAGTGAGCTCGTCGCGGGAGAGCCGCCCGCCAATGCCGATGCACCGCAGGTGTGTAAAGCGTCAGCTCTTTCTCTTTTTAAGGCTTTCCTAAAGGTCGTCCCCTTTGCCCTGATTATCTCTTCAAGTATCAGTTTGCAGTCTTTACCTGTGTTCTAGTGTGGCGTTGGAAATTTTTGATTTCTCCTTTGTAACATCTTCAGCTTAACACCTTTGACTGTAGCTCCCCTTTGAGGTAGTAGCAGTGCTTTTTCATATTTCACGGTGTCTTTTTTTTTTTCTTTTTTTTTTCTTTTTTCCTTTTTTTTTTCTTCCTGAGTTTCCCTTTCCTTTTCCTTGGTGCATTAAAATGGTGACGGGACCATCCCCCGTCAATGGAGAGGAGGAAGGACTTGGTTCCTCACGGATCAAAAGTTCAGCTACTCGGGGGAGGTTTTGTTGTCAAGACTTGAGCTCTACACATTAGGATATGTTAGCAGTCTTGCGAGCAGATCCGTATTCTGTGGAAGGAGAAGGGCTGATTGTGCATGACGGAGTCGGGGAAAAAGAGAAAGGCATGACAAGCGGTATTGGAGATTTTTCCTTCCTGACTGACTTCTTCAGAAAGAGTGTGCTTGGAAAAGGAGTAGAGCTTTACACAAGCCCGTTCGTTAAAATTTATTGTGTTCCTATTAGAATCGGAAAGGAAACCTGTGTGAAAAGTTCCGGTTTTCATCCTCAGTGAAAAGAGATTTTCTCCCGTTTTGTGGCGAAATGCGGCACTTGTCCTATTTGGCTTCCTTTTTGTGGCTGGCAGTTCCCTCTCTTCGGCTCTTTATGATCTGTATTTTATACAGTGGTGGGAGTGTTGAATGATTTGTGTTTCAGAGAATTTGTTTTCTACTCTCTCTCCACTGAGAGAGTTTAGGGAATTTAATAAGACTCGGGTATATCGAGAACGGCAAATTGTTACAATTCTGTTTACTAGGATCGACATCTGAGATACCAAAGGGGTCACATATCAGGGAGATGAGCCAAGCGACGGTTTCGGCACTTGAGTCAATCCCATTTGCACAGTCATTAATGGTCAGCAGCGTTTCGAGAGGGCAGCTGTACATTTGTTCTGCAATTGTTTCTCTAATTGTTTTCTTGAAAATACAGAAGAAGAAATACACAGATGAACAGTTTACAGACGATCTTCAATGCTTTACACACTGATTTCAGAATAAAAGGAAACCTGAAACGACTTGATTTGATGTAAATCTCTATAAACTAAGGAACTGCTAGGTTTATCTTAGGAAGGGATATCAAAGATCTGAAGCCGTGAAATTTTCTTTGAGTGTTGTAGCTGCATCTGTATTTGTAGTTGTAATTCAATTCTGTAACAATTAGCTCTTTAACTTCAGTAATTGTACAATTGCTCGTCTCGCTTGAGTTAACGAACCTGATAGCTCTGTTTATTCGGGATGCGGTATCATCCCGTTTCTCCCTGACAGCCTGTTGCTGAAGATGCTTTTAAACAAAAAGGAGAAGACTAATAAAAAGCTACAGGGTTAAATACAGAAAATGTGTTTTATTTTACATAAAATAGCACTAGTAAGTCATTGGTTTCCCATACAGTAAAAGAGCCACTCCCAAGGAATGCCTTTGCCTTCCTCCCGATCGTGATGCCCTGGAGGGTCAAAGCAGAGATCGGCTGGAGAAATGGGGAGGCAGGAGATGGGCGCTGGACGAAAAGCGGCGTCTCCCTGGCGCCTGTCCCCTGTGTGTGGCAGGGCCGGGCGGGCAGCGCCGGGCAGCGCTCGGTGCCTGCAGTGCCGGGAGGAGGCTGCGGGCGCCGCTGTTGACCGAGAGGAGCGAGAGGGAGAGCGGAGCGCTGCCGGCAGCCCCGCCCGCTGCGGATCGGCTCGCTCGGCTGCTCGCTCCGTGTCCGAGCGTGCGGGCCGCGATCGTGCCCGCGGTGCCGGTGCATTCTGCAGCCAGGGAGCGGCAGCAGCGCAGGGTGCAGAAGCTGAGAGCACTGAGCGGCAGCGGGAGTTGGATCGGCGCTGTTGCGGTGCCGGAGGTGGCGCGGCGGAGATGAGCGCGGCGGGGAGGCGCTGGGGCCGGCGGCAGCGAGCTCTGCTCTGGGCCGTGCTGCTGGCGGCGTGGGAGGCGGCGTGGGGGCAGCTGCGCTACTCGGTGCCCGAGGAGATGCCCAAGGGCTCGTTCGTGGGCGATGTGGCCAAGGACCTGGGGCTGCAGCTGCCGGCGCTAAGCGATCGCGGAGTGCGCATCCTGAACAAAGGTAGGACGCAGTATTTCTCTCTGCACGGGAAGACGGGATATTTAGTGACGGCAGAGAGGATCGACAGAGAGCAGCTGTGCGAGCGTGTGCAGCAGTGCGTGCTGCGCTGTGAGCTGATAGTGGAGGGGGAAATGAAGTTTTATGAAATAGAAGTGGAAATCACGGACATTAATGACAACTCGCCCAGCTTCAAGGAAGTTGAGCTGGAAGAGAGAATGAGCGAGATGACAGCCCCGGGGTCGCGGTTTCCCCTGGCCGAGGCTCACGACCCGGACTCGGGCCGGAATTCCCTGCAGAGCTACGAGCTGAGCGGTGACGAGCACTTCTCGCTGGCCGTGCAGGCGGGCCCCGGCGGCGATCAGCGTCCCGAGCTGGTGCTGGCCAAGGCGCTGGACCGCGAGGAGGCGGCGTTTCACGAGCTGGTGCTGAGGGCGAGCGACGGCGGCGATCCGGCACGGACGGGCACGGCTCGGATCCGCGTGACGGTGCTGGACGCGAACGACAACGCGCCCGTGTTCAGCCAGGCGGAGTACACGGTGCGTGTGCCCGAGGACGTGCCCGTGGGCTCCGTCCTCGTCACCGTCACGGCTACGGATGCCGACGAAGGGCTGTACGGACACGTGAAATACTCGTTTAAAAAAGTAACAGAACGAGCCTCAAAGATATTCGATCTGGACTCTGAGAGTGGAGCGATCACTCTGTTGCAAAATCTGGACTTTGAGGAAGGCGATTCTTACGAAATGGACGTGCAGGCACGGGACAGCGGAGGCCTTTTCGACACTGCAAAAGTGGAGATCACCGTCACAGACATCAACGACAACACACCAGTGATTTCTGTACGGTCAGCGCTGAGTGAGATTTCTGAGGATGCCCCATCGGGGACAGTGGTTGCCCTGCTACATGTGGAGGACCGGGACTCGGGGGCCAATGGCGAGGTGCGGTGCTCGCTCGTTGGGGACGTCCCATTCCAACTAAGGAGCTCACACAGCAGTTACTACAGCGTGGTGACATCGAGAGAGCTGGACCGCGAGCAGGTGTCGGAGTACAACGTGACAGTGCGGGCGGCCGACGGCGGGTCGCCGGCGCTGCAGAGCAGCGCGGTGCTGGCGCTGCGGGTGCTGGACGTGAACGACAACGCGCCCGTGTTCGAGCAGGAGCGCTACAGCGCTCGTCTGGCGGAGAACAACGCGGCGGGCGCGCTGGTGCTGACGGTGCGCGCCACGGACGCGGACTGGGGGCAGAACGCGCGCGTGCGGTACCGGCTGCGGGAGGGGCGGGTGCGGGGCGCGCCGCTGTCGTCGTACGTGTCGGTGCAGGCGGAGACGGGCGCGCTGTACGCGCTGCGCTCCTTGGACTACGAGCAGGTGCGCGAGCTGCAGCTGTGGGTGCGTGCGGAGGACGGCGGCGCGCCGGCGCTGAGCAGCAACGTGTCGGTGCGGCTGCTGATCGTGGACGAGAACGACAACGCGCCGCAGGTGCTGTACCCGGCTTCGGCGGCGGCGGCGGCGGCGGCGGGCTCGGGCGCTGCGTGGTCGGGCGTGGAGCTGGCGCCGCGCTGGGCGGAGGCCGGCGCGCTGGTGGCCAAGGTGGTGGCGGTGGACGCGGACGCGGGGCAGAACGCGTGGCTGTCGTACGAGCTGGCCAAGGCGACGGAGCCGGGGCTGTTCCGCGTGGGGCTGCACAGCGGCGAGGTGCGCACGGCGCGCTCGCCGCTGGCCCGCGACGCGGCGCGCCACAGCCTGGTGGTGGTGGTGAAGGACCACGGGCGGCCGGCGCTGTCGGCCACGGCCACGCTGAGCGTGGTGCTGGCCGAGAGCGTGGCCGAGCTGCTGGCCGAGCTGGGCAGCGCGGCCGAGGCGGCGGCGCCGGGCGAGGCGGCCGGCAGCCTGACGCGCTGGCTGGTGCTGGCCGTGGCCGCCGTGTCGTGCCTCTTCGTCGCCTTCCTGCTGCTGCTGCTGGCGCTGCGCCTGCGCCGCTGGCGCCGCCGGCAGCTGCTGCCGCCCGCCAGCGGCGCCTTGCGCGGCGTGCCCGTGTCGCACTTCGTGGGCATCGACGGCGTGCGCGCCTTCCTGCAGTCCTACTCGCACGACGTGTCGCTCACGGCCGACTCGCGCAAGAGCCAGCTGCGCTTCTCGGGCGCCAGCTGCTGCGACACCCTCCCGGCCCGGCCGCTGCCCGACGAGCCCGCGCCGCTGCTCGGGCAGGAGGATGTGGCCGCCTCCCTCCCCGCCGATCCCTCCGCTCCCTCGGTGAGTTTCTCTGCCCACATTTTCTCCGCTCGGCTTTGTCCCGATGCTCCCCTTTTCCCGCCGTGTTCCCTGGCTTGCATAGGAGACTTTGCTGAAAAGCGAGGTCGAGTTTCCTTTGGTAATGTTCTGAGTGCTGGTGCCCGTTGCCTTATTTGTGTGACCATGGGCTCCTGTACCTTCCACGTGGGGAAGATGGAAGGCGGGAGAAGGCTGCTGCTGGCAGGCTGTTCGTTAGGTCCCATGTCTGGGTATTTTTCAGGTTCCTTGTATTTTTCCCCTGTGTCATCTGTGCTGTGTAGAATCTGTGCTCCTGTTAGTTTTAGATCTTCTGAACGGCTGTATCACATTATAAGGAAATACATCTTTTTAGCGGGCTTATGTGTCTAGCTAATTTCACATGTAGTTGAATAGGTTGAAAATGTGTTGAACAAAATGTAGATGGGCTTGTGTGGAACTGTGTGCCTTTCTCATTCTCCATGGTACATATTGGAGGTCAGCAGGAAATGGCTTTGTGTCATCCATGCTTTGGTCTCTGTCCTCAGCTGAGGATTGGTCCAGGCAACGAGTGTTCCTTGATGATGTCTGCCTGTTCTGAAGATGAAGGATCCTCTTGCAGCTGTGACTCGTTGCAAAGCCTGAGGGTGGCTCTATGTGGAGGAGGAAATGCAGAAAGTGTTGGCAGAACTGTTTTCATTTTTCTTGTTTTTTAAGGTAGAGCTATGTCAAATGGAGCTGGATGTGCCTTGGCTATGAAATATTTAGCATGGGAAAGGAATTGCGTGGGTGGGAAGGGAGAGATTCAAGGTGCAGCAGGAGATCGAAGGTGGGCACAGTTCCCCCTGTGCAGATATTCACTGACTCAGTGTCTCCCTAAAGACTGCTGGGCTTCTCCTTTTAGACCTCTCGAGTCTCTTGACAGGACTTCAGGGAGCAGGCAAATGCAGCTTCCATGGTACAGAGAAGTAGAGAGAGCTGTGTGAGATTGGTGGTGTGAAGAGAAGTGGTCTGGGGAGCTGGGCCTCCCCTGTCAGGTGTTTTTAAGAGATGTGGGTGGAAGAAGGGCAGGGATGATGTGAAGGGTGTGAAATTCGAGTCGTGTGAGCTGTGCATGAATGTCTGCTGAAAGACTGCAGGGAATGATTTCCTCCATTCCCTGTCCAGTTCCTGTCTCTAGGATGAAGCAATGTGAGGTTTTTCTTCCCCAAGTCATTGTCTAGAAGATATGTATTCCATCTGCATGGAGAACCCTGGGAGGTTCTTACTAAGTATTTGCACACCATCATAATTGTGTCACTTAAAATCTTAATGATGTATCTATGAAAGATGCCATATGGGAAGAGCGATTTGTGTGTTTGGGGCCAATAAATGAAGTTATTTTTCATCTACTCTGAGTTCTATAATCCAGAAGAGTGTTGGGAGCTCTTCAGTTCTACAGGTGGTGACCTGAAGATGGTTCTTTCATGTTTGTAAGTGAGAAGAGAGACACTTTCATTGACATGTATCTTTAAAATATCTCTGTAAGAAGTGCTTTTTCTTGTCCCATGGGTAGGGTGAGCAGTCAAATCTTATCCATGGTCAGGAGATGCAGTCAGAGCAACTTTCCTTTTGGTGGAGTCTCTCTAAATTGTGAAGATCTGTGATAACCCTGTGAGCTGTGCAGGGGTAGGGGGAGTGTTGGGGGGGTGGTGTGTGAGGAGGCCCTGGTGGAGACATGGCCTGTGTTTTGTTGATGCCCAGGGCTATTGCTGGCCTTCTGAACATGAGTCAGGAGGAGTCTCCTGATTTTATCTTGTGTGGTTTGGACTGCAATGGCCTGGTTTGGGTTTGGTATTCTTGTGCATGCAGGGTGGCAGTGACACATCTTGTGAGGAGTGCATGTGCTGAAGAACGGTGATGTTGCCTCTGAGCTGCTCCTTGGATGGCTGGGTCTGTGACAGAGCTGGTAACAATTTATGGCCTATCTAAGGTTTTACACTTGTTCCAATAATTTGGAGGAACAGAATAATCTCAGTTGTGATGCCTGGGATCTGAGAAGCTGTGCACACAACTTTTCTTCTACTGATGTCTGTAGGCAAAATTTGCTTTGATGTTACGTTTGGACAGAGAGAAGTCTGTCTGTCCAGAGACAGGGCCGGTGCTGGAGTTCACTGTGATGGAGTTCAAAATGAATGAATGAACTGTGTCAAGTTCTATTTGTCCTAGTAGATGAGGCCCACAGCTGTGGTTCCAAGGTTTTTCTTTCTCTTACTGTCCAAGGAAATGACTGTGTCTGGTCTATGTATCAAGCCCTTGGGTGAGGCCTCCTGTGCATTTGCAACAACTGATTGTCATGCATTGTGTCTATACTACAGTTGACAGAATCTGAAATGTGATGCCACGATTGATACTCTTCTGGTGTTTTCCCATCCTTGTATGGGTCGTTTAAGTTTATTTTTTGGATTTTTTTTTAATTTGTGTTGGCTGAGTTTGTTTGCTGGTTTTCTTGTCAAGGATTAAAGCTCATCCTCATTGTGCCTGGCAATCCTGCAACCTCCAAAACATGGAATTATCCAGTAGGGAGAGTATCTCTCCTCCATACTTTGAAGATCTACATGTAATTAGAGAATCAGGGAAACACAAAATCATAAATCGGTTTGTGTTGAAAGGGATTTTAAAGATCTTCTTTTTCCAATTCTTCTGCCATGGGCAGGGACATCTTCCAGCAGACCAGGTTGCTCAGAGCCCCACCCAGCCTGACCTTGACTATTTCATTAAAGAAATACAACTTCATATATAAATGTTTCCCCAAGGAGTTGTTTTCTCTGTGACCAACATTTTTTGAACATGTTGATGCTGAGCCTAAAGGCTGTGAATGCAGAGTGAGGAGGGTGAGAGCTCAGTTCTGTGCCAGGAAAATCGGTGAATCCGTGTGGGTTTGGCTGAGCAATGGTTTGATTTCTTGCTTGGTGCCAAAGCCAGTGCCATTTCTGTTCTGTTCTGATCCTGGTTTCTCTGTCATGAAACACAGTGAGAGTTCTCAACGGGAACATTTTCCACAGTGACCCTTCATGTAGAATTCTTGTGTAGAACAGCCAATGAATCCTGTGTGAAACCTCCATTATCCATCTGTATCTCTATGTAAGGTTGTGATATTGAGTTTCTTCATAGTTGTAATTACACGCTTTTTCAGGCCTTTGTTTCCAGGTTAGGTTGCAGCACATTTCTCCAATTGTGGTCAGTACTTTTAAATTTGAAACAGTGACTGTTGTTTTTCAGCAAATCCTTACTTCAGCCACCTAGGAGAGAATTGTGTGTGGGGGAAATAGGAAGAATAGGAAGCAGAAGCAAAGAGAATCTCTTCTAAATTATCAGAAGGTTGAACTTGAGAAAGAGGCCAGTGAGAAGCTGTTTCAAGTGGTGGTTTCATAACTGTGTAAGGTGAGCAGTAGAAAGAGTTGCTGAGGAGACGAGTAATTCTTCAAATGAGGTCCCCTATGCTGCTGTGCAGTGTGAGTGTTTAGGGTCACACTTGCAGCTTGAGACCTTAGTGTCACCTAGGTGCTCTGAATTCTAAGGCCAGAAATCACGGCCTAGAAGACTTCACTGTGAGCTTCTCTAAAAACTTGTCTTCTAACCTTTCCTTGATTTTCCTGATTCATGTTTTAGTGTTTCTGCATTTTTGTTGGGTTTTCTTTCCATTTTGTGTTTCCTTGATTTTCTCTGTATGTGGGTATACTTACTACTATCAACAACCTATCTTTTTTAGCAATATCTGGTGTGTTCATATCTCTTGCTGTTGTTGCAGTGGGAGTGGCAGGCAGGAGATATGAGAGTGACTTTGTGTTCTGTTACTGCTGGTAAAAATAGATGTAATTACAACTTTAGTAGATGTTACGTCATTCATTAAAGATCACGAGATAAAGATGAGGAGGAGATTCCCTCTAAGCCAATGGTTTGATGATCCATTCTCTGTTGGGTGACTGCTGATCTTTCAGTGTGGTTGTTTATCATTTGGGTGCTTTAGAGTCCTTCAGTCCCTTATCATCATGGTGGTGAGCAGACAAATGTACCTCCCTTGTGGGTGTGGCTGCAGTGCATGATCATCTCAGGAGAAATGTGAGCAGTGAGGAGATGGCCACAAGCAGAACCTTGCAGCTGCATGGCGTAGAAGAAGAAGCCAGGGGAGCTCTGTATGTGAGGCCAGAGGAGAAGTCGGTCATTGCCTTGCTTGTGCTGTGTCATAGCTAACACAGCCTGTGCCTGCTGGAGTCCAGTGGGATTGGAGTTGCTTGTGCAGAGCCAGTGAGACCTACAAAATGTTCTTGCATGTGTTGACTTCTCTGTGTTTCTCCCTCTTGCAGTGCTTGTTGTCATGAGCTCCAGCCCAGCGTGTCTGATCTGCTGTGGAAGGTGTCCTCTGTGCCAGCTGGGCCAGTGCAGGTGGAGTTCCCACACACAGCTGGGATGTTTCCAGGTGGAAAGAGGAAGGGTTTCCTAAGCACATGTGTGCTCCCCCAGGAACACTTTGTGTGTGGTGTAAAAATGCAGAAGCATCTGTGCTGCAGTGGTCAAAGTGCAGAGTGGCCACCCAGCCCCGCCAAGGTTTCCATGAACAGAGCAGTCTCAGGGTTGCTGTTCCCTGAGATTCTCCTCGCGTTTGCTTTTCCCCAAGGTAATAAATCTTTCGAGTTTCTCTTGCCCAAAAGATTTCACGCCTCACCCAGAGAAGACAAGCTGACTCCGCCAGTGCATGTTTCAAAGGTTGTTTATTCTTTCATTATCTCTCAATTCTTTCTCAGCTCTGCAAGACATCTCCAGCAGAGCAGGACATGCAGCAGATGGTGGCGGATCAGAGGGTCCTGGACCTTATGTACGGTACCCTTGACCCAGCCACCATCCACAATGATCTTCTTATGTACAAAATTTTGCCAATACCTACTACCCATGGTTACATGTAATTTCTACTCTAAACCAATCCTTGTGATACAACTCAGCAGAAAATGGGGGAAAAGAACAAGAACAAGGAGGACAGGACTACTCCCCAATTCCTCCATCTTGCCTCTTCAAGCCCATATACTAAAAATCCTAGATTCTACATTTACACTCTGTGATAAACTAGCTACTACTTATTTTGAATTCTCTCAGCTTGTGATTCTTCATACAATGTGGGCATTCACTCCCGTAGACAGGGATCAGAAGCAGTGTCCTCCTGGGCTCTATGTGAGGCTGGCTGACCCCCTTGTACAGATCCCAGATCCCCTGTCCAGTCTCCAAAACCTCCAGGGTGGTCAGAGGAGTGTCCTGGACTCCGACAGAGCAGGGGCCAGTGGGAGAACGTGTGCAGTGTCCCCCACATAATGACCCAGAGGAACGTGCTGGGCAATCATCTGGAGGCTGTTAAATGGCTGAGGAACAGGCAGGAAAGTCACCCCCAAAGAGTTCTAGGCAGTAGCTCAATGTGCAGGTGGAAAGCAGTGACTGGTGTTGTTCCTCAAGGGTCCTTACTGGGACCAGAACTGTTTCGAACCTTCATGGACAATGGGATTGAGAGCACCTGGAGAGAATTTGCAGCTGACACCAATTTGAGTTGATTCTTGAGAGGGCAGAGATGCCAGTGAGGGATGGGCTGGAGAAGTGTCCCCGTGGATCCATCATGAAGATGCAGAGGGCAAAAGTCAACGTCCTGCCTGACAAGTCGAGGGAGGTTCTTTACCCCCTCTAAAATGTTTTTGTGAGTGCCTGGACTGCATGTAGTTGGTGGGCCAATATCCAAAAAGGAAATGCTAGAGTCCCCAGAAGGATCATGGAAGTGCTCTGAGGGTTGGAACATCTCTGCTCTGCAGAAGGACTGAAGGAGTTTAGGTCTTCAAGCATGGAGAAATGATACCTCTGTGTAGACTTTTCAAAATACTTTGCTTTATGAATTACAAATATACTTATAGGAAATATGGACTTGTAACAAGAGGTCTTGTTACAAGGACTGGTGGTCATAGGAGAGCAGACAAGTTTTTTTACCCAAAAGAAGGGAAGTTTTGGAGAGAGCTTCACAGTGTGGGTTGTGACAAAATGGAACATATTGTCCAGAGAAGTTTTGTATATGCTTCAAAAGTTCAAATCTAGGAATAATTGTTCCTACTTATGGCAGAGGTGTGGATTAAATGAGCCTTAAAGAAAAGTTTCAGTTGGAAACTGAAAGTATTGTTTAGCTCTATAAAAGACCCAGCAGTGCTTTGCACAATCCTTTGTGAGGAGCTCAGATATGGAGATGCAAATGAATAAACTTTCATGAGTCAGAAAAAAAAAAAAGAGTTTATGTTATTCTGCTATCTTGGCAGAAGGGTTGCTTAGAGTGCTTTAGGTTGATCTATATCTCAGATTAATTTGTCCCAGGTTATGAAGGGACAATTCAAGAGATATGACAAAGTGCGAAAAACCTCTTGACGTCTTCCCTGTTTTATCGTTTATTGCTCCTGTTGATGCGCCGCGGTTTCATTAGAGAGCAGCTGAATTCCATTTTTTAATGCCCTGCTATGAATGTTTGCTTCTGACTGTTCAGTGTGACTCGAAAGAATGCTCTAAAAGCACCGGCACGCACATTTGAGATAGAAAGGCCCTGGAGTCGAATGAAGCAAGAGCTTCTGCGCTTGCTGTGTGCAGCGGAGCGGAGACCCCGGTGCCGGTGCAGCCCGGTCCCCGCGCCAGTCCGGGCCCCCGGAGCGCGGCCATCCGGCGGCTGCAGTGGCGTCGCGGCGCCTCCGGGTGCCGCTGTTGGCCGCCGCCGAGCGGCGCTGGAGCCGCGGCCGCCGCAGCGTCCTGCCCCCGCAGGCTGCTCGCTCGCCCGGCGCCGGCCACAGCGGCAGCGGCAGCGGCAGCGGCGAGAGGCGGCGCTTGTCGGGGAGCAGCGGCGTCCGAGGCGGCCCGAGCGGGCTGTGTGCGCTGCGGCGGGCGCTGCGCTGTGCGGCGAGAGCGGCTGCGAGGGAGGCGCGGCAGCGGCAGGAGGCAGGAGCGCGGCGAGCGCTGGCGGCAGAGAATGGCGGTGAGGCGGCGGCAGAGGCGCGGGCCGGGCGGCGGGCGAGCGCTGCTGGGCGCGGTGCTGCTGTGCGTGTGGTGGCGGGCGGCGGCCGAGCGGGTCCGCTACGCCATCCCCGAGGAGCTGGGCACAGGCTCGCTCGTGGGGCCGCTGGCGCGGGACCTGGGGCTCAGCGCGGACGAGCTGCCGGCGCGCAAGCTGCGGCTGAGCGAGGAGAAGCAATACTTCAGTGTGAATGAGGAGAACGGGAACCTGTACGTGAACGAGAGGCTGGACCGGGAGGAGATGTGCGGCGCTTCTGAGATCTGTTCCGTCAGCTTCGAGGTGGTGGTGCACAACCCGCTGAACGTTTTCCATGTTGATGTGACGATCGAGGACGTGAATGACAACTCCCCGACCTTCAGAAAGGCTGCTCTGGACCTGGAGATCGGTGAATTAATCCCTCCCGGTGCTCGTTTTCCGCTGGAGACTGCACGAGACGTAGACGCAGGAAGCAACTCGCTGCTCACTTATGAACTCACCACGAACCCGTGCTTCAGTTTGGCCCTAAAGGAGAAGCCCGGTGGAAGCAAGCAGCCAGAATTGGTGCTGGAGAGAGCTCTGGACCGGGAGAAGCAGAGCTCCATTGAATTGGTGCTGACAGCAGTGGATGGCGGGGAACCGACGAGGTCCGGGACTGTCCAGATTCGCATCAATGTCACAGATGCCAATGACAACCCACCGGTGTTCAGCAAAAGTGTCTACAATGCGCGCGTGGCAGAGAATCTGCCCGTTGGTTCGCTCGTGCTGCGGGTATGGGCCACGGATGTGGATGCGGGCTCCAACGGGCGAGTGTCCTACTCCTTCGGCAACGTCCCAGACGCCGTCAGGGAGTTGTTCACTGTCGACAGTGAGAGCGGGGAGATCAGGACAGCGGGGGTCCTCGATTTTGAGGCCGAGAGTAAATACATCTTCGTCCTGGAGGCGAGAGATGGCGGCGGGCTCACCAGTCACTGCGAAGTGCAAATCGACATTACAGACGAGAATGACAACGCGCCCGAGATCACGGTTCTGTCCCTCTCGAGTCCTGTGCCCGAGGACGCTCCGGTCGGCACCGTGGTGGCCCTGCTGAAAGTGCGGGATCGGGACTCGGGCGAGAACGGTCAGGTGTCGTGCGAGCTGTCGGGCGAGGCGCCGCTGTCGGTCGTGGCGTCGTCGGGCGGCTCGTACAAGGTGGTGACGGCGAGCGCGCTGGACCGCGAGCAGGCGGCCGAGCAGCGCGTGACGGTGGTGGCCCGGGACCGGGGCAGGCCGGCGCTGCGGAGCAGCAGGGAGCTGGTGCTGGAGGTGTCGGACGTGAACGACAACGCGCCGGTGTTCGAGGAGGCGGCGTACAGCGCGTACGTGGCGGAGAACAACGCGGCGGGCGCGCTGGTGGTGCGCGTGCAGGCGCGGGACGCGGACGCGGGCGCCAACGGGCGCGTGAGCTACTGGCTGGCGGGCGGCAGCGCGGGCGCGGCGGGCGCGGCGCCGCCGGTGTCGGTGGAGGCGCGGAGCGGCGCGCTGTACGCGCAGCGCTCCTTGGACTACGAGCAGTGCCGCGAGTTCTGGGTGGCGGTGCGGGCGCAGGACGGCGGCGCGCCGGCGCGCAGCTCCACGGCCACGGTGCGCGTGTTCGTGCTGGACCGCAACGACAACGCGCCGCGGGTGCTGTGGCCGGCGGCGGCGGCAGCGCAAGGAGAGGCTGCGGCGGGAGGGGCGGCTCCGCCTTTCGAGGTGGTTCCGCGTTCGGCCGAGGCCGGCTACGTGGTGGCCAAGGTGGTGGCGGTGGACGCGGACGCGGGGCGCAACGCGTGGCTGTCGTACGAGCTGGTGCAGGCGTCGGAGCCGGCGCTGTTCCGCGTGGGGCTGCACAGCGGCGAGGTGCGCACGGCGCGCGCCGTGTCCGAGCGGGACGCGGCCAAGCAGCGCGTGGTGGCCGTGGTGAAGGACCACGGGCAGCCGGCGCTGTCGGCCACGGCCACGCTGCACGTGGTGCTGGCCGAGAGCTTGCAGGAGGCGCTGCCGGAGCTGAGCGAGCGGGCGGCGGGCGGCGAGGCGGCGGCGGCCGAGCTGCAGTTCTACCTGGTGCTGGCGCTGGCGCTGCTGTCGGCGCTCTTGGTGCTGAGCGTGGCGCTCTTGGTGCTGGCGCGGCTGCGCCGGGCCGGGCCGCCCGCCGTGCTGCGCTGCCTGGGCGCGCAGCGCTTCTCGGTGGCCGGCGCCGCCTTCCCGGCCGACTTCTGCGAGGGCACCTTGCCCTACTCCTACAACCTGTGCGTGGCGGCGCCGGCCCGCGCCGTGCCCGAGGCGGCTTGGCCGCCGCCGCCGGTGCCCGTCCTGTCTGCGGAGGAGCTGCTGGGCGGTGATTGCTGCGAGAAGCCCGGCCTGAGCAGTGAGCTCGTCGTGGGAGAGCCGCCCGCCGATGTCGATGCACCGCAGGTCTGTAAAGCGTGATCTCTTTCTCCTTTTGAGCTTTTCCTAAAGGTCGCCCCTTTTCCCCTGGTTTTCTTTGGTGACGCCAATTTCACGTCTTTTTCTGTGTTTGTTTAGCGTCGGAAAGTTTTGATTTCTCTTTGGTAATATCTTCAGCTGAAATGCTTTGACTGTAGCTCCCGTTTGAGGTAGTAGAAGTGCTTTTCCGTATTTCCCGGTGTCTTGTTTGTGTGAGTTTCACTTTCCTGTCTCCGTAGTAGATTGAAATGAGGAAGGGACCATCCCGCGTCGAAGGACAGCAGCAAGGACTTGGTTCCTTAGGGATCAAAGGTTAATCTTCATGGGATGGGTTTTGTTGTCGAGACTTGAGCTCGATAAATTGGAATGTATTAGCAATATGAAATCAGATCCGTATTCTGTGGAAGGAGAAGGGCTGATTCTGCATGACGGAGTCGGGGGAAAAGAGAAAAGCCATGACACCTTTGTTGGAAATTTTTCCTTCCTTCCTGATTTCTTAGGAAAGGGTGTACTTGGAACAGGAGTAGAGCTTTACACAAGCCCGTTCGTTAAAATTTGTTGTGTCCCTATTAGGTTCAGAAAGGAAACGTGTGAAAAGTTCTGGGGTCCATCCTCAGTGAAAAAAGATTTTCTCCCGTTTTGTGGGGAAATGCGGCAGTTGTCCTATTTGGCTCCCTTTTTGTTGCTGGCAGTTCCTCAGTTTTGCTCTTTCTGACCTTTATTTCTCACAGAGGTGAGAGTGTTGAATGATTTGTGTTTCAGCGAGGTTTTTTCCCATTTTCTTTACTTTGAGAGTTTTTGGAATTTAGTACAACTCGGATATATCGAGAACTGCAAATTTTTGCAGTTCTGTTTGCTAGGATAGACATCTAGAATACGAAAGGGATCAGATATCAGTCCAAGCCAGACGACGGTTTAGGCACTTCAATCAATCCAATTTCGACATTGATTACTGGTCAGCACAGTTTCGAGAGGGCAGCTGTACATTTGTTCTTCATTTGTTTCTATAATTCTTTTCTTGAAAACATAGCTTACCAGCGTCAATAAGAAACACAGAGATGAATAATTTACCGACGAACTTCAATGGTTTTCACATTGAGTCCAGAAAAAGAGGAAATCTGGAATGACTTGACTTAAAGTAAATCTTAGGTAAATCTTAGTATAGGTTTATCTTAGGAAGGGGTACCAAGTATTTGAAGTCCTGAGAATATCCGCTGAGAGTTATAGCTGCATCTTTATTTATATTTGTAATTCAATCCGTTAACAATTAGGTCGTTAACTTCATGAATCGCGCAATAGCTCTTATCCTGCTTGAGTTAATGAACCTGATAGCTCTGTTTAATCGGGATGCGGTATCTTTCTGTTCTCTCTCTGAGAGCCTGTTTTTGAAAATGCCACTGAACAAAAGGGATAAGAGTAACAATAAGCTACAGAGTGAAATACGAATAATCTGAGGTTTTTTACATATAATGAAATTAGTAAGAGATTGGTTTCCCGTCGAGTAAAAGAACCACGCCCACGGAATGTCTCTGCCTTCCTGCCGATCGTCATGGCCTGGAGGATCAAAGCAGAGATCGGCTGGAGAAATGGGGAGGCAGGAGAAGGGCGCTGGACGAAAAGCGGCGTCTCCGTGGCGCCTGTCCCCTGTGTGTGGCAGGGCCGGGCGGGCAGCGCCGGGCAGCGCTCGGTGCCTGCAGTGCCGGGAGGAGGCTGCGGGCGCCGCTGTTGACCGAGAGGAGCGAGAGGGAGAGCGGAGCGCTGCCGGCAGCCCCGCCCGCTGCGGATCGGCTCGCTCGGCTGCTCGCTCTGTGTGCGACCGTGCGGGCCGCGATCGTGCCCGCGGTGCCGGTGTATTCTGCAGCCAGGGAGCGGCAGCAGCGCAGGGTGCAGAAGCTGAGAGCATTGAGCGGCAGCGGGAGTTGGATCGGCGCTGTTGCGGTGCCGGCGGTGGCGCGGCGGAGATGAGCGCGGCGGGGAGGCGCTGGGGCCGGCGGCAGCGAGCTCTGCTCTGGGCCGTGCTGCTGGCGGCGTGGGAGGCGGCGTGGGGGCAGCTGCGCTACTCGGTGCCCGAGGAGATGCCCAAGGGCTCGTTCGTGGGCGATGTGGCCAAGGACCTGGGGCTGCAGCTGCCGGCGCTAAGCGATCGCGGTGCCCGCCTTGTCTCGGAAGGTAGGACGCAGTATTTCTCTCTGCACGGGAAGACGGGACATTTAGTGACGGCGGAGAGGCTCAACAGAGAGCAGCTGTGCCGGTTGGTGGAGAAATGCGTGCTGAGCTCTGAACTGATAGTGGACGGACAGATGCAGGTGTACGGAATTGAAGTAGAAATCACAGACATTAACGACAACGCGCCGAGCTTCCGAGAGGCAGAAACAGAACTGAGAATGAGCGAGATGACAGCCCCGGGATCACGGTTTCCACTTCCTAGGGCTCACGACCCGGACTCGGGCCGGAATTCCCTGCAGAGCTACGAGCTGAGCGGTGACGAGCACTTCTCGCTGGCCGTGCAGGCGGGCCCCGGCGGCGATCAGCGTCCCGAGCTGGTGCTGGCCAAGGCGCTGGACCGCGAGGAGGCGGCGTTTCACGAGCTGGTGCTGAGGGCGAGCGACGGCGGCGATCCGGCACGGACGGGCACGGCTCGGATCCGCGTGACGGTGCTGGACGCGAACGACAACGCGCCCGTGTTCAGCCAGGCGGAGTACACGGTGCGTGTGCCCGAGGACGTGCCCGTGGGCTCCGTCCTCGTCACCGTCACGGCTACGGACGCAGATGAGGGTCTTTACGGGCAGGTGACATACTCTGTGAAGAAAACGACCGACATGGCATCGGATATTTTCCATCTGGATACTGAAACGGGAGACATCAAGCTGTTGACGATCCTTGATTTCGAGGAAGGTGTTTCGTACGAATTGGAGGTGCAGGCACATGACGGTGGAGCTCTTTTCGACACTGCAAAAGTCGCGATCACTGTGACAGATGTTAATGACAATGCGCCCGAACTGACAATATCATCACAGCTGAACGAGATCCCAGAGGATGCCCAGCCGGGAACTGTGGTGGCCCTGCTGCACGTGCAGGACCGGGACTCCGGGGCCAATGGCGAGGTTCGGTGCTCGCTCTACAAGGACGTCCCGTTCCAGCTAGAGAAGAGTTTCAAAGACTATTACCGTGTGGTGACATCGAGAGAGCTGGACCGCGAGCAGGTGTCGGAGTACAACGTGACGGTGCGGGCGGCCGACGGCGGGTCGCCGGCGCTGCAGAGCAGCGCGGTGCTGGCGCTGCGGGTGCTGGACGTGAACGACAACGCGCCCGTGTTCGAGCAGGAGCGCTACAGCGCTCGTCTGGCGGAGAACAACGCGGCGGGCGCGCTGGTGCTGACGGTGCGCGCCACGGACGCGGACTGGGGGCAGAACGCGCGCGTGCGGTACCGGCTGCGGGAGGGGCGGGTGCGGGGCGCGCCGCTGTCGTCGTACGTGTCGGTGCAGGCGGAGACGGGCGCGCTGTACGCGCTGCGCTCCTTGGACTACGAGCAGGTGCGCGAGCTGCAGCTGTGGGTGCGTGCGGAGGACGGCGGCGCGCCGGCGCTGAGCAGCAACGTGTCGGTGCGGCTGCTGATCGTGGACGAGAACGACAACGCGCCGCAGGTGCTGTACCCGGCTTCGGCGGCGGCGGCGGCGGCGGCGGGCTCGGGCGCTGCGTGGTCGGGCGTGGAGCTGGCGCCGCGCTGGGCGGAGGCCGGCGCGCTGGTGGCCAAGGTGGTGGCGGTGGACGCGGACGCGGGGCAGAACGCGTGGCTGTCGTACGAGCTGGCCAAGGCGACGGAGCCGGGGCTGTTCCGCGTGGGGCTGCACAGCGGCGAGGTGCGCACGGCGCGCTCGCCGCTGGCCCGCGACGCGGCGCGCCACAGCCTGGTGGTGGTGGTGAAGGACCACGGGCGGCCGGCGCTGTCGGCCACGGCCACGCTGAGCGTGGTGCTGGCCGAGAGCGTGGCCGAGCTGCTGGCCGAGCTGGGCAGCGCGGCCGAGGCGGCGGCGCCGGGCGAGGCGGCCGGCAGCCTGACGCGCTGGCTGGTGCTGGCCGTGGCCGCCGTGTCGTGCCTCTTCGTCGCCTTCCTGCTGCTGCTGCTGGCGCTGCGCCTGCGCCGCTGGCGCCGCCAGCAGCTGCTGCCGCCCGCCAGCGGCGCCTTGCGCGGCGTGCCCGTGTCGCACTTCGTGGGCATCGACGGCGTGCGCGCCTTCCTGCAGTCCTACTCGCACGACGTGTCGCTCACGGCCGACTCGCGCAAGAGCCAGCTGCGCTTGTCGGGCGCCAGCTGCTGCGACACCCTCCCGGCCCGGCCGCTGCCCGACGAGCCCGCGCCGCTGCTCGGGGAGGAGGATGTGGCCGCCGCCCTCCCCGCTGATCCCTCCGCTCCCTCGGTGAGTTTCTCTGCCCACATTTTCTCCGCGACGATTTCTCGTGATGCTCCCCTTTCCCTGCCGTGTTCCCTGGCTTGCATAGGACACTTAGCTGAAAAGCGAGGTCGACTTTTCTTTGGTGACATTCTGAGTGCTGGTGCCCGATGCTGTCATGGTGTGAACATGGGCTCCTCAGCCTTCCAGGTAGTGAAGAATGAAGCCGTGAGAAGGCTGCTGCTGGCAGGCTGTTCGTTGGGTCAGAGTTTTGAGTATTTATCAGGTTCCATGTATTTTTCCTCTATTTCACCTGTGCCATGTAGAATCTGTTTTCCGATTGATATTACATCTTCCAAATGGGTATACTGCATTACTAAGAAATACAACTTTTTAGGAGGTTCATGTGTCTTTCGCAGCAGCACATGTGCTTGAATGTGTTGAATGTGTCTTGAACAAAATGCTGATGGCTTTGCATGGGACTCCTCTGCACGTGGATCTCAGCCTTTATCATTCTCCATGATACATAGTGGAGGTCAGAAGGGAATGGCTTTCTGCCATCCATGCTTTGATCTCTGTTCTCAACTTAGGATTCGGCCGGGCAACAAATGGTCGTTGATGATGTCTGTCTGTTCTGAAGATGAAGGATTCTCTTGATGTTGTGACTCTTGGAAAAGCCTGTGGGTGGCTCTATGTGGAGACAGAAATGCAGGAGGAAATGGCAAAAGTTCTTTGTTTTTTCTTGTTTTTTTAAGATAGAACTATGTCAAATGGAGCCAGAAGAGCCTTGGCTATGAAGTATTTAACATGGGATGGGAATTGCATGGGTGGGAAGGGAGAGATTCAAGGTGCAACAGGAGATCGAATGTGGGCATCATTCCCTCCACTCCCTCGGTGAGTTTCTCTGCCCACATTTTCTCCGCTGGGCTTTGTCCCGATGTTCCCCTTTCCCCGCCTGTTCCCTGGCTTGCATAGGAGACTTTGCTGAAAATCAAGGCAGAGTTTCCTTTGGTGACATTCTGAGTGCTGGTGCCCGTTGCTGTCTTAGAGTGGACGTGGGGTCGGTCCTCAGCCTTCCAGTTAGTGAAGAAGGTAGGGGGGAGAAGGCCGCTTCTGGCAGGCTCTTCGTTAGCTCAAAAACTGGATTATTTGTTCAGGTTCCAGTTAGTCTTCCCCTATGTCATCTGTGCTGTGTAGAATGTTTTCTGATTAGTATTAGATCTTCTGAATGGATATATCGTATTATTCAGAAATACAACTCTTTATCAGCGCATATGTCTTCCCAAGAACACATGTGCCTAAATAGATTGAATGTGTCTTGAACAAAATGCTGATGGCTTTGTGTGGAACTGCTCTGCAGTTTGTTCTTTATCATTTTCCAAGATACATAATGGAAGTCAGCAGGGAATGCCTTAATTCCATCCATGTTTTGATCTTTGTCCTTAGGTGAGGACTGGGTCAGGCAACAAGTTCTCCATGATGTCTGCCTGTTCTGAAGATGAGGGATCCTCTTGAAGGTGTGACTCTGAAAAGCCTGTGGGTATCTCTACGGGGAGGAGTAAATGCAGGAGGAAATGGGAAAACGGCTTTGGGTTTTTTTGTTTTTTTAAGATAGAACTACGTTAAATGGAGCTGGAAGAGCCTTGGCTATGAAATATTTAGCATGGGAAGGGAATTGCGTGGGTGGGAAGGGAGAGATTCAAGGTGCAGCAGGAGATCGAAGGTGGGCACAATTCCCCCTGTGCAGATATTCACTGACTCAGTGTCTCCCTAAAGACTGCTGGGCTTCTCCTTTCAGACCTCGGAAGTCTCTTGACAGAACTTCAGGGAGCAGGCAAATGCAGCTTCCATGGTACAGAGAAGTAGAGAGAGCTGTGTAAGATTGGTGGTGTGAAGAGAAGTGGTCTGGGGAGCTGGGCCTCCACTGTCAGGTGTTTTTAAGAGATGTGGGTGGAAGAAGAGCAGGGATGATGTGAAGGGTTGGAAATTGGAGTCGTGTGAGCTGTGCATGAATGTCTGCTGAAAGACTGCAGGGAATGATTTCCTCCATTCCCTGTCCAGTTCCTGTCTCTAGGATGAAGCAATGTGAGGTTTTTCTTCCCCAAGTCATTGTCTAGAAGATATGTATTCCATCTGCATGGAGAACCCTGGGAGGTTCTTATTAAGTATTTGCATGCCATCATAATTATATTACTTAAAATCCTAATGTTGTACCTATGAAAGATGCCATATGGGAAGAGCAAGCTGTGTGTTTGGAGCCTATAAACAAAGTTATTAATCATCTACTCTGAGTTCTATAACCTAGCAGAATTTTGTAATCTCTTCAATTGGTCAGGTGATAGTTTTTTGTCTCAGTTTTCTGATGACCTGGAGATGGTTCTTTCATGTTTGTAGCTGAAAAGAGAGATGTTTCTTTTAGTTATCTCTGTGAGAAATGCTTTTTTTTTTGTCCCATGGGTAGGGTGAGAAGTCAAATCTTATCCATGGTCAGGAGATACAATCTGAGAAACTTTCCTTTTGGTGGAGTCTCTAAATTCTGAAGATCTGTGATAACCCTGTGAGATGTGCAGGGTTAGGGGGAGTGTTGGGGGGGTGGTGTGTGAGGAGGCCCTGGTGGAGACATGGCCTGTGTTTTGTTGATGCCCAGGGCTATTGCTGGCCTTCTGAACATGAGTCAGGAGGAGTCTCCTGATTTTATCTTGTGTGGTTTGGACTGCAATGGCCTGGTTTGGGTTTGGTATTCTTGTGCATGCAGGGTGGCAGTGGCACATCTTGTGAGGGGTGCATGTGCTGAAGAACGGTGATGTTGCCTCTGAGCTGCTCCTTGGATGGCTGGGTCTGTGACAGAGCTGGTAACAATTTATGGCCTATCTAAGGTTTTACACTGGTTCCAATAATTGGGAGCAAAAGAGTAATCCAAACTGTGATGCTTATGATCTGAGAAGCTGTGCACACAACTTTTCTCCTACGGATGTCTGTATGCAAAATTTGCTTTCATGTCCTACTTGGACAGAGAAAAGTCTGTGTATCCAGAGACAGGGCTGGTGCTGTAGTTCACTGTGATGGAGTTCAAATGAATGAATGAACTGTGTCAAGTTCTTTTTGTCCTAGTAGATGAGCTGTGGTTCCAAGGTTTTTCTTTCTCTTACTGTCCAAGGAAATGACTGTCTGGGGTGAGCTCCTGTGTGAGGCCTCCTGTGCATTAGTTACAGTCGAATCTCTTGTGTTGTGTACACACTACAGGTAACGCAATCTGAAATGTGAGGCCATGATTGATACTGTTCTGGTGTTTTCCCATTCTTCTTTAGGTTGATTAAGTATTTTTGGATGATTTGATTTGTTTGGGTAGTTTGGTTTTTTGTTTGTTTGTTTTTTTTTCTTCTTGTCAAGGAGTACAGTTGATCCGCATTGTGCGTGGTGATCCTGCAAACTCCAAAACATGGAATTATCCTGTAGGGAGAGTATCTCTCCTCCATCCCTTGAACCTGTACATGGTATTATGGAATGATATAAACAGAGACTCATAGAATGGATTGTGTTGAAAAGGACCTTAAAGATCTTGTTGTACTGACTCTTCTGGGCAAGGACACTTTCCACCAGACCAGGTTGCTCAGAGTCCCATCCAGCCTGACCTTGAATTTTTCATTAAACAAATACAACATCATGAATATATGTTTGTCCAAGGTGTTTTCTTTGTAGCAAACATAAAAACCAAATTTTGCAATATGTTGATGGTGAAAGTAAGGCTGTGAATGCAGAGGAGGGTGAGAGCTCAGTTCTGTGCCTAGAAATGTGGTGAATCTGCGTGGTTTCTGCTCTAGAAATGGTTTGATTTCTTGCTTGCTGCCAATGCTCGTGACCTTTCTGTTCTGTTCTGATACAGGTTTCTCTGTCATGAAACACAATGACAGTGCTCAACATGAACATTTTCCACAGTGACCCTTCATGTAGACCCATAATTCTTGTGTAGAACAGCCAATGAATCCTGTGTAATACCTCCATTATCCATCTGTATCTCTATGCAACATTGTGATATTGAGTTTCTTCAGAGTTGTAATTACACTTTTATTCAGGCCTTTGTTTTCACTTTATCTTGCAGCTCAGTTTCACAACTCTGGTCAGTACATTTAAATTTGATACAGCGATTATTGTTTTTCAGCAAATCCTTACTTCAGCCACCTAGGAAAGAATTGTGTGTGGGGGAGATAGAAAGAAGAGGAAGCAGAAGGAATAAGAGAATCTGTTGTAATTTGTCAGAAGATTTAACTTGAAGAAGAGGCCCATGAGAAGCTGTTTAAAATGATGGTTTCATAACTGTGCAAGGTGAGCAGGCCATGCAGTAGACAAAGTTGCTGAGGAGAGGACTGATTCATCAAACGGAGCCCCCTATGCTGCTGTGCAGTGTGAGTGTTTAGGGCCACACTTACAGCTTGAGGCCTCAGTGACTGCTGGATGTTCTCAGGGATGAATTTTAAGGCCTGAAATCAAGGCCTAGATGACTTCAGTGTGAGGATCTTTGACACCTTGTTGTCTTCTAATACTTCCTTGCCTTATCTGATTTCTGGTTTGGGTTTTTGTTGTTTGTTTGTTGTTTTTTTCCATGTTGTTTTTCCTTGATTTTCTCTGTATGTGGGTATACTTACTACTATCAACAACCTATCTTTTTTAGCAATATCTGGTGTGTTCATATCTCTTGCTCTTGTTCCAGTGGGAGTGGAGGGCAGGAGATATGAGAGTGACTTTGTGTTCTGTTACTGCTGGGAACAACAGATGTAAATATGACTTTAGTAGATGGCACATCATTCATTCAAGATCACGAGATAAAGCTGGGGAGGAGATTCCCTCTAAGCCAATGGTTTGATGATCCATTCTCTGTTGGATGACTGCTAATCTTTCAGTATGGTTGTTTATCATTTGGGTGCTGTAGAATCCTTCAGTCCCTTATCATCATGGTGGTGAGCAGACAAATGTACCTCCCTTGTGGGTGTGGCTGCAGTGCATGATCATCTGATGAGAAATGTGAACAGTGAGGAGATGGCCACAAGCAGAACCTTGCAGCTGCATGGCGTAGAAGAAGAAGAAGCCAGGGGAGCTCTGTGTGTGAGGCCAGAGGAGAAGTCGGTCATTGCCTTGCTTGTGCTGTGTCATAGCTAACACAGCCTGTGCCTGCTGGAGTCCAGTGGGATTGGAGTTGCTTGTGCAGAGCCAGTGAGACCTACAAAATGTTCTTGCATGTGTTGACTTCTCTGTGTTTCTCCCTCTGCAGTGCTTGTTGTCATGAGCTCCAGCCCAGCGTGTCTGATCTGCTGTGGAAGGTGTCCTCTGTGCCAGCTGGGCCAGTGCAGGTGGAGTTCCCACACACAGCTGGGATGTTTCCAGGTGGAAAGAGGAAGGGTTTCCTAAGCACATGTGTGCTCCCCCAGGAACACTTTGTGTGTGGTGTAAAAATGCAGAAGCATCTGTGCTGCAGTGGTCAAAGTGCAGAGTGGCCACCCAGCCCTGCCAAGGTTTCCATGAACAGAGCAGGGGCCAGTGGGAGAATGTGTGCAGTGTCCCCCACGTCATGACCCAGAGGAACGTGCTGGGCAATCATCTGGAGGCTGTTAAATGGCTGAGGAACAGGCAGGAAAGTCATCCCCAAAGAGTTCTAGGAAGTGGCTCAATGTGCAGGTGGAAAGCAGTGACTGGTGCTGTCCCTCAGGGGTCCTTACTGGGACCAGAACTGTTTAGAACCTTCATGGACAATGGGATTGAGAGCAGCTGGAGAGAATTTGCAGCTGACACCACTTTGAGTTGATTCTTGAGAGGGCAGAGGTGCCAGTGAGGGATGGGCTGGAGAAGTGTCCCCGTGGATCCATCATGAAGCTGAACAGGGCAAAGAGCAAGGTCCTGCCTGACAGGTCGAGGGAGATTCTTTTCTCCCTCTAAACTGTTTTTCTGAGTGCGTAGGTTGCATACAGATCTTGTGGCAATATCCCAAATGGGCATGCCAAAGTTCCCAGAAGGATCATGGGAATGGTCTTTGGGTTTTAAGATCTCTGCTCTGCAGAAGGACTGAAGGAGTTTAGGTCTTCAGGAATGGAGAAATGATATATTTGTGTAGACTTTTCAAAATACTTTGCTTTATCAATTACAAATATGCTTATAGGAAATATGGACAGAGGTCTTTTAACTAGGACTGGTGGTATTAGGAGAGCAAACAAGTGTTGTTCACTAAAAGAAGAGAGGTTTTGATTAGGAGAGAGCTTCACAGTGTGGGTTGTGAGAAAATGAACATATTGCCCAGAGAGGTTTTGGATATGCCTCAAAAATTCAAATCTAGGAATAATTGTTCCTGCTCATGCCAGAGGTGTGGATTAAATGAGCTTTAAAGAAAAGTTTAAGTTGGAAACTGAAAGCATTGTTAAGTCTATAAAGGACACAGCAGTGCTTTGCACAATCCTTTGTGAGGAGCTCAGATATGGAGATGCAAATGAATAAACTTTCATGAGTCAGAAAAAAAAAAAGAGTTAATGTTATTCTGCTATCATGGCAGAAGGGTTGCTTACAGTGCTTTAGGTCGATCTATATCTCAGATTAATTCGTCCCAGGTTATGAAGAGACAATTCAAGAGATGTGAAAAAGTGCAAAAAAGGTCCTAATGGCTTCCCTATTTGTCATTTACTGCTGATGTAGATGTGCCGTGATTTTATTTAGAGCAGTTGAATTCCATTTTGTCATGCCCTGCTATGAGTGTTTACTTCTGATATTCACTGTGACTTGAAAGAATGCCCTAAAAGCACCAGAGAGCACATTTGAGATAGAAACGCCCTGGAGTTGAATGAAGCAAGAGCTTCTGCGCTTGCTGTGTGCAGCGGAGCGGAGACCCCGGTGCCGGTGCAGCCCCGGTCCCCGCGCCAAGCCGGGCCCCCGGAGCGCGGCCATCCGGCGGCTGCAGTGGCGTCGCGGCGCCTCCGGGTGCCGCTGTTGGCCGCCGCCGAGCGGCGCTGGAGCCGCGGCCGCCGCAGCGTCCTGCCCCCGCAGGCTGCTCGCTCGCCCGGCGCCGGCCACAGCGGCAGCGGCAGCGGCAGCGGCGAGAGGCGGCGCTTGTCGGGGAGCAGCGGCGTCCGAGGCGGCCCGAGCGGGCTGTGTGCGCTGCGGCGGGCGCTGCGCTGTGCGGCGAGAGCGGCTGCGAGGGAGGCGCGGCAGCGGCAGGAGGCAGGAGCGCGGCGAGCGCTGGCGGCAGAGAATGGCGGTGAGGCGGCGGCAGAGGCGCGGGCCGGGCGGCGGGCGAGCGCTGCTGGGCGCGGTGCTGCTGTGCGTGTGGTGGCGGGCGGCGGCCGAGCGGGTCCGCTACGCCATCCCCGAGGAGCTGGGCACAGGCTCGCTCGTGGGGCCGCTGGCGCGGGATCTGGGGCTCAGCGCGGACGAGCTGCCGGCGCGCAAGCTGCGGCTGAGCGAGGAGAAGCAATACTTCAGTGTGAATGAGGAGAACGGGAACCTGTACGTGAACGAGAGGCTGGACCGGGAGGAGATGTGTGGCGAGTCGCCGAGCTGCTCCGTCAGCTTCGAGGTGCTGGTGCACAACCCGCTGAACGTTTTCCATGTCGAGGTGTCCATCGAGGATGTGAACGACAACTCCCCGACCTTCAGCAAGGCTGTTCTGTACCTCGATATCGGTGAATGGATTCCTCCCGGGACTGGTTTTCCTCTGGAGCTGGCCCATGATGCAGACGTGGGCAGCAACTCGCTGCTGACTTATCAGCTGACCGACAACCCGTGCTTCTCCCTGGCCATGAAGGACAGTCCGGACGGAAGCAAGCTGGAATTAGTCCTGGAGAGAGCACTGGACCGTGAGAAGCAAAGCTCCTATGAGCTTGTGCTGACAGCAGTGGATGGAGGAGACCCCGTGAAGTCCGGGACTGTCCAGATTCGGGTGAACGTGACGGATTTAAACGATAACCGACCCGTGTTCGAGCAGGACCGGTACCGCGTGAGACTCCGTGAAGACGCGCCGCCGGGTTCGGCAGTCCTGAACCTGTCAGCCTCGGACGCCGACGCCGGTACCAACGCCCACATCACGTACAGCTTCGGGAAAATGCCGATCAAGGTGCGTCAGAAGTTCGTGGTCGATGCAGAGAGTGGGTCAATCACGCTGCAGGAGGCGCTGGACTTTGAGGAGACGAGCGCCTTTAGCCTGGCTGTGGAGGCGAAAGACGGAGGGGGTTTGGTGGCGCACTGCAAGGTGGAGGTGGAGGTGCTGGACGTGAATGACAACGCGCCCGAGATCACAATTCTGTCCCTCTCGAGTCCCGTGCCCGAGGACGCCTCGGTCGGCACCGTGGTGGCCGTGCTGAAAGTGCGGGACAGGGACTCCGGCGAGAACGGTCATGTGTCGTGCGAGCTGTCGGGGGAGGCGCCGCTGTCGATCGTGGCGTCGTCGGGCGGCTCGTACAAGGTGGTGACGGCGAGCGCGCTGGACCGCGAGCAGGCGGCCGAGCAGCGCGTGACGGTGGTGGCCCGGGACCGGGGCAGGCCGGCGCTGCGGAGCAGCAGGGAGCTGGTGCTGGAGGTGTCGGACGTGAACGACAACGCGCCGGTGTTCGAGGAGGCGGCGTACAGCGCGTACGTGGCGGAGAACAACGCGGCGGGCGCGCTGGTGGTGCGCGTGCAGGCGCGGGACGCGGACGCGGGCGCCAACGGGCGCGTGAGCTACTGGCTGGCGGGCGGCAGCGCGGGCGCGGCGGGCGCGGCGCCGCCGGTGTCGGTGGAGGCGCGGAGCGGCGCGCTGTACGCGCAGCGCTCCTTGGACTACGAGCAGTGCCGCGAGTTCTGGGTGGCGGTGCGGGCGCAGGACGGCGGCGCGCCGGCGCGCAGCTCCACGGCCACGGTGCGCGTGTTCGTGCTGGACCGCAACGACAACGCGCCGCGGGTGCTGTGGCCGGCGGCGGGCGCGGCGGCGGCGGCGGCGCCAGGAGAGGCTGCGGCGGGAGGGGCGGCGCCGCCTTTCGAGGTGGTTCCGCGTTCGGCCGAGGCCGGCTACGTGGTGGCCAAGGTGGTGGCGGTGGACGCGGACGCGGGGCGCAACGCGTGGCTGTCGTACGAGCTGGTGCAGGCGTCGGAGCCGGCGCTGTTCCGCGTGGGGCTGCACAGCGGCGAGGTGCGCACGGCGCGCGCCGTGTCCGAGCGGGACGCGGCCAAGCAGCGCGTGGTGGCCGTGGTGAAGGACCACGGGCAGCCGGCGCTGTCGGCCACGGCCACGCTGCACGTGGTGCTGGCCGAGAGCTTGCAGGAGGCGCTGCCGGAGCTGAGCGAGCGGGCGGCGGGCGGCGAGGCGGCGGCGGCCGAGCTGCAGTTCTACCTGGTGCTGGCGCTGGCGCTGCTGTCGGCGCTCTTGGTGCTGAGCGTGGCGCTCTTGGTGCTGGCGCGGCTGCGCCGGGCCGGGCCGCCCGCCGTGCTGCGCTGCCTGGGCGCGCAGCGCTTCTCGGTGGCCGGCGCCGCCTTCCCGGCCGACTTCTGCGAGGGCACCTTGCCCTACTCCTACAACCTGTGTGTGGCGGCGCCGGCCCGCGCCGTGCCCGAGGCGGCTTGGCCGCCGCCGCCGGTGCCCGTCCTGTCTGCGGAGGAGCTGCTGGGCGGGGATTCGTGCGAGAAGCCCGGCCTGAGCAGTGAGCTCGTCGTGGGAGAGCCGCCCGCCGATGCCGACGCCCCGCAGGTGTGTAAAGCGTCAGCTCTTTGTCTTTTTGGGGCTTTCCTGAATATTGGCTATTTTCTCCTGGGCTTTTTTGGCTGACGCCAATTTGAAATCTTTATCTGTGTCTCTGTGCTGCGGCGGAAATTTTGGATTTCTGTTTGGTAACGTATTCAGCTGAGATGACTTGACTGTAGCTCCCCTTTGAGGAAGTAGCAGTGCTTTTTCGTATTTCCCCGTTTCTTGTTTGTGTGAATTTCACTTTCCTGTGTCCCTGGTGGATTGAAGTGGTGAAGGGACCATCCCCCGTCCATGGCGAGCCGGAAGGACTTGGTTCGTCATGGGTCAGAAGTTCAGCTTCAGGGGAGAGTCTTGTTTTCGGTATTTGAGCTGTATAATATAGAACGTGTTTGCAATATTGAAAGCAGATCCGTGTTCTGCTGAACGAGAAGGGCTGATTCTGCATGACGGAGCCGGGGAAAAAGAGAAAAGCTATGACACCGGTGATTTTTCCTTCCTGATTGATTTGTTCCGAAAGTGTATGCTTGGAAAGGTGCATAGCTTAACACAAGCCCGTTCGTTAAAATTTGCTGTATCCCTATTAGGTTCAGAAAGGAAACGTGCGTGAAACGTTTCGGTTTTCATCCTCATGGATGGGAAAAAGTGGCAGTTGTCCTATTTGTCTTCCTTCTTGTGGCTGGCAGTTCCCTCAGTTTTGCTCTTCATGATCTTTATTTCATACAGTGGTGGGAATGTTCAATGATTTGTGTTTCAGAGCATTCTTTTTCTATTCTCTTCAGAGGGAGAGTTTCGGACATTTACTAGAACTCGGGTATATCGAGAACTGCAAATTTTTACAATTGTGTTTACTAAAATCGACATCTGAGATACCAAAGGGGTCACATATCAGGGAGATTGGCCAAGCGACGGTTTCGGCACTTGAGTCAATCCCATTTGCACAGTCATTAATGGTCAGCAGCGTTTCGAGAGGGCAGCTGTAAATTGTTGTTCTTTTTTTTCTCTCATTCCTTTTTTGAAAACACATCGTACCGATATCATTAAGAAATACTTAGATGAACAGTTTACTAACGAGCTTCAATTCTTTACACACTGATTTCAGAATAAAAGAAAACCTTAGGACGACTTACTTAAACGTATATCTGTATAAAGTAAGGAACTGCTAGATGTGTCTTAGGAAGGGATGTCAAAGATGTGAAGCCCTGAAACTTTCCTTCGAGTGTTGTAGATGCATCTTTATTTGTACTTGTAATTCAATCTTGTAGCAATTAGCTCTTTAACTTCATGAATCGTGCAATTACTATCGTCAAGCATGAGTTAACGAAGCTGATAGCTCTGTTTATTCGGGATGCGGTATCATCCAGTTTCTCCCTGACAGCCTGTTGCTGAAGATGCTTTTGAACAAAAGGGATAAGACTAACATAAAGCTACAGGGTTAAATACGGAAAATGTGTTTTATTTTACATAAAATAACACTAGTAAGTATTTCGTTTCCCGTGCGGTAAAAGAGCCACGCCCACGGAATGCCTCTGCCTTCCTGCCGATCGTGATGGCCTGGAGGATCAAAGCAGAGATGGGCTGGAGAAATGGGGAGGCAGGAGAAGGGCGCTGGACGAAAAGCGGCGTCTCCGTGGCGCCTGTCCCCTGTGTGTGGCAGGGCCGGGCGGGCAGCGCCGGGCAGCGCTCGGTGCCTGTAGTGCCGGGAGGAGGCTGCGGGCGCCGCTGTTGACCGAGAGGAGCGAGAGGGAGAGCGGAGCGCTGCCGGCAGCCCCGCCCGCTGCGGAGCGGCTCGCTCGGCTGCTCGCTCCGTGTCCGAGCGTGCGGGCCGCGATCGTGCCCGCGGTGCCGGTGCATTCTGCAGCCAGGGAGCGGCAGCAGCGCAGGGTGCAAAAGCTGAGAGCATTGAGCGGCAGCGGGAGTTGGATCGGCGGTGTTGCGGTGCCGGAGGTGGCGCGGCGGAGATGAGCGCGGCGGGGAGGCGCTGGGGCCGGCGGCAGCGAGCTCTGCTCTGGGCCGTGCTGCTGGCGGCGTGGGAGGCGGCGTGGGGGCAGCTGCGCTACTCGGTGCCCGAGGAGATGCCCAAGGGCTCGTTCGTGGGCGACGTGGCCAAGGACCTGGGGCTGCAGCTGCCGGCGCTAAGAGATCGCGGTGCCCGCCTTGTCTCGGAAGGTAGGACGCAGTATTTCTCTCTGCACGGGAAGACGGGACATTTAGTGACGGCGGAGAGGATCGACAGAGAGCAGCTGTGCCGGCTGGTGGAGAAATGCGTGCTGCGCTGTGAGCTGATAGTGGAGGGGGAAATGAAGTTCTATGAAATCGTAGTTGAAATCACGGACATTAACGACAATGCACCGAGCTTCCGAGAGGCAGAAAAAGAGCTGAGAGTGAGCGAGACGACAGCCCCGGGGTCGCGGTTTCCCCTGCCAGACGCTCATGATCCTGACTCAGGCCGGAATTCCCTGCAGAGCTACGAGCTGAGCGGTGACGAGCACTTCTCGCTGGCCGTGCAGGCGGGCCCCGGCGGCGATCAGCGTCCCGAGCTGGTGCTGGCCAAGACGCTGGACCGCGAGGAGGCGGCGTTTCACGAGCTGGTGCTGAGGGCGAGCGACGGCGGAGATCCGGCCCGGACGGGCACGGCTCGGATCCGCGTGACGGTGCTGGACGCGAACGACAACGCGCCCGTGTTCAGCCAGGCGGAGTACACGGTGCGTGTGCCCGAGGACGTGCCCGTGGGCTCCGTCCTCGTCACCGTCACGGCCACCGACGCCGACGAGGACTTGTACGGGCAAGTGAAATACTCGATTGAGAAAATTACAGAGATGGCATCGCAGATTTTCCAACTGCATGGGGAGACCGGAGCAATCACCTTGTCAAAGAGCCTGGACTTCGAGGACGGCAACTCCTACGAACTGGAGGTGCAGGCACATGATGGGGGAGGTCTTTTTGACACGACAAAAGTCGTGATCACTGTGACAGACGTCAACGACAACGTGCCAGAGATTTCGGTGCGGTCGGCACTGAGTGAGATCTCGGAAGACGCCCCAGCGGGAACTGTGGTGGCTCTGCTGCACGTAAGGGACAAGGACTCCGGGGCCAATGGCGATGTGCGCTGCTCGCTCGATGGGGACATCCCGTTCCGTCTGCAGAGCTCACACGGCAGCTACTACAGCGTGGTGACATCGAAAGAGCTGGACCGGGAGCAGGTGTCGGAGTACAACGTGACGGTGCGGGCGGCCGACGGCGGGTCGCCGGCGCTGCAGAGCAGCGCGGTGCTGGCGCTGCGGGTGCTGGACGTGAACGACAACGCGCCCGTGTTCGAGCAGGAGCGCTACAGCGCTCGTCTGGCGGAGAACAACGCGGCGGGCGCGCTGGTGCTGACGGTGCGCGCCACGGACGCGGACTGGGGGCAGAACGCGCGCGTGCGGTACCGGCTGCGGGAGGGGCGGGTGCGGGGCGCGCCGCTGTCGTCGTACGTGTCGGTGCAGGCGGAGACGGGCGCGCTGTACGCGCTGCGCTCCTTGGACTACGAGCAGGTGCGCGAGCTGCAGCTGTGGGTGCGTGCGGAGGACGGCGGCGCGCCGGCGCTGAGCAGCAACGTGTCGGTGCGGCTGCTGATCGTGGACGAGAACGACAACGCGCCGCAGGTGCTGTACCCGGCTTCGGCGGCGGCGGCGGCGGCGGCGGGCTCGGGCGCTGCGTGGTCGGGCGTGGAGCTGGCGCCGCGCTGGGCGGAGGCCGGCGCGCTGGTGGCCAAGGTGGTGGCGGTGGACGCGGACGCGGGGCAGAACGCGTGGCTGTCGTACGAGCTGGCCAAGGCGACGGAGCCGGGGCTGTTCCGCGTGGGGCTGCACAGCGGCGAGGTGCGCACGGCGCGCTCGCCGCTGGCCCGCGACGCGGCGCGCCACAGCCTGGTGGTGGTGGTGAAGGACCACGGGCGGCCGGCGCTGTCGGCCACGGCCACGCTGAGCGTGGTGCTGGCCGAGAGCGTGGCCGAGCTGCTGGCCGAGCTGGGCAGCGCGGCCGAGGCGGCGGCGCCGGGCGAGGCGGCCGGCAGCCTGACGCGCTGGCTGGTGCTGGCCGTGGCCGCCGTGTCGTGCCTCTTCGTCGCCTTCCTGCTGCTGCTGCTGGCGCTGCGCCTGCGCCGCTGGCGCCGCCGGCAGCTGCTGCCGCCCGCCAGCGGCGCCTTGCGCGGCGTGCCCGTGTCGCACTTCGTGGGCATCGACGGCGTGCGCGCCTTCCTGCAGTCCTACTCGCACGACGTGTCGCTCACGGCCGACTCGCGCAAGAGCCAGCTGCGCTTGTCGGGCGCCAGCTGCTGCGACACCCTCCCGGCCCGGCCGCTGCCCGACGAGCCCGCGCCGCTGCTCGGGGAGGAGGATGTGGCCACCGCCCTCCCCGATGATCCCTCCGCTCCCTCGGTGAGTTTCTGTGTCCACATTTTCTCCGTCGGGCTTTGTCCCGATGCTCCCCTTTTCCCGCCGTGTTCCCTGGCTTGCATAGGAGATTTTGCTGAAAAGCGAGGTCGAGTTTCCTTTGGTGACAGTCTGTGGGTTGGTGCCCGTTACTGACTTTGAGTGGACGTGGGGTCGGTCCTCAACCTTCCAGGTAGTGAAGAAAGAAGGGGGGAAGAAGGCTGCTGCTGGCAGGCTGTTCTTTGGGTCGAAGTTTGGGTATTTATCAGGTTCCAGATATTTCTCCCCTATGTCACCTGTGCAGTGTAGAATCCGTGTCCCTGTTAGTATTAGATCTTCTGAACGTCTGAATCACATTATTAAGAAATAGAACCTTTTACCAGGCTCATATGTCTATCCAAGAGCACATGAGATTTAATAGGTTGAATGTGTCTTGAACAAAATGCTGATGGCTTTGCGTGGAACTTCTCTGCACGTTGTTCTCAGTCTTAGTCATTCTCCACGGTACATAGTGGAGGTCAGCAGGAAAAGTCTTTGTGTTTTCCATGCTTTGATCTTTGTCCTCAACTGAAGATTGGGTCGGGCAAGAAGTTCTCCTTGATGATATATCTCTGCATGTTCTGAGGATGAAGGATCCTCTTGAAGTGGTGACTCTGTAAAGCCTATGGGTGGCTGCAGGTGGAAGAGGAAATGCAGGAGGAAATGGAAAAACTGCTTTGGGTTTTTTATTATTTTTTAAAGTAGAGCTCTGTGAAATGGAGCTGGAAGAGCCTTGGCTGTGAAATATTTAACATGAGAAGGGAATTGCATGGGTGGGAAAGGAGAGATTCAAGGTGCAGCAGGAGATCGAAGGTGGGCACAGTTCCCCCTGTGCAGATATTCACTGACTCAGTGCCTCCCTAAAGACTGCTGGGCTTTTCCTTTCAGACCTCTGAAGTCTCTTGACAGAACTTCAGGGAGCAGGCAAATGCAGCTTCCACAGTACAGAGAAGTAGAGAGAGCTGTGTGAGATTGGTGGTGTGAAGAGAAGTGGTCTGGGGAGCTGGGCCTCCCCTGTCAGGTGTTTTTAAGAGATGTGGGTGGAAGAAGGGCAGGGATGATGTGAAGGGTTGGAAATTGGAGTCGTGTGAGCTGGGCATGAATGTCTGCTGAAAGACCGCAGGGAATGATTTCCTCCATTCCCTGTCCTGTTCCTGTCTCTAGGATGAAGCAATGTGAGGTTTTTCTTCCCCAAGTCATTGTCTAGAAGATATGTATTCCATCTGCATGGAGAACCCTGGGAGGTTCTTACTAAGTATTTGCACACTATCATAATTGTGTCACTTAAAATCTTAATCTTTTACTTTTGAACGATGCCCTATGGGAAGAGCGAGCTGTGTGTTTGGGGCCTATAAACAAAGTTTCTTTTCATCTACTCTGAGTTCTGTAACCCAGAAGAGTTTTGTAATCTCTTCAGTTCTACATGTGATAATATTCTGTCTCGCTTCTCTGATGACCTGGAGATGGTTCTTTCATGTTTATAGCTGAAAAGAGAGACACTTCCATCAGACTGTTTCTTTAAATTGTCCCTGTAAGAAATGCTTTTTCTTGTCCCATGGGTAGGGTGAGCAGTCAGAGAACAGAGCAGGGGCCAGTGGGAGAACGTGTGCAGTGTCCCCCACATAATGACCCAGAGGAACGTGCTGGGCAATCATCTGGAGGCTGTTAAATGGCTGAGGAACAGGCAGGAAAGTCATCCCCAAAGAGTTCTAGGCAGTGGCTCAATGTGCAGGTGGAAAGCAGTGCCTGGTGTTGTTCCTCAAGGGTCCTTACTGGGACCAGGACTGTTTCGAACCTTCATGGACAATGGGATTGGGAGCAGCTGGAGAGAATTTGCAGCTGACACCAATTTGAGTTGATTCCCGAGAGTGCAGAGATGCCAGTGAGGGATGGGCTGGAGAAGTGTCCCCGTGGATCCACCATGAAGCTGAACAGGGCAAAGAGCAAGGTCCTGCCCCTGGGTGAGGGCAATCCCCACTGAAACAGAGAGCAGGGGCTGGGGAACAGCTTAGCAGAGATGTGCTTTGGGTTATTGGTGGGTGATGAGATGGGACATGAGCTGCCAAGGGGCACCTGCTGCTGAAATTGTGTCCTGCACTGCATTAGATGTTCGCTGCCCAGGAGGTCGAGGGAGTTCCTTCCCCTCTCTAAACTGTTTTAGTGACACCATAGACTGCATGCAGACCTTGGGCCAATATCCCACATGGACATGCCAGAGTCTCCAGAAGGAGCATGGGAGTGGTCTGAGGGTGGGAACAGCTCTGCAATGCAGAAGGACTGAAGGAGTTTTGGTCTTCAAGCATGGAGAAATGATAGCTCTGTGTAATGTTTTCAAAATATCTTCCTTTTTCAGTTGATAAAAGTATCTATAGGAAAGAGGGGGAGAGGTTTTTTTACAAGGGTTGGTGGTCATAGGAGAGCAGAGAATTTTTTTTATGTAAAAGCAGGGAAGTTTTCATTAGGAGAAAGCTTTACAGTGTGGGTTGTGAGAAAATGGAACATACAGCCCAGAGAAGTTTTGGCTATGCCTCCAACGTTCAAGTCTAGCAGAAATTGTTGCTGCTTATGGCAGAGGTGTGGATTAAATGACCTTTAAATAAAATTTACATGTGAAACTGAAAACACTGTTTAGCTTTTTGAAGGTCTTAGCGTTGCTTTGCACTTTCCTTTTTGAGATGCTCAGATGTGGAGATGCAGATGAAACAACTTTAAGGATTAAAAAAAAAAGAGGTTAGATGTTTTTCTGCTGTCTTGGTATAGCACTACATGTGTTTAGGCTGATCTGTATCTCAGACTTATTAATCCCAGGTAATGAAAGGAGAATTCAAAAGATGTGACCAAGGGCAAAGAAGCTCTTGATGTCTTCCCTATATTAGTACTTGCAGCTTGACACCTCAGTGACTTCCAGGTGCTCTCAGGGATGAACTTTAAGGCCTGAAATCAAGGCCTAGACGACTTCAGTGTGAGCATCTCTGACAACTTGTTGTCTTCTAATCTTTCCTTGCCTTATCTGATTCATAGTTTGGGTGAGGGGTTTTTTTTGTTGGTTTGTTTGGAGTTTTTTCCATTTTGTTTTTCCTTGATTTACTCTGTATGGGGGTATGCTTATTGTTATCAACAAACTATCTTTTTTAAACAATATCTGGTGTGTTCATGTGTCTTTCTCTTGTTGCAGTGGGAGTGGAAGGCAGGAGATATAAGAGTGACTTTGTGTTCTGTTGCTGTTGGGGAAAACAGATGTAAATATGACTTTAGTAGACCTTGCATCTGTGTGGATAAGAACAGATGATAAAAATGGGGAGGAAATTCCCTCTAAGCCAATGGTTTGATGATCCATTCTCTGTTGGATGACTGCTAATCTTTCAGTATGGTTGTTTATCATTTGGGTGCTTTAGAATCCTTCAGTCCCTTATTATAATGGTGGTGAGCAGACAAATGTACCTCCCTTGTGGGTGTGGCTGCAGTGCATGATCATCTCAGGAGAAATGTGAGCAGTGAGGAGATGGCCACAAGCAGAACCTTGCAGCTGCATGGCGTAGAAGAAGAAGAAGCCAGGGGAGCTCTGTGTGTGAGGCCAGAGGAGAAGTCGGTCATTGCCTTGCTTGTGCTGTGTCCTTCCCCTCTCTAAACTCTTTCAGTGACACCATCGACTGCAGGCAGCTCTTGGGCCAATATCCCAAATGGACATGCCAGAGTCTCCAGAAGGATCATGGAAGTGATCTGAGGGTTGGAACATCTCTGCTATGCAGAAGGACTGGAGGAGTTTAGGTCTTCAAGAATGGTGAAATGATATCTCTCTGGAGATTTTTCAAATTATCTCGCTTTATCAATTTTTCAAAGAGCTTATAGAAAAGATGTGGAGAGCTTTTTTTACAAGGACTGGTGGTCATAGGAGAACAGAGAGTTGTGTTTTTACCTAAAAGAAGGAACGTTTTGATTAGGAGAAATCTTTACAGTGTGTGTTGTGAGAAAATGGAACATATTGTTCAGAGGAGTTTTGGCTATGCCTCCAACATTCAAGTGTACCAGAAATTATTTCTGCTTATTGCAGAGGTGTGGATTAAATGACCCTTAAAGAAAAGTTTAAGGCTGAAACTGAAAACACTGTTTAGCTCTAAGGGGGGCTCAGCATTGCTTTGCACTTTCCTTTGTGAGGCGCTCAGATATGGAGATGCAAATGAAACAACTGTAATGAGTCAGGGAAAAAAAGGGAAATATTAATCTGTTATTTTGGCATAAGGGTTGATTACAGAGCTTTAAGTCGATCTATATCTCAGATAAATTCATCCCAGATAATGAAGGGACAATTCAAGAGATGTGACCAAGGGCGAAGAAGCTCTTGATGTCTTCCCTATATTAGTAGATGCACCGTGATTTTATTAAGAGCAGGTAAATATACTGCCCTACCATGAATGTTTGCTTCACACTGTTCAGTGTGACTCAAAAGAATGCTCCAAAAACACCGGCCAGCACATTTGAGATAGAAACGCCCTGGAGTGGAATGAAGCAAGAGCTTCTGCGCTTGCTGTGAGCAGCGGAGCAGAGACCCCTGTGCCGGTGCAGCCCCGGTCCCCGCGCCAGTCCGGGCCCCCGGAGCGCGGCCATCCGGCGGCTGCAGTGGCGTCGCGGCGCCTCCGGGTGCCGCTGTTGGCCGCCGCCGAGCGGCGCTGGAGCCGCGGCCGCCGCAGCGTCCTGCCCCCGCAGGCTGCTCGCTCGCCCGGCGCCGGCCACAGCGGCAGCGGCGCCGCCGGCAGCGGCAGCGGCAGCGGCGAGAGGCGGCGCTTGTCGGGGAGCAGCGGCGTCCGAGGCGGCCCGAGCGGGCTGTGTGCGCTGCGGCGGGCGCTGCGCTGTGCGGCGAGAGCGGCTGCGAGGGAGGCGCGGCAGCGGCAGGAGGCAGGAGCGCGGCGAGCGCTGGCGGCAGAGAATGGCGGTGAGGCGGCGGCAGAGGCGCGGGCCGGGCGGCGGGCGAGCGCTGCTGGGCGCGGTGCTGCTGTGCGTGTGGTGGCGGGCGGCGGCCGAGCGGGTCCGCTACGCCATCCCCGAGGAGCTGGGCACAGGCTCGCTCGTGGGGCCGCTGGCGCGGGACCTGGGGCTCAGCGCGGACGAGCTGCCGGCGCGCAAGCTGCGGCTGAGCGAGGAGAAGCAATACTTCAGTGTGAATGAGGAGAACGGGAACCTGTACGTGAACGAGAGGCTGGACCGGGAGGAGATGTGTGGCGAGTCGCCGAGCTGCTCCGTCAGCTTCGAGGTGCTGGTGCACAACCCGCTGAACGTTTTCCATGTCGAGGTGTCCATCGAGGATGTGAACGACAATTCCCCGACCTTCAGCAAGGCTGCTCTGGACCTCGAGATCGGTGAATGGATCCCTCCTGGTGCTCGCTTTCCGCTGGAGATGGCCGGAGATGCAGACACAGGAAGCAACTCGCTGCTGACTTACCAACTAACCGGCGACTCATCGTTCTCACTGTCGATGCAGGAAAAGCCGGGTGGAAAGAAGCAGCCGGAATTAGTCCTGGAGAGAGCTTTGGACCGGGAGAAGCAGAGCTCACTTGAGCTGGTGCTGACAGCAGTGGACGGCGGGGACCCTGCCAGGTCCGGGACAGTCCAGGTTCACATCAATATCACAGATGCCAACGACAACCCACCCGTGTTTAGCAAAACCATCTACGAGGCGCGAGTGGCGGAGAATCTTCCTGTGGGGTCTCTGGTGCTGCAGGTGAGGGCGACGGATGCGGACGCGGGCACCAACGGGCGAGTGTCCTACTCCTTTGGTCGCGTCCCGGACGCCTTTAGGGCGTTGTTCACTATCGACAGTGAGAGCGGTGAGGTCAAGACGGCGGGTGTCCTCGATTTCGAGGACAAGAGCAAATACATCTTCGGTCTGGAGGCGAGAGACGGCGGCGGGCTCACCAGTCATTGCGAAGTGCAGATCGACATCACAGACGAGAATGACAACGCGCCCGAGATCACCATTCTGTCACTGTCGAGTCCCGTGCCCGAGGACGCCCCGGTCGGCACCGTGGTGGTCGTCCTGATAGTGCGGGACCGGGACTCGGGCGAGAACGGTCAGGTGTCGTGCGAGCTGTCGGGGGAGGCGCCGCTGTCGATCGTGGCGTCGTCGGGCGGCTCGTACAAGGTGGTGACGGCGAGCGCGCTGGACCGCGAGCAGGCGGCCGAGCAGCGCGTGACGGTGGTGGCCCGGGACCGGGGCAGGCCGGCGCTGCGGAGCAGCAGGGAGCTGGTGCTGGAGGTGTCGGACGTGAACGACAACGCGCCGGTGTTCGAGGAGGCGGCGTACAGCGCGTACGTGGCGGAGAACAACGCGGCGGGCGCGCTGGTGGTGCGCGTGCAGGCGCGGGACGCGGACGCGGGCGCCAACGGGCGCGTGAGCTACTGGCTGGCGGGCGGCAGCGCGGGCGCGGCGGGCGCGGCGCCGCCGGTGTCGGTGGAGGCGCGGAGCGGCGCGCTGTACGCGCAGCGCTCCTTGGACTACGAGCAGTGCCGCGAGTTCTGGGTGGCGGTGCGGGCGCAGGACGGCGGCGCGCCGGCGCGCAGCTCCACGGCCACGGTGCGCGTGTTCGTGCTGGACCGCAACGACAACGCGCCGCGGGTGCTGTGGCCGGCGGCGGCGGGCGAGGCGGCGCCGCCTTTCGAGGTGGTTCCGCGTTCGGCCGAGGCCGGCTACGTGGTGGCCAAGGTGGTGGCGGTGGACGCGGACGCGGGGCGCAACGCGTGGCTGTCGTACGAGCTGGTGCAGGCGTCGG
Organism: Prinia subflava; assembly: GCF_021018805.1. Taxonomy (NCBI): domain Eukaryota; kingdom Metazoa; phylum Chordata; class Aves; order Passeriformes; family Cisticolidae; genus Prinia; species Prinia subflava. Next base: position 2,243,957 of record NC_086262.1, on the reverse strand, counting down.
AGCCGGCGCTGTTCCGCGTGGGGCTGCACAGCGGCGAGGTGCGCACGGCGCGCGCCGTGTCCGAGCGGGACGCGGCCAAGCAGCGCGTGGTGGCCGTGGTGAAGGACCACGGGCAGCCGGCGCTGTCGGCCACGGCCACGCTGCACGTGGTGCTGGCCGAGAGCTTGCAGGAGGCGCTGCCGGAGCTGAGCGAGCGGGCGGCGGGCGGCGAGGCGGCGGCGGCCGAGCTGCAGTTCTACCTGGTGCTGGCGCTGGCGCTGCTGTCGGCGCTCTTGGTGCTGAGCGTGGCGCTCTTGGTGCTGGCGCGGCTGCGCCGGGCCGGGCCGCCCGCCGTGCTGCGCTGCCTGGGCGCGCAGCGCTTCTCGGTGGCCGGCGCCGCCTTCCCGGCCGACTTCTGCGAGGGCACCTTGCCCTACTCGTACAACCTGTGCGTGGCGGCGCCGGCCCGCGCCGTGCCCGAGGCGGCTTGGCCGCCGCCGCCGGTGCCCGTCCTGTCTGCGGAGGAGCTGCTGGGCGGGGATTCGTGCGAGAAGCCCGGCCTGAGCAGTGAGCTCGTCGCGGGAGAGCCGCCCGCCGATGCCGATGCACCGCAGGTCTGTAACGCGTGAACTTCCTCTGTTTTTTAAACCTACCGAAACATCGTCCTTTGTCATTGGGTATTCTCTTTGTAGTGTCATTGGGGACTCATCATCTGTCTCCACGTAGGGGCCGAAATTTTCCACTTTTTCGAGGTAACAGCTTTAGCTGACAGGCTTTGACTATAGCTCTTCATTCGGCTAGTAGCCGCGCTTCTCAGAGTTTCTTCATTTTTCCAGGAGTAGAGTTTTCGTGAGTTTAACAGTTTTTGCTCCGTGATGGACTGAATTAAGGAACGGCTGTCTGCCGCGGTTTTGTCTTCAACACTTGAGCTCTATATATTCGAATGTTTTTGCAGTATTGAAAGTAGATTCGTAATCCGTGGAAGGAGAACGGCTCACTCTGTGTGCAGGAGTCGGGGGAAAAGACAAATGTGGAGACACGTTGTGTTTGAGCTTTCATCCTTCCTGACTAATTTGTTCGAAAAGGGTGTGCTTGAAATTTGTGTATATCTTTACACTTTGGTTAAACTTTGTTTTCGAAGTTTATTAGATTTAGAAAGGCAAAGAATGTGCCAAGTTCTGTTCTGCATCCTGAGTGAAAAAAGAGATTGTTGCGTTTCTGTCTGGGGGGAATGCAGTAGTGGCACTAGATGGGACTTTGCTCTTTATTCCCTTAATGATATTCATTTCGTACATCGGTGAGAGTGTTGAGTCATTTGTGCTTCAGAGATTTTTTTTCCTATCCTCTTTACATAGAGAGTTTAGGGAACTCAGGAGGGCTCGAGTCTATGGAGTACGGCAAATTTCTGCAATTCTGTTTACTAGGATAGACATGTGAGATACGAAGGAGTCTCGATGCGGGCCAGGTGGCGGTTTAGGCACTTGAAGAAATCATATTTTCACATAGGTTAGAAGTCACCACAGTTTGAATAGTACAGCTGTAATTTTATTCAACGGTTCTATAATTCTTTTCTTGAAAACTTCATACCATAACATCATTAAGAAATACGTAGATGAATAGTTTACTAACGAGCTTCAGTGCTTTACACACTGATTTCAGAAAAAAAGGAAATCTGGAATGACTTGATTTAAATTTAATCTGTATAAACGAAGAAAGCACTGGGTCTGTTCTAAAAGGGGGTATCAAATATTTGAAGTCCTGAAACTTTCCTTTGAGAGTTTTAGGTGCATCTTTATTTGTACTTGTAATTCAATCCGTTAACAATTAGCTCCTTAACTTCATTAATCGTGCAATTGCTCTTGTCCCGCTTGAGTTAATGAACCTGATAGCTCTGTTTATTCGGGATGCGGAATTTTTCTCTTATCTCTCTCTGAGAGCCTGTTGTTGATAATGCCTCTGAAACAAAAGGGATAAGAGTAACAATAAGCTACAGAGTAAAGTACAAAAATCTGAGGTTTTTTACATATAATGACATTAGTAAGTGATCAGTTTCCTGCGCGGTAAATGAACACGCCCACGGAATGCCTCTGCCTTCCTCCCGATCGTGGTGCCCTGGAGGATCAAAGCAGAGATGGGCTGGAGAAATGGGGAGGCAGGAGAAGGGCGCTGGACGAAAAGCGGCGTCTCCGTGGCGCCTGTCCCCTGTGTGTGGCAGGGCCGGGCGGGCAGCGCCGGGCAGCGCTCGGTGCCTGCAGTGCCGGGAGGAGGCTGCGGGCGCCGCTGTTGACCGAGAGGAGCGAGAGGGAGAGCGGAGCGCTGCCGGCAGCCCCGCCCGCTGCGGATCGGCTCGATCACTGCTCTCTCCGTGTCAGGCTCGGCAGACGGGCGGTTTGCGAGAGTCCGCGCGTTGCGGAGCCGTGCTACGGGGAGGCGGAAAGGCCGGCGACAGCAGCCGGGAGCGGTGAGGAGCAGCTTGAGTGGAAAGCGACAGAACGGTGCTGTGGCGGAGATGAGCGCGGCGGGGAGGCGCTGGGGCCGGCGGCAGCGAGCTCTGCTCTGGGCCGTGCTGCTGGCGGCGTGGGAGGCGGCGTGGGGGCAGCTGCGCTACTCGGTGCCCGAGGAGATGCCCAAGGGCTCGTTCGTGGGCGACGTGGCCAAGGACCTGGGGCTGCAGCTGCCGGAGATCCGAGATCGCGGTGCCCGCCTTGTCTCGGAAGGTAGGACGCAGTATTTCTCTCTGCACGGGAAGACGGGACATTTAGTGACGGCGGAGAGGATCGACAGAGAGCAGCTGTGCGAGCGTGTGCAGCAATGCGTGCTGCGCTGTGAGCTGATAGTGGAGGGGGAAATGAAGTTTTATGAAATAGAAGTGGAAATCACGGACATTAACGACAACGCGCCCAGCTTCAAGGAACTTGAGCTGGAAGAGAGAATGAGCGAGATGACAGCCCCGGGGTCGCGGTTTTCCCTGGCCGAGGCTCACGACCCGGACTCGGGCCGGAATTCCCTGCAGAGCTACGAGCTGAGCGGTGACGAGCACTTCTCGCTGGCCGTGCAGGAGGGCCCCGGCGGCGATCAGCGTCCCGAGCTGGTGCTGGCCAAGGCGCTGGACCGGGAGGAGGCGGCGTTTCACGAGCTGGTGCTGAGGGCGAGCGACGGCGGCGATCCGGCCCGGACGGGCACGGCTCGGATCCGCGTGACGGTGCTTGACGCGAACGACAACGCGCCCGTGTTCAGCCAGGCGGAGTACACGGTGCGTGTGCCCGAGGACGTGCCCGTGGGCTCCGTCCTCGTCACCGTCAGGGCCACCGACGCCGACGAGGGGCTAAACGGACACGTGAAATACTTGTTAAAAAAAGTAACGCAACGAGCCTCGAAGATGTTCGATCTGAACTCTGAGAGTGGAGCGATCACTCTGTTGCAAAGCCTGGACTTCGAGAAAGGGGACTCGTACGAACTAGAGGTGCAAGCACGGGACGGAGGACAGCTTTTCGACACGGCGAAAGTCGGGATCACCGTGACAGATATAAACGATAACACACCAGTGATTTCTGTACGGTCGGCGCTGAGTGAGATTTCTGAAGATTCCCCATCGGGAACAGTGGTTGCCCTGCTACACGTGCATGATAGCGACTCGGGGGTAAACGGGGAAGTGCGCTGCTCGCTCGACGGGGGTGTCCCATTCCGGCTGGAGAGCTCACACGGCAGCTACTACAGCGTGGTGACAGCGAGAGAGCTTGATCGGGAGCAGGTGTCGGAGTACAACGTGACAGTGCGGGCGGCCGACGGCGGGTCGCCGGCGCTGCAGAGCAGCGCGGTGCTGGCGCTGCGGGTGCTGGACGTGAACGACAACGCGCCCGTGTTCGAGCAGGAGCGCTACAGCGCTCGTCTGGCGGAGAACAACGCGGCGGGCGCGCTGGTGCTGACGGTGCGCGCCACGGACGCGGACTGGGGGCAGAACGCGCGCGTGCGGTACCGGCTGCGGGAGGGGCGGGTGCGGGGCGCGCCGCTGTCGTCGTACGTGTCGGTGCAGGCGGAGACGGGCGCGCTGTACGCGCTGCGCTCCTTGGACTACGAGCAGGTGCGCGAGCTGCAGCTGTGGGTGCGTGCGGAGGACGGCGGCGCGCCGGCGCTGAGCAGCAACGTGTCGGTGCGGCTGCTGATCGTGGACGAGAACGACAACGCGCCGCAGGTGCTGTACCCGGCTTCGGCGGCGGCGGCGACGGCGGCGGGCTCGGGCGCTGCGTGGTCGGGCGTGGAGCTGGCGCCGCGCTGGGCGGAGGCCGGCGCGCTGGTGGCCAAGGTGGTGGCGGTGGACGCGGACGCGGGGCAGAACGCGTGGCTGTCGTACGAGCTGGCCAAGGCGACGGAGCCGGGGCTGTTCCGCGTGGGGCTGCACAGCGGCGAGGTGCGCACGGCGCGCTCGCCGCTGGCCCGCGACGCGGCGCGCCACAGCCTGGTGGTGGTGGTGAAGGACCACGGGCGGCCGGCGCTGTCGGCCACGGCCACGCTGAGCGTGGTGCTGGCCGAGAGCGTGGCCGAGCTGCTGGCCGAGCTGGGCAGCGCGGCCGAGGCGGCGGCGCCGGGCGAGGCGGCCGGCAGCCTGACGCGCTGGCTGGTGCTGGCCGTGGCCGCCGTGTCGTGCCTCTTCGTCGCCTTCCTGCTGCTGCTGCTGGCGCTGCGCCTGCGCCGCTGGCGCCGCCAGCAGCTGCTGCCGCCCGCCAGCGGCGCCTTGCGCGGCGTGCCCGTGTCGCACTTCGTGGGCATCGACGGCGTGCGCGCCTTCCTGCAGTCCTACTCGCACGACGTGTCGCTCACGGCCGACTCGCGCAAGAGCCAGCTGCGCTTCTCGGGCGCCAGCTGCTGCGACACCCTCCCGGCCCGGCCGCTGCCCGACGAGCCCGCGCCGCTGCTCGGGGAGGAGGATGTGGCCGCCGCCCTCCCCGCTGATCCCTCCGCTCCCTCGGTGAGTTTCTCTGCCCACATTTTCTCCGCGACGATTTCTCGTGATGCTCCCCTTTCCCTGCCGTGTTCCCTGGCTTTCATAGGACACTTAGCTGAAAAGCGAGGTCGACTTTTCTTTGGTGACATTCTGAGTGCTGGTGCCCGTGGTTGTCATGGTGTGAACATGGGGTCGGTCCTCAACTTTCCAGGTAGTGAAGGAAGAAGGGGGGGAGAAGGCTGCTGCTGGCAGGCTGTTCTTTGGGTCGAAGTTTGGGTATTTATCAGGTTCCAGGTATTTCTCCTCTATGTCACCTGTGCAGTGTAGAATCCGTGTCCTTGTTAGTATTAGATCTTCTGAACGTCTGAATCACATTATTAAGAAATACAACCTTTTGGCAGGCTCATATATCTATCCAAGAGCACATGAGATTTAATAGGTTGAATGTGTCGTGAACAAAATGCTGATGGCTTTGCATGGAACTTCTCTGCACGTTGTTCTCAGTCTTAATCATTCTCCATGGTACATAGTGGAGGTCAGCAGGAAAAGTCTTTATGTTTTCCATGCTTTGATCTTTGTCCTCAACTGAAGATTGGGTCGGGCAAGAAGTTCTCCTTGATGATATATCTCTGCATGTTCTGAGGATGAAGGATCCTCTTGAAGTTGTGACTCTTTGAAAAGCCTGTGGGTGGCTGCAGGTGGAGGAGGAAATGCAGAAGGAAATGGAAAAATTGGTTTGGGTTTTTTATTGTTTTTTAAAGTAGAGCTCTGTGAAATGGAGCTGGAAGAGCCTTGGCTGTGAAATATTTAACATGAGAAGGGAATTGTGTGGGTGGGAAGGGAGAGATTCAAGGTGCACCAGGAGATCGAAGGTGGGCACAATTCCCCCTGTGCAGATATTCACTGACTCAGTGTCTCCCTAAAGACTGCTGAGCTTTTCCTTTTAGACCTGTCGAGTCTCTTGACAGAACTTCAGGGAGCAGGCAAATGCAGCTTCCACAGTACAGAGAAGTAGAGAGAGCTGTGTGAGATTGGTGGTGTGAAGAGAAGTGGTCTGGGGAGCTGGGCCTCCCCTGTCAGGTGTTTTTAAGAGATGTGGGTGGAAGAAGAGCAGGGATGATGTGAAGGGTTGGAAATTGGAGTCGTGTGAGCTGTGCATGAATGTCTGCTGAAAGACTGCAGGGAATGTTTTCCTCCATTCCCGGTCCAGTTCCTGTCTCTAGGATGAAGCAATGTGAGGTTTTTCTTCCCCAAGTCATTGTCTAGAAGATATGTATTCCATCTGCATGGAGAACCCTGGCAGGTTCTTACTAAGTATTTGCACAGCATCATAATTGTGTCACTAAAAATCTTAATGTTGTACCTATGAAAGATGCCATATGGGAAGAGAAAGCTGTGTGTTTGGTTCCTATAAACAAAGTTATTGATCAGCTACTCTGAGCTTTATATGTCAGAAGAGTTTTGGGAGCGCTTCAAATCTGCAGGTGATAACTTTGTCTCACTGTTTTGATGACCTGGAGATGGTTCTTTCTTGTTTGTAGGTTGAAAGAGAGACACTTTCATCGAGAGGTTTCTTTAATTTGTCTCTGTGAGAAATGCTTTTTCTTGTCCCATGGGTAGGGTGAGCAGTCAAATCTTATCCACGGTCAGGAGATACAGTCTGAGCAACTTTCCTTTTGGTGGAGTCTCTCTAAATTCTGAAGATGTGTGATAACCCTGTGAGCTGTGAAGGGTTAGGGGGGAGTGTTGGGGGTGTGGTGTGTGAGGAGGCCCTGGTGGAGACATGGCCTGTGTTTTGGTGATGCCCAGGGCTATTGCTGGCCTTCTGAACATGAGTCAGGAGGAGTCTCCTGATTTTATCTTGTGTGGTTTGGACTGCAATGGCCTGCTTTGGGTTTGGTATTCTTTTGCATGCAGGGTGGCAGTGACACATCTTGTGAGGAGTGCATGTGCTGAAGAACGGTGATGTTGCCTCTGAGCTGCTCCTTGGATGGCTGGGTCTGTGACAGAGCTGGTAACAATTTATGGCCTATCTAAGATTTTACACTTGTTCCAATAATTGGGAGGAACAGAATAATCTTAGTTGTGATGCCTGGGATCTGAGAAGCTGTGCACACAACTTTTCTCCTATGGATGTCTGTATGCAAAATTTGTTTTCATGTTCTCCTTGGACAGAGAGAAGTCTGTCTGTCCAGAGACAGGGCCGGTGCTGGTGTTCACTGTGATGGAGTTCAAAATGAATGAATGGAGTGTGTGAAGTTCTATTTGTCCTAGTAGATGAGGCCCACAGCTGTGGTTGCAAGGTTTTTCTTTCTCTTACTGTCCAAGGCAATGACTGTGTGGGGTGAGCTCCTGTGTGAGGCCTCCTGTGCTTTAGTTACAATCGAGTTTCCTGTGTTGTGTATACACTGCAGTTGACACAATCTGAAATGTGATGTCATGATCGATACTCTTCTGGTGTTTTCCCATTCTTGTCTGAGATGATTAAGTATTTTTGGATGATTTATTTGTTTGGGATGGCTGAATGGGTTTGTTGTTTGTTTGCTTGCTTGTTTTCTTGTGAAGGACCTCATTGTACCTGGCAATCCTGCAAACTCCAAAACATGGAATTATCCAGTAGGGAGATCATCTCTCGTCCATACCTTGAAGCTGTACATGTAACCATAGAATTATAGAGAGACTCGTCAAATGGTGTGTATTGAAAATAATTTTAAAGATCTTGTTGTTCCAACTCTTCTGCCATGGACAGGGACATCTTCCACCAGACCAGGTTACTGAGAGCTCCTCCCAGCCTTATCTTGAATATTTCATGAACGAAATACAACTTCAAAGTTAGATGTTTCCCCAAGGTGTTTTTTTTTTCTCTGTGGCTAAGATAGAACTAAAATTTTGGAATATGTTGATGGTGAGACTAAAGGCTGTGAATGCAGAGTGAGGAGGGTGAGAGCTCAGTTCTGTGCCAGGAAATGGGTGAATCTGTGTGGGTTTGGCTGAGAAATGGTTTGATTCCTTGCTTGGTACCAAAGCCAGTGCCATTTCTGTTGTGTTCTGGTGCTGGTTTCTCTCTCATGAAACACAATGAGAGCCCTCAACAGGAACATTTTCCACAGTGACTGTTCATGTAGAACCATAATTACCGTGTGGAAGAGCTGATGAATCCTGTGTGATACCTCTATTATGCATCTGTATCTCTATTATTTTTCAGCAAATCCATACTTCAGCCACTTAGGAGAGAATTGTTTGTGTGGGAAATAGGAAGAACCGGAAGGAGAAGCAATAAGAGAATCTGTTGCAAGTACTCAGAATATTTAACTTTAGAAAGAGACCCATGAGAAGGTGTTTCAAGTGATGGTTTCATAACTGTGCAAGGTGAGCAGGCCATGCAGTAGAAAGAGTTGCTGAGGAGAGGAGTAATTCTTCAAATGAAGCTCCCTCTCCTGCTGTGCAGTGTGAGTGTTTAGGGCCACACTTGCAGCTTGAGACCTCAGTGTGTGCTAGGTGCTCTGAGGCATGAACTTTAGGGCCTGAAATCAAGGCCAAGGAGACTTCACTGTGAGCATCCTTGAATACTTGTTTTCTTCTAATCCTTCCTTCCCTGATCTGATTCATGGTTCGTGTTTTGTTGGGGTTTTTTTCATGTGGTTTTTTTCTTGGTTTACTCTGTATGTGGGCATACTTACTATTATCAACAATCTATCTTTTTTAGCAATGTCTGGTGTGTTCATATCTCTGTCTCTTGTTCCATTGGGAGTGGAAGGCAGGAGATATGAGAGTGACTTTGTGTTCTGTTACTGCTGGGAACAATAGATGGAAATAGGACTTTAGTAGACCTTGCATCTGTGTGAAAAAGCACGAGATAAAGGTGGGGAGGAGATTCCCTCTAAGCTAATGGTTTGATGATCCATTCTCTGTTGGGTGACTGCTAATCTTTCAGTGTGGTTGTTTATCATTTGGGTGCTTTAGAATCCTTCAGTCCCTTATCATAATGGTGGTGATCAGACAAATGTACCTCCCTTGTGAGTGTGGCTGCAGTGCATGATCATCTGATGAGAAATGTGAGCAGTGAGGAGATGGCCACAAGCAGAACCTTGCAGCGGCATGGCGTAGAAGAAGAAGACGACAGGGGAGCTCTGTGTGTGAGGCCAGAGGAGAAGTCGGTCATTGCCTTGCTTGTGCTGTGTCATAGCTAACACAGCCTGTGCCTGCTGGAGTCCAGTGGGATTGGAGTTGCTTGTGCAGAGCCAGTGAGACCTACAAAATGTTCTTGCATGTGTTGACTTCTCTGTGTTTCTCCCTCTTGCAGTACTTGTTGTCATGAGCTCCAGCCCAGCGTGTCTGATCTGCTGTGGAAGGTGTCCTCTGTGCCAGCTGGGCCAGTGCAGGTGGAGTTCCCACCCACAGCTGGGATGTTTCCAGGTGGAAAGAGGAAGGGTTTCCTAAGCACATGTGTGCTCCCCCAGGAACACTTTGTGTGTGGTGTAAAAATGCAGAAGCATCTGTGCTGCAGTGGTCAAAGTGCAGTGTGGCCACCCAGCCCCGCCAAGGTTTCCATGAACAGAGCAGGGGCCAGTGGGAGAATGTGTGCAGTGTCCTCCATGTCATGACCCAGAGGAACGTGCTGGGCAATCATCTGGAGGCTGTTAAATGGCTGAGGAACAGGCAGGAAAGTCATCCCCAAAGAGTTCTAGGCAGTGGCTCAATGTGCAGGTGGAAAGCAGTGACTGGTGTTGTTCCTCAAGGGTCCTTACTGGGACCAGCACTGTTTCGAACCTTCATGGACAATGGGATTGAGAGCACCTGGAGAGAATTTGCAGCTGACACCACTTTGAGTTGATTCCCGAGAGTGCAGAGATGCCAGTGAGGGATGGGCTGGAGAAGTGTCCCCTGGATCCAACATGAAGCTGAACAGGGCCAAGAGCAAGGTCCTGCCCGACAGGTCGAGGGAGGTTCTTTTTTTGCTCTAAACTCTTTTTGTGACTGTGTAGGTTGCATACAGGTCTTGGGCCAATATCCCAAATGGACATGCCAGAGTCCCCAGAAGGAGCATAGGAATGGTCTGAGGGTTGGAACATCTCTGCAGTGCAGAAGGACTGAAGGAGTTTAGGTCTTCAGGAATGGAGAAATGATATATTTGTGTAGACTTTTCAAAATGCTTTGCTTTATCAATTACAAATATACTTATGGGAAATATGGACAAAGGTCTTTTAACTAGGACTGGTGGTCGTAGGAGAGCAGACAAGTGTTGTTCACTAAAAGAAGGGAAGTTTTGATTATGAGAAAACTTTACAGTGTGGGTTGTGACACAATGGAACATGTTGCCCAGAGAGGTTTTGGATATGCCTCAAAAGTTCAAATCTAGGAAAAATTGTTCCTGCTCATGCCGAAGGTGTGGATTAAATGAGCTTTAAAGAAAAGTTTCAACTGGAAACTGAAAGCATTGTTTAGCTCTATAAAGGACCCAGAGTTGCTTTGCACAATCCTTTGTGAGGCACTCAGATATGGAAATGCAAGTTAATAAACTTTCATGAGTCAGAAAAAAAAAGAGTTTATGTTATTCTGCTATCTTGGCAGAAGGGTTGCTTACAGTGCTTTTGGTCGATCTATATCTCAGATTATTTCGTCCCAGGTTATGAAGGGACAATTCAAGAGATGTGACAGAGTGCGAAAAAGCTCTTGACGTCTTCCCTGTTTTATCGTTTATTGCTCATGTTGCTGCGCCGTAGTTTTATTAGAGAGCAGCTGAATTCCAATTTTTAATGCCCTGCTATGAATGTTTGCTTGTGACTGTTCAATGTGATGCAAAAGAATGTTCTAAAAGCAACAGAGAGCACATTTCAGAGAGAGAAACGCCCTGGAGTCGAATGAAGCAAGAGCTTCTGCGCTTGCTGTGTGCAGTGGAGAAGAGAAATTTGGCGATTCCGAAAAAAAATAAATGTTATTCTACCTTAGTATAGAGCTCTAAACTTTGCTTTAGGGTGATCTCATTCTCAGGTTAATTTGTCCCATGTGAGGGAAGCAGAATTCAAGATCCATGGCGGAGAGATGAAAGGCTCCAGAGTCTTCCCTTTCTATATTAGCATTCCTAGTGCTTATAGTTGTACTACCAGTTTTTAAGAGCAGCAGACTTCCTTTCTCTATTGCTCTGCCACGGATCTGAGGATTCAGTGGGATTAAAGGACATGAACTGCCAGCACCCAAAAGCGCACCTCACTTCATAACGCCTCTGGAGTCACAGCGAGCCAGCGCTGCTGCGCTCGCTGTGTGCAGTGGAGCGGAGACCCCGGTGCCGGTGCAGGCCCGGTCCCCGCGCCAAGCCGGGCCCCCGGAGCGCGGCCATCCGGCGGCTGCAGTGGCGTCGCGGCGCCTCCGGGTGCCGCTGTTGGCCGCCGCCGAGCGGCGCTGGAGCCGCGGCCGCCGCAGCGTCCTGCCCCCGCAGGCTGCTCGCTCGCCCGGCGCCGGCCACAGCGGCAGCGGCAGCGGCAGCGGCAGCGGCAGCGGCGAGAGGCGGCGCTTGTCGGGGAGCAGCGGCGTCCGAGGCGGCCCGAGCGGGCTGTGTGCGCTGCGGCGGGCGCTGCGCTGTGCGGCGAGAGCGGCTGCGAGGGAGGCGCGGCAGCGGCAGGAGGCAGGAGCGCGGCGAGCGCTGGCGGCAGAGAATGGCGGTGAGGCGGCGGCAGAGGCGCGGGCCGGGCGGCGGGCGAGCGCTGCTGGGCGCGCTGCTGCTGTGCGTGTGGTGGCGGGCGGCGGCCGAGCGGGTCCGCTACGCCATCCCCGAGGAGCTGGGCACAGGCTCGCTCGTGGGGCCGCTGGCGCGGGACCTGGGGCTCAGCGCGGACGAGCTGCCGGCGCGCAAGCTGCAGGTGGCGTCTGGCGGCAAGAAGCAGCTGAAATACTTCAGTGTGAATGAGGAGAACGGGAACCTGTACGTGAACGAGAGGCTGGACCGGGAGGAGATGTGCGGTGCTTCTGAGACCTGTTCTGTCAGCTTCGAGGTGCTGGTTCACAACCCGCTGAACGTTTTCCACGTCGAGGTGTCCATCGAGGATGTGAATGACAACTCCCCGACCTTCAGGAAGGCTGCTCTGGATCTCGAGATCGGCGAATGGACCCCTCCTGGTACTCGCTATCCTTTGGAAATGGCGAGGGATGCGGACGCAGGAATCAATTCGCTGCTCACTTACCAACTGACCAGCGACCCGTCATTCTCGCTGACAATGAAAAACAAGCCGGGAGGAAAGAAGCAGCCGGAATTAGTGCTGGATAGAGCTCTGGATAGGGAGAAGCAGAGCTCTTTTGAGCTGGTGCTGACCGCGGTGGATGGTGGTGACCCCGCCAGGTCCGGGACTGTCCAGCTTCGCATCAATGTGACAGACGCCAACGACAACCCTCCCGAGTTCAGCAAAAGCGTCTATGAGGTGCGAGTGCCGGAGAATCTGCCACCGGATTCTCTCGTGCTGCAGGTGCGGGCTACGGATGCGGACGTGGGCACCAACGGGCAGGTCTCTTACTCCTTCGGCAACGTTCCAGACGCCGTCCCCTCATTGTTCGCTATCGACAGCAGCAGCGGGGAGATCAGGACGCTGGGTCCCCTCGATTTTGAGAACGAAAATAAATACATTTTTGCCTTGGAGGCGACGGACGGTGGTGGGCTCACCGATGACTGCGAAGTGCAGATCGAAATCACAGACGAAAATGACAACGCGCCCCAGATCACCATTCTGTCGCTGTCTAGTCCTGTGCCCGAGGATGCGCCACTCGGCACCGTGGTGGCCGTGCTGAACGTGGTCGATCCAGACTCGGGCGAGAACGGTCAGGTGTCGTGCGAGCTGTCGGGGGAGGCGCCGCTGTCGATCGTGGCGTCTTCGGGCGGCTCGTACAAGGTGGTGACGGCGAGCGCGCTGGACCGCGAGCAGGCGGCCGAGCAGCGCGTGACGGTGGTGGCCCGGGACCGGGGCAGGCCGGCGCTGCGGAGCAGCAGGGAGCTGGTGCTGGAGGTGTCGGACGTGAACGACAACGCGCCGGTGTTCGAGGAGGCGGCGTACAGCGCGTACGTGGCGGAGAACAACGCGGCGGGCGCGCTGGTGGTGCGCGTGCAGGCGCGGGACGCGGACGCGGGCGCCAACGGGCGCGTGAGCTACTGGCTGGCGGGCGGCAGCGCGGGCGCGGCGGGCGCGGCGCCGCCGGTGTCGGTGGAGGCGCGGAGCGGCGCGCTGTACGCGCAGCGCTCCTTGGACTACGAGCAGTGCCGCGAGTTCTGGGTGGCGGTGCGGGCGCAGGACGGCGGCGCGCCGGCGCGCAGCTCCACGGCCACGGTGCGCGTGTTCGTGCTGGACCGCAACGACAACGCGCCGCGGGTGCTGTGGCCGGCGGCGGGCCCGGCGGCGGCGGCGGCGGCGGGAGAGGCAGCGGCGGGAGGGGCGGCACCGCCTTTCGAGGTGGTTCCGCGTTCGGCCGAGGCCGGCTACCTGGTGGCCAAGGTGGTGGCGGTGGACGCGGACGCGGGGCGCAACGCGTGGCTGTCGTACGAGCTGGTGCAGGCGTCGGAGCCGGCGCTGTTCCGCGTGGGGCTGCACAGCGGCGAGGTGCGCACGGCGCGCGCCGTGTCCGAGCGGGACGCGGCCAAGCAGCGCGTGGTGGCCGTGGTGAAGGACCACGGGCAGCCGGCGCTGTCGGCCACGGCCACGCTGCACGTGGTGCTGGCCGAGAGCTTGCAGAAGGCGCTGCCGGAGCTGAGCGAGCGGGCGGCGGGCGGCGAGGCGGCGGCGGCCGAGCTGCAGTTCTACCTGGTGCTGGCGCTGGCGCTGCTGTCGGCGCTCTTGGTGCTGAGCGTGGCGCTCTTGGTGCTGGCGCGGCTGCGCCGGGCCGGGCCGCCCGCCGTGCTGCGCTGCCTGGGCGCGCAGCGCTTCTCGGTGGCCGGCGCCGCCTTCCCGGCCGACTTCTGCGAGGGCACCTTGCCCTACTCCTACAACCTGTGCGTGGCGGCGCCGGCCCGCGCCGTGCCCGAGGCGGCTTGGCCGCCGCCGCCGGTGCCCGTCCTGTCTGCGGAGGAGCTGCTGGGCGGGGATTGCTGCGAGAAGCCCAGCCTGAGCACTGAGCTCGTCGCGGGAGAGCCGCCCGCCGATGCCGATGCACCGCAGGTCTGTAAAGCGTGAACTTCCTTTTCTTAAACTTTCCCAAACGTCGTCATTTGGCTCTTTGTAGTGTTAGTGGGGACTCATCATCTGTCTCCACGTAGGGGCCGAAATTTTCCCTTTTTCGCGGTAACAGCTTTAGCTGACAGGCTTTGACTATAGCTCTTCTTTCGGCTATTAATAGCGCTTCTCCGTGTTTATTCATGCTTCCCGGAGTAGAGTTTTCGTGAGTTGAACAGTCCTGTCTCCGTGATTGAGTGAATTAGGGAACGGCTGTCTGCCGAGGTTTTGTCTGCAAGACTTTAGTGCTGTATAATCGAATGTGTTTGCAATAATGAAAGTAGATTCGTAATCCATGGACGGAGAACGGCTGAATGTGCATGAAGGAGTCGGGGAAAAGGAGAAAAGCACAGACACCTTGTGTTTGAGCTTCCATCTTTCCTGACTGATTTGTTCGGAAAGGGTGTGCTTGAAATTAGTGTACAGCTTTACGCTTTGGTTAAACATTTTTGAAGTTTATCAGATTTAGAAAGGCAAAGAATGTGGAAAGTTCGTTCTGCATCCTGAGTGAAAAAAAGATTGTTGTGTTTCTGTCTGGGGGGAATGCAGTAGTGGCACTACTGCACTGGGACTTTGCTCTTTTTTGTCTTCATGATATTCATTTCGGACATCGGTGAGAGTGTTTAATGATTTGTGCTTCAGAGATTTTTTTCCTATCCTCTTTACATAGAGAGTTTGGGAAATTCAGGAGGGCTCGAGTCTATCGAGTATGGCAAATCTCTTCAGTTCTGTTTACTAGGAAAGACATCTGAGATACGAAGGAGTCACAATACGGGCCAGGTGGCGATTTAGGCACTTGAAGCAATCATATTTTCACATTGGTTAGAGGTCACCACAGTTTGAAGAGCACAGCTGTAATTTTATTCTACGTATCTATTATTCTTTTCTTAAAAACATAGCATACCAGTGTCATTAAGAAATACGTAGATGAATAGTTTACTAACGAGCTTCAATGCTTTACACATTGAATTCGGAAACAAAGGAAATCTGGAATTACTTGATTTAAATTTAGTCTGTATAAACTAAAAAAACACTGGGTCTATCCTAAAAAGGTGTATCAAATATTTCAAGTTCTGAAACATTCCATTGAGAGTTTTAGGTGCATCTTTATTTGTACTTGTAATTCAATCCGTTAACAATTAGATCGTTAACTCCATGAATCGTGCAATTGCTCTTGTCCCGCTTGTGTTAATGAACTTCATAGCTCTGTTTATTCGGGGTGCGGTATCTTTCTCTTTTCGCTCTGAGAGCCTGTTGTTGAAAATGCCTCTGAACAAAAGGGATAAGAGTAACAATAACCTACAGAGTAAAATAGGAGAAATCTGGGGCTTTTTACATATAATGACATTAGTAAGAGATTGGTTTCCCGTGCGGTAAAAGAACCACGCCCACGGAATGTCTCTGCCTTCCTGCCGATCGTGATGCCCTGGAGAGTCAAAGCAGAGATCGGCTGGAGAAATGGGGAGGCAGGAGAAGGGCGCTGGACGAAAAGCGGCGTCTCCGTGGCGCCTGTCCCCTGTGTGTGGCAGGGCCGGGCGGGCAGCGCCGGGCAGCGCTCGGTGCCTGCAGTGCCGGGAGGAGGCTGCGGGCGCCGCTGTTGACCGAGAGGAGCGAGAGGGAGAGCGGAGCGCTGCCGGCAGCCCCGCCCGCTGCGGAGCGGCTCGCTCGGCTGCTCGCTCTGTGTCCGAGCGTGCGGGCCGCGATCGTGCCCGCGGTGCCGGTGCATTCTGCAGCCAGGGAGCGGCAGCAGCGCAGGGTGCAGAAGCTGAGAGCATTGAGCGGCAGCGGGAGTTGGATCGGCGCTGTTGCGGTGCCGGCGGTGGCGCGGCGGAGATGAGCGCGGCGGGGAGGCGCTGGGGCCGGCGGCAGCGAGCTCTGCTCTGGGCCGTGCTGCTGGCGGCGTGGGAGGCGGCGTGGGGGCAGCTGCGCTACTCGGTGCCCGAGGAGATGCCCAAGGGCTCGTTCGTGGGCGACGTGGCCAAGGACCTGGGGCTGCAGCTGCCGGCGCTAAGCGATCGCGGAGTGCGCATCCTGAATAAAGGTAGGACGCAGTATTTCTCTCTGCACGGGAAGACGGGACATTTAGTGACGGCGGAGAGGATCGACAGAGAGCAGCTGTGCGAGCGTGTGCAGCAATGCGTGCTGCGCTGTGAGCTGATAGTGGACGGACAGATGCAGGTTTACCGAATCGAAGTGGAAATCACGGACATTAACGACAACGCGCCGAGCTTTCGAATAGCAGAAAAAGAGCTGAGAGTGAGCGAGACGACAGCCCCGGGATCGCGGTTTCCCCTGCCGGACGCACATGATCCTGACTCGGGCCGGAATTCCCTGCAGAGCTACGAGCTGAGCGGTGACGAGCACTTCTCGCTGGCCGTGCAGGCGGGCCCCGGCGGCGATCAGCGTCCCGAGCTGGTGCTGGCCAAGGCGCTGGACCGGGAGGAGGCGGCGTTTCACGAGCTGGTGCTGAGGGCGAGCGACGGCGGCGATCCGGCCCGGACGGGCACGGCTCGGATCCGCGTGACGGTGGCGGACGCGAACGACAACGCGCCCGTGTTCAGCCAGGCGGAGTACACGGTGCGAGTGCCCGAGGACGTGCCCGTGGGCTCCGTCCTCGTCATCGTCACGGCCACCGATGCTGACGAGGGTCTGAACGGGCTTGTGAAATACTCGATTGAGAAAATTACAGAAAAAGCCTCGCAGATTTTCCAATTAGACGGCGACACCGGAGCAATCACCCTGTTACAGAGCCTGGACTTCGAAGAAGGAAAATCGTACGAACTGGCGGTGCAGGCACATGACGGTGGAGCCCTTTCCGACACTGCCAAAGTTGTGGTTACCGTAACGGATGTGAATGACAACGCCCCCGAAATCACGGTGTCGTCGGCGGTGAGTGAGATCTCTGAGGATGCGCCATCAGGGACGGTGGTCGCTCTACTGCACGTGCAGGACCGGGACACGGGGGCCAATGGCGAGGTGCGCTGCTTGCTCGACAGAGACGTCCCATTCCGGCTGGAGAAGTCCTTTGACGATTACTATCGCTTGGTGACAGCGAGAGAGCTGGACCGGGAGCAGGTGTCGGAGTACAACGTGACGGTGCGGGCGGCCGACGGCGGGTCGCCGGCGCTGCAGAGCAGCGCGGTGCTGGCGCTGCGGGTGCTGGACGTGAACGACAACGCGCCCGTGTTCGAGCAGGAGCGCTACAGCGCTCGTCTGGCGGAGAACAACGCGGCGGGCGCGCTGGTGCTGACGGTGCGCGCCACGGACGCGGACTGGGGGCAGAACGCGCGCGTGCGGTACCGGCTGCGGGAGGGGCGGGTGCGGGGCGCGCCGCTGTCGTCGTACGTGTCGGTGCAGGCGGAGACGGGCGCGCTGTACGCGCTGCGCTCTTTGGACTACGAGCAGGTGCGCGAGCTGCAGCTGTGGGTGCGTGCGGAGGACGGCGGCGCGCCGGCGCTGAGCAGCAACGTGTCGGTGCGGCTGCTGATCGTGGACGAGAACGACAACGCGCCGCAGGTGCTGTACCCGGCTTCGGCGGCGGCGGCGGCGGCGGGCTCGGGCGCTGCGTGGTCGGGCGTGGAGCTGGCGCCGCGCTGGGCGGAGGCCGGCGCGCTGGTGGCCAAGGTGGTGGCGGTGGACGCGGACGCGGGGCAGAACGCGTGGCTGTCGTACGAGCTGGCCAAGGCGACGGAGCCGGGGCTGTTCCGCGTGGGGCTGCACAGCGGCGAGGTGCGCACGGCGCGCTCGCCGCTGGCCCGCGACGCGGCGCGCCACAGCCTGGTGGTGGTGGTGAAGGACCACGGGCGGCCGGCGCTGTCGGCCACGGCCACGCTGAGCGTGGTGCTGGCCGAGAGCGTGGCCGAGCTGCTGGCCGAGCTGGGCAGCGCGGCCGAGGCGGCGGCGCCGGGCGAGGCGGCCGGCAGCCTGACGCGCTGGCTGGTGCTGGCCGTGGCCGCCGTGTCGTGCCTCTTCGTCGCCTTCCTGCTGCTGCTGCTGGCGCTGCGCCTGCGCCGCTGGCGCCGCCGGCAGCTGCTGCCGCCCGCCAGCGGCGCCTTGCGCGGCGTGCCCGTGTCGCACTTCGTGGGCATCGACGGCGTGCGCGCCTTCCTGCAGTCCTACTCGCACGACGTGTCGCTCACGGCCGACTCGCGCAAGAGCCAGCTGCGCTTCTCGGGCGCCAGCTGCTGCGACACCCTCCCGGCCCGGCCGCTGCCCGACGAGCCCGCGCCGCTGCTCGGGCAGGAGGATGTGGCCGCCGCCCTCCCCGCCGATCCCTCCGCTCCCTCGGTGAGTTTCTCTGTCCACATTCTCTCCGCCGTGTTTTGTTCCAAGGGTCTTCTTTCCCGGCCGTGTTCCCTGGCTTGCATAGGAGACTATGCTGAAAAGCGAGGTGGTGTTTCTTTGGTGACGTTCTGTGGGTTGCTGCCCGTTACTGACTTTGAGTGGACGTGGGGTCGGTCCTCAACCTTCCAGGTAGTGAAGGAAGAAGGGGGGCAAATGGCTGCTGCTGGCAGGCTGTTCTTTGGGTGGAAGTTTGGGTATTTATCAGGTTCCAGGGATTTCTCCCCTATAACACCTGTGCTGTGTAGAATCCGTATCCCTGTTAGTATTAGATCTTCTGAATGGCTGTATCACATTATTAAGAAATACAACTTTTTAGCAGGCTCATGTGTCTTCCCAAGAGCACCTGAGATTTTTTAGGTTGAATGTGTCTTGAACAAAATGCTGATGGCTTTGATTGGAACTTCTCTGCACATTGTTCTCAGACTTTCTCATTCTCCATGGTACATAGTGGAGGTCAGCAGGAAAAGTCTTTGTGTTTTCCATGCTTTGATCTTTGTCCTCAACTGAAGTTCGAGTCGGGCAACAAGTAGTCCTTGTGATGTCTGTGTGTCTGTTCTGAAGATGAAGGATCCTCTTGAAGTGGTGACTCCTTGAAAAGCCTGTGGGTGGGTCTATGTGGAGGTGGAAATGCGTGAGGAAATGGAAAAACTGGTTTGGGTTTTTTCTTGTTTTTTAAGGTAGAGCTCTGTCAAATGGAGCTGGAAGAGCCTTGGCTATAAAATATTTAACATGGGAAGGGAATTGCGTGGGTGGGAAGGGAGAGATTCAAGGTGCAGCAGGAGATTGAAGGTGGGCACAATTCCCCCTGTGCAGATATTCACTGACTCAGTGTCTCCCTAAAGACTGCTGGGCTTCTCCTTTTGGATCTCTGAAGTCTCTTGACAGAACTTCAGTGAGCAGGCAAATGCAGCTTCCATTGTACAGAGAAGTAGAGAGAGCTGTGTGAGATTGGTGGTGTGAAGAGAAGTGGTCTGGGGAGCTGGGCCTCCACTGTCAGGTGTTTTTAAGAGATGTGGGTGGAAGAAGAGCAGGGATGATGTGAAGAGTTGGAAATTGGAGTCGTGTGAGCTGTGCATGAATGTCTGCTGAAAGACTGCAGGGAATGATTTCCTCCATTCCCTGTCCAGTTCCTATCTCTAGGACGAAGCAATGTGAGGTTTTTCTTCCCCAAGTCATTGTCTAGAAGATATGTATTCCATCTGCATGGAGAACCCTGGGAGGTTCTTACTAAGTATTTGCATGCCAGCATAATTGTTTCACTTAAAGTCTTAATGTTGTATTTGTGAAAGATGCTATATGGGAAGAGCAAGCTGTGTGTTTGGGGCCTATAAACAAAATTATTAATCATCTACTCTGAGTTCTATAACCCAGAAGAGTGTTTGGAGCTCTCCAGTTCTGCAGGATATAACATTCTGTCTCACTCTCATGATGACCTGAAGATGGTTCATTCTTGTTTGTAGGTTGAAAGAGAGGCACTTTCATCTACAAGTTTCTTTAAATATCTCTGTAAGAAATGCTTTTTGTTATCCCATGGGTAGGGTGAGAAGTCAAATCTTATCCATGGTCAGGAGATCCAGTCTGAGCAACTTTCCCTTTGGTGGAGTCTCTAAATTCTGAAGATGTGTGATAACCCTGTGGGCTGTGAAGGGTTAGGGGGAGTGTTGGGGGTGTGGTGTGTGAGGAGGCCCTGGTGGAGACATGGCCTGTGTTTTGTTGATGCCCAGGGCTATTGCTGGCCTTCTGAACATGAGTCAGGAGGAGTCTCCTGATTTTATCTTGTGTGGTTTGGACTGCAATGGCCTGGTTTGGGTTTGGTATTCTTTTGCATGCAGGGTGGCAGTGACACATCTTGTGAGGAGTGCATGTGCTGAAGAACGGTGATGTTGCCTGTGAGCTGCTCCTTGGATGGCTGGGTCTGTGACAGAGCTGGTAACAATTTATGGCTTAGCTAAGGTTTTACACTTGTTCCAGTAATATTGAGGAACAGAGTAATCTTAGTTGTGATGCTTGGGATCTGAGAAGCTGTGCAGGCAGCTTTTCTTCTACGGATGTCTGTATGTAAAATTTACTTTTATGTTATGTTTGGATAGAGAGAAGAATTCTTTGAGAGACCGGGCCGGTGCTGGAGTTCACTGTGATGTCATTCAAAATGAATGAATGGAGTGTGTGAAGTTCTATTTATCCTGGTAGATGAGGTGCACATCTGTTTTTCCAAGCTTTCTCTTACTGTCCAAGGAAATGACTGTCTGGGCTGAGCTCCTGTGTGAGGCCTCCTGTGCATTAGTTACAGTTGAATTTCCTGTGTTGTGTATACACTGCAGTTGACACAATCTGAAATGTGATGCCATGATTGATACTGTTCTGGTTTTTTCCCATTCGTGTCTGGGTTGATTAAGTTTTGCTTTTTAGATGATTTGTTTGTGTTGGGTTGGTTGTTTTATTTTTTTCTTGTCAAGGAGTAAAGTGTATCCTCATTGTGCCTGGCAAACCTGCAAACTCCAAAACATGGAATTATCCAGTAGAGAGAGTATCTCTCCTGCATACCTTGAAGCTGTACATGTAGTGAGAGAATCAGGGAAACACTGGATCATGGAATGGTTTGTTTTAAAAAGGACTTTAAAGATCTTGTTGTTCCAACTCTTCTGCCATTGGCAGGGAGATCTTCCACCAGACCAGGTTGCTCAGAGACCCCTCCCAGGTGGACCTTGAATATTTCATTAAAGAAATACAACTTAGAAATACACGTTTTCCCAAGGTGTTGTTTTCTCTGTGACCAAGATACAACCAAAATTATGGAATATGTTTATAGTGAAACTAAAGGCTGAGAATGCAGAATGAGGAGGCTGAGAGCTCAGTTCTGTGCCAGGAAAATCAGTGAATCCGTGTGGGTTTGGCTGAGAAATGGTTTGATTTCTTGCTTGGTGCCAATGCTAGTGCCATTTCTGTTCTCTTCTGGTCCTGGCTTCTCTGTCATGAAACACAGTGACTGTCACAGATGACATGAAAAGAACTGCACGAGGACGTGCTGGTGAGCAAAGCAGCGAAAGGGTCGATTTTTTTTACAAAACTCAATTTTATGCATTTCCTATGGTGCCCCTGGATTGGAGGATGGAATTCCACCTCTCAAAGCACATTGGTCAAGCCAACTGTTATCAGCTTCCTCCTGCTACCTAAAACATGTACACAATGAAGGACCTTTAGCAAAACATGGCTATTGTTTGTAGCACAAAGTGTTATAAAGTAAAAAGTCTGACTCTAGTATGAAGAATACTACAGAAGGCTTAGAGAAGTCTTCAAAACCAGGGGGACAAATGACAGTTCTCCACAATAACATTTTCCACAGTGACCGTTCATGTAGAACCATAATTCTTCTGTAGAACCGCCAATGAATTTTGTGTGGAACCACAAACATCCATCTGTATCTCCATACAATATTGTGATATATTTTCTTCAGAGTTGTAATTACACTTTCCTTCAGGCCTTTGTTTCCAGGTTGGGTTGCAGCTCATTTTCACAATTCAGGTCAGTACTTTTAAATTTGAAAGGGTGACTGTTGTTTTTCAGCAAATCCTTACTTCAGCCACCTAGGAGAGAATTGTGTGGGGGGGAAATAGGAAGAATACGAAGTAGAAGTATTAAGAGAATCTTTTGTAATTTGTCAGAAGATTTAACTTGCAGAAGAGGCACATGAAAAGATGTTTAAATTGATGGCTTCTTAACCATGCAAGGTGAGCAGGCCTTGCAGTAGACAAAGTTGCTGAGGAGAGGACTGATTCTTCAAATGGAGCCCCCTCTCCTGCTGTGCAGTGTGAGTGTTTAGGGCCACACTTGCAGCTTGAGACCTCAATGACTTCTATGTGCTCTCACGGATGAACTCTAAGGCCTGAAATCAAGGCCTAGAAGACTCCACTGTGAGCATCTCTGACACCTTGTCGTCTTCTAATCCTTCCTTGCCTTATCTGATTCATGGTTTGGGTGGGAGGTTTTTTGTTGGTTTGTTTGGAGTTTTTTTCCATTTTGTTTTTCCTTGATTTACTGTGTGTGGGGGTATGCTTACTATTAGCAACAACCTATCTTTTTTAAGCAATGTCTGGTGTGTTTATGTTCCTTGCTCTTGTTAGAGTGGGATTGGAAGGCAGGAGATATGAGAGTGACTTTGTGTTCTGTTACTGCTGGGGAAAAAATAGATGTAATTATGACTTCAGTAGATGGTACATCATTCATTAAAGATCACGAGATAAAGACGGGGAGGAGATTCCCTCTAAGCCAATGGTTTGATGATCCATTCTCTGTTGGATGACTGCTAATCTTTCAGTATGGTTGTTTATCATTTGGGTGCTTTAGAATCCTTCAGGCCCTTCTCATCATGGTGGTGAGCAGACAAATGTACCTCCCTTGTGGGTGTGGCTGCAGTGCATGATCATCTCAGGAGAAATGTGAGCAGTGAGGAGATGGCCACAAGCAGAACCTTGCAGCTGCATGGCGTAGAAGAAGAAGAAGCCAGGGGAGCTCTGTGTGTGAGGCCAGAGGAGAAGTCGGTCATTGCCTTGCTTGTGCTGTGTCATGGCTAACACAGCCTGTGCCTGCTGGAGCACAGTGGGATTGGAGTTGCTTCTGCAGAGCAAGAGAGACCTACAAAATATTCTTGCATCTGTTGACTTCTCTGTGTTTCTCCCTCTGCAGTGCTTGTTGTCATGAGCTCCAGCCCAGCGTGTCTGATCTGCTGTGGAAGGTCTCCCCTGTGCCAGCTGGGCCAGTGCAGGTGGAGTTCCCACACACAGCTGGGATGTTTCCAGGTGGAAAGAGGAAGGGTTTCCTAAGCACATGTGTGCTCCCCCAGGAACACTTTGTGTGTGGTGTAAAAATGCAGAAGCATCTGTGCTGCAGTGGTCAAAGTGCAGAGTGGCCACCCAGCCCCGCCAAGGTTTCCATGAACAGAGCAGTCTCAGGGTTGCTGTTCCCTGAGATTCTCCTCGCGTTTGCTGTTCCCCAAGGTAATGAAGCTTTCGAGCTTCTCTTGCCCAAAAGGTCTCATGCCGGAGCCTGAGAAGACAAGCTGATTCTGCCAGTCCGTGTTTGCAAGGTTGTTTATTCTTCATTATCTCTCAGTTCTTTCTCAGCTCTGCAAGACATCTCCAGCAGAGCAGCACATGCGGCAGACGGGGACTGATCAGAGGATCCCAGACCTTATGTACGGTGCCCTTGATCCAGCCACCATCCAAAATATATATTTTATTTACAGAATCTTACCAATACTTACTAGCTATGCTAACATGTCATTTCTACTTGAAACCAATTCTTGTGATACAACTCAGCAGAAAATGGGGGACAAGAGCAAGAACAAGGAGGACAGGAGCACTCCCCAATTTCTCCATCTTGTCTCTTCAAGCCCATATACTAAATATTTTAGATTCTACATTTACACTCTGTGATAAACTAGCTACTACTTATTTTGAATTCTCTCAGCCTGTGATTCTTCATACAATGTGGGCATTCACTCCCATGGCCAGGGATCAGGGGCAGTGTCCTCCTGGGCTCTGTGTGAGGCTGGCTGAGCCCCTTGTACAGATCCCAGATCCCCTGTCCAGTCTCCAAAGCCTCCAGGGTGGCCAGAGGGGTGTCCTGGACTCCGACAGAGCAGGGGCCAGTGGCCGAACTTGTGCAGTGTCCCCCACGTCATGACCCAGAGGAACGTGCTGGGCAATCATCTGGAGGCTGTTAAATGGCTGAGGAACAGGCAGGAAAGTCATCCCCAAAGAGTTCCAGGCAGTGGCTCAATGTGCAGGTGGAAAGCAGTGCCTGGTGTTGTCCCTCAAGGGTCCTTACTGGGACCAGGACTGTTTAGAATCTTCATGGACAATGGGATTGAGTGCACCTGGAGAGAATTTGCAGCTGGCACCAATTTGAGTTGATTCCCGAGAGGGCAGAGATGCCAACGAGGGATGGGCTGGAGAAGTGTCCCCGTGGATCCATCATGAAGATGCAGAGGGCAAAAGTCAAGGTCCTGCCCGACTGGTCGAGGGAGGTTCTTTTCCCCCTCTAAACTCTTTCTGTGAGTGCCTAGACTGCATGCAGTTGGTGGGCCAATATCCCAAATGGACATGCTAGAGTCCCCAGAAGGAGCATGGAAGTGGTCTGAGGGTTGGAAGATCTCTGCTCTGCAGAAGGACTGAAGGAGTTTAGGTCTTCAAGCATGGAGAAATGATATATTTGTGTAGACTTTTCAAAATACTTTGCTTTATGAATTACAAATATACTTATAGGAAATATGGACTTGTAACAAGAGGTCTTGTTACAAGGACTGGTGGTCATAGGAGAGCAGACAAGATTTTTTACCCAAAAGAAGGGAAGTTTTGATTAGGAGAGAGCTTCACAGTGTGGGTTGTGACAAAATGGAACATATTGTCCAGAGAGGTTTTGGATATGCCTCAAAAGTTCAAATCTAGGAGAAAGTGTTCCTGCTCATGGCAGAGGTGTGTGTTAAATGAGCTTTAAAGAAAAGTTTCAATTGGAAACTGAAAGTATTGTTTAGCTCTATAATGGACCCAGCAATGCTTTGCACAATCCTTTGTGAGGAGCTCAGACATGGAGATGCAAATGAATAAACTTTCATGAGTCAGAAAAAAAAAAGAGTTAATGTTATTCTGCTATCTTGGCAGAAGGGTTGCTTACAGTGCTTTAGGTTGATCTATATCTCAGATTAATTCGTCCCAGGTTATGAAGGGATAATTCAAGAGATGTGACAAAGTGCGAAAAAGCTCTTGATGTCTTCCCTGTTTTATCGTTTACTGCTCCTGTTGATGCGTCGCGGTTTCATTAGAGAGCAGCTGAATTCCATTTTTTAATGCCCTGCTATGAATGTTTGCTTCTGACCGTTCAGTGTGACTCAAAAGAATGCCCCAAAAGCACCGGCACGCACAGTTGAGATAGAAACGCCATGGAGTCGATTTAAGGAAGCGCTTCTTCCTTTGCTGTTCGCAGTCGGGGAGAGACCCCGGTGCCGGTGCAGCGCCGGTCCCCGCGCCAGTCCGGGCCCCCGGAGCGCGGCCATCCGGCGGCTGCAGTGGCGTCGCGGCGCCTCCGGGTGCCGCTGTTGGCCGCCGCCGAGCGGCGCTGGAGCCGCGGCCGCCGCAGCGTCCTGCCCCCGCAGGCTGCTCGCTCGCCCGGCGCCGGCCACAGCGGCAGCGGCGCCGCCGGCAGCGGCAGCGGCAGCGGCGAGAGGCGGCGCTTGTCGGGGAGCAGCGGCGTCCGAGGCGGCCCGAGCGGGCTGTGTGCGCTGCGGCGGGCGCTGCGCTGTGCGGCGAGAGCGGCTGCGAGGGAGGCGCGGCAGCGGCAGGAGGCCGGAGCGCGGCGAGCGCTGGCGGCAGAGGATGGCGGTGAGGCGGCGGCAGAGGCGCGGGCCGGGCGGCGGGCGAGCGCTGCTGGGCGCGGTGCTGCTGTGCGTGTGGTGGCGGGCGGCGGCCGAGCGGGTCCGCTACGCCATCCCCGAGGAGCTGGGCACAGGCTCGCTCGTGGGGCCGCTGGCGCGGGACCTGGGGCTCAGCGCGGACGAGCTGCCGGCGCGCAAGCTGCAGGTGGCGTCTGGCGGCAAGAAGCAGCTGAAATACTTCACGGTGAACGAGGAGAACGGGAACCTGTACGTGAACGAGAGGCTGGACCGGGAGGAGATGTGCGGCGCATCTGAGACCTGCTCCGTCAGCTTCGAGGTGCTGGTGCACAACCCGCTGAACGTTTTCCATATCGAGGTGTCCATCGAGGACGTGAACGACAATTCCCCGACCTTCAGCAAGGCTGCTCTGGACCTCGAGATTGGTGAATGGACGCTTCCCGGTGCTCGTTTTCCCCTACAGATGGCCCGAGATACGGACGTGGGGATTAACTCGCTGCTGACTTATCAGCTCGCCAGCAACCCGTCCTTCTCTCTAGCCTTAAAGGAGAGCACTGATGGAAGCAAGCAGCCGGAATTAGTGCTGGAGAGAGCGCTGGACCGGGAGAAGCAGAGCACCCTTGAGCTTGTGCTCACAGCGGTTGATGGTGGGGAACCTGCCAGGTCCGGGACTGTCCAGATTCGCATCAACGTAACAGACGCCAATGACAACCCGCCTGTGTTCACGAAAAACGTCTACGAGGCGCGAGTGGCGGAGAATCTGCCCGTTGGTTCGCTGGTGCTGCGGGTGCGGGCGACGGATGCAGACGCAGGGACCAACGGGAGGGTCTCCTACTCCTTCGGCAACGTCCCAGACGACGTCCCCTCATTGTTTGCTGTGGACAGTGAGAATGGGGAGGTCAGGACGTTGGGTCCCCTCGATTTCGAGGAGAAGAGTAAATACATCTTCGGCCTGGAGGCAAGAGACGGCGGGGGTTTGGTATCACACTGCAAGGTGCAATTAGACGTAACTGACGAGAACGACAACGCGCCCGAGATCACCATTCTGTCACTGTCGAGTCCCGTGCCCGAGGACGCTCCGGTCGGCACCGTGGTGGCCGTGCTGAATGTGAACGATCCAGACTCGGGCGAGAACGGTCAGGTGTCGTGCGAGCTGTCGGGGGAGGCGCCGCTGTCGATCGTGGCGTCGTCGGGCGGCTCGTACAAGGTGGTGACGGCGAGCGCGCTGGACCGCGAGCAGGCGGCCGAGCAGCGCGTGACGGTGGTGGCCCGGGACCGGGGCAGGCCGGCGCTGCGGAGCAGCAGGGAGCTGGTGCTGGAGGTGTCGGACGTGAACGACAACGCGCCGGTGTTCGAGGAGGCGGCGTACAGCGCGTACGTGGCGGAGAACAACGCGGCGGGCGCGCTGGTGGTGCGCGTGCAGGCGCGGGACGCGGACGCGGGCGCCAACGGGCGCGTGAGCTACTGGCTGGCGGGCGGCAGCGCGGGCGCGGCGGGCGCGGCGCCGCCGGTGTCGGTGGAGGCGCGGAGCGGCGCGCTGTACGCGCAGCGCTCCTTGGACTACGAGCAGTGCCGCGAGTTCTGGGTGGCGGTGCGGGCGCAGGACGGCGGCGCGCCGGCGCGCAGCTCCACGGCCACGGTGCGCGTGTTCGTGCTGGACCGCAACGACAACGCGCCGCGGGTGCTGTGGCCGGCGGCGGGCCCGGCGGCGGCGGCGGCGGCGGGAGAGGCAGCGGCGGGAGGGGCGGCACCGCCTTTCGAGGTGGTTCCGCGTTCGGCCGAGGCCGGCTACCTGGTGGCCAAGGTGGTGGCGGTGGACGCGGACGCGGGGCGCAACGCGTGGCTGTCGTACGAGCTGGCCAAGGCTACGGAGCCGGGGCTGTTCCGCGTGGGGCTGCACAGCGGCGAGGTGCGCACGGCGCGCGCCGTGTCCGAGCGGGACGCGGCCAAGCAGCGCGTGGTGGCCGTGGTGAAGGACCACGGGCAGCCGGCGCTGTCGGCCACGGCCACGCTGCACGTGGTGCTGGCCGAGAGCTTGCAGGAGGCGCTGCCGGAGCTGAGCGAGCGGGCGGCGGGCGGCGAGGCGGCGGCGGCCGAGCTGCAGTTCTACCTGGTGCTGGCGCTGGCGCTGCTGTCGGCGCTCTTGGTGCTGAGCGTGGCGCTCTTGGTGCTGGCGCGGCTGCGCCGGGCCGGGCCGCCCGCCGTGCTGCGCTGCCTGGGCGCGCAGCGCTTCTCGGTGGCCGGCGCCGCCTTCCCGGCCGACTTCTGCGAGGGCACCTTGCCCTACTCCTACAACCTGTGCGTGGCGGCGCCGGCCCGCGCCGTGCCCGAGGCGGCTTGGCCGCCGCCGCCGGTGCCCGTCCTGTCTGCGGAGGAGCTGCTGGGCGGGGATTGCTGCGAGAACCCCGGCCTGAGCAGTGAGCTCGTCGCGGGAGAGCCGCCCGCCGATGCCGGTGCACCGCAGGTCTGTAAAGGCTCTAGTTCTTGATTTTGTCTTTGAAGCTTTCGGAACCGTTGTCCTGTTTTGCCTGGTTTTCCGCGGATAGTGTAGGTGGGTAGGGCAGGTCCATGTCTCTAAGACGGAATGAAAGAACGGCTGATTTCTTTCTCTACGCACCCGCAGTTAGCAGTAGCACTTGGTTCTGCGGCGGTCACAGCTTCAGATTCATCAAGAGGCTTTTTTTTGCATCTCTTTCGTTGAATAAAATTGTAATAGTTAGTAACATTGATGGGGAATCATAACTGTGCAGGAAATTGCCCGGTTCTTCATTAAGTAATCGGGC
The DNA here is from genome assembly GCF_021018805.1 of Prinia subflava. Lineage (NCBI taxonomy): Eukaryota > Metazoa > Chordata > Aves > Passeriformes > Cisticolidae > Prinia > Prinia subflava. Next base: position 2,215,334 of record NC_086262.1, on the reverse strand, counting down.
TAATAACGCAGATACTAGCTGTTGTCGATTTTTCCTTAATGATCGGTTTATCTGAAGTTATATTTTGGGACCTGGTTTAAAGCTGGCCACTTACTCCTTGGTTAACGCTTTTCCTGTCTTGGACTCCAAAAGGACTCGTTTCTCACAGATAGACCACTTACAGGTTCTACACACAGAGTAAAAAAAGAGACTGTAACTCATTCGAGTGAACGCTGTTGCAGAAATGGCAGGAATGGGTCCGGCAGAGGGACGAGGGGATTTTGTGGTTTTTTGGTTTGGTTGTTTGTGGGGTTTTTGTTTGTTTTTTGTTTTCTTTTTTGCTACCGCACCACCCCACTCTCTTAATATTCTTTACATAAGTCTGTTTAAAAGGATGAGGCTCTAAGATCCAAAGATACATATCAAATGTGAAGGAGATTGGCTAAATGGCAGTTTAGGCGCTTGAATCAGGTATATTCGGACATATATCAAGGACCACCAGAGTTTACGGTGTGAGTTGTACTTCTCTTTTCCAGCTACCCTAAATTATTTTATTGAAAATGTGCGATAGCAGCATGAATATCCAATACTAGAAAAAGTTTTTGTCAAAGAGTGTGAACCCTTTTCACTTTAATTTCTGAGAAAATAAAACTTCTTTCTGGGACTATAGAATGACTTGATTAAATGTAATTCTGTATAACGGGGACAGGTTCATTACAGGAGATTTCCTGCCTCCTGGGTAGTTGTAGATACAGTCGGCACAGAGTGATGAAGTAACCGACAGGCGTATATGAGAGACGGATTCTTTCGCTACCCTTGCGTTCGTCATTCAATGATGACTTCTACAAATATTTCTGATGAAAGTTCTTCTTTAGTAGTACTGTGTTAGGATTCGTAATACTCCGCATGTCGTATTAAAATAACTGCAGTACACCGCGTGCAGTGCCGGGAGGAGGCTGCGGGCGCCGCTGTTGACCGAGAGGAGCGAGAGGGAGAGCGGAGCGCTGCCGGCAGCCCCGCCCGCTGCGGATCGGCTCTCTCGCTCTCCCGGTACGTGAGTCGGCGGCGCAGGTCTCTGCGATCGTCCCCGCGGTGCAGAGACGTGCTGAAGGGGCACGGAAGAGCCTGGCAGCAGCGGCCGTGAGAAGAGCTACACCATCAGCCAGATCAGTGAGCGGCGGCGGAGTGATCCCGACCACGGCGGAGATGAGCGCGGCGGGGAGGCGCTGGGGCCGGCGGCAGCGAGCTCTGCTCTGGGCCGTGCTGCTGGCGGCGTGGGAGGCGGCGTGGGGGCAGCTGCGCTACTCGGTGCCCGAGGAGATGCCCAAGGGCTCGTTCGCGGGCGACGTGGCCAAGGACCTGGGGCTGCAGCTGCCGGCGCTCCGAGATCGCGGCGCCCGCCTTGTCTCGGAAGGTAGGACGCAGTATTTCAGTCTGCACGGGAAGACGGGACATTTAGTGACGGCGGAGAGGATCGACAGAGAGCAGCTGTGCGAGCGTGTGCAGCAATGCGTGCTGCGCTGTGAGCTGATAGTGGAAGGAGAGATGCAGGTGTACGGAATTCGGGTGGAAATCACGGACATCAACGACAACGCGCCGAGCTTTCAAGAGGCAGAAACAGAAGTGAAAATCATAGAAACGACGGCCCCGGGGTCGCGGTTTCCCCTGCCGGACGCTCACGACCCGGACTCGGGCCGGAATTCCCTGCAGAGCTACGAGCTGAGCGGTGACGAGCACTTCTCGCTGGCCGTGCAGGCGGGCCCCGGCGGCGATCAGCGTCCCGAGCTGGTGCTGGCCAAGGCGCTGGACCGCGAGGAGGCGGCGTTTCACGAGCTGGTGCTGAGGGCGAGCGACGGCGGCGATCCGGCACGGACGGGCACGGCTCGGATCCGCGTGACGGTGCTGGACGCGAACGACAACGCGCCCGTGTTCAGCCAGGCGGAGTACACGGTGCGAGTGCCCGAGGACGTGCCCGTGGGCTCTGTCCTCGTTACTGTCACGGCCACAGATGCCGACGAAGGGCCCTATGGGGAAATTAAATACTCCTTTAAGAAAACCACAGGGAAATCCTTGCAGACTTTCCAGCTAGACACAAAGACGGGTTTGATCACGCTTTTACGGAGCCTGGATTTCGAGGACGGCGACTGCTATGAACTGGAGGTGCAGGCACATGACAGTGGTGCTCTTTTCGACACTGCAAAACTCGTGCTTACAGTGACAGACGTCAACGACAATGTGCCAGAGATTTCGGTGCGGTCAGCACTGAGCGAGATCTCGGAGGATGCCTCAGCGGGAACTGTTGTAGCTCTGTTGCACGTGAGGGACAAGGACTCCGGGGCGAACGGAGAGGTGCGCTGCTCGCTCGATGGGGGCGTCCCGTTCCGGCTGGAGAAGTCCTTTGACGATTACTATCGCGTGGTGACATCGAAAGAGCTGGACCGCGAGCAGGTGTCGGAGTACAACGTGACGGTGCGGGCGGCCGACGGCGGGTCGCCGGCGCTGCAGAGCAGCGCGGTGCTGGCGCTGCGGGTGCTGGACGTGAACGACAACGCGCCCGTGTTCGAGCAGGAGCGCTACAGCGCTCGTCTGGCGGAGAACAACGCGGCGGGCGCGCTGGTGCTGACGGTGCGCGCCACGGACGCGGACTGGGGGCCGAACGCGCGCGTGCGGTACCGGCTGCGGGAGGGGCGGGTGCGGGGCGCGCCGCTGTCGTCGTACGTGTCGGTGCAGGCGGAGACGGGCGCGCTGTACGCGCTGCGCTCCTTGGACTACGAGCAGGTGCGCGAGCTGCAGCTGTGGGTGCGTGCGGAGGACGGCGGCGCGCCGGCGCTGAGCAGCAACGTGTCGGTGCGGCTGCTGATCGTGGACGAGAACGACAACGCACCGCAGGTGCTGTACCCGGCTTCGGCGGCGGCGACGGCGGCGGCGGGCTCGGGCGCTGCGTGGTCGGGCGTGGAGCTGGCGCCGCGCTGGGCGGAGGCCGGCGCGCTGGTGGCCAAGGTGGTGGCGGTGGACGCGGACGCGGGGCAGAACGCGTGGCTGTCGTACGAGCTGGCCAAGGCGACGGAGCCGGGGCTGTTCCGCGTGGGGCTGCACAGCGGCGAGGTGCGCACGGCGCGCTCGCCGCTGGCCCGCGACGCGGCGCGCCACAGCCTGGTGGTGGTGGTGAAGGACCACGGGCGGCCGGCGCTGTCGGCCACGGCCACGCTGAGCGTGGTGCTGGCCGAGAGCGTGGCCGAGCTGCTGGCCGAGCTGGGCAGCGCGGCCGAGGCGGCGGCGCCGGGCGAGGCGGCCGGCAGCCTGACGCGCTGGCTGGTGCTGGCCGTGGCCGCCGTGTCGTGCCTCTTCGTCGCCTTCCTGCTGCTGCTGCTGGCGCTGCGCCTGCGCCGCTGGCGCCGCCGGCAGCTGCTGCCGCCCGCCAGCGGCGCCTTGCGCGGCGTGCCCGTGTCGCACTTCGTGGGCATCGACGGCATGCGCGCCTTCCTGCAGTCCTACTCGCACGACGTGTCGCTCACGGCCGACTCGCGCAAGAGCCAGCTGCGCTTGTCGGGCGCCAGCTGCTGCGACACCCTCCCGGCCCGGCCGCTGCCCGACGAGCCCGCGCCGCTGCTCGGGCAGGAGGATGTGGCCGCCGCCCTCCCCGCCGATCCCTCCGCTCCCTCGGTGAGTTTCTCTGTCCAGAATTTCTCCGCCGGGCTTTGTTCCAAGGGTCTTCTTTCCCTGTCGTGTTCCCTGGCTTGCATAGGACACTTAGCTGAAAAGCGAGGTCGAGTTTTCTTTGTTGACATTCTGAGTGCTGGTGCCCGTTGCCTTATTTGTGTGACCATGGGCTCCTCAGCCTTCCAGGTAGTGAAGAATGAAGCGGGGAGAAGGCTGCTGCTGGCAGGCTGTTCGTTGGGTCAGAGTTTTTAGTATTTATCAGGTTCCATGTATTTTTCCCCTATTTCACCTGTGCCATGTAGAATCTGTTTTCCGATTGATATTACATCTTCCAAATGGATATATTGCTTTACTAAGAATTGCAACTTTTTAGGAGGTACATGTGTCTTCCCAAGAGCACATGTGCTTGAATGTGTTGAATGTGTCTTGAACAAAATGCTGATGGCTTTGCATGCGACTCCTCTGCACGTGGATCTCAGCCTTTATCATTCTCCATGATACATAGTGGAGGTCAGCAGGGAATTGCTTTCTGCCATCCATGCTTTGATCTCTGTTCTCAACTTAGGATTTGGCCGGGCAACAAGTGGTCCTTGATGATGTCTGTCTGTCTTTTCTGAAGTTGAAGGATTCTCTTGATGTTGTGACTCTTGGAAAAGCCTGTGGGTGACTCTATGTGGAGACAGAAATGCAGGAGGAAATGGCAAAAGTTCTTTGTTTTTTTCTTGTTTTTTAAGGTAGAGCTATGTCAAATGGAGCCGGAAGAGCCTTGGCTATGAAATATTGAACATGGGAAGGGAATTGCATGGGTGGGAAGGGAGAGATTCAAGGTGCAACAGGAGATATAAGGTGGGCATCATTCCCTCCACTCCCTCGGTGAGTTTCTCTGCCCACATTTTCTCCGCCGGGCTTTGTCCCGATGCTCCCCTTTCCCCGCCGTGTTCCCTGGCTTGCATAGGAGACTTTGCTGAAAAGCAAGGCAGAGTTTCCTTTGGTGACATTCTTAGTGCTGGTGCCTGTTGCTGTCTTAGAGTGGACGTGGGGTCGGTCCTCAGCCTTCCAATTAGTGAAGAAGGAAGGGGGGGAAAGGCTGCTTCTGGCAGGCTCTTCGTTAGCTCAAAAATTGGATATTTGTTCAGGTTCCAGTTAGTCTTCCCCTATGTCATCTGTGCTGTGTAGAATGTTTTCTGATTAGTATTAGATCTTCTGAATGGATATATCATATTATTAAGAAATACAACTCTTTATCAGCTCATATGTTTTCCCAAGAACACATGTGCCTAAATAGATTGAATGTGTCTTGAACAAAATGCTGATGGCTTTGTGTGGAACTGCTCTGCAGTTTGTTCTTTATCTTTTTCCAAGATACATAATGGACGTCAGCAGGGAATGCCTTATTGCCATCCATGTTTTGTTCTTTGTCCTTAGCTGAGGACTGGGTCAGGCAACAAGTTCTCCATGATGTCTGCCTGTTCTGCAGATGAGGGATCCTCTTGAAGGTGTGACTCTGAAAAGCCTGTGGGTATCTCTACGGAGGGGAGTAAATGCAGGAGGAAATGGGAAAACTGCTTTGGGTTTTTTCCTTGTTTTTTAAGATAGAACTATGTTAAATGGAGCTGGAAGAGCCTTGGCTATGAAATATTTAGCATGGCAGGAGAATTGCGTGGGTGGGAAGGGAGAGATTCAAGGTGCAGCAGGAGATCGAAGGTGGGCACAATTCCCCCTGTGCAGATATTCACTGACTCAGTGTCTCCCTAAAGACTGCTGGGCTTTTCCTTTTAGACCTCTCGAGTCTCTTGACAGAACTTCAGGGAGCAGGCAAATGCAGCTTCCATAGTGCAGAGAAGTAGAGAGAGCTGTGTGAGATTGGTGGTGTGAAGAGAAGTGGTCTGGGGAGCTGGGCCTCCACTGTCAGGTGTTTTTAAGAGATGTGGGTGGAAGAAGAGCAGGGATGATGTGAAGGGTGTGAAATTGGAGTCGTGTGAGCTGTGCATGAATGTCTGCTGAAAGACTGCAAGGAATGATTTCCTCCATTCCCTGTCCAGTTCCTGTCTCTAGGATGAAGCAATGTGAGGTTTTTCTTCCCCAAGTCATTGTCTAGAAGATATGTATTCCATCTGTATGGAGAACCCTGGGAGGTTCTTACTAAGTATTTGCACACCATCATAATTGTATCACCTAAAATCTTAATGTTGTACCTATGAACGATTCCATATGGGAAGAGCGATCCGTGTGTTTGGGGCCTATAAACAAAGTTATTAATCATCTACTGTGAGTTCTATAACGCAGAGGAGCAATGGAAGCTCTCCAATTCTGCAGGTGATAATATTCTGTCTCGCTGTCCTGATGGCCTGGAGATGGTTCTTTCATGTTTGTAGGAGAAAAGAGAGACACTTTCATCTACAAGTTTCTTGAACCTGTCACTGTAAGAAATGCTTTTTCTTGTCCCATGGGTAGGGTGAGAAGTCAAATCTTATCCATGGTCAGGAGATACAGTCTGAGCAACTTTCCTGTTGGTGGAGTCTCTCTAAATTCTGAAGATCTGTGATAACCCTGTGAGCTGTGAAGGGTTAGGGGGAGTGTTGGGGGTGTGGTGTGTGAGGAGGCCCTGGTGGAGACATGGCCTGTGTTTTGTTGATGCCCAGGGCTATTGCTGGCCTTCTGAACATGCGTCAGGAGGAGTCTCCTGATTTTATCTTGTGTGGTTTGGACTGCAATGGCCTGGTTTGGGTTTGGTATTCTTTTGCATGCAGGGTGGCAGTGACACATCTTGTGAGGAGTGCATGTGCTGAAGAACGGTGATGTTGCCTCTGAGCTGCTCCTTGGATGGCTGGGTCTGTGACAGAGCTGGTAACAATTTATGGCCTATCTAAGGTTTTACACTAATTCCAATAATTGGGAGGAACAGATTAATCTTAGTTGTGATGCCTGGGATCTGAGAAGCTGTGCACACAACTTTTCTCCTACGGATATCTCTATGCAAAATTTGTTTTCATGTTCTGCTTGGACAGAGAGAAGTCTGTCTGTTCAGAGACAGGGCCGGTGCTGGAGTTCACTGTGATGGAGTTCAAAATGAGTGAATGAAATTTGTTAAGTTCTATTTGTGCTAGTAGATGAGGCCCACAGCTGTGGTTGCAAGGTTTTTCTTTCTCTTACTGTCCAGGGCAATGACTGTCTGGGGTGAGCTCCTGTGTGAGGCCTCCTGTGCATTAGTTACAATCGAGTTTCCTGTGTTGTGTATACACTGCAGTTGACACAATCTGAAATGTGATGTCATGATTGATACGGTTCTGGTGTTTTCCCATTCTTGTCTGAGATGATTAAGTATTTTTGGATGATTTATTTGTTTGGGATGGCTGAACGGGTTTGTTGTTTGTTTGCTTGCTTGTTTTCTTGTGAAGGACCTCATTGTACCTGGCAATCCTACAAACTCCAAAACATGGAATTATCCAGTAGGGAGAGTATCTTTCTTCCATACCTTGAAGCTGTACATGTAACCATAGAATTATAGAAAGAGAGACTTGTCGAATGGTGTGTATTGAAAAGAATTGTAAAGATCTTGTTGTTCCAACTCTTCTGCCATGGTCAGGGACATCTTCCACCAGACCAGGTTACTGAGAGCACCTCCCAGTCTTATCTTGAATATTTCATGAAAGAAATACAACTTAAAGTTAGATGTTTCCCCAAGGTGTTTTTTTTTTCTCTGTGGCTAAGATAGAACCAAAATTTTGGAATATGTTGATGGTGAGACTAAAGGCTGTGAATGCAGAGTGAGGAGGGTGAGAGCTCAGTTCTGTGCCAGGAAATGGGTGAATCTGTGTGGGTTTGGCTGAGAAATGGTTTGGTTTCTTGCTTGGTACCAAAGCCAGTGCCATTTCTCTTGTGTTTTGGTGCTGGTTTCTCTCTCATGAAACACAATGAGAGTCCTCAACAGGAACATTTTCCACAGTGACTGTTCATGTAGAACCATAATTACCGTGTGGAAGAGCTGATGAATCCTGTGTGATACCTCTATTATGCATCTGTATCTCTATTATTTTTCAGCAAATCCATACTTCAGCCACTTAGGAGAGAATTGTTTGTGTGGGAAATAGGAAGAACCGGAAAGAGAAGCAATAAGAGAATCTGTTGCAAGTACTCAGAATATTTAACTTTAGAAAGAGACCCATGAGAAGGTGTTTCAAGTGATGGTTTCATAACTGTGCAAGGTGAGCAGGCCATGCAGTAGAAAGAGTTGCTGAGGAGAGGAGTAATTCTTCAAATGAAGCTCCCTCTCCTGCTGTGCAGTGTGAGTGTTTAGGGCCACACTTGCAGCTTGAGACCTCAGTGTGTGCTAGGTGCTCTGAGGGATGAACTTTAGGGCCTGAAATCAAGGCCAAGGAGACTTCACTGTGAGCATCCTTGAATACTTGTTTTCTTCTAATCCTTCCTTCCCTGATCTGATTCATGGTTCGTGTTTTGTTGGGGTTTTTTTCATGTGGTTTTTTCTTGGTTTACTCTGTATGTGGGCATACTTACTATTATCAACAATCTATCTTTTTTAGCAATGTCTGGTGTGTTCATGTCTCTGTCTCTTGTTCCATTGGGAGTGGAAGGCAGGAGATATGAGAGTGACTTTATGTTCTGTTACTGCTGGGAACAATAGATGGAAATAGGACTTTAGTAGACCTTGCATCTGTGTGAAAAAGCACGAGATAAAGGTGGGGAGGAGATTCCCTCTAAGCCAATGGTTTGATGATCCATTCTCTGTTGGGTGACTGCTAATCTTTCAGTGTGGTTGTTTATCATTTGGGTGCTTTAGAATCCTTCAGTCCCTTATCATAATGGTGGTGATCAGACAAATGTACCTCCCTTGTGGGTGTGGCTGCAGTGCATGATCATCTCAGGAGAAATGTGAGCAGTGAGGAGATGGCCACAAGCAGAACCTTGCAGCTGCATGGCGTAGAAGAAGAAGACGACAGGGGAGCTCTGTGTGTGAGGCCAGAGGAGAAGTCGGTCATTGCCTTGCTTGTGCTGTGTCATAGCGAACACAGCCTGTGCCTGCTGGAGCACAGTGGGATTGGAGTTGCTTGTGCAGAGCCAGTGAGACCTACAAAAGGTTCTTGCATGTGTTGACTTCTCTGTGTTTCTCCCTCTTGCAGTGCTTGTTGTCATGAGCTCCAGCCCAGCGTGTCTGATCTGCTGTGGAAGGTGTCCTCTGTGCCAGCTGGGCCAGTGCAGGTGGAGTTCCCACACACAGCTGGGATGTTTCCAGGTGGAAAGAGGAAGGGTTTCCTAAGCACATGTGTGCTCCCCCAGGAACACTTTGTGTGTGGTGTAAAAATGCAGAAGCATCTGTGCTGCAGTGGTCAAAGTGCAGTGTGGCCACCCAGCCCCGCCAAGGCTTCCATGAACAGAGCTGTGGCCAGTGGCAGAACGTGTGCAGTGTCCCCCACGTCATGACCCAGAGGAACGTGCTGGGCAATCATCTGGAGGCTGTTAAATGGCTGAGGAACAGGCAGGAAAGTCATCCCCAAAGAGTTCTAGGCAGTGGCTCAATGTGCAGCTGGAAAGCAGTGACTGATGCTGTCTCTCAGGGGTCCTTACTGGGACCAGGACTGCTTAGAATCTTCATGGACAATGGGATTGAGAGCACCTGGAGAGAATTTGCAGCTGACACCAATTTGAGTTGATTCCCGAGAGGGCAGAGATGCCAGTGAGGGATGGGCTGGGGAAGTGTCCCCGTGGATCCATCATGAAGCTGAACAGGGCAAAGAGCAAGGTCCTGCCCCTGGGTGAGGGCAATCCCCATTGAAACAGAGAGCAGGGGCTGGGGAACAGCTTAGCAGAGAAGTGTTTTGGGTTATTGGTGGGTGATGAGATGGGACATGAGCTGCCAAGGTGCACCTGCTGCTGAAATTGTGTCCTGCACTGCATTAGATGTTCTCTGCCCGGGAGGTCGAGGGAGGTCCTTTCCCTCTCTAAACTCTTTTAGTGACACCATAGACTGCATGCAGACCTTGGGCCAATATCCCAAATGGACATGCCAGAGTCTCCAGAAGGAGCACGGGAGTGATCTGAGGGTTGGAACATCTCTGCAATGCAGAGGGACTGAAGGAGTTTAGGTCTTCAAGAATGGAGAAATTATATCTCTCTGGAGACTTTCCAAATTATGTCCCTTTATCAATTTTGCAAAGAGCTTATAGAAAAGATGTGGAGAGCTTTTTTTACAAGGACTGGTGGTCATAGGAAAACAGAGAAGTGTTTTTACCTAAAGGAAGGGAAGCTTTGATTAGGAGAAAGCTTCACAGTGTGGGTTGTGAGAAAATGGAACCTATTCTCAAGAGAAGTTTTGGCTATGCCTCCACCATTCAAGTCTAGCAGAAATGATTCCTGCTTATGGCAGAGGTGTGGATTAAATGACCTTTAAAGAGAGGTTTAAGTGTGAAACTGAAGACACGGTTTAGCTCTAAGCAGGACTCAGCATTGCTTTGCACCTTCCTTTGTCAGGCGCGCAGATATGGAGATGCAGATGAAACAACTGTAATGAGCCAAGAAAAAAAAAAAGAAATATTATTCTGTTATCTTGGCATAAGGGTTGATTACAGTGGTTTAAGTCTATCTATATGTCAGATAAATTCATCCCAGATAATGAAGGGACAATTCAAGAGATGTGACTAAGGGCAAAAAAGCTCTTGATGTCTTCCCTATATTAGTAGATGCGCCGCAATGTTATTAAGAGCAGCCAAATTTACTGCCGTGTCATGAATGTTTGCTTGTGATTGCTCACTGTGACTTGAAAGAACGCACTAAAAGCACTGGACAGCACATTTGAGATAGAAACGCCCTGGAGTCGAATGAAGCAAGAGCTTCTGCGCTCGCTGTGTGCAGCGGAGCGGAGACCCTGGTGCCGGTGCAGCGCCGGTCCCCGCGCCAGTCCGGGCCCCCGGAGCGCGGCCATCCGGCGGCTGCAGTGGCGTCGCGGCGCCTCCGGGTGCCGCTGTTGGCCGCCGCCGAGCGGCGCTGGAGCCGCGGCCGCCGCAGCGTCCTGCCCCCGCAGGCTGCTCGCTCGCCCGGCGCCGGCCACAGCGGCAGCGGCGCCGCCGGCAGCGGCAGCGGCAGCGGCGAGAGGCGGCGCTTGTCGGGGAGCAGCGGCGTCCGAGGCGGCCCGAGCGGGCTGTGTGCGCTGCGGCGGGCGCTGCGCTGTGCGGCGAGAGCGGCTGCGAGGGAGGCGCGGCAGCGGCAGGAGGCAGGAGCGCGGCGAGCGCTGGCGGCAGAGAATGGCGGTGAGGCGGCGGCAGAGGCGCGGGCCGGGCGGTGGGCGAGCGCTGCTGGGCGCGCTGCTGCTGTGCGTGTGGTGGCGGGCGGCGGCCGAGCGGGTCCGCTACGCCATCCCCGAGGAGCTGGGCACAGGCTCGCTCGTGGGGCCGCTGGCGCGGGACCTGGGGCTCAGCGCGGACGAGCTGCCGGCGCGCAAGCTGCGGCTGAGCGAGGAGAAGCAATACTTCAGTGTGAACGAGGAGAACGGGAACCTGTACGTGAACGAGAGGCTGGACCGGGAGGAGATGTGCGGCGAGTCGGCGACCTGCTCCGTCAGCTTCGAGGTGCTGGTGCACAACCCGCTGAACATTTTTCATGTCGAGGTGCTCATCGAGGATGTGAACGACAATTCCCCGACCTTCAGCAAGGCTGCTCTGGACCTCGAGATTGGTGAATGGACGCTTCCAGGTGCTCGCTTTCTGCTGGAGATGGCCGGAGATGCAGACACAGGAAGCAACTCGCTGCTGACTTACCAACTGACCGGCGACTCATCGTTCTCACTGTCGATGCAGGAAAAGCCGGGTGGAAAGAAGCAGCCGGAATTAGTCGTGGAGAGAGCTTTGGATCGGGAGAAGCAGAGCTCCTTTGAGCTGGTGCTGACAGCAGTGGACGGCGGGGACCCCGCCAGGTCCGGGACAGTCCAGGTTCACATCAATGTCACAGATGCCAACGACAATCCGCCCGTGTTCAGCAAAACCATCTACGAGGCGCGAATGGCGGAGAATCTTCCTGTGGGGTCTCTGGTGCTGCAGGTGAGGGCGACGGATGCGGACGCGGGCTCGAACGGGCGAGTGTCCTACTCCTTTGGTCGCGTCCCGGACGCCTTTAGGGCGTTGTTCACTATCGACAGTGAGAGTGGGGAAATCAGGACAGCGGGTCCCCTCGATTTTGAGGACAAGAGCAAATACATCTTCGGTCTGGAGGCGAGAGATGGCGGCGGGCTCACCAGTCATTGCGAAGTGCAGATCGACATCACTGACGAGAATGACAACGCGCCCGAGATCACCATTCTGTCACTGTCGAGTCCTGTGCCCGAGGATGCCCCAGCCGGCACCGTGGTGGCCCTGCTGAAAGTGCGGGACAGAGACTCGGGCGAGAACGGTCAGGTGTCGTGCGAGCTGTCGGGGGAGGCGCCGCTGTCGGTCGTGGCGTCGTCGGGCGGCTCGTACAAGGTGGTGACGGCGAGCGCGCTGGACCGCGAGCAGGCGGCCGAGCAGCGCGTGACGGTGGTGGCCCGGGACCGGGGCAGGCCGGCGCTGCGGAGCAGCAGGGAGCTGGTGCTGGAGGTGTCGGACGTGAACGACAACGCGCCGGTGTTCGAGGAGGCGGCGTACAGCGCGTACGTGGCGGAGAACAACGCGGCGGGCGCGCTGGTGGTGCGCGTGCAGGCGCGGGACGCGGACGCGGGCGCCAACGGGCGCGTGAGCTACTGGCTGGCGGGCGGCAGCGCGGGCGCGGCGGGCGCGGCGCCGCCGGTGTCGGTGGAGGCGCGGAGCGGCGCGCTGTACGCGCAGCGCTCCTTGGACTACGAGCAGTGCCGCGAGTTCTGGGTGGCGGTGCGGGCGCAGGACGGCGGCGCGCCGGCGCGCAGCTCCACGGCCACGGTGCGCGTGTTCGTGCTGGACCGCAACGACAACGCGCCGCGGGTGCTGTGGCCGGCGGCGGGCCCGGCGGCGGCGGCGGGCGAGGCGGCGGCGGGAGGGGCTGCGCCGCCTTTCGAGGTGGTTCCGCGTTCGGCCGAGGCCGGCTACCTGGTGGCCAAGGTGGTGGCGGTGGACGCGGACGCGGGGCGCAACGCGTGGCTGTCGTACGAGCTGGTGCAGGCGTCGGAGCCGGCGCTGTTCCGCGTGGGGCTGCACAGCGGCGAGGTGCGCACGGCGCGCGCCGTGTCCGAGCGGGACGCGGCCAAGCAGCGCGTGGTGGCCGTGGTGAAGGACCACGGGCAGCCGGCGCTGTCGGCCACGGCCACGCTGCACGTGGTGCTGGCCGAGAGCTTGCAGGAGGCGCTGCCGGAGCTGAGCGAGCGGGCGGCGGGCGGCGAGGCGGCGGCGGCCGAGCTGCAGTTCTACCTGGTGCTGGCGCTGGCGCTGCTGTCGGCGCTCTTGGTGCTGAGCGTGGCGCTCTTGGTGCTGGCGCGGCTGCGCCGGGCCGGGCCGCCCGCCGTGCTGCGCTGCCTGGGCGCGCAGCGCTTCTCGGTGGCCGGCGCCGCCTTCCCGGCCGACTTCTGCGAGGGCACCTTGCCCTACTCCTACAACCTGTGCGTGGCGGCGCCGGCCCGCGCCGTGCCCGAGGCGGCTTGGCCGCCGCCGCCGGTGCCCGTCCTGTCTGCGGAGGAGCTGCTGGGCGGGGATTCGTGCGAGAAGCCCGGCCTGAGCAGTGAGCTCGTCGCGGGAGAGCCGCCCGCCGATGCCGGTGCACCGCAGGTCTGTAAAGCGTGAGCTCCTTCTCTTTTTAAGGCTTTCCTGAATATTGGCTATTTTCTCCTGGTCTTTTTTGGCTTACGCCAATTTGAAATATTTATGTGTCTCCGTGCTGCAGCGGAAATTTTTGATTTCTCTTATGACATATTCATCTGAGATTATTTGACTCTTGTTCCCCTTTGCGGTAGTAGCAGTGCTTTTCCGTATGTTCCGGTGTCTTGTTTGTGTGAATTTCACTTTCCTGTGTCCCTGGTGGATTGAAATGAGGAAGGGACCATCCCCCGTCCATGGAGAGCAGGAAGGACTTGGTTCGTCATGGGTCAGACGTTGAGCTGCAGGGGAGAGTCTTGTTTTCGGTAATTGAGCTCTATAATATAGAACGTGTTAGCAATTTTGAAAGCAGATCCGTATTCTGTGGAAGGAGAAGGGCTGATTCTGCATGACGGAGTCGGGGAAAAAGAGAAAAGCTATGACACCGGTGATTCTTCTTTCCTGATTGATTTGTTCCGAAAGAGTATGCTTGGAAAGGTGCATAGCTTAACACAAGCCCGTTCGTTAATTTTTTTTGTGTGCCTATTAGGTTCAGAAAGGAAACGTGTGTGAAAAGTTCTGGGGTCCATCCTCAGTGAAAAAAGATTTTCTCCCGTTTTTTGGAGAAATGCGGCACTTGTCCTATTTGGCTTCCTTTTTGTGGCTGGCAGTTCCCTCTCTTCGGCTCTTTATGATCTGTATTTTATACAGTGTTGGGAGTGTTGAATGATTTGTGTTTCAGAGAATTTGTTTTCTATTCTGTCCACCGAGAGAGTTTAGGGAATTTAGTAGAACTCGGGTATATCGAGAACGGCAAATTGTTACAATTCTGTTTACTAGGATCGACATCTGAGATACCAAATGGGTCACATATCAGGGAGATGGGCCAAGCGACGGTTTCGGCACTTGAGTCAATCCCATTTGCACGGTCATTAATGGTCAGCAGCGTTTCGAGAGGGCAGCTGTACATTTGTTGTTCTTTTGTTTCTCTGTTTCTTTACTTGAAAACACATCGTAGCGACATCACTGAGAACTACTTAGATGAACAGTTTACTAACGAGCTTCAATTCTTTACACACTGATTTCAGAATAAAAGAAAACCTTGGGACGACTTACTTAAACGTATATCTGTATAAAGTAAGGATCTGCTAGATTTATCTTAGGAAGGGATGTCAAAGATGTGAAGCCCTGAAACTTTCCTTCGAGTGTTGTAGCTACATTTTTATTTGTGCTTGTAATTCAATCTTGTAGCAATTAGCTCGTTAACTTCATGAATCGTGCAATTACTATGGTCAAGCATGAGTTAACGAAGCTGATAGCTGTTTCTTCGGAATGCGGTATCGTCCCGTTTTCTCCCTGACAGCCTGTTGTTGTAGATGCTTTTGAAAAAAAGGATAAGACTAACATAAAGCTACAGAGTAAAGTACGGAAAATGTGTTTTATTTTACATAAAATGACACTAGTAAGTATTTCGTTTCCCGTGCGGTAAAAGAGCCACGCCCACGGAATGTCTCTGCCTTCCTCCCGATCGTGGTGCCCTGGAGGGTCAAAGCAGAGATCGGCTGGAGAAATGGGGAGGCAGGAGAAGGGCGCTGGACGAAAAGCGTCTCCGTGGCGCCTGTCCCCTGTGTGTGGCAGGGCCGGGCGGGCAGCGCCGGGCAGCGCTCGGTGCCTGCAGTGCCGGGAGGAGGCTGCGGGCGCCGCTGTTGACCGAGAGGAGCGAGAGGGAGAGCGGAGCGCTGCCGGCAGCCCCGCCCGCTGCGGATCGGCTCGCTCGGCTGCTCGCTCTGTGTGCGACCGTGCGGGCCGCGATCGTGCCCGCGGTGCCGGTGCATTCTGCAGCCAGGGAGCGGCAGCAGCGCAGGGTGCAGAAGCTGAGAGCACTGAGCGGCAGCGGGAGTTGGATCGGCGGTGTTGCGGTGCCGGCGGTGGCGCGGCGGAGATGAGCGCGGCGGGGAGGCGCTGGGGCCGGCGGCAGCGAGCTCTGCTCTGGGCCGTGCTGCTGGCGGCGTGGGAGGCGGCGTGGGGGCAGCTGCGCTACTCGGTGCCCGAGGAGATGCCCAAGGGCTCGTTCGTGGGCGATGTGGCCAAGGACCTGGGGCTGCAGCTGCCGGAGATCCGAGATGGTGGTGCCCGCATTGTCTCGGAAGGTAGGACGCAGTATTTCTCTCTGCACGGGAAGACGGGACATTTAGTGACGGCGGAGAGGATCGACAGGGAGCAGCTGTGCCGGCTGGTGCAGAAATGCGTGCTGCGCTGTGAGCTGATAGTGGAGGGGGAAATGAAGCTCTATGAAATCGAAGTGGAAATCACGGACATTAATGACAACGCGCCCAGCTTCAAGGAAAGTGAAGTTGAGGAGAGGATTAGCGAGACGACAGCCCCGGGGTCGCGGTTTCCCCTGACCAGGGCTCACGACCCGGACTCGGGCGGGAATTCCCTGCAGAGCTACGAGCTGAGCGGTGACGAGCACTTCTCGCTGGCCGTGCAGGCGGGCCCCGGCGGCGATCAGCGTCCCGAGCTGGTGCTGGCCAAGGCGCTGGACCGGGAGGAGGCGGCGTTTCACGAGCTGGTGCTGAGGGCGAGCGACGGCGGCGATCCGGCCCGGACGGGCACGGCTCGGATCCGCGTGACGGTGCTGGACGCGAACGACAACGCGCCCGTGTTCAGCCAGGCGGAGTACACGGTGCGTGTGCCCGAGGACGTGCCCGTGGGCTCCGTCCTCGTCACCGTCACGGCCACCGACGCCGACGAGGGTCTGAACGGGCATGTGAAATATTCTTTGAAGAACGAGGCAGACACGGCTCTTTTCCATCTGGACTCTGAGAGTGGAGCGATCACTCTGTTGCAGAGCCTGGACTTCGAGGAAGGCAACTCTTACGAACTGGAGGTGCAGACAAAGGATGGCGGTGGCCTTTTCGACACTGCCAAAATGGAGATCACCGTCACAGACATAAACGATAATGTACCCGAGATTTCTGTGCGGTCTGCGCTAAATGAGATTTCTGAGGATGCCCAGCCAGGAACTGTGGTGGCTCTGCTACACGTGCAAGACCGGGACTCGGGGGCGAACGGAGAGGTGCGCTGCGCTCTGGACAGTGATGTCCCTTTCCGGCTGGAGAACTCCCACGGCAGCTACTACCGTGTGGTGACATCGAGAGAGCTGGACCGCGAGCAGGTGTCGGAGTACAACGTGACGGTGCGGGCGGCCGACGGCGGGTCGCCGGCGCTGCAGAGCAGCGCGGTGCTGGCGCTGCGGGTGCTGGACGTGAACGACAACGCGCCCGTGTTCGAGCAGGAGCGCTACAGCGCTCGTCTGGCGGAGAACAACGCGGCGGGCGCGCTGGTGCTGACGGTGCGCGCCACGGACGCGGACTGGGGGCAGAACGCGCGCGTGCGGTACCGGCTGCGGGAGGGGCGGGTGCGGGGCGCGCCGCTGTCGTCGTACGTGTCGGTGCAGGCGGAGACGGGCGCGCTGTACGCGCTGCGCTCCTTGGACTACGAGCAGGTGCGCGAGCTGCAGCTGTGGGTGCGTGCGGAGGACGGCGGCGCGCCGGCGCTGAGCAGCAACGTGTCGGTGCGGCTGCTGATCGTGGACGAGAACGACAACGCGCCGCAGGTGCTGTACCCGGCTTCGGCGGCGGCGGCGGGCTCGGGCGCTGCGTGGTCGGGCGTGGAGCTGGCGCCGCGCTGGGCGGAGGCCGGCGCGCTGGTGGCCAAGGTGGTGGCGGTGGACGCGGACGCGGGGCAGAACGCGTGGCTGTCGTACGAGCTGGCCAAGGCGACGGAGCCGGGGCTGTTCCGCGTGGGGCTGCACAGCGGCGAGGTGCGCACGGCGCGCTCGCCGCTGGCCCGCGACGCGGCGCGCCACAGCCTGGTGGTGGTGGTGAAGGACCACGGGCGGCCGGCGCTGTCGGCCACGGCCACGCTGAGCGTGGTGCTGGCCGAGAGCGTGGCCGAGCTGCTGGCCGAGCTGGGCAGCGCGGCCGAGGCGGCGGCGCCGGGCGAGGCGGCCGGCAGCCTGACGCGCTGGCTGGTGCTGGCCGTGGCCGCCGTGTCGTGCCTCTTCGTCGCCTTCCTGCTGCTGCTGCTGGCGCTGCGCCTGCGCCGCTGGCGCCGCCGGCAGCTGCTGCCGCCCGCCAGCGGCGCCTTGCGCGGCGTGCCCGTGTCGCACTTCGTGGGCATCGACGGCGTGCGCGCCTTCCTGCAGTCCTACTCGCACGACGTGTCGCTCACGGCCGACTCGCGCAAGAGCCAGCTGCGCTTGTCGGGCGCCAGCTGCTGCGACACCCTCCCGGCCCGGCCGCTGCCCGACGAGCCCGCGCCGCTGCTCGGGCAGGAGGATGTGGCCGCCGCCCTCCCCGCCGATCCCTCCTCTCCCTCGGTGAGTTTCTCCGTCCATAATGTCTGCACAAGCGTTTCTCCTCATATTCCACTGCCCTTTGCTCGCTTTGTTCCCTGGCTTGCATAGGAGACTTCCCTTTAAATCAAGGTAGAGATTTCTTCTTTGACATTGTGTGGGCTCGTGCCCATTGCCTTCGTTGTGTGACCTCGGGGCCCTCAACCTTCCGGGTATAAAAGAAGGAAAGATGGAGAAGGCTGCTGCTGGCAGGCTGTTGGTTAGGTTGGAAGTTTGGATATTTATCAGATTCCAGGTATTCTTACCCAATGTCACCTTTTCTCTATAAAATCCGTGTTCCTCTTAGTATTCGGTCTTCTGAACGGATGTATTCCATTATTGATAAATACAGGTCTTCAGCTGGCTCATGTACCTTCCCAGCAGCACATGTGCTTGAATCAATTGAATGTGTCTTGAACAAAATGCTGATGGCTTTGATTGGAACTTCTCTGCAGATTGTTCTTTATCATTTTCCAAGATACATCATGGACGTCAGCAGGGAATGCCTTATTGCCATCCATGTTTTGATCTTTGTCCTTACCTGAGGATTTGGTCGGGCAACAAGTGTTCCTTGATGTCTGCCTGTTCTGAAGATTGGGGATTGTCTTGCAGTTGTGACTCTTGGAAAAGCCTGTAGGTGGCTGCAGGCATAGGAGGAAATGTAGAAGGAAAGGGTAAAACTTTTGTTTTTTTCTTCTTTTTAAGGTAGAGCTATGTCAAGTGGAGCTGGAAGAGCCTTGGCTATGAAATATTTAGCATGGCAGGAGAATTGCGTGGGTGGGAAGGGAGAGATTCAAGGTGCAGCAGGAGATCGAAGGTGGGCACAATTCCCCCTGTGCAGATATTCACTGACTCAGTGTCTCCCTAAAGACTGCTGGGCTTCTCCTTTTTGACCTCTGCAGTCTCTTGACAGAACTTCAGTGAGCAGGCAAATGCAGCTTCCATGGTACAGAGAAGTAGAGAGAGCTGTGTGAGATTGGTGGTGTGAAGAGAAGTGGTCTGGGGAGCTGGGCCTCCACTGTCAGGTGTTTTTAAGAGATGTGGGTGGAAGAAGAGCAGGGATGATGTGAAGGGTTGGAAATTGGAGTCGTGTGAGCTGGGCATGAATGTCTGCTGAAAGACTGCAGGGAATGATTTCCTCCATTCCCTGTCTAGTTCCCGTCTCTAGGATGAAGCAATGTGAGGTTTTTCTTCCCAGAGTCATTGTCTAGAAGATATGTATTCCATCTGCATGGAGAACCCTGGGAGGTTCTTACTAAGTATTTGCACACCATCATAATTGTGTCTCTCAAAATCTTAATTTTTTACCTATGAAAGATGCAGTAAGGGAAGAGCAAGGTAGCTCTTTGAGGCCTGTAAACAAAGTTATTCATCTTCTACTCTGATTTCTATAACCCAGACGAGTGTTTTGAGCTCTTCCATTCTACAGGTGATGACCTGAAGATGGTTCTTTCTTATTTGTAGGTTGAAAGAGAGAACTTCATCAGCATGTTTCTTTAAAATATCTCTGTGAGAAATGCTTTTTCTTGTCCCATGGGTAGGGTGAGCAGTCAAATCTTATCCATGGTCAGGAGATAGAGTCTGAGCAACTTTCCTTTTGTGGAGTCTCTCTAAATTCTGAAGATCTGTGATAACCCTGTGAGCTGTGAAGGGTTAGGGGGAGTGTTGGGGGTGTGGTGTGTGAGGAGGCCCTGGTGGAGACATGGCCTGTGTTTTGTTGATGCCCAGGGCTATTGCTGGCCTTCTGAACATGAGTCAGGAGGAGTCTCCTGATTTAATCTTGTGTGGTTTGGACTGCAAAGGCCTGGTTTGGGTTTGGTATTCTTGTGCATGCAGGGTGGCAGTGACACATCTTGTGAGGAGTGCATGTGCTGAAGAACGGTGATGTTGCCTCTGAGCTGCTCCTTGGATGGCTGGGTCTGTGACAGAGCTGGTAACAATTTATGGCCTATCTAAGATTTTACACTGGTTCCAGTAATTGGGAGGAACAGAATAATCTTAGTTGTGATGCTTGGGATCTGAGAAGCTGTGCAGACAACTTTGCTTCTACTGGTGTCCGTGTGCAAAATTTGCTTTGAGGTTATGTTTTGACAGAGAGAAGTCTGTCTGTGCAGAGACAGAGCCGGTGCTGGAGTTCACTGTGATGGAGTTCAAAATGAATGAACGAATGGTGTCAAGTTCTATTTGTTCTACTAGATGTGGCCCATAGCTGTGGTTCCAAGGTTTTTCTTTCTCTTACTGTCCAAGGCAATGACTGTGTGGGGTGAGCTCCTGTGTAAGGCCTCCTGTGCATTAGTTACAATCGAGTTTCCTGTGTTGTGTATACACTGCAGATGACAGAATGTGAAATGTGAGGCCATGATTGACACTGTTCTCGTGTTTTCCCATTCTTGGCTGGGTTGATTATGTTTTGGTTTTTGGATGACTTGGTTGGGTTGGGTTGTTTGTTTTCTTGTTTTCTTGTCCAGGATTAAAGTTGATCCTCATTGTGCCTGGCAGTCCTGCAAACTCCAAAACATGGAATCATCCAGTAGGGAGAGCATCTCTCCTCCATACCTTGAAGCTGTACATGTAATGAGAGAATCAGGGCAACACAGAATCATGGAATGGTTTGTGTTAAAAAGGACTTTACAGATCTTGTTGTTCCAACTCTTCTGCCATGGACAGGGACATCTTCCACCATCCCAGTTGCTCTGAGCCCTTCCCAGCCAGATCTTGAATATTTCATTTAAGACATACAACTTCATAAATGTATGTTTCCCCAAGTTGTTGTTTTCTCTGTGGCCAATACACAACCAGAATTTTGGAATATGTTCATGGTGAGGCCAAAGGCTGTGAATGCAGAGTGAGGAGGGTGAGAGCTCAGTTCTGTGCCAGGAAAATCGGTGAATCCATGTGGGTTTGGCTGAGCAATGGTTTGATTTCTTGCTTGGTTCCAAAGCCAATGCCATTTGTGTTCTGTTCTGATCCTGGTTTCTCTGTCATGAAGTACAATGACATTCCTCAGAAGGAACATTTTCCACAGTGACCCTTCATGTAGAACTGTAATTCTTGTGTAGAACAGCCAATGAATCCTGTGTGAAACCTCCATTATGCATCTGTATCTCTATGCAACATTGTGATATCGAGTTTCTTGAGAGTTGTAATTACACTTTGCTTCAGGCCTTTGTTTGCAGGTTAGGTTGCAGCTCATTTTCAGAACTCTGGTCAGTACTTTTAAATTTGAAACAGTGACTATTGTTTTTCAGCAAATCCTTACTTCAGCCACCTAGGAGAGAATTGTACGTGTGGGAAATAGGAAGAATAGGAAGCAGAAACAAAAGGAGAATCTGTTGTAATTTGTCGGAAGATTTAACTTGAGAAAAAGGCCAGTGAGAAGCTGTTTCAAGTGGTGGTTTCATAACTGTGCAAGGTGAGCAGGCCATGCAGTAGAAAGAGTTGCTGAGGAGAGGACTGATTCTTCAAATGGAGCCCCCTCTCCTGCTGTGCAGTGTGAGTGTTTAGGGCCACACTTGCAGCTTGAGGCCTCGGAGACTTCCAGGTGATCTGAGAATGAACTCTAAGCCGTGAAATCAAGGCCTAGAAGACTTCATTGTGAGCATCTCTGACCGCTTGTTGTCTTCTAATCCTTCCTTGTCTTATGTGAGAATTGTTTTTGTGTTTTGAGGGGTTTTTGGGGTTTTTTTGGGATTTTTTTCCATTTTCTTTTTCCCTGATTTACACTCTATGTGGTTATACATACTATTATCAAGAACCTATCTTTTTAAACAATATCTGGTGTGTTCATGTCTCTTGTTCTTGTTCTAGTGGGAGTGGAGGGCAGGAGATATGAGAGTGACTTTGTGTTCTGTTACTGCTGGGAACAATATATGTAATTATGACTTTAATAGAGGTTACATGTGTGTAGATAAGAGCACGAGATAAAAATGGGGAGGAGATTCCCTCTAAGCCAATGGTTTGATGATCCATTCTCTGTTGGATGACTGCTAATCTTTCAGTGTGGTTGTTTATCATTTGGGTGCTTTAGAATCCTTCAGTCCCTTATCATCATGGTGGTGAGCAGACAAATGTACCTCCCTTGTGGGTGTGGCTGCAGTGCATGATCATCTCAGGAGAAATGTGAGCAGTGAGGAGATAGCCACAAGCAGAACCTTGCAGCTGCATGGCGTAGAAGAAGAAGAAGCCAGGGGAGCTCTGTGTGTGAGGCCAGAGGAGAAGTCGGTCATTGCCTTGCTTGTGCTGTGTCATAGCTAACACAGCCTGTGCCTGCTGGAGTCCAGTGGGATTGGAGTTGCTTGTGCAGAGCCAGTGAGACCTACAAAAGGTTCTTGCATGTGTTGACTTCTCTGTTTCTCCCTCTTGCAGTGCTTGTTGTCATGAGCTCCAGCCCAGCGTGTCTGATCTGCTGTGGAAGGTGTCCTCTGTGCCAGCTGGGCCAGTGCAGGTGGAGTTCCCACACACAGCTGGGATGTTTCCAGGTGGAAAGAGGAAGGGTTTCCTAAGCACATGTGTGCTCCCCCAGGAACACTTTGTGTGTGGTGTAAAAATGCAGAAGCATCTGTGCTGCAGTGGTCAAAGTGCAGAGTGGTCACCCAGCCCCGCCAGGGTTTCCATGAACTGAGCATGGGCCAGTGGGAGAACGTGTGCAGTGTCCCCCACGTCATGATCCAGAGGAATGTGCTGGGCAATCATCTGGAGGCTGTTAAATGGCTGAGGAACAGGCAGGAAAGTCATCCCCAAAGAGTTCTAGGCAGTGGCTCAATGTGCAGGTGGAAAGCAGTGACTGGTGTTGTCCCTCGAGGGTCCTTACTGGGACCAGGACTGTTTAGAACCTTCATGGACAATGGGATTGAGAGCACCTGGAGAGAATTTGCAGCTGACACCAATCTGAGTTGATTCCCGAGAGGGCAGAGATGCCAGTGAGGGATGGGCTGCGGAAGTGTCCCCGTGGATCCATCATGAAGCTGAACAGGGCCAAGAGCAAGGTCCTGCCCCTGGGTGAGGGCAATCCCCATTGAAACAGAGAGCAGGGGCTGGGGAACAGCTTAGCAGAGAAGTGCTTTGGGTTATTGGTGGGTGATGAGATGGGACAGGAGCTGCCAAGGTGCACCTGCTGCTGAAATTGTGTCCTGCACTGCATTAGATGTTCTCTGCCCGGGAGGTCGAGGGAGGTCCTTTCCCTCTCTAAACTCTTTTAGTGACACCATAGACTGCATGCAGACCTTGGGCCAATATCCCAAATGGACATGCCAGAGATTCCAGAAGGAGCATGAGAGTGATCTGAGGGTTGGAACAGCTCTGCAATGCAGAAGGACTGAAGGATTTTAGGTCTTCAACAATGGAGAAATGATACCTCTGTGTAGATTTTGCTAATTATCTTGCTTTATCAATTTCAACAGAGCTTATAGGAAAGATGTGGAGAGCTTTTTTTACAAGGGCTGGTGGTCATAGGAAAACAGAGAAGTGTTTTTACCTAAAAGAAGGGAAGTTGTGATTAGGAGAAAGCTTTACAGTGTGGGTTGTGAGAAAATGGAACATATTGTCCAAAGAAGTTTTGGCTATGCCTCCAACATTAAAGTCTACCAGAAATTATTCCTGCCTATGGCAGAGGTGTGGATTAAATGACCTTTAAAGAAAAGTTTAAGGCTGAAACTGAAGACACGGTTTAGCTCTAAGCAGGACCCAGCATTGCTTTGCACTTTCCTTTGTGAGGCGCTCAGATAGGGAGATGCAGATGAAACAACTGTAATGAGTCAGGAAAAAAAAAGGGAAATATTAATCTGTTATCTTGGCATAAGGGTTGATTACAGAGCTTTAAGTCTATCTATATGTCAGATAAATTCATCCCAGATAATGAAGGAACAATTCAAGAGATGCGACTAAGGGCAAAAATGCTCTTGATGTCTTCCCTATATTAGTAGATGCGCCGTGATTTTTTTAAGAGCAGATAAATTTACTGCCCTACCATGGATGTTTGCTTCAGACTGTTCAGAAGTGTGACTCGAAAGAATGCCCTAAAAGCACCGGTCAGCACAT
Organism: Prinia subflava; assembly: GCF_021018805.1. Lineage (NCBI taxonomy): Eukaryota > Metazoa > Chordata > Aves > Passeriformes > Cisticolidae > Prinia > Prinia subflava. Next base: position 2,191,514 of record NC_086262.1, on the reverse strand, counting down.
TTGAGATAGAAACGCCCTGGAGTGGAATTAAGCAAGAGCTTCTGCGCTTGCTGTGAGCAGCGGAGCGGAGACCCCGGTGCCGGTGCAGCGCCGGTCCCCGCGCCAGTCCGGGCCCCCGGAGCGCGGCCATCCGGCGGCTGCAGTGGCGTCGCGGCGCCTCCGGGTGCCGCTGTTGGCCGCCGCCGAGCGGCGCTGGAGCCGCGGCCGCCGCAGCGTCCTGCCCCCGCAGGCTGCTCGCTCGCCCGGCGCCGGCCACAGCGGCAGCGGCAGCGGCAGCGGCGAGAGGCGGCGCTTGTCGGGGAGCAGCGGCGTCCGAGGCGGCCCGAGCGGGCTGTGTGCGCTGCGGCGGGCGCTGCGCTGTGCGGCGAGAGCGGCTGCGAGGGAGGCGCGGCAGCGGCAGGAGGCAGGAGCGCGGCGAGCGCTGGCGGCAGAGAATGGCGGTGAGGCGGCGGCAGAGGCGCGGGCCGGGCGGCGGGCGAGCGCTGCTGGGCGCGGTGCTGCTGTGCGTGTGGTGGCGGGCGGCGGCCGAGCGGGTCCGCTACGCCATCCCCGAGGAGCTGGGCACAGGCTCGCTCGTGGGGCCGCTGGCGCGGGACCTGGGGCTCAGCGCGGACGAGCTGCCGGCGCGCAAGCTGCAGGTGGCGTCTGGCGGCAAGAAGCAGCTGAAATCCTTCACGGTGAACGACGAGAACGGGAACCTGTACGTGAACGAGAGGCTGGACCGGGAGGAGATGTGCGGCGAGTCAGAGACCTGTTCTGTCAGTTTTGAGGTGCTGGTTCACAACCCGCTGAACATTTTCCATGTCGAGGTGTCCATCGAGGACGTGAACGACAACTCTCCGACTTTCAGCAACGCTGTCCTGGAACTTGATATAGGGGAATGGACTCCTCCCGGTGCTCGTTTTCCGCTGGAGATGGCCCAAGACGCAGACGTGGGAAGCAATTCGCTGCTGACTTACCAGCTCACCAACAACCCTTCTTTCACTCTGGTAATGAAGAAGAGCCCTGACGGAAGCAGTGAGCCGGAATTAGTGCTGGAGAGAGCTTTGGACAGGGAGAAGCAGAGCTCCTTTGAGCTGATGCTAACGGCGTTGGATGCCGGGGATCCAGTGAGATCCGGAACTATCAAGATTCACGTCAATGTGACAGATGCTAACGACAATCCCCCCGTGTTCGGGCAGGACCGGTACAGTGCGAGATTGCGCGAGGACTCGGCCCCGGGGTCGAGAGTGTTAAACGTCTCCGCCTCCGACGCCGACACCGGCAACAATGCTCGCATCACCTACGGCTTCGGGAAAATGCCTGCCAAGGTACTTGAGAAGTTCATGATAGACGCGGAGAGCGGAATAATCACGCTCAAAGATGCTTTGGACTTTGAAGACACGAGAGGCTATACATTACTGGTGGAGGCGAGGGACGGTGGCGGTCTAATGGCTCAGTGCAAGGTGGTGGTCGAAGTGCTGGACGTGAACGACAACGCGCCCGAGATCACGGTTCTGTCGCTGACAAGCCCCGTGCCCGAGGACGCGCCGGTCGGCACCGTGGTTGCTCTCCTGAACGTAAATGACCCAGACTCGGGCGAGAACGGTCAGGTGTCGTGCGAGCTGTCGGGGGAGGCGCCGCTGTCGATCGTGGCGTCGTCGGGCGGCTCGTACAAGGTGGTGACGGCGAGCGCGCTGGACCGCGAGCAGGCGGCCGAGCAGCGCGTGACGGTGGTGGCCCGGGACCGGGGCAGGCCGGCGCTGCGGAGCAGCAGGGAGCTGGTGCTGGAGGTGTCGGACGTGAACGACAACGCGCCGGTGTTCGAGGAGGCGGCGTACAGCGCGTACGTGGCGGAGAACAACGCGGCGGGCGCGCTGGTGGTGCGCGTGCAGGCGCGGGACGCGGACGCGGGCGCCAACGGGCGCGTGAGCTACTGGCTGGCGGGCGGCAGCGCGGGCGCGGCGGGCGCGGCGCCGCCGGTGTCGGTGGAGGCGCGGAGCGGCGCGCTGTACGCGCAGCGCTCCTTGGACTACGAGCAGTGCCGCGAGTTCTGGGTGGCGGTGCGGGCGCAGGACGGCGGCGCGCCGGCGCGCAGCTCCACGGCCACGGTGCGCGTGTTCGTGCTGGACCGCAACGACAACGCGCCGCGGGTGCTGTGGCCGGCGGCGGCGGGAGGGGCGGCGCCGCCTTTCGAGGTGGTTCCGCGTTCGGCCGAGGCCGGCTACCTGGTGGCCAAGGTGGTGGCGGTGGACGCGGACGCGGGGCGCAACGCGTGGCTGTCGTACGAGCTGGTGCAGGCGTCGGAGCCGGCGCTGTTCCGCGTGGGGCTGCACAGCGGCGAGGTGCGCACGGCGCGCGCCGTGTCCGAGCGGGACGCGGCCAAGCAGCGCGTGGTGGCCGTGGTGAAGGACCACGGGCAGCCGGCGCTGTCGGCCACGGCCACGCTGCACGTGGTGCTGGCCGAGAGCTTGCAGGAGGCGCTGCCCGAGCTGAGCGAGCGGGCGGCGGGCGGCGAGGCGGCGGCGGCCGAGCTGCAGTTCTACCTGGTGCTGGCGCTGGCGCTGCTGTCGGCGCTCTTGGTGCTGAGCGTGGCGCTCTTGGTGCTGGCGCGGCTGCGCCGGGCCGGGCCGCCCGCCGTGCTGCGCTGCCTGGGCGCGCAGCGCTTCTCGGTGGCCGGCGCCGCCTTCCCGGCCGACTTCTGCGAGGGCACCTTGCCCTACTCCTACAACCTGTGCGTGGCGGCGCCGGCCCGCGCCGTGCCCGAGGCGGCTTGGCCGCCGCCGCCGGTGCCCGTCCTGTCTGCGGAGGAGCTGCTGGGCGGGGATTCCTGCGAGAAGCCCAGCCTGAGCCGTGAGCTCGTCGCGGGAGAGCCGCCCGCCGATGCCGACGCACCGCAGGTCTGTAAAGGCTCTAGTTCTTGATTTTGTCTTTGAACCTTTCCGAACCGTTGTCCTGTTTTGCCTGGTTTTCCGCGGATAGTGTAGGTGGGTAGGGCTGGTCCATGTCTCTAAGACGGAATGAAAGAACAGGGTGATTTCTTTCTCTACGAAGCCGCAGTTAGCTGTAGCACTTGGTTCTGCGGCGGTCACAGCTTCAGATTCATGAAGAGGGGTTTTTTTGCATCTCTTTCGTTGAATAAAATTGTAATAGTTAGTAACATTGATGGGGAATCATAACTATGCAGGAAATTGCCCGGTTCTTTATGAAGTAATCGTGCTAATAACGCAGATATTAGCTGTTGTCGGTTTTTCCTTAATGATCGGTTTTTCTGAAGTTATGTATTGGGACCTGGTTTAAAGCTGGCCACTTACTCCTTGGTTAACGTTTTTCCTGTCTTGGACTCCAAAATGACTCGTTTCTCACAGATAGACCAGTTACAGGTTCTACATACAGAGTAAAAAAAGAGACTGTAACTCATTCGAGTGAACGCTGTTGCAGAAATGGCGGGAATGAGACCGGCAGAGGGACGAGGGGATTTTGTGTTTTTTTGGTTTGCTTGTTTGTGGGGTTGTTGTTTGTTTTTTGTTTTCTTTTTTGCTACCGCACCACCCCACTCTCTTAATATTCTTTACATAAGTCTGTTTAAAAGGATGAGGCTCTAAGATCCAAAGATACCTATCAACTGTGAAGGAGATTGGCTAAATGGCAGTTTAGGCGCTTGAATCAGGTATATTCGGACATATATCAAGGACCACCAGAGTTTACGGTGTGAGCTGTACTTCTCTTTTCCAACTACCCTAAATTATTTTATTGAAAATGTGCGATAGCAGCATGAATATCCAATACTAGAAAAAGTTTTTGTCAAAGAGTGTGAACCCTTTTCACTTTAATTTCTGAGAAAATAAAACTTCTTTCTGGGACTATAGAATGACTTGATTAAATGTAATTCTGTATAACGGCGTAAGGTTCATTACAGGAGCTTTCCTGCCTCCTGGGTAGTTGTAGATACAGTCGGCACAGAGTGATGAAGTAACCGACAGCCGTATATGAGAGACGGATTCTTTCGCTACCCTTGCGTTCGTCATTCAATGATGACTTCTACAAATATTTCTGATGAAAGTTCTTCTTTAGTAGTACTGTGTTAGGATTCGTAATACTCCGCATGTCGTATTAAAATTACTGCAATACACCGCGTGCAGTGCCGGGAGGAGGCTGCGGGCGCCGCTGTTGACCGAGAGGAGCGAGAGGGAGAGCGGAGCGCTGCCGGCAGCCCCGCCCGCTGCGGATCGGCTCTCTCGCTCTCCCGGTACGTGAGTCGGCGGCGCAGGTCTCTGCGATCGTCCCCGCGGTGCGGAGACGTGCTGAAGGGGCACGGAAGAGCCTGGCAGCAGCGGCTGTGAGCAGTGCTACACCATCAGCCAGATCAGTGAGCGGCGGCGGAGTGATCCCGACCACGGCGGAGATGAGCGCGGCGGGGAGGCGCTGGGGCCGGCGGCAGCGAGCTCTGCTCTGGGCCGTGCTGCTGGCGGCGTGGGAGGCGGCGTGGGGGCAGCTGCGCTACTCGGTGCCCGAAGAGATGCCCAAGGGCTCGTTCGTGGGCGACGTGGCCAAGGACCTGGGGCTGCAGCTGCTGGAGATCCGAGATCGCGGCGCCCGACTTGTCTCGGAAGGTAGGACGCAGTATTTTGCATTGCACGGGAAGACGGGACATTTAGTGACGGCGGAGAGGATCGACAGAGAGCAGCTGTGCCGGCTGGTGGAGAAATGCGTGCTGCGCTGTGAGCTGATAGTGGAGGGACAGATGCAGGTGTACGGAATCGAAGTTGAAATCACGGACATTAACGACAACGCGCCCAGCTTTCGAGAGGCAGAAACAGAGCTGCGACTTAGCGAGACGACAGCCCCGGGGTCGCGGTTTCCCCTGGCCGAGGCTCACGACCCGGACTCGGGCCGGAATTCCCTGCAGAGCTACGAGCTGAGCGGTGACGAGCATTTCTCGCTGGCCGTGCAGGCGGGCCCCGGCGGCGATCAGCGTCCCGAGCTGGTGCTGGCCAAGGCGCTGGACCGCGAGGAGGCGGCGTTTCACGAGCTGGTGCTGAGGGCGAGCGACGGCGGCGATCCGGCCCGGACGGGCACGGCTCGGATCCGCGTGACGGTGCTGGACGCGAACGACAACGCGCCCGTGTTCAGCCAGGCGGAGTACACGGTGCGAGTGCCCGAGGACGTGCCCGTGGGCTCCGTCCTCGTAACCGTCACGGCCACCGACGCTGACGAGGGTCAGAACGGGCATGTGAAATACAGATTCCATAAAATTTCAGACCGGGCCTCAGAACTTTTTTATCTCGGCTCTGAGACAGGAGAAATAACCGTTAAGGATGACTTGGACTTCGAGGAAATCTCCTCCCACGAACTGGAGGTGCAGGCACGGGACGGAGGAGAGCTCTCTGACACTGCAAAAGTGGTGATCACAGTGACAGATGTTAATGACCACGCACCCAAGATTTCGGTCAGGTCGGCTCTGAACGAGATCTCCGAGGATGCTCCGCCGGGGACAGTTGTGGCCCTGCTGCATGTGCAGGACCGGGACTCGGGGGCCAATGGGGATGTGCGCTGCTCGCTAGACAGAGACGTCCCGTTCCGTCTGGAGAAGTCCTATGAGGACTATTACCGTGTGGTGACATCGAGAGAGCTGGACCGCGAGCAGGTGTCGGAGTACAACGTGACGGTGCGGGCGGCCGACGGCGGGTCGCCGGCGCTGCAGAGCAGCGCGGTGCTGGCGCTGCGGGTGCTGGACGTGAACGACAACGCGCCCGTGTTCGAGCAGGAGCGCTACAGCGCTCGTCTGGCGGAGAACAACGCGGCGGGCGCGCTGGTGCTGACGGTGCGCGCCACGGACGCGGACTGGGGGCAGAACGCGCGCGTGCGGTACCGGCTGCGGGAGGGGCGGGTGCGGGGCGCGCCGCTGTCGTCGTACGTGTCGGTGCAGGCGGAGACGGGCGCGCTGTACGCGCTGCGCTCCTTGGACTACGAGCAGGTGCGCGAGCTGCAGCTGTGGGTGCGTGCGGAGGACGGCGGCGCGCCGGCGCTGAGCAGCAACGTGTCGGTGCGGCTGCTGATCGTGGACGAGAACGACAACGCGCCGCAGGTGCTGTACCCGGCTTCGGCGGCGGCGGCGGGCTCGGACGCTGCGTGGTCGGGCGTGGAGCTGGCGCCGCGCTGGGCAGAGGCCGGCGCGCTGGTGGCCAAGGTGGTGGCGGTGGACGCGGACGCGGGGCAGAACGCGTGGCTGTCGTACGAGCTGGCCAAGGCGACGGAGCCGGGGCTGTTCCGCGTGGGGCTGCACAGCGGCGAGGTGCGCACGGCGCGCTCGCCGCTGGCCCGCGACGCGGCGCGCCACAGCCTGGTGGTGGTGGTGAAGGACCACGGGCGGCCGGCGCTGTCGGCCACGGCCACGCTGAGCGTGGTGCTGGCCGAGAGCGTGGCCGAGCTGCTGGCCGAGCTGGGCAGCGCGGCCGAGGCGGCGGCGCCGGGCGAGGCGGCCGGCAGCCTGACGCGCTGGCTGGTGCTGGCCGTGGCCGCCGTGTCGTGCCTCTTCGTCGCCTTCCTGCTGCTGCTGCTGGCGCTGCGCCTGCGCCGCTGGCGCCGCCGGCAGCTGCTGCCGCCCGCCAGCGGCGCCTTGCGCGGCGTGCCCGTGTCGCACTTCGTGGGCATCGACGGCGTGCGCGCCTTCCTGCAGTCCTACTCGCACGACGTGTCGCTCACGGCCGACTCGCGCAAGAGCCAGCTGCGCTTCTCGGGCGCCAGCTGCTGCGACACCCTCCCGGCCCGGCCGCTGCCCGACGAGCCCGCGCCGCTGCTCGGGGAGGAGGATGTGGCCGCCGCCCTTCCCGCCGATCCCTCCGCTCCCTCGGTGAGTTTCTCTGTCCAGAATTTCTCCGCCGGGCTTTGTTCCAAGGGTCTTCTTTCCCTGTCGTGTTCCCTGGCTTGCATAGGACACTTAGCTGAAAAGCGAGGTCGAGTTTTCTTTGTTGACATTCTGAGTGCTGGTGCCCGTTGCTGTCATGGTGTCAACATGGGCTCCTCAGCCTTCCAGGTAGTGAAGAATGAAGCGGGGAGAAGGCTGCTGCTGGCAGGCTGTTCGTTGGGTCAGAGTTTTGAGTATTTATCAGGTTCCATGTATTTTTCCCCTATTTCACCTGTGCCATGTAGAATCTGTTTTCCGATTGATATTACATCTTCCAAATGGATATATTGCATTACTAAGAAATACAACTTTTTAGGAGGTTCATGTGTCTTTCGCAGCAGCACATGTGCTTGAATGTGTTGAATGTGTCTTGAACAAAATGCTGATGGCTTTGCATGGGACTCCTCTGCACGTGGATCTCAGCCTTTATCATTCTCCATGATACATAGTGGAGGTCAGAAGGGAATTGCTTTCTGCCATCCATGCTTTGATCTCTGTTCTCAACTTAGGATTCGGCCGGGCAACAAATGGTCGTTGATGATGTCTGTCTGTTCTGAAGATGAAGGATTCTCTTGATGTTGTGACTCTTTGAAAAGCCTGTGGGTGGCTCTATGTGGAGACAGAAATGCAGGAGGAAATGGCAAAAGTTCTTTGTTTTTTTCTTGTTTTTTTAAGATAGAGCTATGTCAAATGGAGCTGGAAGAGCCTTGGCTATGAAATATTGAACATGGGAAGGGAATTGCATGGGTGGGAAGGGAGAGATTCAAGGTGCAATAGGAGATCGAATGTGGGCATCATTCCCTCCACTCCCTCGGTGAGTTTATCTGCCCACATTTTCTCCGCTGGGCTTTGTCCCGATCCTCCCCTTTCCCTGCCGTGTTCCCTGGCTTGCATAGGAGACTTTGCTGAAAAGCAAGGCAGAGTTTCCTTTGGTGACATTCTGAGTGCTGGTGCCCGTTGCTGTCTTAGAGTGGACGTGGGGTCGGTCCTCAGCCTTCCAATTAGTGAAGAAGGAAGGGGGGAGAAGGCAGCTTCTGGCAGGCTCTTCATTAGCTCAAAAATTGGATATTTGTTCAGGTTCCAGTTAGTCTTCCGCTATGTCATCTGTGCTGTGTAGAATGTTTTCTGATTAGTATTAGATCTTCTGAATGGATATATCATATTATTAAGAAATACAACTCTTTATCAGCTCATGTGTCTTCCCAAGAACACATGTGCCTAAATAGATTGAATGTGTCTTGAACAAAATGCTGATGGCTTTGTGTGGAACTGCTCTGCAGTTTGTTATCATTTTCCAAGATACATAATGGAAGTCAGCAGGGAATGCCTTAATTCTATCCATGTTTTGATCTTTGTCCTTAGCTGAGGACTGGGTCAGGCAACAAGTTCTCCATGATGTCTGCCTGTTCTGCAGATGAGGGATCCTCTTGAAGGTGTGACTCTGAAAAGCCTGTGGGTATCTCTACGGAGAGGAGTAAATGCAGGAGGAAATGGGAAAACTGCTTTGGGTTTTTTCCTTGTTTTTTAAGACAGAACTATGTTAAATGGAGCTGGAAGAGCCTCGGCTATGAAATATTTAGCATGGGAAGGGAATTGCGTGGGTGGGAAGGGAGAGATTCAAGGTGCAGCAGGAGATAGAAGGTGGGCACAATTCCCCCTGTGCAGATATTCACTGACTCAGTGTCTCCCTAAAGACTGCTGGGCTTCTCCTTTTAGACCTCTGGAGTCTCTTGACAGAACTTCAGGGAGCAGGCAAATGCAGCTTCCACGGTGCAGAGAAGTAGAGAGAGCTGTGTGAGATTGGTGGTGTGAAGAGAAGTGGTCTGGGGAGCTGGGCCTCCACTGTCAGGTGTTTTTAAGAGATGTGGGTGGAAGAAGAGCAGGGATGATGTGAAGGGTGTGAAATTCGAGTGGTGTGAGCTGTGTATGAATGTCTGCTGAAAGACTGCAGGGAATGATTTCCTCCATTCCCTGTCCAGTTCCTGTCTCTAGGATGAAGCAATGTGAGGTTTTTCTTCCCCAAGTCATTGTCTAGAAGATATGTATTCCATCTGCATGGAGAACCCTGGGAGGTTCTTACTATTTGCTTGCCATCATAATTGTGTCATCTAAAATCTTAATTTTGTACCTATGAAAGATGCGATATGGGAAGATCAAGCTGTGTGTTTGGGGCCTGTAAACAAAGTCACTAATCATCTACTCTGAGTTCTATAACCCTGAAGAGTGTTGGGAGCTCTCCAATTCTGCAGGTGATAATTTTCTGTCTCACTGTCCTGATGACCTGAAGATGGTTCTTTCATGTTCGTAGGTTAATAGAAAGACACTTGCATCAACATGTTTCTTTAAAATATCTCTGTGAGAAATGCTTTTTCTTGTCCCATAGGTAGTGTGAGCAGTCAAATCTTATCCATGGTCAGGAGATCCAGTCTGAGCAACTTTCCTTTTGGTGGAATCTCTCTAAATTCTGAAGATCTGTGATAACCCTGTGAGCTGTGAAGGGGTAGGGGGAGTGCTGGGGGTGTGGTGTGTGAGGAGGCCCTGGTGGAGACATGGCCTGTGTTTTGTTGATGCCCAGGGCTATTGCTGGCCTTCTGAACATGAGTCAGGAGGAGTCTCCTGATTTTATCTTGTGTGATTTGGACTGCAATGGCCTGGTTTGGGTTTGGTATTCTTTTGCATGCAGGGTGGCAGTGACACATCTTGTGAGGAGTGCATGTGCTGAAGAACGGTGATGGTGCCTCTGAGCTGCTCCTTGGATGGCTGGGTCTGTGACAGAGCTGGTAACAATTTATGGCCTATCTAAGGTTGTACACTTGTTCCATGAATTGCATGAACAGAATAATCAAAACTGTGATGCTTATGATCTGAGAATCTTTGCAGACAGCTCTTCTTCTACGGATGTCTGTATGCAAAATTTGCTTTGATATTATTTTTGGACAGAGAGAAGAAGTCTGTCTATCCCGAGAGAGAGCCAGGGCTGGAGTTCACTTGGATGGAGTTCAAAATGAATGAATTAATTGTTTCAAGTTCTATTTGTTCTGGTAGATGAGGTGCACATCTGTTGTTCCAAGCTTTCTCTTACTGTCCAAGGAAATGACTGTCTGGGGTGAACTCCTGTGTGAGGCCTCCTGTGCATTAGTTACAATTGAGTTTCCTGTGTTGTGTATACACTGCAGTTGACACAATCTGAAATGTGAGGCCATGATTGACACTGTTCTGGTGTTTTCCCATTCTTGGCTGAGATGATTACGTTTTGGGTTTTGGATGACTTGGTTGGGTTGGGTTGTTTGTTTTCTTGTTTTCTTGTCAAGGAGTAAATTTGATCCTCATTGTGCCTGGCAATCCTGCAAACTCCAAAACATGGAATTATCCAGTAGGGAGATTATCTCTCCTCCATACCTTGAAGCTGTACATGTAATTAGAGAATCAGGGAAACACAGAATCAATCGATGGTTTGTGTTGAAAAGGACTTTAAAGATCTTGTTGTTCCAACTCTTCTGCCAGGGACAGGGACATCTTCCACCAGACCAGAGCCCCCCCAGCCTGATTTGGAATATTTCATTAAAAAAATGCAACTTCAGAAATACACATTTCCCCAAGGTATTGTTTTCTCTGTGAGCAAGATACAACCAAAATTTTGGAATATGTTGATGGTGAGACTAAAGGCTGTGAATGCAGAGTGAGGAGGGTGAGAGCTCAGTTCTGTGCCAGGAAAATCAGTGAATCTCTGTGCGTTTGGCTGAGAAATGACTGATTTATTGCTTGGTTCCAAAGCCAGTGCCATTTCTGTTCTGTTCTGATCCTGATTTCTCTGTCATGTAGCACAGTGACTGTCACAGATGACATGAAAAGGACTGCTGGAAGACATACTTTTCAGCAAAGCAGCAAAAGGGTCGAGTTTATTTACAAAACTCAATTTTATGCATTTCCTATGGTGCCCCTGGATTGGAGGATGGAATTCCAGCTCTCAAAGCACATTGGCCAAGCCAACTGTTAATCAACTTCCTCCTGCTACCTAAAACATGTAAACAATGAAGGACAGTTAGCAAAACATGGCTATTGTTTGTAGCACAAAGTGTTATAAAGTAAAAAGTCTGACTCTAGTATGAAGAACACTACAAAAGGTTTAGAAAAGTCTTCAAAACCAGGGGGACAAATGACAGTTCTCCACAATAAGATTTTCTACAGTGACCCTTCATGTAGAACCATAATTCTTCTGTAGAACAGCTAATGAATTTTGTGTGGAACCACAAACATCCATCTGTATCTCTATGCAATATTGTGATATAGTTTATTCCCAGTTGTAAATACACTTTCCTTCACGCTTTTTTTTCCAGGTTAGGTTGCAGCTCATTTTCACATCTCTGGTCAGGACTTTTCAATTTGAAACAGTGACTATTGTTTTTCAGCAAATCCTTACTTCAGCCACCTAGGAGAGAATTGTGTGGGAAATAGGAAGAATAGGAAGTAGAACCAAAAAGAGAATCTGTTGTAAACTGTCAGAAGATTTAACTTGAGAAGAGGCCCATAAGAAGGTGTTTAAAATGATGGTTTCGTAACTGTGCAAGGTGAGCAGGCCTTGCAGTAGACACAGTTGCTGAGGTGAGGACTGATTCTTCAAATGAGCCGCGTCTCCTGCTGTGCAGTGTGAGTGTTTAGGGCCACACTTGGAACTTGAGGCGTCAGTGACTTCCAGGTGTTCTGAGGGATCAACTTTAAGTCCTGAAATCAAGGTCTAGAAGATGTCAGTCAGCATCTCTGGCAATTTGTTGTCTTCTAATGCTTCCTTGCCTTATCTGATTCATGGTTTGGGTGGGGGGTTTCTTGTTTGTTTTTTTTTGTTTGGTTTTTTCCTATTTTATTTTTCCTTTATATACTCTGTATGTGGGTATACTTACTATTATCAACAACCTATCTTTTTAAAGCAATGTCTGGTGTGTTCATGTCTCTTGCACTTGTTGCAGTGGGAGTGGAAGGCAGGAGATATGAGAGTGACTTTGTGTTCTGTTACTGCTGGGAACAATAGATGGAAATATGACTTTGCTAGAGATTACATCTGTGTGGAAAAGAACACAAGATAAAGATGGGGAGACTATTCCCTCTAAGCCAATGGTTTGATGATCCATTCTCTGTTGGGTGATTGCTAATCTTTCAGTATGGTTGTTTATCATTTGGGTGCTTGAGAATCCTTCAGTCCCTTATCATCATGGTGGTGATCAGACAAATGTACCTCCCTTGTGGGTGTGGCTGCAGTGCATGATCATCTCAGGAGAAATGTGAGCAGTGAGGAGATGGCCACAAGCAGAACCTTGCAGCTGCATGGCGTAGAAGAAGAAGAAGCCAGGGGAGCTCTGTGTGTGAGGCCAGAGGAGAAGTCGGTCATTGCCTTGCTTGTGCTGTGTCATAGCTAACACAGCCTGTGCCTGCTGGAGTCCAGTGGGATTGGAGTTGCTTGTGCAGAGCCAGTGAGACCTACAAAATGTTCTTGCATGTGTTGACTTCTCTGTGTTTCTCCCTCTTGCAGTGCTTGTTGTCATGAGCTCCAGCCCAGCGTGTCTGATCTGCTGTGGAAGGTGTCCTCTGTGCCAGCTGGGCCAGTGCAGGTGGAGTTCCCACACACAGCTGGGATGTTTCCAGGTGGAAAGAGGAAGGGTTTCCTAAGCGCATGTGTGCTCCCCCAGGAACACTTTGTGTGTGGTGTAAAAATGCAGAAGCATCTGTGCTGCAGTGGTCAAAGTGCAGAGTGGCCACCCAGCCCCGCCAAGGTTTCCATGAACAGAGCAGTCTCAGGGCTGCTGTTCCCTGAGATTCTCCCTGGGGTTGCAGTTCCCCCAAGGTAATAAATCTTTCGAGCTTCTCTTGCCCAAAAGGTCTCACGCCATAGTCAGAGAAGACAAGCTGAGTCTGCTAGTGCATGTTTCCAAGGTTGTTTATTCTTCATTATCTCTCAGTTCTTTCTCAGCTCTGCAAGGCATCTTCAGCAGAGCAGGACACGAGGCAGACAGGGGCGGATCAGAGGGTCCCAGACCGTACGTACGGTCCCCTTGATCCAGCCACCATCCAAAACATATTTTTTATTTACAGAATCTTTCCAATACTTACTACCTATGCTAACATGTTATTTCTACTCTAAACCAATTCTTGTGATACTACTCAGGAGAAAATGGAGGAAAAGAACAAGAACAAGGAGTGCAGGACCACTCCCCACTTCCTCCATCTTGTCTCTTCAAGCCCATATAGTAAATATTTTAGATTCTACATTTACACTCTGTGATAAACTAGCTACCACTTATTTTGAATTCTCTTAGCTTGTGATTCTTCATACAATATGGGCATTCACTCCCACGGCCAGGGATCAGAGGCAGCGTCCTCTTGGGCTCTGTGTGAGGCTGGCTGAGCCCCTTGTACAGATCCCAGACCCCTTGTCTGGACTCCAAACCCTCCAGGGTGGCCAGAGGCGTATCCTGAACTCCAACAGAGCAGGGGCCAGTGGGAGAACGTGTGCAGTGTCCTTCATGTCATGACCCAGAGGAACGTGCTGGGCAATCATCTGGAGGCTGTTAAATGGCTGAGGAACAGGCAGGAAAGTCACACCCAAAGAGTTCTAGGCAGTGGCTCAATGTGCAGCTGGAAAGCAGTGCCTGGTGTTGTCCCTAAAGGGTCCTTACTGGGACCAGCACTGCTTAGAACCTTCATGGACAATGGGATTGAGTGCCCCTGGAGAGAATTTGCAGCTGACACCACTTTGAGTTGATTCCCGAGAGGGCAGAGATGCCAGTGAGGGATGGGCTGGAGAAGTGTCCCTGTGCAGCCATCATGAAGATGCAGAGGGCAAAAGTCAAGGTTCTGCCTGACAGGTCGAGGGAGGTTCTTTTCCCCCTCTAAACTGTTTTTGTGAGTGCCTGGACTGCATGCAGTTGGTGGGCCAGTATCCAAAATGGAAATGCTAGAGTCCCCAGAAGGAGCATGGAACTTTTCTGAGGAACACTTCTGCTCTGCAGAAGGACTGAAGGAGTTTAGGTCTTCAAGAATGGAGAAATTATAACTCTGTGTAGACTTTTCAAAATGCTTTGCTTTATGAATTACAAATATACTTATAGGAAATATGGACAGAGGTCTTGTTACAAGGACTGGTGGTCATAGGAGAGCAGACAAGTTTTTTTACCCAAAAGAAGGGAAGTTTTGATTAGGAGAGAGCTTCACAGTGTGGGTTGTGACAAAATGGAACATATTGTCCAGAGACGTTTTCTATATGCTTCAAAAGTTCAAATATAGGAATAATTGATCCTGCTCATGGCAGAGGTGTGGATTAAATGAGCTTTAAAGAAAAGTTTCAATTGGAAACTGAAAGCATTGTTTAGCTCTATAAATGACCCAGCGTTTCTTTGCACAATGCATTGCGAGGAGCTCAGATATGGAGATGCAAATTATTAACTTTCATGAGTCAGAAAAAGAAAGAGTAAATGTTATTCTGCTGTCTTGGCAGAAGGGTTGCTTACAGTGCTTTAGGTTGATCTATATCTCAGATTAATTAGTCCCAGGTTAAGAAGAGACAATTCACGAGATGTAACAAAGTGCAAAAAAGCTCCTAATGGCTTCCTTATTTGTCATTTATTGCTGATGTAGGTGCGCCGTGATTTTATTTAGAGCAGTTGAATCCATTTTTTCATGCCCCGCTATGAATGTTTGCTTCTGACATTCAGTGTGACTCGAAAGAATGCCCTAAAAGCACCAGAGAGCAAATCTGAGATAGAAACGCCATGGAGTCGAATTAAGGAAGCGCTTCTTCCTTTGCTGTTTGCAGTCGGGGAGAGACCCCGGTGCCGGTGCAGCGCCGGTCCCCGCGCCAGTCCGGGCCCCCGGAGCGCGGCCATCCGGCGGCTGCAGTGGCGTCGCGGCGCCTCCGGGTGCCGCTGTTGGCCGCCGCCGAGCGGCGCTGGAGCCGCGGCCGCCGCAGCGTCCTGCCCCCGCAGGCTGCTCGCTCGCCCGGCGCCGGCCACAGCGGCAGCGGCGCCGCCGGCAGCGGCAGCGGCAGCGGCGAGAGGCGGCGCTTGTCGGGGAGCAGCGGCGTCCGAGGCGGCCCGAGCGGGCTGTGTGCGCTGCGGCGGGCGCTGCGCTGTGCGGCGAGAGCGGCTGCGAGGGAGGCGCAGCAGCAGCAGGAGGCAGGAGCGCGGCGAGCGCTGGCGGCAGAGAATGGCGGTGAGGCGGCGGCAGAGGCGCGGGCCGGGCGGCGGGCGAGCGCTGCTGGGCGCGGTGCTGCTGTGCGTGTGGTGGCGGGCGGCGGCCGAGCGGGTCCGCTACGCCATCCCCGAGGAGCTGGGCACAGGCTCGCTCGTGGGGCCGCTGGCGCGGGACCTGGGGCTCAGCGCGGACGAGCTGCCGGCGCGCAAGCTGCGGCTGAGCGAGGAGAAGCAATACTTCAGTGTGAACGAGGAGAACGGGAACCTGTACGTGAACGAGAGGCTGGACCGGGAGGAGATGTGCGGCGCATCTGAGACCTGTTCTGTCAGCTTCGACGCGGTGGTGCACAACCCGCTGAACGTTTTCCATGTCGAGGTGTCCATCGAGGACGTGAATGACAACTCCCCGACCTTCAGGAAGGCTGCTCTGGATCTCGAGATCGGCGAATGGACCCCTCCTGGTACTCGCTATCCTTTGGAAATGGCGAGGGATGCGGACGCAGGAATCAATTCGCTGCTCACTTACCAACTGACCAGCGACCCGTCATTCTCGCTGACAACGAAAGACAAGCCGGGAGGAAAAAAGCAGCCGGAATTAGTGCTGGAAAAAGGTTTGGACCGAGAGAAGCAGAGCTCCTTTGAGCTGGTCCTGACAGCAGTGGACGGTGGTGACCCCGCCAGGTCCGGGACTGTCCAGCTTCGCATCAATGTGACAGACGCCAACGACAACCCTCCCGAGTTCAGCAAAAGCGTCTATGAGGTGCGAGTGCCGGAGAATCTGCCACCGGATTCTCTCGTGCTGCAGGTGCGGGCTACGGATGCGGACGTGGGCACCAACGGGCAGGTCTCTTACTCCTTCGGCAACGTTCCAGACGCCGTCCCCTCATTGTTCGCTATCGACAGCAGCAGCGGGGAGATCAGGACGCTGGGTCCCCTCGATTTTGAGAACGAAAATAAATACATTTTTGCCTTGGAGGCGACGGACGGTGGTGGGCTCACCGATGACTGCGAAGTGCAGATCGAAATCACAGACGAAAATGACAACGCCCCTGAGATCACCATTCTGTCACTGTCGAGCTCCGTGCCCGAGGATTCGCCGGTCGGCACCGTGGTGGCCCTGCTGAAAGTGCGGGACCGGGACTCGGGCGAGAACGGTCATGTGTCGTGCGAGCTGTCGGGGGAGGCGCCGCTGTCGATCGTGGCGTCGTCGGGCGGCTCGTACAAGGTGGTGACGGCGAGCGCGCTGGACCGCGAGCAGGCGGCCGAGCAGCGCGTGACGGTGGTGGCCCGGGACCGGGGCAGGCCGGCGCTGCGGAGCAGCAGGGAGCTGGTGCTGGAGGTGTCGGACGTGAACGACAACGCGCCGGTGTTCGAGGAGGCGGCGTACAGCGCGTACGTGGCGGAGAACAACGCGGCGGGCGCGCTGGTGGTGCGCGTGCAGGCGCGGGACGCGGACGCGGGCGCCAACGGGCGCGTGAGCTACTGGCTGGCGGGCGGCAGCGCGGGCGCGGCGGGCGCGGCGCCGCCGGTGTCGGTGGAGGCGCGGAGCGGCGCGCTGTACGCGCAGCGCTCCTTGGACTACGAGCAGTGCCGCGAGTTCTGGGTGGCGGTGCGGGCGCAGGACGGCGGCGCGCCGGCGCGCAGCTCCACGGCCACGGTGCGCGTGTTCGTGCTGGACCGCAACGACAACGCGCCGCGGGTGCTGTGGCCGGCGGCAGCGCCAGGAGAGGCGACGGCGGGAGGGGCGGCGCCGCCTTTCGAGGTGGTTCCGCGTTCGGCCGAGGCCGGCTACCTGGTGGCCAAGATGGTGGCGGTGGACGCGGACGCGGGGCGCAACGCGTGGCTGTCGTACGAGCTGGTGCAGGCGTCGGAGCCGGCGCTGTTCCGCGTGGGGCTGCACAGCGGCGAGGTGCGCACGGCGCGCGCCGTGTCCGAGCGGGACGCGGCCAAGCAGCGCGTGGTGGCCGTGGTGAAGGACCACGGGCAGCCGGCGCTGTCGGCCACGGCCACGCTGCACGTGGTGCTGGCCGAGAGCTTGCAGGAGGCGCTGCCGGAGCTGAGCGAGCGGGCGGCGGGCGGCGAGGCGGCGGCGGCCGAGCTGCAGTTCTACCTGGTGCTGGCGCTGGCGCTGCTGTCGGCGCTCTTGGTGCTGAGCGTGGCGCTCTTGGTGCTGGCGCGGCTGCGCCGGGCCGGGCCGCCCGCCGTGCTGCGCTGCCTGGGCGCGCAGCGCTTCTCGGTGGCCGGCGCCGCCTTCCCGGCCGACTTCTGCGAGGGCACCTTGCCCTACTCCTACAACCTGTGCGTGGCGGCGCCGGCCCGCGCCGTGCCCGAGGCGGCTTGGCCGCCGCCGCCGGTGCCCGTCCTGTCTGCGGAGGAGCTGCTGGGCGGGGAGTCGTGCGAGAAGCCCGGCCTGAGCAGTGAGCTCGTCGCGGGAGAGCCGCCCGCCCATACCGATGCACCGCAGGTGTGTAAAGATGAGCGCTTTGTCTTTTTGAGGCTTTCCTGAGTGTTGTCCCTTTTCCCCTGGTTATCTCTTCAAGTATCAGTTTGTAGTCCTTTTCTGTGTCCTAGTGTGTCGTTGGAAATTTTTGATTTCTCCTTGGTAACATCTTCAGCTTAACACCTTTGACTGTAGCTCCTCTTTGAGGTAGTAGCAGTGCTTTTTCATATTTCACGGTGCCTTTTTTTTTTTTTTTGCTGAGCTTCACTTTCCTGTCTCCGTGGTGGATTGAAATGGTGAAGGGACCATCCCCCATCCATGGAGAGCAGGAAGGACTTGCTTCCTCACGGATAAAAAGTTCAGCTTCAGGGGGGAGGTTTTGTTGTCAAAACTTGAGCTCTATCCATTAGAATGTGTTAGCAGTCTTGAGAGCAGATCAGTATTCTGTGGAAGGAGAAGGACTGATTCTGCATGACTGAGTCGGGGAAAAAGAGAAAGGCATGACAAGCGGTATTGGAGATTTTTCCTTCCTGACTGACTTCTTCAGAAATGGTGTGCTTGAAAAGGAGTAGAGCTTTACACAAGTCCGTTCGTTAAAATTTGCTGTGTCCCTATTAGATTCAGAAAGGAAACGTGAAAAGTTCCGGTTTTCATCCTCAGTGAAAAAAGATTGTCTCCCGTTTTGTGGGGAAATGCGGCAGAGTTCCTATTTGGCTTTCTTCTTGTGGCCGGCAGTTCCCTCTGTTTTGCTCTTCATGATCTTTATTTCTTACAGTGGTGAGAGTGTTGAATGATTTGTGTTTCAGAGAATTTGTTTTCTATTCTGTCCACCGAGAGAGTTTCGGGAATTTAGTAGAACTCGGGTATATCGAGAACTGCAAATTTTTACAATTGTGTTTACTAGGATCGACATCTGAGATACCAAAGGGATCAGATATCAGGGAGATGGGCCAAGCGACGGTTTCGGCACTTGAGTCAATCCCATTTGCACAGTCATTAATGGGCAGCAGCGTTTCGAGAGGGCAGCTGTACATTTGTTCTGCATTTGTTTCTCTGTTTCTTTACTTGAAAACACATCATAGCAACATCATTGAGAAATACTTAGATGAACAGTTTACTAACGAGCTTCAATTCTTTACACACTGATTTCAGAATAAAAGAAAACCTTGGGACGACTTACTTATACGTATATCTGTATAAACTAAGGATCTGCTAGATTTATCTTAGGAAGGAATGTCAAAGATGTGAAGCCCTGAAACTTTCCTTCGAGTGTTGTAGCTGCATTTTTATTTGTACCTGTAATTCAATCTTGTAGCAATTATCTCGTTAACTTCATGAATCGTGCAATTACTATCGTCAAGCATGAGTTAACGAAGCTGATAGCTCTGTTTCTTCGGGATGCGGTATCATCCCGTTTCTCCCTGACAGCCTGTTGTTGCTGATGCTTTTGAACAAAAGGATAAGAGTAACATAAAGCTACAGAGTAAAGTACTGAAAATGTGTTTTATTTTACATAAAATAACACTAGTAAGTATTTCGTTTCCCGTGCGGTAAAAGAGCCACGCCCACGGAATGCCTCTGCCTTCCTCCCGATCGTGGTGCCCTGAAGGGTGAAAGCAGAGATCGGCTGGAGAAATTGGGAGGCAGGAGACGGGCGCTGGACGAAAAGCGGCGTCTCCGTGGCGCCTGTCCCCTGTGTGTGGCAGGGCCGGGCGGGCAGCGCCGGGCAGCGCTCGGTGCCTGCAGTGCCGGGAGGAGGCTGCGGGCGCCGCTGTTGACCGAGAGGAGCGAGAGGGAGAGCGGAGCGCTGTCGGCAGCCCCGCCCGCTGCGGATCGGCTCGCTCGGCTGCTCGCTCTGTGTGCGAGCGTGCGGGCCGCGATCGTGCCCGCGGTGCCGGTGCATTCTGCAGCCAGGGAGCGGCAGCAGCGCAGGGTGCAGAAGCTGAGAGCATTGAGCGGCAGCGGGAGTTGGATCGGCGCTGTTGCGGTGCCGGCGGTGGCGCGGCGGAGATGAGCGCGGCGGGGAGGCGCTGGGGCCGGCGGCAGCGAGCTCTGCTCTGGGCCGTGCTGCTGGCGGCGTGGGAGGCGGCGTGGGGGCAGCTGCGCTACTCGGTGCCCGAGGAGATGCCCAAGGGCTCGTTCGTGGGCGACGTGGCCAAGGACCTGGGGCTGCAGCTGCCGGAGATCCGAGATCGCGGTGCCCGCCTTGTCTCGGAAGGTAGGACTCAGTATTTCTCTCTGCATGGGAAGACGGGACATTTAGTGACGGCGGAGAGGATCGACAGAGAGCAGCTGTGCGAGCGTGTGCAGCAATGCGTGCTGCGCTGTGAGCTGATAGTGGAGGGGGAAATGGAGGTTTACGAAATCGAAGTGGAAATCACGGACATTAATGACAACGCGCCCAACTTCCGAGACAAAGAAGTGGAACTCAGAATAAGCGAGACGACAGCCCCGGGATCGCGGTTTCCCCTGCCGGACGCACATGATCCTGACTCGGGCGGGAATTCCCTGCAGAGCTACGAGCTGAGCGGTGACGAGCACTTCTCGCTGGCCGTGCAGGCGGGCCCCGGCGGCGATCAGCGTCCCGAGCTGGTGCTGGCCAAGGCGCTGGACCGCGAGGAGGCGGCGTTTCACGAGCTGGTGCTGAGGGCGAGCGACGGCGGCGATCCGGCCCGGACGGGCACGGCTCGGATCCGCGTGACGGTGCTGGACGCGAACGACAACACGCCCGTGTTCAGCCAGGCGGAGTACACGGTGCGAGTGCCCGAGGACGTGCCCGTGGGCTCCGTCCTCGTCACCGTCACGGCCACGGACGCAGATGAGGGGCTATACGGACACGTGAAATACTCAGTTCAGAAAATCACAGACAAAGGCTTGCAGATTTTCCAGCTGGACAGCGAGACAGGAGCAATCACCCTGTTACGGAGCCTGGACTTCGAGGAATGCGATTCCTACGAACTGGAGGTGCAGGCACATGACGGGGGAGGTCTTTTTGACTCGACAAAAGTCGTGATCACTGTGACAGACGTCAACGACAATGTACCAGAGATTTCGGTGCGGTCGGCACTGAGTGAGATCTCGGAAGACGCCCCAGCGGGAACTGTGGTGGCTCTGCTGCACGTGAGGGACAAGGACTCCGGGGCCAATGGCGAGGTGCGCTGCTCGCTGGACAAGGACGTCCCATTCCAGCTCCGAAGCTCGAAAGGCAGCTACTACAGCGTGGTGACATCGAGAGAGCTGGACCGCGAGCAGGTGTCGGAGTACAACGTGACGGTGCGGGCGGCCGACGGCGGGTCGCCGGCGCTGCAGAGCAGCGCGGTGCTGGCGCTGCGGGTGTTGGACGTGAACGACAACGCGCCCGTGTTCGAGCAGGAGCGCTACAGCGCTCGTCTGGCGGAGAACAACGCGGCGGGCGCGCTGGTGCTGACGGTGCGCGCCACGGACGCGGACTGGGGGCAGAACGCGCGCGTGCGGTACCGGCTGCGGGAGGGGCGGGTGCGGGGCGCGCCGCTGTCGTCGTACGTGTCGGTGCAGGCGGAGACGGGCGCGCTGTACGCGCTGCGCTCCTTGGACTACGAGCAGGTGCGCGAGCTGCAGCTGTGGGTGCGTGCGGAGGACGGCGGCGCGCCGGCGCTGAGCAGCAACGTGTCGGTGCGGCTGCTGATCGTGGACGAGAACGACAACGCGCCGCAGGTGCTGTACCCGGCTTCGGCGGCGGCGGCGGCGGCGGGCTCGGGCGCTGCGTGGTCGGGCGTGGAGCTGGCGCCGCGCTGGGCGGAGGCCGGCGCGCTGGTGGCCAAGGTGGTGGCGGTGGACGCGGACGCGGGGCAGAACGCGTGGCTGTCGTACGAGCTGGCCAAGGCGACGGAGCCGGGGCTGTTCCGCGTGGGGCTGCACAGCGGCGAGGTGCGCACGGCGCGCTCGCCGCTGGCCCGCGACGCGGCGCGCCACAGCCTGGTGGTGGTGGTGAAGGACCACGGGCGGCCGGCGCTGTCGGCCACGGCCACGCTGAGCGTGGTGCTGGCCGAGAGCGTGGCCGAGCTGCTGGCCGAGCTGGGCAGCGCGGCCGAGGCGGCGGCGCCGGGCGAGGCGGCCGGCAGCCTGACGCGCTGGCTGGTGCTGGCCGTGGCCGCCGTGTCGTGCCTCTTCGTCGCCTTCCTGCTGCTGCTGCTGGCGCTGCGCCTGCGCCGCTGGCGCCGCCGGCAGCTGCTGCCGCCCGCCAGCGGCGCCTTGCGCGGCGTGCCCGTGTCGCACTTCGTGGGCATCGACGGCGTGCGCGCCTTCCTGCAGTCCTACTCGCACGACGTGTCGCTCACGGCCGACTCGCGCAAGAGCCAGCTGCGCTTGTCGGGCGCCAGCTGCTGCGACACCCTCCCGGCCCGGCCGCTGCCCGACGAGCCCGCGCCGCTGCTCGGGGAGGAGGATGTGGCCGCCGCCCTCCCCGCCGATCCCTCCGCTCCCTCGGTGAGTTTCTCTGTCCACATTCTCTCCGCCAGGCTTTTTACCGATGCTCCCCTTTCCCCGCCGTGTTCCCTGGCTTGCATAGGAGATTTTGCTGAAAAGCGAGGTAGAATTTCCTTTGGTGACGTTCTGAGTACTGGTGCCCGTTGCCTTCTTTGTGTGACCATGGGCTCCTCAGCCTTCCAGGTGGAGAAGATGGAAGGAGGCAGAAGGCTGCTGCTGGCAGGCTGTTCGTTAGGTCCCATGTCTGGGTATTTTTCGGGTTCCTTGTACTTTTTCCCTGCGTCACCTGTGCTGTGTAGAATCTGTGCTCCTGTTAGTTTTAGATCTTCTGAACGGCTGTATCGCATTATAAGGAAATACAACTTTATAGCGGGCTTATGTGTCTACCTGACTTCACATGTAGTTGAATAGGTTGAAGGTGCCTTGAACAAAATGTAGATGGGCTTGTGTGGAACGTCTGTGCCTTTCTCATTCTCCATGGTACATAGTGGAGGTCAGCAGGAAATGGCTTTGTGTCATCCGTGCTTTGGTCTCTGTCCTCAGCTGAGGATTGGTCCAGGCAACAAGTGCTCCTTGATGATGTCTGTCTGTTCTGAGGATGAAGGATCCTCTTGCAGCTGTGACTCTGTGCAAAGCCTCTGGGTGGCTCTATGTGGAGGAGAAAATGCAGGAAGTGTTGGCACAACTGTTTTCTTTTTTCTTGTTTTTTAAGATACAACTATGTTAAATGGAGCTGGAAGAGCCTTGGCTATGAAATATTTAGCATGGCAGGAGAATTGCGTGGGTGGGAAGGGAGAGATTCAAGGTGCAGCAGGAGATCGAAGGTGGGCACAATTCCCCCTGTGCAGATATTCACTGACTCAGTGTCTCCCTAAAGACTGCTGGGCTTCTCCTTTTAGACCTCGGAAGTCTCTTGACAGAACTTCAGGGAGCAGGCAAATGCAGCTTCCACAGTACAGAGAAGTAGAGAGAGCTGTGTGAGATTGGTGGTGTGAAGAGAAGTGGTCTGGGGAGCTGGGCCTCCACTGTCAGGTGTTTTTAAGAGATGTGGGTGGAAGAAGAGCAGGGATGATGTGAAGGGTGTGAAATTGGAGTCGTGTGAGCTGTGCATGAATGTCTGCTGAAAGACTGCAGGGAATGATTTCCTCCATTCCCTGTCCAGTTCCTGTCTCTAGGATGAAGCAATGTGAGGTGTTTCTTCCCCAAGTCATTGTCTAGAAGATATGTATTCCATCTGCATGGAGAACCCTGGGAGGTTCTTACTAAGTATTTGCACACCATCATAATTGTCACTTAAAATCTTCATGTTGTACCTGTGAAATATGCTGTAAGAGAAGAGCAAGGCAGCTGTTTGAGGCCTATAAACAAATTTATTCATCATCTACTCTGAGTTCTATAGCCCAGATGAGTGTTTTGAGCTCTTCCATTCTACAGGTAATGACTTGAAGATGGTTCTTTCTTG
The DNA here is from genome assembly GCF_021018805.1 of Prinia subflava. NCBI lineage: Eukaryota > Metazoa > Chordata > Aves > Passeriformes > Cisticolidae > Prinia > Prinia subflava. The sequence continues at coordinate 2,168,082 of NC_086262.1, read as the reverse complement.
TTTGTAGGTTGAAAGAGAGGCACTTTCATCGACATGTTTCTTTAAAATATCTCTGTGAGAAATGCTTTTTCTTGTCCCATGGGTAGGGTTAGAAGCCAAATCTTATCCATGGTCAGGAGATAGAGTCTGAGCAACTTTCCTTTTGGTGGAGTCTCTCTAAATTCAGAAGATGTGTGATAACCCTGTGAACTGTGAAGGGTTAGGGGGAGTGTTGGGGGTGTGGTGTGTGAGGAGGCCCTGGTGGAGACATGGCCTGTGTTTTGTTGATGCCCAGGGCTATTGCTGGCCTTCTGAACATGAGTCAGGAGGAGTCTCCTGATTTTATCTTGTGTGGTTTGGACTGCAATGGCCTGGTTTGGGTTTGGTATTCTTTTGCATGCAGGGTGGCAGTGACACATCTTGTGAGGAGTGCATGTGCTGAAGAACGGTGATGTTGCCTCTGAGCTGCTCCTTGGATGGCTGGGTCTGTGACAGAGCTGGTAACAATTTATGGCCTATCTAAGATTTTACACTTGTTCCAATAATTGGGATGAACCGAATAATCTTAGCTGTGATGCTTATGATCTGATAATCTGTGCACACAACTTTTCTTCTACTGATGTCCGTGTTCGAAATTTGCTTTGAGGTTATGTTTTGACAGAGAGAGAAGTCTGTGTATCCAGAGACAGGGCCGGTGCTGGAGTTCACTTTGATGTAGTTCAGAATGAATGAATGAACTCTGTCAAGTTCTATTTGTGCTAGTAGATGAGGCCCACAGCTGTTGTTCCAAGGTTTTTCTTTCTCTTACTGTCCAAGGAAATGACTGTGTGGGGTGAGCTCCTGTGTGAGGCCTCCTGTGCATTAGTTACAATCGAGTTTCCTGTGTTGTGTATACACTGCAGTTGACAGAATGTGAAATGTGAGGCCATGATTGACACTGTTCTGGTGTTTTCCCGTTGTTGCTGGGATGATTAACTGTGTTTGGATGACTTGTTTGGGTTGAGTCGTTTGTTTTCTTGTTTTCTTGTCCAGGATTAAAGTTGATCCTCATTGTGCCTGGCAATCCTGCAAACTCCAAAACATGGAATCATCCAGTAGGGAGAGTATCTCTCCTCCATACCTTGAAGCTGTACATGTAATTAGAGAATCAGGGAAACACAGAATCCTGGAATGGTTTGTGTTAAAAAGGACTTTACAGATCGTGTTGTTCCAATGCTTTTGCCTTGGACAGGGACATCTTCCACCAGACCAGGTTACTCAGAGCCCTTCCCAGCCAGATCTTGAATATTTCATTTAAGACATACAACATCATAAATGTATGTTTCCCCAAATTGTTGTTTTCTCTGTGGCCAATACACAACCAGAATTTTGGAATATGTTGATGGTGAGACTAAAGGCTGTGAATGCAGAGTGAGGAGGGTGAGAGCTCAGTTCTGTGCCAGGAAAGTTGGTGAATCTGTGTGGGTTTGGTTGAGGAATACTTTGATTTCTTGCTTGGTTCCAAAATCAGTGCCATTTCTGTTTGTTCTGATCCTGGTTTCTCTGTCATGAAACACAATGAGAGTTCTCAACAGGAACATTTTCCACAGTGACCGTTCATGTATAGTTCTTGTGTAGAACAGCCAATGAATCCTGTGTGAAACCTCCATTATCCATCTGTATCTCTATGCAACATTGTGATATCGAGTTTCTTCAGAGTTGTAATTACACTTTGCTTCAGGCCTTTGTTTCCAGGTTAGGTTGCAGCTCATTTCTCCAGTTGTGGTCAGTACTTTTAAATTTGAAACTGACTGTTGTTTTTCAGCAAATCCTTACTTCAGCCACCTAGGAGAGAACTGTGTGTGTGTGGGAAACAGGAAGAACTGGAAGCAGAAGCAAAAAGAGAATGTGTTGTAATTTGTCGGAAGATTTAACTTGAGAAAGAGGCCCGTGAGAAGCTGTTTCAGGTGATGGCTTCTTAATTGTGCAAGGTGAGCAGGCCTTGCAGTAGACAAAGTTTCTGAGGAGAGGACTGATTCTTCAAATGGAGCCCCTCTCCTGTTGTGCAGTGTAAGTGTTTAGGGCCACATTTGCAGCTTGAGGCCTCAGTGACTTCCAGGTGTTCTGACAATGGACTCTAAGCCGTGAAATCAAGGCCTAGAAGACTTCACTGTGAGCATCTCTGAGCACTTGTTGTCTTCTAATCCTTCCTTGTCTTATGTGAGAATTGTTTTTGTGTTTTGAGGGTTTTTGGGGGTTATATTCCATTTTCTCTTTCCTTGATTTACACTCCATGTGGTTATACATGCTATTATCAAGAACCTATCTTTTTAAACAATGTCTGGTGTGTTCATGTCTCTTTCTCTTGTTCCAGTGGGAGTGGCAGGCAGGAGATATGAGAGTGACTTTGTGTTCTGTTACTGCTGGGAACAATAGATGTAATAATGATTTTAGTAGATGGTACATCATTCCTTAAAGAGCACGAGATAAAAATGGGGAGGAGATTCCCTCTAAGCCAATGGTTTGATGATCCATTCTCTGTTGGGTGACTGCTAATCTTTCAGTATGGATGTTTATCATTTGGGTGCTTTAGAATCCTTCAGTCCCTTATCATCATGGTGGTGAGCAGACAAATGTACCTCCCTTGTGGGTGTGGCTGCAGTGCATGATCATCTCAGGAGAAATGTGAGCAGTGAGGAGATGGCCACAAGCAGAACCTTGCAGCTGCATGGCGTAGAAGAAGAAGAAGCCAGGGGAGCTCTGTGTGTGAGGCCAGAGGAGAAGTCGGTCATTGCCTTGCTTGTGCTGTGTCATAGCTAACACAGCCTGTGCCTGCTGGAGTCCAGTGGGATTGGAGTTGCTTGTGCAGAGCCAGTGAGACCTACAAAATGTTCTTGCATGTGTTGACTTCTCTGTGTTTCTCCCTCTTGCAGTGCTTGTTGTCATGAGCTCCAGCCCAGCGTGTCTGATCTGCTGTGGAAGGTGTCCTCTGTGCCAGCTGGGCCAGTGCAGGTGGAGTTCCCACACACAGCTGGGATGTTTCCAGGTGGAAAGAGGAAGGGTTTCCTAAGCGCATGTGTGCTCCCCCAGGAACACTTTGTGTGTGGTGTAAAAATGCAGAAGCATCTGTGCTGCAGTGGTCAAAGTGCAGAGTGGCCACCCAGCCCCGCCAAGGTTTCCATGAACAGAGCAGGGGCCAGTGGGAGAATGTGTGCAGTGTCCTCCATGTCATGACCCAGAGGAACGTGCTGGGCAATCATCTGGAGGCTGTTAAATGGCTGAGGAACAGGCAGGAAAGTCATCCCCAAAGAGTTCTAGGCAGTGGCTCAATGTGCAGGTGGAAAGCAGTGACTGGTGTTGTTCCTCAAGGGTCCTTACTGGGACCAGCACTGCTTAGAACCTTCATGGACAATGGGATTGAGAGCAGCTGGAGAGAATTTGCAGCTGACACCACTTTGAGTTGATTCCCGAGAGGGCAGAGATGCCAGTGAGGGATGGGCTGGAGAAGTGTCCCCTGGATCCAACATGAAGCTGAACAGGGCCAAGAGCAAGGTCCTGCCCGACAGGTCGAGGGAGGTTCTTTTTTTGCTCTAAACTCTTTTTGTGACTGTGTAGGTTGCATACAGGTCTTGGGCCAATATCCCAAATGGACATGCCAGAGTCCCCAGAAGGAGCATAGGAATGGTCTGAGGGTTGGAACATCTCTGCAGTGCAGAAGGACTGAAGGAGTTTAGGTCTTCAGGAATGGAGAAATGATATATTTGTGTAGACTTTTCAAAATGCTTTGCTTTATCAATTACAAATATACTTATGGGAAATATGGACAAAGGTCTTTTAACTAGGACTGGTGGTCGTAGGAGAGCAGACAAGTGTTGTTCACTAAAAGAAGGGAAGTTTTGATTATGAGAAAACTTTACAGTGTGGGTTGTGACACAATGGAACATGTTGCCCAGAGAGGTTTTAGATATGCTGCAAAAGTTCAAATCTAGGAAAAATTGTTCCTGCTCATGCCAAGGTGTGGATTAAATGAGCTTTAAAGAAAAGTTTCAACTGGAAACTGAAAGCATTGTTTAGCTCTATAAAGGACCCAGAGTTGCTTTGCACAATCCTTTGTGAGGCACTCAGATATGGAAATGCAAGTTAATAAACTTCCATGAGTCAGAAAAAAAAAGAGTTTATGTTATTCTGCTATCTTGGCAGAAGGGTTGCTTACAGTGCTTTTGGTCGATCTATATCTCAGATTATTTCGTCCCAGGTTATGAAGGGACAATTCAAGAGATGTGACAGAGTGCGAAAAAGCTCTTGACGTCTTCCCTATTTTATCGTTTATTGCTCATGTTGCTGCGCCGTAGTTTTATTAGAGAGCAGCTGAATTCCAATTTTTAATGCCCTGCTATGAATGTTTGCTTGTGACTGTTCAATGTGATGCAAAAGAATGTTCTAAAAGCAACAGAGAGCACATTTCAGAGAGAGAAACGCCCTGGAGTCGAATGAAGCAAGAGCTTCTGCGCTTGCTGTGTGCAGTGGAGAAGAGAAATTTGGCGATTCCGAAAAAAAATAAATGTTATTCTACCTTAGTATAGAGCTCTAAACTTTGCTTTAGGGTGATCTCATTCTCAGGTTAATTTGTCCCATGTGAGGGAAGCAGAATTCAAGATCCATGGCGGAGAGATGAAAGGCTCCAGAGTCTTCCCTTTCTATATTAGCATTCCTAGTGCTTATAGTTGTACTACCAGTTTTTAAGAGCAGCAGACTTCCTTTCTCTATTGCTCTGCCACGGATCTGAGGATTCAGTGGGATTAAAGGACATGAACTGCCAGCACCCAAAAGCGCACCTCACTTCATAACGCCTCTGGAGTCACAGCGAGCCAGCGCTGCTGCGCTCGCTGTGTGCAGTGGAGCGGAGACCCCGGTGCCGGTGCAGCGCCGGTCCCCGCGCCAGTCCGGGCCCCCGGAGCGCGGCCATCCGGCGGCTGCAGTGGCGTCGCGGCGCCTCCGGGTGCCGCTGTTGGCCGCCGCCGAGCGGCGCTGGAGCCGCGGCCGCCGCAGCGTCCTGCCCCCGCAGGCTGCTCGCTCGCCCGGCGCCGGCCACAGCGGCAGCGGCAGCGGCAGCGGCAGCGGCGAGAGGCGGCGCTTGTCGGGGAACAGCGGCGTCCGAGGCGGCCCGAGCGGGCTGTGTGCGCTGCGGCGGGCGCTGCGCTGTGCGGCGAGAGCGGCTGCGAGGGAGGCGCGGCAGCGGCAGGAGGCAGGAGCGCGGCGAGCGCTGGCGGCAGAGAATGGCGGTGAGGCGGCGGCAGAGGCGCGGGCCGGGCGGCGGGCGAGCGCTGCTGGGCGCGGTGCTGCTGTGCGTGTGGTGGCGGGCGGCGGCCGAGCGGGTCCGCTACGCCATCCCCGAGGAGCTGGGCACAGGCTCGCTCGTGGGGCCGCTGGCGCGGGACCTGGGGCTCAGCGCGGACGAGCTGCCGGCGCGCAAGCTGCAGGTGGCATCTGGCGGCAAGAAGCAGCTGAAATACTTCAGTGTGAATGAGGAGAACGGGAACCTGTACGTGAACGAGAGGCTGGACCGGGAGGAGATGTGCGGTGCTTCTGAGACCTGTTCTATCAGCTTCGAGGTGCTGGTTCACAACCCGCTGAACGTTTTCCATGTCGAGGTGTCCATCGAGGATGTGAATGACAACTCCCCGACCTTCAGGAAGGCTGCTCTGGATCTCGAGATCGGCGAATGGACCCCTCCTGGTACTCGCTATCCTTTGGAAATGGCGAGGGATGCGGACGCAGGAATCAATTCGCTGCTCACTTACCAACTGACCAGCGACCCGTCATTCTCGCTGACAATGAAAAACAAGCCGGGAGGAAAGAAGCAGCCGGAATTAGTGCTGGATAGAGCTCTGGATAGGGAGAAGCAGAGCTCCTTTGAGCTGGTGCTGACCGCGGTGGATGGTGGTGACCCCGCCAGGTCCGGGACTGTCCGGCTTCGCATCAATGTGACAGACGCCAACGACAACCCTCCCGAGTTCAGCAAAAGCGTCTATGAGGTGCGAGTGCCGGAGAATCTGCCACCGGATTCTCTCGTGCTGCAGGTGCGGGCTACGGATGCGGACGTGGGCACCAACGGGCAGGTCTCTTACTCCTTCGGCAACGTTCCAGACGCCGTCCCCTCATTGTTCGCTATCGACAGCAGCAGCGGGGAGATCAGGACGCTGGGTCCCCTCGATTTTGAGAACGAAAATAAATACATTTTTGCCTTGGAGGCGACGGACGGTGGTGGGCTCACCGATGACTGCGAAGTGCAGATCGAAATCACAGACGAAAATGACAACGCGCCCCAGATCACCATTCTGTCGCTGTCTAGTCCTGTGCCCGAGGATGCCCCGGTCGGCACCGTGGTGGCCGTGCTGAACGTGGTCGATCCAGACTCGGGCGAGAACGGTCAGGTGTCGTGCGAGCTGTCGGGGGAGGCGCCGCTGTCGATCGTGGCGTCTTCGGGCGGCTCGTACAAGGTGGTGACGGCGAGCGCGCTGGACCGCGAGCAGGCGGCCGAGCAGCGCGTGACGGTGGTGGCCCGGGACCGGGGCAGGCCGGCGCTGCGGAGCAGCAGGGAGCTGGTGCTGGAGGTGTCGGACGTGAACGACAACGCGCCGGTGTTCGAGGAGGCGGCGTACAGCGCGTACGTGGCGGAGAACAACGCGGCGGGCGCGCTGGTGGTGCGCGTGCAGGCGCGGGACGCGGACGCGGGCGCCAACGGGCGCGTGAGCTACTGGCTGGCGGGCGGCAGCGCGGGCGCGGCGGGCGCGGCGCCGCCGGTGTCGGTGGAGGCGCGGAGCGGCGCGCTGTACGCGCAGCGCTCCTTGGACTACGAGCAGTGCCGCGAGTTCTGGGTGGCGGTGCGGGCGCAGGACGGCGGCGCGCCGGCGCGCAGCTCCACGGCCACGGTGCGCGTGTTCGTGCTGGACCGCAACGACAACGCGCCGCGGGTGCTGTGGCCGGCGGCGGCGGGAGAGGCGGCGGCGGGAGGGGCGGCGCCGCCTTTCGAGGTGGTTCCGCGTTCGGCCGAGGCCGGCTACCTGGTGGCCAAGGTGGTGGCGGTGGACGCGGACGCGGGGCGCAACGCGTGGCTGTCGTACGAGCTGGTGCAGGCGTCGGAGCCGGCGCTGTTCCGCGTGGGGCTGCACAGCGGCGAGGTGCGCACGGCGCGCGCCGTGTCCGAGCGGGACGCGGCCAAGCAGCGCGTGGTGGCCGTGGTGAAGGACCACGGGCAGCCGGCGCTGTCGGCCACGGCCACGCTGCACGTGGTGCTGGCCGAGAGCTTGCAGGAGGCGCTGCCGGAGCTGAGCGAGCGGGCGGCGGGCGGCGAGGCGGCGGCGGCCGAGCTGCAGTTCTACCTGGTGCTGGCGCTGGCGCTGCTGTCGGCGCTCTTGGTGCTGAGCGTGGCGCTCTTGGTGCTGGCGCGGCTGCGCCGGGCCGGGCCGCCCGCCGTGCTGCGCTGCCTGGGCGCGCAGCGCTTCTCGGTGGCCGGCGCCGCCTTCCCGGCCGACTTCTGCGAGGGCACCTTGCCCTACTCCTACAACCTGTGCGTGGCGGCGCCGGCCCGCGCCGTGCCCGAGGCGGCTTGGCCGCCGCCGCCGGTGCCCGTCCTGTCTGTGGAGGAGCTGCTGGGCGGGGATTCCTGCGAGAAGCCCGGCCTGAGCAGTGAGCTCGTCGTGGGAGAGCCGCCCGCCGATGCCGATGCACCGCAGGTCTGTAAAGGGTGTGCTTTCTCTGTTTTTTAAACCTACCGAAACATCGTCCTTTGTCATTGGGTATTGTCTCCGTAGTGTCAGTGGGGACTCATCATCTGTCTCCACGTAGGGGCCGAAATTTTTCACTTTTTGGCGGTGGCAGCTTTAGCTCACAGGCTTGGACTATAGCTCCTCTTTCGGCTATTAATAGCGCTTCTCCGTGTTTCTTCATGTTTCCCGGAGTAGAGTTCTCCTGAGCTGAACAGTCCTGTCTCCGTGATTGAGTGAATTAAGGAACGGCAGTCTGCTGAGGTTTTGTTTTTAATACTTGAGCGCTATATAATCGAATGTGTTTGCAATATTTAAAGTAGATTCGTAATCCATGGAAGGAGAACGGCTGGTTGTGCATGAAGGAATCGGGAAAAGGAGAAAATCACAGACACCTTGTGTTTGACCCTTCATCCTTCCTGATTGATTTGTTCGAAAAGGGTGTGCTCGAAATTCGTGTATAGCTTTACGCTTTGGTTAAACTTTGTTTTCGAAGTTTATCACATTTAGAAAGGACCAGAATGTGGAAAGTTCCGGTCTGCATCCTGAGCTAAAAAGGAGATTGTCGCGTTTCTGGGGAGGAGGAATGCAGTAGTGCCAATAGATGGCTTCCTTTATATGTGCTGGCCGGCAGTTTGCTCTTTTTTTTCTTCATGACATTTACTTCGTACACCGGCGAGAGTGTTGAGTGATCTGTGCTTAGGGGGTGTTTTTTCTCTATCCTCTTTAATAGAGAATTTGGGGAATTCAGGAAGGCTCGAGTCTATCGAGTACGGGAAATGTCTGCCATTCTGTTTACTAGGAAAGAGATGTGAGATACGAAGTAGTCACAATACGGGCCAAATGGCGGTTTAGGCACCTGAAGCAATCATATTTTCACATTGGTTGGAGGTCACCACAGTTTCAAGAACACAGCTGTATATTTGTTCTACAGTTCTATAATTCTTTCGTTGAAAACATCATACCAACGTCATTAAGAAATACTTAAATGAATAGTTTACTAACGAGCTTCAATGCTTTACACATTAACTTCAGAAACAAAGGAAATCTGCAATGACTTTATTTAAAGTAAATCTGTATAAAGTAAAGAAAGAATAGGTTTATCTATAGAAGGGGTATCAAACATTTGAAACTCTTAAATTTTCCTTTGAGATTTTTAGTTTCGTCTCTATTTGTATTTGTAATTCCATCCTGTAAGAATTAGCTTCTTAACTTAAACAAACATGCAATTGTTCTTGTCTCGCTTGAGCTAATGAACCTGATAGCTCTGTTTATTCGGGATGCGGTATCTTCCCTGAGAAGAGTTTCATCTCTGAGACCTTGTTGTTGACGATGCTTTTATACAAAAAGGATAAGAGTAACAATAAGCTACAGGGTAAAGTACTAAAAATCTGTTTCATATTACATGAAATCACATTAGTAAGTGATTCGTTTCCCGTGCAGTAAAAGAACCACGCCCACGGAAAAACCACGGAATGTCTCTGCCTTTCCTCCCGATCGTGATGCCCTGAAGGGTCAAAGCAGAGATCGGCTGGAGAAATTGGGAGGCAGGAGATGGGCGCTGGACGAAAAGCGGCGTCTCCGTGGCGCCTGTGCCCTGTGTGTGGCAGGGCCGGGCGGGCAGCGCCGGGCAGCGCTCGGTGCCTGCAGTGCCGGGAGGAGGCTGCGGGCGCCGCTGTTGACCGAGAGGAGCGAGAGGGAGAGCGGAGCGCTGCCGGCAGCCCCGCCCGCTGCGGATCGGCTCGCTCGGCTGCTCGCTCCGTGTCCGAGCGTGCGGGCCGCGATCGTGCCCGCGGTGCCGGTGCATTCTGCAGCCAGGGAGCGGCAGCAGCGCAGGGTGCAGAAGCTGAGAGCACTGAGCGGCAGCGGGAGTTGGATCGGCGCTGTTGCGGTGCCGGCGGTGGCGCGGCGGAGATGAGCGCGGCGGGGAGGCGCTGGGGCCGGCGGCAGCGAGCTCTGCTCTGGGCCGTGCTGCTGGCGGCGTGGGAGGCGGCGTGGGGGCAGCTGCGCTACTCGGTGCCCGAGGAGATGCCCAAGGGCTCGTTCGTGGGCGACGTGGCCAAGGACCTGGGGCTGCAGCTGCCGGCGCTAAGCGAGCAAGGCTTCCGCGTTATCTCGGAAGGTAGTACACAGTATTTCTCTCTGCACGGGAAAACGGGACATTTAGTGACGGCGGAGAGGATCGACAGAGAGCAGCTGTGCGAGAATGTGCAGCAATGCGTGGTGCGCTGTGAGCTGATAGTGGAGGGACAGATGCAGGTGTATGAAATCGAAGTGGAAATCACGGACATCAACGACAACGCGCCGAGCTTCCGAGCAGCAGAAAAAGAACTGAGAATAAGCGAGACGACAGCCGCGGGGTCGCGGTTTTCCCTACCAGAAGCACATGATCCTGACTCGGGCCGGAATTCCCTGCAGAGCTACGAGCTGAGCGGTGACGAGCACTTCTCGCTGGCCGTGCAGGCGGGCCCCGGCGGCGATCAGCGTCCCGAGCTGGTGCTGGCCAAGGCGCTGGACCGGGAGGAGGCGGCGTTTCACGAGCTGGTGCTGAGGGCGAGCGACGGCGGCGATCCGGCCCGGACGGGCACGGCTCGGATCCGCGTGACGGTGCTGGACGCAAACGACAACGCGCCCGTGTTCAGCCAGGCGGAGTACACGGTGCGTGTGCCCGAGGACGTGCCCGTGGGCTCTGTCCTCGTCACCCTCACGGCATCGGATGCAGACGAGGGGCTGAATGGGCAGGTGAAATACTCGATTGAGAAAATTACAGAGAGAGCCTCGCACATTCTGCAAATGGACGGCGAGACAGGAGCAATCACCCTGTTACGGAGCCTGGACTTCGAGGAAGGTGACTCCTATGAACTAGAGGTGCAGGCACATGACGGGGGAGGCCTTTTTGACTCGACAAAAGTCGTGATCATTGTGACAGACGTCAACGACAATGTGCCAGAGATTTCTGTGCGGTCGGCACTGAGTGAGATCTCGGAAGACGCCCCAGCGGGAACTGTGGTGGCTCTGCTGCACGTGAGGGACAAGGACTCCGGGGCCAATGGCGAGGTGCGCTGCTCGCTCGATGGGGACTTCCCGTTCCGTCTGCAGAGCTCACACGGCAGCTACTACAGCGTGGTGACAGCGAGAGAGCTGGACCGCGAGCAGGTGTCGGAGTACAACGTGACGGTGCGGGCGGCCGACGGCGGGTCGCCGGCGCTGCAGAGCAGCGCGGTGCTGGCGCTGCGGGTGCTGGACGTGAACGACAACGCGCCCGTGTTCGAGCAGGAGCGCTACAGCGCTCGTCTGGCGGAGAACAACGCGGCGGGCGCGCTGGTGCTGACGGTGCGCGCCACGGACGCGGACTGGGGGCAGAACGCGCGCGTGCGGTACCGGCTGCGGGAGGGGCGGGTGCGGGGCGCGCCGCTGTCGTCGTACGTGTCGGTGCAGGCGGAGACGGGCGCGCTGTACGCGCTGCGCTCCTTGGACTACGAGCAGGTGCGCGAGCTGCAGCTGTGGGTGCGTGCGGAGGACGGCGGCGCGCCGGCGCTGAGCAGCAACGTGTCGGTGCGGCTGCTGATCGTGGACGAGAACGACAACGCGCCGCAGGTGCTGTACCCGGCTTCGGCGGCGGCGGCGGCGGCGGCGGGCTCGGGCGCTGCGTGGTCGGGCGTGGAGCTGGCGCCGCGCTGGGCGGAGGCCGGCGCGCTGGTGGCCAAGGTGGTGGCGGTGGACGCGGACGCGGGGCAGAACGCGTGGCTGTCGTACGAGCTGGCCAAGGCGACGGAGCCGGGGTTGTTCCGCGTGGGGCTGCACAGCGGCGAGGTGCGCACGGCGCGCTCGCCGCTGGCCCGCGACGCGGCGCGCCACAGCCTGGTGGTGGTGGTGAAGGACCACGGGCGGCCGGCGCTGTCGGCCACGGCCACGCTGAGCGTGGTGCTGGCCGAGAGCGTGGCCGAGCTGCTGGCCGAGCTGGGCAGCGCGGCCGAGGCGGCGGCGCCGGGCGAGGCGGCCGGCAGCCTGACGCGCTGGCTGGTGCTGGCCGTGGCCGCCGTGTCGTGCCTCTTCGTCGCCTTCCTGCTGCTGCTGCTGGCGCTGCGCCTGCGCCGCTGGCGCCGCCGGCAGCTGCTGCCGCCCGCCAGCGGCGCCTTGCGCGGCGTGCCCGTGTCGCACTTCGTGGGCATCGACGGCGTGCGCGCCTTCCTGCAGTCCTACTCGCACGACGTGTCGCTCACGGCCGACTCGCGCAAGAGCCAGCTGCGCTTGTCGGGCGCCAGCTGCTGCGACACCCTCCCGGCCCGGCCGCTGCCCGACGAGCCCGCGCCGCTGCTCGGGGAGGAGGATGTGGCCGCCGCCCTCCCCGCCGATCCCTCCGCTCCCTCGGTGAGTTTTCTGTCCAGAATTTCTGCACAAGCGTTTCTCCTCATATTCCACTGCCCTTTTCTCGCTTTGTTCCCTGGCTTGCATAGGAGACTTTCCTTAAAATCAAGGTAGAGTTTTCTTCTTTGACATTCTGTGGGCTCGTGCCCATTGCCTTCGTTGTGTGACCGTGGGGTCCTCAACCTTCCGGGTTTAAAAGAAGGAAGGATGGAGAAGGCTGCTGCTGGCAGGCTGTTGGTTAGGTTGGAAGTTCGACTATTGATCAGATTCCAGGTATTCTTACCCTATGTCAGCTGTGCTGTATAAAATCCATATTCCTCTTAGTATTTGGTCTTCTGAACGGATGTATTCCATTATTGAGAAATACGGGTCTTCAGCTGGCTCATGTGTCTTCCCAGCAGCACATGTGCTTGAATTGGTTGAATGTGTCTTGAACAAAATGCAGATGGCTTTGATTGGAACTTCTCTGCTGATTGTTCTTTATCATTTTCCAAGATACATCATGGACGTCAGCAGGAATTGCCTTATTGCCATCCATGTTTTGATCTTTGTGCTCAGCTGAGGATTGGGTCGGGCAACAAGTGCTCCTTGATGTCTGCCTGTTCTGAAGATTGGGGATCGTCTTGCAGTTGTGACTCTTTGAAAAGCCTGTAGGTGGCTGGAGGTGGAGGAGGAAATGCAGGAGGAAATGGCAGATCTGCTTTGTTTTTTTCTTGTTTTTTTTAAGGTAGAGCTATGTCAAATGGAGGTGGAAGAGGCTTGGTATGAAATATTTAGCACGGCAGGAGAATTGCATGGGTGGGAAGGGAGGGATTCAAGGTGCAGCAGGAGATCGAAGGTGGGCACCATTCCCCCTGTGCAGATATTCACTGACTCAATGTCTCCCTAAAGACTGCTGGGCTTTTCCTTTCAGACCTCTGCAGTCTCTTGACAGAACTTCAGGGAGCAGGCAAATGCAGCTTCCACGGTGCAGAGAAGTAGAGAGAGCTGTGTGAGATTGGTGGTGTGAAGAGAAGTGGTCTGGGGAGCTGGGCCTCCACTGTCAGGTGTTTTTAAGAGATGTGGGTGGAAGAAGAGCAGGGATGATGTGAAGGGTTGGAAATTGGAGTCGTGTGAGCTGTGCATGAATGTCTGCTGAAAGACTGCAAGGAATGATTTCCTCCATTCCCTGTCCAGTTCCTGTCTCTAGGATGAAGCAATGTGAGGTGTTTCTTCCCAAAGTCATTGTCTAGAAGATATGTATTCCATCTGCATGGAGAACCCTGGCAGGTTCTTACTAAGTATTTGCACACCATCATAATTGTGTCACTAAAAATCCCAATGTTGTACCTATGAAAGATGGCATATGGGAAGAGCGATCTGTGTGTTTGGGGCCTATAAACAAAGTTATTTTTCATCTACTCTGAGTTCTATAACCCAGAAGAGTGTTGGGAGCTCGTCAGTTCTGCAGGTGATAATTTTCTGTCTCACTGTTCTGCAGACCTGGAGATGGTTCTTTCATGTTCGTAGGTTAATAGGGAGACACTTTCATTGATATATTTCTTTAAATATCTCTGTAAGAAATGCTTTTTCTTGTCCCATGGGTAGGGTGAGAAGTCAAATCTTATCCATTGTCAGGAGATAGAGTCTGAGCAACTTTCTTTTTAGTGGAGTCTCTCTAAATTCTGAAGATGTGTGATAACCCTGTGAGCTGTGCAGGGTTAGGGGGAGTGTTGGGGGTGTGGTGTGTGAGGAGGCCCTGGTGGAGACATGGCCTGTGTTTTGTTGATGCCCAGGGCTATTGCTGGCCTTCTGAACATGAGTCAGGAGGAGTCTCCTGATTTTATCTTGTGTGGTTTGGACTGCAATGGCCTGGTTTGGGTTTGGTATTCTTTTGCATGCAGGGTGGCAGTGACACATCTTGTGAGGAGTGCATGTGCTGAAGAACGGTGATGTTGCCTCTGAGCTGCTCCTTGGATGGCTGGGTCTGTGACAGAGCTGGTAACAATTTATGGCCTAGCTAAAGTTTTACACTGGTTTCAACAACTGGGAGGAACAGAATACTCTTAGTTGTGATGCTTGGGATCTGAGAAACTGTGCACACAACTTTTCTCCTACGGATGTCTGTATGCAAAATTTGCTTTCATGTTCTGCTTGGACAGAGAGAAGTCTGTCTGTGCAGGGACAAGGCCGGTGCTGGAGTTCACTGTGATGGAGTTCAAAATGAATGAATGGAGTGTGTGAAGTTCTATTTGTCCTAGTAGATGAGGCCCACAGCTGTGGTTCCAAGGTTTTTCTTTCTCTTACTGTCCAAGGAAATGACTGTGAGCTCCTGTGTGAGGCCTCCTGCGCATTAGTTACAATCGAGTTTCCTGTGCTGTGTATACACTGCAGTTGACAGAATGTGAAATGTGAGGCCATGATTGACACTGTTCTGGTGTTTTCCCATTCTTGGCTGGGTTGATTAAGTGTGTTTGGATGATTTGTTTGGGTTGGGTTTTTCTTTTCTAGTTTTCTTGTCAAGGTGTAAAATTGATCCTCATTGTGCCTGGCAATCCTGCAAACTCCAAAACATGGAATTATCCAGTAGGGAGAGTATCTCACCTCCATGTCTTGAAGCTGTACATGTAATCATGGAATCATAGAAATAGAGAATCATGGAATGGTTTGTGTTAAAGAGAACTTTACAGATCTTGTTGTTCCAATTCTTCTGCTGTGGGTAGGGACATCTTCCACCAGACCAGGTTGCTCAGAGCCCTTTCCAGCCAGATCTTGAATATTTCATTAAAGAAATACAACTTCATAAATATACGTTTCCCCAAGGTGTTTTTTTCTGTGTGGCCAATATACAAGCAAAATTTCTGAATATGTTGATGGTGAGGCTAAAGGCTGTGAATGCAGAGTGAGGAGGGTGAGAGCTCAGTTCTGTGCCAGGAAAATTCGGTGAATGCATTTGGGTTTGGCTGAGAAAGAATTTGATTTCTTGCTTGGTTGCAACACCAATGCCATTTCTGTTCTGTTCTGATACTGGCTTCTCTGTCATGAAACACAATGACAGGGCTCAACAGGAACATTTTCCACAGTGACTCTTCATCTAGAACAATAATTCTTGGCCAGAACAGCTAATTAATCCTATGTGTAACCTCCAATATCCATCTGCATCTCTGTGTAAGGCTATGATATACAGTTTCTTCAGAAATGTCATTACACTTCAGTCCTTTGATTCCAGGTTAGGCTGCAGCTCATTTTCAAAATTACGGTCAGTACTTTTAAATTTGAAACAGTGACTATTGTTTTTCAGCAAATCTGTACTTTAGCCACCTAGGAGAGAATTGTGTGTGTGGGAAATAGGAAGAATAGGAATCAGAAGGAATAAGAGAATCTGTTGCAAGTATTCAGAACATTTATTTTAGAAAGAGACTCATGAGAAGGTGTTTGAAGTAATGGTTTTATAACTGTGCAAGGTGAACAGGCTATGCAGTAGTCAAAGTTGCTGAGGGGAGGACTGATTCTTCAAATGGAGCCCCCTATGCTGCTGTGCAGACTTTAGGGCCACACGTGCAGCTTGAGGCCTCAGTGACTTCCAGGCATTCTGAGAAATGAACTCCAAGGCCTGAAATCAAGGCCTAGAAGACTTCACTGTGAGCATCTCTGCCAGGTTGTTGTAGTCTAATCCTTCCTTGTCTTATCTGATTCATGTTTGGGGTTTTTCCACAGTTGATTTTTCTTTCATTTTTTCCTCGATTTACTCAGTGGGTATGTTTAATATTGTCAAGAACCTATCTTTTTTAGCAATGTCTGGTGTGTTCATGTCTCTTTCTCTTGTTCCAGTGGGAGTGGCAGGCAGGAGATATGAGAGTGACTTTGTGTGCTGTTGCTGCTGGGAACAACAGATGTAATTATGACTTTAGTAGATGGCACATCATTCATTCAAGATCATGAGATAGAGATGGGGAGACTATTCCCTCTAAGCCAATGGTTTGATGATCCATTCTCTGTTGGGTGACTGCTAATCTTTCAGTATGGTTGTTTATCATTTGGGTGCTTTAGAATCCTTCAGTCCCTTATCATCATGGTGGTGAGCAGACAAATGTACCTCCCTTGTGGGTGTGGCTGCAGTGCATGATCATCTCAGGAGAAATGTGAGCAGTGAGGAGATGGCCACAAGCAGAACCTTGCAGCTGCATGGCGTAGAAGAAGAAGAAGCCAGGGGAGCTCTGTGTGTGAGGCCAGAGGAGAAGTCGGTCATTGCCTTGCTTGTGCTGTGTCATAGCTAACACAGCCTGTGCCTGCTGGAGTCCAGTGGGATTGGAGTTGCTTGTGCAGAGCCAGTGAGACCTACAAAATGTTCTTGCATGTGTTGACTTCTCTGTGTTTCTCCCTCTTGCAGTGCTTGTTGTCATGAGCTCCAGCCCAGCGTGTCTGATCTGCTGTGGAAGGTGTCCTCTGTGCCAGCTGGGCCAGTGCAGGTGGAGTTCCCACACACAGCTGGGATGTTTCCAGGTGGAAAGAGGAAGGGTTTCCTAAGCACATGTGTGCTCCCCCAGGAACACTTTGTGTGTGGTGTAAAAATGCAGAAGCATCTGTGCTGCAGTGGTCAAAGTGCAGAGTGGCCACCCAGCCCCGCCAAGGTTTCCATGAACAGAGCAGGGGCCAGTGGGAGATTGTGGACAGAGGGTCTCCTACCCAATCACCCAGACCATGCTGGGCTCACATCTGGAGGCTGTTAAATGGCTGAGGAACAGGCAGGAAAGTCACCTCCCGAGAGTTCTGGACTCTTGCACTCAATGTCCAGCTGGCAATCAGTAATGTGTGATATCTAGAGTGGGATCAGTGCTATTCAGTATCTTCATAGACAGTGAGATCAAGCACACCCTCAGCAAATTTGCAGCTGGTACCAAGCTGAGTTGATGAGTGGGAGGTCAGGGATGATGTTTATGGATAAGCTGGAGGAGCAGACCTGTGCAAACTTCAAGAAGTTCAAGAGGGTCAAGTGTAAGGTCCTGCACGTGGGTCAGGGCAATCCCCAGTTTGAACAGGGAGTGGTTGACTGGGAGCAGCCTTGCAGAGAAGTGCTTTGGGTCACTGCTGGATGATAACTGGGGCATGAGCTGGCAATGTCCACTTGCTGCCCAGATTGCATCTAGGCTTGCAGAGAAAGTGGGATGACCAGGAAAATGGGTAAGTGCTCCTCTCCCTCTACACTTCTTTGACCACATAGATTGTCAAAGGACTGGAACACCTCTGCCATGCAGAGGCTCTGAGAAAACTCAGATCCTTTAGCCATAGAAATAAAAAATCTTTGAGTAGAATTTATTCTGTCTTTTTAATTTTTAAAGAATACCTTCAAGAATATTTGAAAGAGATTTTTAGGTTTAGATTGGACTTTTTTTTGAATGATGAGGTAGTGAGACACTGGAATGAGTGTCTCCCAAATACTATGGATGTGCCACCATTGGAAGGCTTCAAGGAGATATTGGACAGGCTTATCAGTAATCTCTTCTAGTAAAGGATGCTCCTGCTCGTGAGTGATGAGTGGATGAAATTATTTTAAGCGATCTTTTCAACCCAGAGAATTCTTTGGATCTATGAAAGAGTAATGGTTTCTTTGCATTTCTATCATCAGGTCCTCAAATATGGAGATGCAAAAGAAATAACTTTTCTGAATCTGAAAGAGAAATGTTATGCTTGGTAAATTTAAAAAACATTGCTTTAGGCTAAACTATACTTCGACTTAATTTGATCCAGGACAGGAAAGCAGAATTGAAGACACATGATAGAGTACTGATTTCTATAACCCAGACAAGTGTTTTGAGCTCTTCCATTCTACAGGTGATGACCTGAAGATGGTTCTTTCTTGTTTGTAGGTTAATAGAGAGAAATTTGCATCAGCATGTTTCTTTAAAATATCTCTGTAAGAAATGCTTTTTCTTGTCCCATGGGGTGAGAAGTCACATCTTATCCATGGTCAGGAGATAGAGTCTGAGCAACTTTCCTTTTGGTGGAGTCTCTCTAAATTTTGAAGAAGTGTAATAACCCTGTGAGCTGTGCAGGGTTAGGGGGAGTGTTGGGGGTGTGGTGTGTGAGGAGGCCCTGGTGGAGACATGGCCTGTGTTTTGTTGATGCCCAGGGCTATTGCTGGCCTTCTGAACATGAGTCAGGAGGAGTCTCCTGATTTTATCTTGTGTGGTTTGGACTGCAATGGCCTGGTTTGGGTTTGGTATTCTTTTGCATGCAGGGTGGCAGTGACACATCTTGTGAG
Source organism: Prinia subflava (assembly GCF_021018805.1). Lineage (NCBI taxonomy): Eukaryota > Metazoa > Chordata > Aves > Passeriformes > Cisticolidae > Prinia > Prinia subflava. The sequence goes on along the minus strand of NC_086262.1, from coordinate 2,149,749 downwards.
GAGTGCATGTGCTGAAGAACGGTGATGTTGCCTCTGAGCTGCTCCTTGGATGGCTGGGTCTGTGACAGAGCTGGTAACAATTTATGGCCTAGCTGAGGTTTTACACTTGTTCCAATAATTGGGAAGAACAGAATAATCTCAGTTGTGATGCTTGGGATCTGAGAAGCTGCGCACACAACTTTTCTTCTACTGATGTCTTTATGCAAAATTTGTTTTCTTGTTCTACTCGGACAGAGAGAAGTCTGTCTGTCCAGAGACAGGGCCAGTGCTGGAGTTCACTGTGATGGAGTTTAAAATGAATGAACGAATGGTGTCAAGTTCTATTTGTCCTAGTAGATGAGGCCCACAGCTGTGGTTCCAAGGTTTTTCTTTCTCTTACTGTCCAAGGAAATGACTGTGTGGGGTGAGCTCCTGTGTGAGGCCTCCTGTGCATTAGTTACAATCGAGTTTCCTGTGTTGTGTATACACTGCAGTTGACAGAATGTGAAATGTGAGGCCATGATTGACACTGTTCTGGTGTTTTCCAATTCTTGGCTGAGACGATTAAGTGTGTTTGGATGATTTGTTTGGGTTGTGTTGGGTTTTTCTTTTCTAATTTTCTTGTCAAGGTGTAAAATTGATCCTCATTGTGCCTGGCAATCCTTCAAACTCGAAAATATAATTATCCAGTAGGGAGAGTATCTCTCCTCTATGTCTTGAAGATGTGCATCTTAGAAGCATTGAAACACTGGATCATGGTAATGTTTGTGTTGAAAAGGACCTTAAAGATCTTGTTGTTCCAATTCTTCTGCCATGGACAGGGATATCTTTCACCAGACCAGGTTACTCAGAGCCCCACCCAGCCTGACATTGAAGATTTCATTAAAGAAATACAACTTCGTAAATAAATGTTTATCCAAGGTGTTCTTTTGTCTCTGGCCAAGTTACAACCAGAATTTTGGAATATGTTGATGTGAGACTAAAGGCTGTGAATGCAGAGTGAGGAGGGTGAGAGCTCAGTTCTGTGCCAGGAAAATCAGTGAATCCATGTGTGTTTGGCTGAGAAATGGTTTGATTTCTTGCTTGGTGCCAAAGCCAGGGCCATTTCTGTTCTGTTCTGATCCTGGTTTCTCTGTCATGAAACACAATGACAGCGCTCAACAGGAACATTTTCCACAACAATTGTTCATGCAGAACCGTAATTCTTGTCTAGAATAGCTGATGATTCCTGTGTGAAACCTCCGTCATCCATCTGTATCGCTGTGTAAGGCTGTGATATGGAGTTTCTTCAGAGTTGTAAATACACTTTGCTTCAGGCCTTTGTTTCCAGGTGAGGTTGCAGCTCATTTTGACAACTCTGGTCATTACTTGTAAATTTGAAACAGTGACTGTTGTTATTCAGCAAATCCTTACTTCAGCCACCTAGGAGAGAATTGTGTGTGTGGGAAATAGGAAGAATAGGAAGCAGAAGCAAAAAGAGAATCTGTTGTAAACTATCAGAAGATTTAACTTGCGGAAGAGGCGCGTGAGAAGATGTTTACGTTGATGGCTTCTTAACTGTGCAAGGTGAGCAGGCCTTGCAGTAGACAAAGTTGCTGATGAGAGAAGTAATTCATCAAATGAAGGCCCCTCTCCTGCTGTGCAGTGTGAGTGTTTAGGGCCACACTTGCAGTTGGAGCCCTCAGTGACTGCTAGGTGCTGTCAGGGATAAACTCTAAGGGCTGAAATCAAGGCCTAGAAGACTTCACTGTGAACATCTCTGACGATTTCTTCTCTTCTAATCCTTCCTTGCCTTATCAGATTCATGGTTTGGGTGAGGGGTTTTCTGTTTCTTTGTTTGTTTCTTTGGGGTTTTTTCCATTTTGTTTTTCCTTGATTTACTCTGTATGTGGATATAGTTACTATTATCAACAACCTATCTTTGTTAGGCAATGTTTGGTGTGTTCATGTCTCTTGCTCTTGTTCCAGTGGGAGTGGAGGGCAAGAGACATGAGAGTGACTTTGTGTTCTGTTCCTGCTGGGAACAATAAATGTAAATATGACTTCGGTAGACCTTGCATCTGTGTGGGAAAGAGTACGAGATAAAGACAGGGAGGAGATTCCCTCTATGCCAATGGTTTGATGATCCATTCTCTGTTGGGTGACTGCTAATCTTTCAGTGTGGTTGTTTATCATTTGGGTGCTTTAGAATCCTTCAGTCCCTTATCATCATGGTGGTGATCAGACAAATGTACCTCCCTTGTGGGTGTGGCTGCAGTGCATGATCATCTCAGGAGAAATGTGAGCAGTGAGATGGCCACAAGCAGAACCTTGCAGCTGCATGGCGTAGAAGAAGAAGAAGAAGCCAGGGGAGCTCTGTGTGTGAGGCCAGAGGAGAAGTTGGTCATTGCCTTGCTTGTACTGTGTCCTTCCCCTCTCTAAACTCTTTCAGTGACACCATCGACTGCAGGCAGCTCTTGGGCCAATATCCCAAATGGGCCTGCTACAGTCTCCAGAAGGATCATGGAAGTGATCTGAGGGTTGGAACATCTCTGCTATGCAGAAGGACTGGAGGAGTTTAGGTCTTCAAGAATGGAGAAATTATATCTCTCTGGAGATTTTTCAAATTATCTCGCTTTATCAATTTTTCAAAGAGCTTATAGAAAATATCTGTAGAGCATTTTTTTTCACGGACTGGTGGTCATAGGAAAACAGAGAGTTTGTTTTTAGCTAAAAGAAGGAACGTTTTGATTAGGGGAAAGCTTTACAGTGTGGGTTGTGAGAAAATGGAACATATTCTCCAGAGAAGTTTTGGCTATGCCTCCAACATTCAAGTCTACCAGAAATTATTTCTGCTTATGGCAGAGGTGTGGATTAAATGACCTTTAAAGAAAATTTTAAGGCTGAAACTGAAAACACTGTTTAGCTCTAAGCGGGACTCAGCATTGCTTTGCACTTTCTTTGTGAGGCGCTCAGATATGGAGATGCAAATGAAACAACTGTAATGAGTCAGGAAAAAAAAAAGGGAAATATTAATCTGTTATCTTGGCATAAGGGTTGATTACAGAGCTTTAAGTCGATCTATATCTCAGATAAATTCATCCCAGATAATGAAGGGACAATTCAAGAGATGTGAAAAAGAGGGGAAAAAGCTCTTGATATCTTCCCTATATTAGTAGATTCGCCGTGATATTATTAAGAGCAGATAAATTTACTGCCCTACCATGAATGTTTGCTTCTGATTGCTCACTGTGACTCGAAAGAATGCTCTAAAAGCACCGGCACGCACATTTGAGATAGAAACGTCCTGGAGTCGAATGAAGCAAGAGCTTCTGCGCTCGCTGTGTGCAGCGGAGCGGAGACCCCGGTGCCGGTGCAGCCCCGGTCCCCGCGCCAAGCCGGGCCCCCGGAGCGCGGCCATCCGGCGGCTGCAGTGGCGTCGCGGCGCCTCCGGGTGCCGCTGTTGGCCGCCGCCGAGCGGCGCTGGAGCCGCGGCCGCCGCAGCGTCCTGCCCCCGCAGGCTGCTCGCTCGCCCGGCGCCGGCCACAGCGGCAGCGGCGCCGCCGGCAGCGGCAGCGGCAGCGGCGAGAGGCGGCGCTTGTCGGGGAGCAGCGGCGTCCGAGGCGGCCCGAGCGGGCTGTGTGCGCTGCGGCGGGCGCTGCGCTGTGCGGCGAGAGCGGCTGCGAGGGAGGCGCGGCAGCGGCAGGAGGCAGGAGCGCGGCGAGCGCTGGCGGCAGAGAATGGCGGTGAGGCGGCGGCAGAGGCGCGGGCCGGGCGGCGGGCGAGCGCTGCTGGGCGCGGTGCTGCTGTGCGTGTGGTGGCGGGCGGCGGCCGAGCGGGTCCGCTACGCCATCCCCGAGGAGCTGGGCACAGGCTCGCTCGTGGGGCCGCTGGCGCGGGACCTGGGGCTCAGCGCGGACGAGCTGCCGGCACGCAAGCTGCAGGTGGCGTCTGGCGGCAAGAAGCAGCTGAAATACTTCAGTGTGAACGAGGAGAACGGGAACCTGTACGTGAACGAGAGGCTGGACCGGGAGGAGATGTGCGGCAAGTCGGCGACCTGCTCTGTCAGCTTCGAGGTGCTGGTTCACAACCCGCTGAACGTTTTCCATGTCGAAGTGGACATCCAGGACGTGAACGACAACACACCGCGCTTTTTGCGAGACAAATTTCAGCTTGAGATCAACGAGTTTACTTCTCCCGGAGCCCGGTTTTACTTGGGCATGGCAGAGGATCCGGACGTGGGCAGTAACTCGTTGCAGGGGTATGAGCTGGAGGCCAACGGGTACTTCACGGTGGACGTGAAAGAGAGCCAAGACAGCAGCAGATCCGCGGAGCTGGTTCTGCGCCACTCGCTGGACCGGGAGAGCGAGCCGAGACTGCGGCTGATGCTGAGTGCGGTGGATGGCGGCGACCCGCCCCGGACTGGCACCGCCCAGCTGTGGATCAACGTCACCGACGCCAATGACAACCCACCCGTGTTCGCGCAGGACCGGTACCGCGTCAGCCTGCGCGAGGACGCGCCCCCGGGATCGACGGTGCTGAACGTCTCTGCCTCCGATGCTGATGCCGGAAACAACGCCCACATCACCTATAGCTTCGGGGAAATGCCGGCCGAAGTACGTCAGAAGTTCACGGTGGACGCCGAGAGCGGGACCATCACGCTGCAGGAGGCGCTGGACTTTGAGGATACCCGCAGTTTCAGCCTGGCTGTGGAGGCAACGGACGGAGGGGGTTTAGTGGCGCACTGTAAGGTGGAGGTGGAGGTGCTGGACGTGAATGACAACGCGCCCGAGATCACCATTCTGTCCCTCTCGAGCCCGGTGCCTGAGGACGCTCCGGTCGGCACCGTGGTGGCCGTGCTGAACGTAAATGACCCAGACTCGGGCGAGAACGGTCAGGTGTCGTGCGAGCTGTCGGGGGAGGCGCCGCTGTCGATCGTGGCGTCGTCGGGCGGCTCGTACAAGGTGGTGACGGCGAGCGCGCTGGACCGCGAGCAGGCGGCCGAGCAGCGCGTGACGGTGGTGGCCCGGGACCGGGGCAGGCCGGCGCTGCGGAGCAGCAGGGAGCTGGTGCTGGAGGTGTCGGACGTGAACGACAACGCGCCGGTGTTCGAGGAGGCGGCGTACAGCGCGTACGTGGCGGAGAACAACGCGGCGGGCGCGCTGGTGGTGCGCGTGCAGGCGCGGGACGCGGACGCGGGCGCCAACGGGCGCGTGAGCTACTGGCTGGCGGGCGGCAGCGCGGGCGCGGCGGGCGCGGCGCCGCCGGTGTCGGTGGAGGCGCGGAGCGGCGCGCTGTACGCGCAGCGCTCCTTGGACTACGAGCAGTGCCGCGAGTTCTGGGTGGCGGTGCGGGCGCAGGACGGCGGCGCGCCGGCGCGCAGCTCCACGGCCACGGTGCGCGTGTTCGTGCTGGACCGCAACGACAACGCGCCGCGGGTGCTGTGGCCGGCGGCGGCGGGAGGGGCGGCGCCGCCTTTCGAGGTGGTTCCGCGTTCGGCCGAGGCCGGCTACCTGGTGGCCAAGGTGGTGGCGGTGGACGCGGACGCGGGGCGCAACGCGTGGCTGTCGTACGAGCTGGTGCAGGCGTCGGAGCCGGCGCTGTTCCGCGTGGGGCTGCACAGCGGCGAGGTGCGCACGGCGCGCGCCGTGTCCGAGCGGGACGCGGCCAAGCAGCGCGTGGTGGCCGTGGTGAAGGACCACGGGCAGCCGGCGCTGTCGGCCACGGCCACGCTGCACGTGGTGCTGGCCGAGAGCTTGCAGGAGGCGCTGCCGGAGCTGAGCGAGCGGGCGGCGGGCGGCGAGGCGGCGGCGGCCGAGCTGCAGTTCTACCTGGTGCTGGCGCTGGCGCTGCTGTCGGCGCTCTTGGTGCTGAGCGTGGCGCTCTTGGTGCTGGCGCGGCTGCGCCGGGCCGGGCCGCCCGCCGTGCTGCGCTGCCTGGGCGCGCAGCGCTTCTCGGTGGCCGGCGCCGCCTTCCCGGCCGACTTCTGCGAGGGCACCTTGCCCTACTCCTACAACCTGTGCGTGGCGGCGCCGGCCCGCGCCGTGCCCGAGGCAGCTTGGCCGCCGCCGCCGGTGCCCGTCCTGTCTGCGGAGGAGCTGCTGGGCGGGGATTCGTGCGAGAAGCCCGGCCTGAGCAGTGAGCTCGTCGCGGGAGAGCCGCCCGCCGATACCGATGCACCGCAGGTGTGTAAAGAGTGAGCGCTTTGTCTATTTGAGGCTTTCCTGAGTGTTGTCCCTATTCCCCTGGTTATCTCTTCAAGTATCAGTTTGTAGTCCTTTTCTGTGTCGTAGTGTGGCGTTGAAAATTTTTGATTTCTCCTTGGTAACATCTTCAGCTTAACACCTTTGACTGTAGCTCCTCTTTGAGGTAGTAGCAGTGCTTTTTCATATTTCACGGTGCCTTTTTTTTTTTTTTTTCTGAGTTTCACGTTCCTTTCTCCGTGGTGGATTGAAATGGTGAAGGGACCATCCCCCGTCCATGGAGAGCAGGAAGGACTTGTTTCCTCACGGATAAAAAGTTCAGCTTCAGGGGGGAGGTTTTGTTGTCAAAACTTGTACTCTATCCATTAGAATGTGTTAGCAGTCTTGAGAGCAGATCCGTATTCTGTGGAAGGAGAAGGACTGATTCTGCATGACTGAGTCGGGGAAAAAGAGAAAGGCATGACACGCTGTATTGGAGATTTTTCCTTCCTGACTGACTTCTTCAGAAATGGTGTGCTTGAAAAGGAGTAGAGCTTTACACAAGTCCGTTCGTTAAAATTTGCTGTGTCCCTATTAGATTCAGAAAGGAAACGTGAAAAGTTCCGGTTTTCATCCTCAGTGAAAAAAGATTGTCTCCCGTTTTGTGGGGAAATGCGGCAGAGTTCCTATTTGGCTTTCTTCTTGTGGCCGGCAGTTCCCTCTGTTTTGCTCTTCATGATCTTTATTTCTTACAGTGGTGAGAGTGTTCAATGATTCGTGTTTAATATAATTTGTTTTCTTTTCTCTCCACTGAGAGAGTTTCGGGAATTTAGTAGAACTCGGGTATATCGAGAACTGCAAATTTTTACAATTGTGTTTACTAGGATCGACATCTGAGATACCAAAGAGATCAGATATCAGGGAGATTGGCCAAGCGACGGTTTCGGCACTTGAGTCAATCCCATTTGCACAGTCATTAATGGTCAGCAGCATTTCGAGAGGGCAGCTGTACATTTGTTGTTCTTTTGTTTCTCTGATTCTTTTCTTGAAAACATATCGGAGCAACATCATTAAGAAATAATTAGATGAACAATTTACTAACGAGCTTAAATGCATGACAAGTTGATTTCAGAACAAAAGGAAACCTGGGACGACACTATTAAACGTAAATCTGTATAAACTAAGGAACTGCTAGGTTTATCTTAGGAAGGGATATCAAAGATCTGAAGCCCTGAAACTTTCCTTCGAGTGTTGTAGCTGCATCTTTATTTGTAGCTATAATTATATCCTGTAACAATTAGCTCCCTGACTTCAGGAAGCATGCTGTTACTCTTGTCCCGCTTGTATTAATGAACCTGATAGCTCCCGTTTCTCCCTGACAGCCTATTGCTGAAGATGCTTTTAAACAAAAAGGATAAGACTAACAAAAAGCTGCAGGGTTAAATACGGAAAATGTGTTTTATTTTACATAAAATAACACTAGTAAGTGATTGGTTTCCCATACGGTAAAGGAACACGGCCAAGGAATGCCTCTGCCTTCCTCCCGATCGTGATGCCCTGGAGGGTCAAAGCAGAGATGGGCTGGAGAAATGGGGAGGCAGGAGACGGGCGGGCAGCGCCGGGCAGCGCTCGGTGCCTGCAGTGCCGGGAGGAGGCTGCGGGCGCCGCTGTTGACCGAGAGGAGCGAGAGGGAGAGCGGAGCGCTGCCGGCAGCCCCGCCCGCTGCGGAGCGGCTCGATCACTCGATCGCTGGATTCCTGGGTCGGCAGCCCCGCGATCTGGGAACGTCCTCACTGTGCGAATCCGTGAAGCGGGAAGGCGGAGGAGGCTACAAAAGGGGCTCGGAGCGGAGAGCCCGGTAGGAAACCTCAGCAAGCGGGAGTAGCTGAGCAGCAGGCGGCAGCGGGGATCTGCCGCGGCGGAGATGAGCGCGGCGGGGAGGCGCTGGGGCCGGCGGCAGCGAGCTCTGCTCTGGGCCGTGCTGCTGGCGGCGTGGGAGGCGGCGTGGGGGCAGCTGCGCTACTCGGTGCCCGAGGAGATGCTCAAGGGCTCGTTCGTGGGCGATGTGGCCAAGGACCTGGGGCTGCAGCTGCTGGCGCTCCGAGATGGCGGCGTTCATCTCTTGGACAAGGGTAGTCCACAGTATTTCACTCTGCACGGGAAGACGGGACATTTAGTGACGGCGGAGAGGATCGACAGAGAGCAGCTGTGCGAGCGTGTGCAGCAATGCGTGGTGCGCTGTGAGCTGATAGTGGAGGGACAGATGCAGGTGTACGGAATTCAGGTGGAGATCACGGATATTAACGACAACGCGCCGAGCTTTCGAGAGGCTGAAACAGAACTGACAATGAGCGAGACGACAGCCCCGGGGTCGCGGTTTCCACTGGCCGAGGCTCACGACCCGGACTCGGGCCGGAATTCCCTGCAGAGCTACGAGCTGAGCGGTGACGAGCACTTCTCGCTGGCCGTGCAGGCGGGCCCCGGCGGCGATCAGCGTCCCGAGCTGGTGCTGGCCAAGGCGCTGGACCGCGAGGAGGCGGCGTTTCACGAGCTGGTGCTGAGGGCGAGCGACGGCGGCGATCCGGCCCGGACGGGCACGGCTCGGATCCGCGTGACGGTGCTGGACGCGAACGACAACGCGCCCGTGTTCAGCCAGGCGGAGTACACGGTGCGAGTGCCCGAGGACGTGCCCGTGGGCTCCGTCCTCGTCACCGTCACTGCCACCGATGCCGACGACGGTCTGTACGGACACGTGAAATACTCGTTAAAGAAAATCACAGAAAAAGCCTCGCAGATTTTCCAACTGGACGGTGAAACAGGAGCAATCACCCTGTTACGGAGTCTGGATTTCGAGGAAGGCGACTCCCACGAACTGGAGGTGCAGGCACGGGACGGAGGAGGCCTTTCTGACACATCCAAAATTCTGGTTACTGTAGCGGATGTGAACGATAACGCCCCCAGACTCACAGTGTCGTCGGCGCTGAGTGAGATCTCAGAGGATGCACCGGCAGGTACTGTGGTGGCTCTGCTGCACGTGCAGGACCGGGACTCGGGAGCGAATGGCGAGGTGCGCTGCTCGCTCGATGGGGGCGTCCCGTTCCGGCTGGAGAAGTCCTTTGAGGATTACTATCGTGTGCTGACAGCGAGAGAGCTGGACCGGGAGCAGGTGTCGGAGTACAACGTGACGGTGCGGGCGGCCGACGGCGGGTCGCCGGCGCTGCAGAGCAGCGCGGTGCTGGCGCTGCGGGTGCTGGACGTGAACGACAACGCGCCCGTGTTCGAGCAGGAGCGCTACAGCGCTCGTCTGGCGGAGAACAACGCGGCGGGCGCGCTGGTGCTGACGGTGCGCGCCACGGACGCGGACTGGGGGCAGAACGCGCGCGTGCGGTACCGGCTGCGGGAGGGGCGGGTGCGGGGCGCGCCGCTGTCGTCGTACGTGTCGGTGCAGGCGGAGACGGGCGCGCTGTACGCGCTGCGCTCCTTGGACTACGAGCAGGTGCGCGAGCTGCAGCTGTGGGTGCGTGCGGAGGACGGCGGCGCGCCGGCGCTGAGCAGCAACGTGTCGGTGCGGCTGCTGATCGTGGACGAGAACGACAACGCGCCGCAGGTGCTGTACCCGGCTTCGGCGGCGGCGGCGGGCTCGGACGCTGCGTGGTCGGGCGTGGAGCTGGCGCCGCGCTGGGCGGAGGCCGGCGCGCTGGTGGCCAAGGTGGTGGCGGTGGACGCGGACGCGGGGCAGAACGCGTGGCTGTCGTACGAGCTGGCCAAGGCGACGGAGCCGGGGCTGTTCCGCGTGGGGCTGCACAGCGGCGAGGTGCGCACGGCGCGCTCGCCGCTGGCCCGCGACGCGGCGCGCCACAGCCTGGTGGTGGTGGTGAAGGACCACGGGCGGCCGGCGCTGTCGGCCACGGCCACGCTGAGCGTGGTGCTGGCCGAGAGCGTGGCCGAGCTGCTGGCCGAGCTGGGCAGCGCGGCCGAGGCGGCGGCGCCGGGCGAGGCGGCCGGCAGCCTGACGCGCTGGCTGGTGCTGGCCGTGGCCGCCGTGTCGTGCCTCTTCGTCGCCTTCCTGCTGCTGCTGCTGGCGCTGCGCCTGCGCCGCTGGCGCCGCCGGCAGCTGCTGCCGCCCGCCAGCGGCGCCTTGCGCGGCGTGCCCGTGTCGCACTTCGTGGGCATCGACGGCGTGCGCGCCTTCCTGCAGTCCTACTCGCACGACGTGTCGCTCACGGCCGACTCGCGCAAGAGCCAGCTGCGCTTCTCGGGCGCCAGCTGCTGCGACACCCTCCCGGCCCGGCCGCTGCCCGACGAGCCCGCGCCGCTGCTCGGGCAGGAGGATGTGGCCGCCGCCCTCCCCGCCGATGCCTCCGCTCCCTCGGTGAGTTTCTCCGTCCAGAATTTCTGCACAAGGGTTTCTCCTCATATTCCACTGCCCTGTCCTCGCTTTGTTCCCTGGCTTGCATAGGAGACTTTCCTTAAAATCAAGGTATATATTTCTTCTTTGACATTGTGTGGGCTCGTGCCCATTGCCTTCGTTGTGTGACCGTGGAGTCCTCAACCTTCCGGGTATAAAAGAAGGAAGGATGGAGAAGGCTGCTGCTGGCAGGCTGTTGGTTAGGTTGGAAGTTCGACTATTGATCAGATTCCAGGTATTCTTACCCTATGTCAGCTGTGCTGTATAAAATCCATATTCCTCTTAGTATTCGGTCTTCTGAACGGATGTATTCCATTATTGAGAAATACGGGTCTTCAGCTGACTCATGTGTCTTCCCAGCAGCACATGTGCTTGAATCGGTTGAATGTGTCTTGAACAAAATGCAGATGGCTTTGATTGGAACTTCTCTGCAGATTGTTCTTTATCATTTTCCAAGATACATCATGGACGTCAGCAGGGAATGCCTTCTTGCCATCCATGTTTTGATCTTTGTCCTCACCTGAGGATTTGGTCGGGCAACAAGTGCTCCTTGATGTCTGCCTGTTCTGAAGATTGGGGATTGTCTTGCAGTTGTGAATCTTTGAAAAGCCTGTACGTGGCTGCAGGCGGAGGAGGAAATGCAGGAGGAAATGGCAGATCTGCTTTGTTTTTTTCTTGTTTTTTTAAGGTAGAGCTATGTCAAATGGATCTGGAAGAGCCTTGGTATGAAATATTTAGCACGGCAGGAGAATTGCATGGGTGGGAAGGGAGAGATTCAAGGTGCAGCAGGAGATCGAAGGTGGGCACAATTCCCCCTGTGCAGATATTCACTGACTCAGTGTCTCCCTAAAGTCTGCTGGGCTTTTCCTTTCAGACCTCTGCAGTCTCTTGACAGAACTTCAGGGAGCAGGCAAATGCAGCTTCCATGGTACAGAGAAGTAGAGAGAGCTGTGTGAGATTGGTGGTGTGAAGAGAAGTGGTCTGGGGAGCTGGGCCTCCACTGTCAGGTGTTTTTAAGAGATGTGGGTGGAAGAAGAGCAGGGATGATGTGAAGGGTTGGAAATTGGAGTCGTGTGAGCTGTGCATGAATGTCTGCTGAAAGACTGCAAGGAATGATTTCCTCCATTCCCTGTCCAGTTCCTGTCTCTAGGATGAAGCAATGTGAGGTGTTTCTTCCCAAAGTCATTGTCTAGAAGATATGTATTCCATCTGCATGGAGAACCCTGGAAGGTTCTTACTAAGTATTTGCACACCATCATAATTGTTTCACTCAAAATCTTAATGTTGTACCTGTGAAATATGCTGTAAGTGAAGATCAACCTGTGCGATTTGGGCCTATAAAGAAGTTATTAATCCTCTACTCTGATTTCTATAACTCAGAAGATTGTTGTGATCTCTTTAGTTCTGCAGGGGTAACTTTCTGTCTCGGTGTTCTGATGACCTGGAGATGGTTCTTTCATGTTTGTAGGGTAAAAGAGAGACACTTTCACCTACATGTTTCTTTAAACTGTCCCTGTAAGAAATGCTGGTTTTTATCCCATGGGTAGGGTGAGAAGTCAAATCTTATCCATGGTCAGGAGATAGAGTCTGAGAGAGTTTCCTTTTGGTGGAGTCTCTCTAAATTCTGAAGATGTGTGATAACCCTGTGAGCTGTGCAGGGTTAGGGGGAGTGCTGGGGGTGTGGTGTGTGAGGAGGCCCTGGTGGAGACATGGCCTGTGTTTTGTTGATGCCCAGGGCTATTGCTGGCCTTCTGAACATGAGTCAGGAGGAGTCTCCTGATTTTATCTTGTGTGGTTTGGACTGCAATGGCCTGGTTTGGGTTTGGTATTCTTGTGCATGCAGGGTGGCAGTGACACATCTTGTGAGGAGTGCATGTGCTGAAGAACGGTGATGTTGCCTCTGAGCTGCTCCTTGGATGGCTGGGTCTGTGACAGAGCTGGTAACAATTTATGGCCTATCTAAGGTTTTACACTTGTTCCAATAACTGGGAGGAACAGAATAATCTGAGTTGTGATGCTTGGGATCTGAGAAGCTCTGCAGACAACTATTCTTCTACTGATGTCTGTATGCAAAATTTGTTTTCTTGTTCTGCTTGGAAAGAGAGAAGTCTGTCTGTGCAGAGACAGGGCTGGTGCTGGAGTTCACTGTGATGGAGTTCAAAATGAATGAAAGAAATGTGTTAAGTTCTATTTGTCCTAGTAGATGAGGCCCACAGCTGTGGTTGCAAGGTTTTTCTTTCTCTTACTGTCCAAGGAAATGACTGTGTGGGGTGAGCTCCTGTGTGAGGCCTCCTGTGCTTTAGTTACAGTCGAGTTTCCTGTGTTGTGTATACACTGCAGTTGACACAGTCAGAAATGTGAGGCCATGATTGACACTGTTCTGGTGTTTTCCCTTCTTGCTGAGATGATTAAGTGTTTTTGGATGATTTTTTTGGTTTGCTTGGGTTGTTTCTTAGCTGGTTTTCTTGTCAAGGAGTACAGTTGATCTTCATTGTGCCTGGCAATCCTGCAAACTCCAAAACATGGAGTTGTCCTGTAGGGAGAGTATCTCTCCTCCATACCTTGAAGCTGTACATGTAATCATGGAATCAGAGAAACAGAGAATCATGGAATGGTTTGTGTTGAAAAGGACCTTAAAGACATTATTGTTCAACTCATCTGCCATGGGCAGGGACATCTTCCACCAGACCAGGTTGCTCAGAGCCCCTCCCAGCAGGACCTTGATTGAAGAAATACAACTTTATAAATGTATGTTTGCCCACAGGGTTTTTCTTCTTTGTGGCCAAGATACAACCAAAATTTTGTCATATGTTGATGGTGAGACTAAAGGCTGTGAATGCAGAGTGAGGAGGGTGAGAGCTCAGTTCTGTGCCAGGAAAATCGGTGTATCCATGTGGGTTTGGCTGAGCAATGGTTTGATTTCTTGCTTGGTGCCAAAGCCAGTGCCATTTCTGTACTGTTCTGATACTGGCTTCTCTGTCATGAAACACAATGACAGTCCTCAACAGAAACATTTTCCACAACAACTGTCCATGTAGATCCATAAATCTTGTCTACAATAGCTAATGAATGCTGTGTGAAACCTCCAATATCCATCTGTATCTCTATATAAGGTTTTGATCAACTCGAGTTTCTCCCGAGCTGTATTTACACTTTCCTTCAGGCCTTTGTTTCCAGGTTAGGTTGGAGCTCATTTTTCACAATTCTGGTCAGGACTTTTAAATTTGAAACAGTGACTGTTGTTTTTCATCAAATCCTTACTTCAGCCACCTAGGAGAGAATTGTGTATGGGGGAAATAGGAAAAATAGGAAGCAGGAGCAGTAAGACAATGTGTTGTAATTTGTCAGAAGATTTAACTTGAGGAAGAGGCCAATGAGGTGCTGTTTAAAATGATGGTTTAATGACTGTGCAAGGTGAGCAGGCCATGCAGTAGAAAAAGGTGCTGAGGTGAGGACCAAATCTTCAAATGAAACCCCTCTCCTACTGTGCAGTGTAAGTGTTTAGGGCCACACTTGCAGCTTGAGGCCTCAGTTGACTGCTAGATGTTCTGAGGGATGAATTTTAGGGGTTGAAATCAAGGCCTAGAAGCCTCCACTGTGAGGATCTTTGACACCTTGCTGTCTTCTAATCCTTCCTGGCCTTATCTGATTTCTGGTTTGGGTTTTGTTGTTTTTTTGTTGTTTTTTCCAATTTTGTTTTTCCTTGATCCACTCTGTATGTGGGTATAGTTACTATTATCAACAACCTATCTTTTTTAGCAATGTCTGGTGTGTTCATGTCTCTTGCTGTTGTTCCACTGGGAGTGGAAGGCAGGAGATATGAGAGTGACTTTGTGTTCTGTTACTGCTGGGAACAATAGATGGAAATAGGACTTTAGTAGATGGTACATCTGTGTGGATAAGAGCAGGAGATAAAGATGGGGAGGAGATTCCCTCTAAGCCAATGGTTTGATGATCCATTCTCTGTTGGATGACTGCTAATCTTTCAGTGTGGTTGTTTATCATTTGGGTGCTTGAGAATCCTTCAGTCCCTTATCATCATGGTGGTGAGCAGACAAATGTACCTCCCTTGTGGGTGTGGCTGCAGTGCATGATCATCTCAGGAGAAATGTGAGCAGTGAGGAGATGGCCACAAGCAGAACCTTGCAGCTGCATGGCGTAGAAGAAGAAGAAGCCAGGGGAGCTCTGTGTGTGAGGCCAGAGGAGAAGTCGGTCATTGCCTTGCTTGTGCTGTGTCATAGCTAACACAGCCTGTGCCTGCTGGAGCACAGTGGGATTGGAGTTGCTTGTGCAGAGCCAGTGAGACTTACAAAATGTTCTTGCATGTGTTGACTTCTCTGTGTTTCTCCCTCTTGCAGTGCTTGTTGTCATGAGCTCCAGCCCAGCGTGTCTGATCTGCTGTGGAAGGTGTCCTCTGTGCCAGCTGGGCCAGTGCAGGTGGAGTTCCCACCCACAGCTGGGATGTTTCCAGGTGGAAAGAGGAAGGGTTTCCTAAGCACATGTGTGCTCCCCCAGGAACACTTTGTGTGTGGTGTAAAAATGCAGAAGCATCTGTGCTGCAGTGGTCAAAGTGCAGAGTGGCCACCCAGGCCTGGTTAGATTTCCGTGAGTGGGACAGGAGCCAGTGGGAGGATGTGGACAGAGGGTCTCCTACCCAATCACCCAGACCATGCTGGGCTCATGTCTGGAGGCTGTTAAATGGCTGAGGAACAGGCAGGAAAGTCACCTCCCAAGAGTTCTGGACTCTTGCACTCAATGTCCAGCTGGAAGTCAGTAATGTGTGATATCTAGAGTGGGATCAGTGCTATTCAGTATCTTCATAGACAATGGGATCAAGCACTCCCTCCACAAATTTGCAGCTGGTACCAAGCTGAGTTGATGAGTGGGAGGTCAGGGATGATGTTTATGGATAAGCTGGAGGAGCAGACCTGTGCAAACATCAAGAAGTTCAAGAAGGCCAAGTGCAAGGTCCCGCACGCGGGTCAGGGCAATCCCCAGTTTGAACAGGGAGTGGTGGACTGGGAGCAGCCTTGCAGAAAAGTGCTTTGGGTCACTGCTGGATGGTAACTGGGGCGTGAGCTGGCAATGTCCACTTGCTGCCCAGATTGCATCTCGGCTTGCACAGCAAGTAGGATGACCAGGAAAATGGGAAGGTGCTCCTCTCCCCGTACACTTCTTTGACCACATAGATTGTCAAAGAACTGGAACACCTCTGCCATAAAGATGCTCTGAGAAAACTCAGGTTCTTTAGCCAGAGAATAGAAATGTTTGAGTCGATTTTTTTCCTGCCTTTTCAATTTATATAAAATACCTACAAGAAAGATTGAAAGAGATTTTTAGGGTTGGAGTTGACATTCTTTTTTATGATGAGGATGGTGAGACCCTGGAATGAGTTGCCAACAATTACTATGGATGTGACACCATTGAAAGGCTTCAAGGAGAGGTTGTACCGGCCTATCAGTAACCTGCTCTAGTGAAGGATGGTCCTGCCCATGACTGATGTGTGGATTAAGTAATTTTAAAGGATGCATTCAACCCAGAGAATTCTTTGGGTCTATAAAAGACTCATGGTGGCTTTGCATTTCTATCATCAGGTCCACAAACATGGAGATGCAAAAGAAGTAACTTTTCAGAATCAGAAAGATAAAGATGTTGTTTAGCATAAATTAGAAAAAACCATTGCTTTAGGCTAAACTATACCTCGACTTAATTTGAACCAAGGCAGGAAAGCAGAATTGAAGCTACATGATAGAGTACTCATAGATTTCCCTGGATACTGACATACAAAGAGTTTCCTGTTTCCTTAGTTGTGCTTTGACATTGCTAAGACAATATATAAAATTCCCTTATATATGGCTTTGCCATAAACATTTCCTTCTCACATTGAGTGGGAATCAAACAGATGACCTAAAAGAATTTAAAAGCGCAACTACGTTTTAAACTCATTTGAAATCACGCTAAGCCCCGGTCCCCGCGCCAGTCCGGGCCCCCGGAGCGCGGCCATCCGGCGGCTGCAGTGGCGTCGCGGCGCCTCCGGGTGCCGCTGTTGGCCGCCGCCGAGCGGCGCTGGAGCCGCGGCCGCCGCAGCGTCCTGCCCCCGCAGGCTGCTCGCTCGCCCGGCGCCGGCCACAGCGGCAGCGGCAGCGGCAGCGGCGAGAGGCGGCGCTTGTCGGGGAGCAGCGGCGTCCGAGGCGGCCCGAGCGGGCTGTGTGCGCTGCGGCGGGCGCTGCGCTGTGCGGCGAGAGCGGCTGCGAGGGAGGCGCGGCAGCGGCAGGAGGCAGGAGCGCGGCGAGCGCTGGCGGCAGAGAATGGCGGTGAGGCGGCGGCAGAGGCGCGGGCCGGGCGGCGGGCGAGCGCTGCTGGGCGCGGTGCTGCTGTGCGTGTGGTGGCGGGCGGCGGCCGAGCGGGTCCGCTACGCCATCCCCGAGGAGCTGGGCACAGGCTCGCTCGTGGGGCCGCTGGCGCGGGACCTGGGGCTCAGCGCGGACGAGCTGCCGGCGCGCAAGCTGCGGCTGAGCGAGGAGAAGCAATACTTCAGTGTGAACGAGGAGAACGGGAACCTGTACGTGAACGAGAGGCTGGACCGGGAGGAGATGTGCGGCGAGTCGGCGACCTGTTCTGTCAGCTTCGAGGCGGTCGTGCACAACCCGCTGAACATTTTCCATGTCGAGGTGTCCATCGAGGACGTGAACGACAACTCCCCGACCTTCAGCAAGGCTGCTCTGGACCTCGAGATCGGTGAATTAATCCCTCCTGGTGCTCGTTTTCCGCTGGAGACGGCACGAGATGAAGACGCAGGGAGCAACTCGCTGCTGACTTACCATCTCGCCACCAACCCGTGCTTCAGTTTGGCCTTAAAGGAGAACCCCGGTGGAAGCAAGCAGCCGGAATTAGTACTGGAGAGAGCTCTGGACCGGGAGAAGCAGAGCTCCATTGAATTGGTGTTGACAGCGATGGATGGCGGAGACCCCGTGAGGTCCGGGACTGTCCAGGTTCGCATCAATGTCACCGACGCCAACGACAACCCACCCGTGTTCAGCAAAACCATCTACGAGGCGCGCGTGGCAGAGAATCTGCCCGTTGGTTCGCTGGTGCTGCAGGTACGGGCCACGGATGCAGACGCGGGCTCCAACGGGCGAGTGTCCTACTCCTTCGGCAACGTCCCAGACGCCGTCAGGGAGTTGTTCGCTATCGACAGCGACAGCGGAGAGATCAGGACAGCGGGACTCCTCGATTTTGAGGAGAAGAATAAATACATGTTCCGTTTGGAGGCGAGAGACGGCGGTGGGCTCACCAGTCACTGCGAAGTGCAGATCGATATCACCGACGAGAATGACAACGCGCCCGAGATCACCATTCTCTCTTTGTCTAGCACCGTGCCCGAGGACGCCCCGACCGGCACCGTGGTGGCCCTCCTGAAAGTGCGGGATCGGGACTCGGGCGAGAACGGTCATGTGTCGTGCGAGCTGTCGGGGGAGGCGCCGCTGTCGATCGTGGCGTCGTCGGGCGGCTCGTACAAGGTGGTGACGGCGAGCGCGCTGGACCGCGAGCAGGCGGCCGAGCAGCGCGTGACGGTGGTGGCCCGGGACCGGGGCAGGCCGGCGCTGCGGAGCAGCAGGGAGCTGGTGCTGGAGGTGTCGGACGTGAACGACAACGCGCCGGTGTTCGAGGAGGCGGCGTACAGCGCGTACGTGGCGGAGAACAACGCGGCGGGCGCGCTGGTGGTGCGCGTGCAGGCGCGGGACGCGGACGCGGGCGCCAACGGGCGCGTGAGCTACTGGCTGGCGGGCGGCAGCGCGGGCGCGGCGGGCGCGGCGCCGCCGGTGTCGGTGGAGGCGCGGAGCGGCGCGCTGTACGCGCAGCGCTCCTTGGACTACGAGCAGTGCCGCGAGTTCTGGGTGGCGGTGCGGGCGCAGGACGGCGGCGCGCCGGCGCGCAGCTCCACGGCCACGGTGCGCGTGTTCGTGCTGGACCGCAACGACAACGCGCCGCGGGTGCTGTGGCCGGCGGCGGCGGCGGCGGGTGAGGCAGCGGCGGGAGGGGCGGCGCCGCCTTTCGAGGTGGTTCCGCGTTCGGCCGAGGCCGGCTACCTGGTGGCCAAGGTGGTGGCGGTGGACGCGGACGCGGGGCGCAACGCGTGGCTGTCGTACGAGCTGGTGCAGGCGTCGGAGCCGGCGCTGTTCCGCGTGGGGCTGCACAGCGGCGAGGTGCGCACGGCGCGCGCCGTGTCCGAGCGGGACGCGGCCAAGCAGCGCGTGGTGGCCGTGGTGAAGGACCACGGGCAGCCGGCGCTGTCGGCCACGGCCACGCTGCACGTGGTGCTGGCCGAGAGCTTGCAGGAGGCGCTGCCGGAGCTGAGCGAGCGGGCGGCGGGCGGCGAGGCGGCGGCGGCCGAGCTGCAGTTCTACCTGGTGCTGGCGCTGGCGCTGCTGTCGGCGCTCTTGGTGCTGAGCGTGGCGCTCTTGGTGCTGGCGCGGCTGCGCCGGGCCGGGCCGCCCGCCGTGCTGCGCTGCCTGGGCGCGCAGCGCTTCTCGATGGCCGGCGCCGCCTTCCCGGCCGACTTCTGCGAGGGCACCTTGCCCTACTCCTACAACCTGTGCGTGGCGGCGCCGGCCCGCGCCGTGCCCGAGGCGGCTTGGCCGCCGCCGCCGGTGCCCGTCCTGTCTGCGGAGGAGCTGCTGGGCGGGGATTCGTGCGAGAAGCCCGGCCTGAGCAGTGAGCTCGTCGCGGGAGAGCCGCCCGCCGATGCCGATGCACCGCAGGTGTGTAAAGCGTGAGCTCTTTCTCCTTTTGAGCTTTTCCTAAAGTTCGCCCCTTTTCCTCTGGTTTTCTTTGGTGACGCCAATTTCACGCCTTTTTCTGTGTTTGTGTAGCGTCGGAAAGTTTTGATTTTTCCTTGGTAAGAGGTTGAGCGGAAATGCTTTGACTGTAGCTCCCCTTTGAGGTAGTAGCAGTGCTTTTCTGTATTTCCCGGTGTCTTGTTTGTGTGAGTTTCACTTTCCTGTCTCCGTGGTGGATTGAAATGAGGAAGGGACCATCCCGCGTCCATTGACAGCAGGAAGGACTTGGTTCCTCACGGGTCAAAGATTAATCTTCAGGGGAGAGGTTTTGTTGTCGAGACTTGAGCTCGATAAATTAGAATGTATTAGCAATATGAAAGCAGATCCGTATTCTGTGGAAGTAGAAGGGCTGATTGTGCATGACGGAGTCGGGGAAAAAGAGAAAAGCCATGACACCGTTGTTGGAGATTTTTCCTTCCTGACTGATTTCTTCAGAAAGGGTGTGCTTGGAAAAGGAGTAGAGCTTTACACAAGCCCGTTCGTTTAAATTTGCTGTGTCCCTATTAGATTCGGAAAGGAAACGTGTGTGAAAAGTTCCGGTTTTCATCCTCAGTGAAAAATGATTGTCTTCCGTTTTGTGGGGAAATGCGGCAGTTGTCCTATTTGGCTTCCTTTTTGTGGCTGGCAGTTCCCTCTCTTCGGCTCTTTATGATCTGTATTTTATACAGTGGTGTGAGTGTTGAATGATTTGTGTTTCAGAGAATTTGTTTTCTACTCTCTCTCCACTGAGAGAGTTTAGGGAATTTCATAGGACTCGGGTATATCGAGAACGGCAAATTGTTACAATTCTGTTTACTAGGATCGACGACATCTGAGATACCAAAGGGGTCACATATCAGGGAGATGAGCCAAGCGAAGGTTTCGGCACTTGAGTCAATCCCATTTGCACAGTCATTAATGGTCAGCAGCGTTTCGAGAGGGCAGCTGTACATCTGTTCTGCATTTGTTTCTCTAATTCTTTTCTTGAAAATACAGAAGAAGAAAAATACAGATGAACCGTTTACTGACGATCGTCAATGCTTTACACACTGATTTCAGAATAAAAGGAAACCTGAAACGACTTGATTTGATTTAAATCTCTATAAACTAAGGAACTGCTAGGTTTATCTTAGGAAGGGATATCAAAGATGTGAAGCCCTGAAACTTTCCTTCGAGTGTTGTAGCTGCATCTTTATTTGTAGCTGTAATTCAATTCTGTAACAATTAGCTCTTTAACTTCAGTAACTGTAAAATTGCTCTTGTCTCGCTTGAGTCAACGAAGCTGATATCTCTGTTTATTTGGGGTGCGGTATTTTTCTGTTCTCTCTCTGAGAGACTGTTGAAGATGCTTTTGAACAAAATGGATAAGAGTAACATAAAGCTAAAGGGTTAAATACGTAAAATATGTTTTATTTTACATAAAGTAAAACAAGTAAGTGATTAGTTTCCCGTGCTGGAAAAGAACCACGCCCACGGAATGCCTCTGCCTTCCTCCCGATCGTGATGCCCTGGAGGGTCAAAGCAGAGATGGGCTGGAGAAATGGGGAGGCAGGAGATGGGCGCTGGACGAAAAGCGGCGTCTCCGTGGCGCCTGTGCCCTGTGTGTGGCAGGGCCGGGCGGGCAGCGCCGGGCAGCGCTCGGTGCCTGCAGTGCCGGGAGGAGGCTGCGGGCGCCGCTGTTGACCGAGAGGAGCGAGAGGGAGAGCGGAGCGCTGCCGGCAGCCCCGCCCGCTGCGGATCGGCTCGATCACTGCTCTCTCCGTGTCAGGCTCGGCAGCCGGGCGGTCTGCGAGAGTCCCCGCGGCGCGGAGCCGTGCTGAAGGGAGGGGGAAAGGCCGGCGACAGCAGCCGGGAGCGGTGAGGAGCAGCTTGAGTGGAAAGCGACAGAACGGTGCTGTGGCGGAGATGAGCGCGGCGGGGAGGCGCTGGGGCCGGCGGCAGCGAGCTCTGCTCTGGGCCGTGCTGCTGGCGGCGTGGGAGGCGGCGTGGGGGCAGCTGCGCTACTCGGTGCCCGAGGAGATGCCCAAGGGCTCGTTCGTGGGCGACGTGGCCAAGGACCTGGGGCTGCAGCTGCCGGCGCTAAGCGAGCAAGGCGTCCGCGTTATCTCGGAAGGTAGCACACAGTATTTCTCTCTGCACGGGAAGACGGGACATTTAGTGACGGCGGAGAGGATCGACAGAGAGCAGCTGTGCCGGCTGGTGGAGAAATGCGTGCTGCGCTGTGAGCTGATAGTGGAGGGGGAAATGAAGGTTTACGGAATCGAAGTGGAAATCACGGACATTAATGACAACGCGCCGAGCTTCAAGGAAAGTGAGGTTGAGGAGAGGATTAGCGAGACGACAGCCCCGGGGTCGCGGTTTCCCCTGGCCAGGGCTCACGACCCGGACTCGGGCCGGAATTCCCTGCAGAGCTACGAGCTGAGCGGTGACGAGCACTTCTCGCTGGCCGTGCAGGCGGGCCTCGGCGGCGATCAGCGTCCCGAGCTGGTGCTGGCCAAGGCGCTGGACCGGGAGGAGGCGGCGTTTCACGAGCTGGTGCTGAGGGCGAGCGACGGCGGCGATCCGGCCCGGACGGGCACGGCTCGGATCCGCGTGACGGTGCTGGACGCGAACGACAACGCGCCCGTGTTCAGCCAGGCGGAGTACACGGTGCGAGTGCCCGAGGACGTGCCCGTGGGCTCCGTCCTCGTCACCGTCACGGCCACCGACGCTGACGAGGGGCTGAATGGGCAGATGAAATACTCGTTGAAGAAAGAGGTGGACACGGCTCATTTCCATCTGGACCCTGAGAGTGGAGCGATCACTCTGTTGCGAAGCCTGGACTTCGAGGAAGGTGACTCGTACGAACTGGAGGTTCAGGCACGGGACGGTGGTGGCATTTTCGACACTGCCAAAGTCGCGATCACCGTCACAGACATCAACGATAACACACCAGTGATTTCTGTGCGGTCAGCGCTGAGTGAGATTTCTGAGGACTCCAGTTCGGGGACAGTGGTCGCCCTCCTGCACGTGCAGGACCGCGACTCGGGGGCCAATGGCGAGGTTCGTTGCTCGCTTGACGGGGGCGTCCCCTTCCGGCTGGAGAAATCCGTTGGTGATTACTATCGTGTGGTTACATCGAGAGAGCTGGACCGGGAGCAGGTGTCGGAGTACAACGTGACGGTGCGGGCGGCCGACGGCGGGTCGCCGGCGCTGCAGAGCAGCGCAGTGCTGGCGCTGCGGGTGCTGGACGTGAACGACAACGCGCCCGTGTTCGAGCAGGAGCGCTACAGCGCTCGTCTGGCGGAGAACAACGCGGCGGGCGCGCTGGTGCTGACGGTGCGCGCCACGGACGCGGACTGGGGGCAGAACGCGCGCGTGCGGTACCGGCTGCGGGAGGGGCGGGTGCGGGGCGCGCCGCTGTCGTCGTACGTGTCGGTGCAGGCGGAGACGGGCGCGCTGTACGCGCTGCGCTCCTTGGACTACGAGCAGGTGCGCGAGCTGCAGCTGTGGGTGCGTGCGGAGGACGGCGGCGCGCCGGCGCTGAGCAGCAACGTGTCGGTGCGGCTGCTGATCGTGGACGAGAACGACAACGCGCCGCAGGTGCTGTACCCGGCTTCGGCGGCGGCTGCGGCGGCGGCGGGCTCGGGCGCTGCGTGGTCGGGCGTGGAGCTGGCGCCGCGCTGGGCGGAGGCCGGCGCGCTGGTGGCCAAGGTGGTGGCGGTGGACGCGGACGCGGGGCAGAACGCGTGGCTGTCGTACGAGCTGGCCAAGGCGACGGAGCCGGGGCTGTTCCGCGTGGGGCTGCACAGCGGCGAGGTGCGCACGGCGCGCTCGCCGCTGGCCCGCGACGCGGCGCGCCACAGCCTGGTGGTGGTGGTGAAGGACCACGGGCGGCCGGCGCTGTCGGCCACGGCCACGCTGAGCGTGGTGCTGGCCGAGAGCGTGGCCGAGCTGCTGGCCGAGCTGGGCAGCGCGGCCGAGGCGGCGGCGCCGGGCGAGGCGGCCGGCAGCCTGACGCGCTGGCTGGTGCTGGCCGTGGCCGCCGTGTCGTGCCTCTTCGTCGCCTTCCTGCTGCTGCTGCTGGCGCTGCGCCTGCGCCGCTGGCGCCGCCGGCAGCTGCTGCCGCCCGCCAGCGGCGCCTTGCGCGGCGTGCCCGTGTCGCACTTCGTGGGCATCGACGGCGTGCGCGCCTTCCTGCAGTCCTACTCGCACGACGTGTCGCTCACGGCCGACTCGCGCAAGAGCCAGCTGCGCTTGTCGGGCGCCAGCTGCTGCGACACCCTCCCGGCCCGGCCGCTGCCCGACGAGCCCGCGCCGCTGCTCGGGGAGGAGGATGTGGCCGCCGCCCTCCCCGCCGATCCCTCCTCTCCCCTGGTGAGTTTCTCTGTCCAGATTCTCTCCGCCGGGCTTTCTCCCGATGCTCCCCTTTCCCCGCCTTTTTCCCTGGCTTGCATAGGATGTTTTGCTGAAAAGCGAGGTGGTGTTTCTTTGGTGACGTTCTGAATCCTGGTGCCCGTTGCTTTCACGGTGTGAACATGGGGTTTGTCCTCAGCCTTCCAGATAGTGAAGATGGAAGGCGGGACAAGGCTGCTGCTGGCAGGCTGTTCGTTAGGTCAGATGTCTGGGTATTTATCAGGTTCCTGGTATTTTTCCCCTATGACACTTCTGTCGTGTAGAATGTCTGTTGCGTTTAGTATTAGATCTTCTTAACGGCTGTGTGACATTTTTTTAAAGAAATACAACCTTTTGGCAGGCTCATGTGTCTTGCAAGAGCACATGTGCTTGAATGTGTTGAATGTGTCTTGAAGAAATTGCTGATGGGTTTGTGTGGAACTTCTCTGCACGTTGTTCTCAGCCTTTATCATTCTCCATGGTAAATGGTGGACGTTAGCAGGAAAGGCTTTGTGTCCTCCATGCTTTGATCTTTGTCCTCAACAGAGGATTGGGCCAGGCAACAAGTGCTCCTTGATGATGTCTGTGTGTCTGTTCTGAAGATGAAGGATCCTCTTGAAGTTGTGACTCTTTGAAAAGCCTGTGGGTGCCTGCAGATGGAGGAGGAAATACAGGAGGAAATGAAACAACTGCTTTGGGTGTCTTCTTTCTTTTTTAAGGTAGAGCTCTGTGAAATGGAGCTGGAAGAGCCTTGGCTATGAAATATTTAGCATGGGAAGGGAATTGCGTGGGTGGGAAGGGAGAGATTCAAGGTGCAGCAGGAGATCAAAGGTGGGCACAATTCCCCCTGTGCAGATATTCACTGACTCAGTGTCTCCCTAAAGACTGCTGGGCTTTTCCTTTCAGACCTCTGGAGTCTCTTGACAGAACTTCAGGGAGCAGGCAAATGCAGCTTCCACAGTACAGAGAAGTAGAGAGAGCTGTGTGAGATTGGTGGTGTGAAGAGAAGTGGTCTGGGGAGCCGGGCCTCCACTGTCAGGTGTTTTTAAGAGATGTGGGTGGAAGAAGAGCAGGGATGATGTGAAGGGTTGGAAATTGGAGTCGTGTGAGCTGTGCATGAATGTCTGCTGAAAGACTGCAGGGAATGATTTCCTCCATTCCCTGTCCAGTTCCTGTCTCTAGAATGAAGCAATGTGAGGTTTTTCTTCCCAAAGTCTTTGTCTAGAAGATATGTATTCCATCTGCGTGGAGAACCCCGGGAGGGTCTTACTATTTGCTTGCCATCATAATTGTATCACCTAAAATCTTAATCTTGTACCTATGAAAGATGCGATATGGGAAGATCAAGCTGTGTGTTTGGGGCCTGTAAACAAAGTCACTAATCATCTACTCTGAGTTCTATAACCCTGAAGAGTGTTGGGAGCTGTTCAGTTCCCACATCTGGATGACCTGAGGATGGTTCCTTCATGTTTGTAGGTTGAAAGAGAGACACTTTCATAGACAGGTTTCTTTAAAATGCTTCTGTAACAAATGCTTTCTCTTGTCCCATGGGTAGGGTGAGCAGTCAAATCTTATCCATGGTCAGGACATGGAGTCTGAGCAACTTTCCTTTTGGTGGAATCTCTCTAAATTCAGAAGATCTGTGATAAGCCTGTGAGCTGTGCAGGGTTAGGGGGAGTGTTGGGGGTGTGGTGTGTGAGGAGGCCCTGGTGGAGACATGGCCTGTGTTTTGTTGATGCCCAGGGCTATTGCTGGCCTTCTGAACATGAGTCAGGAGGAGTCTCCTGATTTTATCTTGTGTGGTTTGGACTGCAATGGCCTGGTTTGGGTTTGGTATTCTTGTGCATGCAGGGTGGCAGTGACACATCTTGTGAGGAGTGCATGTGCTGAAGAACGGTGATGTTGCCTCTGAGCTGCTCCTTGGATGGCTGGGTCTGTGACAGAGCTGGTAACAATTTATGGCCTATCTAAGGTTGTACACTTGTTCCATGAATTGCATGAACCGAATAATCTCAGCTGTGATGCTTACGATCTGAGAATCTGTGCAGATAGCTCTTCTTCTCTGGATGTCTGTATGCAAAATTTGCTTTGATATTATTTTTGGACAGAGAGAAGAAGTCTGTCTCTCCAGAGAGAGAGCCAGGGCTGGAGTTCACTTGGATGGAGTTCAAAATGAATGAATTAATTGTTTCAAGTTCTATTTGTTCTGGTAGATGAGGTGCACATCTGTTGTTCCAAGCTTTCTCTTACTGTCCAAGGAAATGACTGTGTGGGGTGAGCTCCTGTGTGAGGCCTCCTGTGCATTAGTTACAATTGAGTTTCCTGTGTTGTGTATACACTGCAGCTGACACAATGTGGAATGTGAGGCCATGATTGACACTGTTCTTGTGTTTTCCCATTCTTGGCTGAGATGATTACGTTTTGGGTTTTGGATGACTTGGTTGGGTTGGGTTGTTTGTTTTCTTGTTTTCTTGTCAAGGAGTAAATTTGATCCTCATTGTGCCTGGCAATCCTGCAAACTCCAAAACATGGAATTATCCAGTAGGGAGATTATCTCTCCTCCATACCTTGAAGCTGTACATGTAATTAGAGAATCAGGGAAACACAGAATCAATCGATGGTTTGTGTTGAAAAGGACTTTAAAGATCTTGTTGTTCCAACTCTTCTGCCAGGGACAAGGACATCTTCCACCAGACCAGGTTGCTCAGAGCCCCCCCAGCCTGATTTGGAATATTTCATTAAAGAAATGCAACTTCAGAAATACACATTTCTCCAAGGTATTGTTTTCTCTGTGGCTAAGATACAACCAAAATTTTGGAATATGTTGATGGTGAGACTAAAGGCTGTGAATGCAGAGTGAGGAGGGGGAGAGCTCAGTTCTGTGCCAGGAAAATCAGTGAATCTCTGTGCGTTTGGCTGAGAAATGACTGATTTATTGCTTGGTTCCAAAGCCAGTGCCATTTCTGTTCTGTTCTGATCCTGATTTCTCTGTCATGTAGCACAGTGACTGTCACAGATGACATGAAAAGAACTGCTGGAAGACATACTTTTCAGCAAAGCAGCAATAGGGTCGAATTTATTTAGAAAACTCAATTTTATGCATTTCCTATGGTGCCCCTGGATTGGAGGATGGAATTCCAGCTCTCAAAGCACATTGGTCAAGCCAACTGTTAATCAACTTCCTCCTGCTACCTAAAACATGTAAACAATGAAGGACAGTTAGCAAAACATGGCTATTGTTTGTAGCACAAAGTGTTATAAAGTAAAAAGTCTGACTCTAGTATGAAGAACACTACAAAAGGTTTAGAAATGTCTTCAAAACCAGGGGGACAAATGACAGTTCTCCACAATAACATTTTCTACAGCGACCCTTCATGTAGAACCATAATTCTTCTGTAGAACAGCTAATGAATTTTGTGTGGAACCACAAACATCCATCTGTATCTCTATGCAATATTGTGATATAGTTTATTCCCAGTTGTAAATACACTTTCCTTCACACTTTTTTTTCCAGGTTAGGTTGCAGCTCATTTTCACATCTCTGGTCAGTACTTTTAAATTTGAAACAGTGACTATTGTTTTTCAGCAAATCCTTACTTCAGCCACCTAGGAGAGAATCGTGTGTGGGAAAGAGGAAGAATAGGAAGTAGAACCAAAAAGAGAATCTGTTGTAAACTGTCAGAAGATTTAACTTGAGAAGAGGCCCATAAGAAGGTGTTTAAAATGATGGTTTCATAACTGTGCAAGGTGAGCAGGCCTTGCAGTAGACACAGTTGCTGAGGTGAGGACTGATTCTTCAAATGAGCCGCGTCTCCTGCTGTGCAGTGTGAGTGTTTAGGGCCACACTTGGAACTTGAGGTGTCAGTGACTTCCAGGTGTTCTGAGGGATCAACTTTAAGTCCTGAAATCAAGGTCTAGAAGATGTCAGTCAGCATCTCTGGCAATTTGTTGTCTTCTAATGCTTCCTTGCCTTATCTGATTCATGGTTTGGGTGGGGGGTTTCTTGTTTGTTTTTTTTTGTTTGGTTTTTTCCTATTTTATTTTTCCTTTATATACTCTGTATGTGGGTATACTTACTATTATCAACAACCTATCTTTTTTCAGCAATGTCTGGTGTGTTCATGTCTCTTGTTCTTGTTGCAGTGGGAGTGGAAGGCAGGAGATATGAGAGTGACTTTGTGTTCTGTTACTGCTGGGAACAATAGATGGAAATATGACTTTGCTAGAGATTACATCTGTGTGGAAAAGAACACAAGATAAAGATGGGGAGACTATTCCCTCTAAGCCAATGGTTTGATGATCCATTCTCTGTTGGATGACTGCTAATCTTTCAGAATGGTTGTTTATCATTTGGGTGCTTTAGAATCCTTCAGTCCCTTATCATCATGGTGGTGAGCAGACAAATGTACCTCCCTTGTGGGTGTGGCTGCAGTGCATGATCATCTCAGGAGAAATGTGAGCAGTGAGGAGATGGCCACAAGCAGAACCTTGCAGCTGCATGGCGTAGAAGAAGAAGAAGCCAGGGGAGCTCTGTGTGTGAGGCCAGAGGAGAAGTCGGTCATTGCCTTGCTTGTGCTGTGTCATAGCTAACACAGCCTGTGCCTGCTGGAGTCCAGTGGGATTGGAGTTGCTTGTGCAGAGCCAGTGAGACCTACAAAATGTTCTTGCATGTGTTGACTTCTCTGTGTTTCTCCCTCTTGCAGTGCTTGTTGTCATGAGCTCCAGCCCAGCGTGTCTGATCTGCTGTGGAAGGTGTCCTCTGTGCCAGCTGGGCCAGTGCAGGTGGAGTTCCCACACACAGCTGGGATGTTTCCAGGTGGAAAGAGGAAGGGTTTCCTAAGCACATGTGTGCTCCTCCAGGAACACTTTGTGTGTGGTGTAAAAATGCAGAAGCATCTGTGCTGCAGTGGTCAAAGTGCAGAGTGGCCACCCAGCCCCGCCAAGGTTTCCATGAACAGAGCAGGGGTCAGTGGCAGAACGTGTGCAGTGTCCCCCACGTCATGACCCAGAGGAACGTGCTGGGCAATCATCTGGAGGCTGTTAAATGGCTGAGGAACAGGCAGGAAAGTCATCCCCAAAGAGTTCTAGGCAGTGGCTCAATGTGCAGGTGGAAAGCAGTGCCTGGTGTTGTTCCTCAAGGGTCCTTACTGGGACCAGGACTGTTTCGAACCTTCATGGACAATGGGATTGAGAGCACCTGGAGAGAATTTGCAGTTGACACCAATTTGAGTTGATTCCCGAGAGGGCAGAGATGCCAGTGAGGGATGGGCTGGAGAAGTGTCCCCGTGGATCCATCATGAAGCTGAACAGGGCCAAGAGCAAGGTCCTGCCCCTGGGTGAGGGCAATCCCCACTGAAACAGAGAGCAGGGGCTTCGGAACAGCTTAGCAGAGAAGTGCTTTGGGTGATTGGTGGGTGATGAGATGGGACATGAGCTGCCAAGGGGCACCTGCTGCTGAAATTGTGTCCTGCAGTGCATTAGATGTTCTCTGCCCGGGAGGTCGAGGGAGTTCCTTCCCCTCTCTAAACTGTTTTAGTGACACCATAGACTGCATGCAGACCTTGGGCCAATATCCCAAATGGACATGCCAGAGTCTCCAGAAGGAGCATGGGAGTGATCTGAGGGTTGGAACAGCTTTGCAATGCAGAAGGACTGAAGGATTTTAGGTCTTCAACAATGGAGAAATGATATCTCTCTGGAGTTTTTTCAAATTATCTCCCTTTATCAATTTTCAACAGAGCTTACAGAAAAGATGTGGAGAGTTTTTTTACAAGGGCTGGTGGTCATAGGAAAACAGAGAAGTGTTTTTACCTAAAGGAAGGGAAGCTTTCATTAGGAGAAAGCTTTACAGTGTGGGTTGTGAGAAAATGGAACTTATTCTCCAGAGAAGTTTTGGCTATACCTCCAACATTCAAGTCTACCAGAAATTATTCCTACTTATGGCAGACATGTGGATTAGATGACTTTTAAAGAAAGGTTTAAGTGTGAAACTGAAGACACGGTTTAGCTCTAAGCAGGACTCAGCATTGCTTTGCAACTTCCTTTGTGAGGCGCTCAGATATGGAGATGCAGATGAAACAACTGTAATGAGTCAGGAAAAAAAAAAAGGAAATATTAATCTGTTATCTTGGCATAAGGGTTGATTAGAGTGGTTTAAGTCTATCTATATCTCAGATAAATTCATCCCAGATAATGAAGGGACAATTCAAGAGGTGTGACTAAGGGCAAAAAAGCTCTTGATGTCTTCCCTATATTAGTAGATGCGCCGTGAT
This sequence comes from Prinia subflava, assembly GCF_021018805.1. Lineage (NCBI taxonomy): Eukaryota > Metazoa > Chordata > Aves > Passeriformes > Cisticolidae > Prinia > Prinia subflava. Next base: position 2,119,736 of record NC_086262.1, on the reverse strand, counting down.
GTTATTAAGAGCAGCCAAATTTACTGCCGTGTCATGAATGTTTGCTTGTGATTACACACTGTGACTCGAAAGAACGCAATAAAAGCACCGGTCAGCACATTTGAGATAGAAACGCCCTGGAGTCGAATGAAGCAAGAGCTTCTGCGCTTGCTGTGAGCAGCGGAGCGGAGACCCCGGTGCCGGTGCAGCGCCGGTCCCCGCGCCAGTCCGGGCCCCCGGAGCGCGGCCATCCGGCGGCTGCAGTGGCGTCGCGGGGCCTCCGGGTGCCGCTGTTGGCCGCCGCCGAGCGGCGCTGGAGCCGCGGCCGCCGCAGCGTCCTGCCCCCGCAGGCTGCTCGCTCGCCCGGCGCCGGCCACAGCGGCAGCGGCGAGAGGCGGCGCTTGTCGGGGAGCAGCGGCGTCCGAGGCGGCCCGAGCGGGCTGTGTGCGCTGCGGCGGGCGCTGCGCTGTGCGGCGAGAGCGGCTGCGAGGGAGGCGCGGCAGCGGCAGGAGGCAGGAGCGCGGCGAGCGCTGGCGGCAGAGAATGGCGGTGAGGCGGCGGCAGAGGCGCGGGCCGGGCGGCGGGCGAGCGCTGCTGGGCGCGCTGCTGCTGTGCGTGTGGTGGCGGGCGGCGGCCGAGCGGGTCCGCTACGCCATCCCCGAGGAGCTGGGCACAGGCTCGCTCGTGGGGCCGCTGGCGCGGGACCTGGGGCTCAGCGCGGACGAGCTGCCGGCGCGCAAGCTGCAGGTGGCGTCTGGCGGCAAGAAGCAGCTGAAATACTTCACGGTGAACGAGGAGAACGGGAACCTGTACGTGAACGAGAGGCTGGACCGGGAGGAGATGTGCGGCGAGTCGGCGACCTGTTCTGTCAGCTTCGAGGTGGTGGTAAAGAACCCGCTGAACATTTTCCATGTCGAAGTCGAGATCGAGGACGTGAATGACAACTCTCCGACCTTCAGCAACGCTGTCCTGGAACTTGATATAGGGGAATGGATCCCTCCCGGTGCTCATTTTCCGCTGGAGATGGCCCAAGACGCAGACGTGGGAAGCAATTCGCTGCTGACTTACCAGCTCACCAGCAACCCGTCTTTCTCTCTCATCATGAAGACGAGCCCTGACGGAAGTAATAAGCCAGAATTAGTGCTGGAGAGAGCACTGGACAGGGAGAAGCAGAGCTCCTTTGAGCTGATGCTAACGGCGTTGGATGCCGGGGATCCAGTGAGATCCGGAACTATCAAGATTCGGGTCAACGTGACGGACTTAAATGACAACCCGCCTGTGTTCGGGCAGGACCGGTACAGTGCGAGATTGCGCGAGGACGCGGCCCCGGGGTCGAGAGTGTTAAACGTCTCCGCCTCCGACGCCGACACCGGCAACAATGCTCGCATCACCTACGGCTTCGGGAAAATGTCTGCCAAGGTACTTGAGAAGTTCATGATAGACGCGGAAAGCGGAATGATCACGCTCAAAGAGGCTTTGGACTTCGAAGACACGAGAAGCTATACATTACTGGTGGAGGCGAGGGACGGTGGCGGTCTAATGGCTCAGTGCACGGTGGTGGTCGAAGTGCTGGACGTGAACGACAACAAACCCGAGATCACCATTCTGTCCCTCTCGAGTCCCGTGCCCGAGGACGCTCCGGTTGGCACCGTGGTGGCCCTCCTGAAAGTGAACGATCCAGACTCGGGCGAGAACGGTCAGGTGTCGTGCGAGCTGTCGGGGCAGGCGCCGCTGTCGATCGTGGTGTCGTCGGGCGGCTCGTACAAGGTGGTGACGGCGAGCGCGCTGGACCGCGAGCAGGCGGCCGAGCAGCGCGTGACGGTGGTGGCCCGGGACCGGGGCAGGCCGGCGCTGCGGAGCAGCAGGGAGCTGGTGCTGGAGGTGTCGGACGTGAACGACAACGCGCCGGTGTTCGAGGAGGCGGCGTACAGCGCGTACGTGGCGGAGAACAACGCGGCGGGCGCGCTGGTGGTGCGCGTGCAGGCGCGGGACGCGGACGCGGGCGCCAACGGGCGCGTGAGCTACTGGCTGGCGGGCGGCAGCGCGGGCGCGGCGGGCGCGGCGCCGCCGGTGTCGGTGGAGGCGCGGAGCGGCGCGTTGTACGCGCAGCGCTCCTTGGACTACGAGCAGTGCCGCGAGTTCTGGGTGGCCGTGCGGGCGCAGGACGGCGGCGCGCCGGCGCGCAGCTCCACGGCCACGGTGCGCGTGTTCGTGCTGGACCGCAACGACAACGCGCCGCGGGTGCTGTGGCCGGCGGCGGGCGCGGCGGCGGGAGAGGCGGCGGCGGGAGGGGCGGCGCCGCCTTTCGAGGTGGTTCCGCGTTCGGCCGAGGCCGGCTACCTGGTGGCCAAGGTGGTGGCGGTGGACGCGGACGCGGGGCGCAACGCGTGGCTGTCGTACGAGCTGGTGCAGGCTTCGGAGCCGGCGCTGTTCCGCGTGGGGCTGCACAGCGGCGAGGTGCGCACGGCGCGCGCCGTGTCCGAACGGGACGCGGCCAAGCAGCGCGTGGTGGCCGTGGTGAAGGACCACGGGCAGCCGGCGCTGTCGGCCACGGCCACGCTGCACGTGGTGCTGGCCGAGAGCTTGCAGGAGGCGCTGCCGGAGCTGAGCGAGCGGGCGGCGGGCGGCGAGGCGGCGGCGGCCGAGCTGCAGTTCTACCTGGTGCTGGCGCTGGCGCTGCTGTCGGCGCTCTTGGTGCTGAGCGTGGCGCTCTTGGTGCTGGCGCGGCTGCGCCGGGCCGGGCCGCCCGCCGTGCTGCGCTGCCTGGGCGCGCAGCGCTTCTCGGTGGCCGGCGCCGCCTTCCCGGCCGACTTCTGCGAGGGCACCTTGCCCTACTCCTACAACCTGTGCGTGGCGGCGCCGGCCCGCGCCGTGCCCGAGGCGGCTTGGCCGCCGCCGCCGGTGCCCGTCCTGTCTGCGGAGGAGCTGCTGGGCGGGGATTCGTGCGAGAAGCCCGGCCTGAGCAGTGAGCTCGTCGCGGGAGAGCCGCCCGCCGATGCCGATGCAACGCAGGTCTGTAACGCGTGAACTTCCTCTGTTTTTAAAACTTTTCCAATCGTCGTCTTTTGGCTCTTTGTAGTGTCATTGGGGACTCATCATCTGTCTCCACGTAGGGGCCGAAATTTTTCACTTTTTCGCGGTGGCAGCTTTAGCTGACAGGCTTTGACTATAGCTCTTCTTTCGGCTTGGAGCAGCTCTTCTCAGAGTTTTTTCATGTTTCTCGCAGTTGTGTTTTCGTGAGTTTAACAGTTTTTGCTCCGTGATGGACTGAATTAAGGAACGGCTGTCTTCCGTTCATGGGGAGAAGGAATCTCTTGGTGCTTGTTTGGTCAAAGGTTCAGCTTCAGGCCGAGGTTTTGTGTTCAGCACTTGAGCTCTATATAATCGAACGTGTTTGCAATATTGAATGTAGATTCGTAATCCGTGGAAGGAGAACGGCTCACCCTGTATGCAGGAGTCGGGGGAAAAGACAAATGTAGACACCTTGTGTTTGAGCTTTCATCCTTCCTGACTGATTTGTTCGAAAAGGGTGTGCTCGAAATTCGTGTATAGCTTTACGCTTTGGTTAAACTTTGTTTTCGAAGTTTATCACATTTAGAAAGGCAAAGAATGTGGCAAGTTCCGTTCTGCATGCTGAGTGGAAAAAGAGATTGTCGAGTTTTTGGGGGGGGCGGAGAGAATGCAATATTGGCACTAGATGGCTTCCCTTATGTCTCCCGGAAGGCAGTTTTCTCTTTTTACTCCTCATGACATTTATTTCGTACACCGGCGAGAGTGTTGAGTGATTTGTGCTTCAGAGATTTTTTTTCCTATCCTCTTTACATAGAGAGTTTGGGGAATTCAGAAGGGCTCGAGTCTATTGAGTACGGCAAATTTCTGCAATTCTGTTTACTAGGATAGACATGTGATATACGAAGGAGTCACAATAGGGGCTAGGTGGTGGTTTGGGCACTTGAAATAATCATAGTTCCTTAACTTCATTAATCGTCCAATTGCTCTTGTCCCGCTTGAGTTAATGAACCTGATCGCTCTGTTTATTCGGGATGCGGTATCTTTCTGTTCTCTCTCTGAGAGCCTGTTTTTGAAAATGCCTCTGAACAGAAGGGATAAGAGTAACAATAAGGTACAGAGTAAAATACGAAAAATCTGAGGTTTTTTACATATAATGACATTAGTAAGAGATTGGTTTCCCGTGCGGTAAAAGAACCACGCCCACGGAATGCCTCTGCCTTTCTCCCGATCTTGAAGCCCTGGAGGATCAAAGCAGAGAAATAGGGAGGCAGGAGAAGGGCGCTGGACGAAAAGCGGCGTCTCCGTGGCGCCTGTGCCCTGTGTGTGGCAGGGCCGGGCGGGCAGCGCCGGGCAGCGCTCGGTGCCTGCAGTGCCGGGAGGAGGCTGCGGGCGCCGCTGTTGACCGAGAGGAGCGAGAGGGAGAGCGGAGCGCTGCCGGCAGCCCCGCCCGCTGCGGATCGGCTCGCTCGGCTGCTCGCTCTGTGTGCGACCGTGCGGGCCGCGATCGTGCCCGCGGTGCCGGTGCATTCTGCAGCCAGGGAGCGGCAGCAGCGCAGGGTGCAGAAGCTGAGAGCACTGAGCGGCAGCGGGAGTTGGATCGGCGCTGTTGCGGTGCCGGCGGTGGCGCGGCGGAGATGAGCGCGGCGGGGAGGCGCTGGGGCCGGCGGCAGCGAGCTCTGCTCTGGGCCGTGCTGCTGGCGGCGTGGGAGGCGGCGTGGGGGCAGCTGCGCTACTCGGTGCCCGAGGAGATGCCCAAGGGCTCGTTCGTGGGCGACGTGGCCAAGGACCTGGGGTTGCAGCTGCCGGCGCTAAGCGAACAAGGCGTCCACATTACAGAGAGAGGTAGGACGCAGTATTTCTCTCTGCACGGGAAGACGGGACATTTAGTGACGGCGGAGAGGATCGACAGAGAGCAGCTGTGCCGGCTGGTGGAGAAATGCGTGCTGCGCTGTGAGCTGATAGTGGAGGGACAGATGCAGGTGTACGGAATCGAAGTGGAAATCACGGACATTAATGACAACGCGCCGAGCTTCCGAGAGGTAGAAACAGAGCTGACAATGAGCGAGACGACAGCCCCGGGGTCGCGGTTTCCCCTGGCCGAGGCTCACGACCCGGACTCGGGCCGGAATTCCCTGCAGAGCTACGAGCTGAGCGGTGACGAGCACTTCTCGCTGGCCGTGCAGGCGGGCCCCGGCGGCGATCAGCGCCCCGAGCTGGTGCTGGCCAAGGCGCTGGACCGCGAGGAGGCGGCGTTTCACGAGCTGGTGCTGAGGGCGAGCGACGGCGGCGATCCGGCACGGACGGGCACGGCTCGGATCCGCGTGACGGTGCTGGACGCGAACGACAACGCGCCCGTGTTCAGCCAGGCGGAGTACACGGTGCGTGTGCCCGAGGACGTGCCCGTGGGCTCCGTCCTCGTCACCCTCACGGCCACCGATGCCGATGAGGGTCTCTACGGGCATGTGAAATACTCTGTGAAGAAAACGATCGACATGGCATCGGATATTTTCCATCTGGATACTGAAACGGGAGAGATCAAGCTTTTGAGGATCCTGGATTTCGAGGAAGGCGATTCGTATGAATTGAAAGTGCAGGCACATGACAGTGGTGCTCTTTTCGACACGGCAAAAGTCGCGATCACCGTGACAGACGTCAATGACAATGAGCCCGAACTAACAGTATCATCAAAATTGACCGAGATCTCGGAGGACGCCCAGCTGGGAACTGTTGTGGCCCTACTGCACGTGCAGGACCGCGACTCTGGAGCGAACGGCGAGGTTCGGTGCTCGCTCGACGGGGGCGTCCCGTTCCGGCTGGAGAAATCCTATGAGGAGTACTACCGAGTGGTGACATCGAGAGAGCTGGACCGCGAGCAGGTGTCGGAGTACAACGTGACGGTGCGGGCGGCCGACGGCGGGTCGCCGGCGCTGCAGAGCAGCGCGGTGCTGGCGCTGCGGGTGCTGGACGTGAACGACAACGCGCCCGTGTTCGAGCAGGAGCGCTACAGCGCTCGTCTGGCGGAGAACAACGCGGCGGGCGCGCTGGTGCTGACGGTGCGCGCCACGGACGCGGACTGGGGGCAGAACGCGCGCGTGCGGTACCGGCTGCGGGAGGGGCGGGTGCGGGGCGCGCCGCTGTCGTCGTACGTGTCGGTGCAGGCGGAGACGGGCGCGCTGTACGCGCTGCGCTCCTTGGACTACGAGCAGGTGCGCGAGCTGCAGCTGTGGGTGCGTGCGGAGGACGGCGGCGCGCCGGCGCTGAGCAGCAACGTGTCGGTGCGGCTGCTGATCGTGGACGAGAACGACAACGCGCCGCAGGTGCTGTACCCGGCTTCAGCGGCGGCGGCGGGCTCGGGCGCTGCGTGGTCGGGCGTGGAGCTGGCGCCGCGCTGGGCGGAGGCCGGCGCGCTGGTGGCCAAGGTGGTGGCGGTGGACGCGGACGCGGGGCAGAACGCGTGGCTGTCGTACGAGCTGGCCAAGGCGACGGAGCCGGGGTTGTTCCGCGTGGGGCTGCACAGCGGCGAGGTGCGCACGGCGCGCTCGCCGCTGGCCCGCGACGCGGCGCGCCACAGCCTGGTGGTGGTGGTGAAGGACCACGGGCGGCCGGCGCTGTCGGCCACGGCCACGCTGAGCGTGGTGCTGGCCGAGAGCGTGGCCGAGCTGCTGGCCGAGCTGGGCAGCGCGGCCGAGGCGGCGGCGCCGGGCGAGGCGGCCGGCAGCCTGACGCGCTGGCTGGTGCTGGCCGTGACCGCCGTGTCGTGCCTCTTCGTCGCCTTCCTGCTGCTGCTGCTGGCGCTGCGCCTGCGCCGCTGGCGCCGCCGGCAGCTGCTGCCGCCCGCCAGCGGCGCCTTGCGCGGCGTGCCCGTGTCGCACTTCGTGGGCATCGACGGCGTGCGCGCCTTCCTGCAGTCCTACTCGCACGACGTGTCGCTCACGGCCGACTCGCGCAAGAGCCAGCTGCGCTTCTCGGGCGCCAGCTGCTGCGACACCCTCCCGGCCCGGCCGCTGCCCGACGAGCCCGCGCCGCTGCTCGGGGAGGAGGATGTGGCCGCCGCCCTCCCCGCCGATCCCTCCGCTCCCTCGGTGAGTTTCTCTGTCCACATTCTCTCCGCCGTGTTTTGTTCCAAGGGTCTTCTTTCCCGGCCGTGTTCCCTGGCTTGCATAGGAGACTTTGCTGAAAAGCGAGGTCGAGTTTCCTTTGGTGACGTTCTGAGTGCTGGTGCCCGTGGCTGTCATGGTGTGAACATGGGGTCGGTGCTCAACCTTGCAATTAGTGAAGAATGAAGCGGAGAGAAGGCTGCTGCTGGCAGGCTGTTCGTTAGGTCAGATGTCTGGGTATTTATCAGGTTCCTGGTATTTTTCCCCTATGACACCTGTGTCGAGTAGAATCTCTGTTGCTGTTAGTATTAGATCTTCTTAACGGCTGTCTGACATTTGTAAGAAATACAACCTTTTGGCAGGCTCATGTGTCTTGCAAGAGCACGTGTGCTTGAATGTGTTGACTGTGTCTTGAAGAAATTGCTGATGGGTTTGTGTGGAACTTCTCTGCACGTTGTTCTCAGCCTTTATCATTCTCCATGGTACATGGTGGAGGTCAGCTGGAAAGGCTTTGTGTCATCCGTTCTTTGATCTTTGTCCTCAAAAGAGGATTGGGTCAGGCAACAAGTCGTCCTTGATAATGTCTGTCTGTTCTGAAGATGAAGGATCCTCTTGAAGCTGTGACTCTGAAAAGCCTGTGGGTGGCTGCAGGTGGAGGAGAAAATGCAGGAGGAAATAAAACCACTGCTTTGGGTGTCTTCCTTCTTTTTTAAGGTAGAGCTCTGTGAAATGGAGGTGGAAGAGGCTTGGCTATGAAATATTTAACATGGGAATTGAATTGCGTGGGTGGGAAGGGAGAGATTCAAGGTGCAGCAGGAGATCGAAGGTGGGCACCATTCGCCCTGTGCAGATATTCACTGACTCAGTGTCTCCCTAAAGACTGCTGGGCTTTTCCTTTCAGACCTCGGAAGTCTCTTGACAGAACTTCAGGGAGCAGGCAAATGCAGCTTCCATGGTACAGAGAAGTAGAGAGAGCTGTGTGAGATTGGTGGTGTGAAGAGAAGTGGTCTGGGGAGCTGGGCCTCCACTGCCAGGTGTTTTTAAGAGATGTGGGTGGAAGAAGGGCAGGGATGATGTGAAGGGTTGGAAATTGGAGTCGTGTGAGCTGTGCATGAATGTCTGCTGAAAGACTGCAGGGAATGATTTCCTCCATTCCCTGTCCAGTTCCTGTCTCTAGGATGAAGCAATGTGAGGTTTTTCTTCCCCAAGTCATTGTCTAGAAGATATGTATTCCATCTGCATGGAGAACCCTGGAAGGTTCTTACTAAGTATTTGCACACCATCATAATTGTATCACTCAAAATCTTAATGTTGTACCTATGAACAATGCCATATGGGAAGAGCAAGCTGTGTGTTTGGGGCCTATAAACAAAGTTATTAATCATCTACTCTGAGTTCTGTAACCCAGAAGAGTTTTGGAAGCTCTCCAGTTCTGCAGGTGACAATTTTCTGTCTCGCTGTCCTGATGGCCTGGAGATTGTTCTTTCATGTTTGTAGGAGAAAAGAGAGACACTTTCATCTACAAGTTTCTTGAACCTGTCACTGTAAGAAATGCTTTTTCTTGTCCCATGGGTAGGGTGAGAAGTCAAATCTTATCCATGGTCAGGAGATAGAGTCTGAGCAACTTTCCTGTTGGTGGAGTCTCTCTAAATTCTGAAGATGTGTGATAACCCTGTGAGCTGTGCAGGGTTAGGGGGAGTGTTGGGGGTGTGGTGTGTGAGGAGGCCCTGGTGGAGACATGGCCTGTGTTTTGTTGATGCCCAGGGCTATTGCTGGCCTTCTGAACATGAGTCAGGAGGAGTCTCCTGATTTTATCTTGTGTGGTTTGGACTGCAATGGCCTGGTTTGGGTTTGGTATTCTTGTGCATGCAGGGTGGCAGTGACACATCTTGTGAGGAGTGCATGTGCTGAAGAACGGTGATGTTGCCTCTGAGCTGCTCCTTGGATGGCTGGGTCTGTGACACAGCTGGTAACAATTTATGGCCTAGCTAAGGTTTTACACTGGTTCCAATAACTGGGAGGAACGGAATAATCTCAGTTGTGATGCCTGGCATCTGAGAAGCTGCGCACACGACCTTTCTCCAATGGATGTCTGTATGCAAAATTTGTTTTCATGTTCTGCTTGGACAGAGAGAAGTCTGTCTGTGCAGAGACAGGGCTGGTGCTGGAGTTCTCTGTGATGTAGTTCAAAATGAATGAATGGAGTGTGTGAAGTTCTATTTGACCTAGTAGATGAGACCCACAACTGTGGTTCCAAGGTTTTTCTTTCTCTTACTGTCCAAGGAAATGACTGTCTGGGGTGAACTCCTGTGTGAGGCCTCCTGTGCATTAGTTACAATCGAGTTTCCTGTGTTGTGTATACACTGCAGTTGACACAATCTGAAATGTGATGTCATGATTGATACGGTTCTGGTGTTTTCCCATTCTTGTCTGAGATGATTAAGTATTTTTGGATGATTTATTTGTTTGGGATGGCTGAACGGGTTTGTTGTTTGTTTGCTTGCTTGTTTTCTTGTGAAGGACCTCATTGTACCTGGCAATCCTGCAAACTCCAAAACATGGAATTATCCAGTAGGGAGAGTATCTTTCTTCCATACCTTGAAGCTGTACATGTAACCATAGAATTATAGAAAGAGAGACTCGTCGAATGGTGTGTATTGAAAAGAATTTTAAAGATCTTGTTGTTCCAACTCTTCTGCCATGGACAGGGACATCTTTCACCAGACCAGGTTACTGAGAGCACCTCCCAGCCTTATCTTGAATATTTCATGAAAGAAATACAACTTCAAAGTTAGATGTTTCCCCAAGGTGTTTTTTTTTTCTCTGTGGCTAAGATAGAACTAAAATTTTGGAATGTGTTGATGGTGAGACTAAAGGCTGTGAATGCAGAGTGAGGAGGGTGAGAGCTCAGTTCTGTGCCAGGAAATGGGTGAATCTGTGTGGGTTTGGCTGAGAAATGGTTTGGTTTCTTGCTTGGTACCAAAGCCAGTGCCATTTCTGTTGTGTTCTGGTGCTGGTTTCTCTCTCATGAAACACAATGAGAGTCCTCAACAGGAACATTTTCCACAGTGACTGTTCATGTAGAACCATAATTTCTGTGTGGAAGAGCTGATGAATCCTGTGTGATACCTCTATTATGCATCTGTATCTCTGTTATTTTTCAGCAAATCCATACTTCAGCCACTTAGGAGAGAATTGTTTGTGTGGGAAATAGGAAGAACCGGAAGGAGAAGCAATAAGAGAATCTGTTGCAAGTATTCAGAATATTTAACTTTAGAAAGAGACCCATGAGAAGGTGTTTCAAGTGATGGTTTCATAACTGTGCAAGGTGAGCAGGCCATGCCGTAGAAGTGTCCTAGGACAGGGGTAATTCTTCAAATGAAGCTCCCTCTCCTGCTGTGCAGTGTGAGTGTTTAGGGCCACACTTGCAGCTTGAGACCTCAGTGTGTGCTAGGTGCTCTGAGGGATGAACTTTAGGGCCTGAAATCAAGGCCAAGGAGACTTCACTGTGAGCATCCTTGAATACTTGTTGTCTTCTAATCCTTCCTTCCCTGATCTGATTCATGGTTCGTGTTTTGTTGGGGCTTTTTTCATGTTGTTTTTTCTTGGTTTACTCTGTATAAGGGTATACTTACTATTATCAACAATCTATCTTTTTTAGCAATGTCTGGTGTGTTCATGTCTCTGTCTCTTGTTCCATTGGGAGTGGAAGGCAGGAGATATGAGAGTGACTTTGTGTTCTGTTACTGCTGGGAACAATAGATGGAAATAGGACTTCAGTAGACCTTGCATCTGTGTGGGAAAAAGTACGAGATAAAGATGGGGAGGAGATTCCCTCTAAGCCAATGGTTTGATGATCCATTCTCTGTTGGGTGACTGCTTATCTTTCAGTATGGTTGTTTATCATTTGGGTGCTTTAGAACCCTTCAGTCCCTTATCATCATGGTGGTGATCAGACAAATGTACCTCCCTTGTGGGTGTGGCTGCAGTGCATGATCATCTCAGGAGAAATGTGAGCAGTGAGGAGATGGCCACAAGCAGAACCTTGCAGCTGCATGGCGTAGAAGAAGAAAAAGAAGCCAGGGGAGCTCTGTGTGTGAGGCCAGAGGAGAAGTCGGTCATTGCCTTGCTTGTGCTGTGTCATAGCTAACACAGCCTGTGCCTGCTGGAGTCCAGTGGGATTGGAGTTGCTTGTGCAGAGCCAGTGAGACCTACAAAATGTTCTTGCATGTGTTGACTTCTCTGTGTTTCTCCCTCTGCAGTGCTTGTTGTCATGAGCTCCAGCCCAGCGTGTCTGATCTGCTGTGGAAGGTGTCCTCTGTGCCAGCTGGGCCAGTGCAGGTGGAGTTCCCACACACAGCTGGGATGTTTCCAGGTGGAAAGAGGAAGGGTTTCCTAAGCACATGTGTGCTCCCCCAGGAACACTTTGTGTGTGGTGTAAAAATGCAGAAGCATCTGTGCTGCAGTGGTCAAAGTGCAGAGTGGCCACCCAGCCCCGCCAAGGTTTCCATGAACAGAGCAGGGGCCAGTGGGAGAACTTGTGCAGTGTCCCCCATGTCATGACCCAGAGGAACGTGCTGGGCAATCATCTGGAGGCTGTTAAATGGCCAAGGAACAGGCAGGAAAGTCATCCCCAAAGAGTTCTAGGCAGTGGCTCAATGTGCAGGTGGAAAGCAGTGCCTGGTGCTGTCCCTCAGGGGTCCTTACTGGGACCGGGACTGTTTAGAACCTTCATGGACAATGGGATTGGGAGCAGCTGGAGAGAATTTGCAGCTGACTCCAATTTGAGTTGATTCCCGAGAGTGCAGAGATGCCAGTGAGGGATGGGCTGGAGAAGTGTCCCCGTGGATCCATCATGAAGATGCAGAGGGCAAAAGTCAACGTCCTGCCTGACAGGTCGAGGGAGGTTCTTTTCCCCCTCTAAACTCTTCTTGTGAGTGCCTGGACTGCATGCAGTTGGTGGGCCAATATCCCAAATGGAAATGCTTGAGTCCCCAGAAGGATCATGGAAGTGGTCTGAGGAGCACTTCTGCTCTGCAGAAGGACTTTTGGAGTTCAGGTCTTCAAGCATGGAGAAATGATAAGTCTGTGTAGACTTTTCAAAATACTTTGCTTTATGAATTACAAATATACTTATAGGAAATATGGACAGAGGTCTTGTTACAAGGACTGGTGGTCATAGGAGAGCAGGCAAATGTTGTTCACTAACAGAAGGGGAGTTTTGATTAGGAGACAACTTTACAGTGTGGGTGGTGACACAATGGAACATGTTGCCCAGAGAGGTTTTGGATATGCCTCAAAAGTTCAAATCTAGGAGAAATTTTTCCTGCTTATGGCAGAGGTGTAGATTTAATGACCTTTAAAGAGAATTTTCAGGTGGAAAATGAAGGCATTGTTTTGCTCTATAAAGGACTCAGCAGTGCTTTGCACAATCGTTTGCGAGGAGCTCAGATATGGAGATGCAAATTATTAACTTTCATGAGTCAGAAAAAGAAAGAGTTAATGTTATTCTGCTATCCTGGCAGAAGGGTTGCTTACAGTACTTTAGGTCGATCTATATCTCAGATTAATTCGTCCCAGGCTATGAAGGGACAATTCAAGAGATGTGACAAAGTGCGAAAAAGCTCTTGATGTCTTCCGTATATTATCTTTATTGCTGCTGCAGATGCGCCGTGATTTTATTAGAGAGCAGCTGAATTCCATTTTTTAATTCCCTGCTATGAATGTTTGCTTCTGACTGTTCAGTGTGACTGGAAAGAATGCCCTAAAAGCACCAGAGAGCACATTTGAGATAGAAAGGCCCTGGAGTCGAATGAAGCAAGAGCTTCTGCGCTCGCTGTGTGCAGTGGAGCGGAGACCCCGGTGCCGGTGCAGGCCCGGTCCCCGCGCCAGTCCGGGCCCCCGGAGCGCGGCCATCCGGCGGCTGCAGTGGCGTCGCGGCGCCTCCGGGTGCCGCTGTTGGCCGCCGCCGAGCGGCGCTGGAGCCGCGGCCGCCGCAGCGTCCTGCCCCCGCAGGCTGCTCGCTCGCCCGGCGCCGGCCACAGCGGCAGCGGCGCCGCCGGCAGCGGCAGCGGCGAGAGGCGGCGCTTGTCGGGGAGCAGCGGCGTCCGAGGCGGCCCGAGCGGGCTGTGTGCGCTGCGGCGGGCGCTGCGCTGTGCGGCGAGAGCGGCTGCGAGGGAGGCGCGGCAGCGGCAGGAGGCAGGAGCGCGGCGAGCGCTGGCGGCAGAGAATGGCGGTGAGGCGGCGGCAGAGGCGCGGGCCGGGCGGCGGGCGAGCGCTGCTGGGCGCGGTGCTGCTGTGCGTGTGGTGGCGGGCGGCGGCCGAGCGGGTCCGCTACGCCATCCCCGAGGAGCTGGGCACAGGCTCGCTCGTGGGGCCGCTGGCGCGGGACCTGGGGCTCAGCGCGGACGAGCTGCCGGCGCGCAAGCTGCGGCTGAGCGAGGAGAAGCAATACTTCAGTGTGAACGAGGAGAACGGGAACCTGTACGTGAACGAGAGGCTGGACCGGGAGGAGATGTGCGGCGCTTCTGACACCTGTTCTGTCAGCTTCGAGGTGGTGGTGCACAACCCGCTGAATGTTTTCCACGTCGACGTGGACATCCAGGATGTGAATGACAATTCCCCGACCTTCAGCAAGGCTGCTCTGGATCTCGAGATCGGTGAATGGATCCCTCCTGGTGCTCGTTTTCCGCTGGAGATGGCGCGAGATGCAGACGCAGGAAGCAACGCGCTGCTGACTTACCAGCTCAGCAGCAACCCGTCCTTCTCACTGTCCATGAAGGAAAAGCCGGGTGGAAAGAAGCTGCCAGAATTAGTACTTGAGAGAGTATTAGACCGGGAGAAGCAGAGCTCCTTTGAGCTGGTGCTGACAGCGGAGGACGGCGGGGACCCGGCGAGGTCAGGGACAGTCCAGGTTCGGGTCAATGTGACAGACGCCAACGACAACCCGCCCGTGTTCAGCAAAAGCGTCTACGAGGCGCGAGTGCCGGAGAATCTTCCAGTGGACTCGGTGGTGCTGCGGGTACGGGCGACCGATGCGGATGCAGACTCCAACGGGCGAGTGTCCTACTCCTTTAGTAGCGTCCCGGACTTCGTCAGGGCGTTATTCACTATCGACAGTGAGAGCGGGGAAATCAGGACAGTGGGTCCCCTCGATTTTGAAGAGAATAATGAATACATTTTCGGCCTGGAGGCGAGAGACGGCGGCGGGCTCACTGATCACTGCGAAGTGCAGATCGACATCACCGACGAGAATGACAACGCGCCCGAGATCACCATTCTGTCACTGTCGAGTCCCGTGCCCGAGGATGCTCCAGTCGGCACCGTGGTGGCCCTGCTGAAAGTGCGGGACAGAGACTCGGGCGAGAACGGTCAGGTGTCGTGCGAGCTGTCGGGGGAGGCGCCGCTGTCGATCGTGGCGTCGTCGGGCGGCTCGTACAAGGTGGTGACGGCGAGCGCGCTGGACCGCGAGCAGGCGGCCGAGCAGCGCGTGACGGTGGTGGCCCGGGACCGGGGCAGGCCGGCGCTGCGGAGCAGCAGGGAGCTGGTGCTGGAGGTGTCGGACGTGAACGACAACGCGCCGGTGTTCGAGGAGGCGGCGTACAGCGCGTACGTGGCGGAGAACAACGCGGCGGGCGCGCTGGTGGTGCGCGTGCAGGCGCGGGACGCGGACGCGGGCGCCAACGGGCGCGTGAGCTACTGGCTGGCGGGCGGCAGCGCGGGCGCGGCGGGCGCGGCGCCGCCGGTGTCGGTGGAGGCGCGGAGCGGCGCGCTGTACGCGCAGCGCTCCTTGGACTACGAGCAGTGCCGCGAGTTCTGGGTGGCGGTGCGGGCGCAGGACGGCGGCGCGCCGGCGCGCAGCTCCACGGCCACGGTGCGCGTGTTCGTGCTGGACCGCAACGACAACGCGCCGCGGGTGCTGTGGCCGGCGGCGCCAGGAGAGGCGGCGGCGGGAGGGGCGGCGCCGCCTTTCGAGGTGGTTCCGCGTTCGGCCGAGGCCGGCTACCTGGTGGCCAAGGTGGTGGCGGTGGACGCGGACGCGGGGCGCAACGCGTGGCTGTCGTACGAGCTGGTGCAGGCGTCGGAGCCGGCGCTGTTCCGCGTGGGGCTGCACAGCGGCGAGGTGCGCACGGCGCGCGCCGTGTCCGAGCGGGACGCGGCCAAGCAGCGCGTGGTGGCCGTGGTGAAGGACCACGGGCAGCCGGCGCTGTCGGCCACGGCCACGCTGCACGTGGTGCTGGCCGAGAGCTTGCAGGAGGCGCTGCCGGAGCTGAGCGAGCGGGCGGCGGGCGGCGAGGCGGCGGCGGCCGAGCTGCAGTTCTACCTGGTGCTGGCGCTGGCGCTGCTGTCGGCGCTCTTGGTGCTGAGCGTGGCGCTCTTGGTGCTGGCGCGGCTGCGCCGGGCCGGGCCGCCCGCCGTGCTGCGCTGCCTGGGCGCGCAGCGCTTCTCGGTGGCCGGCGCCGCCTTCCCGGCCGATTTCTGCGAGGGCACCTTGCCCTACTCCTACAACCTGTGCGTGGCGGCGCCGGCCCGCGCCGTGCCCGAGGCGGCTTGGCCGCCGCCGCCGGTACCCGTCCTGTCTGCGGAGGAGCTGCTGGGCGGGGATTCGTGCGAGAAGCCCGGCCTGCGCAGTGAGCTCGTCGCGGGAGAGCCGCCCGCCGATACCGATGCACCGCAGGTCTGTAAAGCGTGAACTTCCTTTGTTTTTTAAACCTACCGAAACATCGTCCTTTGTCACTGAGTATTCTCTGGGTAGTGTCAGTAGGGACTCATCATCTGTCTCCACGTAGTGGCCGAAATGTTTCACTTTTTCGCGGTAACAGCTTTAGCTGACAGGCTTTGACTATAGTTCTTCTTTCGGCTGGTAGCAGCGCTTCTCAGAGTTTCTTCATTTTTCCCGGAGTAGAGTTTTCGTGAGTTGTACAGTCCTGTCTCCTCCATGGACTGAATTAAGGAACGGCTTTCTCCCGTTTATGGAGAGCAGGAAACTCTTGGTGCTTCTGTGGTCACAGGTTCAACTTCTGGCCCGAAGTTTTTTCTTCAACACTTGAGCTCTATATATTCGAATGTGTTTGCAATATTGAATGTAGATTCGTAATCCGTGGAAGGAGAACGGCTGATTGTGCATGAAGGAGTCGGGGAGAAGGAGAAAAGCACAGACACCTTTGTGTTTGAGCTTTCTTCCTTCCTGACTGATTTGTTCGGAAAGGGTGTGCTTGAAATTCGTGGATAGCTTTACGCTTTGGTTAAACTTTGTTTTCGAAGTTTATCAGATTTAGAAAGACAACGAATGTGGAAAGTTCCGTTCTGCATGCTGAATGAAAAGAGATTGTCGCGTTTCTGGAGAGGAGGATAGCAATATTGGCACTAGATGGCTTCCTTTATGCGTCCTTGCTGGCAGTTTGCTCTTTTTTTCTGTTCATGACATTTATTTCGTACATCGGTGAAAGTGTTCAACGATTTGTGCTTCGGAGATTTATTTCCTATCCTCTTTACCTAGAGAGTTTGGGGAATTCAGGGAGGCTCGAGTATATCGAGTACGGCAAATTTCTGCGATTCTGTTTACTAGGAAAGAGATCTGAGATACGAAGAAGTCACAATACGGGCCAGGTGGCGATTTAGGCACCTGAAGCAATCATATTTTCACATTGGTTAGAGGTCACCACAGTTTGAAGAGCACAGCTGTATTTTTATTCTATGGTTCCATAATTTTTTTTGAAAACATCATACCAACGTAATTAAGAAAGATGAATAGTTTACTAACGAGCTTCAATGCTTTACACATTGACTTCAGAAACAAAGGAAATCTGGAACTGCTTGATTAAAAATAAATCTGTATAAAGTAAAGAAAGAATAGGTTTATCTTGAGAAAGGGTATCAAACATTTGAAGTTCTAAAATTTTCCTTTGAGAGTTTTAGATGCGTCTTTATTTGTACTTGTAATTCAATCCTGTAAGAATTAGGTCCTTAACTTAAAGAAACATGCAATCATTCTTGTCTCGCTTGAGCTAATGAACCTGATAGCTCTGTTTATTCGGGGTGCGGTATCTTCCCTGAGAAGATTTTATCTCTGAGACCTTGTTGTTGACGATGCTTTTAAACAGAAAGGATAAGAGTAACAATAAGCTACAGGGTAAAGTACGGAAAATCTGTTTTACATGAAATCAAATTAGTAAGTGATTGATTTCCCGTGCGGTAAAAGAACCACGCCCACGGAATGCCTCTGCCTTCCTCCCGATCATGAAGCCCTGGAGAGTCAAAGCAGAGATGGGCTGGAGAAATGGGGAGGCAGGAGAAGGGCGCTGGACGAAAAGCGGCGTCTCCGTGGCGCCTGTGCCCTGTGTGTGGCAGGGCCGGGCGGGCAGCGCCGGGCAGCGCTCGGTGCCTGCAGTGCCGGGAGGAGGCTGCGGGCGCCGCTGTTGACCGAGAGGAGCGAGAGGGAGAGCGGAGCGCTGCCGGCAGCCCCGCCCGCTGCGGATCGGCTCGCTCGGTTGTTCCATGTCAGGCTCGGCGGCGGGCGGTATGCGAGAATCCCGGCGGTGCGCAACCGTGCTACAGCAAGACGGAAAGACCGGCGGCAGAAGCCAAGAGCCCTGAACCAGGACCTGAGTTGAACAAGGAGGCAGATCGGTAGCAGAGGTCGGGGAACCGCCGGAGGTGGCGCGGCGGAGATGAGCGCGGCGGGGAGGCGCTGGGGCCGGCGGCAGCGAGCTCTGCTCTGGGCCGTGCTGCTGGCGGCGTGGGAGGCGGCGTGGGGGCAGCTGCGCTACTCGGTGCCCGAGGAGATGCCCAAGGGCTCGTTCGTGGGCGACGTGGCCAAGGACCTGGGGCTGCAGCTGCCGGAGATCCGAGACCGCGGCGTTCATCTCTTGGACAAAGGTAGTACACACTATTTCTCTCTGCACGGGAAGACGGGACATTTAGTGACGGCGGAGAGGCTCAACAGAGAGCAGCTGTGCGAAAATGTGCAGCAATGCGTGCTGCGCTGTGAGCTGATAGTGGAGGGGGAAATGAAGGTTTACGGAATCGTAGTTGAAGTCACGGATATTAACGACAACGCCCCCAGCTTCCGAGAGGGAGAGGTAGAACTCAGAATGAGCGAGATGACAGCCCCGGGGTCGCGGTTTCCCCTACCGGACGCTCACGACCCGGACTCGGGCCGGAATTCCCTGCAGAGCTACGAGCTGAGCGGTGACGAGCACTTCTCGCTGGCCGTGCAGGCGGGCCCCGGCGGCGATCAGCGTCCCGAGCTGGTGCTGGCCAAGGCGCTGGACCGCGAGGAGGCGGCGTTTCACGAGCTGGTGCTGAGGGCGAGCGACGGCGGCGATCCGGCACGGACGGGCACGGCTCGGATCCGCGTGACGGTGGCGGACGCGAATGACAACGCGCCCGTGTTCAGCCAGGCGGAGTACATGGTGCGTGTGCCCGAGGACGTGCCCGTGGGCTCCGTCCTCGTCACCGTCACGGCCACCGACGCCGACGAAGGGCTCAACGGACAGGTTAAGTACTCGATTCAGAAAATGACAGAGAAAGCCTCGCAGATTTTCCAACTGGACGGCGAGACGGGAGCAATCACCCTGCTACAGAGTCTGGACTTCGAGAAAGGAAAGTCTTACGAACTGGAGGTGCAGGCACATGACGGTGGAGCCCTTTCCGACACTGCCAAAGTTGCGGTTACCGTAACTGATGTGAACGACAACGCCCCCGAAATCACAGTGTCGTCTGCGCTGAGTGAGATCTCTGAGGATGCGCCATCAGGGACGGTGGTCGCTCTGCTGCACGTGCAGGACAAGGACTGGGGGGCGAACGGAGAGGTGCGCTGCTCCCTCGACAGGGGCGTCCCGTTCCGGCTGGAGAAGTCCTTCAATGATTACTATCGCGTGGTGACAACAAAGGAGCTGGACCGGGAGCAGGTGTCGGAGTACAACGTGACGGTGCGGGCGGCCGACGGCGGGTCGCCGGCGCTGCAGAGCAGCGCGGTGCTGGCGCTGCGGGTGTTGGACGTGAACGACAACGCGCCCGTGTTCGAGCAGGAGCGCTACAGCGCTCGTCTGGCGGAGAACAACGCGGCGGGCGCGCTGGTGCTGACGGTGCGCGCCACGGACGCGGACTGGGGGCAGAACGCGCGCGTGCGGTACCGGCTGCGGGAGGGGCGGGTGCGGGGCGCGCCGCTGTCGTCGTACGTGTCGGTGCAGGCGGAGACGGGCGCGCTGTACGCGCTGCGCTCCTTGGACTACGAGCAGGTGCGCGAGCTGCAGCTGTGGGTGCGTGCGGAGGACGGCGGCGCGCCGGCGCTGAGCAGCAACGTGTCGGTGCGGCTGCTGATCGTGGACGAGAACGACAACGCGCCGCAGGTGCTGTACCCGGCTTCAGCGGCGGCGGCGGGCTCGGGCGCTGCGTGGTCGGGCGTGGAGCTGGCGCCGCGCTGGGCAGAGGCCGGCGCGCTGGTGGCCAAGGTGGTGGCGGTGGACGCGGACGCGGGGCAGAACGCGTGGCTGTCGTACGAGCTGGCCAAGGCGACGGAGCCGGGGCTGTTCCGCGTGGGGCTGCACAGCGGCGAGGTGCGCACGGCGCGCTCGCCGCTGGCCCGCGACGCGGCGCGCCACAGCCTGGTGGTGGTGGTGAAGGACCACGGGCGGCCGGCGCTGTCGGCCACGGCCACGCTGAGCGTGGTGCTGGCCGAGAGCGTGGCCGAGCTGCTGGCCGAGCTGGGCAGCGCGGCCGAGGCGGCGGCGCCGGGCGAGGCGGCCGGCAGCCTGACGCGCTGGCTGGTGCTGGCCGTGGCCGCCGTGTCGTGCCTCTTCGTCGCCTTCCTGCTGCTGCTGCTGGCGCTGCGCCTGCGCCGCTGGCGCCGCCGGCAGCTGCTGCCGCCCGCCAGCGGCGCCTTGCGCGGCGTGCCCGTGTCGCACTTCGTGGGCATCGACGGCGTGCGCGCCTTCCTGCAGTCCTACTCGCACGACGTGTCGCTCACGGCCGACTCGCGCAAGAGCCAGCTGCGCTTCTCGGGCGCCAGCTGCTGCGACACCCTCCCGGCCCGGCCGCTGCCCGACGAGCCCGCGCCGCTGCTCGGGGAGGAGGATGTGGCCGCCGCCCTCCCCGCCGATCCCTCCGCTCCCTCGGTGAGTTTCTCTGTCCACATTCTCTCCGCCGTGTTTTGTTCCAAGGGTCTTCTTTCCCGGCCGTGTTCCCTGGCTTGCATAGGAGACTTTGCTGAAAAGCGAGGTCGAGTTTCCTTTGGTGACGTTCTGAGTGCCGGTGCCCGTGGTTGTCATGGTGTGAACATGGGGTCGGTGCTCAACCTTGCAATTAGTGAAGAATGAAGCGGAGAGAAGGCTGCTGCTTGCAGGCTCTTCTTTGGGTCGAAGTTTGGGTATTTATCAGGTTCCAGGTATTTCTCCCCTATGTCACCTGTGCAGTGTAGAATCCGTGTCCTTGTTAGTATTAGATCTTCTGAACGTCTGAATCACATTTGTAAGAAATACAACCTTTTGGCAGGCTCATATGTCTATCCAAGAGCACATGAGATTTAATAGGTTGAATGTGTCTTGAACAAAATGCTGATGGCTTTGCATGGAACTTCTCTTCACGTTGTTCTCAGTCTTAAGCATTTTCCATGGTACGTAGTGGAGGTCAGCAGGATAAGTCTTTGTGTTTTCCATGCTTTGATCTTTGTCCTCAACTGAAGATTGGGTCGGGCAAGAAGTTCTCCTTGATGATATCTCTCTGCATGTTCTGAGGATGAAGGATCCTCTTGAAGTTGTGACTCTTTGAAAAGCCTGTGGGTGGCTGCAGGTGGAGGAGAAAATGCAGAAGGAAATGGAAAAAATGGTTTGGGTTTTTTATTGTTTTTTAAAGTAGAGCTCTGTGAAATGGAGCTGGAAGAGCCCTGGCTATGAAATATTTAGCATGGGAAGGGAATTGCGTGGGTGGGAAGGGAGAGATTCAAGGTGCAGCAGGAGATCGAAGGTGGGCACAATTCCCCCTGTGCAGATATTCACTGACTCAGTGTCTCCCTAAAGACTGCTGGGCTTTTCCTTTCAGACCTCTGGAGTCTCTTGACAGAACTTCAGGGAGCAGGCAAATGCAGCTTCCACAGTACAGAGAAGTAGAGAGAGCTGTGTGAGATTGGTGGTGTGAAGAGAAGTGGTCTGGGGAGCTGGGCCTCCACTGTCAGGTGTTTTTAAGAGATGTGGGTGGAAGAAGAGCAGGGATGATGTGAAGGGTTGGAAATTGGAGTCGTGTGAGCTGTGCATGAATGTCTGCTGAAAGACTGCAGGGAATGATTTCCTCCATTCCCTGTCCAGTTCCTGTCTCTAGGATGAAGCAATGTGAGGTTTTTCTTCCCCAAGTCATTGTCTAGAAGATATGTATTCCATCTGCATGGAGAACCCTGGAAGGTTCTTACTAAGTATTTGCACACCATCATAATTGTGTCACTCAAAATCTTAATGTTGTACCTATGAAAGATGCTGTATGGGAAGATCAAGCTGTGTGTTTGGGGCCTATAAACAAAGTTATTAATCATCTACTCTGAGCTTTATATGTCAGAAGAGTTTTGGGAGCGCTTCAAATCTGCAGGTGATAACTTTGTCTCACTGTTTTGATGACCTGGAGATGGTTCTTTCTTGTTTGTAGGTTGAAAGAGAGACACTTTCATCGAGAGGTTTCTTTAATTTGTCTCTGTGAGAAATGCTTTTTCTTGTCCCATGTGTAGGGTGAGCAGTCAAATCTTATCCATGGTCAGGAGATACAGTCTGAGCAACTTTCCTGTTGGTGGAGTCTCTCTAAATTCTGAAGATCTGTGATAAGCCTGTGAGCTGTGCAGGGTTAGGGGGGAGTGTTGGGGGTGTGGTGTGTGAGGAGGCCCTGGTGGAGACATGGCCTGTGTTTTGTTGATGCCCAGGGCTATTGCTGGCCTTCTGAACATGAGTCAGGAGGAGTCTCCTGATTTTATCTTGTGTGGTTTGGACTGCAATGGCCTGGTTTGGGTTTGGTATTCTTTTGCATGCAGGGTGGCAGTGACACATCTTGTGAGGAGTGCATGTGCTGAAGAACGGTGATGTTGCCTCTGAGCTGCTCCTTGGATGGCTGGGTCTGTGACAGAGCTGGTAACAATTTATGGCCTATCTAAGGTTTTACACTGGTTCCAATAATTGGGAGGAACAGAACAATCTTAGTTGCGATGCCTGGGATCTGCGAAGCTGTGCACACCACTTTTCTCCTATGGATGTCTGTATGCAAAATTTGTTTTCATGTTCTCCTTGGACAGAGAGAAGTCTGTCTGTCCAGAGACAGGGCTGGTGCTGGAGTTCACTGTGATGTCATTCAAAATGAATGAATGGAGTGTGTGAAGTTCTATTTGACCTAGTAGATGAGACCCACAGCTGTGGTTCCAAGGTTTTTCTTTCTCTTACTGTCCAAGGAAATGACTGTCTGGGGTGAACTCCTGTGTGAGGCCTCCTGTGCATTAGTTACAATCGAGTTTCCTGTGTTGTGTATACACTGCAGTTGACACAATCTGAAATGTGATGTCATGATTGATACGGTTCTGGTGTTTTCCCATTCTTGTCTGAGATGATTAAGTATTTTTGGATGATTTATTTGTTTGGGATGGCTGAACGGGTTTGTTGTTTGTTTGCTTGCTTGTTTTCTTGTGAAGGACCTCATTGTACCTGGCAATCCTACAAACTCCAAAACACGGAATTATCCAGCAGGGAGATTATCTCTCCTCCATACCTTGAAGCTGTACATGTAACCATAGAATTATAGAAAGAGAGACTCGTCAAATGGTGTGTATTGAAAAGAATTTTAAAGATCTTGTTGTTCCAACTCTTCTGCCATGGTCAGGGACATCTTCCACCAGACCAGGTTACTGAGAGCTCCTCCCAGCCTTATCTTGAATATTTCATGAAAGAAATACAACTTCAAAGTTAGATGTTTCCCCAAGGTGTTTTTTTTTTCTCTGTGGCTAAGATAGAACTAAAATTTTGGAATGTGTTGATGGTGAGACTAAAGGCTGTGAATGCAGAGTGAGGAGGGTGAGAGCTCAGTTCTGTGCCAGGAAATGGGTGAATCTGTGTGGGTTTGGCTGAGAAATGGTTTGGTTTCTTGCTTGGTACCAAAGCCAGTGCCATTTCTGTTGTGTTCTGGTGCTGGTTTCTCTCTCATGAAACACAATGAGAGTCCTCAACAGGAACATTTTCCACAGTGACTGTTCATGTAGAACCATAATTACCGTGTGGAAGAGCTGATGAATCCTGTGTGATACCTCTATTATGCATCTGTATCTCTGTTATTTTTCAGCAAATCCATACTTCAGCCACTTAGGAGAGAATTGTTTGTGTGGGAAATAGGAAGAACCGGAAGGAGAAGCAATAAGAGAATCTGTTGCAAGTATTCAGAATATTTAACTTTAGAAAGAGACCCATGAGAAGGTGTTTCAAGTGATGGTTTCATAACTGTGCAAGGTGAGCAGGCCATGCCGTAGAATTGTCCTAGGACAGGGGTAATTCTTCAAATGAAGCTCCCTCTCCTGCTGTGCAGTGTGAGTGTTTAGGGCCACACTTGCAGCTTGAGACCTCAGTGTGTGCTAGGTGCTCTGAGGGATGAACTTTAGGGCCTGAAATCAAGGCCAAGGAGACTTCACTGTGAGCATCCTTGAATACTTGTTGTCTTCTAATCCTTCCTTCCCTGATCTGATTCATGGTTCGTGTTTTGTTGGGGCTTTTTTCATGTTGTTTTTTCTTGGTTTACTCTGTATAAGGGTATACTTACTATTATCAACAATCTATCTTTTTTAGCAATGTCTGGTGTGTTCATGTCTCTGTCTCTTGTTCCATTGGGAGTGGAAGGCAGGAGATATGAGTGACTTTGTGTTCTGTTACTGCTGGGAACAATAGATGGAAATAGGACTTCAGTAGACCTTGCATCTGTGTGAAAAAGCACGAGATAAAGATGGGGAGGAGATTCCCGCTAAGGCAATGGTGTGATGATCCATTCTCTGTTGGGTGACTGCTTATCTTTCAGTATGGTTGTTTATCATTTGGGTGCTTTAGAACCCTTCAGTCCCTTATCATCATGGTGGTGATCAGACAAATGTACCTCCCTTGTGGGTGTGGCTGCAGTGCATGATCATCTCAGGAGAAATGTGAGCAGTGAGGAGATGGCCACAAGCAGAACCTTGCAGCTGCATGGCGTAGAAGAAGAAAAAGAAGCCAGGGGAGCTCTGTGTGTGAGGCCAGAGGAGAAGTCGGTCATTGCCTTGCTTGTGCTGTGTCATAGCTAACACAGCCTGTGCCTGCTGGAGTCCAGTGGGATTGGAGTTGCTTGTGCAGAGCCAGTGAGACCTACAAAATGTTCTTGCATGTGTTGACTTCTCTGTGTTTCTCCCTCTTGCAGTGCTTGTTGTCATGAGCTCCAGCCCAGCGTGTCTGATCTGCTGTGGAAGGTGTCCTCTGTGCCAGCTGGGCCAGTGCAGGTGGAGTTCCCACACACAGCTGGGATGTTTCCAGGTGGAAAGAGGAAGGGTTTCCTAAGCACATGTGTGCTCCTCCAGGAACACTTTGTGTGTGGTGTAAAAATGCAGAAGCATCTGTGCTGCAGTGGTCAAAGTGCAGAGTGGCCACCCAGCCCTGCCAAGGTATCCATGAACTGAGCAGGGGCCAGTGGGAGAACGTGTGCAGTGTCCCCCACCTCATGACCCAGAGGAACGTGCTGGGCAATCATCTGGAGGCTGTTAAATGGCTGAGGAACAGGCAGGAAAGTCATCCCCAAAGAGTTCTAGGCAGTGGCTCAATGTGCAGGTGGAAAGCAGTGACTGGTGTTGTCCCTCAAGGGTCCTTACTGGGACCAGGACTGTTTAGAACCTTCATGGACAATGGGATTGAGAGCACCTGGAGAGAATTTGCAGTTGACACCAATTTGAGTTGATTCCCGAGAGGGCAGAGATGCCAGTGAGGGATGGGCTGGAGAAGTTTCCCCGTGGATCCATCATGAAGCTGAACAGGGCAAAGAGCAAGGTCCTGCCCCTGGGTGAGGGCAATCCCCACTGAAACAGAGAGCAGGGGCTTCAGAACAGCTTAGCAGAGAAGTGCTTTGGGTGATTGGTGGGTGGTGAGATGGGACATGAGCTGCCAAGGGGCACCTGCTGCTGAAATTGTGTCCTGCACTGCATTAGATGTTCCCTGCCCAGGAGGTCGAGGGAGGTCCTTCCCCTCTCTAAACTCTTTTAGTGACACCATAGACTGCATGCAGACCTTGGGCCAATATCCCAAATGGACATGCCAGTGTCTCCAGAAGGAGCATGGGAGTGATCTGAGGGTTGGAACAGCTCTGCAATGCAGAGGGACTGAAGGATTTTAGGTCTTCAACAATGGAGAAATGATATCTCTCTGGAGATTTTTCAAATTATCTCCCTTTATCAATTTTCAACAGAGCTTATAGGAAAGATGTGGAGAGCTTTTTTTACAAGGGCTGGTGGTCATAGGAAAACAGAGAAGTGTTTTTACCTAAAGGAAGGGAAGCTTTCATTAGGAGAAAGCTTTACAGTGTGGGTTGTGAGAAAATGGAACCTATTCTCAAGAGAAGTTTTGGCTATGCCTCCAACATTCAAGTCTAGCAGAAATTATTCCTGCTTATGGCAGACATGTGGATTAGATGACTTTTAAAGAAAGGTTTAATTGTGAAACTGAAGACACGGTTTAGCTCTAAGCAGGACTCAGCATTGCTTTGCAACTTCCTTTGTGAGGCGCTCAGATATGGAGATGCAGATGAAACAACTGTAATGAGTCAGGAAAAAAAAAAAGGAAACATTATTCTGTTATCTTGGCATAAGGGTTGATTACAGTGGTTTAAGTCTATCTATATGTCAGATAAATTCATCCCAGATAATGAAGGGACAATTCAAGAGATGTGACTAAGGGCAAAAAAGCTCTTGATGTCTTCCCTATATTAGTAGATGCGCCGTGATGTTATTAAGAGCAGCTAAGTTTACTGCCCTACCATGAATGTTTGCTTGTGATTGCTCACTGTGACTTGAAAGAACGCACTAAAAGCACCGGTCAGCACATTTGAGATAGAAACGCCCTGGAGTGGAATTAAGCTAGAGCTTCTGCGCTTGCTGTGTGCAGCGGAGCGGAGACCCCGGTGCCGGTGCAGCCACGGTCCCCGCGCAAGTCCGGGCCCCCGGAGCGCGGCCATCCGGCGGCTGCAGTGGCGTCGCGGCGCCTCCGGGTGCCGCTGTTGGCCGCCGCCGAGCGGCGCTGGAGCCGCGGCCGCCGCAGCGTCCTGCCCCCGCAGGCTGCTCGCTCGCCCGGCGCCGGCCACAGCGGCAGCGGCGCCGCCGGCAGCGGCAGCGGCAGCGGCGAGAGGCGGCGCTTGTCGGGGAGCAGCGGCGTCCGAGGCGGCCCGAGCGGGCTGTGTGCGCTGCGGCGGGCGCTGCGCTGTGCGGCGAGAGCGGCTGCGAGGGAGGCGCGGCAGCGGCAGGAGGCAGGAGCGCGGCGAGCGCTGGCGGCAGAGAATGGCGGTGAGGCGGCGGCAGAGGCGCGGGCCGGGCGGCGGGCGAGCGCTGCTGGGCGCGCTGCTGCTGTGCGTGTGGTGGCGGGCGGCGGCCGAGCGGGTCCGCTACGCCATCCCCGAGGAGCTGGGCACAGGCTCGCTCGTGGGGCCGCTGGCGCGGGACCTGGGGCTCAGCGCGGACGAGCTGCCGGCGCGCAAGCTGCAGGTGGCGTCTGGCGGCAAGAAGCAGCTGAAATACTTCACGGTGAACGAGGAGAACGGGAACCTGTACGTGAACGAGAGGCTGGACCGGGAGGAGATGTGCGGCGAGTCAGCGACCTGTTCTGTCAGCTTCGAGGTGCTGGTTCACAACCCGCTGAACATTTTCCATGTCGAAGTCGAGATCGAGGATGTGAACGACAACACGCCGCGCTTTCTGCAAAACAGATTTCAGCTTGAGATCAACGAGTTTACTTCTCCCGGCGCCCGGTTTTACTTGGGTGTGGCTGAGGACGCAGACGTGGGCAGTAACTCGTTGCAGGGGTATGAGCTGGAGGCCAACGGGTACTTCACGGTGGAGGTGAAGGAGAGCCAGGACGGCAGCAAATTCGCGGAGCTGGTTCTGCGCCACTCGCTGGACCGGGAGAGCGAGCCGAGACTGCGGCTGATGCTGACGGCAATGGACGGCGGCGACCCGCCCCGGACTGGCACCGCCCAGCTGTGGATCAACGTCACCGACGCCAATGACAACCCACCCGTGTTCGCGCAGGACCGGTACCGCGTCAGCCTGCGCGAGGACGCGCCCCTGGGATCGACGGTGCTGAACATCTCTGCCTCCGATGCTGATGCCGGCACCAACGCCCACATCACCTACGGCTTTGGAAAAATGCCGATTAAAGTGCTTCAGAAGTTCACGGTGGACGCCGAGAGCGGGACGATCACGCTGAAGGAGGCGCTAGACTTTGAGGATACCCGCAGTTTCAGCCTGGCTGTGGAGGCGACGGACGGAGGGGGTTTGGTAGCGCACTGTAAGGTGCAAGTGGACGTCCTGGACGTGAATGACAACGCGCCCGAGATTACAATTCTGTCCCTCTCTAGCCCGGTGCCCGAGGACGCTCCGGTCGGCACCGTGGTGGCCCTGCTGAACGTGAACGATCCAGACTCGGGCGAGAACGGTCAGGTGTCGTGCGAGCTGTCCGGGGAGGCGCCGCTGTCGATCGTGGCGTCGTCGGGCGGCTCGTACAAGGTGGTGACGGCGAGCGCGCTGGACCGCGAGCAGGCGGCCGAGCAGCGCGTGACGGTGGTGGCCCGGGACCGGGGCAGGCCGGCGCTGCGGAGCAGCAGGGAGCTGGTGCTGGAGGTGTCGGACGTGAACGACAACGCGCCGGTGTTCGAGGAGGCGGCGTACAGCGCGTACGTGGCGGAGAACAACGCGGCGGGCGCGCTGGTGGTGCGCGTGCAGGCGCGGGACGCGGACGCGGGCGCCAACGGGCGCGTGAGCTACTGGCTGGCGGGCGGCAGCGCGGGCGCGGCGGGCGCGGCGCCGCCGGTGTCGGTGGAGGCGCGGAGCGGCGCGCTGTACGCGCAGCGCTCCTTGGACTACGAGCAGTGCCGCGAGTTCTGGGTGGCGGTGCGGGCGCAGGACGGCGGCGCGCCGGCGCGCAGCTCCACGGCCACGGTGCGCGTGTTCGTGCTGGACCGCAACGACAACGCGCCGCGGGTGCTGTGGCCGGCGGCGGCGGCGGCGGGTGAGGCAGCGGCGGGAGGGGCGGCGCCGCCTTTCGAGGTGGTTCCGCGTTCGGCCGAGGCCGGCTACCTGGTGGCCAAGGTGGTGGCGGTGGACGCGGACGCGGGGCGCAACGCGTGGCTGTCGTACGAGCTGGTGCAGGCGTCGGAGCCGGCGCTGTTCCGCGTGGGGCTGCACAGCGGCGAGGTGCGCACGGCGCGCGCCGTGTCCGAGCGGGACGCGGCCAAGCAGCGCGTGGTGGCCGTGGTGAAGGACCACGGGCAGCCGGCGCTGTCGGCCACGGCCACGCTGCACGTGGTGCTGGCCGAGAGCTTGCAGGAGGCGCTGCCGGAGCTGAGCGAGCGGGCGGCGGGCGGCGAGGCGGCGGCGGCCGAGCTGCAGTTCTACCTGGTGCTGGCGCTGGCGCTGCTGTCGGCGCTCTTGGTGCTGAGCGTGGCGCTCTTGGTGCTGGCGCGGCTGCGCCGGGCCGGGCCGCCCGCCGTGCTGCGCTGCCTGGGCGCGCAGCGCTTCTCGGTGGCCGGCGCCGCCTTCCCGGCCGACTTCTGCGAGGGCACCTTGCCCTACTCCTACAACCTGTGCGTGGCGGCGCCGGCCCGCGCCGTGCCCGAGGCGGCTTGGCCGCCGCCGCCGGTACCCGTCCTGTCTGCGGAGGAGCTGCTGGGCGGGGATTCGTGCGAGAAGCCCAGCCTGAGCAGTGAGCTCGTCGTGGGAGAGCCGCCCGGCCATACCGATGCACCGCAGGTGTGTAAGGCTTGAGCTCTTTCGCCTTTTGAGCCTTTCCTAAAGGTCGTCCCTTTTCCCCTGGTTGTCTTTGGTGACGCCAATTTCACGTCTTTATCTGTGTCTGCGTGTAGCGGCGGAAATTTTTGATTTTTCCTTGGTAATAGGTTCAGCTGAGATGCTTTGACTGTAGCTTTCCTTAGCGGTAGTAGCAGTGCTTTTCCGTATTTCCCGGTTTCTTGTTTGTTTGAGTTTCACTTTCCTGTCTCCGTGGTAGATTGAAATGAGGAAGGGACCATCCCGCGTCCATTGACAGCAGGAAGGACTTGGTTCCTCACGGGTCAAAGGTTAACCTTCATGGGATGGGTTTTGTTGTCGAGACTTGAGCTCGATAAATTAGAATGTATTAGCAATATGAAAGGAGATCCGTGTTGTGTGGAAGTAGAAGGGCTGATTGTGCATGACGGAGTCGCGGAAAAAGAGAAAAGCCATGACACCGTTGTTGGAGATTTTTCCTTCCTGACTGATTTCTTCAGAAAGGGTGTGCTTGGAAAAGGAGTAGAGCTTTACACAAGCCCGTTCGTTTAAATTTGCTGTGTCCCTATTAGATTCGGAAAGGAAACGTGTGTGAAAAGTTCCGGTTTTCATCCTCAGTGAAAAATGATTGTCTTCCGTTTTGTGGGGAAATGCGGCACTTGTCCTATTTGGCTTCCTTTTTGTGGCTGGCAGTTCCCTCTCTTCGGCTCTTTATGATCTGTATTTTATACAATGGTGTGAGTGTTGAACGATTTGTGTTTCAGAGAATTTGTTTTCTACTCTCTCTCCACTGAGAGAGTTTAGGGAATTTCATAGGACTCGGGTATATCGAGAACGGCAAATTGTTACAATTCTGTTTACTAGGATCGACATCTGAGATACCAAAGGGGTCACATATCAGGGAGATGAGCCAAGCGACGGTTTCGGCACTTGAGTCAATCCCATTTGCACAGTCATTAATGGTCAGCAGCGTTTCGAGAGGGCAGCTGTACATTTGTTCTGCATTTGTTTCTCTAATTCTTTTCTTGAAAATACAGAAGAAGAAAAATACAGGTGAACAGTTTACTGACGATCGTCAATGCTTTACACACTGATTTCAGAATAAAAGGAAACCTGAAACGACTTGATTTGATGTAAATCTCTATAAACTAAGGAACTGCTAGGTTTATCTTAGGAAGGGATGTCAAAGATGTGAAGCCCTGAAACTTTCCTTCGAGTGTTGTAGCTGCATCTGTATTTGTAGTTGTAATTCAATTCTGTAACAATTAGCTCTTTAACTTCAGTAATTGTAGAATTGCTCTTGTCTCGCTTGAGTTAACGAACTTGATAGCTCTGTTTATTCGGGATGCGGTATCATCCCGTTTCTCCCTGACAGCCTGTTGTTGAAGATGCTTTTAAACAAAAAAGATAAGAGTAACATAAAGCTAAAGGGTTAAATACGGAAAATGTGTTTTATTTTACATAAAATAACACTAGTAAGTGATTGGTTTCCCATACGTTAAAGGAACACGCCCACGGAATGCCTCTGCCTTCCTGCCGATCGTGATGGCCTGGAGGATCAAAGCAGAGATGGGCTGGAGAAATGGGGAGGCAGGAGAAGGGCGCTGGACGAAAAGCGGCGTCTCCGTGGCGCCTGTGCCCTGTGTGTGGCAGGGCCGGGCGGGCAGCGCCGGGCAGCGCTCGGTGCCTGCAGTGCCGGGAGGAGGCTGCGGGCGCCGCTGTTGACCGAGAGGAGCGAGAGGGAGAGCGGAGCGCTGCCGGCAGCCCCGCCCGCTGCGGATCGGCTCGCTCGGTTGTTCCATGTCAGGCTCGGCGGCGGGCGGTATGCGAGAATCCCGGCGGTGCGGAACCGTGCTACAACGAGACGGAAAGACCGGCGGGAGAAACAGAGAGCCCTGAACCAGGACCGGAGTTGAACAAGGAGGCAGATCGGTAGCAGAGGTCGGGAAACCTCCGGCCGTGGTGCGGTGGCGCGGCGGAGATGAGCGCGGCGGGGAGGCGCTGGGGCCGGCGGCAGCGAGCTCTGCTCTGGGCCGTGCTGCTGGCGGCGTGGGAGGCGGCGTGGGGGCAGCTGCGCTACTCGGTGCCCGAGGAGATGCCCAAGGGCTCGTTCGTGGGCGACGTGGCCAAGGACCTGGGGTTGCAGCTGCCGGAGATCCGAGACCGCGGCGTTCGTCTCTTGGACAAAGGCAGGACGCAGTATTTCTCTCTGCACGGGAAGACGGGACATTTAGTGACGGCGGAGAGGATCGACAGAGAGCAGCTGTGCGAGCGTGTGCAGCAATGCGTGCTGCGCTGTGAGCTGATAGTGGAGGGACAGATGCAGGTTTACCGAATCGTAGTTGAAATCACGGACATTAATGACAACGCACCGAGCTTTCGAGAGGCTGAAACAGAGTTGAGAATGAGCGAGACGACAGCCCCGGGGTCGCGGTTTCCCCTGGCCGAGGCTCACGACCCGGACTCGGGCCGGAATTCCCTGCAGAGCTACGAGCTGAGCGGTGACGAGCACTTCTCGCTGGCCGTGCAGGCGGGCCCCGGCGGCGATCAGCGTCCCGAGCTGGTGCTGGCCAAGGCGCTGGACCGCGAGGAGGCGGCGTTTCACGAGCTGGTGCTGAGGGCGAGCGACGGCGGCGATCCGGCCCGGACGGGCACGGCTCGGATCCGCGTGACGGTGCTGGACGCGAACGACAACGTGCCCGTTTTCAGCCAGGCGGAGTACACGGTGCGTGTGCCCGAGGACGTGCCCGTGGGCTCCGTCCTCGTCACCCTCACGGCCACCGACCCCGACGAGGGGCTTAACGGACAGGTTAATTACTCGATTCAGAAAATGACAGAGAAAGCCTCGCAGATTTTCCAACTGGATAGCGACACCGGAGCAATCACCCTGTTACGGAGCCTGGACTTCGAGGAGGGCGATTCCTACGAACTGGCGGTGCAGGCACATGACGGTGGAGCCCTTTCCGACACTGCCAAAGTTGCGGTTACCGTGACGGATGTGAACGACAACGCCCCCGAAATCACGGTGTCGTCTGCGCTGAGTGAGATCTCTGAGGATGCGCCATCAGGGACGGTGGTGGCGCTTCTGCACGTGCAGGACCGGGACTCGGGGGCCAATGGCGAGGTGCGCTGCTTGCTCGACAGAGACGTCCCGTTCCGGCTAGAGAAGTCCTATGAGGACTATTACCGTGTGGTGACATCGAGAGAGCTGGACCGCGAGCAGGTGTCGGAGTACAACGTGACGGTGCGGGCGGCCGACGGCGGGTCGCCGGCGCTGCAGAGCAGCGCGGTGCTGGCGCTGCGGGTGTTGGACGTGAACGACAACGCGCCCGTGTTCGAGCAGGAGCGCTACAGCGCTCGTCTGGCGGAGAACAACGCGGCGGGCGCGCTGGTGCTGACGGTGCGCGCCACGGACGCGGACTGGGGGCAGAACGCGCGCGTGCGGTACCGGCTGCGGGAGGGGCGGGTGCGGGGCGCGCCGCTGTCGTCGTACGTGTCGGTGCAGGCGGAGACGGGCGCGCTGTACGCGCTGCGCTCCTTGGACTACGAGCAGGTGCGCGAGCTGCAGCTGTGGGTGCGTGCGGAGGACGGCGGCGCGCCGGCGCTGAGCAGCAACGTGTCGGTGCGGCTGCTGATCGTGGACGAGAACGACAACGCGCCGCAGGTGCTGTACCCGGCTTCGGCGGCGGCGGCGGGCTCGGGCGCTGCGTGGTCGGGCGTGGAGCTGGCGCCGCGCTGGGCGGAGGCCGGCGCGCTGGTGGCCAAGGTGGTGGCGGTGGACGCGGACGCGGGGCAGAACGCGTGGCTGTCGTACGAGCTGGCCAAGGCGACGGAGCCGGGGCTGTTCCGCGTGGGGCTGCACAGCGGCGAGGTGCGCACGGCGCGCTCGCCGCTGGCCCGCGACGCGGCGCGCCACAGCCTGGTGGTGGTGGTGAAGGACCACGGGCGGCCGGCGCTGTCGGCCACGGCCACGCTGAGCGTGGTGCTGGCCGAGAGCGTGGCCGAGCTGCTGGCCGAGCTGGGCAGCGCGGCCGAGGCGGCGGCGCCGGGCGAGGCGGCCGGCAGCCTGACGCGCTGGCTGGTGCTGGCCGTGGTCGCCGTGTCGTGCCTCTTCGTCGCCTTCCTGCTGCTGCTGCTGGCGCTGCGCCTGCGCCGCTGGCGCCGCCGGCAGCTGCTGCCGCCCGCCAGCGGCGCCTTGCGCGGCGTGCCCGTGTCGCACTTCGTGGGCATCGACGGCGTGCGCGCCTTCCTGCAGTCCTACTCGCACGACGTGTCGCTCACGGCCGACTCGCGCAAGAGCCAGCTGCGCTTCTCGGGCGCCAGCTGCTGCGACACCCTCCCGGCCCGGCCGCTGCCTGACGAGCCTGCGCCGCTGCTCGGGGAGGAGGATGCGGCCGCCGCCCTCCCCGCCGATCCCTCCGCTCCCTCGGTGAGTTCCAGGGAGCAAATTGTTAGTGCGACCCTTCGCTCTACAGTTCTCGTCTTCTTTCTTTCCATGGTCCGTTTCTTGGGTAGGGAAGGTTTGCAGAGAACAAAGGCAAGGATCAGTGCTTGGACATGCTGTGTTCTGTTGCTGCCTGCTCCTCTCAGCATTTTTTTATTCTAATTGGATGTGGTACATTATGTGCAAGTGGAATTTACACTCTTTACAGGATGAGGTATTTCTCCTAGAGCACATTTTCATGAGCAGACTGAATTTCTTTTGCAACCACACTTAGCAGCTCCGTGTGTAACATCCCTTTAAACTTTGCACATCATTTACCTTTATGTGAATCGTTAAAAACCGATGTGATGACGGACAAAGACCCTCTAACTAATTAAAGTTAGAAAGAGGTATATTTATTCACCGGCGAGTGGCACGGCAGCCATCTCCGAAAGGCGTGACTGCCCCGAGGAAGGCTCCATTCCCTCTAATTATTTCCCAAGATCTTACATACCATAAATAGGCATAACCCCAGCACCTCCCATTCCCATTCACTATTAAAATGAGGTTATGTGTCCTTCACGCGTTAACAGTTTTTCGGTTGAATTGGGTCGGTGGTCTCGAGTTGGGTCAGTGGTCTCAAAGGATGAAGTCAGGAGCGTCTTCATCAGGTCTCTGTCAGCCTCTGGCCCGATCCAAGGCCTCCTGTTTCACGATTGATGGATATACAGTCCAGGTGCTGGGCATTGTTCTCCCTGGTTTCAATCTGTTCTTATAACGGTTCACTTACTCCGCTGTCTTCTATTAACAAGCTCTTAATAACCAGCAATACAACAATTAGCTCTAGCATAAGCACCTAATCATCAATAACCCACGATTTGCTTATCTGACTTACATCTTGAGCCTTATAAAGTTCTTCTAACCCCTAAAATCTTCACTCTTTAAAGATCATGGTTGCCATGTTAGCCCTGTGCTGAAGTAGGATGAGCAGCTCTTGTGATGACCGGGTCCTTGTTAGAGCTGCATATCGCTTATGCACTCGAGAGTATTTTATTTTAGTTAATAGTGCACATTTCCTCTGGGTATCAGTGATCATTCTCAGACGGTGACAGGTTTTGTGTAGAACTTTTCTTTCAAATGGGATTGCAGATGTAGGTTTCTTGTTGCATAATATTTGGGCAGGCTGAAAAATCTGGTTTTGCAGATATAGGGCAGATTGAAAGGTTGCTGCGTGTTGTTGTTGTTGTGTGTTTTTTGGTTTTTTAAGTTTTTATTTCTAAAAGGTGTGAAGATGCTCTAGAAATTCAGTTTGTTTTAGCTGTTATATGAGAACTGCTGTCGTGATTCCTCGCATTTTTTCTTTTTTACTGTACACAGAAATTAGATTGAGGACCCGCGTGGCATGGTCTTTGATGTGAGCTCCTGTGTGAGTGTTTTGTGAGCGTTTTACTCCCCAGATACCTTTCTCCTGTACCTACTACTCTTGGGATAATATGAAATGTCAGGCTATTGAACTTGGCAGAGAAATTCAACTCCGCTTCCTGCTAAACGTACATGCGCTGATGGTAGTGGATGTTAAAGATGTTTTAACGGGGCAGCTGAGGTTTGATTATTTGTTCTTGAAGATTATGAGGGTCCGAGAACACGGTGCACGTTGTGCAGGGGTGGAGACGAGTCCCGTGGCCTGTGTGTAGAGGTCTGTGGAAACAGGACAGGCATTGTTTGCTCTTTTCCTTGTTCAGTGTTCAGCCTTACTTTTGTACAACGTGATTTTCTTCTCCCATGGTAAATTTGCCCTAACAGATCTTACTTCCACTGTGTGCGGAGCCCTGGAGCTTCCCCTTGTGTTCTTTTAAGTTGTTGTGGCTTTTTAATGAATGGTTTGATTAGGTTGTTATGACAAGTGCCATAAGGGAATTCTGGGTGGAGCCACA
The DNA here is from genome assembly GCF_021018805.1 of Prinia subflava. Lineage (NCBI taxonomy): Eukaryota > Metazoa > Chordata > Aves > Passeriformes > Cisticolidae > Prinia > Prinia subflava. Next base: position 2,084,294 of record NC_086262.1, on the reverse strand, counting down.
TCTGTATTATTGCCTTCTAATTACCTGAATTCTGTGCTTAACCTTTGTGCCATCATCATCATCAAGAGTCTACGTTGATCCCCTCCTTTCTCCAGATGTCATGCTCTTGCCTGCCTCGTTTTAATAGGAATGTTTTCTTGAAGGTTTACTGGAAGAAATTCTCATGCTTGTCACGTACTCGGGTTGAGAAGAGAAATATTATCCAGGGCAGGGGGAAGCTGTGTGAGGAACTTTTCTTTTGGTGGCGCCTCTCCATCAAAAGCAGGGATTGAGGAGACACTTGTTTGTGAGAAGGTGATGTTGGAGACAAGGCATTTCTCTTGTTGATTCATGTGTTTAATAATGAGCGTCTGAAAATTGTCTAAAGGTGTCTTTATTTTTGATGTTGCATAGTTTGGACTCAAAGGGGCAGTTTTTATATTCACTATTTTGGTTTTCTGTTTTCATGAAGTTTTCTGTGAATGGTAATTCTTGGGCACAGATGGAAACCTTGCATTCAGAGTAGGAGAGTGACACACCCTCCTAAGAACCCGTTTGCTGGACAAAGATGATGTTACCTTTGAGTGATATTTTGATGGCTGGATCAAAAATTGTGTTACTGATGTCCTTTAGCCATTACAACATTTCAGAATTGTTGAAGTTATTGGGATGAGCAGAAAAATCGCTATGCATGCATTCATGTTGTGATCCTTGGCATCTGAGAAGTTTTGGGAGCAAGTTTTCATAGTGTCTGTCTCCAAAAATTTGCTTTGTGTTGTATGATGAAAGAGAGAAGTGTGTTTGTCCAGAGACAGGGCCAGTGTAGCAGTTTAATGTGGTATGGTTTGAAATAGATAAAAGAAATGTGTAAGGTTCCACTTGTGCTGGTATTTGGATGAGACCCCTACTTGTGGTTCCAAGGATTTTCCTTTTTTCATGGTCCAAGGAGATGACTGTGGTTGGGGTGTTTGGTTTGAGGTCCTGTGTACTCGGTACAAGGCAGTTTCCTTTGTTGTGTAGCTACTACAAGTGACAGATTAAGAAACATTAATTTATACATTCTGGTGGTTTCGGGGGCGTTGTCTAAATACCCCGAGCAAGTTGGATGTGTCTGAAGACTTAGAATGGAGCTTGAGTAGGATAGGAGACGCTTTGGTCGATGAAATTGATGTGCCAATGAGATTTTGTTGGAAAATAGTTTAGATTTCATCTTTGGGGTCTAGGCCTGTGCCATTTTTTCCTTGTGGCCGCTTTGCTAAAAGTAAATGACAGTCATCCAGCAATAATGATCATGTTGCTCGGAAAGAACGGTTTATAATTCTGATGTGAAACATCTTTTATTTGGTTCTGAAAGACACTCAGAAATGGCTTTGCATTTTTTCACTGTAAGGTTCTCAAGTATGGAGACATACAAAAGAAGAAATTTGGTGATTTCGAAAAAATATAAAGTGTTATTCTACCTTAGTATAGGGCTCTAAACTTTGCTTTAGGGTGATCTCATTCTCAGGTTAATTTGTCCCATGTGAGGGAAGCAGAATTCAAGATCCATGGCGGAGAGATGAAAGGCTCCAAAGTCATCCCTTTCTATATTAGCATTCCTAGTGCTTATAGTTGTACTACAAGTTTTTAAGAGCAGCAGACTTCCTTTCTCTATTGCTCTGCCACGTATCTGAGGATTCAGTGGGATTAAAGGACATGAACTGGCAGCACACAAAAGCGCACCTCACTTAATAACGCCTCTGGAGTCACAGCGAGCCAGCGCTGCTGCGCTTGCTGTGTGCAGCGGAGCGGAGACCCCGGTGCCGGTGCAGCCCCGGTCCCCGCGCCAGTCCGGGCCCCCGGAGCGCGGCCATCCGGCGGCTGCAGTGGCGTCGCGGCGCCTCCGGGTGCCGCTGTTGGCCGCCGCCGAGCGGCGCTGGAGCCGCGGCCGCCGCAGCGTCCTGCCCCCGCAGGCTGCTCGCTCGCCCGGCGCCGGCCACAGCGGCAGCGGCAGCGGCAGCGGCAGCGGCAGCGGCGAGAGGCGGCGCTTGTCGGGGAGCAGCGGCGTCCGAGGCGGCCCGAGCGGGCTGTGTGCGCTGCGGCGGGCGCTGCGCTGTGCGGCGAGAGCGGCTGCGAGGGAGGCGCGGCAGCGGCAGGAGGCAGGAGCGCGGCGAGCGCTGGCGGCAGAGAATGGCGGTGAGGCGGCGGCAGAGGCGCGGGCCGGGCGGCGGGCGAGCGCTGCTGGGCGCGGTGCTGCTGTGCGTGTGGTGGCGGGCGGCGGCCGAGCGGGTCCGCTACGCCATCCCCGAGGAGCTGGGCACAGGCTCGCTCGTGGGGCCGCTGGCGCGGGACCTGGGGCTCAGCGCGGACGAGCTGCCGGCGCGCAAGCTGCAGGTGGCGTCTGGCGGCAAGAAGCAGCTGAAATACTTCACGGTGAACGAGGAGAACGGGAACCTGTACGTGAACGAGAGGCTGGACCGGGAGGAGATGTGCGGCGAGTCGGCGACCTGTTCTGTCAGCTTCGAGGCGCTGGTTCACAACCCGCTGAACGTTTTCCACGTCGAGGTGGCGATCGAGGACGTGAATGACAACTCCCCGACCTTCAGTAAGGCTGCTCTGGACCTCGAGATTGGTGAATGGACGCTTCCCGGTGCTCGTTTTCCGCTGGAGATGGCCCAAGACCTGGATGTAGGGACTAACTCGCTGCTGACTTACCAGCTCACCAGCAACCAGCGGTTCTCAGTGTTCATGAAGGAAAAGCCGGGTGGAAAAAAGCAGCCGGAATTAGTGCTAGAGACAGCTTTGGACCGGGAGAAACAGAGCTGTTTTGAGCTTGTGCTGACAGCAGTGGATGGCGGGGACCCCGCCAGGTCCGGGACTGTCCAGATTCACATCAACGTGACGGACTTAAACGACAATCGACCAGTTTTCACGAAAAGCGTCTACGAGGCGCGAGTGGCAGAGAATCTGCCGGCGGGGTCTCTGGTGCTGCAGGTCGTTGCGACGGATGCAGACGCAGGCTCGAACGGGCGAGTGTCCTACTCCTTCAGCAGCGTCCCGGGTAATATCAAGGCGTTGTTCGCTGTCGACAGTGACAGCGGGGAGATCAGGACGCTGGGTCCCCTCGATTTCGAGGAGAAGAGTAAATACATCCTCGGCCTGGAGGCGAGTGACGGGGGTGGGCTCACCAGTCACTGCGAAGTGCAAATCGACATCACGGACGAAAATGACAACGCGCCCGAGATCACCATTCTGTCACTGTCGAGTCCCGTGCCCGAGGACGCTCCGGTCGGCACCGTGGTCGCCGTGCTGAATGTGAACGATCCAGACTCGGGCGAGAACGGTCAGGTGTCGTGCGAGCTGTCGGGGCAGGCGCCGCTGTCGATCGTGGCGTCGTCGGGCGGCTCGTACAAGGTGGTGACGGCGAGCGCGCTGGACCGCGAGCAGGCGGCCGAGCAGCGCGTGACGGTGGTGGCCCGGGACCGGGGCAGGCCGGCGCTGCGGAGCAGCAGGGAGCTGGTGCTGGAGGTGTCGGACGTGAACGACAACGCGCCGGTGTTCGAGGAGGCGGCGTACAGCGCGTACGTGGCGGAGAACAACGCGGCGGGCGCGCTGGTGGTGCGCGTGCAGGCGCGGGACGCGGACGCGGGCGCCAACGGGCGCGTGAGCTACTGGCTGGCGGGCGGCAGCGCGGGCGCGGCGGGCGCGGCGCCGCCGGTGTCGGTGGAGGCGCGGAGCGGCGCGTTGTACGCGCAGCGCTCCTTGGACTACGAGCAGTGCCGCGAGTTCTGGGTGGCGGTGCGGGCGCAGGACGGCGGCGCGCCGGCGCGCAGCTCCACGGCCACGGTGCGCGTGTTCGTGCTGGACCGCAACGACAACGCGCCGCGGGTGCTGTGGCCGGCGGCGGCGGGCGAGGCGGCGGCGGGAGGGGCGGCGCCGCCTTTCGAGGTGGTTCCGCGTTCGGCCGAGGCCGGCTACCTGGTGGCCAAGGTGGTGGCGGTGGACGCGGACGCGGGGCGCAACGCGTGGCTGTCGTACGAGCTGGTGCAGGCGTCGGAGCCGGCGCTGTTCCGCGTGGGGCTGCACAGCGGCGAGGTGCGCACGGCGCGCGCCGTGTCCGAGCGGGACGCGGCCAAGCAGCGCGTGGTGGCCGTGGTGAAGGACCACGGGCAGCCGGCGCTGTCGGCCACGGCCACGCTGCACGTGGTGCTGGCCGAGAGCTTGCAGGAGGCGCTGCCGGAGCTGAGCGAGCGGGCGGCGGGCGGCGAGGCGGCGGCGGCCGAGCTGCAGTTCTACCTGGTGCTGGCGCTGGCGCTGCTGTCGGCGCTCTTGGTGCTGAGCGTGGCGCTCTTGGTGCTGGCGCGGCTGCGCCGGGCCGGGCCGCCCGCCGTGCTGCGCTGCCTGGGCGCGCAGCGCTTCTCGGTGGCCGGCGCCGCCTTCCCGGCCGACTTCTGCGAGGGCACCTTGCCCTACTCCTACAACCTGTGCGTGGCGGCGCCGGCCCGCGCCGTGCCCGAGGCGGCTTGGCCGCCGCCGCCGGTGCCCGTCCTGTCTGCGGAGGAGCTGCTGGGCGGGGATTCGTGCGAGAAGCCCGGCCTGAGCAGTGAGCTCGTCGCGAGAGAGCCGCCCGCCGATGCCGATGCACCGCAGGTCTGTAAAGCGTGAACTTCCTCCTTTTCTTAAACTTTTCCAAACGTCGTCTTTTGGCTCTTTGTAGTGTTATGGGGACTCATCATCTGTCTCCACGTAGGGGCCGAAATTTTTCACTTTTTCGCGGTAACAGCTTTAGCTGACAGGCTTTGACTATAGCTCTTCTTTCGGCTATTAACAACGCCCCTCCGTGTTTATTCATGTTTCCCGGAGTAGAGTTTTCGTGAGTTGGACACTCCTGTCTCCATGATTGAGTGAATTAGGGAACGGCAGTCTGCCGAGGTTTTGTCTGCAAGACTTTAGTGCTGTATAATCGAATGTGTTTGCAATAATGAAAGTAGATTCGTAATCCATGGACGGAGAACGGCTGAATGTGCATGAAGGAGTCGGGGAAAAGGAGAAAAGCACAGACACCTTGTGTTTGAGCTTTCATCTTTCCTGACTGATTTGTTCGGAAAGGGTGTGCTTGAAATTAGTGTACAGCTTTACGCTTTGGTTAAACATTTTTGAAGTTCATCAGATTTAGAAAGGCAAAGAATGTGGAAAGTTCGTTCTGCATCCTGAGTGAAAAAAGAGATTGTTGTGTTTCTGTCTGGGAGGAATGCAGTAGTGGCACTAGATGGGACTTTGCTCTTTTTTCTCTTCATGATATTCATTTCGGACATCGTTGAGAGTGTTTAATGATTTGTGCTTCAGAGATTTTTTTCTATCCTGTTTACATAGAGAGTTTGGGAAATTCAGGAGGGCTCGAGTCTATCGAGTACGGCAAATCTCTTCAGTTCTGTTTACTAGGAAAGACATCTGAGATACGAAGGGTTCACAATGTGGGCCAGGTGGCGATTTAGGCACCTGAAGCAATCATATTTTCACATTGGTTAGAGGTCACCACAGTTTGAAGAGCACAGCTGTAATTTTATTCTACGTATCTATTATTCTTTTCTTAAAAACATAGCATACCAGCGTCATTAAGAAATACGTAGATGAATAGTTTACTAACGAGCTTCGATGCTTTACACATTGAATTCGGAAACAAAGGAAATCTGGAATTACTTGATTTAAATTTAGTCTGTATAAACTAAAAAACCACTGGGTCTATCCTAAAAAGGTGTATCAAATATTTGAAGTCCTGAAACTTTCCATTGAGAGTTTTAGGTGCATCTTTATTTGTACTTGTAATTCAATCCGTTAACAATTAGCTCCTTAAATTCATTAATCGTGCAATTGCTCTTGTCCTGCTTATGTTAATGAACTGATTTATTCGGGGTGCGGTATCTTTCTGTTCTCGCTCTGAGAGCCTGTTGTTGAAAATGCCTCTGAACAAAAGGGATAAGAGCAACAATAGCTACAGAGTAAAATACGAAAAATCTGGGTTTTTTTACATATAATGACATTAGTAAGAGATTGGTTTCCCGTGCGGTAAAAGAACCACGCCCACGGAAGAACCACGGAATGTCTCTGCCTTTCCTCCCGATCGTGATGCCCTGAAGGGTCAAAGCAGAGATCGGCTGGAGAAATGGGGAGGCAGGAGAAGGGCGCTGGACGAAAAGCGGAGTCTCCGTGGCGCCTGTCCCCTGTGTGTGGCAGGGCCGGGCGGGCAGCGCCGGGCAGCGCTCGGTGCCTGCAGTGCCGGGAGGAGGCTGCGGGCGCCGCTGTTGACCGAGAGGAGCGAGAGGGAGAGCGGAGCGCTGCCGGCAGCCCCGCCCGCTGCGGATCGGCTCGCTCGGCTGCTCGCTCTGTGTGCGACCGTGCGGGCCGCGATCGTGCCCGCGGTGCCGGTGCATTCTGCAGCCAGGCAGCGGCAGCAGCGCAGGGTGCAGAAGCTGAGAGCATTGAGCGGCAGCGGGAGTTGGATCGGCGCTGTTGCGGTGCCGGCGGTGGCGCGGCGGAGATGAGCGCGGCGGGGAGGCGCTGGGGCCGGCGGCAGCGAGCTCTGCTCTGGGCCGTGCTGCTGGCGGCGTGGGAGGCGGCGTGGGGGCAGCTGCGCTACTCGGTGCCCGAGGAGATGCCCAAGGGCTCGTTCGTGGGCGACGTGGCCAAGGACCTGGGGCTGCAGCTGCCGGCGCTCCGAGATGGTGGTGCCCGAATTGTCTCGGAAGGTAGGACGCAGTATTTCTCTCTGCACGGGAAGACGGGACATTTAGTGACGGCGGAGAGGATCGACAGAGAGCAGCTGTGCGAGCGTGTGCAGCAATGCGTGCTGCGCTGTGAGCTGATAGTGGAGGGACAGATGCAGGTTTACCGAATAGAAGTTGATATCATGGACATTAATGACAACTCGCCCAGCTTCAAGGAACTTGAGCTGGAAGAGAGAATAAGCGAGACGACAGCCCCGGGGTCGAGGTTTCCCCTGGCCGAGGCTCACGACCCGGACTCGGGCCGGAATTCCCTGCAGAGCTACGAGCTGAGCGGTGACGAGCACTTCTCGCTGGCCGTGCAGGCGGGCCCCGGCGGCGATCAGCGTCCCGAGCTGGTGCTGGCCAAGGCGCTGGACCGCGAGGAGGCGGCGTTTCACGAGCTGGTGCTGAGGGCGAGCGACGGCGGCGATCCGGCCCGGACGGGCACGGCTCGGATCCGCGTGACGGTGCTGGACGCGAACGACAACGCGCCCGTGTTCAGCCAGGCGGAGTACATGGTGCGTGTGCCCGAGGACGTGCCCGTGGGCTCCGTCCTCGTCACCGTCACGGCCACGGACGCCGACGAGGGGCTGAACGGGAATGTGAAATACTCGTTAAAGAAAGTAACAGAAAGAGCATCGAAGATATTCCGTCTGGACTCCGAGAGTGGAGCGATCACTCTGTTGCAGAGCCTGGACTTTGAAGAAGGCGACTCGTACGAACTGGAGGTGCAGGCACGGGATGGCGGTGGCCTTTCCGACACAGCCAAAGTCGCGATCACTGTCACAGATATAAACGATAATGCGCCCAAAATTTCAGTACGGTCATTGCTGACTGATATTTCTGAGGACGCCCCATCAGGGACTGTTGTCGCACTTTTGCACGTAAATGATAGGGACTCTGGGGCGAACGGCGAGCTGCGGTGCTCGCTCGACAAGGACGTCCCATTCCGGTTGGAAAAGTCCTTTGAGGACTACTATCGCGTGGTGACATCGGGAGAGCTGGACCGCGAGCAGGTGTCGGAGTACAACGTGACGGTGCGGGCGGCCGACGGCGGGTCGCCGGCGCTGCAGAGCAGCGCGGTGCTGGCGCTGCGGGTGTTGGACGTGAACGACAACGCGCCCGTGTTCGAGCAGGAGCGCTACAGCGCTCGTCTGGCGGAGAACAACGCGGCGGGCGCGCTGGTGCTGACGGTGCGCGCCACGGACGCGGACTGGGGGCAGAACGCGCGCGTGCGGTACCGGCTGCGGGAGGGGCGGGTGCGGGGCGCGCCGCTGTCGTCGTACGTGTCGGTGCAGGCGGAGACGGGCGCGCTGTACGCGCTGCGCTCCTTGGACTACGAGCAGGTGCGCGAGCTGCAGCTGTGGGTGCGTGCGGAGGACGGCGGCGCGCCGGCGCTGAGCAGCAACGTGTCGGTGCGGCTGCTGATCGTGGACGAGAACGACAACGCGCCGCAGGTGCTGTACCCGGCTTCGGCGGCGGCGGCGGGCTCGGGCGCTGCGTGGTCGGGCGTGGAGCTGGCGCCGCGCTGGGCGGAGGCCGGCGCGCTGGTGGCCAAGGTGGTGGCGGTGGACGCGGACGCGGGGCAGAACGCGTGGCTGTCGTACGAGCTGGCCAAGGCGACGGAGCCGGGGCTGTTCCGCGTGGGGCTGCACAGCGGCGAGGTGCGCACGGCGCGCTCGCCGCTGGCCCGCGACGCGGCGCGCCACAGCCTGGTGGTGGTGGTGAAGGACCACGGGCGGCCGGCGCTGTCGGCCACGGCCACGCTGAGCGTGGTGCTGGCCGAGAGCGTGGCCGAGCTGCTGGCCGAGCTGGGCAGCGCGGCCGAGGCGGCGGCGCCGGGCGAGGCGGCCGGCAGCCTGACGCGCTGGCTGGTGCTGGCCGTGGCCGCCGTGTCGTGCCTCTTCGTCGCCTTCCTGCTGCTGCTGCTGGCGCTGCGCCTGCGCCGCTGGCGCCGCCGGCAGCTGCTGCCGCCCGCCAGCGGCGCCTTGCGCGGCGTGCCCGTGTCGCACTTCGTGGGCATCGACGGCGTGCGCGCCTTCCTGCAGTCCTACTCGCACGACGTGTCGCTCACGGCCGACTCGCGCAAGAGCCAGCTGCGCTTCTCGGGCGCCAGCTGCTGCGACACCCTCCCGGCCCGGCCGCTGCCCGACGAGCCCGCGCCGCTGCTCGGGCAGGAGGATGTGGCCGCCGCCCTCCCCGCCGATCCCTCCGCTCCCTCGGTGAGTTTCTCTGTCCAGATTCTCTCCGCCGGGCTTTGTCCCGATGCTCGCCTTTCCCCGCAGTGTTCCCTGGCTTGCATAGGAGACTTTGCTGAAAAGCGAGGTGGAGTTTCCCTTGGTGACGTTATGATGTGGTGGTCAGACGTGCTGGTGCCCGTTGCTATCGTGATGTGAACATGGGGTCGGTGCTCAGGCTTCCAGATAGTGAAGATGGAGGGAAGGAGAAGACTGCTGCGGGCAAGCTGTTGATTATGTCAGATGATTTAGTATTTTTCAGGTTCCAGGTATTCTTCCCCTAAGTTACCTGTGCTGTGTAGAATCCGTGTTCCTATTTTTAGTAGATCATCTAAACGACTGTATCACATTATTAAGAAATACAACCTTTTAGCAGGCTCATGTGTCTTCTCAAGAGTGCATGTGTTTGAATGTGTTGAACAAAATGCTGATTACTTTACGTGGTACTCCTCTGCAGTTTGTTCTTTATCCTTCTCCATCGTACACAATGGAGGTCAGCAGGGAATATCTTTGGCTATGTTTTGATATTTGTCCTCAGCTGAGGATTGGGTCGGGCAGCAAGTGGTCCTTGATGATGTCTGTGTGTCTGTTCTGAAGATGAAGGATCCTCTTAAAGTTGTGACTCTTTGAAAGCCTGTGGGTGGCTCTATCCGAAGGTGGAAATGCAGGAGGAAATGGTGAAAGTGCTGGGTTTTTTTCTTGTTTTTTTAAGGTAGAGCTCTGTCAAAAGGAACTAGATGTGCCTTGGCTATGAAATATTTAGCATGGGAAGGGAATTGCATGGGTGGGAAGGGAGAGATTCAAGGTGCAGCAGGAGATCGAAGGTGGGCACAATTCCCCCTGTGCAGATATTCACTGACTCAGTGTCTCCCTAAAGACTGCTGGGCTTCTCCTTTCAGACCTCTGGAGTCTCTTGACAGAACTTCAGGGAGCAGGCAAATGCAGCTTCCACAGTACAGAGAAGTAGAGAGAGCTGTGTGAGATTGGTGGTGTGAAGAGAAGTGGTCTGGGGAGCTGGGCCTCCCCTGTCAGGTGTTTTTAAGAGTTGTGGGTGGAAGAAGAGCAGGGATGATGTGAAGGGTTAGAAATTGGAGTCGTGTGAGCTGTGCATGAATGTCTGCTGAAAGACTGCAGGGAATGATTTCGTCCATTCCCTGTCCAGTTCCTGTCCCTAGGATGAAGCAATGTGAGGTTTTTCTTCCCCAAGTCATTGTCTAGAAGATATGTATTCCATCTGCATGGAGAACCCTGGGAGGTTCTTACTGAGTATTTCCACACCATCATAATTGTTTCACTTAAAATCTTAATGTTGTACCTGTGAAATATGCTGTAAGTGAAGATCAAGCTGTGTGTGTGGGGCCTATAAAGAAGTTATTAATCCTCTACTCTGAGTTCTATAACCCAGAAGAGTGTTGGGAGCTCTTCAGTTCTGCAGGTGATAACTTTCTCTCTCACTGTTCTGATGACCTGAAGATGGTTCTTTCATGTTTGCAGGAGAAAAGAGAGACACTTTCATCGAGAGGTTTCTTTAATTTGTCTCTGTGAGAAATGCTTTATCTTGTCCCATGGGTAGGGTGAGAAGTCAAATCTTAGCCATGGTGAGGAGATAGAGTCTGAGCAACTTTCCTTTTGGTGGAGTCTCTCTAAATTCTGAAGATCTGTGATAAGCCTGTGAACTGTGAAGGGTTAGGGGGAGTGTTGGGGGTGTGGTGTGTGAGGAGGCCCTGGTGGAGACATGGCCTGTGTTTTGTTGATGCCCAGGGCTATTGCTGGCCTTCTGAACATGAGTCAGGAGGAGTCTCCTGATTTTATCTTGTGTGGTTTGGACTGCAATGGCCTGCTTTGGGTTTGGTATTCTTTTGCATGCAGGGTGGCAGTGACACATCTTGTGAGGAGTGCATGTGCTGAAGAACGGTGATGTTGCCTCTGAGCTGCTCCTTGGATGGCTGGGTCTGTGACAGAGCTGGTAACAATTTATGGCCTATCTAAGATTTTACACTGGTTCCAATAACTGGGAGGAACAGAATAATCTCAGTTGTGATGCCTGGGATCTGAGAAGCTCTGCAGACAACTTTTCTTCTACTGATGTCTATGTGCAAAATTTGCTTTGAAATCATGTTTGGACAGAGAGAAGTCTGTCTGTGCAGAGACAGGGCTGGTGCTGGAGTTCACTGTGATGGAGTTCAAAATGAATGAATGAAAGAAATGTGTGAAGTTCTATTTGTCCTAGTAGATGAGACCCACAGCTGTGGTTCCAAGGTTTTTCTTTCTCTTACTGTCCAAGGAAATGACTGTGTGGGGTGAGCTCCTGTGTGAGGTCTCCTGTGCATTAGTTACAGTTGAATTTTCTGTGTTGTGTATACACTGCAGTTGACACAATCTGAAATGTGAAGCCGTGTTTGACACTGTTCTGGTGTTTTCCTATTCTTGCTGAGATGATTAATTTTTTTTTTTGGATTATTTATTTTGGTTGGGTTGGATTGTTTCTTAGCTGGTTTTCTTGTCCAGGATGAAAGTTGATCTTCATTGTGCCTGGCAATCCTGCAAACTCCAAAACATGGAATTATCCAGCCGGGAGAGTATCTCTCCTGCATACCTTGAAGCTGTACATGTAATCATGGAATCAGAGAAACACAGAATCATGGAATGCTTTGTGTTGAAAAGGACCTTAAAGACATTGTTGTTCAACTCATGTGCCCTGGGCAGGGACATCTTCCACCAGACCAGGTTGCTCAGAGCCCCTCCCAGCCAGACCTTGATTGTTTAATTGAAGAAATACAACTTTATAAATGTATGTTTGCCCACAGTGTTTTTCTTCTCTGTGGCCAAGATACAACCAAAATTCTGGAATGTGTTGATGGTGAAACTAAAGGCTGTGAATGCAGAGTGAGGAGGGTGAGAGCTCAGTTCTGTGGCAGGAAAATCGGTGAATCCATGTGGGTTTGGCTGAGCAATGGTTTGATTTCTTGCTTGGTGCCAAAGCCAGTGCCATTTGTGTTCTGTTCTGGTCCTGGTTTCTCTGTCATGAAACACAATGACAGTGCTCAACAGGAACATTTTCCACAGTGACCGTTCATGTAGAACCGTAATTCTTGTCTAGAACCAATGAATCCTGTGTGAAACCTCCATTATCCATCTGTATCGCTATGTAAGGTTGTGATATCGAGTTTCCTCCGAGTTGTAATTACACTTTCCTTCAGGCCTTTGTTTCCAGGTTAGGTTGCAGCTCATTTCCCCAGTTCTGGTCAGGACTTTTAAATTTGATACAGTGACTATTGTTTTTCAGCAAATCCTTACTTCAACCACCTAGGAGAGAATTGTGTGAGTGGGAAACAGGACGAATAGGAAGCAGAAGTATGAAGAGAATGTGTTGTAATTTGTCAGAAGATTTAACTTGAGGAAGAGGCCAATGAGGAGCTGTTTAAAATGATGGTTTAATAACTGTGCAAGGTGAGCAGTCCATGCAGTAGACAAAGTTGCTGAGGAGAGGACTGATTCTTCCAATGGAGCCCCCTCTCCTGCTGTGCAGTGTGAGTGTTTAGGGCCACACTTGCAGCTTGAGACCTCAGTGACTGCTAGGTGCTGTCAGGGATGAATTTTAAGGCGTGAAATCAAGGCCTAGAAGCCTTCACTGTGAGGATCTTTGACACCTTGTTGTCTTCTAATACTTCCTTGCCTTATCTGATTTCTGGTTTGGGTTTTGTTGTTTGTTTGTTGTTTTTTCCCATTTTGTTTTTCCTTGATTAACTCTGAATGTGGGTATACTTACTATTATCAACAACCTATCTTTTTTAGCAATGTCTGGTGTGTTCATGTCTCTTGCTGTTGTTCCACTGGGAGTGGCAGGCAGGAGATATGAGAGTGACTTTGTGTTCTGTTGCTGTTGGGAAAAACAGATGTAAATATGACTTTAGTAGACATTGCATCTGTGTGGATAAGAGCACGAGATAAAGACAGGGAGGAGATTCCCTCTAAGCCAATGGTTTCATGATCCATTCTCTGTTGGGTGACTGCTAATCTTTCAGTGTGGTTGTTTATCATTTGTGTGCTTTAGAATCCTTCAGTCCCTTATCATCATGATGGTGAGCAGACAAATGTACCTCCCTTGTGGGTGTGGCTGCAGTGCATGATCATCTCAGGAGAAATGTGAGCAGTGAGGAGATGGCCACAAGCAGAACCTTGCAGCTGCATGGCGTAGAAGAAGAAGAAGAAGCCAGGGGAGCTCTGTGTGTGAGGCCAGAGGAGAAGTCGGTCATTGCCTTGCTTGTGCTGTGTCATAGCTAACACAGCCTGTGCCTGCTGGAGTCCAGTGGGATTGGAGTTGCTTGTGCAGAGCCAGTGAGACCTACAAAATGTTCTTGCATGTGTTGACTTCTCTGTGTTTCTCCCTTTTGCAGTGCTTGTTGTCATGAGCTCCAGCCCAGCGTGTCTGATCTGCTGTAGAAGGTGTCCTCTGTGCCAGCTGGGCCAGTGCAGGTGGAGTTCCCACACACAGCTGGGATGTTTCCAGGTGGAAAGAGGAAGGGTTTCCTAAGCACATGTGTGCTCCCCCAGGAACACTTTGTGTGTGGTGTAAAAATGCAGAAGCATCTGTGCTGCAGTGGTCAAAGTGCAGAGTGGCCACCCAGCCCCGCCAAGGTTTCCATGAACTGAGCAGGGGCCAGTGGGAGAACGTGTGCAGTGTCCCCCACGTCATGACCCAGAGGAACGTGCTGGGCAATCATCTGGAGGCTGTTAAATGGCCAAGGAACAGGCAGGAAAGTCATCCCCAAAGAGTTCTAGGCAGTGGCTCAATGTGCAGCTGGAAAGCAGTGACTGGTGTTGTCCCTCAGGGGTCCTTACTGGGACCAGGACTGTTTAGAACCTTCATGGACAATGGGATTGAGAGCACCTGGAGAGAATTTTCAGCTGACACCAATTTGAGTTGATTCCCGAGAGGGCAGAGATGCCAGTGAGGGATGGGCTGGAGAAGTGTCCCCTGGATCCAACAAGAAGCTGAACAGGGCCAAGAGCAAGGTCCTGCCCGACAGGTCGAGGGAGATTCTTTTCTTCCTGTAAACTCTTTTTGTGACTGTGTAGGTTGCATACAGATCTTGTGGCAATATCCCAAATGGGCATGCCAAAGTTCCCAGAAGGATCATGGGAATGGTCTTAGGGTTGGAAGATCTCTGCTCTGCAGAAGGACTGAAGGAGTTTAGGTCTTCAGGAATGGAGAAATGATATATTTGTGTAGACTTTTCAAAATACTTTGCTTTATCAATTACAAATATGCTTATAGGAAATATGGACAGATGTCTTTTAACTAGGACTGGTGGTCATGGGAGAGCAAACAAGTGTTGTTCACTAAAAGAAGAGAGGTTTTGATTAGGAGAGAGCTTCACAGTGTGGGTTGTGAGAAAATGAACATATTGCCCAGAGAGGTTTTAGATATGCCTCAAAAGTTCAAATGTAGGAGAAACTGTTCCTGCTCGTGCCAGAGGTGGGGATAAAATGAGCTTTAAAGAAAAGTTTAAGTTGGAAACTGAAAGCATTGTTTAGCTCTATAAAGGACCCAGCAGTGCTTTGCACAATCCTTTGTGAGGAGCTCAGATATGGAGATGCAAATGAATAAACTTTCATGAGTCAGAAAAAAGAAAAAGAGTAAATGTTATTCTTCTTTCCTGGCAGAAGGGTTGCTTAGAGTGCTTTAGGTCGATCTATATCTCAGATTAATTCGTCCCAGGTTATGAAGAGACAATTCAAGAGATGTGAAAAAGTGCAAAAAAGCTCCTAATGGCTTCCCAATTTGTCATTTACTGCTGATGTAGACGTGCCGTGATTTTATTTAGAGCGGTTGAATTCCATTTTGTCATGCCCTGCTATGAATGTTTGCTTCTGATATTCAGTGTGACTCGAAAGAATGCCCTAAAAGCACCAGAGAGCACATTTGAGATAGAAAGGCCCTGGAGTCGAATGAAGCAAGAGCTTCTGCGCTTGCTGTGTGCAGCGGAGCGGAGACCCCGGTGCCGGTGCAGGCCCGGTCCCCGCGCCAGTCCGGGCCCCCGGAGCGCGGCCATCCGGCGGCTGCAGTGGCGTCGCGGCGCCTCCGGGTGCCGCTGTTGGCCGCCGCCGAGCGGCGCTGGAGCCGCGGCCGCCGCAGCGTCCTGCCCCCGCAGGCTGCTCGCTCGCCCGGCGCCGGCCACAGCGGCAGCGGCAGCGGCAGCGGCGAGAGGCGGCGCTTGTCGGGGAGCAGCGGCGTCCGAGGCGGCCCGAGCGGGCTGTGTGCGCTGCGGCGGGCGCTGCGCTGTGCGGCGAGAGCGGCTGCGAGGGAGGCGCGGCAGCGGCAGGAGGCAGGAGCGCGGCGAGCGCTGGCGGCAGAGAATGGCGGTGAGGCGGCGGCAGAGGCGCGGGCCGGGCGGCGGGCGAGCGCTGCTGGGCGCGGTGCTGCTGTGCGTGTGGTGGCGGGCGGCGGCCGAGCGGGTCCGCTACGCCATCCCCGAGGAGCTGGGCACAGGCTCGCTCGTGGGGCCGCTGGCGCGGGACCTGGGGCTCAGCGCGGACGAGCTGCCGGCGCGCAAGCTGCAGGTGGCGTCTGGCGGCAAGAAGCAGCTGAAATACTTCACGGTGAACGAGGAGAACGGGAACCTGTACGTGAACGAGAGGCTGGACCGGGAGGAGATGTGCGGCGAGTCGGCGACCTGTTCTGTCAGCTTCGAGGCGCTGGTTCACAACCCGTTGAACGTTTTCCACATCGAGGTGTCCATCGAGGACGTGAACGACAACTCCCCGACCTTCAGCAAGGCTGCTCTGGACCTCGAGATTGGTGAATGGACGCTTCCGGGTGCTCGCTTTCCACTGGAGATGGCACGGGATACAGACGTAGGAAGTAACTCGTTGCTGACTTATCAGCTCGCCAGCAACCCGTCCTTCTCTCTGGCCTTAAAGGAGAGCACTGATGGAAGCAAGCAGCCGGAATTGGTACTGGAGAGAGCTCTGGATAGGGAGAAGCAGAGCAACTTTGAGCTGGTGCTGATAGCGATCGATGGCGGGGACCCCGCGAGGTCCGGGACTGTCCAGATTCGCATCAACGTGACGGACCTAAATGACAACCCGCCTGTGTTCACGAAAAGCGTCTACGATGCGAGCGTAGCGGAGAATCTGCCGGCGGGGTCGTTTGTGCTGCGGGTGCGAGCGACGGATGCAGACGCAGGCACCAACGGGCGGGTCTCCTACTCCTTCAGCAACGTTCCAGGCGCCATCAGCTCGTTGTTCGCTGTGGACAGTGAAAATGGGGAGGTCAGGACGTTGGGTCCCCTCGATTTCGAGGAGAAGAGTAAATACATCTTCGGCCTGGAGGCAAGAGACGGCGGGGGTTTGGTCTCACACTGCAAGGTGCAAATAGACGTCACGGACGAGAACGACAACGCGCCCGAGATCACCATTCTGTCACTGTCGAGTCCCGTGCCCGAGGACGCTCCGGTCGGCACCGTGGTCGCCGTGCTGAATGTGAACGATCCAGACTCGGGCGAGAACGGTCAGGTGTCGTGCGAGCTGTCGGGGGAGGCGCCGCTGTCGATCGTGGCGTCGTCGAGCGGCTCGTACAAGGTGGTGACGGCGAGCGCGCTGGACCGCGAGCAGGCGGCCGAGCAGCGCGTGACGGTGGTGGCCCGGGACCGGGGCAGGCCGGCGCTGCGGAGCAGCAGGGAGCTGGTGCTGGAGGTGTCGGACGTGAACGACAACGCGCCGGTGTTCGAGGAGGCGGCGTACAGCGCGTACGTGGCGGAGAACAACGCGGCGGGCGCGCTGGTGGTGCGCGTGCAGGCGCGGGACGCGGACGCGGGCGCCAACGGGCGCGTGAGCTACTGGCTGGCGGGCGGCAGCGCGGGCGCGGCGGGCGCGGCGCCGCCGGTGTCGGTGGAGGCGCGGAGCGGCGCGCTGTACGCGCAGCGCTCCTTGGACTACGAGCAGTGCCGCGAGTTCTGGGTGGCGGTGCGGGCGCAGGACGGCGGCGCGCCGGCGCGCAGCTCCACGGCCACGGTGCGCGTGTTCGTGCTGGACCGCAACGACAACGCGCCGCGGGTGCTGTGGCCGGCGGAGGCGGGCGAGGCGGCGGCGGGAGGGGCGGCGCCGCCTTTCGAGGTGGTTCCGCGTTCGGCCGAGGCCGGCTACGTGGTGGCCAAGGTGGTGGCGGTGGACGCGGACGCGGGGCGCAACGCGTGGCTGTCGTACGAGCTGGTGCAGGCGTCGGAGCCGGCGCTGTTCCGCGTGGGGCTGCACAGCGGCGAGGTGCGCACGGCGCGCGCCGTGTCCGAGCGGGACGCGGCCAAGCAGCGCGTGGTGGCCGTGGTGAAGGACCACGGGCAGCCGGCGCTGTCGGCCACGGCCACGCTGCACGTGGTGCTGGCCGAGAGCTTGCAGGAGGCGCTGCCGGAGCTGAGCGAGCGGGCGGCGGGCGGCGAGGCGGCGGCGGCCGAGCTGCAGTTCTACCTGGTGCTGGCGCTGGCGCTGCTGTCGGCGCTCTTGGTGCTGAGCGTGGCGCTCTTGGTGCTGGCGCGGCTGCGCCGGGCCGGGCCGCCCGCCGTGCTGCGCTGCCTGGGCGCGCAGCGCTTCTCGGTGGCCGGCGCCGCCTTCCCGGCCGACTTCTGCGAGGGCACCTTGCCCTACTCCTACAACCTGTGCGTGGCGGCGCCGGCCCGCGCCGTGCCCGAGGCGGCTTGGCCGCCGCCGCCGGTGCCCGTCCTGTCTGCGGAGGAGCTGCTGGGCGGGGATTCGTGCGAGAAGCCCAGCCTGAGCAGCAGCGCCGTGGCGGAACAGCCCTCTGCCGACCCCGACGCACCGCAGGTCTGTAAAGCGAATTCCTTCCTTCTGCGCCTTTAAATAACGTTGTCCTGGTGGCTGCGAGCTGTTGTGGTTTTTTCCTTCCCGGAATTTGTTAGTATTTATGGTTTTCCCATATCGCCGTGAAATAATCCGTTCGCGTGTTTCTTTGCATCAAATGTTGCAAACGGGCAATTTCTGCCTCATCACGTCTGAGATTGGTGGGCTCAGTGGTAGGTTCTTACGGTTCAGCAGTTTTGAAGCACATTTGATAATGACACATTCTGGTTCAGCTGAAAGATTTTCTTTAGGAGAATTATGTTTTCTTAATTATTACTTGTAATCAACGAAGGAGGCCGATCTTTATTATGTAGAATGAGATGTACGTGCCGGGATTTGTGTTGATAGTTTTCCTTCCTGATAGTTTTTTATGGAAAGTGTGTAATTGAAACTTCTGTTAGGTGGACCAAACTCCCTCTTTTGAGGGAAGACTGCTGTGGTAATGCTTCTGCTACTGGGTAATTTAGGATTAAAAAACCCCCCTCTGTCTGGGAGTACTAAGTCATCAGAATGAGCATTGTCATACCTATATGGAGTAAAATTGAAAAATTGAGAAATCGGCATTGGGAGTTATGCAGACGTATTCCCAGTAGTGTCCTGATGTGCAGGTGCAAAATAGCAAAGACCGCCTCTGTAGTGCTGGATTCAGTGACCATTTTGCACATTGTGACTGTTCATGTGTAGATTTCGTGCTCGATAACACTATTTTGGTGGGCTGAAAGGCTGTTCTTCAAGCACGACTGGTGTAAAAATCGGAATTGGTGGAGGAATTTGCACTTTCGGACACATGCAGTAAAATTTGTGATACCCTAGTCGTCATATTCAGAGATGGTTACATCCATGTTATACGATCATGACAGACATTTTCCCAGGCGGTAGAAATAGCAAAATCACAGATGCTTGTTGTTCTGTCCGATCGTCATCGGTGGAGGAGGAAACCAGAGATCAGCTGGACAAAAGCCGAAGCAGGAGGTCCGCGCTGGACGAAAAGCGCCGTCTTCTTAGCGGTTTTGTCCCGTCCCCGCGGGCTGCCCGTGTGCAGAGCCGGGCGGGCAGCGCCGGGCAGCGCTCGGTGCCTGCAGTGCCGGGAGGAGGCTGCGGGCGCCGCTGTTGACCGAGAGGAGCGAGAGGGAGAGCGGAGCGCTGCCGGCAGCCCCGCCCGCTGCGGATCGGCTCGCTCGGCTGCTCGCTCTGTGTGCGACCGTGCGGGCCGCGATCGTGCCCGCGGTGCCGGTGCATTCTGCAGCCAGGGAGCGGCAGCAGCGCAGGGTGCAGAAGCTGAGAGCACTGAGCGGCAGCGGGAGTTGGATCGGCGCTGTTGCGGTGCCGGCGGTGGCGCGGCGGAGATGAGCGCGGCGGGGAGGCGCTGGGGCCGGCGGCAGCGAGCTCTGCTCTGGGCCGTGCTGCTGGCGGCGTGGGAGGCGGCGTGGGGGCAGCTGCGCTACTCGGTGCCCGAGGAGATGCCCAAGGGCTCGTTCGTGGGCGACGTGGCCAAGGACCTGGGGCTGCAGCTGCCGGCGCTAAGCGAGCAAGGCGTCCGCATTATTTCTCAAGGTAGGACGCAGTATTTCTCTCTGCACGGGAAGACGGGACATTTAGTGACGGCAGAGAGGATCGACAGAGAGCAGCTGTGCCGGCTGGTGGAGAAATGTGTGCTGCGCTGTGAGCTGATAGTGGAGGGACAGATGCAAGTGTACGGAATCCAGGTGGAAATCACGGATATTAATGACAACGCGCCGAGCTTCAAGGAAGCTGAGCTGGAAGAGAGAATAAGCGAGACGACAGCCCCGGGGTCGCGGTTTCCACTGCCGGACGCTCACGACCCGGACTCGGGCCGGAATTCCCTGCAGAGCTACGAGCTGAGCGGTGACGAGCACTTCTCCCTGGCCGTGCAGGCGGGCCCCGGCGGCGATCAGCGTCCCGAGCTGGTGCTGGCCAAGGCGCTGGACCGGGAGGAGGCGGCGTTTCACGAGCTGGTGCTGAGGGCGAGCGACGGCGGCGATCCGGCCCGGACGGGCACGGCTCGGATCCGCGTGACGGTGCTGGACGCGAACGACAACGCGCCCGTGTTCAGCCAGGCGGAGTACACGGTGCGTGTGCCCGAGGACGTGCCCGTGGGCTCCGTCCTCGTCACCGTCACGGCCACCGATGCCGACGAGGGGTTGTACGGGCTCGTGAAATACTCGTTGAAAAAAGTGTCTGACATGGCATCGAATATCTTCCGTTTGGACTCTGAGACGGGTGCGATCACTCTGTTGCAGAGCCTGGACTTTGAGGAAGATGACTCTTACGAACTGGAGGTGCAGGCACGGGACGGCGGTGGCCTTTTCGACACGGCCAAAGTAGCGATCACCGTCACAGACATAAACGACAATGCACCGGTGATTTCGGTGAGGTCTGTACTAAGTGAAATTTCTGAGGACAGTCCGTCTGGGACGGTGGTCGCCCTACTCCACGTTCAGGACCACGACTCAGGAGCGAACGGTGCCGTGCGCTGCTCGCTCGATGGGGACGTCCCGTTCCGGCTGGAGAAGTCCTATGAGGACTATTACCGTGTGCTGATAGCGAGAGAGCTGGACCGCGAGCAGGTGTCGGAGTACAACGTGACGGTGCGGGCGGCCGACGGCGGGTCGCCGGCGCTGCAGAGCAGCGCGGTGCTGGCGCTGCGGGTGTTGGACGTGAACGACAACGCGCCCGTGTTCGAGCAGGAGCGCTACAGCGCTCGTCTGGCGGAGAACAACGCGGCGGGCGCGCTGGTGCTGACGGTGCGCGCCACGGACGCGGACTGGGGGCAGAACGCGCGCGTGCGGTACCGGCTGCGGGAGGGGCGGGTGCGGGGCGCGCCGCTGTCGTCGTACGTGTCGGTGCAGGCGGAGACGGGCGCGCTGTACGCGCTGCGCTCCTTGGACTACGAGCAGGTGCGCGAGCTGCAGCTGTGGGTGCGTGCGGAGGACGGCGGCGCGCCGGCGCTGAGCAGCAACGTGTCGGTGCGGCTGCTGATCGTGGACGAGAACGACAACGCGCCGCAGGTGCTGTACCCGGCTTCGGCGGCGGGCTCGGGCGCTGCGTGGTCGGGCGTGGAGCTGGCGCCGCGCTGGGCGGAGGCCGGCGCGCTGGTGGCCAAGGTGGTGGCGGTGGACGCGGACGCGGGGCAGAACGCGTGGCTGTCGTACGAGCTGGCCAAGGCGACGGAGCCGGGGCTGTTCCGCGTGGGGCTGCACAGCGGCGAGGTGCGCACGGCGCGCTCGCCGCTGGCCCGCGACGCGGCGCGCCACAGCCTGGTGGTGGTGGTGAAGGACCACGGGCGGCCGGCGCTGTCGGCCACGGCCACGCTGAGCGTGGTGCTGGCCGAGAGCGTGGCCGAGCTGCTGGCCGAGCTGGGCAGCGCGGCCGAGGCGGCGGCGCCGGGCGAGGCGGCCGGCAGCCTGACGCGCTGGCTGGTGCTGGCCGTGGCCGCCGTGTCGTGCCTCTTCGTCGCCTTCCTGCTGCTGCTGCTGGCGCTGCGCCTGCGCCGCTGGCGCCGCCGGCAGCTGCTGCCGCCCGCCAGCGGCGCCTTGCGCGGCGTGCCCGTGTCGCACTTCGTGGGCATCGACGGCGTGCGCGCCTTCCTGCAGTCCTACTCGCACGACGTGTCGCTCACGGCCGACTCGCGCAAGAGCCAGCTGCGCTTCTCGGGCGCCAGCTGCTGCGACACCCTCCCGGCCCGGCCGCTGCCCGACGAGCCCGCGCCGCTGCTCGGGGAGGAGGATGTGGCCGCCGCCCTCCCCGCCGATCCTTCCGGTCCCTCGGTGAGTTCTTCGGGCCTGATTGTGTCCCTGACGCTTCCTTCCTCTGCTTCCCTGTCCTTTTATCCCATATGGTCTCTTTCCTGAGTAGGGAAATACTCTGACAAGTAAGGCAAAGCCTCGCTGAGCGATCCGCTGGTGCCTCTTGCTGCCAGGCACATGGATGTGGGAGTTGGATCTCAATCTTATGGTTGATGGGCCTTTCAGCAGAATTCAGGCGCTTCTCTGCTGAGGATTCGGTGTTTGAGACCTTTGTTTTTATCAGTCTAGGTGATTTAATTCCGTTTATCTTGCCAGTATCAGCCCTTCCAATCTGCTATATTGCATTGTAGAGAAGTGGAAGTTTGCGTTGTTAGCAGTGTCAGCTGTGTTCTCCACAGCACATGTCCGTTATTTGGGTGACATAGAGAACACTCGTGTTCCTGTCTAGAAAGTTCAAGTTCGTGATAATATTTTTATTTTGGACTCAATTTTATCTTTTTTTCTTTTTATTTCCCCCCCTTTCCCCCATGCATCACTATTTGCTCGTGGCTACAGTACCATCCCGTCTTATATTGTTTATTATTTATTATCGTTTAAAACAGAGTATGAACTACACTGTAGTATGGATTTTTAACAGCGGGACGTTTTGCAAGTCGGTCTTTGGTATGCTTAATTATCACTCTTTCTATATTCCTTTTCTTCTCGTAAGTGTTTAGTTTAAATGCAAGCCATCGTTTGAAATTAAACGTGGACCCGTGTTTGCCTGCTTTGTTTTGTGTTTTTTATATTTCTTACTTTTGAAAGGGCCTCCTTGAGTGTTCCTCATCCCGTAGGTTCAGCAGTGTCAGCTTTGTGTAGCATTCTGTGTTTTCTGGGAGACCATTCCCAGGCACTCTTTGAGTTTGCTTCCGGGAATTTCTTTGATTGATTGAGAAGTGAGCTTCACACTCGGGAGCGAGTAGAGAGGGTGGAACAGTAGCGCAATTTATTGTTGCTCATGTAGTTAAATATAAAATATATATGTTAGCACTGGTTTGCCACCTTGGGTTGTGTCATTGCTGTGCTCCTGAAAAGATGGAGTTGAAGAAGTGGATGTTCCCAGACAGATTACTCACATTAGAGTCAATATGCCTCTTTTATCCTTTCAAACTATGGGGGAATAGCTAGAAATTAGAGTGTATTGTCGAGGTTTCTGCTGAGATGCATTACAGGCGGCCAGGCACTGGAAGGAAAGTTGAGATACACTTGTGTGAAGGGTTGCTCATTTGTGCTTTTTTTTTTATCACCTTAAATCTTGTTTTGTATCGTGCTCTTTCGTAGCAGTGCTCGATCTTTCCATGCCGAGTGTTTAAAACTGATGCAATATGGGAGGAAGAGTGTGGTGCCCATTCCTCGTGCATTACAGGTTAGAAAGGTTGTTTTTTCTTTCCGTGCTCCTTAGCAGCTGGTGAGCACAATCAGAGTTCCTGCACCTGGAGTGATTTTGTGAGAATGACCTGATTGTCCACGTGAAGCATCTTCTGCCAAACAAAAGTTGATTTCCAAAGGATTTTGCTGTTCTATGGGCAATTTTTGTCTATTTTACTCTTCGCCATTGTGCCTTTTTCAGAGAGATGTAAATACAGGTGGTGGTGTAGCTGAGGGTGCAGCAAGAGAAGGTTGCTAATGTGCCTAAAGTTCATTTGCCAATGTTCATTTTTTGATCAAAGTGTTGCTCACAGGTTTGGACTCTCAGACATACACAGGTATTTTCATTGTGAACAATTTATTGGTTGAAGGTTTTTCCAAAAGTCAGTTGTTGTATTTATCCCAGTTGTTGTACAATACAGAGTTTTTAACATTAATTATTTGAAAGCTTGAAAGCAGTGTCTAATTTATGTAATACAACAAAGGGTGAGGAAGGGCGAGAGTCTACTAAAATACTTTCTCAGTATTCCCTCTCTGAAGCCAGAGTGTGGCTGGTTCTTGTTGCGGAGGAAGAGCCTGTTCTCACAGCAATGCTGAGGAAGACCGATCGTTTCCTAATAACTGCTACAGCAGCAGAAGCTTGTAAGATAAAAACTGAGTCTGGGAGTTTCTGTCTTTGTTCCTTTCGAGACAGTGGCACAAGAGTGGCAGAACCGGGAACAGATTTATCACCGGGACCCTGTGAATGAGCACAGTAATATTTCCTGGAGTTATTTCTTGAGCAATAGGAGAAACCTGCTGTACCCGCAGTTTCCCAAAACCTGGTTTGCGTAGCGCTTGGAATGGTTCAGCTGATCATAACGTGCCCTGCTCTCTACAAGGTCATGAAAGAAGAGCTGTTGGTTTGTGGAGAGTTTTGTATTTCGTGATTTTCTTTGGTTGTTGCAGAGAGGTGGTGTCGGTACAAACAGGCACCGAGGTGGATGAAGTATTTTTTCATAGGCATTGCTCTCAAGAGTGTTCTATCATTTCTGTGATCAGACCATCCCACGCAGGGAGCGTTCAGTGTTTTATTGTGGCAAGGGACACTTCAGTGCATTTGAGCCGTGGGTAAACTGCCTTCTCTAGTTTTGCCCTTCCAAGAGTCTTCTGTGACTTTTTTTTTTTTTTTTTTTAATTTATCTTGAAGTCTGTCCTGGTAAAGGTAGCTAACATGGTATGTATGCCTCGGGCATCACCACAGAGGAGTAATAACCCTCTTTTTTACAATTCTGAGAATAAAAAATACAGCAGGCTGGTAACTGAAGTCTCTTTGGGCCATGGATACCTTTTTCAGTCTGTGCACGTTCTTAGATCTACTTACTTACACCGTTCACTGAAAAAGCCTTTTGAAGAAATGCTTTAGCAGATCATTCTTCCCAGTTCTAGGACAAGAAGTTGTGATAATTCCCATGATTTGCAAAACTGGGAAGGAATGTAAGGATAATGCTGTTCTAGAGAATAAGACTTGCCATTTCCCCCCAGTCACAGTTACTGTGAGAGGACTATAAAATAAAAGAAATATAAACAAAAATCTCCAGAAAGAAAATGTTGCTTCTGGTGCTTCTCTTCTACAAACGCTTCTCGTCACATATATTTCGTAGACGTTGCTTCACAGAGATGGTAGAAATGACATAAAAGAGCTGAGTAAAGAGAGCTCTCAGCAGTAATAGAAGGGATAGGAGTCTGCAAGGCATTTGATGCACAGTGTACCTGCTATACTTACCTGTACTCACCTGTGCTCCCTTGTACGAAGTCTGCGTGATCCCGCACTACTCCAAAACACGTTCCCCAGCCAGATTCTGCATTTTGCTTCTGAAAAGAGCTCCTCCATTCCCCTTTCCGCAGTATGAGAAAACTCACCAAACTGAACTCTGACTCGCGATTTTCGGTAGCTGATGGAGGTGAGCTGTCACCGCTGCGGCCCGGGGTGAGACCCCCCCCGGAGCGCGGCCATCCGGCGGCTGCAGTGGCGTCGCGGCGCCTCCGGGTGCCGCTGTTGGCCGCCGCCGAGCGGCGCTGGAGCCGCGGCCGCTGCAGCGTCCTGCCCCCGCAGGCTGCTCGCTCGCCCGGCGCCGGCCACAGCGGCAGCGGCGCCGCCGGCAGCGGCAGCGGCAGCGACGAGAGGCGGCGCTCCGACCTCGCTGCCTTTTCAGCGGCCCCTGCACTGTGTGGTGAGAGCGGCTCCAAGGGAGGCAGGAGCGCGGCGAGCGCTGGCGGCAGAGAATGGCGGTGAGGCGGCGGCAGAGGCGCGGGCCGGGCGGCGGGCGAGCGCTGCTGGGCGCGCTGCTGCTGTGCGTGTGGTGGCGGGCGGCGGCCGAGCGGGTCCGCTACGCCATCCCCGAGGAGCTGGGCACAGGCTCGCTCGTGGGGCCGCTGGCGCGGGACCTGGG
Source organism: Prinia subflava (assembly GCF_021018805.1). Lineage (NCBI taxonomy): Eukaryota > Metazoa > Chordata > Aves > Passeriformes > Cisticolidae > Prinia > Prinia subflava. The sequence goes on along the minus strand of NC_086262.1, from coordinate 2,058,873 downwards.
GCTCAGCGTGGACGAGCTGCCGGCGCGCAAGCTGCAGGTGGCGTCTGGCGGCAAGAAGCAGCTGAAATACTTCACGGTGAACGAGGAGAACGGGAACCTGTACGCGAACGAGAGGCTGGACCGGGAGGAGATGTGCGGCGAGTCGGCGACCTGTTCTGTCAGCTTCGAGGTGCTGGTTCACAACCCGCTGAACATATTCCGCGTCGAGGTGGCGATCGAGGACGTGAATGACAACGCGCCGCGCTTTCCTAAGGAGAATATCCACTTCGAAATCATTGAGTCTACACCTCCCGGTGCCCGATTTTCCGTGGATGTGGCTGAGGACGCAGACGTGGGCAGTAATTCACTGCACGGCTACGAGCTGGAGGCGAACGGGTACTTCGCGGTGGAGATGAAGGAGAGCCATGACGGCAGCAAGTTCGCGGAGCTGGTGCTGCGACATGTGCTCGACCGGGAGAGCGAGCCGAGCCTGCGTCTGCTGCTGACTGCGCTGGATGGCGGAGACCCGCCCCGGACTGGCACCGCCCAGCTGTGGATCAACGTCACCGACGCCAATGACAACCCACCCGTGTTCGCGCAGGACCGGTACCGCGTCAGCCTGCGCGAGGACGCGCCCACGGGATTGACTGTGCTGAACGTCTCTGCCTCCGATGCCGATGCCGGCACTAACGCTCGCATTACCTACGGCTTTGGAAAGATGCCGGCCAAGGTACGTCAGAAGTTCGTGGTGGACGCCGACAGCGGGACGATCACGCTGCAGGAGGCGCTGGACTTTGAGGACACGCAAGGCTATACATTACTGGTGGAGGCGAGAGACGGTGGCGGTTTGCTAGCGCACTGCAAAGTGGAGGTGGAGGTGCTGGACGTGAATGACAATGCGCCCGAGATCACGGTTCTGTCGTTGTCGAGCCCGGTGCCCGAAGATTCACCAGCTGGTACCGTGGTGGCCGTGCTGAATGTGAACGATCCAGACTCGGGCGAGAACGGTCATGTGTCGTGCGAGCTGTCGGGGGAGGCGCCGCTGTCGATCGTGGCGTCGTCGGGCGGCTCGTACAAGGTGGTGACGGCGAGCGCGCTGGACCGCGAGCAGGCGGCCGAGCAGCGCGTGACGGTGGTGGCCCGGGACCGGGGCAGGCCGGCGCTGCGGAGCAGCAGGGAGCTGGTGCTGGAGGTGTCGGACGTGAACGACAACGCGCCGGTGTTCGAGGAGGCGGCGTACAGCGCGTACATGGCGGAGAACAACGCGGCGGGCGCGCTGGTGGTGCGCGTGCAGGCGCGGGACGCGGACGCGGGCGCCAACGGGCGCGTGAGCTACTGGCTGGCGGGCGGCAGCGCGGGCGCGGCGGGCGCGGCGCCGCCGGTGTCGGTGGAGGCGCGGAGCGGCGCGCTGTACGCGCAGCGCTCCTTGGACTACGAGCAGTGCCGCGAGTTCTGGGTGGCGGTGCGGGCGCAGGACGGCGGCGCGCCGGCGCGCAGCTCCACGGCCACGGTGCGCGTGTTCGTGCTGGACCGCAACGACAACGCGCCGCGGGTGCTGTGGCCGGCGGCGGGCGCGGCGGCGGGAGAGGCGGCGGCGGGAGGGGCGGCGCCGCCTTTCGAGGTGGTTCCGCGTTCGGCCGAGGCCGGCTACGTGGTGGCCAAGGTGGTGGCGGTGGACGCGGACGCGGGGCGCAACGCGTGGCTGTCGTACGAGCTGGTGCAGGCGTCGGAGCCGGCGCTGTTCCGCGTGGGGCTGCACAGCGGCGAGGTGCGCACGGCGCGCGCCGTGTCCGAGCGGGACGCGGCCAAGCAGCGCGTGGTGGCCGTGGTGAAGGACCACGGGCAGCCGGCGCTGTCGGCCACGGCCACGCTGCACGTGGTGCTGGCCGAGAGCTTGCAGGAGGCGCTGCCGGAGCTGAGCGACAGAGATGCTGGGTCCCACCTGACGTCTGATCTGAACCTCATTCTTGTTGTGTCTCTCGCCGTTGTGTCCTTACTATTCGTTTCCACAGTCGTTTTTGTTTTTTTCTTTAAATGTCGACAGTCGAGGAGCCCTCCTATTTTTATAACTTCTGATAAGGAACTGTATTCCACCTTGGGCTCAAAAGCACCGTACAACTACTGCAGCAGCACGCTGCCTTTGCCCTATTCCTACGAGGTGTGTTTAGCCTCCGAGTCAGGGCAGAAGGACTTCACATTCCTGAGACCAGGGGCGGCAGCCTTGTCTACCCATCTTCTGTCCGCTGATCCCGGCTCAGGCACTCATTCTGGGAAGGACCCTCCTAGCCCCGGGAGATCGGCAGAGGTGAGCTTCTGTCCTACGGTCCCTCTCTGTGAGTTTTTGTGAATCCTTTTTTGCTCTGTTCTACCGTCGGTGATCAGTGGGGAACCGGTAGTTCTGAACGTGCGGGCGCACTGCTCAATAGCTCGGGGATGTGGGTGAGTGGGTGTGTGTGTGAGATCTTAACTCATCCTTTTGACCTGCCAAATCTTATCCGCAAATTGCTGATTTTCCCCGAGGAGCGAGGCAAATATTGTCAGTACTTCTGTCTGTCCTGGAGAAGGACAGACAGGTGAGAGTTTCACCGAACTGGAGTGGTGATGTGGACTCGGGGTGGAGGGGGAACAAATGTGTCGTGGAGTCTAAAGCTGAGACAACTCTTTCGCTTTGGTCTAGTGACTACTAATTGTCTTAGCTACGTTTGCGCGCTGTCATGTGATAATCACGTGTGATCTATCCCGGCGTGTTTATTCAGTAATAGTGTTTACGCTGTAGTTCTTTTCTGGCAGGCTCGGTTCTTCAGCGCTCTGAACCCCTTCAACAGAAGGTGTTGTGTACACCCGTAACTCAACTTTCCCCCTCCGTCTGTAGAGCCGGAGCTGGTGCTTCAGTTTAGCTCCAAGCCTGGCGTCTAGCAGAAGGAGCTTTTTGTTCCCTGCTGCCACCGGCTTCTCTGGAGCCCCAGCGGATCGGGAAAAATGCCGAAGTGAGCGGCTCAGACTGGGATTTGTCTTCAGCCCGTCCCCGAAGGAATTCCTGGTGCAGGGGAAGGTGTTTTCCCCTTTAGCTGTTGTGTTTTTCTACTCTTCTCCCTCAAAACGACACTTTCAGGCGCTCTGAAGCGTCGTCTGCAATATTCAGGCTTCCCATCAAGGTGGAGGACACGTAATATCTCCAGATTAATTGAAATATGGTGGTTGGAAATATTCTCTCTTCTGTGCCTTTCCTGAGATCTCTTTTCTACTGATCTCTCCGCTTCTTGGCCATCCCACTACTGCTGGGATTAAACGGAGAAGGTACTCTGGTGCTGTGGTGTGTGCGCTCATAGGAAGGGAAAATACTCGGGAACTGTGGTACTCACCTTCGAGATATTGTGAGGTAAATCGCGTGTAGGAAAAACTTGAAATGGGCAGTGATTGGAAAAAGGATTCAGAGCTTACAGTGGTTGGGAAAAGGATTCAGAGTTTATTTCAGAGAAATAAATTGCTGAAAACTGTTTCAAGATTTGGGTCAAAGAGAGCTGTGGATTTTCTTGGTTTTAGATTATATGTAAGAAAGAAAGAGGATTGGGATTTGGTTTTCTATAAAAAAAGAAGTGCTTTGGGAACGTTAGATGACTAATATTGGATTTTATCTGTGTGAAACCCTATCACATGTGAACTCTATGCGAACTTTATCACATTCTGTGCGCAGATGATAAGAATGATAATAGCGCTGATAAAGCTTATCTTTTGGTTTAATTTGGATTAATCAACGATTAATCAGGAGAAAAGGAAGTAGCTGAGTATGTAGATAAGACAGATTGTGCCGACTCTTTCGATATTGCCGACTCTTCATGAAGGTGCAAACCTACTGCCTCTCTGGGTGGATCCCGTGTGCTCACGGCAGCTTTTAGGATTGTGTGGGGCGAGGACACGCAGAGTCGAGATCCTCTCGCTCTGGCGAATGTCCAATGTCGTGGTGCGGGTGGTTTGCAGCCCCTACGAGCTCAGCCACCACATTTAGCGGGGTAACAAATAACCCGCCGCAAATTTCCGAGCCAGTTCTGGCAGGTTTTGAGAGCCTGCATAAAGGAATGAACGTGTGGGCGCTGATTTCCTGTCCGGTTTTTGCCGGACGTCGTCGTCCCTTCCTGATCAGTGGCGGCTGTGGGGTGATACCTGGGCGCTGTGCCACAGCTGGGTTCTCACTGGGTTCCCTTATCAAGCTTCCTCGTCCCCTTGTCATTACCTCGTGACAGCCGAGCAGTTCCGCGGGTGACAGACGACGAATGCTGGAATTTCGGTGATTTTATGCTTATGCGTGCGTGGAAAGTTGGAAAACCCGACTTAGCCCGAGTTGTTGAGGACAGCAACAACAACCCAAAGGCAGGTTTGCGACCAGGCACTGCCGGTGCTGTGACCTGCCGGGAACGGGATCCGTTCCCACCCCGGTGAAGCTGCACCGCAGGGCGCAGAGCGTGATTTCCCTAGGTTTGCCTGGGAAAGAGTACCGGGGAGCAACCCGGGAGATGGCGAGAGTAGGAGGGCGTATTAAACCGAGATTTGTGCGGTTTGTCGGGGAATAGTGGATGGGAGAGTGGTGGCAGTGGAGATCCCGCAGGAGGGGCGATGCTGCTGGAAATCCTGCGGCGGGAGCCGCCCTGCGGCGAGGCTTTGTGTTGCGGCCGGGGAGCTGCTCATAACTCGGCAGCACGAAATCAATGTCGCTTTGCTGGCCACGCTGCTTTGGTGGCACACTGGGCAGCGACATCCCGACGCCTTGAAAGGGGCTTCTTCCCAGGAAGTGGCTGGCTAAACATTTGGGTAGGAGGACCGGCATCCTGAAGGTCCTGAGAAACACCGGGAGCTGGCGTGTCGTGCCGGTGCTGGCTCTCCCTGCGAACCCCGGAACACCCTCCCCACTCATGCTCCCGCCCTCTCCACTTCCCCTTGTTATTCCCGCTGCCTCATTCCAGCCAGGTGTTCCCGGGACACGCACCCCAAACTCCCCACGTCTCCGTATCGCCCCTTTTGGGGTCCCTATCTCTGCCAACTTTTACCCCTTCCTGCCCGCACACTCCGTCCCTGTGCCCGCTGTACCCGGCCTCTGCCAGCGCTCCCCCCGCCCGGCTGTCCCTGTAGCGAGGTTTCTGGCAGGGCTGTGTTCTCCCTGCGGGTTCTGCCGGCTGTCCCGCTCGGGCTGCCGCGGCGGGGCTCGGCGGCGGCGGCGGCGCTCCGGCGCCCTGCGCTCTGTGCAGTTATTGGCCGGGACTCTGTGTGCCGCTGTCGGCCAATGATGGAGCGGGGGGGAACTGGCGGCCCGGCCCCGCTCCGAGCCGGGATGAGGCGCAGACGGTCTCAGAGAGACTCTGCGAGTGAGTCACCTCCGAGCCCGCCGAGCGATGCCCGGCTCCCCGCCGCCGCCGCCGCTTCCCGGGGCCGCTGGGCAGCGGCATGACGGGGCGAGCTGAGAGTTTCTAGCCGGGGCGGGGGGGCGAAGCGGAGAGCGCGGCCGTCCTGTGCGATGAACGGCGTTGCTGTAAGGAGCCGCGGGGTGACGACGGGGCAGGTACTGAGCCTCTTGCTTTTGTTCGGCTTCTCCGACTGGGTTTCCGCCGCGATTCGCTATGCGATCCCCGAGGAGGCGCGGAGAGGCACCGCGGTGGGGAATGTGGTAGCCGACTTGGCGCTGGACCTCGGGCGGCTGCCGGGGCGCCGATTGCGGGTGGTGTCCGGCGGCAACAAGAAGTACTTCGGGGTGGATCTGACGAGCGGGGCGCTGCTGGTGAACGAGAGGATAGACCGGGAGGAGCTTTGCGGCGCGCTCTCTCCCTGCACTCTCAGCTTTGAGATCGTGGTGGAAAACCCGCTCGAGCTGTACAGCGGCACCGTAGAGATCCAGGACATCAATGACAACGACCCGGTTTTTCCCAGCAGCCAGGCGAGGCTGGAAATCAGTGAGTCCGTGGCTGCCGGAGCGCGCTTCCCGCTAGAGAGCGCGCAAGACCCCGATGTGGGAATTAACTCTTTGCAGACCTACCAGCTTAGTGCCAACCCGAACTTTGCGCTCGACGTGCAGACCAGGGTGGATGGTAGCAAGTACGCGGAACTGGTGTTAGAGAAGGAGCTGGACAGGGAGGAGCAAAGGGAGCTGAATTTGGTCTTGACTGCGCTGGATGGAGGCAGCCCGCCACGGTCGGCCCACATTCAGATCCACATTGACGTTGTAGATGCCAACGATAATGCCCCGGTCTTCAACCAGTCCACCTACAAGGCGAGTGTGAGGGAGAACACGCCCAGCGGTACCCTGGTGGCCAGGATCAGTGCCTACGATCTGGATGATGGGCCCAATGGAGACATCGTCTACTCCTTCAGCAGCCACACCCCTGCCAAGGTACGAGAACTCTTTGCTCTGGACTCAGCCACAGGGGAGTTGAGGGTCAAGGGACAGCTGGACTATGAGGATTCGAAGTTGTACGAGATTTACTTACAGGCTAAAGACAAGGGAGCCGTTCCTGGTGTGGCTCATTGCAAAGTGCTGGTGGAAGTCGTGGATGTGAATGACAATGCTCCAGAGGTGACAGTGACTTCTGTGTACAGCCCTGTGCCTGAAGATGCAGCCCCAGGAACGGTCGTAGCTCTGCTGAGTGTAACAGACTTGGACTCCCATGACAACGGCCTGGTGAACTGCTTTATTTCCCCTGGGATCCCGTTCATGCTCAGCTCCTCCCTCAAAAATTACTACACGTTGAAAACAGAAGGAGCTCTGGACCGGGAAAAGGCAGCAGAGTACAACATCACTATCACAGCCAAGGACTCAGGCTCACCACCCTTGTCTGCAGTAAAGCACATCCTGGTGCAGGTGTCAGATGTCAATGACAACGCGCCCAAGGTGTCCCAGGACTCCTATGATGTCTATGTTCCAGAGAACAACATGCCCGGCATCCCCATCCTTAACGTGAGCGCCACAGACCCGGACCTTGGGCGCAATGCCCACCTCTCCTATACCCTTCTGCAGGGTGACACCACTGTTGGCCACCTCTTCTCCATCAACCAGGAGAATGGCACCCTCTACCTGCTCACCTCCCTGGACCACGAGGACCAGGTGGAGTTCAGCATGATGGTGCAGGTGCAGGACGGCGGCTTTCCGCCTCTGGCCACTAATGTCTCAGTCAGTGTGTTTGTCACTGACCTCAATGACAATGCCCCGATGGTGCTGTACCCTCAGCCCAACACCACCACCACCACCTACACCGATGTGGTGGCACCGGGCACTCCTGCCGGGCACATGGTCACCAAGGTGGTGGCGGTGGATGCGGATGCAGGGTACAATGCTTGGATCTCCTATACCCTGCTGCAGGCCACTGACCCCAGCCTCTTCTCGGTTGGGCTGCACAGTGGGGAGATCTTCACGGCCCGCCAGCTCCGCGAGGATGACGCTCCTGAGCACACCTTAGTCATCCTGCTGAAAGACCATGGGGAGCCTGTGCTGTCCACCAGTGCCACCATCTCCATCTCTGTGGCTGAGATGGTCAAGGAGGTGCTCACTGACCTCACTGATGTGGCGCCTGCCAATGATCCCAGGAGACACGTGACTTTCTATCTCATCCTGGCTGTGATTTTGGTGTCGGCAGCCTTCTTCATTACCATGTTGTCCGTGGGCATCTTCAAGTGCTACAAGTGGAGGCAGTCAAAGGAGCTGTACAACAGCTCCAGGAGTACCACATACAGGACACCAGGGCCCTTCCACCACATTGATGCTGTGCGGGGTGGCTTCACGCCACCCAGCTTCTACCACCAGGTCTATCTCACCACAGACTCTCGCCAGAGTGATCTCCTGTGTAAAAAGCCCTTCACTTCCAGCCCCTTGGGGAGCCGCCAGGGCACCATAAGAAGTGGTGAGCCAGGGCTGTACCACCAGATTGTGGGCACCGCCAGCCGGCTCCCCACACCTGCTGAGGTAATGTAGCTCCTTCCTTGGCGTGTCCCAGCGCTGGGCAGAGCCGCGGTTCATTTGTGCTGTACGCCTGTGGTTGCCTGTTGGGGTTGGGAGGGATATCCCGTCATGCCACGCCCCTAAAGAGTTCAGCTGCAGCTGAACAGGTGTTCCTTGGAGTCAAATGAGCCATCCTGAGGGCTGATGACTTTTGCACTGTGATGAGCAGGATCAAGTGAGTCAGTGTGTTCATGTTGGCAATCATACATCTTTTGGATGCAGTTTTGGGTACGCCTTTGCATGAGTAACCGGTGGAGGCTGAGGTCAGCTTGAAACCACTTGTTAATCCTTGGCACGAAGTTTGTTGTTAATGGTGCTTCCTTCCCTTTGCAAAAGGAGAGCCAAGGGGAGCACTTGCTCTGCGGGGGAACGTAATCCGTGTGCGTCGTGCCTTGATGGGGGCTGGAGAGGTGGTGGTGCAGAGGGGATGGAGCTGGGATGGGCGTGTCGCCTCTCGCAGTACAGCACACAGAGCTGAAGGACGATGCTGGTTCCTCTGACAGACCGTGGTCACAGAGCAGTCCCTCCCATCTGTGCCGCTCCTTGTGTTTGATTCCTGAATGGTTCTGGTTTTATATCCATGGAAGTTCTGTGCTGGTGTTCGCTTTGGGGGAGGGGGTGGGATTGCAGATTGCACTGCCCCAGTTGCTTGCAGGGCTCTGCTGAGCTGGACTCTAGCTCCGAGCAGGGTGGCGAGTCTTCCACTAGATGTTGTTCAAAAACCCTATTACGAGCTCTGCATGATTTTAATATGCTGTCTTTGGGTGATGTCTGATGTCCTGACGGAACAAACTGCAGGGCTGGCAGGCATTTGCGCATAGCAGCAGCTTCTGTGCTTCCTCCCTGATGGGAATTGTGCTGCTTAATTTGAAAGCTTTCAATCACAGGATGCTTCTGTCTTCAGAGGTGAGGCCGGGTAGTGGATCCAGTGGAGGGGGAGTGTGGATGTGGTGGATTTCCAAGGTCCTTGGTGCCGGTAATTTGTCCTTCCTGGGAGGCAGTGGGTAGGAGCGACCGGTTCCTCAGAGCAGAAGGAAGTGAGGTGCAGCGGAAGCTGTTCATGGGTGTGAGGCTGCTCAGTGTGGCCAAATCACAGAGGGAGGCAGAAACCTCTCAGAATTATTTTATGCCTTTTTTTTTTCTCCTGCTTGCGTCACTGTTCAGACTCAGCACTTCTTATTTGTGGCAGGTGAGAATGGCTGCAGCAGCTGCAGGAGCAAGTGTTCCTCTGCATTGTGTGGGCTGTGCTATGGCTGGGGACAAGGATGTCCCCTCCACCAGAACATCCTGACAAGATGCCTCTGGGGGTGAGGGCAATAAGTGATTTGAGAGTGGAAGTGGAAGGAGGGCAGCAAGCCTGAGCCCCAGCCGTGACTCCCTCCTGCTCCCCAGTACTGCACTGGAAAGGCACTGGCAGTGAGGGATCAGCTGGGCTGGCTCAGGGCCCTGGATTTTTGGTCTTTGTGGTGACAACAGACTGTGTCAAGCCTGCAAAGGCTTTGCACCTCCTTGCTCTGCAGGGCACAGCCAGCCCCCAAAAGTGGTGCAGTGGGAAGGGTGCTGGCCCTGTCTGTAGCAGGTGGCGTGTCCTGCTGTGAGGGATCCTGACCTGCAGGATCCCCAGTGATCCCTGGGTTGTCTGGCTTGGTGCCTTTTCACAGAGTGAGTTCTGACCCTGTGGAATAAGGAACATCTCCTTCTCCATCCTAGACACCCCACACCCTTCTCTCCTTGTCACACTGTCCCCATCCCAGGCTTTGACAGACCCAAACAGCAGCAGGATCCTCTGTGCAAAGCCCTTGCTCCAGGTGCTTGGTGACTGAGCCATCCCAGGACGCTGAGTGGAATCTCCCAGGCTATGTGGGCTTTGCAGGGAGCTTCTGCTGAGGCTCTGCAGCAGCACTGAACCCATTCCCAGGGGTGCAGCACCCTGCACTGCCAGGGGAAAGCTCTGTCACCCAGCTGTACTGTCCAGGGCCTGGCCTGGGATGGGGACAGGGCACATTCCAGAGCCAAGGTAACTGTGACAGCTTCCAGCTGGTGGCAGGAGCCCTGGGGGAATGAGTATGTACAAGGAGGAATTGGTCTCTGTGTGCTGGGGAATCCCTTGTCCGGTGTTTTTCTGCATTGTCTCTTTAAGGACACCTTCTCCCCTCCTCCGGAGCCGGCAGTAGGTGGGACCCGGGCAGTGTTCTCACCATTCAGAAGGTTCTTCCCGGTGTCTCTCCCTGACTGGCAGCACGGTGGTCCCGCCTCACGGCTCTTAGAATAGGCAGGGAGGTGCTGCAGACGGGCGGGAGGACCCTCGACTGCAGCACCTTCATGGTCCCTGTCCTCACCAGAAGGATGCTGTCCCTGTCACCGTCCACAGTGCCGGGCATGGGTGCCCTCAGCCTCTCTCCCCTGTTCCCCAGGTCCCTGTGGTGCCCAGGTGGGGGGGACAGGCAGGATCCCAGGCAGGCGCTGGGTCCCCTGTCTACCACACCACTGCAGACCCCAGCCCCAGGGTCCGTGTGCACCCAAGGGAGGGTCAGGGTGGCCTTCCGTGCACCAAGGACAAAAGACAGAGAGACATTTTTTACAAAAGCATGTAGTGACAGGACGTGAGGGAATGATTTTAAACTGACAGAAGGTTTAGATTAGATAACAGGTATAAAAATTTCTCCCTGTGAGGGTGGTGAGGCACTGGTACAGGTTGCCCAGAAACGCTGTGGCTGCTGCATCCCTGGAAATGTTCAAGGCAGGGCTGGATTGATCTCTGAGCAACCTGGTCTAGTGGAAGGTGTCCCTGCCCACGGCAGGAGGTGGGAATGAGATGATCTGTAAGGTCCCTTTAACCCAGGGTGTTCTGTGACTCTATGACTGCACAAGGCTTCTGCAGGGATGTGAACTGAACTAAAATTCTGCAGCTTGCCAATACTGTCTGGGACAGGGAGAGCAGGAAATTACTGTGTGCTTCCCCCGGGGAGGCTAAGACCCCTCAGGAGACTGACTGCAGGGCTGTACCTGCCACAGGGTATCAGTGTGTGTGTCTGCCAGGTGGGAGGCTTGGGTTTCTTTCGTGCTCTTACATCCTGACCTGGTGTGGTGATCTAGTGGCCTTGTTTGTTCCAGTGTGTTTGCAGTGATTTGGGTACTGTGAAGACTGACCCCTTCCTCACCCCAGGGTGAGGAATGGCTTCCAGTCAGGTGTGCATTGGGAGCAATTGTATTTTGGCTTTGAATGCTTCACCTGCCTTTGCTTTTCCACCTTCAGCCTCCCACTCCCCTGGGCTGACAGGGGTGGGTGTCTCCATCTCAGTGCAAGGTCTCCTGGCCAGTGGTAGCACTGGTGGCAGAGATGCCTCACTCAGAGAGGCAATCATGGGGTGAGGCAGCAGCCAAAGCAGTAGCTGAGGGGGAGAAGAGGGGTGAGAGAAGAGCCCCTGGCACCTCAGGGCTCTAACAAGCACCTTTTCATCAGGCATGAAAAGTCCTTTGGCCTGCGTTCATGACAGCTGCCCTTTGTCTGTGGGCATGATGTGAAGCCACCATTGTGGAGGGGGAGCACACAGGGAGGGCTTGTACCTTGCTTCCAGGCTGCCAGGACGTGCAGTTTCCCTGTGAACGCAAAGCGAGCTGTCGGAGCAAGTGAGTCAGGCTGGCAGAGGGGAGGCCGGGAGTGGCAGCCCCGCTGTTGCCGGCTCAGGCCCCTGCTTCCCGCACCTCCGGAGCCACTGCTGGCCGAGAGGGGATGGAGCTCTCGGCCAATTGGGCGCTGATCTGAAGCGAGGGGGGGAAATCTGCTTCTCCCCCCCTCCCACCTCCGCGCTGGGGCTGTGATTCAGTTCCCCTCCCCCAGCCCACCCCCTCTGCTTGGAGGCTGACAGTTGGAGCTGCAGCCTGCCGGAGCCCCGGAGCTGTTTTCTAAGCCGGGGAAGAGAGACCTAGGGATTTATTCGCAGTTCCTCAGTGCCTGCTGTGTCCCGGGCCGGATGTGCACGGACATGGAGAGTGTCAGCCTCCAGCGACCCGCCTGGAAATGGCAAGTACTGAGTTTGTTTTTGCTCTGCGGCTGGGGCTGGGGCTCCGGGCAGATCCACTACTCGGTAGTTGAGGAGTCAGAGTTGGGAACCGTGGTGGGGAACGTGGCCCGGGACCTGGGCTTGAAGGTGGAGGAGCTGCCAGGTCGCAGGCTGCGCCTGGGCTCAGAGGAGAGCTTGCGCTACTTCGCCGTGCGCCTGGACAGCGGCACGCTGGTGGTGAGCCAGCGTCTGGACCGCGAGCGTCTGTGTGGAGCAGCTGCCAGCTGCGTGCTGTCAGTGCAGGTGGTGACAGAGAACCCCTTGCAGCTCTTCCGCCTGGAAGTGGAGATCCTGGATCTGAATGACAACTCCCCGAGCTTCCCCACTGCTCACCGCACCCTGCGCATCGCCGAGTCTGCCACGGTGGCTGCGCGCTTCCCCCTGGAGAGCGCGCAGGACCCCGACGTGGGCACTAATGCTGTGAGCTCCTACCGGCTGAGCCCCAACTCCCACTTCTCCCTGGACGTCAAGCAGCAGCCGGATGGCAAACTCTTCCCGGAGCTAGTGCTGGAGCGTGCCCTGGACCGGGAAGAGCAGCCAGAAGTGCAGCTGGTGCTGACGGCCGTGGACGGGGGAAGCCCGGCGCGCTCGGGCACGGCGCAGATAACGGTCCAGGTCCTGGATGTCAATGACAACGCGCCCACCTTTGACCGCACCACATACAAGGTGAAAGTCCCTGAGAACACACCCGTGGGGGCTGTGCTCCTCCGGGTCAATGCGTCTGACCCCGACGAGGGTCCCAATGGGGAGACGCAGTACTCCTTCGGGGTTCACACCTCCGATGCAGTGCGGAGGCTCTTTGCCCTGGATCCCCGCTCTGGTGAGGTGCGGGTGAGCGGGGCCCTGGACTTTGAGGAATCACGTTTCTATGAGATCTATGTGCGAGCCCATGACGGAGGGGTCCCAGAGATGGAGGGCAATTGTGTGCTGCAGGTACAAGTGGAGGATGCCAATGACAACCCCCCGGAGGTGCTGCTCACCTCCCTGTTGAATCCGGTGCCGGAAGACACCCCACCGGAGACTGTCGTGGGGCTCTTCAATGTACGGGACCGAGACTCGGGGGCCAATGGGGATGTGAGCCTGGAGATCTCCCCCGATGTGCCTTTTGCCATCAGGTCCCTTCAGAACCACTTCTCCCTGGTCACCCAGAAGAGCCTGGACCGAGAGTCTACCTCACAGTATGCAGTGGAGCTGATTGCCCAGGATGGTGGTTCTCCTGCCCTCACCACCACACTCACGCTGCTCCTCAATATATCTGATGTAAATGACAACCCCCCACGCTTCTCGCAGCCCTCCTACGATGCCTTTCTCCAGGAGAACAACCCGCCTGGCTCCCTGCTGTGCACCGTCTCTGCCTCAGATCCTGACGCCGGGGATAATTCCCGGCTTGTTTACTCCTTAGAGGGTGGCCAAGTGCAGGATGCCCCCATCTCTTCCTTTGTCCACATCAACCCTGACAATGGTAATCTCTATGCTCAGCGCACCTTTGACTTCGAGCTGCTGCAGGTTCTGCCAGTGTCTGTGGTTGTGAGGGACTCGGGGTCCCCCCCTCTCTATGCCAATGTTACTGTCTATGTCTTTGTGCTAGACCAGAATGACCATCCTCCCACCATCCTGCACCCTGCCAGTGACAGCGATGTGCCGGTACCCCAGAAGGTCCCGCTGTCTGCCCCACCGGGCTACCTGGTGGCCAAGGTGACAGCAGTGGATTTAGATGCCGGGCACAATGCCTGGCTCTCGTACCGACTGCTGCCGGACTCCACCGACCCCTCCCTGTTCCACGTGTCGCTGTACACCGGGGAGGTGCGGACGGCGCGTGCCTTCCAGGACAGCGACATGGCAGTGCAGCAGCTCGTCGTCCAGGTCACGGACAACGGTGACCCTCCGCTCTCCACCACTGCCACCATCACACTGGCCCTGGAGGAGGCAGCCCTGGAGGAGAGCTTCAAGCCTCAGGATTTCCTGGCTGGTGCCAAGGAGAAGCCGGACCTGACCTTCTACCTGATCATCGCGCTGGCAGCCGTGAGCACGGTGGCACTGGCCACTGTCACCATCCTGACCGCCCGGTGCCTCCGGCGCAGGGGCCGTGCCGCCGTCTCACCCTATTGTTGCTGCTGGCTCAGCGAGTCGCCCTCCCGGGACTTCTGCAAGCACTCCAGCCCCAAGCTCCAGCTCAGCTCGGACGGCACCCTTAAGTACATGGAGGTCACGCTGCGACCCACCGACTCCCCGTCCCAGTGCTACAGCACCTGCTTCTCCCCCGGCTCCGAGCGGAGCGACTTCACCTTCCTGCGGCCCTGCCCGACCCCCGCCACCCTGCCGAGGGAGAGCGGGGTGTTCCTGCCCGCCGCCGGCACGCTGCGGGACCGCGGCCAGGTGAGCGGCGCTGCCGGGCGCTCCGGCGGCGCGGGGGGCGCGGGGCGGCCGCGCCGTTCGCGGCGCGCGGCGGCGGCGCGCGGGCCGTGATTGGCGCCGGTGTTGCTGTCCTGGGGAAGGCGCGCGGCGATTGGAGCGGCGCCGCCGCGCGCGCAGCCAATGGCGGGGCGGCTGCGCGGCCGCGCTCCCCCCGCCCCGCCGAGCCGCGTCCGCCCCAAACAATGAATGGGAGCGGCGAGCGCTGAGCGCGGCCCCCGGCGCCGAGGGCATCGCTCCCCGGCCGGCCACCCGGCAAGGATGCCGAGGGCAGGGCAGGCGCGCCGGTCCCTGGGGCTGCCGCGTGTCTTCTCCTTCTGTTTGTTCTTGCACAGCTCATCTGCTCAGATCCGATACAGCATCCCGGAGGAGCTCACGCGGGGTGCCTTTGTGGGCAATATCGCTAAGGACCTGGGCACCGATGTGGCTAAACTGGCGGCAGCTAATCTGCAGGTACTGTCGGATTCGGATTCCCAGTACTTCTCCGTCAATGTGAACACCGGTGTTATTATGGTCAGCGAGAGGATAGACCGGGAGCAGCTCTGTGGGCAGAACCCACGCTGCTTCCTCCACTTGAAACTTGCCATCGAGAACCCGGTGGAGTTTTACCGTATTGAGGTGGAGATCCTGGACATCAATGACAACCCCCCGGAGTTCCCCAGCGATGAGGTCTCCTTGCGCATCTACGAGCTGGCGTCTCTGGGTGCCCGCTTCCCCATCCAGCCGGCCCAGGACCCCGACGTGGGCACCAACACCTTGCAGACCTATCACCTGAGTGCCAATGACAACTTCAACCTCAACGTGAAGGCCCGCACTGATGGTGGGAAGTTCCCCGAGCTGGTGCTGGAGCGGGCCCTGGACCGGGAATTCAGAGCTTTCCACTACCTGGTCCTGACTGCTGAAGATGGGGGCTCTCCCCCACAGTCCAGCAAGATACGCATCACCATTCAGGTCCTGGATGCCAATGACAACCACCCGGTCTTTGACAGACCATCATACGGAGCGCGCTTGGTGGAGAACTCGCCGCTGGGCACCCTCGTGGTGAAGTTAAATGCCACTGATGTGGACGAAGGACCCAACGGAGACATCCGCTACTCCCTCAGTAGCCACAACTCAGCTGCCTTACGCCAGATCTTTGCCATCGATGAGCAAACTGGGGAGATTCGTGTCCAGGGCAACCTGGACTTTGAGGAGGCGACAGTGTACGAGATCGAAGTGGAGGCCAAGGACATGGGGTCGCCCACGATGGAGGAGCACTGCAGCGTGGTGGTGGAAATCACCGATGTCAATGACAACGCCCCTGAGGTGATTCTTACCTCCTTCTCAAGCACCCTGAGCGAGGATGCGCTGCCGGGCACGGTGGTGGCCGTGATACACGTCAGAGACAGGGACTCTGGCGAGCAGGGCAAGGTCCTGTGTCACGTGTCTCCAGATCTTCCCTTCCAGCTGCGTAAGGACTACGAGCACCAGTACTCGCTGCTCACCAGCACCCGTTTGGACCGGGAGCATGTTGCCTACTACAATGTCACCATCTCTGCCTCGGACCTGGGCAATCCCCCGCTCTCCCGCCACACCATCTTGCCAATCACCCTGATAGATGTCAATGACAACGCTCCCCAGTTTGAGCAAGCGTCCTATGAAGTGCTGGTGGCTGAAAACAATCCAGTGGGCAGCGTGCTGGTTACAGTCTCTGCTGCCGACCCTGACTCGGAGCAGAACTCCCGCTTGTCCTACTCCATCCTGCGAGCCGGTGGGACAGATCCAGGCCTGGATCCTACTCGCTACCTCTCAATACATCCCACGAATGGGCAGGTCACTGCCAAATTCCCTTTTGACTATGAGCAAACCACCTATCTCCAGTTCCACGTGGAGGTCTCTGATGGTGGCTCCCCAGCCCTGAGGAACAGAACACTGGTTCATGTTTTTGTAGTGGACCAGAACGACAACGCTCCACAAGTGCATTTCCCCAGGGCTGGGGAGGAGTCTGCTACTCAGCTCCGAATTTCCCCCTCCATCGTCCCTCCTGCCCTCATCACCAAGGTGGTGGCGATAGATGCGGACTCGGGGCGCAATGCCTGGCTATCCTACCACCTCGTGGAAGCCACAGAGCTGGGGCTTTTCAGCGTGGCCCTGCGTTCCGGGGAGGTCCGGATCATGCGGGCCCTACAGGAGACGGACGCCTCTGCACACGAACTGCTGGTGGTGGTCCGGGATGCCGGGGAGCCCCCGCTCTCCACAGCTGTCACACTGGTGGTGCTGGTGGAGGAGAAGGGTCCAGAGGCCCTGCAGGGCTCCGAGGCTCGGGCCGCTGACGGTGGGGGCTTGCCCACTATTACGCTTTATCTGGTTGTGTCCCTAGTGCTCATCTCCACCGTGTCGCTGGTGGGACTGGCGGCGCTGGGCGTTCGGTGCCTCCGGCGGGGCTCTGCACCTGCCAACCAGGGCTGCTGCGTGGAGAGCGTGAACACGCTTCAGCCTCCTCCCAGCCACATCTTTGGGCACTTGCACTATGAGCCTAAGAAAGGGGACACTGTGATGGGAGTGCAGGTGACAGCAACGGCACCCCCCGCCCCTCGTTACCGCTCCTGCTTTTCGCCAGTCTCGGATATCAGCGAGTTCATGTTTGTGAAACCCTCCGCGGATCCCACCCTGTGCAGCGAGGTGAGCTCGGGAGTGTGGTCTCCTGCCTGAACACAACCCCGCTGTTCGCGGGGCTCGGCTCCGAACCGCCCGGCTCCGGGGAGGGGGTGTCCGCCGGTGCCCGGTGCCGGCAGCCGGGCGGGGCGGAGCGGGGTTCCCGCTGCCGGGAGTCCCCGGCGCCCTCCCGGCGCTGCGGGGGCGGAGTGGCGGCAGCGGGGGAAGGGGGGGGCTACGCTGTGCGTATTTTGGGGAAGGCGGTGAGATGGAGAAGGGGAGGAGGAGGGAGAGAAAAAGTAGGAGGAGGAGGAGGAGGGGGCTGTGGAGAGACGTAAAACTGTCACTCGGTCCATCCCCTCCGCTCGCCGACTTTGTGTGTCTTTGCGTATCGAGAAGCGGTTCAGGCGGCCGGGCTGCGCTCGACCCCTCCTCCATCCCTCCCCGTCCGGCTCCGGCGGCTCCGGCGGCGGCTTCCTCCCTGCGCAACCCGCTCGGAGCCCTCCCGGGGCTCAGGGGTTTCGGCTGCCGGGGCCGGCTGCGGGGGCGGGGAGGAGGGGGAGGCTGCGCGGAGCCGCCGCCGCTCCTCTCGGCGCTGCTCCGTTCGCACACCCGGCACGGGATGCTCGCGGGACAGAGTTTGGCATGGCAGCTCCCGCTGCTGCTCGGAGCCCTCTCCTGCCTGCCGGCTCCCGGCTGCGCCCAGCTCCACTACTCCGTGCCCGAGGATCGCGAGCCGGGCTTCTCTGTGGGCGACTTGGCCAAGGACTTGGGGGTGGAGGTGCGGAGCCTGGCCGCCCGCAACCTGCGCCTGGTGAGCGAGGGTGGGCAGCGGCACTTCCAGGTGGACCTGGCGGCAGGTGTGCTGCTCCTGGACAGCAGGCTGGACCGGGAGGCACTGTGTGGGCAGAGCCCCACGTGCTCTCTGCACCTCCAGCTCGTCATGGAGAATCCCCTCCAGCTCCACCGTGTTGAGGTGGACGTCCTGGACGTGAATGACAACGCGCCCCAGTTCCCCAAGCCAGAGGTGGTGTTGGAGATCACTGAAGTGGCCAACCCTGGGACTCGGCTGCCCTTGGAGGTAGCAGAAGACCCAGATATGGGCTCCAACTCCATCTCCACCTACGAGCTCAGCCCCAGCAAGCATTTTGCCCTGAGCATCAACGTGAGAGGAGATGGTGTTAAAATGCCCGAGATCGTACTTGAAAAAGCACTGGATAGAGAGAAAGTGCCTGTTCATCATCTAACACTGACAGCCCTGGATGGAGGGAATCCAGTGAAATCTGGCACTGCCAGGGTTACCATCCATGTCTTGGATGCAAATGACAACCCTCCTGTCTGTGACCCACCCATATCCAAGGTACTTCTGGAGGAGAACGTGCCAGTGGGCACTCTGGTCACCAAGCTGAATGTCACCGACCTGGATGAAGGTCCCAACGGGGATGTGGAATATTCTTTCAAAACCAGCAATAACGCACCTGGTAAATTCACCAAACTGTTCTCCTTAGATGCCCGTACAGGGGAGATCAGAACCAAAGCCCCACTGGATTATGAGGAATCCAGTGCTTATGAGATTGCAGTTCGAGCCAGGGACAAGGGATCCCCAGCCATGGAAGGCCACTGTCACCTGCGAGTGGAGTTAATTGATATCAACGATAACAGCCCAGAGATCGTGCTGACCTCTGTCTCCAGCCCGGTGCAGGAGGATGCAGCCCCAGGCACGGTGATCGCCCTCATTGGAGTGAAGGACAGCGATTCCGGTGACAACGGGCAGGTCCGTCTGCAGATAGCAAAAGAGCTCCCATTTAAACTGGTGTCATCTTTTAAAGAGCATTTCTCGCTGGTCACCAGTGGTCCCCTTGACCGGGAGAAGGCCAGTGGATACAACATCACAGTGAGGGCTGTGGATTCAGGGTCCCCCCAGAGGGCCACCCAAAAAACCTTTTATCTCCGCATCGCCGACGTGAATGATAACGCACCGAATTTCTCCAGCCCTTTTGATACAGCTCACGTTCAGGAAAACTCCCTTCCTGGAACTTCTGTCTTTTCAGTGTCAGCATCAGATCCTGACGAGGGTAGCAATGCCAAGCTGTCTTACTCCATCCTGGACAATGGGATGCAGGATGTACCTGTCTCGACCTACTTCCGAATAGATCAGGACAATGGCACCATCTACACCGTGCGAGCTCTGGATTACGAGCAGGACAAGGTGTTCCAGGTGCCTGTGGAGGTGAAGGATGCTGGGTCTCCTGCTCTCAGTAGCACTGCTGTGGTCCATGTGTTTGTCCTGGACGAGAATGACAATGCTCCCAGCATTGTCTACCCGTCTGTCCCCAAGGGCTCTGCCTTCCACCAAGCCATCCCGGCCCTGGCAGAGCCTGGCTATCTGGTAACTAAAGTTGTAGCAGTTGATGCTGACAGTGGCCATAATGCCTGGCTGTCCTACCAGCTGCAGGAGTCTGCTGAGGCTTTGCCTTTCCAAGTGGAACGCCGCTCTGGGGAGATAAGGGTTGCACAGGCTCTCAGGGAGTCAGAAGAGTCCCACAGGCTGGTGGTCGAGGTGAGGGACAATGGCACGCCGTCCCTCTCGGCCTCTGTGGTAATAGTCATTTCTCCGGAGGAAAACAGCGTGCAGGACTTCTCCAAGTCCTTGGACCTCCCGCAGTCTTCTCCTGAGGATACCAGCCTAACTCTTTACCTCATCATCTCCTTGGTGGCCATCTCCCTGGTGTCGTGTGTGATGTTTGGGCTGGCGGCCGCCCGGTGTCTCAGAGCTGGCAGTGCCAGCTGGACCTTTGCAGGCTGCTGCCGGGGGACCAGCCGCAAGCCCGCCTCCCATTTCCGAGGGCAGATGAAGCCAGATGGCTTCATCAAGTACCTGGACGTGGGAGGAGCGGGCTTGACCTCCCAGGCACAGAATTACACCTCTTGTTTCTCCCCCATGTCCGACCAGAGCGATTTCCTCTTTGTAAAGCCCTTCAGCCACTCTAGCACTGCGGAGACCGTGGCTGCCTATGAGCAGGTGACCAGCACCTTAGCGAGTCCCTGCGATGGGGTAAGGATGGCTCTTTCTCACTGTCCTCTCTGCTGAGTGCAACAGTTTGTCATATCCAGGCCAGTTGGCTGTTCTCTGTCTGTCCTTCCTCCTGAGACGGTGGCCTCAGGGAACATGTGTCACTGTCACCTCCTGGAGGTGGCAGGTGAAAGTTTTGGCTGGGCCTGGTGGAGGTGGGGGAAGGGGCTGAGCAGCGTTAGAGAATCAAAGGCTCTGTGTTTGTAGCAGTGGAGAGTTTCCCCTTGGCACCGCTCGTACTCGATTCTATTTAAAGTATTCTTAGCATGGTCAGGAACAGGTTTTTTGGGGGTTTAACTTCTTGGTTCTCTTTAACATTTTTTTCCTACGTGGTACATGAACTGTAGTGCGGAGGAGATTATCTGAAAAGGAAAATGTGCCTGTGTTTCTTCTGTTCAATTTTAGAGGTGCATTGTAGAAATTGCTCATTTCTCAAACCCCAAGTGTTATTAATTACTGACTGTTCCTCGGCAAGGGATCATTTTCCAGCTGAATTCAGTATTAAGCACTAAAATGCTGAAATGTCAGGAGTGACATTATTCACAAGGATCCTGGTGACCTTATCTGCCCTTGGGCTTGCAGAGGCTGAGGAGTGGCAAGCTTTGAAAACTTGAGCTGTTTGTACTCAGATGCCTAAATATAGATGTAGGTGACTGTGTTTAGCTGGAGCTTTATAACTTCAGGATATAAAAAGTAAAGCAATTTTGTGTCACAAATGCCTGCCCTAAATTTGAAAATGGTAATTACAACAGGAATTCAAAATATGGAAGGGCTATTCAAAATATTGGGAAGGGCTTATCCAGTGCAGTATTGTGTGTCAGCGTGTGCAAAAATGCGTATCTGAAATCTGGAGGGCAAGTCTTTCAACAGCTTCATTTGCATGCAGCATGGGGACCAGTGGGGCATCTATTTTAGGGGAGTAATTTATTCTAATATCTTCTTTCATGAGTATCATCAAAGCTGCAGAGAAATTAGTGTGAGCACATCTACTAAATAAAAATCTAGGTCAGCTCTACTCGTCTTCACTTTTCCTTAGTAATTGCATGTACAAGCAGAACAATCCTATAAAACTGATGTTCCACTCTGTATGGACTATGAACTGCTCTTTCCTAAAATAGCTGAGGGAAGTGTAGTCCTTTCCAGGTAGTATGTCATCACTCTGGAGTTCATTAAGATGATCATGATTTTCGGAAGTGTGTGTGTTTTCCCGACACAAACAGTTGTGCTATTTAGTGCTTTCCACAAAGGCATGATTCAAACAGGAATATACAGGCTTACTCCATATCCTTCCTTATTTACAAAATGTTCATTGTCTGGTGGTAAAATAACACGGGCAGAGAGCGATACGGGGGCTTATTAATGAGGTTACAAAGTGTGCTGCTGTGTCTGAAGGTTATTGTGTCTCCTGAACAAATAATGCTTTTTCCTCTGGATGTCGGAAGTTTATTCTTTTCTCTGTGGACAGAAAAATATTGTAGTGCTCCAAGGCCACAGCAGCTAGGAAAAGTCATTCACATACAATGCGTGAAAGCAAGATCCCAGACAGGCCTTCTTAAGGACAGAAGAAGGAGAGATTAGGAAGGTCTGTTACCATTTTACCTTAGAGTATTAAAAGCATCTTTCTCAGTATCAATTAACTCTGCCACCCCCTCACACCCCCCTTTCTCCTCCGAGCTCATTACTGTGGTGCCACTGCTCCTGCTGAATTCATGCCCTTATCAGTTTATTTCATGCTTCATTTCTTTCACAGCCTGGTTTCCTGAGCTGCTTTGGAAGATTATTCTCTGAGCAGTTTTTGTCATGCTTTTTGGTATTCATGCTGCTTCAGAAATACTCAAGAAAGGGGGAGGGGGAGCTTTCTCTTTGTTCTAATTGATTTGCTTCACTTGGACAGAACATGCTGATATTCCAGACTGAAATAATCCAGGATCAGTTCACTTTCATTTTCAAAGGCAAGAATGGAGGTATTAAAACTCTCCTTTTTCTTTGCAGCAAGCTCAGCCTAACACAGATTGGCGCTTCTCTCAGACCCAGAGACCTGGAACAAGTGGGTAAGTGGCTCTTTCTTCATTTATCTGTGGGATGAAGGTTTCTTTTCTTGGTGTGCCAGTTTCAGTGCTGGAAGGTCCGTGAGTGGCAGCTCTGAGGGCGGGTGTCCCTGTCACTGATGGAGTCAGAAATAGGCTGCTGCTGTGTCAGCTGTGTTTGGTGGGGGTGTGACAGCTGCAGGTGGCCGTGGTGTGTCTGGGTTTGGTGTCTGCACCCCAGGAACCGAGAGGAGCTCCAGGTGAAGTCAGGAGATGGTTGAAGGACTGGACAGTGGATTCACAGAGAAAGGTCTCTTTGCTAAAGCAGATTCTTAGCATGTAAATTCCTTCCTGAGTCAAAAATCTTAAATTCTCTCCGTTCATGGAGGCCACTGGAAATCACTCCCTTTATAGTCATGGAACCTTGAGCTCTGAGGTGTGTTCACAGAACCACAGGATGGGTCAGGATGGAGGGAACCACAGAGCTTCAGCTGATCTCACCTCTCTCATCCAGAGCACACAGCACTGGAGTGTGTCCAGACACTTCTGGAGCATCCCCAGTGAGGGAGATTCCACCACCACTCTGTGGGGTGTGTGTGAGGTCAGGAAAAAGCCTCAGCAGCAGAGCAGAGACCTCCCAAGTGAGTACCTGCCCTTGGCTGGCACTCTCCTGCCTCTCAAGCCCACCAAGGTTTGCTTGTCTTGGTCCCCAGTGAGAGACCACTGACAACAAAATGTTGTTCTTTGCCTCTCCCATCTTCTCTCCTGGTTCATGAGCAGGGACAGGGATCCCCTTCAGAGGGTGAACTCCCTTGAAAGAAAGAACTTTAACTGAATTCCACCTCTCTCTGTGAATACTGTGAGGTCACTGTGTATGAGGAGACCGACTCCAGGATCATTTATATGTGAAAAGATGATATCTTTTGGGGCAGACTTGAGGTTTATACTCTCTGAATAATCAGGAATAAATTTGGGTGATGTGCTTCCTCGTCTGGCTGGCTCAGGCACTGTATCTCTGTGCTCTGTCATTCCTGGTGGCCACTTGGGCAGCTTCTGTGGAGTTAAAAATGGTGACATGGGAGTAGTGGGTGCTGAATTTTGGTGTCAGAGTTGCAATTAAATGTCTTTAATGTAGCTGCTGCCTGTGCCTGACTCTTTCCCTGCCTATTCCCTGTTGCCTGGGTCTGGCTCAATAATTTATCTTATCAGAAAATTAAGAGATTGCTATAGCCAACTTGTTGAAGTGATTAAACTTTGCTATTCCAGCTGATAAAGCTAAAATGGAGTGAGGGTTTGATGTAATTAGATAAAGTGCTCATAGTAGAAACTGGCCTTGGACTTTAAAACAAAGCTTTAGCTGGAATAGTTTTCTCAGAGGTCTGTTGAGTTCCCCATCACTGGCAACATTTTAATCAAGGAAAATCTTTCCAAGCATTTCCGCTCTAGTTGAAGTGACGATTAACAAAGCCCTGTTAATGCAGAATTGCACCACAGCTGCTGTGACTGTCGTGCTGTGAGAAGGCAGTAAATGAGCCCCATCAGAGCAGGCTCTGCTGCTCCCTCTCCTAGCATCGTGCTGGGGCTCCTCAGGGCACGGAGCTGATGCAGTCCAGACCCCCTCAGCTCAGTGACAGGGACTTTTCTCAGGTCGTGGGACAGTGACACTCACCCCAGCTCCCAGCCCCTCTTCACAAGCTCCATCCCCTTCCCAGGGCTCAAGAGACAGCAGCAACTTGTGGTGTGGGAAGAGAGAGGGCAAGAGGAAAGGCAGCTTCAGAGTGTTTGTGGGGAGCTGGACGAGTGTGACATGTCAGTTCTGGTGCACGAGCCACGATGTCACTGCTGAGGAGCTGTGACCTGAGTGCCCAGGATGGTCCCTGGAGCAGCTGCTCTTGCATCACAGAATGGTTTGGGTTGGAAGGGACCTTAAAGCTCATCTTGTTCCACCCCCCTGCCTAGGAACACCTTCCCCTGGACCGGGTTTTTCTGAGCCCCATGTTGAGACAGGGGGTCTCCCAGCATGGGCTGAACCCTGACTTTGGAAAGAGATTTTGCCCAAGCACAGCCTGCTGCTAAAATAACTGCAAAAACTCAGTGGATTTTAATTCCTGCTGGTTTTCCCCGCTTGCCTGTGTCCACATTTGCAACAAAACGTCTCTTGCATTTTTTTCCTGTTTCTTTCATCCTATTTTAAGTTAAATGAAGGGGGATGTTTTTATCCCAAACCTGTGTGACACTATTAAAGGATGGAAATAGAAAGTGCTCTCATATGTTCAGTGCCCAGCCCTGACATGTCCCTGGTGATCAAACAGGCAGATCCTGGAAAGCAGCCCACTCCCCATTGTGCTGTTCCCGTGCTCTTCCCAGCGTTTTGATGCCTGGTGAGTGAATTCTCCAGGCACTGCTTGGTAGTACAGGCATTAAAGAGGGGGAGCTGCAGCTGCCTGAGCCCAGCTCGCTGTTCTCTCTCTGCTGTTAAACCCTGTACAAATGTGTGTCCTGCTGACAGGGGAAGCTCTGTGGCACCACGAGCTCTCTGAACTGCAGGGCTCTGCTTGGGGCTGGGGGAGCACAGCCCTCCTTTTAGCTGAAAATCAAAAAAACCCAAAAGAGATGTGCTCTTAACTCTATTTGACCCAAATTAAATAACAATGAGGACACAACAGCTGAGGCCAGGGGTTTTGGGTGGAGCGTGGGGGGAGCCTGGCACTGACCCTAACCCAGAAACAAGCTCAGACCCGTGCTGGGATTCCTCCCTTGCTGTCTCCATGGCAGCTGGGGAAGAAGCAATCCTGCCTTTTCCCCGCACAGCCCTGCCCATCACAGCAAATCCCACATGTCTCTGGGCACCTGGAGCCAGGCAGAACAGGGGGAGCTCAGTGAGGCAGGGACCAGCTCTTGATCTCGTACATCGCTGCTGCTCCAGCACAACAAAGGGAATCCGCTCTTTGTTCTGAAACACGGCAGAGCTCTGGTGCACATGCTCAGCAGAGAGGAGCTCAGACAATATGCTCTGAAAATGTGGTGGCGAGGCAGACCTGAGCAAAACAAAATTAATCTTGTTTGGGAGAAATAGGAGAATAGGATGATTAATTTAATGATGTTTGTGTTTTGTTTTTCTTGAAAGAACACACCCATTCTGTTGCTGGGCAAATGTAAATGAATCCAGATTGATTCTGAGCAGCAGATGCCATTCTCAGACAAATAAGATCAGTGGCTGTAGAGGAGATTACAGTGATGAATTGGCCAAAGTGGAGTAAATGAACAGTCCAGCAACATCGCAGGGTATCCCTGTGGGATCATCACTGTGGGTTTTCCTCATGGGAGGATGCTGCTGGTGTGTGGGAGGAGAGAGCAGGGACTGGGGCTGGTACAAAGGACCCATCTTGTTGTTTTGGTTTGTTTTCATTGTTGTGCCCTGCGCGTTCACGGTGCTGCCTGTCCCTGGCTGCTCTTTGTTTTGGTGTCTCTGTGATGATTTGTTCAGGAAAGCACCGGGCTGGAGTCAGGATTCCCTCCTGGAGGATGGGGAGGGCTCTGTGTTGCTCACAGGTGGGCGTGAGAGGGTGAGACAGAGGCTCACCTGGGAGGCATCTCATGGCAGGGCTGAGGACAATTTTGGGCTGTGTGGATGGGCTGGGGGGAGATGCCAGGCAGGAGACACCCCAGAGACAGCGGCAGGGGACTCACGGGGA
The DNA here is from genome assembly GCF_021018805.1 of Prinia subflava. Classification (NCBI taxonomy): domain Eukaryota; kingdom Metazoa; phylum Chordata; class Aves; order Passeriformes; family Cisticolidae; genus Prinia; species Prinia subflava. The sequence goes on along the minus strand of NC_086262.1, from coordinate 2,033,011 downwards.
GGTGGGAAGCAGTGTGAGAATCCATGGCAACTCCAGGGGAGGGAGGAGCAAAGCGTGTAGAGGAGATGCAGAATTGCCATTTCACACCCCCCTTCCATTTGTTTTCTCCAATCCCAAATCCCCCTTTGTTAATGCTTCCCAAAGCTGTTGCTAGCCAGGCTTCCCCTCCCCGGCTGAGCAGAGCCAATGGTGGTGTTCACTTCGCCTCCCTTGCTCATCAAACATCCTCACAGCTGCCCTGCCTGCCCTGCCACCATCCCCCACCCACAGCACGGGGGGCTTGGGGCTGGTGGTGGAGATGCTGCAGCAAGAGAGAGCCAGGAAGGAAAAGAGGGATTTATTTTTTTTAATTCTTTGTTTTGTTTTCATGCAAGAAGTTCAAGAGCTGGGCTTGCAGGACTATCAACAGGCTGCCTGTGTGTGTGCTGGGTTCTGGGGAGAGGAGTAAAGAAGAGTCCTTTGAGCTCTCAGAGCTGTTCCTTGTGGCTCAAAGCATGCAGGTGCTGCCAAGTGAGGGCTTGTGGTGTGTTTTTGGGGTGCATGACAGGGTACCAGGACACTGACCCCACATGTGTGTTTGGAGGGACATCCCAGAGCAGCTGGGCCAGAGGAGCAGAGAGGGAAACACGGACATTCCTGGGCTGACCCAGCACGGGGGTGGACAGCCAGCAGGAGGACAACTGGCCACAGCTGCAGGCTTTGCCCACATCCTTCCTAAAAATAACTAATGGCAGACCCAGCAGCCACAGGGGTGTCTGTGGGTGTCGCAAACCGCCCAGGAATTTACGCTGCGAGTTTGTGTCATGTTGTGGCGGATCCAACAGCAGGTGCCACAAAGCACAGGGCACCGGAGGGGCTGTGCACATAAACACCGATGGATTTGCCCGATGGATTTGCTTTCTGCTCATTCTTGGAAAACGTGGAAATGGGCACCTGCTGGGCAGGGCTGCAGCTTCTCACTGACAGGGGCAAGAGCAGCAGAGGGAAGTGCCACTGGGGGAAGTTTAGGAAGTAATTACAGCCTTCATGTTTCCATCCCAAATGCACCCCGGGGTTAAGCCAGCAGTAGTATTTGCTTTGCCAGGTGTGGTTCCACATGTTTTGCAGATGAATTATGAAGCTGTAACAGTCTCTGGGCTGAAATTCCTGCTCCTTCTGATGGGGTTGTATTTGTTTGCCAGTTCAATATTGAGCGTGTAGTGATTCCTCCACAGCTCCTGCAGCATGTGGAGTGTGGAGCTGCTCTCAGCTGCCTCCCCAAAGCCTGGGTAAGGTGTGAGTAGAGCCCTGCAGCCTGAAAAATCAGAGCAGCCTCTGGAAATCTATTTGAGGGCATTGCTTTGAAGGAGCAGCCATAATCTAAGTGACAGTGTTCTCCTAAGAGTGAGAGCTGCTGTGCTTTAAGGTGGGCTGTGAATCTCTGAGTGCAGGAGGAGTTGGGCCAGTGAAGGAGCTCTGCTCTGAAGGGGTTTTTCCCCTGCCGAGCCCTTGGGGCTGAACAGCTCAAATCGCCAACTTCTGCCACGTCCTGGGGAGCCTGGGGGAGGAGTTGCCTTTTTGGGGAGTATTTGGGGTGGTTGTTTGTGTCCAGTGATGAAACCTACACCAGTCCCCAGCCTGTTTGTGTGGCTTTTGCTCAGCAAACACCTTGGAGGGAACCACAGAAGCTCAGGAAGCGCCAGACTGTTTTATCTGTCAGGTTTGACCTGGTGGGTTGTGAAACAGAAAAGACTGAAGGCAACTTAGAGCCTCATGGCTTGGAGGTGCTGGAGCGTGTCCAGGGCAGGGAACAGAGCTGGGCAGGGGCTGGAGCCCCAGGAGAGGCTGAGGGAGCTGGAAAGGGGCTCAGCCTGGAGAAAAGGAGGCTCAGGGGGGACCCTGTGGCTCTGCACAACTCCTGACAGGAGGGGACAGCCGGGGGGAGTCGGGCTCTGGGAACAGGAACAGGGACAGGAGGAAGACAAGGCCTCAAGTTGCACCAGGGGAGGTAAAGATTGGATATTAGGGAAAATTTCTTCTCTGAAAGGGTGGTCAGGTGTTGGAACAGACAGTGGTGGAGTCTCTGTCCCTTGAAGGGATTTAAAGTTGTGCAGATGTGGCACCTGGGGCTTGGGTTAGTGCTGGAATTGTCACTGCTGGGTTAATGGTTGGACCTGATGATCTTGGAGGACTTTTCTAACCTAGCAATCCTGTGATTTATTTACTGGGGTTTCCTATCAACCCTGCAGACAAAACACTGCTTTTAAAGGACTGTGAGACTGCTCAGAGCCTGGCTTTGCTCTGAGCACAGGCTGCAGCCTTGTGATGCAATTCTGGAGTGGATTTGAGGTGCTGGGGCAGGCAGGAGCTGTTTTAATGCTGGGAGCAGGACTTGTCCCTGGATAACTCCTCTCCCTCCCCGTCTTCTTGCAGAGCTGATCTGATCTTGGGATTGGAAGCTGAAGGTTTTTGTAGAGATGTGTCCTGTCCTACCCCACCTCCCCTTCCACAGTCAGGAGAGCACAGAGCTGATCCTGTCTGCCAGCTGTGAGCACTCCTGCTTGCAGGGTCCACCCTTCTGTCTATTAACAGCCCAAATCTCAGCAGATTCAGTATTTGAGCTTCGTGTTGCCCTTTTAAACTCTTTCCTTCCCTTATGGACCATTCTGGGCATCCCTTTATTTGCATTTGTCATGGCCCTTGAAGTCTGAACCCTCCAGATCCTGCCAAATGGGACAAAAGCTGTAAAGTCTTTTGTAGAGAAAAGGAAATATCCAGGTGATGGGTTGTGTTTCTCATTGTGGAGAGCCCCCAGAATATCAGGAGTTTCATCACCAGTTTTATGTATAGAAAAGCTATTTTAGGTAGTTTAACAGGTGCTATGTGTATTAGTTTAATTTTTCTCTCTCCATCTGCTTCCTGCGCAGCTGAGCACATGCCATGGCCGGCTGCAGAGATGGATCTGAAAAATAGGCACAACAACCTTTCCAAAGAATTTCTCAAAATATCCTTCCTGGCATGTCTGGGACACGGGTGGTGGCAGGATGGCCCGGGGGAAATAATTACTGCTCTGGGCTCTGTCTGCTTCAGGAGGGTTAGAAGAGTTCCAGGGACAGGGGACACTGCCCTGACCCCATTTTTAGGGACATTTTTAGGAACATTGTGGGCTTTTGTTCTACCTTCATCCCACCAGCAAACCAGCAGCTCCACAGGCTGGAAGTGAAGGCCCTACAGTGCTTTGGGAGGCTGGAAATCTTCCCCCCCACTCACACTTCCTTGCTCACATTTTCAATTGCGTCTTTGCAAAGTCACGATCTTAGAGCTGGGCTTCATCCAGGCTTCCTCCGGCCTGTGACTGCATTACCGAAGTGCAGGGGAATGTGAGGAGCCCGGGGAGCGTGGGGGAAGGGCCGGCGGCATCCTCGGGCAGGGAAGGGGACAGGAAATTGTGGCAGTTCTGGAGCTGATCCCGTTTATTTCGGGGGCTGGGGGAGGGTGGGGGGCTGCGGGATGCCGGCGTGGGAAGTAGGACAGAGGCATGCTCGCCCTGGAGTGTGTCCCTGGGTGGGGGTCTGTGTCCCCAGGGGCAGGGCAGTGTCCCCAGGGGCAGGGCAGTGTCCCCAGGCACGGGGCAGTGTCCCCAGGCACGGGGCAGTGTCCCCAGGTGTGGGGCAGTGTCTCCAGGCGTGGGGCAGTGTCCCCAGGCGTGGGGCAGTGTCCCCAGGCACGGGGCAGTGTCCCCAGGTGCAGGGCAGTTTCCCCAGGTGCAGGGCAGTGTCCCCAGGCGTGGGGCAGTGTCCCCAAGCACGGGAGAGTGTCCCCAAGCACGGGGCAGTGTCCCCAGGCCCAGGGCAGTGTCCCAGGCATGGAGCAATGTCCCAGGCACGGGACAGTGTCCCAGGCATGGGGCAGTGTCCCAGGTACTTGGCAGTGTCCCCAGGTCCAGGGCTGTGTCCCCAGGCACGGGGCAGTGTCCCCAGGCCCGGGGCTGTGTCCCCGCACGCCTCGGGCACGGCGGAGGCTCAGCACCAGCAGGGCCAGACCTGCTCCCTCTCTCTTTGTCACTTTGCCAGCCTGGGAATGTTCCGGCTGAGATTTCGCTGCTGCTGCTGCCTCCGGCTGGAGCCGTGTGTGGGAGGCAGCGCTGGGGGTGGGGACGGAGCCGGGAGAGAGGAGAGAGGAGTGCAGGGGGCTTGGGCAGGGGGGGCAGCCTGGGGCGAGCAGGGGCTGCTCGGGAATGGGGATGGAGGAGTGGGCTTGGAGATACCCCTGGCTCCGGGTGCTGGGTAGGGAGGGGAGGGCTGGGTGCTGCCCGAGGGAAAGCGGGAGCAGCATCCAGGGCTGGTGTGTAAATGGGAGTGAAAGGAGAAGAGGCCGGGAGGAGAAGTGAATCCCAGTCACATCCCCTGCCCGCACTGGGGAAGCCTGGGAGCAGCCGGGCTGGGAGAGGTCCTGGCTGGGAGAGGGCACTGCCCTAGGAGCCAGAAAGCCCCCAAAAAGAGAGGAGAGAGGATGCTGAGGGTGTCCCGGGAAAATCGCCAGCCCAAGCACTGCCCACAGCCCTGCCAGAGCCTCAGAGTGCCGAGGTCTTGTCCTTGGGGCACTGAGCTGCCCTTTCCAGCCCCTGGGGCCCTGACAGCTCTGCTCTGGCATGAATAAACTTTCCCAGTTTGTTGTGGCGCTGCTGTGACTCGTGTTTCCAGCTGCAGAGCAAGGAAAACAATTTTCCAGGAATCCATCGGGCGATTGTGCAAATAAATGTTTGCGAGGCCTTTGGCTGCCATAGTGATGAGCTCCATGGCAACCCCGCAAGGAAATGAATAATTCTGTGCTCGAAGTGGAATAATTTCGTGCTGGAAGTGGAAGATAAAAAGGGACCTGATGGTTGAGGGTGCTGCAAATTAGCTGATGAGCAAAGCACCCAAGTGCCCTCCTGGTGTGGGTGCTTGGCAGTGTGGGGGTGCAGGTGGATGCAGTGGGGCTGTAGCAGGGCTGCCAGAAAAGCCTTTTGTGTGGTTATTCCATGATTTCCATGTGGCCAGGCACACTGAAGGCAGCTCCAGGGCGTGCCCAGGCTGTACCTGCCTCTCCTGGCACAGCACCTGGGCTGTGCTCCGTGTCCACCACGCCCTGAGCCCCTGAAGATGCTGCACCCCTGGGTTTGTCTCAAACGTGGCTTTGATTCCTTCTCTCCAGTTCTAGCTACGCTGGAAGCATTCCCGAAAATGAAAGCCAGCTCTTTTCTGGGCTTTGAAGTGTGGAGTAGAACTAAACAGAGAAAAAAAAAAAATCTATCTTAGGGGGGATGGGTTTTTAGAAAAACACCCTATTGAATCAACACCATTTGTATTAAAACCAGTGAGTCCTTGGAGTATTTCCATAGGAACCAGCCTTCTCATTCCGGGCAGGCTCCCTGCAGCAGCATCCAAAGCTGGGGATGAGTGGGGAGCAGTGGCAAGGGGGGCTCTGGGCTGTGCCCACCCCGGGCAGGGAGGGCTGCTCGTTGTTGAGTCAGTGATTCACAGCTGTGACTCACAGCCCCATCCTATAGCTGTGGAAGGCAGCCAGGTCTGGCCATCAGCTGTGTGCATTCTCCACTCTGAGGAGTTATTTTTGGATGTTTTTAGATTACAGCCCTTGGGTTTTTTTTTCTGTGCCTCTGAATTCTGGATGATTGCGCTGCAAGTAATTGAGACACTTGAATTTCCTGCTTAGAGAAGTGAGTTCAATACCTTTTTATTTTGCAATGCTAAGGCATTTCTAAAATAGCTTTTCTACGTGGCGTCATGAGGAGCAGGCACACAGCTTTGGGGCTCTTTGTGCAAAATTCAGGAACACTGGGTGCAGTGAGGGTGAAAAAAAGGACATGAGGGTGTCAGGTTGAACATGAACCAACAGTGCACCCTTTCTATGATGGAGACTGACTGGTTTTACTGGTCAGGTTGTAGCCAGCAGGACAAGAATTGTGATTCCCCTGTGGCACTCACGGATCCACACCTGGACCACTGTGCCCAGTTTTGGGCTCCTCACTGCAAGAAAAGCAGGGCCATGTGAGAGCCACCAAAATGATGTGAGCACTGGAGCCCAAGGCAGGGTGGGAGAGGCTGGGAGCTCCTTCTGCTTGGAAGTGTGGGATCAGGAGCACTGCAGGATCCTTCAGGACCCTTCCAACCCAAACCATTGTGGGATTCTATGATTCTATTCATGCCCGTCTTCCAGTCTGATTTTGTGATCTCACAGGGAATTAAGGGGGTGTAGGGCTTTGGGTGTCCCCCAGACAGTGGGGTGATGGAGGGGCTGGTGAGGCTCATCCCAGGAGTTCATCCCTCACTAAGACCACAAGGAAGGAAAAGGGTCTGGAATGCCGCCCATCCTGAGCTGGCTGGTGATGCACAGTCCTCCTTCCCTGGGACACACAGCTCTAAACAAGAGCTCAAAACAACCTGAGCAAGATCTGCATGTCTTGGTACAGCCACTCCCTTGGGCCGTGCACTGGGAGGGTTGGACTGCGCCACTCAGACCCCTCCCAGGCAGCATGGGCTGCCCACACCCTCCATCCCCCCCTTTCCAACCCATTCCTGGCCCAGTCTGGTGCCCAGTGGTGCCAGCTCTCCTGTCTGTGCCTTGGTGCAGCCCCGGGGAGGGGGAGCTTGGTGGGGTCGGGAGTCCTGGTGCAGGTGGATTTCCTGACCACAGGGCCTTTCCTTCCGTGCATTCCCACTGTCATAGGACACGGAGGTTTGACAGGAGGAATTTCTGTACAGGAAAGCCTGGAGGAGTTGCCTGAAGGAAGGGTGGGAGAGGAGAGTCTTTTGGGAGGTGGAAAATGTGATGCTGGCATTGCCACATCAATGAGAGAGTTGAACCTGGGGCTCTGATTTCAGAACAGGGTTCAAACTCCTGGCATACATTAGGAAAAAAAAAACAAAACACCAAAAACCCCCCAAAACAAAAGAAAACCCCACAAACAACAACAACAAAACCACCTCCAAATGTATTTGATACTTTCTTGTGCTTTCCCTCCCCCATCTCTGGGTACCACCATCATGTTAGGGCAGCTCCCAGAGCCAGGATCAGCGGCTGGGAGGCTCAGGGATGTTTCTGAGCAGCTTTCCTGAAGCCCTGGAAAACCTGGGAACCTCAAACCTCATCTTGCAGCTGGGGGTGGGGCAGGAGCCGCTGGGTTAACGGGCGGCTGAATGGGTTGTGGTTTGCAATGGAGTTTAGGTTCCTAAGTCCTTTATTGGATCTAGCCCGGGGCTCTATTCCCAGCCCTGTTTGTGACATTAACAGGTCACCGCAGCCCCAGGGCTGTCCCCACCTTGTCCTGGCACGGCACGGAGCACGGGGCAGGGGAGTCCCGGCACAGCCATCACGGAGGAGTTAATTTGGGAGGCGGGCACGCCTCCCTTCTGTCCTTTTGGAAAGTGCCGGCACCCCCGGCACGCAGGAGGGCTGTAAATAACGCCAGGGCGCCCCGGGATGCAGCAGGTATTTCAGGATGCTGCCGGCAGGGTCGTGCCGGGACAGTTCCTGCTCCATTAGTGGTTATTTGCATCCTCTAAAGGTTAACTGGTGTGAGAACAGCGCCCCGTGCCCGGCTGGGGAGGGATCAGGCACGGGATGCAGGAGGGGAGGGACGGTCCCCTGGTCCTGCACATCTTTGGACAAGCTGCTCGAGAGCAGATTTGGTGCAGAGCACCTGGGAGTGTCTGCACAGCACCCTCGCAGTCAGATAATTGTGTTTCAAAGGGGGTTTGAACATTTATTCAGGATTCCAGATTGGTTTGGGTTGGAAAGGACCTCACAGACCATCCCATTCTCAAGGTCAGGGACACTTTGCACTGTCCCAGGCTGCTCCAAGCCCCGTCCAGCCTGGCCTTGGACACTTCCAGGGATCCAGGGGCAGCCACAGCTGCTCTGGGCACCCTGTGCATAGGGAAGCATTTCACAGGGGTGGTGCAAGCTCATGTGCATTCAAGGCTTCTCTCCTTGCACAGCTTTGATGCAGCTACAAGGTCACTGTGGCAGGTACAACCCTCAAGAACGCGCCTGTGGGTCCATCCCAATTCCAAAATGTCCATATTGAGCCTGCTCTGTGTGGAGGGGGCACTCAGGCAGGGGGATGCCCAGCAGGGCATGAGGAGCCCATCTGCTGCCCAGCACGTGGCACTGAGCTGGCACTGGCCATGCCTGCGCTGGCGTGTGCGGGGTGCTGAGTGCTCAGCAGGACACCCCAGAGCTGGGGATGTCGGCTGCTGGGCATGGCTGGGCAGGAATTCAGGGGCTGAGCAGGAATTGGGGGGCTGAGCAGGAATTCTGGGGGCTAAGCAGGAATTTGGGGGCTGAGCAGGAATTCTGGGGGCTGAGCAGGAATTCGGGGGCTGAGCAGGAATTTGGGGGCTGAGCAGGAATTCAGGGGCTGAGCAGGAACTGGGGGGCTGAGCAGGAATTCTGGGGGCTGAGCAGGAATTCGGGGGCTGAGCAGGAATTTGGGGGCTGAGCAGGAATTCTGGGGGCTGAGCAGGAATTCGGGGGCTGAGCAGGAATTTGGGGGCTGAGCAGGAATTCTGGGGGCTGAGCAGGAATTCGGGGGCTAAGCAGGAATTTCGGGGGCTGAGCAGGAGTGTGGTGTGTGAGCAGGATGTTGAGATCTGAGCAGGGCATCAAGGTCTGAGCAGGGTGTTGAGGTCTGAGCAGGGTGTTGGTGTAGACATCCAATTGCTCCCATATCTGCAAGAGGACCTGAGCACCTTGCCTGGGAAAGGATATCCAGGTCCTCATGTTGGGGTCTGGGCAGGGTGTTGAGGTCTGGGCAGGGTGTTGGGGTCTGAGCAGGGTGTTGGGGTCTGGGCAGGGTGTTGGGTCTGAGCAGGGTGTTGAGTCTGAGCAGGGTGTTGAGGTCTGGGCAGGGTGTTGGGTCTGAGCAGGGTGTTGGGGTCTGGGCAGGGTGTTGGGGTCTGGGCAGGGTATTGAGGTCTGAGCAGGGTGTTGGGGTCTGGGCAGGGTGTTGAGGTCTGAGCAGGGTGTTGGGGTCTGGCAGCCCCTGGGTGTAAGGGCTGGGACCACAGTGGTGGAGGAGGCCACATCTGTGCCTTGTAGTCTGGCGGTTTGAACACTTGGCTGGGAAATGGGGCAAGATGTGTTCATGGGAAGGGCTTTCCAACCCCTCATCCTCCCCTATCTCACTTCAGGAGGGCTCCCAGCTGCAAGAGCAGGGCAGCCCTCATGCCAAGGGAGCCAGCACACAGCCAGGGGGTAAATCCTGGCATTCCAATGGATGGGAAGGGCTGTGGGTAGTGAGAGCCGTGACTGGGAGAGGAGACAGCAGTGATCTGAGTGGTGGGGTTGTTTCGGGACAGAGCAGAGGGGACCCCAGGAAGCTGGTGAGGTGTTCAGGAAGTGTGGAGGCTCTGAGGGGCTCTGGGGGCACAGCCCTGAGCAGTGAGCGGTGGCTGAGCACAGCTGACACCTGGCAGACATGAAAGCAGGGCTTGTTACCCTGCACACAGAGTGCTGATTGTAGCCTCGGCCACAAAACCTCCTCAGCCAAAATTTGTCAGCATCCCCTGAGGTTTCCCAGGCGGATCTGTGGTGCTCAGCAGCCCCAGCAGCCAAGGGGAACCAAGGCAGATGCCCAGATGCTCCCTGCTCTCCTCTCCCTGCTGCTCCAGCCTCCCCAGGACTGATCTTGGACTCTTTTCAGAGCAAGGTCTGTGGTGCCAGGCAGCTGCTCCATGATGATCCCAAATCTCACCACACCAGGGGGTTTTCTCACCCTCTATCACATGAATGAAGCTGCAGAGTGGAGTTGTAACCTGAAAGAGCTTGAAAGGTGCATCCACTCTAAGCCTGCAAAAGGACCTGGCCATACAAGGGAGCATATGCACCTCTGGGGCTTTAGGACTGCAGTTTTTATGATATTATATTGTAATTTTGACAATGGATTACATTACATCCCGTGGCAGGGGGTTGGAAATAGATGCTCTTCAAGTTCTCTTCTGACCCAAACCGTTCTGTGATTCCATGTCAGTGGGATTTTGAGGAAATGGGATGCTTGGCTGTAGCCTCTGAAGGCAGCAGGAGTTAGGAAGGTGTTGCTGGAAGCCCCATTGAGTCCCCAAGTGCTTTGGTGGTTATTCCTCAAGAGCCTGGTGGGGGACACCTCTGAAAGGGTCTTGGCTCCTGAGTGCCATTTCATAGAAGGATTTAAAGCATGTGCTGGTCCAGCCCACTCCTCCTGACTGAACTGGAGTAACTTGCTGTTTGTTTTCTTTTCCCATAGCTCCCAGAATGGAGAGGAAGCTGGAGCCTGGCCCAACAACCAGTTTGACACGGAGATGCTCCAAGCCATGATCCTGGCTTCAGCCAACGGTTGGTCCCCATCACTCCTGGGAAATCCCTGACTCCTGCTCCGGGGGGGCATCTCGGGTTCATGCTGATGGATAAAACACTCTGGGACTGACTTATCTGGGTTAGCTGGGCTGGCTGCAAAAGTTCTGCTTCAACAGATCCCAAAGCTGGTGGGAAAGCACTGGTGTCCCTGCAGGGAGGGGTCAGGAGGGATCCAGGCAGAGGAGGTACCTGGTTCCTGTAGACAGGAACCTCTTCCACCCAAACTCTGTTTGCTTTGTACTTTGTACCCTCTGGCCATGCTGTGGTTGTGTTAAATGCAAGAGCCAGTCTGGAGATGATGTTTTATAAACTACCTGGTTCCAGAAAGCCGCAGTAAATTAAACTTTGCTGTGAGGTGAGGAGGAAGGAAGGCTGGAAGTCTGTGTGTGGCTAGAGGCTGGACCAGGGAAGCAGCGAATGCCTGGCTCAGTATTTCCAACAATCCCTGTGTGCAGAGGAGCTCCCCGAGTCCCTCTCCTGAGCCATGGACTCACCAAGGTTTCTCCCACTGGCTGCTGCTGCCTCCTCGCAGTTGTGTTCACAGGAGGGTGGTCTGGGGTCATTTTGGGTTGGTTTGTTCTGGTTTATGGCTGTGCTGAAGCCTTGGGCAGAGGGAGGGATGTTCCCACGCACCCACAGTCTCTGTGGCTTTGCAGAAAACAAGGACAATCCTCACGCTGGGCAGCACTGTGGATGAAGAGCCTGGTTTTCATAGAGCCTTTATTTATAAATACCTCTAAGTCTTTCCCCCCTTGATTTAAAAATAGAAGCACAGCCATAAAACCCTGTGCAAAATGCTTAGGATGTTTCCTTTGAGTTGTTGGGAGGGAAGGAATCTGAGGGAGGAGGAATGGCTTTGGTGTTGCTTTCTTGGAAAGCTGCTGCAGCTGATCTTTGCTGTTCTGCAGACACCAGGAGACAGCTGAGCTGCTGGGGAGGAGGGAGAAGGTCTGGGGCAATGGGGTTGTTTACACTCAGGAGAAAGAAACAATGTGAAAATGTGTCTTTGCTCTGAAAAACCACCATGGAAAAATAGCCCTTGGGGTTGCATGTGGTTATCGTCACCAGTGTCTCCAGATCGGGTTTCCTTGCTGGTAAATAAAGCTGTTTTTCTGGCTGCTGCTGCAGCAATCCCCAGGATCAGGGCTAAGCGGGTCCCTTCCAGGTTAAGCACCGACTCTCGTGGAGCCCCAGGCCCTATTGCAGCAAATCTCCCCCAATCCCAGAGTCTCACACAGCCCCAACCTCTCCCACGGCTCCAGCCCGCCCAGGGGGTGATGGAAATCAAATCCCTCCTACGGATAATGGCTTTCCCTTATCCCTCCTTTTCAGGCCCTTTCTGTGCTGGGTGTGGATGAGGACACAGCACAAGTTCTTTCCTCCAGCACAGTGTTTTCGTGTCACCCTTGTTCTCTGTCCCCCCGTTTCTGCTCTCTCTTTAAGCCAATAGTGTTGATTGGAGCAGGCTTTGATTAGGGGCAGCGTTAATTGCCCATTAAGCTTTGTGGTACCCATCCCTGGGTGTGATTTCCCGTCCATTTAAATAATCCTTATCTTCCACTGTCACCGCTGAGCTCTGTTTGAGCTCCGGGGTGACAGGTGGGACACAGGGGATGCCCTGGATGCATCCTTACCCCTGGCCAGAGGTTTTCCTTGGCTTCAGCAGGAGGGCAGCCTGTGCCATGCCAGGCCAGGCCTGCTTCATCCAGTCCTTTGAGGATTAAATCCCTTTCCCAATGGTTAAATTACCATGGCACGTCAGAGTATCTGGGGACCTCATTTTCCCCCCAGGACCTTGCTGTAGGGTTCTGTTTCCCTTCCCAGCCATCCTTCCTCTGGATCTTCCTGCCTTGCAAGCGGGAACAAAATGAAAAACCAGTGTTTGCAGTGATCTGAATGGGCAGGGGCAGCTGCTAGGACAGCCTGAGGAGCACAGATGCTCCAGGACACCAGACATTCAAGGGCAGGCGTCCTGTCCTTAAAATACTCTGGCTCCCAGCGAGAATTTAGAGAGGTGCCATGGGATGGTGGGAGAGCAGACGGAAAGGCAGCCTGGGGAGGTCCTTGTCCCCCCAGGAGGGGCAGACACACTATATTGGGTCCCCTGAAAGCCCCACCAGCAGCTGCAGCAACACATGCTCTGGGGCTGCCCCCAGCCTCCCCTCTGCCCACAGGGCGATGGAGCCCCTCGCTGGTTATTTTTGCTGAAGCCCAAATTCTTGTTTTCCTCCTCAGGACCGTTTGGGATAATGACAGGCTGCTGGTGGAGGCCGAGCGTGACCTTTCCAGCAACAAGAGCTCAAGTGCTTTGCTTGGCAAGAGCACCTCGGTGCCCATTTATAACCCTCTGTTGTTCCTGTTCTCTCATCTTTTCAGCCTTAATGTCAGGGTTACCTAGAAACAGCCGGGTGCCCTTACCCGGGACTGACACCCGGGCTGGGAACTTCACCAGTGCCTTTTTCTCCCTGCTGGAAGCTGTGCTGAGACTGCAAATTAATTCATGGGGACTTGGGTGGTGCTGGCACCCCCAGCCCTTCACAGCTCAGGGACACAGGGCAGCAATACCCAGGGAAGAGGGGCCCAAGTCCAGCCAGCCTCTCACTGGGCTGACTCCAGCCGGGACAGTCCAGAAAAAACAATTCTCCCGTGGCTGGAGGCTGTAAGCTGCCTGTGAGGTGGTCCCTGCCGTAGAGGAGAGTGTCGATGAGGGGTCTCTGGACCCCAGGCAGCTCTTTTAACAACATGCATTTTATTGCACAGGTAACAAAGAGCCAAGCCTAAAGCTGCTGGTCACAGCTAAAAGAGTGCCTGAGAGATGCTTAAGTTCTGGTTACAACACATTATATCCTTTTCTATACTGAATATGCTAATTTACAGCATCCAACCAGTGAAAGACACAAATCTTACAGAATCTACATACAGCCTATTAGAAGTACTACATTACCCTACTGTGTTACATTTTAAACACTAAAAGCTACTTTCTAGATCTCCTTTTTTCTTCTTTGCCAAACTGGCAGGGCCTCCCTGACCCTTGGACTCTTTCTCTTGCAGAAGCATCCCTTCTGTTTGCCATGGACATTGTTCAATCAGCAGGGATCTTCATTCAGCCCACTCAACCATTGTCTATCCAGTTGTTCAGTAACTGACGGGCCTGGAATCTTATACATCAAAACCAGCTCTTATTTCTGTTTCATTCATAGGTTTCATATTCTCAGATTCTTTTGCCAAGCAATCAAAATTGTAAGATTTGTAAGATTTCCCTGTTTCATCTTCCCCAACACCTGCACATCTCCAGTCATCCCATCACTGCTAACACCTCCATGGGTATGGGCTTGAGCTGGTTGCTGATGAAATAAGCTGCTGCTCAGGCGAGTGAGGATTAACAATAAATATCACTAATTAGAGACACATCTTCGCAGCACAAGGTCCTCCAAGCCCTGCTAGGTCTGGAACCCATTTCATGGGGACTCTGGAAGAGTTCTCCTGCCATGAATGCTTCCAGAGCGGGATGTGAAAGGCTTTTCCCTGCTCTGGGTCTCTGTGTTTGTTCACCACTGCCCTGCCCCAGTGCACAATATCACGCCTGTTTTTAGCCTCGCTCTGTTTTCCTCCCTGCCTGCTCCAACAGAGCAGCTGCAACTTTTCCAACTGCAGTTGCTTCATCCTTCCGACCCCTGCAAAGGGCACGTGTACACAGCCCTATCCCAGGGGGATGGTGGGATGTGGTCCAGCTTTTTGTCCAGTTTTCTGGCTGCCTTAGCCAGCTCCATCTGCTTGGGGCATCTGCAAAGGCACCACAGAGGCGTGCACAGAGCTGGTCTGGAGCGAGGAGAAACGCGAGGGGACCCAGCCCACCACCTCTGCTCGTTATTTTCCTTTGTTCCCACAATCTCTCTGCCTGTGAAAGGAAGGAGCAGCCCTCCTGGGCTCTGCCTTGGGCCCTTTGGGTGCTCTTGCTGGGTGTCCCCATCCTGCAGGAGAGCCTGGCCCCAGCCACGAGCATGAGGCTGAGATGGGAGCCACAGCCTCACGTACAAAGGCTGAGTTTCAGCAAACCATTTCTGAGCAGGGCTGTGCAAGGACCCCACCCCGAGCCGTGCCAGGCAGCTGCATTGGAGCAGATCTGCAGCAGCTCATGGCAACAGCATCGCTTGAGCGCTGCCGTCCCCCCGTGCTCATTTCTCCCCCGTCTCCATCTGGTCTCCAGCACCCAGCAGAGCCCCGGCATCCCGGGGGGGCCCCGTGCCCCTCCCCACTCCTCGCTCAGAGCTGGAGCTTTGCATAGCGACAGGAATGAATTTGCCTTCCCCTCCCCCTGCCCCCAGATCTGGACCGTCAGACACGCTCTGGCATTGATTTCCTTCGTGCTCGGCTTCCTAGAGCCATTTTGCGGTATTGCAGGGGAGGGGTTTTCTTTCTGGTCTCCCGTGTCCTGCTCCCTGAATAAACCTGGCTGGAGAAAAATACCGCGGGCAGGGTTTTAAATGCGGCGGAAAAATAAATAACTATTGGATTTCCTTTAATGCATTGCTAATGGTGTGACTGCACAATGTGTTTGTAATGGGCGGTGTCGGGGAGGGGGATGTGGTTCTGTGCCAGCACAGCCCTGTGGGGAGCTGAAGGTGATGTTGGTTTGGGTTTGACACCCTGTGGGGCTGCTGGGGCTGGGAGTGGGGGTCTCCAGCTGGCTTTAACATCCTGCCCTTCTCTTTCCCCGCTTCCCCGGCGTTCCCCACAGAAGCTGCTGACGGTAACTCGACCCTGGGCGGCGGCAATGGCACGATGGGGCTGAGCGCTCGCTACGGCCCCCAGTTCACCCTGCAGCACGTCCCCGACTACCGGCAGAACGTCTACATCCCGGGCAGCAACGCCACGCTCACCAACGCCGGCAAGCGCGACGCCAAGAACGCCGCCCCCGCCGCGGGCAACAAGAAGAAATCCGGGAAGAAGGAGAAGAAGTAGTGAAAAAGAGAAAGGAGACCTTAGAGCTACAGGGCAGCCGGCTCCAGCACTCCCCCAAAACCACAGCCCAGGCCGGAGGACGAATGTGAATTTTTTTTGTGGTGCAAAGTAGGAAATGCTGCGAATGTATCTCGTCATCATCAGAGCTGAGAGCAGGGGCTCGCTGCTCTCAGGTCTCATGATGGAAACCAATCCAGAATCTAAACCGAACGCAAACAAGTGCCCTGTGAATAACGTTTTATACAACCCCTCGGGTATTCGAATATGCAAGGGCGGAAGGTCTTTTGCCATGTCTTTGGATCCGATTTGCTCCCAGGTAGTCCGAGAAAGGCACAAGGCCTGTGCTCGGCTTTGCCCAGTGTAAATAATTTTAATGTGGATCTTTTAATTTATAACCCTTCAACTATATTTTGGAAAGGAAATGGAAGTTCTTAGCTTAGAGCCCGTGCTACAGTTCTTTGCTCTTAAATTTTCCATTCTTAAAATTCACCCCCAGTCAATGATAGCGATGGATTTTGGAATTTGGAAGTTGGTAGGGAGTGCTTCAGTTCCTGCTTACCTGTCATCTGGGAAAAAAGTATTTATATTGCATGAGTCAAAGGGAATATGGCAAAGCTGCATCCTAAACATTTTTTGTGTTGTTTTTTGTTTTTTAAAGTGTAACCACTAATGGCCTGAAATAGGTTAAGGAAAAAGCCCTCCTGCTGTGTGAGAGGCAGGGAATTCCAAGAGGAGCGTGCCGAGGCGTGCGGCAGCTGCCCCGGGGTTCTAGGGGTCTCCGAAGAGCAGACACATCTCAAACCTTCTTTGCAGTAAATATTTATATGTACAGTTGATGTTCTTATGGAGTTAAGGCTAAGAGAGCCTCGCTCCCCGGCGGCCAGGCCTGGCCAGTCCCCGCGCAGGGGACAGGGGACGCGGCCCCACTGTCTGCACACGGTGTCTGCATGCTCGTCCCTCCCCTCACACCTGCACTAGCGCAGTAGCTCCACGGACCCGCACAAGCCCTCGCATGCCCACGCGGTGCGAACGCGCCGGCAGCCCCGAGCCTCGCGCCGGGGCTGCCTGGGGAAGGGGTGGGAGGGGGTGGGATGGCTCAGGCCGGCTGGGGAAACTCATTATTGCTTCTAGTTCGGGCCCCAAAGGGCGTTTGGGGCGGCCGGGCGGTTCTGCCAGGCGATTCTTGGGGGTCTTGCCCCGAGGGGTGGGATCCTTCGGATCCAGCGGAGCTGCCGGTGCATGGCTTTGGTGCAGAGTTGGTGACTGAGTAAGTGATGGTTGTTTTGGTGGCGTTTGGGGACCAGATCCAGACAAGGGACCCGAGAGCAGGGGGTGATGCTGCAAACTGGGGGGCAGTAATTGGGGGAGTGTCACATGGGACCATGCAGGGCCTGCCCGGAGGAGGTGATGCTCCCGCTGGCTTTGGGCTTTGTACCCTGCGGGGGGAATTAAAGGATGAGGATTAGAGTTTCTCCATGTGCCCATCACCAAAGCACCAGGCCAGCTTCCCATAGCAAAGCAGCTCTGAGCCCCCGGGGGAGGCAGATGGGGGCTTTGTGTAGCCAGAGCCAGGAGAGGAGCTGTGGGGTGGCCGGGAAGGGGCCACGCCGAGTTTCCCAGGGGGGTGTGTGTTGTTTTTTTCCTTTTTTAATCACTAACACGTAACTCACCCGAGCAGATCCAGCCCTTTCAGCCAGGCTCTCCTCACCCCTGCCCCTCCCCAGCCCCAGGGCAGCAGGAGCATCCTCCGTGTTTCATCCCATCCAGCTGCCTCCGGCGCTGGCTGCACTGGGAGCGGTTCCCACCCTGTCCCCTGCAGCTGCCACCTGTCCCCCCTCTAGAAATGCTGTAGCTGAATCGTAGTCTTTATATTTTCTTTTTAATCTGCAATCTGAGGTAGCGTAGTGAGTGTTGTGTATTTAGTGGCGTGTTATTTTTAATCGCGGTAACTAACTTGTGGACATCAGTATTTTCAATTTTCTCTGTATCTTCTTTCCATGTGCTCTGTGCTCCGAGTGTACGTGAAATGAAACACGTTTGCCCTTTCAATGTGTCTAATATTGAATTATACTTATATATTATATATATGCTTATATCCTTCTTATACCCATATAGACCAACGTCGATGTGTTACACGCAAGTTTTATACTCTAATATTTATATTGCTTTTTTTCTTTGGGAAAAAAAAATAATAAAATGGTTTCTTCTGAATGAATGGTATTTATTCTGGTGGGAAAAGGGAGGCACAGGTGGGGTCTGCCCATCCCGGTGCTGCTGACAGGGGCAGCCCTGCCTGGCTCCAGCAGTGGGGATGCTCTTTAAGCACCCCCAATCTCGTGTCCCCCACCCCTGCTGTGGTGGCACCCCCATCCTCTGGTAGTCCAGGCCTTTGAGTGGAGGGTGACATGGCTGTGGATCATGACTGAGGACAAGAGGGGTCGGTAGCTACAGCCCCAAGGGGATCCAGCTGCTCTTCTCCAGCACTGGCAGGGATCCGGTCACTGTTGCCCAGTCTTGGAGGATCTGGAGAACCAGACCCAGTCGGATTCCATCACCCCCATCACCATCAGGAATCTACTCTCCCTTCTCCAGCCCTGGTCTGATTTGCTTTCGGTGGTGTCCCCTCTCTGCGCTTGGGGACAGTGGGTGGGAGGGCATTCAGACACTGTGACCAGAGCTCCCTGGCCAAGACAATCCTCCCACCCTCTCCCGGCGGGGGGGTCTGACACAGGCTGAGCAAAAACATCCCGTGGCTCAGGGTGTCGCAACCCTGGAAGAAAAAACAAGCTGCTGCTGGCCAGATGTGAGGGGGAGGGAGGAGGAGGCAGAGGCAGAACAGTCCCAGGAGACAGACAGACAGACAGAGCCCGGGATTGGGGGTTGGGGCTGATCCCTCCTGTTAGTACAGGAGGCTCCAGGTGTGCAGGGCACAGCCCCCATCCCTGTATTCCCATCCATCCCCACCCAGTGTCTCTGTCCAGGTGCACTTCTGTGGCCTTCACCCTCTGCCCCCAAACCCCCTGGGTTCTGCCCTCACACAGAGCCAGCACCCCCTGAGCCCCCCTTGCAGATTGACAGACACTTCTGAAATCCCCCAGCACCCCATAGAGACACCAAACCCCCATCCAGCTGCGCAGAGACCCCTGAAAATCCTCTCAGAGGGACACTCCTCTCCCAAATTCCCTTGCATCCCACAGCTCCAGCTCTCCCTCCTCCCCTGTGCACATGGGGACAGCCCTGGTCTCACACACACACACGCAAGGGGTTCCAACCAGAGCATTCTCCTTTGGGACAGGCGGTCCCAGACCACAGGGGAGGCCACCGGGGCCAGGGCAGTGACAGGGCAGGGTTTGCTGCTCTGGGGCCCCTGTGACACCGTGTCCTCTGCCCCCAGCCCCGGAGCTGCTGTCCCTCCCCTGCTGGATCACCTGGAGTGCACCAGGGCCAGCTCCAGGGGGATGGTGGAGACAATCCTATCGACCCACAGCTAATGGGGAGCAGGGCCGAGCACTTCCAGGTGCCACCCGCGGGCTGTCCCCAGCACCTGTCCTAGCCGGGGTGGCTTTGTCCCAGGGCACAGGGCATCATCTGCTTGGCTGGTGATGCCACCGGGTGCCTGGAGCTCAGTGCTGAGGGCTGTTGGTGCAAGAACCAGGCATGGTGAACCAGTGGGTCCCCAGATGGGTGACAGCCACCCCTGGTGGGGAGCAAAGAGGCTTTGCAGGACTCCAGGGGTGGGTTTGGCCAGAGCAGCCTCCCCGGTGCCCCGAGCCCCGCGATGTCCCCGTGTCCCCGCTGCGGGTGTGGGAGGGGGCACTTCGAGTTTCATTTCATTTCTCTTCTCCCTTGCACTGAAATTGCCCCAGGGCACGGCGAGAGCCAGGAAGGGGAATCCGCAAACACGGACCTGGCCAATTAGCGCTGATGAAGGAAACGCGGTCAGCCGCGCTAATTACCGGGGACAGGCGGGAGCGGGAACGTGTTCAGTGCAGCGTGGAGAGCTGGGGGAATTCCCGGGCTGGGGCGGTGACACGGGGGAGGCCAACAGAGACAGAGCTCGAGTCACAGTCCTGACAAAAGGGACACAAAGAGCGTGGCAGGACAGAGCCCCTGGCAGGCGCTGGGGACAGGGACACGGCGGGTTCATGGCACTGCTCCCAGGAAGGGTGACCTGGCCTTGCAAAGGAGGCCCTGGATGTGGCAGGGGAGAGGTACGGGGGTCTTTCCCTGCAGCGAGGTGGGCACTGAGGGGCTCTGCCGGAGTGGGGCTGTGGGCTCCAGCCTCTGTGCCCGGTGCTGGCTGTGGGGGTGAGTGGCTGTGTCCCCCCAGAGCAGCAAACTCGGAGGTGTCCAGCCAGTTCCAGATGGGGCCCTGTGCCTGGGCCATGGTGTCCATGCTGGGCTGCTCTGGACATCCTTCAACAGCCAGAAGGGACTGGGATCTTCCTCCACCCTGGTGTCCTCCTGCTCCGTCTCCTTTCCCCACCACTGGGATTAGCTCAGCACCTCTTCCTCCCCTCCCTGTCATTGTCCCAGGTACAACCAAGGTGTGGGACCAGGGAACCTTCAGACCCCATAGGAAGCAGGATGGAAGCTTTTGGTGGTACAGGAACAGGTCCCACAGTGGTGGGGACCCCTTTGTTCCCCCTCTGGGGACTGTCCCCAACTCGCTTCCTGCTCCTGGCAGAGCTGCAGCATCCAGATGGCAAAGGTAGTGCTGGTCCCATGCCACCAGCTTGTGCAGCCCCTCTTTGCAGCAGGGTTGGTTGTTTGGGTTTTTTTGTATTTTTTGGTGGTGTTTTTTTTTGGTTTTTGGTTGGGTTTTTTGTTTTTGTTTTTTGTTTTTTTTTTTTTTTGGATTGACCTTGAAAATGAAACCAAAATACAACAGAATATTGAAAAAAACCAACCTAAACAAACAAACAAACAAAAAAAACCCCCAGAACACTCCTCCCCCTCAAAAAAAACCCCAAAAAAAACAACACAAAAACACCACAAACAAAAAGAGTTGAGCCAAGGCAGTTTTCCATTGGATCTGTGAGCTGAGCTGACCTGTCACTGGGCCCCGGGGAGGGCTGGGTGGGGAGCTGGAATCTCCATCAGGCTGTGGTCATGGCTGAGTCCCATCAGCAGCTCCTGCAGTCATTACTTCACCCAGCAAAGCAGCGGGGGGTTGTGTAGAAATCACCATAAAAGCTGAGTTTTCATGCAGCTCTCTCTCACCCCTTCCTCTGGGGTCCCCAAAGGCACTGGGGAGTCACCCTGGCTCTGACACAGGCACTGGGAGCTGGAGCCTGCTCAGAGCACAAGACACCCCTGGGGCTGGTGGCAGCAGGGTTTCTCTTCCCATGAACACCTCAGAAGGGAGGGCAGCCAATGCCATCAGAAAACACTTTTAAATGGAAGTACTTGGGATATAAAACGTCCAGAAGGGATCCACGGGGGCAGCGGGTGCAAAAGGCCAGGTGAGGAGAGGGGATATCCATGGCAGGGGATGTGATGGGAAAGGCCCCCAGAGCCCCTCTCCTGCTCCCCTCCAGCCCCCCATGACATCCCCTGGGGTTTTATTTCCCCTGACACAGCTGGCTCCTCTCACACCTCACATTCCTGCGGGGGAAGCCAGAGGTGTTTCACCATCCTCCACATCCCTTCCTGCTCCATGAATCCACTTCCCGCCACTGTGATTTATTATTATTTATAACAATAATAAAGTGTGCGTAGATGGAATAAAATTTGCCTTTTGCTGACTGAAACCTCGTGACCACGGGGAAGGAGAGGGGGGAGGGAGGGCCCTGCTGGCCCTTGGCCAGCCCTGTTGGGACTCGGGGGCTGCCAAAGGCTCTTCCATCACGCGGAGGAGCAGGACCAGCCCCCAGCCACTCTCCGGACAAAATAGGATGTGGTGGGATTTTGCCCTTTTGCAGCCTTGTTGTGGCCTCTGCCGTGAGCTGCTGCGAGAACACTCTGTCTCTCTGTCTGTGTGTCTGTCTGTCCTCCCTGTGGGGCAGAGCCCTTGTCCCAGCCATGCTGTTGGCCAAGTGCCCGAGGAGATCAGTCCCAGGGAAGCAGCCAGAACCTGAGGTCATGGGGCTGGGAAAGGGGAGGGCGAGGAGGAGAGGCAGGGAAGGAGAGCGATGCCAGGAGGGAGGAGGACAAGGCACACAAAGCTTCTGGGCACTGCTGTTGGGACACAGGGTGGCTGGAAAGGCTCAGCTCCAAGGGACACTGCTGTGTGTGTCCCCAGCCCTGAGCCTCCCCTGCCCCACTGGAGCTTGCTGTGGCCCCAGTGCTGTGGGTGGGACCTGCCAGGGTCACTGTCACCAAGCAGAGCCAGCCCATGTGCCTGGTGCCAGGGTGTGCTGCTGCCTCTGCAGGCAGGAACGTCCCTCTGCTCCCCAGACCCCAGGGCTGGCCCCTGCCACACCATCCCTGGGGAGTCCCTGGGAGCGCAGGCCAGGCAGGGTTCATTCCCTCATGGATACCTGCAGCCCCCATTAACCACAGAGGGCTGGGCAAAGGCAGAGCTTTGCAAAACCCCCACCCAAAAAAGGCCAAGAAAAGCCAAAATGCTCCTCTGGCCAGGTGCAGGGGCTGCCCATGCCCATACCTGACCCTTGTCCCTTTGGTACATGACAAAAGCAGCCATGCCCAGTTTGGGGAGGGGGTTTTTGGCCCCCTCTCCTCGTGAACGGGCAGCAGTGCTGAGCCAAAGCACCCCAAGCTTTTCTGGGGCCTCTGGGAGCAGGAAAGGGAATGGATCCAGCCATTCTGGGGTGTGTTCCTCTCATGGGGGACAGGAATGGGTGACACTGAGCCTAGCACATCCTGCTGGCCAGGGTTTGGAAACCACTGCCAGTTTTGGGCTGGGAAGCAGAGACAGCTCCTGGGAACCTCCCCTCCTCTGCCACAGGCCTCAGACACAGGGATTTGATCTGGGATTCGAGAGGAGCCCTCCTGACTGAGCTCCAGGTGGCACAGCCTGGATGGCACAGGGGAGGGAGGGATGCAGGAGGAAAGGGCCCCCCAGGACACCCCAGCTTCGGGTGGGCAGAAGTGCCCAGCACTTGCTCCAGAGCCACCCTCGTCCCCAGGGTGTGGGTGGCTGCCAGGGCTGGGGGTGGGGACCCTGCCATCCTCCCCATCCAGACTGGGGGGCCCTGTGAGCTGCCAGGGACAGCGGGGGGCTGGGAATCCCCCCGGATAAATGGAGGAGGAGGGTCCTTGTGCTGCAGAGCGAGATGGGACGGGCGCCAGGGAGGGACAGCAGCCAGATGGGAGCAGAGGGACAGGAAGAGGGAGACAAGGCTGCTTTGTGCAGGGCAGCGTCCGGTGCAGGGAGAGAGGGGGAGTGGGGAAGGGGCTCGTGGGTGCCAGGGGAGGGGGCCAGGCTGCCTCCCTTCAACCCCACCATCCCCACCGTGGGGTGCAAGGGATAATCCACAGGGGTGCAGGAAGAAAATGGGGCTTGTACCATTAATACCTTCAAAAATATTTAAAACCAGTGTTTTTTCATCTCTTCCCCTATCCTTTTTTACCTCGCTTTTTAGCTTGTGCTTTAAAGTGTACTTGTTAGCCCAGCAGTATGTGTAGGGAATTTATAAATCAGTGAATATATTGGGGGGGATGTGGAATAAAAAATGTGGAGCCTGGAGCTCCACACAGTGCTGGGGGGTGCCTGCTGTTGTTGGAGACCAGGAGTCCTTTCCACTGCTGCAGCACCCAAGGGTGATGAGGCGTCTCCCTCCTGAAGCTCACGGGGTGTCTCCCAGTCCTGCAGAGATTTGGGTGTCCCCACCCCTGACTGAGCACCACCCCCGTGGTGTCTCTGAGGCCACCCCAGCATGGCTTCTGTCCATCCCTCTGCTCCCTGCAGTCAGGCCCAAGATAAAACACTTTTTTTAATCCTGCCTTTTTTCTGCCCTGTTTTCACAGGACGCTGTGGGCCTCCCACTCCTCAATTAGCAGCTTGTCATTGACAAGCTCATCAAAAGGCTGCTAAAAACACCCAAAACGAGATTTGATGCAATCTAGGGCAGTAATCAGGTCTCTGCCCTGGATTTTAAATTATCCCAGCAGTCCCTGTGTGCCCATGCCTGTGGGGACCCACTCCTGAAAGCCTCATGGAGCCAGTGCTGTTCAGCTGCCTTCATCCCACCTCTGCAGCAACGGCATGGGAAAGGGGGCTGGGGACACATTTTGGGACACAGACCTGGCTGGTGGCCATGCTGGTGGCAGGGAGGTAAAGGAGCCCTGACTGGCTAGGAGGGGTTGGGAGGGAGGGATTGGGCACCCCTTGGATCACCCCCCATGAGGTTCCAGCAGGACTTGGGCACCAAAACTGCTGCTGCAAGGAGCCCTGGGCCCAGAGCAGGAGCACAGCCTGGCCTGGGGTGTCCCTGTGCTGCCCTGGCCTCCTGCCCCTGCACAGAACCAGTCCCAAGGACAAACTCCTCCCGTGCCACCAAGCCAGGGCCACGTGGATGAACATTTGTCCCGCCAAAGTGGCCATCTGGGAGGAGGTGTCCTTCATCCCAGCAGAGCAGCAGGGAGCTGCAGCCTGGCCCAGTTCTGCCTGGTTTGACCTCCAAACGGAGCCGGCGGCTGGGCTGGTGTGACACCAAGGGCAGGGGACCCTCTGAGGGGTCACCAGGAGGGACACTGCTGTCACAGGGCTGTCACGCCGGTGTGCACACCCTCGGGGACAAAAAGGCTCGAGTGTGACCTGGGCTCTGCTTGCTGGTTTGTCCCTGGGGAAGATCCATCATGACAAGTGGCTGGACAGCGAGGGTTGCTCCTGTCCTCCCTGCTTCTCGCCCACCTGGGCTTTCAGCCCTGGGGATATTTGGGCAGGGGGCACAGCTCCATCCCCCAGAGCCTGTGTCTGGGCTCTGAGACACCACACCCGGTGTGCCAAGGTGGACTTTTGGGGCAGGGAACAGGATTTCCAGCCTTCTCCAGGGGTGTGGAGGCAGTGCCCAGCCCACCAGAGCTGTGATGCTGCTCCAGCTCCTGAGCTGCCCCCTCCAGCCTGGATAAGCTCCCTGCAGCTCAGTGCTACGAGGCTCTGGGCTCAGCTCTGCACCAGCAAAGTTATGATATGGAGACAAAAATCCCATTTTTGTACCCAAAAATCATGTTTATTTCTCCATTTTTTTGTACATAGAAGCTGTCATGGTAACACCGAGCTCTCAGAGCATCCCTTTCCCACAGCTGCACAGCCAGGAAGAAAAGGGAGCTGCTACAAGGAAATGCAGGCCCCCAGGCAGGGCTCCAGGCTGGCTCGGATTCAGCTCACATATCCCAATTTCTCTCACACTTTGAAGCTTTCCAGGGCATTTGGCAGCTCCTGCCTTCCCTGACCAGCACTGGCACCCTGCCATGAGGGTGGCACAGCCCCACAAGGAGCCCTCTCACAGCCCAGGTGCTGGGAAGGCAGCGAGACCAGTGCCTTAATTGTCCTACCCGCCCTTCTTGACTCCCTCACCCCCTCCTGAAGGGATGGGAGGGGGCCAAGCCGTGTGTCCAGTGCTCCATCCCACACCCCTGCAGCCACAGGGGAGCTGTGGTTCACCCAGGTCTGAGCAGGGAGTCCCTGGTGATGCCTTCAGCTTTCCTGTTTTTTGGATTCTGTGCTGCCCAGGGGTGCAGTTCTAAGCCTCACACTCAGTGTCAGCTCTCTTCACAGAGCAGGGACACAAAACAAATCCTTTTCCAAGAGAAAAGAAGAAATGGAGACCAAGGACGACTGGTACAAGTTTTCAGGCCCAAAAGCACAAACAAGGGTGGCTGAAGGGAGGAACAGGAAGGATGGGACTGCATCACCTGAAGCTGTAATTGGATAATTAACCCCAATATGCAAATGGACCAAAGCTTATCAAAGTGTGAGACCTCATGACCATTTGTCCATTTTGTGTCATTTTGGGTCCACCTTGGGTGTATCTCTGGCCAGGCCCTGTCCTGCCCAAGGTGTACCCTAAAAGTTTTTCAATAAATATCTACTTTATTCTCCAGCTCTGTCCAGTCCCTGTTCCAGGTCAGCCTTCCCAAGGCAGCACTGGACAGCGGCCAGAGGCTGAACCAGAGCAAAATCTGCCTTCTAAAATCTCCTTTCTAAAGGGGAGATCATTTCCCTTCCCCCTTCTTCTCTCCCTTCCCCCTTTCCAGCACAGAGCTCCTGTGCAGAAACGGCCCCGCCTCCTCCCAAGGGCCCGTCCGTGCCCGCCGTTCTGCACAGATCCGGCTCTGCTGGACCCGCAGGGCCTGGGATGGGAGAGGGATGGCACAGCGATGGCACAGGGATGGCACAGGGATGGCACAGCGATGGCACAGGGATGAGAGAGGGATGGCAGAGGGATGGCACAGGGGTGGCACAGGGATGGCAGAGGGATGGCACAGGGATGGCACAGGGATGGCACAGGGATGGCAGAGCAGGACAGCGCTGGGGGCGGGCAGCGGGCTCTCTCACAAGGAGCCGCTCCCAGCGCTGTCGCTGCCGGGAGGGACCGGTGGCCCTGCCCTGTGCCGGGAGGGGCCGCGGGACTGACCTGGCGCAGGGGACACGCTGTCCTCGGCTCGCTCGGCTTTTGTTAGAGCTCCCAGCCCGTGGAGTGATAAAGAGCCCCAGGATTCCCCAAATGCTGAGAAAATTTTGGAATTATTGTTACTATTGAGCTCTTACAGTTATTGAATGTGAAAGCTCGGAGCAATCTCCTCCAGTGGGAGGTGTCCCTGCCCATGGTGGGGTTGGGACAAGGCGAGCATTAAAGTCCCCCCCAACCCAAACCTTTCTGTGATTCTGTGAAAAGTGCATTAAAACAAAGAGCTCCCAAAGTTCTGTGTGACCCTGGGGGGACCAGTGCTCCCAGGAGTGCTCTGGTGTGCAGGGGCTCCTGCAGGAATGGTGACCCCAGCCATGTCCCCAGCCCCTGCTGCCAACCCTGTCCTGGCTCAGCCCCCCTGGGGGGCTCTCCCAGACCAGAGGGTGCCAATGCCCTCTCTCCATGAGCATTCCAGTCACCCAGTTTCCTTCTCCACCTTCCCAGTGCCCCAGCTCTTACCCTGGGGTCAGCCTGCCTCCTCCTGCAGGGATGTGACAGCAGCCAGGTCTGTGCCAGTCCCAAGCGATGCTGGGCTGTTATGGATCCCTCCATTAGCTCAATGTTATAATTATGTTAAATTACAACAAGAACTCAAAACCTGTAAGGCACAAGCTGGGGCAGAGCAGTTCACACTGTTAACTCTACCAGGAGACAGAGCCCTGCATGACCAGACCTGGGGTCCCTGACTGTCACCCCAGCACTGAGGGATGTACAGGGATGGCTGTGGCTTTACTCTGTCCCTGCCCTTCTGCCCAGTCTGCTCTGCCACCAGAACCTCAGAGGATGTTCCTCCCCTTGGCTGAAGCCTTTGGCCCTTCAGCTGTTGGCACAACAGCTCCTGTCCCAAGACGGGACAGGAGAGCTAAAACAGCACAAACCCTGCCACAAACAGCCCCGAGAGCCAGAAGGAGAGTGAACTGCCCATCACAACCATGCACAGGTCCCAGAGTGAAACTTCATTTTACTTACTGAAGGCTCATTCGGGTCCAGCAGCTTTCTGCCTTTTTCCAGGATCGATGTCCAGCTGGAGCAGCTGGTGGTCTCAGGGATGCTCCATTCCTTGTCACCTCGCTGGCTTTGCTGTTTCTGAAAACAAGGTGATGGCAAAAACAGGGGAGAAGCTCGTCCAGGCCAGCTCTGATACAGCCCAGGGGCCTCCAGGGCTAGAGGAGCCACCAGACCTGGGGACACTGGGGACTGCAGACATTGCCACCACGGGGTCAGGGCCGCGAAGTGCATCACGCCAGGGTTCAGGCATCCCCCTGTTCTCACCCCAACCCCAGAGAACCGCAGAGCTCTCAACGGGCAGCACTGTGACCCAAATGGGACTGCAGAGCTCCAGACACAGCCTCCTTAGGAGGCTGCCGTGCATTCCCTGTGCATCCCGTGCATTCCCTGTGCATCCCGTGCATTCCCTGTGCATCCCCTGTGCATCCCCTGTGCATCCTGTGCATCCCCTGCACATCCCGTGCATCCCCTGTGCATCCCATGCATCCCCTGCACATCCCGTGCATCCCCTGCACATCCCATGCATCCCCTGCACATCCCATGCATCCCCTGCACATCCCATGCATCCCCTGCACATCCCATGCATCCCCTGCACATCCCCTGTGCATTCCCCGTGCATCCCACGGGACACACCAGCGGCTGTGACGGAGGACGCTGCCCCCGGGCTCTCCAGGGCTGTGCCGGCAGAGGATCACAGCCCCCCGCCCCCTCTCCACACCTCGGCATTATCCAGTTAAGCCCCGCATCCCCTGCCTGGTGTCCCAATAACCAGACCCAGACAGGGGTTTCTCCCCTTAAGGAGCCTTTGTAGCTCAAAGCCGCGGCTCATCCGGCTCATGACGCCACGGCCGAGGCAGGAACCCCGAATTAGAGCAGCCGCCGAGTGCCGGCCGAGGGCACGGGGTGAGGCTGGCACTGCCCGGGGCTGGGCTGGGCGGGCACGGCCCCACTCCTGCCGGCAGCGCCTCGGGAGGGGCATTTTTACCATTGGGAGGAGGCGGCAGGAGGAGGGGACCTGAGCAGCAGCTGAATTATTGCTCAGGCCCTGCAGGCGTGAGGATTTAACCCTTCCAGGGCTGAAAATCTCTCCAGCTCCTGAGGCATCCCCTCCTCCACAGGCGGGTACGTGAAACCGCGCAGAAATAAGCTGTAGGATTTAAAATCCCTTTGGAGACTGCTAAATAACAACCACAAACGGAGCTCCCCTCTCTCTCCATGCCCCAGAGCACCCCTGAAAATCCTGCCCGTCCCCCCTTGGTGCATTTGCCTCCGCTGCAAACAAAGGAGCGCGGAGCTGTGGCACGGTGGGCAGGAGATGTCACTTCGGGGTCTGTCCTCGGCCCTAAAAGGCAGCAAAGCACGGGAAGCGAGGGCTGTGCACAGGAGATGGCTCAGGCAGGACCGTGCCCGTGGCACCGAGGTCACACGCGGAGCCTGTGACTGCCCTGTGGCTGGGAGGGGACCCACAGCCCCCAAACCCGGGGGTCTCCCGCTCCCTGTCCCTTGCAGGGTGTCCCCTGCTCGCGGGGGGTGTTTCTGGGGCGCTGGGCTCTGTGTGGGTGCTGCTGCTGCTGGGTCACAGCCCCCGGGCTCTGGCAGCGGCGGAGATGGAGCATTTGGTGAGCGCAGACAACACAGGGAGCATTGAGAGCTGCCAGGCTTTGTGCGCGGAGCCCCGGGGGCTGCGGGAGGAGGGGGAGAGCGGCGCCCCCCCAGCTGCCAGCTGGGCTGGGGCAGGGCTGGACGGGGCTGAAAGGAAGCAGGAGCTGCGCTCAATGCACCGCTTGTCCTCCTGCCTCTGCAAACCCCGCTCTGAGCCAGCAGCCCCTGCTCCCCCCGGGCCTTGCTCTCCCACGCTCCCAATCCCTGTCCTGAGCCCCAAATTTCAGCGGCAGCTTCTTTCTCCCCCGGGCAGAGCCATCCTCCTCCCACAGCCCGTCTCTCCCCCCAGCTAACCCCTTCCCACCCCGGCACGAAGCCGGCAGACTGCTCCTTCCCCCCTGCCTCCCCCTTCCCCTGCGCTCCCTGCAGCTCCCAATTACTCCCTCACGCCCCCACCGACGCTCTCGTCTTTCTCAACCGGTGAATTTTCTCACATCCTCCCACCGTTTTATTCCATAAATGTATCCCATTGCTTTTTTTATCCCGGACAAACCGTAAGGATCTGCCACATCCTGTGCAGGGGAGGGCTGGGAAGTGACAGCTCGGCATTTAAACCTGCCCCTCCCAGCTTCATTCAGCTCTTGCTTACACCAGGGACACAGCACCTCCAGTTTATAATTTTAAATGCCTCCTCCGTGCCCCTCTCCTGAATTAAGCAGCTCCAGGGCGATCCCACTCCCTTTGCTGCCTCCCTCTGCACCCGATCTGGCTCATGAGGTCCCTCCTCAGGCAGCAGAGCCAGAGCTGCAGGCAGCGAAGCTAAAGTAGAACAAAGGAAAGAAGAAGAAGGAAAAAAAACCCCAAACAAACCCAACCCCCCCCCCCCAAAACCCCACAAAAACCCCACAAAAAACCCAAACAATAACAACAACAACAACAACCCCCCACCAAAACAACACAAACAAAAAACCCCAAACCAACCAACCAACCAAAAAAACCCAAAAAACCCAAACAAACCAAAAAACACTAACCCGCTTTTCCTTCCTCTCTTTCCTTTCTTTCCATTCCCAGGGATTTCTGGATCTCAGAGGGGGCTTTGAGGTTTTAACTACTGCAGATATTCCATGGACAGCACACACGTGGAGCATCCCTCTGTTCATGGAGTTCAATTGGAAAAGCATCCAGGCCAGGAAAATCCTTTTGAGATCCTAAAATCACAGAATGGTGAAAGGGACCTTAACAGTAATCACGCTTCAACTCCCTGCCATGGGCAGGGACACCTCCCACTATCCCAGGCTGCTCCAAGGCCCAGTGTCCAACCTGGCCTTGGGCACTGCCAGGGATCCAGGGGCAGCCACAGCTGCTCTGGGCACCCTGTGCCAGGGCCTGCCCACCCTGCCAGGGAACAATTCCTGCCCAATCTCCCATCCAGCCCTGCCCTCTGGCAGTGGAAGCCATTCCCTGTGTCCTGTCCCTGCAGCCCTTGTCCTCAGTCCCTCTGCAGCTCTCCTGGAGCCCCTTTAGCCCCTGGAAAGGTGTCCCTGGACCCTTCTCTTCCCCAGCACTCCCAGCCCTCTAAGCCACCAAACATCCAGGTCAGGTCCCTCTGCATCCCTTCACAGTCAGTCTTTTGCTTTTTCCCTACTGAAATATTGTCAGAAATATTCCTACTCCTCCCAGCCTGCCTGATGTAAATTGTTTCCTGCCTTTAGCCAGTTAAATACCGTGTTGAAGCCATGGAGGAACCTCCCCTCTCCTCCCACAGGAACTCAGCTTCAAGAGACCCCCTTGGAAATCCAGGTGGGCTTTATCGACATGCCATCACCAGCAGGACAGGAAAACACCAGAACATGAACAGCATTTTGGGCAAAGAGTGTTTATGGCTTGACCAAGGGATTCCTGGGCTGGAAACCCCTGCCCAAAGATGTCTTTTCTCATCCCTAGCAGATCTGCTCTGAGATCATGGTGGCTTTGCACAGGACTGACAAAACATTTCAGGAGGACTCAGAAATTTCTGCCTCTACCTACAACACATAGATTTTTGTCCCAGCCTGGTTTTGTCACTGGCAAAGCTCCAACCTGCTCTGCTCCCCTGGCTCTGCTTGGGGTTAGAGATGAACATCACCAACTTGTCTCCCACAAAGCAGGGAAGGGCCTGGGCACTGGGATAAGGGGTAACATGTCTGATCTCTGCACCAGTGTCTGGTTTGAGAAATCAGAGTCTCCCCACATCCAGCCCGGCTCAGTCCTTGCACTCTCCCTGGGCTGCCTGAGCTGGCAGTGATGGATTTGGGATCGATTTTCTGCCTTCCCTTCCCGGTGTGCTGGGGAGCAGAGGGCAGAGCTGTGACATGGAGGTGACAGAACAGGGCACCGTTCGAGTCACTGGAACCACAAAGCAGCTCTGAACCGTGCGGGTGCAGCTCTGGGGAGGACAAGCACGGAGCCAGCCTGGGACACTGAGCCCCTGTGTGAGAGCCCTGCCGTGCTCCTCACGCCCCCTCAATGATGCTGCAGCCTTTCCCTCCCCGTGACCTCACTCCCCCACAAGGGCTCTTTGAGCAGCAGCCCCACGGCTTTTCCCATTCCTGCCCAGCCCGGGGATGGAGCTGCTGGTGGCTGAACAGGAGCAGCAGCCGGGGCAGGATGGGAACCCGAGCTCAGAGCTGAGCTCCTCCTGCCTGCCTCGGCAGCCGTGACGGGGGACGGAGAAATGTCCTGACAGCTGAAGGGGAATCCCACCGGGAGAGCTCCACAAAGCATCAGACAGCAGCTCCATGGGGAGGAGGGCTCAGGGAAGCCCCGGCTCCAGCAGGATCCCACATAGAGCAATGCCAGAGCCAGCACAGGCCTGGGAGCTGGGCTGGGTTAACCCTATGGGCAGCTCTGCCCCACACTGCCCCTCCCTCGGTCCCCACAGCGGGGTGGGGGCACAGCTGGAAGGGTGAGGGTTGAGATAAAGGTGGTTTAATAGGTAAGGCAAGACCCGAGCCTGCAAACAAAGCAAAACAAGGAATTCATTCATCCTTTCCCTTAGCAGGTGCTTGGTCACTGAGCAGCTGCTGGTGTTTAGCGGCTCACCAGGGTTCGGCCATGACAGGACCACACAGATGCCACCCTGCCCTGAAATCACCCTCTGAAAAGAGCAGGAAAAGGGAAAACCCAACGATCAGGAGAAGAAAATCCCACAGGGACAGGCAGAGTTCAGGCTCATGGGCCTGGGACTCCCTGCCCTGTCTCCTGCCCCCATGAGTGGAGCCCTTGTGTCCCCTGAACCCTGACTGTGACTCAGGGCCCCGTGTTGGGGCAGCTGTGGAAGGGGAAATCCTCCCCCTCCAAGGGAAGCTGGGTCTGGAACGGCTGTGACAGCGGTCAGTGTCCCCTCGGGGTTTGATTACAGTGGGAGAGATTCATGTGGTCTGAGCACACAGTGGGAAAGAGCTGGAGGGGTGAAACCAGCTCAGGGAGATGTCAGTGGGACACAGGGAACATTGTCACCACCAGCTGAGGTGGCATTTGGGCACACATGTGGTGCTGGGGCCGTAGGTACCTGCAGCTTTGGGGCTGCTGATCCCGTCAGGGAGGAGGGACAGGGACAGCCCGCATGTCACAGCACCGGGACACACAGGGGCCGGGCTGCTGGTGGCTGATGGGCCAGCAGGGCTGAGCCATGCACAGATTAACCTTGAACCCCAGTGAGGCCAAAAGCAGAGCAGCCTATTACAATCACGGAATTGTTCAGGTTGGAAAAGCCTCTGAGATCATCGAGTCCAACATTCCCTCGGCACTGCTGTGTTCACCACTGGGCCGTGTCCCCAGAGCCACATCCATGTGGCTTTTGGACACTTCCAGGGGTGGTGATTCCACCACTGCCCTGTTCCAGGGCTTGACCACCCTTTCAGAGGAGAAATTCTCCCTATGTCCACCCTGCCCCTCCCCTGGCCCAGCCTGAGGCCATTCCCTCTCCTCCTGTCCCTGTTCCCTGGGAGCAGAGCCCGACCCCCCCGGCTGTCCCCTCCTGTCAGGAGCTGTGCAGAGCCACAAGGTCTCCCCTGAGCCTCCTTTTCTCCAGGCTGAGCCCCTTTCCAGCTCCCTCAGCCTCTCCTGGGGCTCCAGCCCCTGCCCAGCTCTGTTCCCTGCCCTGGACACGCTCCAGCCCCTCAATGTTACTTTAAATCCCTGCTCCTTTCTGCATGTAAAAGATGAGCAAAAACCCCCACTGCCATAGGCTGTGGAAACTTTGGAGATTTCTCTTCATGCTTCTCTTGACCTTTCTCCTCCTCCTGTGTGAGAAATGAAAAAGTTGTAGCATCACCACTTCTACCTCTCTGCTCTGGTTTTCTTTTTCCAAGTTGGTTGAGAGATCTTCCTCCCCCACTCTTCTTCCCTGGTGGAAGATGGTTGGAGTTGGAACCAGATGACCTTTAAATGTCCCTTTCAGCCCAAACTGTTCAGTAATTTTATGATTCTAAGAAAAACTTTGCCATTCTGGGCCCCATTCTGGGCAGGAGAACAGACGATGGCACCGTGGAAGGTGCTCTGTCAGCCAGCACAAATGGAGGGTGGAGAAGCTGCTCTGGATCCGGATTAAAAGGCCAGAACACGTCAGCAACCGCAGCAATCCCAGCTGGGTATGCGGCCGTGGTTTCCTTGACAGCTGAGAGAAGGAACAAACACTACTCAGTGAGAGCAGGTACTGCCTTTTTCCATGCCCTGCAGCCCTGGAGCTCCCTGTGGGAGGGAGCACAGCACAGGCACAGCTCGGTGAGCACCCCCTGCCCTGCCACGCTCCCCTGCTCGGGCAGGACTGCAGAGCTCCCTGTGGAACATCCACCACTCCTGCCCCGCCAGCCACGGGCAGGGAAAGCACAGGAGCCGTGACAGCAGCAGGGAATGGAGCCCAGGAACGCCTCAGGAGCCTTCGGGAGCAGCAGCCTCACACCCTGCCCTGCTCCAGAAAATGGCACCTTCTTCCTGCCCTGCCATGGGAAAGGACAGCAAATATTCCATGTCCTGTTCTTCCACATCTCATGCCCAGGGCAAAGTCCAGGGGGTTTCCATTCTGGATATGTTTTAGGGAATGTTTTCATGCCCCTGAGTGTGATGGGAGGGTGGAAGGCATCCAGCTCCCCCCTCCGGATGAGAGGGAATGGATCAGGGCCCAGACTGCCTGGCAACACCTTCCTCCTGGGGAGAAGGAGGTGGGGAATGCTCCACGAGGATTTTTGGGCACGTTCCTCCAGGCTTTCCCTTCCTCAGAGCCCCCAGCTGTTACTTGCTGCCCGCTGGGGCCTCTCTGGCTGCTCCTCTCACCTCCCCCGGGGTCCTGTCCCTCTCTGCTCGGCCCGGCTGTCTCCAACAAGCACCCCGGGCTGCCAAAGCCCCCTTGCCCTCTAATCTCCCTTTCACTCCCGTGCTCAGCCCTAAGGAGATTAGCCCCGGCCGCAGCTGCCGGTCCTCCCCGCTGGCAGCGGTGTCACCCCGGGGGGAGCCACGTGCGGGGGGGACACATGCCCGGCCACCGCCCCAGCGGCAGCGCAGCTCTGGTGCCCTCTCCTGTCCAGCCCCAGCCCCAGAGGAGGCGCCCAGCAGGGTGGGGATGTGCATTAGTGGGATATTTCCCCCTCGGATGGGAGAATGGCACCCAAGATCACCCACTGGCCCAGCTCATTTTGTTGTGTGGGAACCTCTCGAACTTGAGGAGAGGACCAGGACACGCAGGCAGGAGACAGGACATTCCTCCTGGAGCCCCGGGGCTCCAGCAGCACCGAGGCAGATTTTAAAAGGCGTTTAGAACCCCAATCCTAAAGAAAACAGCTGACCATACAAAGCCAGGCGGGGGTGGGAGCTCCGGGCGCGCACCGCTCCCCTCCGGCGCATCCTCCCCGGCACCGAGCGGGTTAACGCCGAGCGCCCGGGCTCTCGCAGATCTGCGTTTCCGTGACAACAGCTCCGATGAATCCCAGAGCTCTGAAATCCCATTAAACATCTGCGAGAGGCTGCCCGTGCCGCCTGCCCAGGCCGCCACCTGCCGGCACCCCAAACCAGCGTGGGGGGCGAACCCGGCTGCCAGCGCCGGCCGTGGGGGCAGCGAGGGGCGGCTGGAGGGGCTGGGGGCTCCCGTTGGCTCCCCCTGGAGCTTTGGGGTGTCCTGGGAAGGAGCCAGCTCCCAGCGCCGGGGTTTGGGCTGCGGGGACGCTCCTCTGGCAGCAAACCCGCCCAAATTCACCGCCGGGGCGGGGATCCAGGTTTTGGGGGCGGGTTTGAGTGACTGGCACCTATTGGGGCTTTTGAGGGTCTTCCACTGCTTGTGGTGGGTTTAGGGGGCTGTGAAGGGTCTCTGAGGATGGGACGGGGTGGTGGCCCCATGGGAACTGGAATGAATTCATTCCAAAGTACTCAGGGGGGGTGGCAGGCCGAGGAAGGGTGTTGTGACCTGGATCCTCACCTCTGTGCTTCATCCACTCCCCTCCAGCTTGTGTGCACACAAGGATTTCTAAAAACCCCTTTATGTCTGATTTCAGAAATTTAGACTTTTCCCTCTCCGTGCTTCCATCACTGCTTGCAACAGGAGGAGGCATCAGGAGAAGGTGAGGAGGAATTTAGGGAGGTGCCACACATTTCAAGGTATCACAGAATCGGTAAGGTTGGAAAGGACAACTTTAACATCATCAAATTCTCAGCACCGCTGTGTCCACCTCTGAACCACGTCCCCAAGTGCCACATCCAGACTTTCTGAACGCTGCCAGGGATGGGGACTCTGTCAGTGATTGCTCAACCAATCTGTTCCTGCTGGGGGTAGGAGAATCAGAAAACTGTGCCCAGCTTAATACAGTTTATTACACAATATATAATATATGAATATTAGTATATGTACAATATATTAATTTTATTGTACAGTGGTGCCACAGCAGCTGAACGTGGCTGTGGAGCTCTCAGCTGTCGATGTTGCTATCCCCAGCCGCATCCCAAATTGCTCCCCTGCACTTCTGCTATCAGAGGTGCAGCCTCTCAGCTGTTCCTGCCATTCCCAAATGCTGCTGAGTCCTTTCTGTCCTGGGAAAAAGCCTCTCCTGTGCTTGGGGGAGGATGGGACAGGGAGCAGACACGGAGCCAGCAGTGCCTTCTTCACTCTCCCCATCACACAGCTCCATCGCTGGGATGGGAGGGAAAAGTCCCAGGGACTTGTAGCAGCAGGAGCCCTGGAAACTCTGGCATCTGCAGGCACCAGGGGAACGCAGAGGGGCCACGGATGAAAGCTGACACAGAAAGAAAATGCTCCTTTGGAGCTGCAGTTGCTGGCACAGCTGCTGGCCAGAGCCCTTCACAAAGGCTGAGACATGCCAGCGAGGGGATGGGAATCATTAACTGCTGCGTTTGTGGGGTTTAACCACTTCCACCTCCCCCTGCGCCCTGAGCAAGCTCAGATTCCTCAGGATCTGCAGCACTCTGATGCTGCAGGGCCTGGGAGGCAGGAAGGGGCTGAAGAGCCACTGGCAGAGCCCTCTCCCCTCCTCCAAAGCCTTGAGAGGCACATGGCTTTTCTGCAGGGGAAAATGCCCAGGAAAGAGGCCAAAAAGCACCCAGGGGAAACCCAGAGAGGTTTGGTGCTCCTTTCAAAGGGCAGAGGCTTGGAAAGCCCCCGGCCTCAGGAGGGGATGGCAATAAAAAGGAGGCTGAGCCTTGCAAATGGAGCAGTTGGCTGAAAACCACAGGGTGATGTGGGATGGATGCTGAGGGAGGGTGGGGACCTCTGTCCACAGGAGATGGACAAAGCCCTGCTGGACACTGGGCTGGGCAGTTTGGCTGTGGCCAGCCAGGCCCTTGGGGCTCCTGGGCTCAGTGACAGCACCTGGGGGGGGTCTGAGCCTCATCTGTGCCTGCTCTGGATCAGAACCCCCTCAGTGGAGGCTGCAAAGCAGCAGGAGGGAGGGAGGAATGTGAGCTTGCAAAGCATCTCACTGCAGGAGTTCAAGCTGCCAGGAGGAGGGGATGAGCTTCAGGAAACCCAGAGAGGCAGGAAATCAAGGGAGAGGGACAGTAATTGAGGCCATATGTTGGAAGCAAAGAATGCAGCTGGTAGCAGGGAGCAGGCCCATGCCGTGGGGACAGCAGGGGACATGCAGAGTCACACCAAGCAGAAGGCTGAATTCAGACCAACCACGACTGCTGAGAGGGGTCACTGTGGCAGGTCTGTGCTGGCAGTGGCTGCAGGCTGAGGAGCCTCCTGAACATACACTCAGGAACGTCCGAATTTCATGGATAATGTTGCAAAAAGGTGAAGGGAACGGCTGCTTTATTACAGAACAAAAGGGTTTGTTCTACATCCATGTCCCTGTGCTTGGAGCCAGGGGGAAAGTGGAAATATGAAAATAGAGGCAGTGCCAGGAGCAAGGCCAGGTCCTCTCTGCTCCCCAAAACTCTGCCTGCCAGGGGAGGATTTACTCACCCAGCGGTGGGGACACATCTGGGGGGATGAAGGAGCCCCCTGGGGCTGCACAGGCCTGTCCCACAGAGCCAGCCCCACACAGCCCATCCCACGCCTTGAGGTATTCCCAGGCTCAGGCAGCAGCACTGGGAAGGAATATTTATGGCCTCTCCCCCTCCTCCCCTTTCAACCACACTGGAAATCAACGTGAAATGCGTGTGGTTGGAACAGGATTCTGGCACAGTGTCAGGGCTTGGGAAGAGGGAAAAGAGCTCTGGTGCTGACACCCTCTGAGCTCCCCAGGAAACAGCCCAGGAGGGGATGGAGCGCAGGGATGCAGCACTGAGGGGTGCACAGGCTTTCGGATGGGATGCAAATTGCTGCATTTGGTAGGGCCAGAACGCCGCTGGGCTTTGAGGAGGTGCTCTGGAGCTCAGCAGGGTTTGCTGAGCCGAGGGGTTGCTGTGAGGTGTCCCTCAGACAGAGGTGGGGCTCTGCAGGCAACCCCGAAACTGCTGCTCTTGGGAGGGAATGGATCCTTCCAGGGAATGGATCCTTCTCCTCTCAGTAAAATGCCCCCTGTGCTACCCCAAGGCTCCATCCTCGGGAATGCAGCTCCAGAGCATTTCTCTTCATCTGCAGCTCTCTCTGCATCCAGCCCACAGCTCCTGCTGCCCCAAACACCCCATTGCATCCCGTCCACATCCCCCAGCTCCCTGCTGCCCTCACTGCTGCTGTTCTCCTCTCTCTTCTCCCTCCCCAGCCCTGCAGGGCAGATCGTGTTTCCTGACCGCCCCGGCAGCTTCTGCAGGGCAGGAAAGCAGCTGCTGTGATGGATGAGAGGGGGAAAAGCACACAAAAGGGGTTAAATCCTCTGTGGAAGGGGGAGCCAGGAGCATGGCAGGGCTGAGCAATGGGGATCTGAGAAATCTGCTCGAGTTACAGATGTCCCTGGTCATGGCAGGGCAGCTGGAAGTGGATTTTGGGAAGAAATTCTTCCCTGGGAGGGCGGTGAGGCCCTGGCACAGCTGCCCAGAGAAGCTCAAGGGCACTCAAGGCTGCACCCAGCCTAATCTGCTCAGTGCTGAGGTGACATTTGCACCTCCTGTGTGAAGGGTGGACAAGGCCTCCTTTTGTCGTAGCTCACATCCTCTTTGGAACGTTTTTCTCCCTAAAAGCAAAAGGATATTGTCATTTTTCCCCCACAGATTTGTCACTCTTATCTGTGCCGGCTGGGAAGTTCAGAATATTCAAAATCCATCCTCTTGTCCTGTTTAAGCTTTTCTTCAAGTTCTCAGCAGACACTGGAGGAAAAAAAAAAAGACATAAAAATAGAGAAGGACATTCCTAAAATATTTGCTCTGAGCAGGAGCAGTTTCTGTCCTGGGGCCATCAGGACTCCAGACAGACCCTCTGAGAGCCCCTCTGACCTCCCTGCCAGCAGTGGGGCTCATTCCCCCTTTGGATCCAGGCAAACAACCCCCAAAGAGACAATTTTCTTCTGGCAAATTCTCAGCAGCAGATCTGGGAAATGTGATCCCTCCTGGCCCTGGATGGGCAGTGTGTGCTCAGAGCACAGGCAGAGCTCATCACCCTGATGCTCCCGTGCATTCCCAGGCAGAGCTGAGCTCTCTGCAGCATCAGCACACACCAGGGCAGCACCGAGGCTCTCCCCATGCTCCTCTCACAGTGTTTGGTCAGGGACACACACCCCGGGGAAGATCTGAATGTTTTATCAGTCTCCAAGGCGAGACAAAAAGGAGATTCCTTTGGATTTGCTCGAAGCTGTTTCGGGACTGAGAGCTTGAACGGTGGAAAGGTTCTGAGCAGTGACTGCCCAGCTGCAGCGCAGCCCGGGACAAGGCAGGGGCTGGGATTTACTGCGGGTTTACCCTGCGTTAGGAGAAGGTTGGGAGCTGAATGCCAACATTAGAGCAGGTGAGGCAGAGCAGAGCCCTGGGCACACTCAGGGTTCAGCAGAGTTCCCCCCTCAGGGACGGATGCATCTGCACTCCACATCCTGCTCCTGCTTCCCTTCCTCCCTGCCCTGACTCAGCAGCAGCAGCAGCCCTTCATCCCGGGCAGAACAATGGGCATCCTTCCTTCCTCCCAGGCATCACATCCGCTTATTCCATCCACAATTCCCTCCCCGCGCAGCCCGGCACAGCCACGGCCTCCAG
This sequence comes from Prinia subflava, assembly GCF_021018805.1. NCBI lineage: Eukaryota > Metazoa > Chordata > Aves > Passeriformes > Cisticolidae > Prinia > Prinia subflava. Next base: position 1,993,859 of record NC_086262.1, on the reverse strand, counting down.
AGGGAACGGTTTCCACTGCAGCCACCCAAGTAAAGCATCTTTGGGATGCAGCCTCGGGCTGTGCACACTCAGCAAGGAGCTAAAATTGTCTTTGCTCGGAGCTGCCAAGATCCAGCTCGCTGTTCCCCAGCCCAGCAATCACCTGGACTGCCCTGAAATCACCTCTGATCCCAGGACTGTGTTTTCTGGAGATGGACGTGAGGAAATCTGGTCAGGAAAAATCTGATCAGGAAAACAGGATGGTGCGGGAGGTGTTGGGAGCCTTGCCAGCAGCAGAAGCTGGAAATGCTCTGGGTGTTCTTACTGGGACCCCACCTGGAGCATCCAGCCCTGGGAGCCGCAGCACAGGAAGGACCCGGAGCCGCTGGAGGGATTCCAGAAGAGGCCATGGGGATGCTCCAAGGGCTGGAGCCCCTCTGGAGCCAGGCTGGGAGAGCTGGGGGTGCTCACCTGGAGAGGAGAAGGATGCAGGGAGAGTTCAGAGCTCCTGGCAGGGGCTCCAGGAGAGCTGGAGAGGGACTGGGGACAAGGGATGGAGGGACAGGACACAGGGAATGGTTTCCCACTGCCAGAGGACAGGGATGGATGGGATATTGGGCAGGAATTGTTCCCTGGCAGGGTGGGCAGGCCCTGGCACAGGGTGCCCAGAGCAGCTGTGGCTGCCCCTGGATCCCTGGCAGTGCCCAAGGCCAGGTTGGACACTGGGGCTTGGAGCAGCCTGGGACAGTGGGAGGTGTCCCTGCCATGGCAGGGGTGGGATGAGATGAGCTTTAAGCTCCTTCCAAGCCAAAAGCTGGCCCAAGGATGGGGTCTGAGTGCAAAACTGCTCTGGAGACAGAATCTGCCATGTAGAAAATGGTCCTGTTGCTGTAACAGGTTGGGAAGCAGCACAGGAGCAGCTGTTTCTCATTTAGTACTTGTTCCCAGTCCTGTGGGACTCCAGACAGCAGAAGGGCTCTCAGTGAGCCGCCTGTGCAGCCGCAGGACCGGGGCCACAGCCGTGCTCGGTGAGGCTCAGCTCGAGAAGCATCTCTTGATCTCTGCTCAGACACGTTTCCTGCCTCACCCTCCCGCTGATCCCTGTGCTTGTCACCGTGTCGGGCTCTGCCTCGGGTCAGCAGGAGGCAAATGTGTGATTGGTGTGGAGCCTGCGGGACTGCAGGAGCCATTGAATGAGTTCTGCATCTGATCCTGCAGTTCCTGCAAGGAAAAGCTCCGTGTGCCTGCCAGCGCTGGTGCCTGCACAGCCCCTGCACCTGCCAGAGGGGCACACGGGGGCTCGGGCTGGAGGGGACTTTGAAAGGCCTCTGGTCCTCCCCTGCCATGGCAGGGACACCTCCCACTGTCCCAGACTGCTCCCAGCCCTGTCCAGCCTGGCCTTGGGCACTGCCAGGGATCCAGGGGCAGCCACAGCTGCTCTGGGCACCCTGTGCCAGGGCCTGCCCACCCTCCCAGGGAGGAATTTATTCCTAAAATCGAATCTAACTTTCCTGAAATCTAACCTAACCTTCCGAAAATGTAATCAAACCCTGCCCTCTTTAGAGCTCAGCCTGAGTGTCCATTATTATCCTGAGGGTCAAAAATGGATTCATAAAGACAGCCAGGAGCTGAGGAGCAGGAAGGAGAATCTCAGGGTGCCAGCTCCAGATGGGTTACACACAGGAGATGCTTCCAGAAGGATCCTCAGCCAGGGCTGAATGAATCAGCAAGGGCAGAATCATCATCCTTGCCAGAGAGCAGCCTCTGAGCCCTGAGTGCATCTGAACCGGGTAAAAATAGTGCTCTGATCAATTAAAGGAAAAAAAAATTACAGCAAAGTCATTTCCGAGGTGTTCCATCCTCCCCGTGCTTCTCAAACCTCCTGTTAGGAACAGCACTGGATTTATTTTCCACCCCCCTGTTTGTCCTTTGAGGTTTTGGTTTTAGGGATTCCCATCCCTGGGTCAGGACTCAGCCACAGGGCCCTGCCCTCCCCATTCCCTCCCATTCCCTTCTCCCCCAGTGGGGCTAAACAGGACTGGGAAAACTTAACATTCTTCTGCAGGAGACTTTTTTAGTTCTGACAATTTACATTTGACTTCTTGCACTGCAGAAAGGCGGAAAAAAATCACAACGAGATTTTTCCTACTGACATTGCACAGCCAAAATTTTTATTTCTTTTTGGAATGATGTGTGTCTAGAGAAAATTACTTTTTCCACTGGAGTTTTCCCATTTCAAACACCAGATTTGGCTGATGTGGACAGCACAGCATTTCCGTTTAAAAAGCAGGACACCTGAGACCCTCTCAGGATATTTTGGGAAGATAAATAAGGAGCTCTTAACTCTTCTTTTTTGCTGCCTTTAAAAAAAGCAGGATGGGGGTGTGAAGCCAAGCAACCACATTTCTGAATGGGAACAAGGGCAGGGAACACAGATTTTCTAGAACATGTATATAAAGAAAAATATTGCTTGGATCTTCAAAATCCATCAAGTCCAAAATCCCCTCATGTAGAAGCTCCCCACCTCAAAATGTGATGATAAAGCCTCCATCCCTACAGGAATAGAGTCAGTTTATCTGGAAATTTAGGGAGCAAAGCTGGAATTCAGCAGCCCAAGGGGAATAATTGCTGTGCAAGGAGGTGAAAGTCACTGGTAGCCTTTTTTTTTCGTTTTTTTTTTTTTGGGCAGAATTTAAATTCATTGCTGGCTGGTCATAACTAAAAACCATTCCCAGGACACAGGATGGGGAAGAAAATGAGAGTATGGGAATAAAGGCGCTGCTGCCAGACGGGATGGGGCAGGCAGAGCAGGCAGATTTCCAGTGGTTTTTCCTTGGAAAGCTGCCAAATCCAGGCCTAAGACTAACCCCGAGCCCACACAGTGCCCTAAGCTGCAGATCTCTAAACCTTATCTTCAAATCAGCCCAGCCCTGTGCTGTGTGTGGCAGCGGGAAGCGATTACAAGAGTTAATTACAATTGCTGGGAACGCTCCTCTCCCTTTTCCTGCCCTTTCTTTGTGCTCTGAGCTCACCCCAGGACCCTCAGCCGACACCAACAGGGGACAGAGGTCACTAAAACCAGCGCTAAGCATCACCCAGGGCTGAGCTTAACGCGTAATTAGCGCTGCCGCATCTGCTCCTAATCAGAGCCGGCTCCAATCAACATTCCCAGGGATTGACAATGGAAAGTTCAAGGAGCAGAAGTACCTGGGGCATCCCTTGCTGCTCTGGAGAAAGGGATTATTGAGGGAGGCTCCTGCTGTCCTCATCCCAGGTGGCCACTTTCTCTCCCTTTTTTCTCTTTTCTCCGATTTATTCCTCCTCCCTACACCAGAGAAAGAAACTTTTCCTGCTGTGGTTGGTGTTTGGCACAAGCACCAGACCCTGAGGATAAACCTGTGTGTGTGAGCCTGGCTGGGCACCTTTGGTCTGACACCAGGGGAAGTGCAGAGATGCTGCAAGGAGCTAGAGAGGGAGGCGGAGTGGGGAGAAAAGCAGGGATAAAGGAAATTTTTCTCTTAGGAGAAGGTGCTGATAGGATCTCTGCTTGTATGAAAAGTCACAAAAGAAATGTTTGGGCTGGAAGGGGCCTTAAAGGACCATCCCATTCCACCCTCTGCCATGCCAGGGACACCTCCCACTGTCCCAGGCTGCTCCAAGGTTGTCCACTCTGGCCTTGGTCACTGCCAGGGATCCAGGGGCAGCCACAGCTGCTCTGGGCACCCTGTGCCAGGGCCACCCCTTGCTCACAGGGAGAGATTTCTTCTCTATGTCTAGTCTGAATTTCCCCAGCTTTAGTTAAAATTATGAGCCCTTGTCCTGTCACTCCAGCCCTTGTCCCAAGTCCCTCTCCAGTTCTCCTGGAGACCCTTTAGGCACTGGGAGGGCTCTGAGGTGTCCCCAGAGCCTTCCCTTCTCCAGGCTGAACAATCCCAATTCTCTCAGCCTTCCCTTATAGGAGAAGTGCTCCTCATTCCGTGGATGTCTTCAGTGAGACAAAATCGTTAAAGAGAATAAAAAGCCCCCAATTTTTTCTAACTGAATGATTAAAATTCTTGTGATAGACAAAATAGTTGATTAAAAAGCTTCAGCAGCCTTGTGACCCACTGAGTTCTCCTGGTGGCCTCTCCCTGCCACCTATTTTACACTTATGATTTTCAGTGCTATGTTACATTCAAAATCCTCCCAAAAGAACAGAATTTTTTATAAAAACCAAAACATTTCACTCACACCGCTCCTATAAATTATTGCCAATGCCACACACTATTATAGAATTTTCCAGGCTCGAAAAAAGAGATCTTGAATCAATGCACAGGTGATATCCACCACATCCACCCTGACATCTCCACAAAATCCACCTGCACATCCCAGCTCAGTGTGAGGCACTGGAAACCAAGGGATTTATGGAATGGCCCGGGGAAAGTGCTTCAGGAAAGCGTTTGCAGGTTGGGAAGAGCGACCAAAAGATGCCCAACACCACCACAGCCCCTAAATCTCCCAGCCCTGGCTAATGCCCCTCCTCAGCATGGCAGAGGGGTCAGGCTGGCAAAGACACCCCTCCCTGGGAGTGTGCATGGTCCCAGCAGCATTCCTGGGAATCTCACCTGGAAAAGGTTCCCACCCTTCTGCACCCCCCCACTCCACCCCACAGAGGGGGCACTGGGGCATCCCCTGCTCCGTGCCTCGGCCCAGGCTGGAGGGAGCAGGAACGGGGGCTGTGCCCACCCTGGGACACCCACAAAGGCCCAAACCTGCACCCTGAGCACGGATGATGCCTTAGGATTTTAGCTTTTATATTTTTTATCTGTCTGTAACCCTGCAGTTCTTTAGTGTGTAACTCCAAACTCCACACACAGTGTGAGCTGCTGCTTCCCCATTTTGGGCAGACACAGCAATTCCTCTCCAGGCCTGGGAATCGAGGACACCTCACTGCCTCAGGCCTGAGAGATGGAAACAAAAGTGAGTTGGGGGGAGCAAACTGGGGGTAAATGACTTCATTAACTGAAGCTGTAATTGGAAGATGAACCCCCAATATGCAAATGAACCAAACTGATAAAAGCGTGACAACCCGTGACCCCGCATCCATTTTTGGGTGCAGTCCCTGAGAGGGGCTTAGTCTGCCCAAAATGTACCCGAAGACCCTTCAATAAATATTTTTTTACTCCTTTAATTTTATCTGACCTCTGTTTCTAGGCAGCCCCAAAAAGGCACCACGAGAAGGGGGAAAAGCACACGCAGAAACCCACGCGTGCCTGGCGAGTGGTGGGCGCGGGGGTGCTGCTCCCCTCGCAGCCCCGCAGCCGCTCCTGCCCGGCGACAGGCGGGGAGGGCGAGCAGCCCCGGCTCGGGCTGGCCTATGGCAGCGCTGCCCCTCCCGCCTCCCCCGCAGCCCGCCCGGGGCAGCGCTCGCTCCGCCAGCCCGGCTCGGAACCACTGACCTATTTTCATCCGGGCAGGCGCGGGATGGCAGACAAAGGGAGCTTTAGCTCGGGATATTTAAAGGAAAAGTCGCTCCGGCTGATCCGAGTGTCCCCACAAACCACAGGGGCTCTTGTGATGTTTGTTTTCTTCCCCGGAGCATCCTCGGGCGCAGCTGCGGGAAGGGGATGGGGCAGCTGGGTGAAAACTGACCAAAAACTCCACCGAGCTGCAAAATCTGGGGTTTGTGAAAGGAACAACAGAGTTTGGGAATAAACGGGATGTAGGATAGGCACAAGGACAACCAGGATGTGGAAGGAATGGATTTGTGGGATTTCTCCCCCTCCCGGCTCTGATGGATGAGCTGCCTGAGCAGACTCTGCTAAACAGACCGGGACAAGTCAGCCCTCACAGGGATCTTTTGTTCAGGTTTGCTGATGGACTTGGCCCAAGTTTGGAAGTATTTAATCCACACCTCGGGCAGGTTTTGGAGCTGGCAGCTCCGGCTGGTTGGAAGTTTGTTGGATGCACTGACACCCGTGATTACCTCGTGCACATTCCTGAAAAGGTGAGGGCCCAGCGCTTTGGTTCTCAGGTGTGAGATGTCACAAAAGAACCCTCCCCAAACCCTGACACTGCACTCAGCCTGGAAATCACACAGACAGCCCCAGGAAGCCTTTGGAAGCTCCCAGACCCCTCGAGAAAGGGAGAGATGTGCTGTGCTCATCGCAGGGCACAGAGAGGCCGGGGCCAGGAGGGGACTGCAGCCACCCGAGCCCAGCTCTGAGCACCCTGGCCTGGGTGTGCCAGTGAAGCTGGAGCAGTCTGGATCCCTGGATTGCTTCCTATCCGGGACTGGGGAGTGCCTGCTCACCCCTCAGCACGGCACAACACGGATGAGTAACCAAACAAGGCTCCCAAAAATAGGGATGATGGCAGCAATTGCTCAGCGCAGCTCTGGGGCTCCCTGCACAGCTGGGGAAGGTGCTGCTGCCAGGATTTGTTGGTCACGGACCTGGGGCAACCACCTCCCCCTCCCGAGCGTGAGCAGGCAGGAAGGAAAGAAAGAACAAGGACAGATCTCGGTGTCCTGAACAATGAAAACAGGAAAGTCCCTCCGGGCTGGGGAGCCTGGCAAGGGCTGAAAGCTGAGCTCCATCCTGAGCTCCATCCTGAGCTCTGTCCTGAGCTCCATCCTGAGCTCCATCCTGATCCATCCTGAGCTCCATCCTGATCCATCCTGAGCTCTGTCCTGAGCTCCATCCTGAGCTCTGTCCTGAGCTCCGTCCTGAGCTCCATCCTGATCCATCCGGAGCTCCATCCTGAGCTCCATCCTGAGCTCCGTCCTGAGCTCCATCCTGATCCATCCTGAGCTCCATCCTGAGCTCCATCCTGAGCTCCATCCTGATCCATCCTGAGCTCCATCCTGAGCCCCATCCTGAGCTCCATCCTGATCCATCCTGAGCCCCATCCTGAGCTCCATCCTGAGCTCCATCCTGAGCTCCATCCTGATCCATTCTGAGCTCCATCCTGCTTCCAGGCAGCCTGTGGAGACACGGGTTAAAACAAGACCCGTTGCAGCTGCAGCATCCTGTGCAGGGAGGGATGCAGGGGTGGAGGGAGGGGGGCACCACCCAGCCCTGGGGGCTGCCAGGGGGGCTCCGAGCAGCATCCCAGCGGGAATTCCACCTCCCCCCTCCCCAATCCTGCCCTCCCTCCCCTGCAGCCCCTCTCCCTGCATCCCCCCGGGTACCAGTCCCTCAGTGCCCCCCTCTCCAGCCCCACATCCCGCCCTGGCACCCCAAAATCCTCAGCCCAGGTCTGCCTCAGCTCATCCCCCATCCTCCCCAGCCCATCCTCCCTCCCCCCCGTGCTGACCTTTTTATTTTCTGCGTCAGGAGCATAAAATGGAGACTGCAGGGAAGGGGAGCCTTTCCCTAAGATGGCTGAGGGAGAGGCAGGATTTGCACAGCGGTGCACGAGCACCCTCTGCTGCTGGATGAGCCTGGGGGGGGCCAGGAGCTCGCCAGCCCTGCTCCGGCCCCACAGGCTCCAGGCACCAAAAAACCCCCAAATTTTCTTAACTAGGTGATTAAAATTCTTGTGATAGTCAAAATATTCGATTAAAAAGCTTCAGCAGCCTTGTGACCAGCTGGGTTCTCCTGGTTGCCTCTCTCTGCCGCCTATTTTACATTTATATTTTCACTGCTTTTTTACATTCAAAATCCCCCAAAAATGAAAAGTATTTTGTATAAAACCCCAAACATTTCACACAAGCAGCTCCTAAAAATTATTTCCAATGTCACACAAAATTATAGAATTTTCCAGGCTTGAAAAAACCCATTAAATTTAATTTATTTGCAGTTTCACATTAGGATAAGCACCCAAAACATGGTGTTTTCCCTCATGGGATGGCAAAAAGGGTTAAAGATGGACACGAGGGGAGGATCAGCACTCACCTGAAATGGGGTGACCAGGTGTGGTCCCCAGGAAAAGTTTAGGGATGAAAGGAAAACCCTGCAAGCTGCTCCCTGAATATCCAGCTCTTAAGTCAGAACTTTGTCAGTGTAGGGCCAAATCCTGCTGGGTCTGAGGCTGAAATTTTATTTGCTGAAAAAATTTTCAGCAGCCTGGTCACCCCCTGAGCTCCCCTGGTTGCCTCCCCCTCCCCTGTTACAGTTCTATTCTCCTTGCTGTGTTACATTTGAAATCCTCAGGAAAAGGAGAGTATTTTGTATTAAATTCAGTGTATGTCACACCCACAGCTCCTAAAAATTATTACCAGTGCCCCACACAATTATATAATTTTCCAGGTTTGAAAAAAACTTTAATTTCTTTCAAGTTCCACATTAGGATTGGCACTCAAAACTTTGTGTTTCCTCTTGTGGGATGGGAGAAAGGGCTGAAGGTGGAGATGAGGGGAGAATCAGCTCCCAGCTGAAGTGGGGTGACCCCATTTAGGGCCAAATCCTGCTGGGTCTGAGGCTGAAATTCTTTTTGATTAAAAAATTTCAGCAGCCTTGTCACCACCTGAGCTCCCCTGGTTGCCTTTCCCTCCCCTTTTATATTTGTATTTTCCTTGCTGTGTTACATTTGAAATCCTCAGGAAAAGGTCAGCAGTCTATATTAAAATCAATATATTTCATACACACAACTTCTAAAAATTACTGCCAGTGCCTCACACAATTATTTCATTTTCCACATTTGAAAACTCCTTTAGATTTCATTTGTTTCAAGTTCCACATTTTAAGTTCCACACAAAACTTTGTGTTTCTTCTTGTGGGATGGGAGAGAGGGCTGAAGATGAGGGGAGAATCAGCTCCCAGCTGAAGTGGGGTGACCCCATTTAGGGCCAAATCCTGCTGGAGCTGAGGCTGAAATTCTATTTGCTTAAAAAGCTTCTGCAGTGCTGTCACCAGAGCTCTCCTGGTTGTCTCTCCTTCCATTTTACACTCCTATTTCCCCTGCTGTGTTAATATTCAAAATCTTCAGGAAAATGACAGCAATCTGTATTAAAACCAACTTATTTCACTCACACAGCTCTTAAACATTAATGCCCCTGCCCTACACAGTGAAATAATTTTCCATGTGTGAGAAATTTCATTAAACTTAAATTCTATTAAGTTCCACGTTAGGATGAGCACCCAAAACTTGGTGTTTTCTCTTATAGGATGGGAATAAGGGTTGAAGATGGATATAAAGAGAGAAGCAGCTCCTAGCTGGAATAGGGTGACCAGGGGTGGTCCCCAGGAAAGGTTTAGGGATGAGAGGGTACATGGAGAATCCTGCAAGCTGCTCCCTGAGCATTGCAAGGCAGGAGTGTGCCAGGGCAGGGCCAGACCCGGCTGCATCTGAGGCTGAAATTTCCAAGGAAATCTTGCAAAAATTTTCCCAAGATCAGTTCAAAAAGGGCCAAAAGGCATCACTCAGGAAGGAGGTGAAAACAACATGAAAAAATCCAGGATCTGAGGGGTTTTGGGGGGTAGGAATTCAATCACTTGAGGGGATGAGGAAGAAAAGCAAGGAGTTTTTAAAAATTGAAGAGGCAGATAAAGCACTGATGGAGGCGATGGGAGGTGAAATGCCAGCACTGAAGGGTGGAATTCAGGCAGGAATGGGATGCCCAGCACCAGTCTGAGCCCCGTGACCCCACCCAGGCTGTGAGGGGAGAGCCTGGCATGGGCTGGGTGCGGGGTACCAGCTCTGACCCCCCCAAAGCTGCACAGGGAGAGTCCTTATATAACTGCTACCATTTATATAACTGCAGAGACACCTCCAGGGGCCTCTCCTGGGAGACAGCAGCTTTTTGTGGGATCAAGGTGAGGCTGACCCAGAGCTGGAGCTCTGAGGTGATGCCTGGGAGTGAAGGCAGGGGAGGACACCCAGGATGGGACACCCAGGGAGGCTTGATTTGATTACTGTCATTTATATATATATAAAATAAGAGGGGCACGTCCCCCTGCATGGCAGGGGACAAGTGAGGGTGGCACTGGGACAGCAGGAGCTTGGCAGGGAAGTGGGGCTGGAGGAGAGGGTGTTTTTGATGTGTTGATGCATAAGAAGGGGCAGCAGGAGAGGAGGTGCCAGGACAGCTCATCCCATGAACAATGGGGGACTGAAAGGATCCCCAAACCTGCTCTGGGGCTCCCAGCCCCGCTGTACTCCCAGCACGGCCTGGCAGGGCTGGAAAGGCACGGGTGACACCTCGGGGTGCCCCCGAGCTGGGCAGGACACGGGCAGAGCTGTGGGCAGGCAGGATTTGAGGATTTGGGGTGGCCTGGCACTGCCGGGCCCCAGAGCTCTGGGCATGGGGGGCACTGCAGAGGCGGGGGAGCCCCACAAAGGAAGGAATGCACAATCCCCGATTTGTTTAATAGCACAAACCCTGCAAACCCCTGCTCCTGCTCCCGAAGTGCCCCATGATGAAGCGCCCTGAAGGCCGGGGATGCTCCTTTGTGTGCCGGGCCAGGGGATCTCTGGCCGGGACCCCCCCGTTTCCCCCGGCAGCAGATGGAGACCCACTCCCGATTATGTTCCCGTCACAGGCAGAAGAAAGAAAGACAAATGTCCCAAAGAAAGCTCTTCGGGAGGACAAAAGCTCCTTGAAATAGGAGCTGAGCTGTTTTTTCCAGGTTCCGGGCGGGGACCGGAGGGAGGGGGGAAGGAGCGGGGGGATGGAGGGCGGGCTGCGCACGCAGCCGGCATTTCCCGTCTTTGTCTGCGAAAGGAGGGCACGGGGGGGGCCCGGGGGATGCGGGGGGATGCAGGGGGGGATGCGGGGGGATGCAGGGGGGGCTGCGGGGCCGCGTCAGCGCCACGTCAGGAGAGCAGCTGATCCCGGCTCCCAATCCCGGCGCGCTGAGCTCATCCCGGGCGCGGCGCCAGCGCGGCTCAACTGCGCACACCTGGCGGATGGAAGCGACACTGCAGGGACACGGGGACAGCCCGGGGGGCGCGGGGAAAACCCCCGGTTCCGCGGCCGGGACGCCCCCGACACCCGCATAAAGGCAGAAATCCATTAGAGAACCGCTTGTCCTAACTCAGGGTTCAGGCAGGGGCTGAAAAAGTTGAAATTGCCAAAAAAAAATCACTCCTCAATGGTGATGCCCCAATGCGAGCGCTATGGGGGAATTTGGGGGGCACTGCGGGCGCGGCCTAGCTCCCAGTGCCCCCCAGTGCCCCCCAGTACCCCCCAGTGCCTCCCAGGCACCGGCACGGAGCCCTCCAGTAGCGCCCTGAGCGCTCCCTGCACCCCGGGACAGGCAGGAGCTGCACCCCAGGGCTGGGTGCAGGGGCCACCTGCAGCTTCCCCAAAAGAGAGGGGTGGCAGGGGACTGTCACCAGGTGAAGCCACTGCGGTGGCAGCGGTGATGGGGGCAGCAGCAGCTCCTCACTCCCAAAGATTCATCCCTGGGACACAGCCTGACCTCACTCCCACTCGCTTTTCCACATGTCCTCTGTGAAAAGCACCACTTCCACCCGGGAAAACACCTGGGCCAGGACGGCTGGACCCGGCCTGGTGCCCCAGGGCTGCTGCTGAAATGGCAGGAAAAGAATTGCTGGCCCCAAAACATGGGGCAAAGTCAGTCCGAGACAACCAGGCAACAGGTGTGAGGTGCAAACACCTGCTGAACATCCCAGCTGTGCTCCAGAAAGTTTGTGAGGTGGGAAGTGCCCTCCAGGCTCTGACAAACACAGGTGGGGATCAGGGAATGTGCCAGCACTTCCCAGGCCAGCCAGCACACCAGCTGTGCTTCCAGACTGTGTGTGTGAGATTGGGAATGGTTTCAGTCACCAGGAGTCCCAGGGAACAGCCTCAGACCCCTCTTTCAGGGCTCACAGGGTATCCCACACATCCTGCAGGAACCATCCTCACCTGCAAAGCCCAGGGAGAAAGTTCTCCAAGCAGGCCTCCCGCAGAAGGCAGAGGAACATTCATCTCCCACCAGTGCTGCTCCCAGAGCCCTGCCACAGCACCCTGCTGCTGTCAGGGTGTGCTCCCCAACACCACTCCGGGAGAAATGAGGAAGCAAGAGCAGGGAGGTGAAGGGTCAGAGCCACCAGCTCCAACCAGGGAAATCCTGATTTCCTTAAAGAGAATGTTTCCACAAGGCTGGTTAAATACCAGAGATGGGAGCTCAGTCATGCTGAGAGAGGAGCTGGGACAATGTCTGGCCTTGCAGGAATCCAATTTGACCACAAAATTCCCTGAACAATCTCTAACTTTTGGATTGGCCTTACTTGGGGCAGGAGGGATGGGCCTGAGCCCTCCAGAGGACCCTTTGAATCTAAATCATCCTGTGAAGCTGGAAGGACCCTGGTGAGCTCCCCCTGTTCGTTGTCCTCAGCAGAAACTTTTGGATTTACCAGCTCCTGGTTTGTGGACAGATTTCTCCATTTTCCTGAGAATATTCCAGAGGGAGAGAAAAGTTTCTGTCTCTGTTTGCTGCCACTTCTCAGCCAATGTTGGCACATCTGGAATGGATGGAGGAAGAGAGGAGCCACAACTGCAGAATCCCAAAAGTGACAGAGCTGGGATGGACAAGGAGGGAAGGAAGGTTTGGGCTGGAGAAGATCCTGATGCCTGCAGCCAGACATCTGTGAGCAAGGGGAGGGGATGCCAGAGTATCCTGGGAATCCGAGGGCAGGGGAAAAGCACACAGGGATGCTGACAAGATGTGCAGAGAACCAGGAACAGGAATTTTGGGGCTGGTCCCCAGCACTGCCAGGAAACCCCAAAGCTTCAGCCTCAAGAGAAACATTGATTTGTGTCCATATGAGGTGCTGAGGGCTCTGACCCCCAGCATGTCCAGATCCATGTGGCAGGAGTGAAATCCATCCTGGGTCTCACCTGATGGACCTAAGGGGTCACCAAATTTCAGAAATGTTCTGGATTCTGTAGGATAGGTAAGGAATTCCTGGGGGGCTGCATCCAAGGGGTTACAGGCAGTATCTGCAGGTCCAAATGGAAACCAGTAACGTGTGGGTCCATACTGGGACGTGCAGTATTTAATATCTTCCCCAGTGACATCAGACTGGGGGCACTGCATGGGGACACCTTGTCTGGGGCTCCCCACGTTTAAAGGGGCTGGTAAGAGAGGTGGAGAGAGACTTTTGATCAGGGCCTGCCCCGACAGGAGGAGGGGGAAGGGTTTTACACTGGAAGAAAGCAGAGGAAATGCACAGTGAAGGAGGTGGGGTAATGCTGAGAGGAATTAATTCAGGTTGTGCTTGGGAGGGAGATTTTAACAGGCCCTAGCACTGACAGGGGCGAGGCAGAGCTTATAGGGAAGGTGGAGAAGGACTTTGAACCAGAGCCTGCGGTGACAGGACAAGGAGTGAGGGATTTAAACTGAAATGGGAGCAGGGGGGGAGGGTGGCAGAGGATTTGTTAGGCCAGAAGTTCGCACAGGGAAGTCACAGATGAGCAAACTCTGCTCCTGGTGACAGCCAGGCCACAGAGCTGCCCTGATGGGCTCTGCAGTGCCCTGGCACTCCCAGGCAAACCCTCCTGCTCTGCTGCAGCACCTGAATTGTCACCAACCTGTCCCACACACACAGGCTGAGCTCAGCAGCATGAAACACCTCTGGTTTCCCTTCCTGCAGGTTAATTCTGCCCCGGGAAGAATCAAATCCACACTCCCAAGTCCCATGGCCATCTCCACCTATGAAATTTGGTTAACAGCAAACAATCAGGACACCCATGTGGGGCAGTGCCTGCCAAGCTCCCCCTTTGCTCAGCACACAGGAGGGAGATGACTTCAAAGCACCCTTCTATCCCCAGACTCTCAGCCCCTAAAAGATGAGAGAAGGGGAAGAGATGACAGCTCCGTGGCTGTGCTGCACCTTATCCTGGGACTGGGACACCATCCTGGGCTGTGGCAGTGCCTGGAGGGGCAGCAGGGAATGCTCGTGACTCTCCTTGGGCCTCCTGGCATGAGGCAGGTGAGGAACAGGGTTCAGGGGCTGAAAGCCAGACCTGGCTGGGCAGCACATCCCAAAATCAGCTCCTGTCAGTGCCAGTGTGTGCTGGGTGCCTTCCACAGGGAAAGCAGGCCCTGGAGAGCACACAAAACAACAAGGATGTTCTTATCCCAGTTTCCTACCAGGCACTGCTCATGGCACACCTGTGAAACAGCCTGAGCTCCAGGAGAGGGTGCAGTGAGTTCATAAACTTGAGGGTGCTGCATTTTGGGGCTGTGGGATCAACGCAGCCAGGACAGAGTCAGGTAAAGCAGGAAAATAATGTACTTTATGTGATTCTTTCTGAGAAATTAAGACAGAACATCCATTGCTCCCCAGGAGGGAATCTCTGGGAGAGTCTCTGCAGAAAGGGCAGTGCCAGCCTGGCCACGTTCCTGGTGCCAAGGGATTTGCTGGGCTGGTGTGGGAGTTCACACAGGGCAGTCAGAGGTGCAGCAGGAGCAAACCCTGCTCCTGTGTCCTGGTGACAGCCAGGCCTCTGACAGTGCCCAGAACCCCCAGAGCTCTCTGGGAGCACAGCCAGGACTCTGCTCCCACCCCAAACCCCACCCTGGGGTGGGAAACCTGTGCACCCAGTTTTTGCACACAGGGACTGCAGCAGGGCCATAGAGCCTCCATAGAATTCCAGAGATCCAGGTGCCACCTGGTGTCCAAGCACAGCTCTGCACAGGCTCCCTCAGCATACTGAAACAGAGAATTCAGCCTGTTTCAGGTGTAAATATCCCTCCCTCAGGGGTATTTCCAGGGTTGGGGCAGCCCCAGCTTCTCTGGGCACCCTGTGCCAGGGCCTGCCCACCCTCCCAGGGAGGAATTCCTTCCAATATCCCATCCATCCCTGCCCTCTGGCAGTGGGAATCCATTCCCCCTTATCCTGGCACCCCAGGCCCTGGTGAAGGCCCTGCTTTATAGCCTGGTACCTGGAGAAACCCTGACACTCATGGTTATGACACGATGATGCCTTTCCCAGCTCAGCTCTCCCTCCTCAGCTGAAGGATCCTGACCCACCAAATCCCCACTCACACAGGAGCTGTGTTAGACCTTTGATCATCCCTCTCCAGCCCCAGACTGATTCTATCACAGTTTATTTCTGAGGGGTTTCTCTGGGCACCCACTGACAGTAACCCTTACTGCCTGCTTCATGTGTTAGTGCCAAGAGCTACAGAACAGTCCCAAAAGGGCTCTGTGAGAGTGCAAAGTGCAGAGGCTGTTGTGAACACTGCAACTCACAGAACTCACAGCATTGAAAATAACTGAAGGGAAGAGTTCCTGAATTGGCTCTGCAGCTTCCTGCAAAGCTTTTGCTGGAGTGAGAGGCAAAGCAGGAGTGTCCACCCCACCTGGCCTCCTGAAAGGGAGGTCAGGGTGCTCCCCTCATGTGCAGTGATGCCAAAAACTCACCAACATTTACTCTGAGGAGAATTCCCTCCATTCCTTCAGACACTGGATGGCACTACCCTGCCAATGCTGGACCCTTGGGAGGAGCCAAAACGGTGTGGGGATTAAACAGACAAACAACAGGTCAGGTAAGAAAAATACTGCCTCTTCTTTAATGTTCAAAGACATCAGTAAACAAACAGAACCGTACAGACAGAGGCTGAACCCCCCCACCTCCCCAAACAGCACGTTCCAAACCACCACAGGTACCAGGGGAGGACTCGGGAGAGGGAGCAGCAAAATCTGGGATTGGAGGGATGGCCAAAAGCAATCTCTGCTGGGTGAGGGCAGGAACAGTGCACTTGGAGGGAGCAGCTTCCCTCACCCAGCAGAGAGCAGCACCTGCTGGGTACAGCGCAGGGAACTGTTTCCTCTCAGAGCAAACAGCCCAGATCTCTTGCTGACACACAGGAGGACCATGTGTGAACTTGGGAAACACAGCTGGAAGCTACATTAGAGGTGCAGGACAAACTAAGTGCTGACCTGGGCAGCCAAACCTCTGTTCCACAGGGATTAAAGCCTCCCAAGCAATAAACACAACAGGGAAGCTGTGTCCAAGTCAGCAAAGTGCTGCAGGACTCATTTGTGAATGCAAATGTGGGTGTGGGGGGAAGGAATGAGCCTATGCTCTGCACACATCCTTCCATCCCAATCCATCCAGCTGCTCCCTGATCCAAGCACACCCTGACCCCTACCCCACAACTGGCCTGGGCTGCTCCAGTAACTCCTGGAGCTGTGGAGCACCAGCTGGTTTAGGGCCATGAGGAACAGCAGCTCCCGGTGCAGGCTGCAGAGGGCAGTGGGGCGGTACCTGAGGGGAGGTCAGGGACTGCAGGATGGGTCTGAGCTGCTGCAGACAGGCAGAGCGTAGGCACAGCTGCTCAGCTCCCACCTGGCTGGCAGGAGCCTGCATGGCAATCACAGAGTGTGGCTCAGGCTCTGAGGGCAGTCACAGCTGCCAGCCAGGACTCGGCACGGCTCCATTCCCACAGCAGTGCCAGCCGGGACCGTGACACGGTGACAAGGGACACACGTCACCTCTGTGCCTCTCCAGGTGGCAGGAGCCTGCAGTGGGGCTGTCTCTGCTGCCACCACGTGCAATCTAAGATGAAGAGAGGGCTGAACTGGCTCCTGCAGGGCCCAGTTATGTGCTCCAAGCACCTGTGTCCGAGCGGGAGGCCCCGCAGCCCAGGGCAGAGCCCTCAGATCTCCACGTCGCTCTCTTTGTCATTGTCATGGTCACCGTCGTAGAACTCGTTGGGAGCTTCAGGCCTGGGGGAAGAGAAATCCCTGTCAGGGAGGAGAAAGAAACCTGGAACCCTTGGGACCTGAGGGAATGTCATAAGGAGAACACAGAAGCTCCTTGGGTAAAACCAGAGACTCAGAAGTGACTTCCCTGCCCATGAGAATGGGATGGGCTTTAAGGTCCCTTCCAACCCCAAATTCTGGGATTCCATGGCTTGTTCTAGGACTTGGATTCCTCTGTGTCCCCTCCCAGGGACACAAAGGCACAAGCTCTGGCACCTGCTGTAGTTCTCCTCGGAGCCCCTCTCCTCGGGGTCGGGCTCATCCGTGCGGTCGTAGCTGAGCAGGTCGGAGGGGACGTCGTGGATCTGCACGCTGGGAGCGTGGTTCAGCATCTTGAGGTTCTCAAAGATCGTCTGCCTGATCTGATCCAGGTACTGCACGGACAAAACACAGGGATCACCACAGTGGCACATGTCACAGCTCTGTCACCTGCCTGCATCACCTCTGTGGGGGCCAAGAGCAACAAATTTGTGCAAAAAGTCACTTATCAGAGCAGGGGGGTGGAGAACTCAATTACTGACACTCAAGCACACGAGAAACACAAAGGCAACCCAGGTGTTGTTTTTCATTGTTTTTTTGCCCTGGGCTCCAGCTGGTTTCACAGGACAGAGCATCAAGCACAGGGTTTTGGAAGCTCAAAGTGATGCTGCAGCATGGCTGCAAGCACTCACCTGCCTGGAGTTCTGATTCTCAATCCTTGTGCTGACGTCAGGGTGAAGGGTGAAGTCCGGAGCGAAGTACTCGAAGTACTCTGAGATGGAGGGAGGCAGGGTTAGAGCACAGAGGGCCAGAGGCTGTGCAGAGAGCAGAGCTCAGCCCCCACCTCCCTGGGAGAGAGCAGAGCTTAAAAAGCACAGTGACAGTCAGCTCTGAGTGCGAGGGATTGGACAGAACAAGAGGGCAAACAGCAGGAAGTGGTGCAAACTAAACCACACCGGACACACACGGCTGTGTCTGCCCAGCAAACAGGGTGGGGGGAGATCACAGAATGGTTTGGGTTGGAAGGGACCTTAAATCTCATCTCATTCCAAGCCCCTGCCACGGGCAGGGACACCTTCCACTACACCAAGCCCTACCCACCCTGGCCTTGGACACTTCCAGGCATGGCTAAGGCCATCTCTAAGGTCAGGAATTGCTGACCCTTTGGCCTTGGTCAGTGCAGAATAGAACATCCCAACAATTTCAGCTGAGCTAGTGAGGAAAAAAGGCAGCTCCACCTTACCACTGTATGGGAGCTCATCACTAATTGGTTCATCTACGAGCAAGGACGTTTCATAAGTCCTGAAAACATGGAAAAAGAGGAGCTCAGCTCACTGAAAGGGAGATGGGAAATGCAAGGACAAATCCCAGAGAACTGCCCAAGCAGTGCCCCTCAGCAGAGAGGGGCAGAGAGGACTCACCAGCATCGTGCCACGTTCCGGACCGTGTAACCTCCTCCTCCCAGCACCAGCAAGGGGATGTTGAAGCTCTTCACGTACTCCACACACTCCCTACAAACCCCAAACAGGAAAATGCCAGAGCTGGAAACTGCAGCACAGGTTCAAATGTCAGAAATGTCCCCCTGAACTCCAACACCACCATGGCTGGTGGGATACACCTGGAGCTTCCACCCAGGAATCACCATCACAGGGGTTGGGTTGGAAAGGACCTAAGGTTCACCTCATTCCACCCCTGCCATGGCAGGGACACCTCCCACTGTCCCAGGCTGCTCCAAGCCCCAGTGTCCAGCCTGGCCTGGGGCACTGCCAGGGATCCAGGGGCAGCCACAGCTGCTCTGGGCACCCTGTGCCAGGGCCTGCCCACCCTGCCAGGGAACAATTCCTGCCCAATATCCCATCCATTCCTGCCCTCTGGCAGTGGAAGCCATTCTCTGTGTCCCGTCCCTCCATCCCTTGTCCCCAGTCCCTCTGTAGCTCTCTTGGAGCCCCTTTAGGCTCTCAGCTCTCTCTGGAACCTTCTCCTCTCCAGGTGAGCACCCCCAGCTCTCCCAGCCTAGCTCCAGCCCTCAGAACACCTCCATGGCCTCCTCCTCCTTCACCACCCCCCTGCAGCACCTTCTACAAAGCCTGTCTCCTTCCAGTCACACAAATGTTAAAGAAATCCCCAAAACTGCTGGCAGGCCAAGGCAATGCTCCAACCCCACAGCAGAGACTCCTCAGAGCCCTTCAGGAGGTTTGTCTGTGCCCAGCCCTGCTGCACTTACCCATGGCCTCTTATACTGAGGTTAAAACATCCCAACCGGTCGCAGCCCAGAGAATCAGCACCACACTGGGGAACAGAGAAACAAGGGAATTTTGGCATTGCTCTCCAGATGGCATTGCTCTCCAGATCCACACCAGTAACACAGACACAGCCCTCTGCAGCCTCTGCAGGTGCACATGTGTGCACAGAGGTTTGCTTCCTTACCTGCAGGACAATGCACGTGGGCTGATAGTAATCTACCACCTGGTTAATGACTGGCTGGAAGAGGTGCTTATAACCTTTGGAGAGAGAGGGGGATTTGTCATGGCTCTGGAGCAGAAGGAGCAGGAAACCCCTGGGGTCAAGGGGAAAGGGTAGGGAACACCTACTCTGGTCATCGATGCCATCTCGGAGGGGCACATTGAGACAATAGTAACGGCCACTCTCTGCACCAACCTCATACATGTCACCTGCAAAACAGGACAGCCACAACAGCCCTGAGACTTCAGAGCTGTGGGAAGGCCAGACCTGAGCTGGGCTGAGTCCTTCCACCTAATCAGAACCCCTTTCTTACAAGCAACTACAGTTCTATTCCTCCCTATCACGTTCTCCCACCATTTCCCCCTGCAGCTTGAATTTTGTGATTTATTCTTTTCCACCCCAGCAGAGCTTCCAAGGGATTCTGAAGTAAGTTCCCACTAGAAATTCAGCACCTACCTGTGCCAGGGAAGAAGTAGTTGCCATATTTGTGAAATGACACAGTCATGACACGATCTGTCAGGTAGAAGGCCTCCTGCACCCCGTCCCCGTGGTGGATATCGATGTCGATGTACAGCACACGGGGGTGGTACCTGTGGGATACAGCAAAGTTTGGATTCCAGGCATCTTTACACACTCAGCCATCTTCTTTTGATGTGCTTGGAAATTGATACTTAAAACATTTGCTTCTGAGGTGGTTGGAAACAGATTTTAGAACAAAAATGTTTTTAGATGGGGCCAGAAATGCTGTGAGAAAGAACTTGTTTAAGCAGCTGGGTGTTCAAAAGTTGCAGATTCCTGTTTCCAACGTGCTCAAAGTTAATCTTTAGGAGCTCCAGTGATTTTAATCATATCAGGAAATGAAAGGCAAGCTGGCATGGAGGAGGTGGGAACTGGAGCACTGTGTCCCAGCTGGTGAGCACCAAAAATCCCAGGCTGGGCTAAATTTACTGGAGAAGCAGCCAGAGACACAGAGACAGAAGCAAACTCAAAATGCAGTCACCTGCTGCAGAAATGGCTACTGGAAACAGGCAACAAAAGAATAGGGACATAAAACATCCCATGAGGGGGACTGGGCTGTATTTGAGACCTCTGGTGGATGGGATTAGGAAATGGGAGTGCTGAGATAGCCAGAGAAATCATGGGATTCCAAACAGTGCAGGGAAGGGGGAACGAGAAATCCCAGTACATCCCATAAGTCTTTGAGAGCAAGTAAACTTGCCAGTAATCATGTAATCACTGTTTGATCAACTCCAAATCCTTTTTAATTCTGTGACAACTTGTCTGAGGTTCAGTGACAAGGAGGGCACTCTGAAGTACAAAAAAACCCAAACCACAAAACCCCCCCAAACAAAAACCACTCGGATCAATTCAAGAAACTAAAGATATTTCTGTAACTTTTCCTCTAATTCTGAATTTATTTTTCATTTTCTAAAATTTCTAAGATGAAAAATAAATTCATTTTCTAAAATGAAAAATAATCTGACTCTTTTCTACAGAGCCCAAGTGTCCTCTGATCACCCATGTGCAGCCCAAGTCCTGTTCTTAAGGCGCTCAAACAACTCCAGAAAGATTTGAGTCATTTTTGTGTCTCCAGTGAACCAAACCTTGCATTTACCTACAAAAGGCTCACTGTGGCAAAAAGGCTGAGACTCAGGAGCCCCTGGAACGGGACTGAAGGACTCTTCTGTATCCCTCAAGCTCCCTGCAACAAAACTGGAGTCAGATGTTCCAATGCTCAAACCCCTTCTTGTGTCTTAATGATAACGCCAGGACAAAAATGAAGTTTTGGGGCTTCCTGGATTCCAGAAAGGCAAATGAAGCAGAGAAACAGAAAAAAAAAGCAGAGGGAAAGCACAAAGCAGCCAGCAGAGTTCAGGCCTTGCCCCTGTCCTTACTTGAGCAGCTCCAGGATGCCGATCACGATGTCATTGACGTAACAGAAGCCCGAAGCCTGGAAGAGAGAGAAATCCCAACAGCTTTAGAATGAGATCAACACAGAGCCCAGGCCCCAAAGACAAGAGCAATCCACACATCTGCCTCATTACCTCAAACTTTTTGGCATGATGGAGTCCCCCTGCCCAGTTTATGGCAATGTCACAGATCTAAGAGAGGAAAGAGCATTCAGTTTTAAATGACAGTATGGTGACAACAACCCTGTACCCTCCTTTCCACTCCCACCCGCCCATCCCAGGGATCCACAACACCCCCCTGGCTTTTCCCCCTCCTGAAAAGCTCCAGCTGGGCTCCAGAGGATCAGCACCTCCCTTACCTTGTTGTTCAGCTGTGTTGCTCCCTGCAGGGAGGCCCCAGTGTAACGAGAGCAAAACTCAAAGAGGCCTGGAAACACTGGGCTGAAAAAGAAACCACATTCAAACCCAGAACACCTCACTCCTCCTCTTCTTGCAGAGCACAGCCAGGAATCAAACTGGCCAGGGGTAATAGCTGAGCAAGAATAAAGCTCAGCTCTCTGTGAGTGTTGATTTGGGATGAGGATTGCTCTGACCCTGCCTGTAACTCACTGAGCCCCAGCAGAGGAGCGAGCTGGCTGCCAACACAGTGGGAAACACAGGGAATTTGATAATGATTCCCAAAGCTTCCAAAGTCTTGAAAAAGTTTCCAAAACCTTTCAGAGGTTCTGTTTCAAAACTGTGCCCAAAACCTGTCAGTCTGTCCTGCCCGTAGCTGGGATGTGATGACACACTGCCTCAGGAGAGGGGGGACTGCGATAGCTCCCAATCCCAGAATGGTTTGGGTTGGAAGGGACCTCAAAGCTCATCCCATTCCACCCCTGCCATGGCAGGGACACCTCCCACTGTCCCAGGCTGCTCCAGCCTGGCCTTGGGCACTGCCAGGGATCCAGGGCCTGCCCACCCTCCCAGGGAACAATTCCTGCCCAATCTCCCATCCATCGCTGCCCTCTGGCAGTGGGAAGCCATTCCCTGTGTCCTGTCCCTCCAGCCCTTGTCCCCAGTCCCTCTCCAGCTCTCCAGTCAGTTCCTTCAGGTACTGGAAGGCCACAATGGGGTCACCCTTTCCCTTCTCCAGGGTGGACAATCCCAGCTCTCCCAGCAGAGCTGCTCCATCCCTTGATCATCCTGGTGCCTCCTCTGGATTTGCTCCACCAGGTTGATGTCCTTTGTCCCCCAGAGCTGGATGCAGCACTCAAATCCTTAACCAAGGCAGTTGCCACATTCCAGAGGAACTGGAAGCTCTCCCAGAACAAGCAGAGTCTGCAGCCCAACAGCCCCAAATTGAGACCCAAAAAGGAGCATTGCAGCACCTCCAGAAAAGGGAAGGGAATCAAGGAGGCTCCATTCCCCTACCCACACAGCAGGGACACACTGCCCTCATTCTGCCCAAAGCCAAGGCAGGAATGGGACATTCCAGGGGAGCTGCTGGGACAGGAGCAAGGCAGGGGCAGCTGCTGAGGGCACTCACCAGTCATCGCCCACGTTGAAGGCGTTGAGGCTCTTGGTGAAGCCCTGCATGTTGTTGGGGCTCACCCTCTGCAGGAAGTCGATGTAATCCTCCGAGTGGAACCGGCACATGTCGTGCTGGGACGCCTGGTAGGGCTTGAACACCTTGCAGAGACAAAAGCACGAGTTATTTCCCATCCAAACTCCATTTCCTTGGGCTGGAAGAAACCTCAAGCTAACTGACAAGTGGCCTGCAGGAGATACATGAAAAATGTGCTACCACTGGCATTTGTGTTCATTTAAATTCAACAGCTGCTCCACGAAACCTGCTCTCCTTCCATTTTTCCCTTTCATGAATCCATCTCCTGCCTCTCCTGACTGCAGCTCTTGCCATAAAATTTCTTCCTACCCCATGGCACATTCACCTGCCTGGGCAGCAAAATCAATCACAGCTTTTCCCTCCCTAGGCGGATCATTCCTTCCTCAGTCACCAAGTTCCCACAGTTTTAAGACCTCGATCTAGGGGTGGCTCTGGTCTCTCTGCAAGATTTACTGACAGGCTCCAAATTATTGGGGAAATCTCCCAGAGGGATGGAAGAGTTGCAAAAGTGTTGTTTCCTTGGGAAAGGAAAACAGAGTGAGAATGGTCAGGGAGATAGATGGATCCAAATCCAGGATCTTGTGACAATGCAGGTTTGGCACTTAGGGCACACAGCTCAGTAGAGGGGAAGTTAAAAATTAACACCACTGGGAGAGGAAATTCAATTGCTAAGAGATCTTTTCTGTGTTTCCAAATTTCTCTCATTTAAAGCAACCACTTCCTAGAAAAAGTGGAACATGAGTGTAACAGGAAGATGCACAAGCTGGTCTCCAAAGGGAAATTCCTCAGGACAACTGCACCATGTTCCTGTTTTCTGTGCTCAGCAGGAAACTGCTCATTCTCAGAGCTACAATAACCCAACACAAGCCCATCTCCTCCTCTCCTGGTGTTTTCCACGTGGATTTGTGGAGTTTGGTTTTTCTCAGAGGCTGCTGCCTCTGACAGCTCCAACAGGGGCTGAGGCAGCTCCATGGAGCAGCTGCTGAGGGGGAAGGCAGGAGCTGTTCCCAGGGCTCATTAAACCAAACCAGACCCAAACTGACGGCAAAGAGAGAAGAACTGGCTCCCACTGGACAGCCAGAGGCTCTCAAAGTAGGGATGTGGGAATCAAACAGAAAGGAAGGGAAAACCAGACTGAAATCTTCACTCAGCTGCTGGCAGAACAAACCTGGCTCCCTGCACCCTTCCAGCAATCCCACCCACATTCCTGAGCTGGGGAAGGTGGGAAGAGGCAAACCCAACCCCACAGGATCCCAGACATCTTAAGGAGGCAGAAACAATGCAACCACAACACAAAATCAGCAGGACTTTTTGCAGTCCCAACTGCTCCAAATCCCTGGTTTTATTTGCCCCTAACTCTGCCAGTCCCTGACTGTTTGGGGATGAAGTTGTCTCTGAGGTTTTCAGCTTCCCAGTGGCATCCTGTGGAAAATATAACCCCCAAAAAAGAATTCCAAGACTAAAAAGGTAGAGCTCTGCCCACTGCCTCCTTCAGGCAGGGATTTGCCATTTAGATGTGTTAGGTCAGAACATTTTAGTTGTTCCTGCAAGGAAAAGCGTAACTCTGGGGAAGCTGCTTGTGGAAATCCACACAGTGACAGTAAAAATCTGGAAGAGAAACTTGGCAAGGACTCCCCACAGTCCCCCCAGGTGCTGCATTTCCACAGTCCCTGCACTGGATGGGGTTTTACTTGGAGATATTAAGGAAACTTCCCTCATGTCTAAACATCTAAAATACTTTTCGTAAGTTGCCGACCTCATCAGGTCCTTGGAATCTTCTACAACTGCACGAACATCCCGGGGCTGAGCTCTGCAGCCACCCCTGGGCACTGTCACCACCCCGGTCCCTCACGGCAGTGTGGAACCCCCCGCGCTGCCCCCGGCCCGCCCGGACACGCGTGGCTTACGATCATCTTCTTGTAGAGGCCGTAGTGCAGCACCAGGCTGTGCGTGAGCGCCAGGCGGTGCGGCTTCATGGGGTGCCCCGCGCCTGCAAGCGAACGGTGCGGCGTTAACGGGGCCGCGGCGGCACAACGGCCGCGCCCGCCGCAGCCCTGCCCCGCCGGAGCGCCGCGGTGAGAGGGGAGCGGGGAGAGACCGGGGGGAGACCGGGGAGAGACCGGGGAGAGACCGGGAACGGGGAGAGCCGGGGAGAACGGTGAGGGCGGGCGGGGACAGGGGAGCACGGGCTACGCCGCAGCCCCGCCTGCGGCCGGCGCGGCCCCAGCCCCACGGCGGCCGCTCCGCCGCCCAGCCCCGGCCCCGCCCGGCCCCGCCCGGCCCTGCCCGCACCGTAGTGGAAGTTCCCCACGTCCGGGTCGTAGAAATAGGCCACGGTCTTCGCCATGGCGGACAGGCCGCGCCGCGCGCCGCGCTCCCGCTTACGTCATCGCACCGCGACACGCGCCCGGGGCCGGGCTGGGGGCGGGGCCACAACGAAGGGGCGTGGCCAGAAACGGGGCGTGGCTCCGCGCAGGGGGCGTGGCCACCGCCCCGCGGTCCCGGTGTCCCCCCCCGGCACTCCCGGTGCCTCCAGACTGGTCCCAGTTGCCACCAGGTCC
This sequence comes from Prinia subflava, assembly GCF_021018805.1. Classification (NCBI taxonomy): domain Eukaryota; kingdom Metazoa; phylum Chordata; class Aves; order Passeriformes; family Cisticolidae; genus Prinia; species Prinia subflava. The sequence continues at coordinate 1,968,717 of NC_086262.1, read as the reverse complement.
TCACAGCTGCGCGCAGCCGCTCCCTGGTGCCCACACAGCGGCCCCCCATCACCCCAGCTGCCCACAGTTACCCGCAGTCACAACGAGTGGCGCCCCAGTCTCACCTGCCTGCCCTGTACCCGCCCCCAGCTGCACCCCCTTACTCCCAGTTGCCGGCTGGACCCTCTCCCATAACCCTATATTGTCTCTCCAGTCATCCTCAGCTCCCCCGGTTATCCCTCACTGCCCCTCACCCGCTCCCAGTTACCCCTAGCTGCCCGCAGCTACTGCCAGGTGCTCCCAGTTACACCCAGCAAATCCCAGTTGCCCACTGGATTCTCTTCTGTGGGCTTGCAGCTGCCTCCCAGTCATTCTCAGTTACTTCCAGATGCCTGCTGGATTCTCTCATCTAATTCTACATCTGCTCACTCAGCTGCCACCAGTCACTCCTCCCTCCTCCTCACCTACTCCCGGTCACTCCCAGCTGCTCCAGTTACTCCCAGTGACCCCAGCTGGCCACTGGTTTCTCTTCTCTTGGCCCACCGTTGCCCCCAGTTACTCCCACTTGTCCCCCAGTCACTCCCAGCCTCCCCCAGTTACCCCCACGCCCAGGGCATAGGGGATGGGCAGTGGGGTTTCCATGGGACACCCACACCCTGATGGGACTCGTTCCATTCTGGGGGACCCAGCTCCAATCCCTGAGGGATGGGGACCTGCCACCACCAGCTGTCACCTGTCCAGGTCCCACCCTGGGAGGGTGCAGGTCCTCCAGACCTTTGGAAAGAACCCTTTGGAAGCACTGCCAGGCAGGAGGAGGACAAAAGCTGGGTGGAAAATCGCAGGGTGTGAGGAGACAGCGGAATAGGGGAAAGCCTGGAGCTGATGAGATGGAAACAGGACCAGTTGTGAGCAGTGCTGGCTGGGAATGGCAGCTCTCCCTGTGGGCTGGAGAGAAGGAAGGATGAGCAGAGCAGGAAGCCTTGTCCAAAGGCTTGGAAAACCAAGCCAAAATCAATGCCTGGTCCTGCCAGTCTCCTGCCTGATGCTTCCCGCAGACAGGAGTTTGGGATGAAGGAAGCTGTGCTGGAGACAGGCTGCTCAGCCCTGCAGGGTCTCAGAGAAGGGCTGGACCCCCAAGAGCTGCCTGAGGATGGGCACCAGGGCAGATGGGCACTGGGATGTTCCCTGGCATCACAGTGGTGCCAGGCCGGGATTTTCACGGGATGGAGCCCCCTTGGAAGCAGCCAGAAGAGATTCCCACCTGTATGGGATGAGGCACTGTGGCATGGCAGGGAATTCTGCTTGCTGTGCTGGCTGCAGGTGGAAGAGACAATGTGTCAAGGTGTGATTAAATCATGGGGTTATTAAATGACATTTCCAGCTGTCTCTGTCCCCTCCTGCAGGGATGCTGGCCCCTCCACACTGCTACTCATGTGCCTTTCCCTTTAGGAACCCAGCTCCAGCTTGGAGCAAGGATCAAAGGATGGTTTAGGGGATAGGATTGGAAAGGACCTTAAAGATCATTTCATCCCAATCCCCTGCCAGGGGCAGGGACACTTCCAGAGGAGACCCAGGACCCTCTCACCGTGACCCTGCAGGGCCCAGCTGTGGCTGAGGACACTCAGGGAGGTCACCTGGCACCAAGCCCAGCACCCACCGTGGCAAACAGCTGGGGTTTGGACATGCTGAGCAGCACGGCTGCACTGGGAGCTCACGGAGCACTGACGTCCCAGGGCGGGTTTGTTCCAATCACCCCAATGACGACTGTCCTGTCCCTGCTCCACCGCCTGCTGCCACCAGATAACGCCCGGCTGGGGACATGGAGCCGCCCGGGCAGCACATCCCAGTGCCCGACCGGGGGAACGGGGTGAGGAGAGGAGAAACACGTCCCTGCTTCCAGCTGGGATCGCTTTGCTGCCGGAGCTGTCTGTCTGGAGGCCGGCTGCTGCTCCAGGCATCTTCCGGGCGTTGGAGCAGAGCAAGGGAAGCACTGGAGAGGGATATTTTTAGCTGCTCTTTGTGCTCAGAGAGCAGAACCAGGCTGTGGTTTAATGGCCATTTGCTGCTGGGCATGTCTGAAAAGCTGAAGTAGGGCCGAGGATTCAGGGACACGTTTGACACGATGGGATGGAGCAGCTTTGCAGATGTGAGGACAATTTCTGGCCTGAGCATCGAAGAGAGGATCCCAAGAGGAGCCTGGATCTGGGCAGCACAGCCCGTTTAGCTGCCACACGGGGCCAGGGCGGCTGATCCCCCAAAAGGACGTGTTCACATTGTTTGTGGGGTGACGTTTCCTCCAATGCCTGTGGAAGAAGTACGGAAAAAGTGTGGACAAGAGGTAACGTGGAGTTCTGCTGGGAGTGGAGCCAGCCTAGGGACAGGGTGACAGGTGACAGTACTGCCCCACCAGTGATCTTGGTCCCTCTGTCCACTCCCTCCTGAGCCACCTTTGGACATGGAAGCTTAAAATTTCAGTGTTCCCAGGCAGCGCCTGGAGAGGGACCGAAGCCTCCAAGGATCTCCAGGATCCAGGGAAGCCCCGAGGGGGTGGCCTGGGAAGGAAGGGCAGGGAATGGTGGTGCTGGATGAGGTGGGCAGGCAGAAAGAAGGCAGCTGCTATCCCAGAGCTCCAGCTGGGCTGTCCTGTGTCTCAGATCCCACTGCCTTGGCTGGTGGGGTCACACAGGATGGGACAGGAGCTGGGATGGGGTCAGGAGGGGCAGAGGATGCAGAGCTCAGACTGTGGGTGTGCCACAGGCATCCAGCCCTGCTCCTCCCTGCTTGGTGTGGGGCTTTACCCCATGTGGGTCCTGTCCCACCGGCCAGGATGGACACGGCCAGTGTGCTCGGAAGGGAGAGCTCCATTGTGTGGATTCACATGTCAAACGCTGGCTGCTTTTGGGGCAGAGAGGAGCCAGGGTGCAGCTTCTGGGTCACCTACGAGGGACCATTAAAGGTTCCTGCAGTGGGACAAGGGCTGAGCCCCTGGAGGGCCACTGAAGCTCAGGTGGTGGAAGCAGGATGGAGACTGGGAGCAGGCAATCCCTGGTTGGGAGAGTTAGGAAGAGAAACACAAACAGCTGGGATAATCCAGCTGCAGAGCCAGGAGGGAGCAGCTTGACAGCAACAGAACCCCCTCCTCGTCCTGGGTCACCCCACGAAGGCCAGGATTTGTCCAGGATTGAGGGCCAGGCTGCTGTGCCACCCTGCATTCCCCAGCTTGTGGAAAATGGGAATTTCCCCTGGAAGTGGGGAGTCCTGATCAGCCTGGCCTGGCTGGAGTCGGGAAAGGGGGTGGGATGCTGGAAGGGGGTGGGGAGCTGGAGGGGGGCAGGGTGCAGCAATGCGCTGGGTGGGCGGGAACACCCAGGAGGAGAAAGAGCGATTTATTGTGCAGGACAGCGTGCGTGGGCACGGGGAAAACGGGAATACACTCGCCATGACTGCATCCCCTCGGGGCCTGCAGAAAGCCAGACCTGCCAGTTCCCCCTCTGCACAGAAACAAGGGCAAAGAGCAGCTGCTTTTGAGGTTCACTTCGGGAGGTCTTCCTCAGCAGAGACTTGCATGATTGAGCAGCTTGTTGGTCCAGGGTTTGGACACCTCTCCTGCCCCATGGCCCAGCAATCCATGGCAGGAGGAGAAGTCTTGTTCTTGCCACAGATATTCTGTCCCAGGGCTGGTCTCCCTGTCAGGACAGTGGGCAGATGGGGGTCACCTATGGTGCTGTGACCTCCTGCAGTCACGCTGATGGAGGAGGCTCCTGAGAGCTGCCTGGGCCACCTGTGCAGAGGGACAGAAGCCCTCAGCAAGGCACGGCTGAGAGCCTGGAGGAGTCCCAGGCTGTGTCACAGCCAGACAGACCCGAGTGGGATAATTCCCAGGGAGGAATGTGTGCATGGATCGGTGGAGATGGCATGGGAGGCATTTCAAGGGTTGCATTCCTCAAGGTTTGGGTGGAGAACTGGCAGGTGGCTGAAGGATGGAGAGGAGCAGGTCTAATTTCCAGTAGCAAAGGAGTGGTGGGTGAAGCCTCCCAGAGTGAGGATAATGTGGTGGAGACGGAGAAGGAGGCTGTGGGACCACCACAGCTGGAGATTTCAAATGGCTTAGCCACTCCTTTTTTAGGAAGGAGGGAGACACGGGAGTCTCCCGGGGCTCATTTTCCACCATCTCCTCGGTGCTGGGATCCCCGTGTGGGTGTCTGCATCCCTCCACCCCCCAACACGCTGGTGTGGGATGGGTCCTGGCCTCACCGAGCCCCACTTCCACCCTTCTCCCTCCTATCGCCAGGGCTCAGTGCCCTAAAAATCGCGGAAAGGAGGGTGCCAGGGGAGCTCGGGGCTGGCACGCGTGCGGCTGAGGTTATTCACCCCGGGGCGGGCGGCAGCCTGGCAGCTTCCCTGAGCAGCGCTTCTGCGTGTCCTGCTGCAGCCTCCGGCATCTCCCCGAGCTCCCCTCTGCACCGTCCTCTGCCGAAACAGCTCCGGAGAGATTTTTTTTCCTGGGATCGGGACAGGCAGGTGCTCTTGTGGCGGAGGGCGGCAGAGAGCGGCAGAAGCAGCTGGCTCCTTCCCGGGGAAGGCAGGCAGGGAGCCGGGGCCCGGGGCCGGAGGATGCTCGCCGCGGTCCCCAGCCGCGGGGATGCGGGGTTGCTAGGAGGCAGGTGAAGGTGAAGGTGAAGGTGAAGAGGAGAGCGCTGCGGAGGACCGCAGGCCCAGGTACCGCCGCAGCGGGGCCGGGGGACAGGCGGGTGGGATTTTCTCCGTGCCGAGGAGCGGAGCCGGCGACTGGGAATGTGGGCGCTGAGCCCTTGGGGAAGGAGCCGGGAGCGCCCGGCGGAGCCGGGGCGGAGGGAGCCGGCTCGGTTCTGCGGGAGGATGATGCGGGAGCAGCCGGCGGCTCGGCCCTCCGCCAGCCCGGCTGCCGCGGCTCCCTGCCTGCCGCTGCCGCTGCCGCTGCCGGTGCCGGTACCTGCGGAGGGCCTCGGCCGTGAGTACCGAGGGCTGCGGGGGAGCGGCGCGGCGCGGGAGGATGCTCAGCATCCTCCGGCAAGGGCGGGCCGGGGGACGCCGCCCGCCGCAGAGCCCAGGGCAGGCCGGGGCACCGGTGCCCTTGGGAAGCCGCCTGCAAGGGACGGGGCAGCGCCGCAGCCCGGGGCCGGCGGCCTGCGGGGACGCTGCCGCCGCCGCTGCCCTTGGGATGCCGCTTGCCGGGGCGTGCGGGGCAGCAGTGTCCTTGGGAGACCGCGAGGAGCCGCCTCCGGCCGGCCCCGTCCTCCGTGCGGCCCCGCACCCCGCCGGACCCTGCGGGGCGAGGGCTGAGCTCCGCTTGCCCTGCAGGAGGAAGGGCAGGATGGGCACAGGGGGGCGGTGAGCGCGGGGCTCTGACCTGCCTTCCCCCTTCTCCTAGATCCGCATGTCAGACCATCACGACCCCAGCGATGGGGAGTCAGACCCCCAGCACGGCATTACTGTGGTCTTCCTCCTCGTCCTTGTCTTCTTCGTCATGGGGCTGGTGGGGTTCCTGATCTGCCATGTCCTCAAGAAGAAGGGTTACCGCTGCCGGACCTTCCGGGACGAGCTTGACCCAGATGACAAAGATGAGGTGGAGGAGCTCGAGGATGGTGAGTGTGGGGCCATGGGGGCGCGGCGGGGCCTCGGCCCTTTGCCTGGTGTGGGCTGGTGCTCCTCATGCACCCTTCTGGGATGTGGGATGGGGCTGGGAGGGTTACCTGTCACGTGTGGCTGGGTTGGGAAAAAGGGCTGGGGCGGTGAGAGCAGCGCGGTGTTCCCTGGGGATTGGGAGCGTGAGGGCCAGGGATCCCTCTGATCCACAGCTGACAACGGCTGGAGGTGACAGGGAGGTGGAACCAGTGCCTGGCCCTTCCCAGAGGAGCATTATCACCAAAAGGGAATCCTGATGAACATCCAGGACTTGCTGAATCCCCAGCATCTCAATCATAATTGCTGTTCCCTGGGGAAAACCTCTCCCAGGGGGAGCACCAGCTGTCCCTCTGCCCCTCTGGCATTAGGATGTCTGGCAGGGAGCCAGCTGGTGTTGGATATTGGTCATGTCTTCTTCTAGTCCCTGCTGTGTTTGTGCAGACCAGAGAAACAGGGGTGCTGCTGGAAGGGGAAGGGACCTGTAGGGAATTTTTCCATTGCTTCAGGCCACTGCAAGTGGCGCTGGGGTGGTTGGATTGGGAAGTCACTGCCGCATCAAGCGTGGGTGCCCGGCCCAAGGCAGCTCTGTCATTCGGTGGTTTCCTGAGTGTCTGCTGGAGTGGGGAGCAGACATTCCTCCGGCTGCTTCCCGGGCTGGGAACAGCCACATGGTGCCACAGCACTCCCCCAGCTCCCGCGTGCCGTCGGCAGTGCTGGGGAGGATCAGCACATCCTGCTGCTGCTGCCTGTGCTTGGCGGGGAAACGCGGCTCCTCCGGCTCACCCACGGGTGCAGCCGAGCTTCCAGGTGTCCATGGGTGGGCTCCTCTGGCTTTAGTGTGGCTTTTGGCTGTACATGACATGGAGACAGTGTCTGAACTTTCCTCTGCCCTCTGGAGACACCGCAGCCCAGGTGGGAAACATCTCCATGGGCTTCCAAGATTGTGGTAGCAGCCCTTGCGCCTTTGAGGCAGCTGTCTGCCAGACCACAGCTCCAGCCTGCCCGCAAGAACATCTCCCACTGCTGACCAGGCTGGAGGTCATCCATGGTCCATCCATCCAGGCCTCCTGCCTCCAACAGTGCCTGGAAGCAGGCTGAGGTCAACACTGTGGATGAATTCCAGAGCGGAGCAGGCACCAGCCAAGGCTCCTCAGAACAATGTTTTAAGCTTTTAATAGTGTGCAGTTCTGGGGCTTTCTCTATCATTGTGTGTTCCCCATTTCTGTGTTTAGGGGGTCCCAGTGGGTTTATTTTCTGTGGATGTGTCCTGTTTATCCTTGGAGCCCTGGGCACTTGCAGCATCCTGGAGCCAGGGGATCCAGGGCTGGACAAGGACTCTCCTCTTTCGACTTTTTGGAACCTGCTTCCCCCTCATTTCCCCAGATGCTCCCCTGTTCTAAAGGAGCAACACAACCCCCTCACCGTGCACACGCAGCTGCTGGCTCAGCCCTTTCTTTTCCAGGATGAGGGATCTGGTGTTCCCCAGTGGCTTCCCAGTGTGACAGGGGACACGAGGCTTCTCCAACAACTCTGCTGATGCAGCTGCTCCTTGGAGGGGATGAGTGAGTGGAGTCCCCGAATTCCAGCCCTCAGTGCCACGTTGTCTCTTTTCAGATGAGGACGAGAAGAATGATGACACCGTGGAGAAGATCGTGAGGTGCATCATCCAAAATGAAGGTGAGCTCTTCCGTGGGCCGGCCTGCAGCCGTGCTGACCACTTTGGCTGACGCATTCCCGTCTTTCCCTCTCTCTGCAGCAAATGTGGAGGCCCTCAAGGAGATGTTGGGGGAAAATGAAGGGGACGTGCCAGTGCCAGTGCCCAGGTGAGGGAAGCTCACAGTACCTTGTGACTGCTGCAGAGTGTGGGACAAGCAGCCCCTTTCCAGCTGCTACAAAGCATCTTCCCAATGGGAAGTCCTGCTCTCCCGAGGGTTTTGAGGAGGGCTTCACCCACTGTCAGGTGGAACAGCTGTCCCTCATTCCTGTCCCCTGCAGAGGTCCCCCCCAGAGCTGCAGTGGGGCTGCACCAGGGTGGGGACATGTCCCCGAGGTGACACAAACTGTTGTGTCCTTCTGTTGCAGCCTTTGTCCCCACAGCAGCAGCCAGGACGGGGGCCCCCCACATCACCACACGGTGCACCTGGGCTCCACGCAGGCCCCCTGCATCCACTGCAGCAGGAGGAAGAGGCACCCGCTGCAGCGCCAGGGGCGGTCCAAGGAGGGCAAAAGCAGGATGCATCCCGGAGAGACCACCGTCTTCTCAGTGGGCAGGTACCCAATGAGCTTTGGCAGACATCCCCCTGCTGGAATGAGCACCGTGGGCTCTCCTCAGTCCTCCTGTTCCTTCCCCCTTCCCCACTTGCCCAAGGTTCCCTCTTGCTGTTCCACATTGAGATGCCCCAGCAGCAGCTGTGCAGCTGGAGCTCCTGAGGACCCAGGTGCTTCCTGCACCTGGAAATGCCTGTGGGATGTGGCAGGCTGTGATGGCTTCCCTCCTTCTCCGGGAAGGTGACTCAAGCTGGGTTTTCCTGCTGAGTCAGTGCTGGGCACAGCCCCAGCTCCGTGTCCTTCCAGAACCCGCTGTCCCAGCTCGGTGCAAGCAGGGCCCTCTCTGCCCAACTAGGGGCTTTAGGGACCTCATTGGGGGGGCAGAGGGGACAGCATGTCCCAGGTGCAAGCCACCACCTGCTCAGAATGAGAGAGTGGCTGTGCTCTCCTTGTCCCTGCCTCCAAAGATGCCTGTAATTAGATGACATGGCAGCGATGTAAGAATAGGGGAGTGTTCCTGATACTTCCCACAAATGCTTTCCAGACCCCACCTAGCTTCACCCCAAGGGACTTCCTGAGCTTCCTGTGGTCTCTATGTAGTCACTAACCTGTAGAACAGTCTGTAGGCTCGCCCAGGCTGCCCCACTCCCCAGCAGAAAGGGTTGGGAAAGTCTTCCTGGGCTTGGCTCCCTCCGGCTGGGATGACTGGGGCAGGATGATGAGCAACTGCTGGTCCCTGGATGGCCACCGTGGTGAGACACAGAGCTCTGTCATGCTCAGATTGTGCACAAGGTCTTCATTCAGGGCCTGAGCCTTGATGAAACCTCATGTTGTGGTCTAGAGAGACAGTTCTTTCACGGAAATGCTGAACCAGAGTGGGCATGGAATCGTGGAATGGTTTGTGTTGGAAGGGACTTCAAAGCTCATCCCATTCCACCCCCTGCCATGGCAGGGACACCTCCCACTGTCCCAGGCTGCTCCAAGCCCTGTCCAGCCTGGCCTTGGGCACTGCCAGGGATCCAGGGGCAGCCACAGCTGCTCTGGGCACCCTGTGCCAGGGCCTGCCCACCCTGCCAGGGAACAATTCCTGCCCAATATCCCATCCATCCTTGCCCTCTGGCAGCGGGAAGCCATTCCCTGTGTCCTATGATGTGGATTTTCCCACCACCACAGGCAGGACCCTCAGCAGGGAGGTGAGCTGGGGCTTTCTGGGGAGCTAGAGAAGCAGGGAGACCTGCTGGACCTCCCCAGGCTGAATTGCAGCTCAGATCACATCTTGTGGACACTGCCAGCTCCTGGCTGCCTCCGTGCCCGCTGCTGTCCTTGGAGGTGGTGCCCGGCAAGCCAGGGCTCTGCACAGTTGCGTGCTCACCGCTAATTCATTCCCTGGCTGGTGCCCAGCTCCATCCACTCCTCCATGTCCTTTGTCCATGCTCTTCCCTGTCTCCTCTCGCTCACCTTGGAGTGCTGGAGAAGATGGTCTCCTCTCCCAAAGGCACCTTCCCTCAATTCCTGTTTTTTTCTCCTTAACCCTGTTAATACCCCACATCACACCAGTGTTCTCCACAAGGCAGTCAACCCATTTCCCCAAGGCTTTATTTTCAATTTTTAATCTCTTTGGTGCAAGGTCCAACTGCTAAGGGATCTATATGCCCATGAAGTACAATCCCACCTCCAAATCCTGCTCCTTGTTTCCAAGCTGGCCCCTTTTCTCTTCCACATCCTGGATGACTTTTCCAGGATTGCCCTTCCTGTATCTTATTTATGACAAATATCTTGAAGTACTGACTCAGCACTGACCCTACAAAACAGGGCTTCTTTGACCCACCTCTAGAGTTAAAGACACACCCTCAGGTCTTGTTCTACTTTATTTTTGGTATTGTTTTAGCCTTGGATGCAGTGGTTGAGAGTCCAGCCCCCTCATACATGGAATGAACCTGGTCCGGGTAGGCACAGGCTCATCCCTGGGGAGTGGAAATGTTGGGAGCTGTGGATGTCCACCAAGATCATCCAGGGCTGGAGTACGGGGGCATCTGAGGAGGCTGTTTTAGCCTGGAGAATTAGAAAGGGGTGATCTAAATGTCCTCCTAACACTTCCCAAAGGGCCGGTGGAGTTTAAATGGAGATGGAACAAGACTCTCCTCAGAGGTGCACTAGGAAGGGCAAGAGGCAATGGCCACGAGTTACAAAAAGAGAAATCCAGAAAAAATGCAAGGAAAAGCTGTTCTGCCATGAGATTTGTGCACCCCTCCACAGGGCTTTGAAGAGTGGAGGAAACTCCACCCTGAAGATTTCCAAAACCTGACTGGACAGGGCTCTGGGCAAAGTGCTTGCAGGTGGGAGGGGGCCCAGATATGAGCAGGGGTCTGGACTAGAGACCTCCCGAGGGCTTTTTGCGCCTAAATTGTCCTAAACTTTGCAGCAATCAGGGTTCTGTATGGCATAGGATGGTTACCACTTAGCTCAGCGTTTTCCCTCAACCAGTCGTAGTCAGTGGTAAAGCTTGTCTGTAAAACATCTGTGTGTGACCCTCTGTCCTCAGCCCCATCAGCCAGAGTGTGTCACATCCACTGAATCCAAAGCCCCAGGGATGCTGATGAGGCAGGCAGCCAGGGCTCCTCTGCTTTCCCTCATCAGCCAGAGCTTGGCTACATTACCTCTTGTGCCCTCTCCAAACCCTTCCTGCTCTCTGAGTCCTCCCCCAACTCTTCCAGGCTGACATTGCTCAATGGCATTACCAAGAAATGATCCTGTCACTTGTGTCTCCTTTCTGTTCCTCTTCAGCACCAGAACATTCTTTGGTCTCCCTGGGTGCTGGTGTCTTATCTCCGAATATCTGGATAGACCTGAAAGGTCACATTTGCTGCTGCTTGGCCTGACCTGAGCAGTCCTGTGGAAACCTCTGGAGCTGCAGCATTTCTATTCTCGACCCTCTCAACCCTGAGCAGCTTTCTGACCCTGCTGAGGGGAGGGTGCTGTCCACAGGCTGGGCTCCAGCCTGGAAGTGGTCTCCTTCATCTCTGCCAACTCTCCTGGCATCTGTTCTTACATTTTGGACCTCTCTGCTTTTTCCTTTGGAACAGCAGTACTGCCATGTGCTTGACCTTTGTGTCTTGCTCTCCTTTCCACACCAGCAGTTCTTGAACTTTGTGAAATTGTGCTTTGCCCTGACACTGCCTCAGCTGAGCCCCGGCAGGGTCCGTTGGTTTTTCCATGTGTGATCCAAGCGCAGTGAGAGCAGGGCTGGGTGAGCCATGGGCTGCACAAGTCCCAGTGGTGGGACTGGAGGCTCTGGCTGTGAACACCAGCCCACCGTGAGGAGATTTTCTGTCTGCTGGTCCAGCACTGGCTGGCAGTGCTGGTGAGGAGCAGTCACAGTTTGTCACAATCACAGTTCAGGTTTTCAGGCTTTGCTGACACCTTACCCCTCCCAGGCTGAGGGAACTGGGAGAGGAGAAAGCTCCAAGGACACTTTAAAACCCCTTCCAGTGTCTTCCAGAGGGGTTCCAAGACAGCTGGAGACGGACTTGGGACAAGGGCACAAAGTGGCAGGACAAGGGGGAACGGCTTCCTGCTGCCAGTGGCAGGGTTAGAAGGGATATTGGAAAGAAATCAGTGGGGAGGCCCTGGCACCGGGTGCCCTGAGAAGCTGGGGCTGCCCCTGGATCCCTGGAAGTGTCCAAGGCCATGTTGGAGGGGCTTAGAGCAACCAGGCTGAGGGGAAATTGTCCCTACCCCTGGCACGGGGTGGAACTGGATGATCTTTTAGGATCTCCTTGCAACCCAAGCCACTCCATGAGTCTATGATCCCTAACTCCCCTCTTCTCCCCATGTGCCATGTTGTATCACCTCTGGTTATTAACCCACCCTCTGAGGGTGTCAGACCCATTTCTGCAGCTTTTCTGCTGTCCACCAGCAGCTCTGAGCTGTTACCTGCCCGTGGTGGAACCTTGGTGAACCACTCAGGTACCACCCGCCCCTCCAGGGGATGGTGCGCAATGTGCTCTGGCAGATTTTAGCCAAACAATTCCTTCAGCCTTGGATCCCTGTATCCAAATCCCTGCCAAAACCCTGTCCCTGCCCTCACTCAGGGCATGCTCTCATCCAGGTTGTCTCGGAGCATTTCCAAGAGCTGTGATCCATCTTGCTGCTGGGAGGGAAGCTCTGCCCCAGCCAAGATCTGGGTTGAGCTCTCCATCCTTCTCTTTCTGTTTGTTTTGCTCAAAATGAAGGGGAAATCGAGTTTGGGTGCATGACTTGCGTGGGTGTGAACGGGTGTGCAATTTTGGAGATCACAGCAAAGAGAGGAGATCCGGGGCTGGAGGTCCGGGCCAGCTGGGGATCCAGCTGTGGGACAGCACGGAAAAGGCTGCTCTGTCCTGCCCCCGTTGCAGGTTCCGTGTCACGCACATCGGGAAGAAGCCGCCCGTCCAGGATGGCGCCCTGCCCGCCGGCAGCCGGCAGCCGAGCACGGAGGAGCTGGAGCGCAGCAGCGAGAGGCTCCAGTGGGAGCGGGCGCTCAACGGGACTGTCCCCACGGGCGGCCTGCAGAACGGGGCCATCCAGACGGGCACTCAGGGTGGCAAAAGCGCGGAGCAGAGCCTGTCCGCCAGCCCGGCCGCGAACACACCAGCCAGCTCCGGCACCCGCGAGAGCCGGCGGGCGGCCGTGGCTCCCGTCCCGGTGGCGCCCAGCCCGGTGGTGTCCAGCCCTGCGGGGTCCGGCCCGGTGGGGCTCGGCCTGGCGGGGTCCCTGCAGGATGCTGGCTCTGCTCCCGGGAGCTCGAGCCGCCAGCGGAGGCTCATGAGCATGCCGGCACTGGGAGCGTCGAGTCCCAACATCCCAGCAGAGCTGGCGAGGGAAGGAGCCGGCATCTGCCTGGAGGAGATCGGACTGGAGTCGGCAGATGAAGTGTCGGATATCCACGGGAGCCTGAGTCTGCAGGAGCAGGCCGATGAGCTGGGGAGAGACGACAGCAGCAGGAAACAGCCCGGAGCGGAGGACGGGAGGCAGCAGGTATGTTTCTCCTCTCCCTGTTCCCCGTGCGGTCCCCTGGGCTGGAGGAGGATTGCTTTTTCCCGCCCCTTTTCCAATGTCTGAGGGGGTGGAGTGACTGTGACAGGTCCCACCCTGCTTCATGGGCAGTGGGAGGTGCTGCAGACCTGCTGCCGGTTCCCCTTGGCAAGGGGCTCCTTTTCCTTTGTGGCTGAGCTCTTTGGGGACACCCACTGGGATTCTGACCCTGGAGAGCTCTAGTGCTGCACGGGGTGTCCCCAAAACCGAAGCCTCAACGGGGTCCAATGTGGCCAGTAAGGAACAGGCAGGGACAGATTTCTCCAGGAGCCTTTCTTACCTTGAAGGCCAGGAAATGGTGAAGCCAAGTGGTCATTTCTTGGCTATTTCCCCTGCTCCTGAGGAGCAGAGAGGAGGAAAGACCACCTTGCCTGGAGCCCCCAGTACTGTGGTACCTCCCAATATCCCACCTTTCTGGAGGGGTTAGAAAGCTCCAGGGGATTGTCCCCCTGGAATTAGCTCTGCTGTTACCAGTAAGGCTGGTGGTGGTTTGTACACCCAGCATTTCACTCACAGGCTCACACTCTCATTCATGGTTCTGCAGGTGGGAAAAGGTGATTTTCATGGAAGGGGAAGCACCCCCTGTGTAATGTCAGCAGCTCCCAGAGCTGGCCTTGACTTGCCTCACAAAACCAGCACCAGGGCACACGTGCCAAAGCCCTTGGAAGGAAAAGGAAGCCAAATGCCTGGGTAAAATTCCTGGCATGCTTCAAAGCCAGGGAGCTCCCCGGGGGCTGGTTCTACAGGAGCTCCACGGGCTGCTCACAGTCCATGCACATGCCAGCAGCCCTTGGCAGGGGGTGGCATGGGACAGGACAGGAGAGGGCTGGGAAAGGTGCCTGGCTGGATGCTGGGTAAGGACAAAGCAGGATCCCACTGATTCCCTCTTTGCTTTCTGGTGACCCGGCTGGAAGGTTTGAGCTGTTTCATGGAGAGGGGCAGCCCATGGCAGGACAGAGCTGATGGGCTGCAGCCATTCCCCAGAGACCTGGGCAGGCCCTCCTGTGGCCCACTGAACCTCTCATCCCTGGGGAAGCAGTTTTGTGCAGGCCAAGCCCAGGCACATGGGGATGTGTGTCCCCTTTGCAGTGCCAGGCTCTTGTCCTGGATGCTGCACGTGGTGCTGGGGTGCTCCAGGACATGGGGTCTCCCAGGAGAAGGGTGATGGGACCTCCCTGGGATGATTGTCACCAAGCCCCGGTGCCACTCGAGCCCTCCCCCATCCCCTCAGTGGCAGAGCCAGCACGAGGGCTGTTGGCTGCTGCTCATCACGGCCTGCAGGTGATGGGGAAGGGCACAGATGGTGCCTGGGTCGCTCCTGGAGACTCAGCCGGATTCTGCCCTTTGGTCCTCGGGCCCCTGCTGTGGCCAGCCCAGGCCAGCACCCTGCTCCCATGGGAGCACTGACACCCCTCCTCCATCCCACAGGAGCCCAGCGCCGCGGAGCAGGACCGCGTGTGACGTGAGTGCTTGTCCCCTGCCCCTGGGACAGTGTCTGGGGGGGTGGGAGGGCACCGTCAGTGTCCCTGCCCCTGGTGGGTCTCAGATGGAGAGAGGGTGAGCCCTTTCTCCAGGGGGTCGGGAAGTGCCCAGCCACAGGCACTGACTCTGGGACGCCCCGTTTGGGGGGGTGGGGAGGTGCCATGGCTGTGGGGACAGAGCCCCATGCTGCCTCTCTCCCCACAGCTCCTCTCCGCTCCGGGCTGGAGCGTGCACGGGAGGCGCGCAGCCCGCGGACCCCTCGGGCTGGGGGCTCTGCCGAGGGCAGCCGTCCCCGGGTGGGCAGCTACGCGCTTGGCATGGCCGGAGCGACGCGCCGGCGTCACCGACAACCGCGCTCGGCGCCAGCCTTCATCCCATTGGCAATAGGTACCCGAGTCCCACCCACCGCACCCTCCCCGGAGAGCCCCCGAGGGCCCGGCAGGGGCAGGACAGCACCCAGGGCCCGCTGCCCCCCGGCCCCCAGCTCCGGGGGAAGGAGGAGGGGGCCGCGGCGAGGGGCAGGGATGGAGGCAGCGGCTCGGGCGCCCCCCGGGGCGGCGGGGAGCAGCCCCACCCACCCAGCACCTTCACCACAGAGCACAGCCCCCCCCGCCCCGGGCACCCCCGCCACGCAGAGCGGGCACAGGCACAAATCCTGCACCGGCAGGTCCCCGGGAGATGCTGGCGGAGAGAGGAGCTTCCAGCCCCGTCCCAGCACAGCAGGGGCCGGAGCCCGGCCCTGGGGGGAGGATGGCCCCCGCCAGGCCCCTGGGCAGCCCCGGGGCCTGCGCCAGCTTCGGTGTGTAACGCCCTGTACATAGACGAGCTACAACCATTAAAGCTGCTGAACCCCTCGCCAGGGCCAGCGGGATTTATTTGGAACTCCTGTGCAAACTCCTGCCTGTGGGGAGGTGCTGTGGGGCCAACAAGGTCCAGAGATGAGTCCCGTGGGAACCAGGGTTGTGCTGGGAGTGCACAGGCGATGCCAGGCAACAAGGGCACAGAGGGGTGAGATGGGGCCTGGCTGTGGCACTGGGCACCCCGAAAAAGGGGTTCTGGGTGCTGTACTGGGATGCAGGAGCACTCTGCAAGCAGCACTGGGCAGGATGCAGCCCCTGGAGAGACCAGCTCAGGGCGTGGGGCAGCACCAGCCTCTGCTGCTGGGGCGGCAGCCTGTGGTGGTTTGCTTGGGCAAAGCTTTTAGGGGGACGGGGGTCTGGGGGGACCCACAGGGTCAGCTGAAGTGAAGCTCGGGGTCGGGGTCAGGGGCTCTGCCGGGCGGTGGGGGTGGCGCACGGAGCTGCAGAGAGGGAGAGGAGAGGGAGAGAAGTGGTGCCAACATAATCAGGCCACTCATCCCCCTTCAGACCCCCCAAAACACATGGGGGGCTCCATTACAGAAGGGCTGGGGCAGATTTTGGGGTCACAGCACCCCTGTGAAGGGACTTACCGGCCGCAGGCGTGTGGCTGCCAGGTCTGGAGAACTCTGCCCACTGCCTGTGCCATCCTGCCGGCAACCTGGGGGGCCCAGCAGCTCAGCCTGGCCTTCCAGGCTCCCCCAGCCCCTTCCCAGTTTCCCCAGCACTCACCTCCCAGTGCTGTCTCAGGAGCAGGGCTGGGGACCAGGCTGGCCCCGGGCGCCAGGCCAGGAGGGGAGAAGGGCGGAGGGGATGGTGATGGCAGCTCCTGGGAAGACACAGCCAAGAGGGGTGAGAATGGTGGGCAGGGGGTCTTCAGCAGTCATGGAAGATGGGGGTTTGCCCCTGCCAGGGTGACACAATGACCCTCCTGCCACCAACCTGCCCTGCTGTCTCCCGGGCCCCGGTGAGCTCCTCCACCACCAAGGAGGGGAAGACGCCGACGCGGCCGTCGAAGTCGCCGGTCCAGAAGCCGTCGTCCACCTCGCCGGCGGCGCGGGGCAGCACCCGGATGATGGCGCCCTCAGGGAAACTCAGCTCCTCGGGGCTCTGCCCCTCGTAGTCGTACAGGGCTCGCACCAGCCAGGCTGTGGGGAGGGTGGGGAGGGGGCTCAGCACCCTCTGGATCCCGTCCCCCTCCCTGGGGTGGGGGTGATGCCCAGCACCCACCTCCAGGCTCCAGCACCAGTTCTGCAGCCATGATGCTGGAGAGCTGGCGGTGCAAGGCAGAGGGTCCTGGGGGGCCGAGCCCAGCCCCTGAGTCGCACCCCAGGGACAGCAGGTACTTTTCGGGGACGTAGCCGACCTGCCCTGCCTTGTTCCGAGCCTGAGGAGGCAGAAACCATGTGAACATCCCGGGCTCCAGAGTGGGGCCAGCCTGGGCACCTCCAAAAGGTGTCCCCCAGTACAGAGGGGTGCTCAGCCTGCTCCCACCTTCACCCACTCCTCTGCATCCCCATCCTCAATGATCTCCAGCTCCTCGCCCTGGCTGATGGACAGCTCATCCGCCTGGCAGCCCTGCAGGAGAAGGGGACAAAGTGGCAGAGAAGCTGAGGTGGCACCCCTGGGCAGGCAGAGAGGGCCAGGCAGGCAGGGCCGTACCTGGTAGCCAAAGATCACCCGACAGGTGTAGGGGTAGGTGCGAGCAGCGGGCCCAGGCTCATCGTCCTCATCCGGCTCATCACTGTCCTCGTAGTCATCGAACTCGGCTGGGTCCAGCCCCGTGGGGGTCTCCTCGCCTGTCCCCACCGTGGCCCCGGCCAGCCAGGCCTCCACATCCAGCCCTGCTGCCCGCAGCAGTGCCAGCCGTGCCTCGGCCTTCACTCGGCTCACCTGGGGACACCGCACATTGTCACAGTCCCCAGAACACCTCTGCTGGTGTCCCAATGCCATCACCCCCATCCCCAGGTGTGGTGGCATCCCCAGCACCACACCCCAAGTGTAGCCTCCCAGCCACCACCCCTCCCTGTCCCTACATCCCCCCCCGGGGGGGACACACCTCGAAGCCACCCCAAGCTCCCTGCCTGGGGGACCCACCTCTGCCTTGCGGATGTTTTCCCTCGCTTCTTCCATCTGCCGCTCCACGGCCGCCGCCTCCGCCTCTGGCCCCTGCTGCCGCCTGGCCTCCAGCCGCTGCAGCACCTGGGCGGGCACCCACAGCTCGCAGGGTGGTGGCAGCCGGTGAGGGGCTGGAAAAGCCCCTCCCTGAGCCCCCCGCTACTCCCTGGGGCAGGACAACACCCACCTCCTCGCTGTGTGCCCTGTTCTTGTGGTCCCGGGCCACCCGCGTGGCCCAGCGCCGCGCCTCCTTCTCCAGGCTGGCCCCGTCGTCTGCTGGTGGCAGCAGGCACACCTGGGTGGGGACACAAGGGTGACAAGAGGGTGGCTGTGCAAACCCTACCTTGCTGCAATGACCCCTCCATTTACCTCCTCCATCCCGGTGAGCTGGAAGCGCTGCTCAGGCGCCAGGGAGAAGGCAGGGTGGTCCTGCAGGAAGAGGAGGAGGTCCTGCTCCCGGCACACCTGCAGCAGGGGAGCAGCGTGGGGCTGGGGGCTCATTGTGCCCTCCTGTCTCACCCAGCCCGCGGCACGGTGCCCTTACCCGCGCCGATGCCTCCACAACGCCCTGGAACCAGTCCCGGGTGGCCCGGCAGGTCTCCACCTCCGTCCGGCTGGCGGCCGACAAGTGCTCCCGGAGCCGCTCGTACACGTCCCCGTCCAGGGCCTGGGGAAAAGCGGGTGGGAACCCCCCAGCACTGCCACATCCCCCCACTGGAACACCCCTGACCCCAGGGCAGCCAGCCCTGACCCTGTGCCAGCGGGACCCTCCCTGCTGGCAGTGGGGATGCTCCTGGTGGGACCCTGGGGATGGGGCACAGGGGTCCGGGCGTCTGCTACCTGCATGGCAGCCGGCAGCTCCACGCGCTGGTAATGCTCCAGGTGGGCAGAGGCAGACACCAGGGCAAAGCTGTACTCGTTCTGCACCCCTGCCAGCTGCCTCGAGTGCTCGGCCAGTCGCGCTGAGAACTGCAGGGACGTGGACAGAGAGCCTGGGTGATGGGGCCCCCTGTCCCTGCATCCACCCACTTGGGTACCCTGCCAACCCCCGCACCGCTGACCTTGGCACTGAGCTTTTGCAGACTGGCCTTGGTGTGAAATATCCGCCGGTCGCTCTTGCGGAGGCTGGGGAGGATGGGAGGGGGGTGTGAGACCACCCCGCAGGCTCGGCAGCCCCCCAGGCCCGTGCCCCCCACTCACCGGGCCTCCACATCGGCCGCCTTGTCCTTGGCCACCTCGCTGCTGCGCTGCAGGTGGCTGAACTGCTTCTTGGCCTTGTCCAGCTCCTTCACGGTCTCCAGCAGCTCCGCCTGTGCCTTCTGCAGCCGCTCGATGCCCTGTGGGGAGCGTCAGCTGGGGGTCACAGCTGTCCCCATGGCCCGGGCACAGGGGACATGTCCTTGCCCCGGTACCTTCTTGAGCGTCCTCTCCTTGGAGAGGCGGGCGCTGCGGGTGGCCTCGGCAGCCAGGGCGCGGTAGCTCTCGGAGGCGGTGACACGGACCTGCCCGGCGTGTGCTGTCCCCTCGATGATGCCCTTCCAGACAGCAGCCACGCTCCTGTGGGCACAGGGTTAACACGGGGTCGGGTACTCCCTGCCCCCTGACGGCTTTTGGGGATGCCCAGCAGGACCATCAGTACATCCAGTCCCAGCATGGCCCTGGATCTGGGGACATCCCACCCACAGCTGCATCCCACTGACACTAAAATCCTGGTTTGCATTAAGCATCTCCAAGCTGGGAGAGTCATGAGCAGGCACAGCCAGCCCCAGCTGCTTGTCCCCAGCCCTGTCCCTGTCCCCAGCCCACCTGGAGTCGCCAGCCTCACCACGGCCCCGCTGCCAGTCTCTCTTCACGAACTGGCTCGCCAGCCTCTGGAGTGCCTGCGGACAGACCAGGCATCACTGGCACCCTGCTGAGCACCCCAGCACCCACCACCTCCTCTGGGCCCAAAACTGGGCTCCCTCACCCTGGCTGCCCACCCCATGGACCTGGGGACACACACGTGTTTCCCCAGAGCACTGACACACACATCCCCGAGGCTCAGTGTCAGCAGGAATCCCATCGTGCTCCCCATGAGAAAACCTTTTTGGGGGGCAGCCACCACAATGAAAGGACCCCCTCGCTGGGGCTTTGGGGACAGAGCACCCGCAAGGGGACATCAGTGAGGGACATTGGATACAGAGGAGCCCCGGCAAGACCCCAACCCTGGGGGGATGGTTGTCCCCAGCCTGGGGGGTGTGAGGGAGGGGGGTGACCAGCTGCAAGAAGGGGGGGACACAATTCTGCTGCAGTATGTCCCCAAGGGACTCTGCAGGGACGTCTCACATCAAAACCAAACTCTGACATTTCAGAGCAGCGCCCTGCGATGACCCAGCAGACAGCAGAGCCCAGCAGTTTCCTCCCCCCACAAGGTTTTCCCTGCAGGCTCCTAAAACACCCAAGGTTTGGGCCATGCCGTGCTCAGCAGAGCCCCCAGCGGGTGCTGAATGTGGTCAGGGTCCTCCTGGCAGGATGAGCCATCTGCCACCACCCTCCGGGGCCAGCACGGAGCAGCCATGCTCGGATAATTTCCAAGACTGCCCATTGCCTGCATGGGGCCGTGCCCAGTTCCTGCCCCAGGCAGGCAGGATGGGGCCTGGGCCTCCCCAGGACATTGATCCTGAATCCCGTGGCATCTCCTTACCTGCCCGTACTCCCTGTCAATGGTGGCCCTCTGCTTGCTGTAGGACCTGGGGGGAGAGGGGACACAGAGAGGACACACAAAGAGGGCCAGGGATGGGCCATCCCTCCCACCACCTCCTGCCACCATCCCCCTGCCATCACCGCCCTGCCCCCATCCTGTCCCCATCAGGCCACTCCAGTGGGTGATGGAGCCCATGACCTCGAGGTGACAGGCTCAAGGTGAGCCCTGCCCGGTCCCTGGCCCACCCGTACAATGAGCTGCCCGGTCTCAGCCTGGGGACACACACACACACACTGGTGGGATGAGCTGCCCGGTCTCAGCCTGGGGACACGCACACACTGGTGGGATGAGCTGCCCGGTCTCAGCTTGAGGACACACACACACTGGTGGGATGAGCTGCCCGGTCTTAGCTTGGGGACACACACACACACGGGATGAGCTGCCCGGTCTCAGCCTGGGGACACACACACACACGGGATGAGCTGCCCGGTCTCAGCTCGACCCGGCTGTCTCATGTGTGGGCCCTACCTGATGTCCTCCAGCAGCTCGGCGTCCCGCTGCTGTTTGCTCTGCAGGCCCGACAGCTGCTCCAGGAGATGGACCCGCAGCTCCTGGGTGAGCTTCACCTGCGGGATGGTTCCGCTCAGCCCCGCGGCCCCGGCGGGGATGGCGGCCGGGGATGCGCTGCCCGCCCCGCCCCGGTACCGCTGCCCACCGGCCCCCGCTCCTGCGTGCCACCCAAACGCCGCCTCGCTTCCCCAGCCCCGCGAGGCTCCGCCGGCGGCGAGTCTCGGTCACGGCTGCAGGACGCGGCAGCGAGGGAGGACCCGGCCCCGGTGACCCGCCCTTGGCCCGGCCCGCCCCGGCACTCACCTTGCGCGGCGGCGGCTGCATCGCTGCGCTGCCCCGGTGCCGGTCCCGATCCCAATCCCGGTGCCGGTGCCGGTGCCGACCGCCGCCGCCCCGACCCGCGTGTGCGGAGCCCGGAACTGCCGGGCCGGCCTGGCCCCGCCCCCACTGACCACGCCCCCACTGACCACGCCCCAAGACGAGCCCTGCCCCCGATCAGGCCCCGCCCACCAGACGGACACGACCCAGGCCACGCCCCCTACAGGCCCCGCCCCCAGCCCCTCCCCCTTCCCTCGCGGGCGGGAAGCTCCACCCATCGCCCCAGCAAGCCCCGCCCCCTGGGGCTGCAGCGCCGCCTGGCGGTCGGTACTGCACGTGTGGGCGGGGCGATGGGACACGGGGACATGGGAATACAGGGAGACAGGGACACGGGGACATGGGAATACAGGGACATGGAGACACGGGGAGACAGGGACACGGGGACATGGGAATACAGGGACATGGAGACTCGGGGAGACAGGGACACGGGGACATGGGAATACAGTGACATGGAGACACGGGGAGACAGGGACACGGGGACATGGGAATACAGGGACATGGAAACACGGGGAGACAGGGACACGGGAACACAGGGATATGACAGGCAGGGACATGGGGACATGGGGATGTGGGAAGACAGGACATGTGACAGGGATATGTGACATAGGGACATGGGAACATGTAGATGGAGAGACAGAGACATGGGAACACAGTGATATGAGAGGCAGGGACATGAAGACACGGAGACAGGGAGACAGGAACATGGGGACATAGGACAGGAACATGGGGACACAGGGACATGTGACACAGGGACAGGGGGACATGTGGATACAAGGAGACAGGAGGACAGGGACATACATGGGTTTCATGGGGACACAGGATATGAGAGATGCAGATGTGGGGGCACAGGACCACAGGGACATGGGGTGATGGGGAGCACTGTCTTTGGGCAGGATGACATGGGGACATGGGGAGTGCTGGGGCACACAGCACTGGGATCACTGGGACCCAGTCCTTGTGCACGAGGACACAGAGGACACTGGTCCCAGGATGTGGTGACACATGGGTCAGTGCTGGGGCACTGGTCCTGGGATGAGGGGACATGTGGGACACTGAGGGGACATCCCCCAGCACAGGGGTGTGTGGGGTCCCACATCACATGGAGGACACATCACTTGGCAGGACCTTGCCATGGGGACACATGCACAGAGCTGAGCAGTAGCATTCAGTGGGGGCCACCTGGAATCATGAGGGGCCCCCAACCAGTCCCAGTCTGTCCTGCTGTCCCTCTGTCCCCCTCCCAAGCATTTCCCATCGCCGTCATCTCTCACACCTCTTTCTGTCCAGAATTTTCTCTGTGGTTCCCACACAGCTCGTGGCTCTCCCCACTGTCCCATTTGTCCCCTTCTTTCCCTCCCCATGACATTTGTGGGGTTGGCAGCACATGTCCTGGTCCCCTTGGTGTGTGACGATGTGCTGGGCTGGGCATGTGTCAGTGCCTCTGTTTTTCCCCTTCTTAGCCAGGAAAATGGACTGGAGGTCACCCAGCCGCCCACTTTGGTGACAAGAAGGGAACAATGCAGGGTGGCCCCATCTGTGACACCAGCTTGTCAGCCTGACCCCAGTGATGGATCCTGGGCATGTCTGGTCCTGGCAGGGCTGGGCAGGCAGGATGCCCAGTGCCCTAGAGTGCTGCACTGGGGCAGGGCCACATGTCACCAGGCTGGGAACCGGCTGCCACCTTCCTGTTCCACAGATGGCACAAACAGCTCCATCTTCACACTGTGGTTCTCCTGTCTGCCCCCAGCTGCCTCTTGCCCACTTCCTCCTCCCCACAACGTGCAGCTGTGTGACGGCAGCTGGAAATCTCTCTCCCCAGATCCTCGGTGCTGGTGACCACTGACAGACACCTCATGCTTCAGTCTAGCTGAGCATGCCGCAGGACTGCGGTCAGGATGTTGGTGTGACGTGGTGGAGACGAAGTGGGGGTGTCAGCAGCGAAAGGGTCTGGTGACAGTCCCTCTGTGTCACCAGCTTTTTGTGCAGACCCAGCTGGCACAGCGGCCACTCCGCAGAGATGCCCTGCCTGGTGCTGTCACCCGGCTGTGCCGCTGCCTGTGTCACCCTCCTGCTCAGCTGTGCCTGGCTTGGCTCTGCTGCCCAACCCGCCTCAGGTAAGTGCCTTGGTGGGTCTGGGGGTGATGGGGTGGGGCAGGGACACCTCACTGGGACATCCCAATATCATGCCCCATGACACTTAGAGGCAATGTCTGGGTGTCACAGGGAGAGTTTGGAGCCCTGCTGTGCTGCCTTCCTTCAGTGTCTACATTGAGAATCTGAGTGGAGACCTGAAACCTAGCCAGCATTTCCCCTTTTGGCAGCAAAATTCAGATTACTGCTCTTGTAACCTGAATTTTCCATCCCCTGTGGATGTGGAGAGAGAGCAGAGGTTGGGGGAGACCTGTTGGATGTAACCACCCCTGGGGTAGTGTGTTCTGGGGACCATCAGGATAGAAATTCTGGAGCTGACATGCAGAGCCTGTCTGGGTATTTTTTGAGCAAGCCAGAAAAGGGATTTGATCCTGAGTTGTTTCTCTGGTGTCCTGGGGCCTTCCTGTTCTCCACTTTTGTACTTCGCACGCAGCGAAAATCCCCTAACTGCAGGAAAATGAGGAGATGTCTCTGCCTGTGGTGGGGAGCTGAGCTGGGGCTGTCCCAACCCCGTGGGTTTCCCCTCTGCCCTCCTGATCCCGTTGTGCTGGGCTGGGTAGGACAAGGGACATCAGCACCAGGGATGTGGGAGCAGAGCCCGCCCAGGCTCAGAGCAGGGCACCCAGCTGGGCTGGCACCGCTGCAGTGGTGGCTGGCACAGGATGTGGCACAGCTCTGCGGGGTGAGGGCAGCAGGATTTGGGGGGCTCTCCTGCCATGGGACAGGGAGATGCCACCTCCTGTGTTTAGCGGTGGCTCTGCAGGGAGGGGTGGCAGCTCCTGCTCCTGGCTGAGCCCGATGCCTTGTGTCCCCTCAGGGCCCGGCAGAGGGCGATCCCTGCTCCGCCTCACGCCCCAGGAGAAGAACGTGTGCTCCCAGGCCTCTGAGGAAGATTTTCTCAACAGCACCCTCAGCACCCGCCTCCTGCCTGCCCTCTACTCCATGGTCCTGCTGGTGGGGCTGCCAGCCAACGCTCTGGCCTGCTGGGTCCTGGCCACCAACTTCAGGAGATGCTCCAGCACCATCTTCCTGCTCAACCTGGCCGTGGCCGACCTGCTCTTTGTCCTCCTGCTGCCCTTCAAGATCTCCTACCACCTCCTGGGCAACCACTGGCTCTTTGGGGACTACCCGTGCCGCGCCATGGTGGCCTTCTTCTATGGGAACATGTACAGCTCCATCCTCTTCCTCACCTGCATCGGCCTGGAGCGCTACATCTCCATAGCACACCCATTCCTGTGGAAGGGCTCCACTTGGATGAGGGGCAAGGTGGGCATCTGTGTGGGCATCTGGCTGGTGGTGGGGCTGGGCATGAGCCCTCTGCTTTTGCGTTCCCACACACATTTTATCTCCAGCCTGAACATCACGACATGCCATGACGTGCTAGACAAGGAAACCCAAAGGTTCTTTGGTTACTATTTCCTGTCCCTGGTGGGGCTGGGATTTGGCCTGCCCTTTGTGCTCATGACCGTCTCCTACAGCTGCATCCTGGCACGGCTGCTGGCCAAAGGGGGGAGCTATGGGCAGGTGGTGCGTGTCCTGGCCCTGGTCCTCCTGGTCTTCATCCTCTGCTTCACGCCCAGCAACGTGATGCTCTTCATCCACTACCTGCTGGAGCCCACGGGCTGCAACAACGGCACCTACATCTCCTACGCCCTTGTCCTGGTGCTCAGCGCCTGCAACAACTGCTTTGATCCCTTCATCTACTTCTACGCCTCCCGGGATTTTCGGGGCTGGGTCCGGGATGCAGGAGGCCGCTGCCTGTGGGGCCTCGAGGCCTCGTCGGGGAAGTCCACGGACAAGACAGCCCTGCCCCTGAGGTCCAGCGGGCAGAGCCAGGGCTGCCAAGCTGTGTGCCCCTGCCCCGAGGATGGGGGAGCCTAAAGTGTGCCCACCACGAAGGGCTGGCAATAGACTTGGACAAGAAACCTCACCTGGATCTGAGGTTCATGAGGATTTTGCCTCAGTTTTGCTCCCCTGATGACACCGGTGCTGCCCAATCCCATGGGACCCCCAGCTCGGTGCCTTGCACCCCAATCTCCCCACCTGCCAGACCCTGGCATCCCTCACCGCTCCTCCTGCAGCACCCTGATTTCCCCACCTGCCATACCCTGGCATCGCTTCTCCTGCAGTGACCAAGCCCTCCAGAGTACAAATAAACCTTTATTTCTCCCTGCTGGTAGCAGGAATAGGTACAAACACTCACTGAAGAGGGGCTGCCCTCCATCGCCAGGACAACACACCAGGCACACACGGCCAGCCCTGCTCCTGCTGCTCCCCCTTTCTCCCCAAAACACTCCACAGTGGATGCAAGAAGGGAAGGGGGGATGGCTTAGGTGTCCTGGCCTGCCCTGCAGGCCCAGTGCTGGAGAGGGGACACACTGTGTTCCCCTGTGCTGGCAGGCACCCCATGCCCCTGCCTGGCATGGTGCCGTGCTGCCAAAACAGGCGGGCACCACGTTCCTGCTTTTGTTTTGCCCTTTCCTTGCGTCCCTCCGTGCTGGGCTCGATGACAGATGTGCCACGCACAAGCACGAGCACAGGTGGCAGCAGTCCCAGCCCTCCCACGAGGGGGTACCACGGCCCAACACCCTGGTTGCCACTTGTCCCTTTGGTTCCCGATCCCAGCCTGGCTCCGGGATGAGGAGGAGGAGGAGGGTGGGGGTTCCATGATGTGGAGTGTGGGGTACCCATCATCTCCACCACTGGGGTACCCATCATCACTGCCACCGGGCACGACTTGACCCCCAGGTCGGTGGCCACCCCTCTGGCACAACGGGTCACGTCACCGGCTGGCCCGGCCCCGGGGGTTGGCCATCGCCCTTCCTGAGGATGACACTGCTGAGCTCCTGGATCAGTTTGTCACTGATGTGTGAGGGAGGCTGCAAGCTCCTCTTCCTGGGCAGCTCCGGGGAGGTCTCTGCCGTGGGGCTGCTCCCCGGTGTGGCTGCCTGCTCCCAGTCCCTGCCCAGCGCCAGGGAAGGCTCCACGTTCCTCTCCAGAGAGGATGTTTGGGCGGGTCTCAGCCCCGGGGCTGGAGCTTTGTTGTTCTCCAAGTTCAAGCCCCTTTCGAGGGACACGGCTTTGGTGACAGAGGGAGCTGTCACCCTGTGGGCTGGGCTGGCGGGCAGCGAGGAGCGCAGGGCGGTGGCTGGGGGCTGCTCGGGGAACAGGGACGGCTTCTTGGACCTGTCCACGGGGGGCACGGCCACCAGCTCTGCCAGCAGCCCCTGCCCCAGGTCCAGCGCTGCCAGCTCGGGGAAGTTCCCCACTTCCTCATAGACAGGATCAGCGTCTGCCTCCTTCTCCTGCTGCTCCTCCAGGGAGTCCTGGTGGATCTTCATGGGCTGGGGAGGGCAGGGGGCAGGGTGAGGGGCACTGCCCACACAGCTCAGCTGTACCCCTCTGTCTGCCCTCACCATGCCCTCCCTGAACTGCCTGGGGATCCTTGTCCCTCACCATGGGACTGACACCTGCAGGGGACTCGCCCTCCTCCAGGTCCCTTGGCTCTGGCACTGCTGCCCTTTCCTCCCCATGGCTGGGGAAGGGGCAGTTTTGGTCCCTGCCTGGGCATGGTCCATGCCACCAGCCCAGCACCCCTTGGCAGAAGGTTCCAAGGTGGTGTGGGCAGGTGGATGCCATGCAGAGCACAAAGCCAGGTGAGACGAGGTTCAGCCCGGTGGCCTTTTTGGAAATGACCTGATGACAAGGCACACCTACATCTCTTTCCCCACACTTCTTCCACTGATACCCTATGGGCAATGTGTGCCCACCAGGAGAGGCAGCAGAGGGAACTGGGCTGGACTGGTGTGGTCTGGCTGGCCTGCACTGGGACCCACATCCCCAGGCTGGGGACATGCAGAGCAGTGGGCACGCCCTTGTCTGCCACATGAGGTGGGCACCCCTCGAGTGCCCATGGGATGTGGTGGCGAGCCCTGGCACAGTGCAAAGCCAGCAGAGGATGCTCCACGAGTGCAGGTACTTACAAAGAACATGGACAAAGTCCTTCGCGTGTGCAGGCGGCGCTAGAAACAGAGGAGACGGACAGGGGTGAGCACAGAGAGCACGGAGCGGGGTGCCTGGGCAGGAGGGGAGGGGCAGAGGCTGCAGGAGCCTGCAGGCACGGAGAGCTGCCACGGACACGGGCACGGACACGAGCACGGCACACAGCACACACAGCACCCGTCAGTGCACCAGCCTCTCCACCCCCAGGGCAGGCACAGGGACTTGGGATGGGTACAAGGACCAGGACGGGTGCAGGGGCATCTGTGGACAGGGGGAGCAGCAGGGGCTTTACCAGGGTCTGGTTGGCAGAGAGCATGGTGGCATCAGTGCTGTCCCCATGCAGTGGCACCAGTGGCATCGTCCCGAATTTCTGCTTGGCCAGGTCGGAGGAGGAGCGTCGGCGCAGCACCACAGGGCGCAGGTCATCGTGCTGTGCACAGGGACAGGGTGGGGACAGGGTCATGCCCTGCCAGCGCCAGCCCTGCTCAGCTGGGTGGCACGAGCAGCCTGCACTCACCTGAGCCTTGAGGATGCTGGTGGTCCAGTCCCACAGCTCAGCCTGCCCTGAGCACACCAGGTACCTGCAGAGCACATAGTGGAGAAGCTGCCAGGGAGTGGGGACAGTGGGGCCCATGTCCCCTTGTCACCTTGTCTGTGAGCCTGGGGCTCTCAGGTTCATCTACACCCCATGGGGCTAAATCTTCAAAAATCTCTGCATGCCCAAATTGCTGCTTTAGGGCAAAGTGAGAGCTTTGTGGGCACCACCCAGGGGTGCTGGTTGGGTGGGGAGGCAGGAAGGCTGTGTGGCAGGGCCATGGGTGGCCCCCGGAGCCTGGGTCCCATCCTTGCCAGGATAATGTGGCCCCACCACTCTGCCTCTCACGTGCCCCAGCCCTGCCCTGACCCCAGGGCCTTGTACCACTGCCCCTGGCTGTCCCACTCCCCCTAAAACTGGGGCCAGATCTCAACCTCTCCCAGCCCCAGGACGGCAGGGGAAGGTACTCACAGCTGCTGCTTGTCCAGGGTCAGTGTGAAACCCCACCTGGAAAGGAATGCAAGGCTGTGGGGCAGCACTGCCAAGCTCAGACACAGCCCGGGGTCTGGCAGTGGGGCAGGGGGCTGAGCTCGCCCCATGGGCACAGGCTTTGGGTCCAGGTGGAGCCTGATGTACTCCAGCAGCCGGGTTTGGGTGGTGGGAGCAGGGACTGAGGGATGGATATCTGCCAGTGCCACGGCTGGGAAGGTCCCACTTACTGAGCTGGTGGCTTCAGCTTCTTCCTAATGCCCATGTAAACCTTGGCTGCGTCCAGGGGCCACTCACGCTCTGGCTTGGCACTCTGGGAAAGGACATCCAGTGGGTCAGCCCGGCTTGGTGCCAGCCTCCCCGCCAGCAGGACAGTCACCACTGCGCCGCTGCTGTCCCCAGGCTCCTCCTCCCTGCCTCTCTTCCCACCCCCGGGCTCAGGTCCATCCCACAGCATCCCCCCGTACCCTCTTCTCCTTGAGCAGCAGCAGCCTCCTGTCCTGGATGACGAAGTAACGCTCCTGAAATTTGCTCCCCAGCAGCTTGGGGGGCTCCTCACGGCATTTCAGCAGCCCACACTTGGGAGTCTCACGCTTGGCACCTGCCCAGTGTGGGGACGTGAGGGTCAGGGGGGCTGGCAGGGTGGGATTGCAGGGGGATGGTCTCGGTGATGCACCCCTGATGGCTGCAGGGTGGTGAGCAGGGCAAGGGGAAGCTCAGGCAGAGCTGTCCCCCTCTGGGGACACCCCGAGGGGAAGGGTCCCTTTGTGCTTGTCTCACCTGTGAAGAGACAGCCGCCCTCACCGATGGGCACCTTCCTCACCAGCAGGTACGCAGCGCTGGGCTCCGGGAGCTTGCACCACTGCAAAGCCTGCTCCAGCACCTTCTCCTTGGGGTGCAGGGGCCGCTCTGGGGACACAGGGACACTCTCACCACTGTGTCCCCTTCCCTGTGCCAGTTCCTGTCCCCTCTGCCACCACCCCCTGTACCCCACACCACCCCCTGGCCATGCCAGGAGCATCACCCTGGGCCATGCCCCGTGCTCACCCAGCTCCCCGTTCTCCAGTGCCTCGAAGGTCAGCCAGATGTCCAGGCTGGCGGCCACGTTGCGCATCTCCAGCACGTGGTTGGTCAGTTCCTCTGCCGTCATCGTGGGGGACACCTGGGGCCGGACACACGGACAGCTGTGGTGGGAGGTGCAGGACGGGCCCCAGGAGCGCCAGGAGCCCGTGCCCTCCCCCCAGCTCTGGCACAGCCCTGCTTTGGGACTCACCTTCAGGGTGACGCAGCAGTCGGGCACCTTCTGCTCCAGGTAAACCTCGATGATGAGGTCCCCTGCCTGGGAGAGCTGCGGGGAGAGCGGGTGGCATTGGTGCGATGCTGGTGTGGGTGCTCAGCACATCCCACCTTCCCAGGGGCTGGAGGTGGATTCCTGGGAAGGTGGGGATGCTTCTCCTCTGGGCAGGACTCTCACGGTGATGGGCACAGCAGAGATAAGAGATAAGAGGGGGAACATCCTATCCCAAATGTGGATATGGGAGAGTGGGGGCCCAGGGTGGGCAGCTGGGAGTGTCCCCATCCTCCCGTCAGTCCCCCCAGCCCTGGGGTCCCTGATGTGGTGGGGGCCAACAGGCAGATTCCCAGTACCTGTGTGTCTTTCCAGGTGGTGATCAGGCTGTTCTCCAGATCCATCTGGGACACCTGATCCTCATCAATCTGCCAGAGGAAGGGTGTGCAGGGTCAGGGTGGAGCGAGGACACAGGGCCAAGATGGAGGGACACAGGGGGAGGCAGAGGTGGGCGGTATGGGGGGACCCAAGGGGGTCTGGATCAGCCCCAGCAGGGAGGGGCTGCAGGCCCCTGCTTACATTGAAGATGCTGACGTAGTTGTCGATGAGATCTTCCATCACCTTGACCTCGTGCTCCCCTTTGCCATCGGTCTGGAAGAGGCTGGGCGCGAAGAGCAGCGACAGGTTCTTGGTGCTCATCTGGTTGAGGTCTGCACATTTCTGCACCCTGGCACAAGGAGCGCAGAGGTGAGGGGCTGGTCCTGCTCAGGGTGGGGTTTCAGCCCCAGCCACCCTCCTCTGCCTCACAGAAACTCCTCCGAGAAACAGCCTGGATGTCCCCAGCCCCTCAGCAGTGGGAACTTCAAACAGGACAGTTCCTGTTTTGAGAACTTCCCTCTGCCATCAAACCAGACAACAGCGCTACTTCAAACTGTGACTCAAGATGGGAATTAAGGGTTCTCTGTATTTTTGGAACACTGGATGACATTTACATCCTTCAGGGTGGTGTTCCCTAATCCCAAACTTCCTGTTGCTCCCCCTTGCTGCAGGATGACTTTGGGAACGTTCAAGGTGTCCCAGACATGTTCCAGCACCAGCTGTGTGGGTGGAGCAGGGCACGGGGCCCTCCCTATCTCTTAGGGATAGGAGCCAGCATTCCCTGGGCAGCAGGGAGACCCCAGAGTGCTGGCTGGACCAGGGGACCCTGAGGGGAGGGCCCCACTGACCGGTAGAGGTGCCCGATGAGCGCAGCCAGGGTTTTGTGGTTGAGGCGGGGCAGGCGATGGATGAGCTCCTTGTACCGCTCCAAGCGCTGTGGCTTCGAGGAGATTTCTGCAGAGAGGGAAACCAGATCCCTGCTGAACCCAGCAGATCCAGAGGTGACGCCAAGGCTGGCACCAGGACCCCATCCAGAGGAACACTGGCCCCAGGGAACCCAGTGTGGAGCAGGGCTGGGTGAAGGAGGTACCTGCAGCCTCCTTCCACTGCGGGTGCAGCTCCAGGGTGAAGATGGGATCTTCCAGCTCCCGGAAGAACCTCTTCAGCACGTCAGTGACGTCCTCGATGAAGTTGTCGCTGATGCGCAGCTTGACGTTGCGAGCGTCCCGCCGGAACTCCTCCATCAGTACCTTGATCCGGGACTTGGCTCCGTTCTTGCGGTAAATCCCCTCGTGCCGCAGCCCTGGGACAGGGACAGAGGGTCACAGGGGCCGGGTCCTGCTCAGAGAATCCCTCATGGAGCTGGCGGCCCGGGGCAGTGCCTCCTGCCTGGATCCATCGGCCATCCCGAGGTGCTGCAGGGCGCTGGGCTGTGCTGGGCTCACCGTACTGGGTGATGAAGGCGATGCAGGAGTCCACGATGATGGGGATGTCCCCCCGGCTCAGCTGCTGGTCCCTCAGAGCGTTGCCCCGGCCCCCTGCTGACGCCTGGATGTCACTGTACCATGCTGCTGAGTCCGCCCGTGACAAGCCCTGCAGGTAAAATGTCCTGAGAACAACAAGGGCAGAAAAGAGGGAATGAGGGTTGTCACAGGGACAGGTTATCCCCTCCTGCCTGTGACAGGGAGCGAGGGCCAGCCAGCTTAGCCGACACACCCTACCCCACCAAAACACCTCTGCAAGCCCCTCAGTCACAGCCCTGCTGTCCCAGTGACTCCCCACCAGGGAACTGGGATCAGCATCAGCCCACCCCACAGTGCCTTTGCCCCGGGCAGCATGCCAAGGTTGCTTGGCTCATTCCCCACCACCCCCACGGCCAGGACTCACCTCCCCATCTCCACCAGGACCAGCAGCTCCTTCTTCTCCGGGGTGTCCGTGGGGGGAACCAGACCTGCATTGGGGCGAGAAGCCGAGGAGTCAGGGCCGCGCACGGCCGCCGTGCAGCGCCTGTCCCGCCAGTGACACGGCACTCACTGAGCTCCTGCAGCCGCCGCAGGTTGATGCTGTCCTCGGCCCCGTCCTCCTCGGCGGGGCAGATGAAGAGGTGGCCCTTCTGCAGGATGAAGAAGGCGCGCTGCCAGCGCTCGGGGTTCAGCATGCACTTGTAGCGCAGCTGGCCCACGCGCTGGAACTCGTAGCCCAGCAGGCAGTGGCAGCTCACGGGGGTGAACCACTGTGGGATGGAACAGGAAATGAGTGGGGTGAAGACTGGGCTCCACCTCCGAGGACTGACCCCCACGAGGATGGGGGGAGGTCACCAGCGAGGATGGGAGCCCCCAGAAAGGGAGGAAAATGCTTCCAAGAGTGGATGGAGAGTATGAGGAGCTGTGAGGAATCACAGTAGGGAAGCAGGGACACAGTCTGGGGACACACTGGGGCTGGCTCACCTTGCCGATGGCACTGGCCCAGGCTTGCAGCGTTTCAGGCCCATCAGTGCCCAGCTGCTGCACTTTTTCCCCAGTGAGGAAGAGCTCAAGGGTGAAGCGAAACCTGCAGAGCATGAACCAGCCCATGAGGACAGCCCTGTCCCTCTCCCCAGAGCCAGAGCAGCCCCTGCACCAAGCAGGGAGCCCAGCCCTGCTGTCTGTGTGCCCCACGCTTTCTGGCATGACTGGGGGCAGGGCTGGGGGTACCTTTCAGTGGGGCCGGGGCTGGTGACTGCCTGGTGGGCTCTGTTGACCCCCAGGGAGATGAGATCCCCGCTGTCAATGTGGCCCAGGGGCTCAGTGCATTTCTCAGTCTCGAAGAAGAGCAGGGCCCTCTCCAGGGAGCACCACGTGCGCTGGAAGTCTGCAGGAATGGGGGGTCAGTGGCACTGGGGTGGCATGTCCTGCCTGCCCTCCCACACTGCCCACACTCACCCTCCTTGCTCTTCCTGGCCCCCGGGAGCTTCGGGGGCGCCGTGGCCCGGTGCAGGTACCCGCTGTGTGTCACGGGCTGCGTGATCTCGTTGTAGACGCCCTCTGGGCCTGGGTCCCTCGTGCGGGGGCTCCCTGTGGGACACAGTGCTGAGGGTGGGGAGGGAGCAGGCACCCACCAAATTGTGGGTACCAGAGGGAGATCCCACCCGTGCAGGCATAGGCAACGGGGTGTGCAGGCATGGGGTTCCCTAAACAGGGACTGCAGAGGGACCCGCTGATTCCAGAGGAATCCTTAAACAGGGTGGGTCCCCCAGGGAGCCACCACACCACCTGACACCCTGAGTGTCCCCAGCCTTGGCCATGCTAGGAGGGGCAGGGCCAGCAGCAAAGAGGAGTTTCCTCCACCACACCACAGCTCGAGGGTCCTCGTTACCTGAGAGGTTCCTGGGCCTTTTGCTCTCTGGTCCCCACCAAAGGTCGGGCCCTGGGGCTGCCTCGCTGGCAGCAGGGTCAGAGGCCAGAGCAGCCTCCGCGGATGAGAAGAACTGCAGGATGGTCTTGAGCAGGGCTGGTCCTGCTACTGCAGTGCACAGCGCCTGCGGTGAAACAGGCACATTTAGGGACCACGTCCTGGCCCATGGAGACCCCAGCTCCCTCCCAGCGCTGCTGCAAGGCAGCCAAAGCAGGGCACAGCCTCCCAAAATCTGCCTGGCACGAGGGAGCGAGCGCACACAGCCAGGCAGGAGGTGCTGGCACCTCAGACCAGGCACTCTGGGGTGGCTCCCGGCACCTCGAGGTGTGCCCTACCTGCAGCACCTCCTCCTGCGTGGCGCAGTGGGGGTGGGCCAGGCGGTACCGTCCCTCCCGGTACTTGCGGGCGATGAAGTCCCGCCTCTGCTCGGCGCCGCTGTCCGGGGTGATGGCCTCGGCGGCGGGGAGCCGAGCGGCCCAGAACCGGTTGGCTCGGTCATTTCCCAGCACGATGAAGAGCTGTGGGACAGTCCCACGGTCATGGCCACCCCAGGGTCAGCAGGAGGAGCAGGATTCCCAGGGTTCCTGAGGGAGACCGTGGGGCTGCTGCCCTGCCCAGGGAGCAGCCTGGCCCCTGAGCACACCATGCCCTGCCCTGAGTGTCTCACTTGCACAATTTCATTGCACCCACATTGCTCACCTGCACAATTTCATTGCACCCACATTGCTCACCTGCACGATTTCATTGCACCCCCAAGTGCCTCACCTGCACGATTTCATTGCATCCCCAAATGTCTCACCTGCACAATTGCATTGCACCCACATTGCTCACCTGCACGATTTCATTGCACCCCCCAAGTGCCTCACCTGCACGATTTCATTGCACCCCTGAATGTCTCACCTGCACAATTTCATTGCAACTCCAACTGCATCACCTGCACGATTTCATTGCATCTCAGAGTGCCTCACCTGCACGATTTCATTGGACCAGACGCTGGTGTCCAGCTTCAGGCTTTGCACCTTGGAAATGTTGGAGCCCAGGCTGCGGTGCTGCCCTGCAGGGAGCAGGAGAGTCAACACCCTCCACCTGCTGCGGAACTGGGCCCCAAGTTATGCCCACACCCCAGGTGGCACCAGGCCTGCACCCCCAGGATGCCCCCATGCCCCCCGGGAGTTATCCCACCTGCACACTGCTTGCAGATGACCACGCACAGGTTGATGGATGCCCAGTCAGGACTCTGAGCCCAGCAGTCGGCGCAGTATTTGTTGGATTTGTTGGACCAGATCTTCTCTGCCACCTCGTAGTCGTAGAGCGTCTCGGCGATGGCCTCCTGCAGCGCCTCCATCCACTCCCGCTTCTCCCGCTCTGACTCTGCCACGAAGCTGGGGGCACAGCCGGGCCTCAGGGGGCTGCAGCAGCCCGGCCCAGCTCCCGGCCACTCCTCCCTCCCCTTCCCCCCGGGCACGGGGATACCTGAAGGTTTTGGAGGGGGTGATGAGCTCGAAGCCGCGGCTCTTGGCCTCGCGGATGGTGGAGCCGCGCATCTCGATGAAGCACACGGCAATGCCCATTTTGAAGAACTGCGGTTCAGAGGGACAGCGGGGCTGGTTCTGCTGCCTGCACGCACCACCCTGGGCGTGCCTGCGCTGTGGGGGCTGCAGCCACGGCGCTGCCTGCGGCACCCCCAGCGTCCTACTCCTGCTTTGCCTGGACCAGCCCCTGCCACCCTCTGCGCCGCCTCTCCTCTGACATAAAGCACCCTGCAAATACGCTATGCCTTCAAATGGAAGGCAGGTTCTGCCCACAACCCCTGAAATGTGGCTGCCCAGGTCCCCTTCTATTGGGGATTTGAGTCAGGGACACTGATAAAACAGACATCAACATGAGCCAACACCTCAGAGCTGATGCTGCTTAGTGCACAGCAGGCAACCTGGAACTGAGGTGATGGAAGTAAAAACAGTGGGGCTAAGAAAATTCATCAGGAAGGAAGTGAGGCATTCTGCAGGCAGCAGCAGCAGCAGCAGCATGGGAGGTGGCAGGGACTAGCTGTCACTGTGAGTCCCCCCTGCAGCAGGTATGTTTGCTGCTGATTCCGTGGCCATTGGCCCAGCTGGCCTGGGATGGATTGGGATGCTTGGTGTGACCAGGACCAAACTTCCTGGTGGAGATGGTGATAATTTGATGATAGTGAGAAGATTGGGATGAGGGGCCCACTGCTGGTACCCATCACTGCTGCCCTGGGCAGGATCTCCAGCTTCCTGCTCTGCCATTCCCTTTTTTCTGCCCCCCCCAGTTTCCTCTCTGCTCTGCCTTTGGCACCAACCCTGGCTCAGCTCCCTCCCTCCCTCTCATCCCACGTGGGGGTCTGGCCACAAACCTGCTCACTCTTGTACAGCCACATCTCAGGCAGGCTCAGGGCTGCGAAAA
Source organism: Prinia subflava (assembly GCF_021018805.1). Classification (NCBI taxonomy): domain Eukaryota; kingdom Metazoa; phylum Chordata; class Aves; order Passeriformes; family Cisticolidae; genus Prinia; species Prinia subflava. The sequence continues at coordinate 1,932,982 of NC_086262.1, read as the reverse complement.
CCTTGGATTTCTGGCCCTTCAGCTCCAGGGTTCCCGACTTCTGGCAGTGGGCAGTGTTGGCAGGCCGGGGCCGGGACCCCACCAGGCGCTGCTCCATCACCTTCTTCTGCAGCGTGGAGCACCACTCATTCCTCTGGGCTGGGGACCAGGCAGGAGGGAGCAGGGCTGAGCCCTTCCCAACAGCCCTGGCATGGAGCAGAGCACCCAGAAGGCAAGCAGGGGATGTTTTGGGGATGGGGTGAGAGGAGCCTGTGGGATGCTTTGGCTGGAGAAGGGAGGCAGGGACTGTTCCTTAGGGCTGGTGCGCCCTGGCCCAGGTTTTCACTCACCCTCGTTCTCAGCACGGAAGACAAAGATCCGATGGCTGGTGATGACCTGGAACTTGTTGTCCTTGGTGGAACGAGCCATTTCAATCACTGACAGTGGGATCACTCCTTTGGGATAGGGCTCCTGGAACGAGCCCCGGGCAGGGTTACCCCCTTTGTCCTTCGCACAGGGCACCTCTATGACCTGGCACATCCTCCACATCCCACCCAGGAGCCCCAGGCATGACTTGGCACATCCTCCACATCCCACCCAGGAGCCCCAGGCATGACCTGGCACATCCTCCACATCCCCTGGGTGCTCTGCTGGTGCTGTCTCACAGCACAGCCTGTGGGCACCAGCAGCCAGGTGGGTGCTGAGGATTCCAGAAGGGATGGATCCATGGCTGGGACTCTATTTCCAGCAGGCCCTCCCCTTTCCTGCTCCCTGTTGGCAGAGGGCCCCTTGCTATCCTGGGCTCCCTGTGGCTGTGGCTGTGCTGGCAGCCTTCTAGGCATCGGCTGCTCCACCTTGGTGATGGCAGAGCACTGCTGGCTCCTTGCAGAAGGACGGGGGGAGGCAAAGGGCATGTGACAGCTCCCCAGGTGGGCATGTGACAGCTCCCCCAGGCTCAGTGTCCCCACCCTGCCCCGCTCTGCCCCTTGGTACCTTCTCACTGCTGAAGTACATCAGGTTCTTCCCATCGAAACGGACGTAGCGCTTCTGGAAGACATAGTTCCTGTTGGGATGGCAGAAAAACTGTTGGGAAGAGGATGATTCCCCCTCACAGATCCATCCTCCTCCTCCCAGGCTGCACAGAGGGCCTTGCAGCACAGCTGGGGTACCCAAGAGGTTCCTCTTCCAAGGGGAGCACAGTGACCAGTGCAGCCCCCTCACCTTGCCCAAGGGGGCTTTACCTATGGGGGCTGCCCCTGGGTCCCTGGAAGTGTTCCAGGCCAGTTGGACGGGGCTTGGAGCAACCTGGGATAGCGGGAGGTGTCCCTGTCCATGGCGTGGAATGAGATGATCTTAAGGTCTCCCCCAACCCAAAGCCTGCTGTGACTGCACTCCTGCCCCACCTACCCCTGTGGGGACAGCTTGTCCAGCCAGCCACTGAGCATGGTGGGCCGGGGCTCGGACAGCGACGTGAAGCTGGCGTAGGGCGAGATGGTGAGGTCGTCCAGGACCTCGTCGGGGTACAGGTGGGCTGGCAGGCTGAACCCGGGGGCACCCGGGCCGCGCGGGGCCTCCACGGTGGAGTAGCCCTCGGTGTCGCTCTGCGCGATGCGCTCGATCAGCCGGCTCCGGCTCTCCTCGTCCTCGCTGCGGCCCTCGCTGCTGCACTCGCTGCTCGTCCTGCGGCAAGAGGGGCTGGGAGGCAGCAGGGCAGGGGACCCCAGCCCATCTGGGGACACGTGGCACTGCTCCCGGCCTCATCCTGACCTGCTTGGAGCACCCGGCGATGCTGGGGTTTGCACTCCGTGAGCGCTCAGGAGCCCCGTGGCCCCAGCAGCCTGAGCGAGGCTCAGCCAGTCCTATGTGATGGCAGAGACTGGGGCTTCCCTGCTTTAGGGAACGTCACACGGGCCACCACCACATGGCTCCAAACCCCTGGCATCACCTCCTTCCCCTCTTCACAGCAGCAAAGGAAGCCAGGCAGACCCCCAGTCCCGTGTCCTGCTCCCTGCTCCACATCCAGCCCAGCTGCTCCTCCCTCTGCCCCTCCAACATTCCTGGAACTGTGAAGCTCCTGCTACCACACCTTTGTGCCTGCTCCTGTGTCCAGCTGAAATGCTGGGCTGGTGGAACTCCTGCATCCATCTCCCTTCCTTGGGAATCCATGCTAAACCCCCAGCCAGGCCTGCTGAGGCTCCCCAGCCATAACAATAAAAGGAAATTACAAAAATAAACTGCTAAGCCTGCCTCTTCCCATCAGCCCTCTCAGCCAGGCATTTTTCCTCCCCTGGAAAGGAAATGTGCTGGAAAATGTCTGACAGTGCCAGGAGCTCACGGGGGCCTGCCCAGGTGCAGTGGTGATGGGCAGAAAGACAGTAGGGGCAGCTGGGACACCCCAGCACCCACGGGAGAGCATCCATGCTAAATTCCATGCTGGAATCCATTGCTGGGGGAAGGGGAGGTTCCTAAAAAGGCAACAAGGATGATCCAAGATTTGTCCCAGCTTCTGTCTGAGGAGCACCTGGGCAAACTGGGCATCTCCAGGGGAGAGGAGGAGCGATGGGGGCAAGGTCATGAGAACTGAAAGGACTCTCCTGGCCACCACTGCCTCAGCCACAGGAGCTGGGTGACATCAGACAGATCCAGTAGGAGCAAGGTGCAGAACCACGTGGGAAAGGAGCAGGTGAGCTGTGGGAATCCTCCTTGGAGATGGAGACATTTTTGGAGAAGAAACCCACAGGACGTGAGAAAGTGTCTCCAGTGTGAGTTCATGAGAAGCCTCAGGACCAGGAGAAGGAGCCCAGATACCTCCCCTCAAATTCTCCCAACACCTGGTTTTGGGCACTGCCCCATCCTAGGACAGGCCCTGCACAGGCACTTTCTGAGGCCATCAGACACCATCAGATGTCCCTGATCCACATGGGACAGGAGCAAGCCCTGAATCTGCCTGGGAAGATGCTGGGCTGGAGCCATCCCATCTGGGGGTCTGCTCCAGAGCAGTGGGGTGGTGGAGGGGGCTGAGGAGGGGGTGGGGAGGGAAAACAGCCTGTTTGGCCCCAGGAAAGACAAGAAATGTCCCTGGGTGGCTGCGAGGCTCGAACACAAGGAAGATTGCTGTTTAACTAGCACAACAGAGCCTTGGCAGGGTGACTCATCTGGCTGGAGTCCCAGCCTGGTCTGCAGATGCTTCAGGAAGGACTGGACAGGGAACGGTGTGGCTGGAGGACTCTGTGAGTCACAGGCACACAGCAGCCTTGAGTGCCAGGGCTGAGTGGGAGGCAGACCCAGGGAATGGGTCAGGGCAAGAGGAAAATGGGAAAAAAATGCATGACAGCTCCTTCCTGAGCTGTGACTTCCAGTCAGTGAAACTGTAAAGAGATGGAGGCACTGAGCATGTGGCAGGGACAAGCAAAGCCCACGGTGCCTGGTGAGTCTGACCCAGCCCCCTGAGCTCCGTGGGTGACACGGACACGGCTGTGCCACCTCTCTGTCCTGCTGACACCAACAGCTGGAGCAGGGCTCCAGCATTTCAGGGGGCTGAGCATCACCAGCGTGGATGAAGGTGCTCAGACCTGCAGGTAAATCCCACCTCTCAGAGACCCAGCTCCCAGTTTGTGGGGAATTTTGCATTCCTTTTCCTCTTTCTGGGGATATTTTCTTGCTGGTGAGGTGGCTCTGCCCACACCCCAAGCCAGGGAGCAGCGTGGGCCAGAACAGGGCAAGAGGAGTTACCACAGGTAGGAAAAGGGGCAGAAGGGCTGCTCTAAAGTTTGGGACTGGGAAATATTTCCCATGACTTGGTGGGCTGCAGAGGATGCCGGGTCATTCCCAGTGACGCAAGGATCAGGACTGGCTGAGCTGGAGAAACACCAGAGCTGCAGGGGAGGATCAGGAGTCCCACAGAGGCAGCAGAGCTGGGGCCAGGGCTGGGGCTGCAGCTGAGCAGATCCCACAGCTCTGCCCCAGGGAATCGTGGTGGGACTGGTGGGGCTGGGTGTGGGAGGACAGTGCTTGAGCAGCTGGACAATGGAGTCTGTGAGCACAGTGCAGAAGGGTCTCAAAGGCTTCTCTGCCTCCTGTTCCACTCTCCACACCTCAGCCACATTGGTTCTTGGGCTGGGAGAGAAATCCTGTGAGCTGCTGCCCCTGACAGTGCTGATGGTCACATCCTGCCTCTTCTCAGCAAGGCCAGCTGCAAAACCCCACACTGCATGTGTGTGGCCAATTGCCTTGGGATGTTCTGGATCCCAGCTCCCTGGAAGCCACTGGATGCAGACAGGTCGCTGCCCAGCTCCTCTCTGACCTGATCCAGGTGCTCCACGGGAGATTTCAGTAGTTCCCTTTACAAAGCTCCAGTTCCCAGGTATTTGCAGTTCCCAGTCCTGTGATGTGATGTGTGCTACTGGCTCAGGTGCCACCGCAGTGCCACACACCCTGAGCACGAGAGGGACAGAGTGGCAGGGCCATGGGCACGCACTGGCCAGCAAGGACAGCCAGAGCTGAAGGCCACAGAGCTGCAGCTCACCTCCTCCTCTCTAAGCAACACAGGAAAAGGAACCCTCCCCATCCGAAATGGGAAGAGCAGCTTTCCTTCCTCTTTCTGAGATGCTATCAGGAGTTATGGAAAGTACATTTCAAAAGTGTTTTAAAGGTGCCCCTCACAATTTCACTGTGCACCACCACCAAATGACTGAGCAGCAGATGCTGATCTGATGCTGCTGGAGCCTTCAGGGATTGCACAACCCCTCATCTGGAGCTGCGAATTTCTGAGTAATCCCCATCCCTGATGGTGTTTTCTTGGTAAATCCAGGTTCCTCTGGGTGTACAGGTGCTCAGTGCTGCTGGTGCTGCCCCAGCTATGCACTCAGAAATCTCTTGGCAAGCACTGTCCTCCCAAGGGCCACCCACCAGCACAGCTCCCTCTCATCTCCAAACCCATCAGCTCTTCTAGAGGCTGCTGACACCATCCCAGACACTCCTGATCAGCTCTGCCATGGGGAAAACCCCTCCATCCCCTCTCAGGCTGTCCCCAGGGTGTGCCCTGTCCCCTGACACCCAGGCCAGCCCCTGTGGCCCAGAGGAGCTCATCCCTACCTGCAGCCTTCTCGCTCCAGTTCCAGCTCGGACAGGGCCTCGTAGCTCTGCGCAGAGGAGATGCCAATGCCCTGGGAAGGCAGAATGGTCACATCTCCTGTCCCCTGTGCCCTGTCCCATCCTAGACTCCCTCAGCCTGCCTGCCCTGCAGTGCAGGGGCTCAGCCTGTGACCCTCAACCCAAAACAGAATCACAGAATCTGAGTTGGAAGGGACACATCCAGTCCAGCCCTGGCCCTGCACAGACCCCCCAACAATCCCTGGGCATCCCTGGCAGCGCTGTCCAAAGGCTCCTGGAGCTCTGGCAGCCTTGAGCCGTGCCCATTCCCTGGGGAGCCTGGGCAGTGCCAGCACCCTCTGAGGGAATAACCTTCCCCAGGCACTGCCGGGCACCGTGGCCTCACCAGCTGCAGCTCCTGGATTCGCAGCAGCTGGTGGGGTGCAGAGTGACAGCAGGGGACAGCCACCACCCCCACAATGTCCCCACAGTGTCCCCTCACCTTTGGCTCCCTGGGTGGGGCCACATGGCCAAAGAAGGTCTCGCTGTAGGGGCTGACAGGAGGATCATTCACCTCTGTGGGCAGAGACACGGGAGGGAAAGGGGTCAGTGGTGCCTGTGGTGAGGGTGAGACCAGCCAGGACTCCCAGTCCTTGAGAGGGACCTCCCCAGCCCACCACCGTGCACCCCAGCACCCAGGGCACCCAACACGGTGACACGTGTGGGGCTGGAATGGGCCAGCCCAGCCCCCGAGCGAGGCAGGGGCAGGGGCAGGGGCAGGGGCAGGGGCAGGGGCAGGGGCAGGGGCAGGGGCAGGGGCAGGGGCAGGAGCAGGGCTGGAGGACAGGCAGGCTCTGTGGGTGACCCCCTCCCCCTCCCTTGGGGACAGCGTGGTCCCCGCTGTGCCCCGGGGCTCTCACCTGGCTTGCTGGTGGGTCTCTGTGGGATGGGGGGCAGGGCCCCGCCGGGCCAGCCAGCACTGCAGGAAAACAGGACAGGGGTTACTGTGGCTGGCCTGGGAGCCTCTGCTGTCCCATCTGGCTGGACAGGAACTGCCGGACGCTGCTCCCGAGCCCGGCTTTGTCCCCTGGAATGTGCAGCATCCCCTCCCTGCTCCCAGTGCCCTCCTTGCTCCCTTCTCTTCCCAGCCCTGGGACTGTTGGGCTGCGCTTTCTGGGCATTTCCCACCCCAGCATCTCCCCCCTCTAATGTTTCCCACCTCGTTCCCAGCAGGAGCCAGCCCCAGAACCCTCGCTCAGCCACCCCCTCACCGTGCTGGGGACCCCCGGCCCTGCTGCCAGAGGGGCAGAGAAAGGGCAGCAGCCTCTCCCTGCATCCCCAAGGAGCCATCGGGGGGCCCAGAGCCGTCCTGTCATCTCAGAGAGATCCCAGCTGCCGCATCCAGAGCTCGGGGAAGGCACGGGGAGGGTGGTGAAAGGGGCTTGTCAGCACCTGGAGGCAGGCAGGGCCAGGCTCTGGGGGGGGTCCCGGGGGTGGGGGGCTCTCTGGATCCTCATCTTTGCCTGCCCTGCCCCCCATTCGCTCCCAGGGCTGAGGGGAAGCATCGGCTTACTCAGACTTGTCCTCCGGCTGGCTCTGCTCCTGCGGGGACACAGCCGGGGGCTGAGGGACACCCCCACCCCGGGGCCCATCCTCCCCCCGCGGCTCCTCCGCGGGTGCCGCCGGGCGCTCCAGCCCCTCGTAGATAACGTTGGACACCATCTCCAGCCGGCCGTGCCCTGAGCCCGGCTGCGGGGCTGCCCTGGGGCACGGAGAGGGGTCTCTGCCCGCTGGGGTGGGCAGGGGGGTGCTGAGTGCAGGGGCACCCTCCAGGGCACCGCCAGGGCCGGGCTCAGCTGCCGGGCCCCTCTGTCTGTGCCGTGGGGGCACGCACGGGACGGACGGCGCGGGTTTCTCCGATGTCCCCAGGGTGTGTCCGTGACTCGGGGATGGCCGTGTCTCCTCCCGGGCACTGTCCCTCCCTCTCAGCCGGGACGCTATCACACCCATGGCCGCGGCTGCGCCTGGATCAGCTCCGGGCTCCGGGCTCTCCAAATCCGTGGAGCTCTCCCCTGGCACAAACCCGTCCAGTACCACAAAGGCTGCCGGTGCCCTCTCGCTGTCCGGGCCGTGTGCCGGCACCGTGGAGCGCGCCGGGGGCACTGGCACTGATCCCTGCTCTGGCTTTGAGCGAGGGAAAACCGTCCTCGGCTTGGGAACCGGCTTCACGGCGGGAGGAGCAGGCTCCTTCTCTCCAGGCCGTGCCTGGCTGGGCACGGTGACACGCGGCTGCGTCCCACAGGCGTCACTAGTCCCTCCCGGCTCTGCTCTCATGGCATCCTTGCCCCCCTGGGGAGCATCCAGGACCCCAGTGTCTCGGGAATGGGAGTCTCCTGCTGCAGCTCTCCCCCGGGGTTGGCTCAGCATCCGTGTCTGCTGCGCCAGGGCGAGGATCCTCTTGCGGTGCCCGGTGGCGGTGACGCCGATCTGCTGCAGGTGGTGGCTGTCCAGCGAGGTGGCATCTCTGGCCACATGGTATCCGTGCTGCTTGAAGGCATCGCGGTACCTCTCCAAGTGGATGGTGGCCAGCCAGTCTGCAATATCCGAGTCAGGGCCGCACGGGGAGCTCATGGCCCTGGGGTGCCTCCGTGACGGATGCTCAGCCCATCATCTGTGCAAAGAGGGGAGAGAGGGGCTGAGGAGGCAGCAGGAAGGGAAAGGGGGTGGGTTCAGCTGCCGCGGAGGGCGCGGATCTCATGGGTGGGATGCTGCCAGAGGTCCCCACACCTCGCTGCTGTCCCCGCTCACCTCCCAGCCCCAGGAGCCGGCATCCTGTTGTTCGCCAGCCCCAGCCTCTCCGCCACTCCCCGGGGCTGCTGGAGCCGGATCCTGGCCCCGCTTTGTCGGCGGGGCCGTGACCCGAGCCCGGGCAGGAACTGAGCGTCGGGGGCTCACGGGGGAGCGGGCGGCCGAGCAGATGCGAAGCGCTGGGACAACCCGGGCTCCGCCAGAGCCGCGCAGCCGCGGGGGTGTCCCGGGCAGATAACGGGGGGAGCAGCGGGGCCCCTCCCAGGGGATGAGCTGCTGTGCCGGCCAGCTCGGGGAGGGCTCTGCGGCCGGAAGGGCCAGACCATAATCTCTCTCTCTCGCTGCTGGCGAGGGCATGGGAGAGGTCAGCATGACTCACGGGCGAACAGAGGGGGGACAGCCTCCCACCCGCCCACCCCCGCCGGCCGGACCCCCCGCTGCCAGCACCCGCACACCGCCAGAGGCACGGCGGGGCTCGGGTGCCACCAGGGACGCTGAGCCCGGAATGATTCGCCGGCACAGCCGCAGGACACAGCGCGCTGAGGGCCTTTTTCCCATGAATCACGCAGCTCCGCACTAAACCATCTGTGCTGACTGTGCTGCCACTGGGTCTTTTTCCAGTTCCTCCATTTCCCTCTATTGTTCGGCGCAGGCTTCCTTCCTGCTGCCTGCACGCTCCCACGCATCCCCTGCCCCCTCCCGCAGGTCCCGAAGCCGCCCGGGGAGAGCCGCGCTGAGCCCCGTGCCCGGCACGGGCTGAGCCCGGTGCCCAGCAGGGCTCGCCAGCCCCGCCTGCCCGGGCGCGGCCTGCGTGGGTGCGTGGGGAAGTGCCCGGGGAGGCTGCGGTGTCCCCGCCAGCACGTGGGGGACGCTGTCAGCCAGGAGGAGGGACAGTCACGGCAGGGGCTGGCACATGGGCAGCAGGACGGGACGGGGCAGCTGTCAGGCTGGTGCAGAAGCTACAGAAAAGGCAGGGCAGGGCAGCGATGTCCTGCAGCGATGCGGGCTGGATGTCTGCGCCAGGGTTAAAGGGCTGCACCCACTTCTGCCCTGCAGCTGGAGCCGAAATGGGGAAATTTCCCCCTTTTTCATGCCTGTATCACCCTGAGGGATCTGCGCTGGCTCTGCCCTCTGCCTGCCCTGCCTGGGGCCTCTCCAGTGAGGAGATGGTTCCCGAGACCTCCCCGTTCCTGGGGCTGTGGGGCCGTGCCGGGCACCACATTGTGGTGTGGCACTTTGGGGCAGTGCAGCCGGCACTGCACAGGCAGGTGGGCACCATCCCTGTGCCTACAAACCCATGCCCAGCTGGCACTGGAGGATGGCTGCCCCCGTCCGGGCCCTTCCCCACCATCCCCAAACCTGTCCCATGCATCTCCTGCCGCCCTCGCGGTTGTCCCTCACCTCTCGCGGTCCGCAGCCCCCCGGGAGCAGCACGGTGGCACCGGGGCCACCCCGCTCTGGGCTCCAGGGTGATGCCAAGGCAGCCAGTCCCGTGCAGGAACTGCTGCGGGCTCCGCAGGACCCAGCCTGCACCTCCCACTGCCGGTCCCTCCTCCAGGCCAACCCTCTGGTCCCCATCCCTGTCCCACCCTCTGTCCTGTCCCTTCCCAGGCATGACGCTGCCCCGGCTGTGCTGTGTCCTGTCCCTCAGCCAGGCTCTGCCTTCCTTTGGGCTAAACTGGGGAAAACAGGCTAAAATACTCATGCTGATGAGGGTACTTGGGAGGGCTGGCACTGGGGCTGAGTGGGTGAAATTTTGGGAATATCAAAACCTCTGTGCTGTGGGATGCTGGGAATGCAGCACCTCACCCCACTTCTGGTGCCCCATGGGCAGGGGGCTGTGGAGCGAGCTGAGGGGCAGGATGACAGCAGGGGCTGGGGTGGAAGAGGACATCCTGTGGGATTCTCTCCTGCAGGGAGCCTGAGCTTTCACCACAGACTGGCCCAGCTGCTTTTAACACAACATTTATTGCAAGAGCCCCAGCAGAGCGGGCGGTTGGTCCAGCTCAGCTGTTACCCAACCTTGAGGGTGTCATATCTCACTCCTGATGCCGTGGCTGATAACCTCTCCCTGCCCTGTGAGGGCCCAGAGCCGAGGACCTCCTTGCTCCAACTCAAGCAGGCCCTTCCCCACCCCAGCAGTGCCCCCAAAAGCCGTTGTGAGGGTGGTGTGGGAGGGCCACCCTATACAAACCCCTGTGTGCAGTTCAGTGGGGAAAGGCAGCACCTCAGGCTGCTCCTGCAAAGCAGAAGCAGAATTCAGCAGGAGCCAGGCAAAGCTTTTGTCTTCCTCCCCTTTCCCCATCAGCTGCTCCAGCAGGGAGTGACACATCCCCTGGGCGGGCATGGCACAGGTGACCCCATGGCCCCCTTGTGGGGGGGATACAGAGACCCTCAGGGTGCACGGGGACCCTCAGGGTGCACGGGGACCCTCGGGGTGTGCAGGGACCCTGTGGCCCTGCAGGGCAGCCCGTGCCATCCCCCTGCCTCTTAGAGGAAGCTGTGTGGCAGTGCTGTTCTTGGGAACTCAGTGCTGCTGAGGTCTGTGGTGTGAATGGGAGGGACAGAGCACAGCTGAAGTGTCACCATCTCTGTCCTGCTGTGCTGCAGGCATTGCAGCAGTGGAGCTCAGTCTGGCACCCTGCAGCATCTCCAGAATCCCGGGCAGGGTCAGGCTGGAAGGATCTACAGTGGCTCCTCTGCTCCAAACTTCCTGCTCAGACAGAGCACAGGATTGTCTGCAGAGGCTTCTGCAACATCCCAGGGAGGGACACTCCACAGCCTCTGTGCACAATCTGCTCAGGGCTGGCACTGCCCAGGGCAGAAGTTGTGCCTCCTGTGCAGGGGCAGCTCCTGGGCTCAGCCCCTGCCCGTGGCTCTGGGGCCATTGCTGGGCCTGGAGCAGAGCCTGGGCCTGGAGCAGAGCCTGGGGCTGCTCTGCCCTTCCTGCACACAGGGAAAGACACAGGGACAGACACAGGGACACTCAGGGCTGAGGGCCCCTCTCAGCCGGGGCTCCTCCCCAGGCTGAGCAGCCCCAGCTCCCTCAGCCTTTCCTGGGCATGGAGATGCTCCAGGCCCTTCCTCAGCTCCAGGAGCTCCTGTCCCTGCTGTGCTGAGGATCCAGAGCTGGACACAGCACCCCAGAGGTGCCCCCAGGGCTGGACACAGGGACAGGATCCCCTCCCTGACCTGCTGGCAGTGCTTTTGAGACCCCTCAGAACCTGCTGTTTGGAGCACTGCTCCTCCCTGCTGCCAGGGCAGGCATGGCCTGCAGGGGAGGGAGGGAAATGTTCCTGGGACTTCCTTGCAGTGGCAAGTCACAATCCTGTGCAGGGTTCAGGTGACCAAGGACAGGGCCCAGCTCCCACACCCTGATGGCTGCTGACAGGGCAGTTTGAGGCAGAAAACCTCCACTGCTCTCTTCTCCCTCCACAGTCACCTAATTCCCAGGTTTGGGGCTCTGTTCCCTTGGCAGGAGGAACCCCTGCCCAAACACCTCTGCTGAGCTCCAGCACCTGGTTCCCACAGGGGGCTGCTCCTTCCCAGAACCCATCCAGGACATTCCCCAGCCATGGGGCCACCCCGGAGCCCCAGAGCTGGCACAGGGATGGGAGCAGGGCACCAGGGCAGGGCACAGGGATGGGATGTTTCCCAAGGGCTTCCTATCAGCCCACATTTTGCAGAGCAGATTTCAAAGTCTTTGCTTGCTCACAGCATTTGCCAGGCTGCTGATGGGATCTATATTTATATTTATCTATATTTGTATTTATATTTAGACAGCAGCATCCTTGGGCAGAGGCACAGAGCCCTGTCCTGTCATGGCCACAGAGCAGGAAGGTCGTGCCTGCTCCCTGGAGGAGGCAGATGGGCAGGATCAGAAAACTCCCCTAGGACTGGATCGGGCTTTGAGATGAGGCTGGCAGGGGCTGGAGGAAGCAAACATTGAAGTGAAGGCTGGATCCTTCCAGCCTGAAGGCCTGTTTGATCCTTCCCTTTTCTGGGCAGTACCCAGGATGACACTGTCCCTTAAGATTCCTGTGTCCAGGTGCCCATCCATCCATCCATCCATCCATCCATCCATCCATCCATCCATCCATCCATCCATCCATCCATCCATCCATCCATCTATCCATCCATCCTGCCATCCTGCCATCCAGCCATCCAGCCATGCATTCACCCCTCCTTTCATTTTCCTTCCCTTCCTCCCTCTTCCTCCCTCTCCTTCCATTGATCCATCCATCGATCCATCCATCGATCCATCCCTCCCCAGCCATCAGCTTTTGCTGCACCCTGGGGCAGTTTCTTGCTTTCCTCCAGCCCTACCAGCGCAGGTTCGTGCTGGGGGATGTGTGGGGTGATGGGGAGCAGGGTGAAGGTGAGGGACACTCGAGGCTCATCCCTGGAGAGGAAATATCACATTGGACATCTGGAAATAGGTTGGGACTGAGCCTGGAGGGTTTGCAGGGCAGGCAGAGCTGAGCCCCTGGGGGAGGAGGGAGAGGGGGAAACCGGAGTCTTGGAAATCTGCTGAACCCTTCCAGGCAAAACCCCTGCTCAAGGCCAGTGCATGAGGCTGCTGGGGGGGCTCCTCGCTGGAATCAGAGTCCTGGTCTGGGCAGTGGAGCCAAAAGCCACCCCAGACAGATCCATGAGCCCAGGAGACGCAAATCACGGGATGGAGTCACATCCTGCCCCAGCAGGGGCACGTTTGACGTGGTGTGTGGCCAGGATGGGCCCGTGCCACGCTCCCGCTGCCCCCGATCCGTCAGGGCCGGCTGACATCACTGCCTCCGGGCTAATCTCTGGTCCAGCAGCAGCTTCCCGTTTCCTTTCCAATCTGTGTGTGCGGGCGGCTCCTCCGCGCCCGGAGCCGGGCAGGAAGAGCGCCCAGCTGGGCGCTTGTGCGGGGCCGCAGCCCCCGCGTGTCTGGCCCTCGCCTCACCGGGCTCTGGGCCACCCAAAATCCCAGCGAGGGCCCCCGGGGGGCTCCCAGCCCCCCGCCCCCTGCCTGTGCCCTGCCTCGCTCGGGGTGCCCCTGATCCCTTTCCTGCCTGTGCCGCAGGAAACCCACAGGGTTCCAAAAGAAATCACCGCGCTGGCGCTGCTGGCACCCCACGGTGCCCCCCCAGCTCCACCCTGGCCCATACTGGGGGCCCGGAGCTCTCCTACAGCCCAGTGCTGGATGCGGACTGGTGACAGGGAAGCTCCCTGTGCCACCACCATCCTGGTCACTTTGGGCCACATCCCGGGCTGAGGTGTCACAGCTTTCCCTGGGCTCCGTGCCGGGCTCTCGGTGCTCAGGCAGCAGCTCCTCACTCCCACTCAGGGCTGGCTAAAAATAACCCCTGGCAGAGCCACAGCCTGGATCCTGCAGAGAAACACCCGGGGAATGCGAGGGGATGGGGCTCCTTCCGCAGGGGAAGGGTCCTCACCCCAGCACCCTGCGGGCCCGGGTGCCAGTGGGCTCTGCCCCATCAGCTCAAACCCAGCAGCCTCAGAGGAAGGTGGGGGTGAGGAGTGGGTGGAAAATCCCTCTGTTGTCAGTGTATTCCCACCGCAGTGCCTGTCTAGACCAACTTCCCGTTGTCCCGTGGAAGCTGCCCCGTGCCCACACACACTCATGTGGGGGTGCAGGCCCAGCATCCCTCTCTCCTGTCCTGCTGTGGCCACTTGTGTCCCTGCTGAGGGTCACCCCAGGGTGCTGTGGCTGCACAGAGGGACCCTCCTGTCCGACTCAGACCTGGATGTCTGTGGGTGGGCTCCGTGCCAGCCCCCTCCCCATCCTGTGCCAGCCCCACGAGCTCTCGCACACACACCAACCCCTTTATTGTTGTGCCAGGAACCACAGCAGCAGCAAACCCTGGGAGAGTGGGGACCCCATAGCCAGGGTGACAAACCCCACAAACCACCAGGGGAAGGAGTCCCCAGGGCCAGCTGGGCTAAAGCCAGCCTGCAGAGGTGAGCCTGGTGCTCAGGAGAGGACCTGGGGGGCTCCCTGAGATTGGGGGGGTCACACTAAGCTTGGAGGGGCATGGAGGGCTGGAGTGGGTCCAGCCTGACCTCAGCAGAGCTGGACCTCGGGCCAGAGGGGGTCAATCCAAACCTTGTGCTGCTGCAAAACCTGGGCAGGACCCTCCCAGACCCCCCCTTCTGGGCACTTGAGGGTCTTAGAGTGGCAGAGCCATCCCCTGGTGCCAGGAAAGCTCCTAGCCACCTCAGCCTGCCCTGCCTCTCTCAGAACACCCACTGCCAGGACTGTCTCCTGCAGGGACACCTCTGTTGGTATGGTTTTCGGACGGCACAGAAATAACAACATGACTCTCCATGATGGTAAAGATGAGAGCAAACTTTATTCTTCTACATTCTACTTTTATAGAGTAGTTCGGTACAAAGAACATGATTGGTTATTCAGCGTCTACACTCTTTTGTAAATATTTCTTTCCAGTAAACATGTTGGAAAAACACCACCTGCGGATGGTTTCTCACTTCCCAAGGTTTGTTTGAATTCCTCCTTTAGATTTCTCAGGCTAACATGAGAAAGTTGCTCGTCTGCCTTTCACACAGACACTAGCAGAGCCTGAAGCCTAAATTCAGACCAATGTCAGGCCCACATCTCCCCCTTTTAGTTTTTGCTGAGGGCGGCGTCTGTGTCTGTGTCCTCTCCTGCAGGGCCCTTGCAAGAGAAAAAAGACAAACATGACACCAGAAGTCCCATTAGTAATCAACCAATTACTAAACAGAACTTTCATTGGGCACCAACTTAAATGGTCAGGGAAGTTTTGTGGCATTTGGTGTTGACCCTTCATAACCATGTCCATGCACCAGCGTCAAGCTTAGCTATTTACTAATTCTAATACAGAAAAAAACAAAACATCATTAGCCTGCTCAAAAATGGCAGTCTAATTTGTCAAGATCTATCACTCTAGGAATCATCCTTTCAGATAACAAGGGCTTTTTCTGCCTTTTAGCAAAGGACAGTGGTCCTTGCATTACACCTGCAACCGCAAACTGATTTAATTTTCCAATTATTTGGACAACCTGAGTTGACCCTTTTTTTTTTTTTTTTTTTTTTTTTTTTTTTTTTTTTTTTTTTTTTAAATGCAAAAATGCATGCGATGTTTGAAAGGGCAAAGACCCATTGCAGGATGTGCAGTATTGGACCATCGTTCACTCAATTGGCCCATGATATCTGTAGGATGTCACCTAGAAAGAAAAAAAGAATAATAAAATTAATAAAAATATCAATAAAAAGATATCTGACTCCAAAAAAAATCTACATGATCCCAAAGACCAGAAAGGCAAAAACCACAAAGTGAAATAACAGCCCTTAATAACTACAAAACATACACCGAAGGCACGTGAAATATTACCTAAAATACAACTACATCTATGTAGGAAACTTAAATGAAACAACATCTACTATAAAATTAAAACACATGAAAAGAAAAAGTCCATTGAGACAAGATGTTGATCCTTAGCATCACTGGATGTCTTCTTGAAGTCTGGAGCAGGGAGTGACTCGAGGATGATCGATGAAAACAGGACCATGCTGCTGACACAGGACTTCTGTTGTCTCCATAACTTCCAACCACATGGTCATCTTTGCAGTCTATATGACAGCCACTAAGGCTATGCAATGTCCCTTTTCACTCCTCAGAGGTGATGGGTAAAACGACTGCTGAACCTGCTAATGATAAAACACAGGCACATCTTCCCCTTAAATTAACAAACTTGTCAGGCTCCACTGCCCTAAACTGATAACTTGTCAGACTCCATTGTCTAAATTCAACATCCAGGTTTCAGAATTACTTTTTCTTCAGGTTCATAACATAAATGTTACATTGTTGCCTGTTATCTTTTTGATAATAATTTTGATCAGCCCAGGAACTGCAAAAGCTGAAGTGCTTCTTTTCCAGTGACAACCTGTTCATCCTTCCCGGGCAGGAATTCCAGGTTCACCTCAAAGATCAATTCAGCTATTATATTTAAAGGTCAAATTGTTGAGTCAAATAACTCATGTAATTTTTGCTAAAACATCTGGGCAAATAGGCAATTCCCATCCAGAGAGAGCCAAGGCATGGCCAGTGCCCAGCTCTAACTGCAGAGGAATCCCTTACACCAATTTTAAAAACAAACTTCTTAAAAATCTTATAATAAGAAACTAATATGGTAATTGACACCTCCTAAATTTGTCAGGGTAGAGATGCTCTGAGCTCAGCAGGCTCTTGAGATGGTCTGTGACCAGGATTGGAACTGCATCCCAAACCGTCAGGACAGAGGAGGCATTCTTACAAACTCAGATAACCTTGTCTGGAAATCTGAAAATATTTAGAAAATCATGAATGCAAAGCTAGCATAGACAGCTAGAAAACAAGGAAAAATTCTTGGCTGACACGTGTCTTACAGGCAATTATAGACAAATAGCAAAGTACATGAGAAGAAGAAGCAGAAGCAGCAGCAGTAGCAGCAGCCGGCTGTAGAACTGTGATAACTTTATCATATCTGTGAATTCACATCAAATATCTTAAAAACTGAGATAAATCTCATAACTGATGGTTATACTGTAGAATTATTAATAATACTTGTGTTATCTGCGAAAGGCAACAAAGGTTGCTTATTTGTTTTTTGTATTTCTTGTCATTTTTCTTCTATTATGAACAGGCATCTGTTCACAGAGACGCCTTGAGAAGAAATGTTTTGAGGGAGGGGGGGAGGGAAAAAACCCAAACAAAATTCAACTGTCCCTCTAAAGGGAAAAGCTTCTGCTCACCTCAAAGGCGACGAAGCTATTTGGCCCTCCCTCAGTGGGGCTTTGGGGGCTCAAGGGCCCCAGGGCCGCCCCGCGGAGCTGGGGGAAATCCAAACAAACGTGGCCCCCATTTTTCTGTAAAGGAAAAAGCTTCTGCTCACCTCAAAGGCGACGAAGCTATTTGGCCCTCCCTCAGTGGGGCTTTGGGGGCTCAATGGCCCCAGGGCCGCTCCGCAGAGCTGGGGGAAATCCAAACAAACGTGGCCCCCATTTCTATGTAAAAAAAAATTCAAGCGAAGCAACTCCCACAGCATTATCCGCTGTCTAGAGGAACGGCAAGTTCCTCGTGCCCTATTCGCAGTCAGCCGCTTGGCCCGCAGGGAAGGAGTGGGGGAGCGAACCCCGCCGCTCATGGCGGGGGGAAGGGGGAAAAGGAGCGAGGAGACCGCTCCTCCGTTCCTATGACGACTTGCTGTGCAAATTCACGCGGGAAGGAAATGGAGGGGAAACAGAGAGGGGACAACGGAGCGGTGCTCGGCGGGGCTCAGCCCGCCGCCGCCCTGCCGCCGCCTGTCTCAAGCGGAGACCCGGTGGCCCCCCTCACCGCCCTGGGGGGAAGGGGGGGGAACGAAGAGGCAAAGCTGCTCCAAGCCGCCCGTCTCAGCGGCACCGCGCGGGGAAGGGACCTGCGCGCCCGCCCGACCCGCGCGCCTGTGGGGAGGGGGGGAAACCGAGTACGGAAAAACGAGAGAGAGAGAGATTTTGCAGCCGCTGCAGCGCCCTGGAGCAGGGCGGGAGAAAAACCGAGCGAGAGAGAGAGAAGGCAGGGAGATCGCATCCGTGCTGCCATGCCTCTGTCTCACCGCACCCCCCATCCCCGCGCAAGGGAAAGAACAAAGTTAAAACACAGAGACACAAGGAAAGACAAGCCCTAAACTCACACAGGCAATCATAAAAACAAGCACAGGTAACGTTAAAAGCATAAAACACTCATAAAGTGAACTTTTCGCCCTGAACACACAGAAGGATACAGAGGGATCAAAGGTTTTCGATCCCGGTCCCGTCCGCAGGCCAGATGCTGGGCCACGCCGAGGAGGAAAGGATCGTTGTGTCACACTCCGGGTCGGAATCTGACCAGCTGTATCTTGGACGGGCTAGCATCTTTTAAAGTCACGGTACAGACTAGTCGCAGTGGATGATAGCGCAGGAACCACTGCCAGCCATCCGTGGTATGAAGAAAGGAGAAGGAAAAGCCAAGGAAGCGCCGTCTCTGCCGGCCGGGAGAGGCTTACAGACGCTCGCTTTGATCTCGGCCAGACAGAACCGAAAGAGGTCGGGGGAGTGCTGGGCAAGCTGTCGGCAGCGAAGAATTCCAGCAGCTCTTGTCAGGAAAGGCACAAGCTGTCCTTTCTCAGGCTGGTTCCCCAGGTTTTTCTGGAACCTTTGCCCAGCTGTCTGTTCTAGAAATTAAAGTCCAGCTGTGCTGGGTGCCGTCCGACCTGCTGTTTTTTGGCAGGAGTGATCTTTTTCCATGGTCAGCAGGACCAGCATTCTTTAGAAAAACGTGGAGATATTTTGCTTACCTCTCTAAGGAGGCAGGTAGAATTTTCAAGCTTTGCTGCATGAATCAGTCCCGGCTGCGCTGAACTTCTTCGAAACGTCAGGTCACCAGATGTTGCTATGGTTTTCGGACGGCACAGAAATAACAACATGACTCTCCATGATGGTAAAGATGAGAGCAAACTTTATTCTTCTACATTCTACTTTTATAGAGTAGTTCGGTACAAAGAACATGATTGGTTATTCAGCGTCTACACTCTTTTGTAAATATTTCTTTCCAGTAAACATGTTGGAAAAACACCACCTGCGGATGGTTTCTCACTTCCCAAGGTTTGTTTGAATTCCTCCTTTAGATTTCTCAGGCTAACATGAGAAAGTTGCTCGTCTGCCTTTCACACAGACACTAGCAGAGCCTGAAGCCTAAATTCAGACCAATGTCAGGCCCACACACCTCCATGGGCACAGGGGGCCCCAGGGTGCCCGTCCTCCCACTTTCCAGCAGATCCCACAGGACAGTTCCCCACGGCCTGGGCAGGGAGAGCAGGGTCAGCGATGAAGGAGTTGGAGAGCAGATGTGACTATTGGGAAGCAGGGAGCCAAACTGCCAGCGGTGCCCCGGGTGCCAAGCCTCGGTGATGAGGGGATTGCCCCGCGCGGAGGGCTCAGGCCTCGTGGTCGCTGGTGCTCAGGTGGTCCTCGGGCAGCCCAGTCTCGTCGATGTTTTCCAGGGAGTCCGCGTGCTGCACGGAGAGCTCGGCCAGGCTGACACTGGGCAGCGTGTTCTGCTCGGGGTACACCCAGGGCTTGTATTCGGGGTCGTGCCGGCGCTTCCACTCCGGGTACTTCAGCCCAGCCTTGTAGATTTTCTTCATCGCCTGCGGGCACAGGGGGCTGGGGCTGCCCTGGGCTGTGGGCACAGCTCCCAGCTCCCCCCGTGCAGGTTTTGGGGTGTTGGGAGGGGATGGGGCCTGGCTGCCCCAGCAACGTGCCCAGTGCATGCCCTGTGTCACCCAGAACTCATCCCGGGAGCCCTGCATCTCTGAGGATCCCTCCTGGGAGCCCTGGATCACTCAGCACCCATTCTGCAAGCTCTGGGTCATCCAGCACCGATCCTGTGAGACTTGGGTTACCCAGCATCCATCCTGTGAGCCTTGGATTATCCAGCACCCATTTTGTGAGCTCTGGACCTGTCCTGCAGGACCTGTTCTATGAGCTCTGGGTCTCCCAGCACCTATCCCATCAGTTCCGGGTCTTCCAGCATCCATCCTCAGAGCCCTGGGTCATCCAGCACCCACCCTGTGGGCCCAGGGTCACCCATCCTGCCCCCACCCAGGGGTAATTTGGGCAGCCCATTCCTGCTGCCTGTGACTCCTAGTGACATCCCTGCTCCTTACCTTCGGTGCCACAAACTGGGACACGCGGTTCACCACCCACTTTGGCAGCGACCCTGCAAGAGCCCAAAGTCACTCAGGAGCAGGGCCAGCCCCGGGGGAGGCACCACGAGCCCGCAGCCCCCCAGGGCTGGGGCGGGCACCCCTTCTTCCTTGGGCTGAACCCACTCCCGGGGGCCTGGGTGAGGGAGAGCCAGGGGGTGAGCCCTGTCCCCTCCTGCGGGCACTCACCGCGAGGGTCCACCTGGGTGAGGTAATAGAGGATGCAGGCCCCGTCCCCGTTGGCCTTGATCAGGTACCCAGTCTGCAGGGACACGGCCCTGACGAAATCCTTCCGGGGCGGGTATTTCTGCGGACAGATGCCGGGCACCTCAGAGCCTGCCCAGCGCTGCCCGTGCCCGCGGGCAGCCCTGCCAGCGCCGGGGACTCACCGGGTGCTTGACGCTGTAGTTGATGATCATGTAGTCATTGCCCAGGGGCAGCCAGGAGCGCAGCGTGACGAAATCCCGGTTCTTCAGGGGGCTCGGGCACTTCCCTGCGGGCACATCCTGTCACCCCCAGCCCCCGGGGCCCCACCACACCCGGGGGCCTGGGGCTGGGCAGGGGACATGGGGGGCTCAGGGGCTGCTCACACGAGTAGTATCCCACATCGGCGTTGACGGTGAGGCGCCCGATGTCGTAGGTCTCGATCATGTTGGAGTCCCACTTCTTGCGGTAGCGGGTGTCGTGCAGCACGTCATAGAGGGTCTCGGCAGGGACGTCCTTGCAGGAGATGCGGGTCTGTGGGGAGAGGGGCGGGGGGCAGCAGCAGCCCCGGAGCTGTGCCCTCCCGGGGACGAGCACCTTGGGCTGTGCCGTGTCCCTGTGGCACGGAGGATGCTCTGCACAGGACACGTCCCTGCTGCAGGACACCTCAGGGCCGCCGCTGCTGCAGCCAGGGCGGAGCTGGAACGACCCTCTGCCCTCAAACAGATCGGCCGGGCTTTGATGCCTGTCCCCCACCCCATGTCCTTGCAGGGCAAGCTAAGGGGTGCCCGGGCTCCTTCACGATGGTCTGGGGTGTAAGGTCTGCTCCCGGGGGACTGTCTGTTGGTCCCGCTCCCGGGGGGGCTGTCGGGTCCCCTCCCGGGGCTGTCTGTCAGTCCTGCTCCCGGGGGGCTGTCTGTCCGGCCCACTCTCGGGGGGCTGTCTATTGGGGTCACTCCCGGGGGCTGTCTGTCAGGTGTGCTCTTGGGGCTGTGTGTCAGGTCCCCTCCCAGGGGGGCTGTCAATCCCGTTCCCGGGGGGCTGTCGGGTCTGCTCCTGGGGGGCTGTCTGTCAGTCCCGCTCCTGGGGGGCTGTCCGTCTGTCCCGTTCCCGGGGCTGTCTGTCCCGTTCCCGGGGGGCTGTTGGGTCCTCTCCCGGGGGGCTGTCTGTCTGTCCCATTCCGGGGGTCTGTCTGTCGGGCCCGGCTGTAACCGGAGCCGCGGAGCTGCCCGGCCCGCCAGCCGTGCATTATTGATGACGGCGGCCGCCCTGCTCCTGTCGGCGCTGCGAGGACGGAGATGTCATCTGCTCCTCGTTAGAGCCCCTGCATCTTTGATGAGGGGCCGTGTAACCGGAGATGGCCCCTGAGCGTGGCAGGTCCCATCAATCTCGGGCAAGCTTTCCCCGTGGCCCGGTCTGGTTTGTGCCCGCCGTGCTGGCCCGGTGCCCGGCCGGGCTCGGGGATGTGCTGCAGTCCCCAGGGCACGGGGGGAGGGTGGGGGCACCCAGCCCCCTCCTGCTGCTGCTCTCCCTCCCTGGCTGCAGCCTCCCAGCAGGGTCTGGAGGTGCCGCTGCTGCGGGGTGAGGGATTTCTCCAGCTGCAGGCGGAGCTCATGGGCCTCCTGGAAACTCCGGCTGGCACAGAGGGGCCGTCGCAGGCTTGCACCCCAAATTCCTCACTAAAGCCTGTCCATCGTCCCCCTCCAGCCTCGGATGAAGAGCCCTGCCAGGCACAGCAGCTGCGATGGGGAAAGAACAGAGCCCACACCCATCCACAGGGAATTCAGGTGGAAAAAATCCAAAGTTCCAGCTGCTCAGGGAATCCCTGGGTTAATTAACTCCCTCAGTGAACGGACAGACTGAGGCTTTTCTGACCCCAAGAGAGCTGTGCAGCTCGGGCTAGGTGTCATCCTCCATCCCATCTTTTGGGAAGGGGCTCTGGGCAGTGACAACCCCTGCACCGTGCCCAGGCCCTCTTGGGGGGCAGGGAAAAACTCCATTAGTGCACTGAACCAGGCTGGGTGATGGTTCCTGACTGCCCTGGACCTGCCTGGGGTCCCCTCTCTGTGGGGCTCAGCGGTGGCAGGGGGGACACAACTGCACCCCCTTTGCCAGGCTGAGGGCTGGACCTTGGCTGGACTCCAGGGGTTCCTGCCAGCCTGTCCTGGTCACTGTGAGGAACGTCCACTTCTCCCGTCGTGATGTCACTGAGGTGGTGGCACGAGGGCTACAGGAAAGCCCTGTCCAAGGCTGGACCTGCCAGGCCTCTCCCTGCAGGGGCAGTCAGGCTGTTCAGGCACGATTTACCCTTGGCAGGTCCTTGCTGCTGTCACCACCACCCTCCTCCTTCAGGACACGGCTTCCAGGAGCAATTCTCCGTGTCCTTCCCAGGGATGGAGGTGACACAGCAGCCCACACTGGCCTGGAGCTTCCTTTTGGGAGAGGAATGTGACGTTTGCCTCTTTCCCAGGTGTCAGGGACCTGCTGCAGTCATCAGGACTTTTCAAAGAGGTGTTGACCCGACCCCTCAGCACCCCCTGGTCCTGTGCATGTTCAGCTCCTGATCCAGGTGCAGAAGCTCTTCCCTGGCTCGTGGCAGCAGGGGAAATGTGTGTTGCAGCTGCAGCTCTGCCGAGAGTGCAGCTCCTGCTCCAGTGTGTGCCCAGCTCCCCCTCGTGCCCCTGGCTGCAGGAGAGGTGCTGCTGGGTGTTCTGTGTTCAGGACAGCAGAGGGAGAGCCTCTTCCAGAGTGTTGTTCCCTTCTCAGCACCTCCCCGTGCCTTCCCTGCCCTCCAGGCCATGCCAGCCCTCCCCTGGCACTCCTGGCTGGACGTTCTCCAGCAGCTGGGCTGTCCGGGAGGTTGGATGTTCTGCCTCTCCTCGTTCTGGCAGATCCCATCCCTGCCCAGCAGTTGGGATTGTTGGCCAGAGAAGCCAAAGTCTGTGATGCCCACCATGGTGCTGTGCCCCCAGCACCCTGCAGCCACCCCTGATGTGCCCAGGGTCACCCGGCAGTGTCACTGGGGCCGTGTACATGAACCACGAGGAACTGAGAGATGGCTGAACCGCCCTGTCCCTCTGCAGCACCCCCGGTCCAGCCCCTGCCATGCGACAAACCTCCCAAAACAGCGCCTGGGGCTCCTACAGGATCTCATCTCGTGAGGATGTGGGGGATGTGCCCCAGGATGGCAGAGCCGGGGAAAGGACACCAGGGACGTGTCCTGTGAGCCCGCCTCGCGTCCGGGGGCTCCCGGCAAGGCCATCTCCATAATGTAATTGATCCCAGGGCCTTCCCGCGGGTGTCGGGATCGGGGGCAGTCACCACGTGAGCCCACACGGCCGGAGGCTGCAGGATCCTGGCAGGTGCAGCCCCGGGGTGGGCAGCAGCAGCGGGCGGAGCAGCCGGGATGCACCTTTGGGGTCTAACCCTGCTAGCCCTGGAATTCGGGGCAGAAGAACCCCCAGGCAGGCCGGACTGTGCATCTCCAGCATGGGGCAGTCCCCAGGGACTCTCGGCAGCAGCCGGGCTCACGGCTGGGGCAGGGAAGCGTCTGCTTACCTTGATTTTCTGCACGGTGCAGCTCTCCTCCTGGCCCTGACTCCACACGGTCACGCCAGCCTTGTTATACCGACAGTGCCAGCCCTCCAGGCTCTCGCACTGATCCCTGAAGGAGCTGAAGTCGGAGTCATCCGGGATATAAACCATCTCCCCTCCTCTGGACATGGGGCTGAGCTGCTGCCCCCCGGGCACGGGCAGGCTCTGCCTCTGCCTCACCTCCCGGGAAACCCAGCTCTGCCCTTGAGCTCTGCCTTGCCGGGTGCCCGCGGCAGCTCACATCATCCTGCGGGCCCCGAGCCCGTGCCCCTGGAGCGGGCCCGGCCGCCCGGGCACCCCGGGATGGGCAGAGAGCTGCAGGCAGCCCGGGGCTGGAGGCTCCTTGGCTGCGGTTGCTATCGCAGCTGCCGGGAGCTCAGATGTCTTCCCGGGCCGGCTCAGCAGCATCACATTTCTCTCCGCTGGCTGTCAGCTCCTCTATTATTCAGCAGGTAGCAGCGCGCAGGTGGCTCGGCTTTCAGGGCACTGCGCCCCCGGCTCCCCGAGCCCCCCGTGCTGCCACCCCTGCTGTCCCCTCGCCGGCGCCCTGGCAATCTCTGTGCCTGACTTTGCAGCACGGGCTGGCTGCGAGGATCAGCTGATGCCAGGAGCAGCGGCCGTGGGATGTGGGCCAGAGCGGGCCCTGGGGCGGGGGCACGGCCCAGTGCACACCACCTCGGCCCTCGGGCTGTCCTGGGGCTTGGACTGGGCTTTGCCATGGCAAGGAGAACAATTTGTGAGGGGGAGGTTGCCCCTTGCTGGGCTCACAGCACGATGCCCCCCCGGGGGGAGTCCAGCCCCCCTCCCACCTTGGGCAGGACAGCACCGGCACGGGAAGGGTCACCCATGGCTTAACTCAGCCTGCAAGGGTGGACGTGCCCACCTCAGTCCCACAGCTGGGCCAACTCCCAGGATAAAATACCAGTTCTGGAGCTGCAAGGAATGCCCCTTGTCCTTGGTACCAGTCGTGCCCTACAGAGGGTCCCTGCCTCTGCCCCCGGTGCCTCCCACCCACCTCTCCCCCAGCCCCAGGCTCCAGCCCTGCCAGCAGCATCTGCTGCTCCTTTTCCAGCCCCTCCATCTCTCCCTGGACTGGGAACCACCCTGAGCACAGAGCTTGGGGTTCCCTGGTGCTGCACAGAGGACCCAGGCTGGGTCCCATCCTCCTCAGGCTGCTCAGGATGCAGCTTGTTCTGTTTGTCCATCCTCCTGTCCAGAACCTTACTGAGGACCTTTTCCTAGTTCCTTTCACTGGGATCCTGCTCAGCCCCTCGGTCCCCAGCCTGGCTGAAACCTGAGGTTATCTTGCCCATCTTGTTGATGTTCACAGGGTTTCTCTTGACCGGAATTTCGGGCTTCTTGAAGTCCACCTGGAGTGAAGGTCTGCCACTCTCCCACCCCTTCCCCCAGATTAGCCTCACCTGCAAGGCAAGGGTGCAATTCCCTCCTCATCCAGCCCTGTGATGAGGTTTGGGAACAGCCTCGGTGCTGACCCTGCCACCAGCATCACCTGGGCACTGAGAAACGGGGAAAAACTCATGGAAAGGAGAGCAGGGAGAAACCTGGAGAGCTGTAGCTGCTCCCAGAGCCTTGCTGGAGCACAGGCTGCCTGTGGCTGCCCTGCTGCTCCTGCAGGGACACGGGCTCTCCTTGGGGCCGCGCGGCTTGGGATGCTCTGGGGCAGAGCTGCTGAGGGCCACGCTCGGTTAAAGAGCTGCTGCAGAGGGAAGGGAGGGGCAGATCCTGGCTAGGAAAGACCTTGGGGTGGCCTTGGGGCTGCAGGGAGCAGGTCTGGCCGGGCAGATTTATGGCCCAGAGCTGTCTGGCCCCGTTGCTGCAGTGTGCCGTGGGGTATCTGTGCAGGGGGGACTGTCACCCCCTCACAGCCTGGGGAGGCCTCGTGTGGGGTGGGTAGGAGCTGAGGCTGGGGGCTCTGGAGCTCCAAAGCGTGTCCATGGGGGGAAAGAGGGGAGGGCACTGCAGCCCTGGCATGGAGGAGCCCCCCCGGGCTCTGTGGAAGGAGCAGCTGCTGGCACAGCACCACTGAGGTGGAACCAGCCCTGCCCTGCACCTGACACATGGAACGTTTCTCTGCCTGGCTCTTCCAGCTGGAAACTTGAATGGAAAGTTCTTTCTTCCCTTGAGCAGCAGCCCGTGGGGTCAGTGTTCGAGCTGGAACACTGCGCAGCCACCCAGGAGCTGGCTGGCCACCATCACATCCCCCTGCAAGCCACCAGGGGGGCTGGGCTGGGCTCCATGTCCCGCTTGGGAGCACCCAGGGCTCCAAGCAACCCCTCCACCACCACCTTTGGCTCTTCCAGAGGTTTGGACCTGGGTGGGGCTGCCTCCTCCCCCACGGGAGGAAGGTCAGTGTAGCAAATATGGAGCTGCATGCTAATGCTGCCTCTGTCACATCTTGTTTAACTTCTCTTCAGTGGCCAGGGACCTGCTGGAGGAGGCCAGAGGAGGCCACAGAGATGCTCCGAGGGCTGGAGTTCCTCTGCTCTGAGCCAGGCTGGGAGAGCTGGGGGTGCTCATCTGGGGAGGAGAAGGCTCCAGGGAGAGCTCAGAGCCCCTGCCAGGGCCTGAAGGGGCTCCAGAAGAGCTGGAGAGGGACTGGGGACAAGGGCTGCAGGGACAGGACACAGGGAATGGCTTCCCCTGCCAGAGGGCAGGGATAGATGGGAGATTGGGCAGGAATTGTTCCCTGGGAGGGTGGGCAGGCCCTGGCACAGGGTGCCCAGAGCAGCTGTGGCTGCCCCTGGATCGCTGGCAGTGCCCAAGGCCAGGCTGGACATTGGGGCTTGGAGCAGCCTGGGACAGTGGGAGGTGTCCCTGCCATGGCAGGGATGGAATAAGATGAGCTCTAAGATCTCTTCCAGCCCAAACTGTGCTGGGATAATGATGATTCTTTGATCTCAGAGGCAATTTTGTGATGTGCCCTTGAGGTCTAACAGTCCCATCCTGCCCATCCTGGGAGCTGGAGCTCTGTTCCCTGGGCTGACCAGGGCTGCTGCAAGCAGCAGGGTCCTGCTCTTGGCCACACTGTCCCTGTGTGGGGATGACAGAGGGGACTGTCACACCAGCAGCTCCAGGGATCCCTCCATGCCCTCAGTGCAGCCTGGTCAGGGCATGCAGGGCCCTGCTTGGGGCACAGTGAGGAGGACCCAGCTCTGTCCTGTCTGTGTCCTACTTGTCCCTTCCCCCTCCTGCTCCTCTTTTCATTCTCCAGGTCCATTTTAAATCCTCCAAGTGTCTTTCCAGACTCCAGAGCTGGGATTTCCGTGCTGGGAGTGGGGTTGCAGGGCATTGCATGTGGGTGTTCACAGCTCCATTAATGAGCCTGGATGCCTCAGCAGGATGAGCTTCCAGCCTCTCCAGAGCTGGAGAAGAGCATCCAATCCCCTCCACAGCGACCACTCCTGCTCCTCTGAGAATTGCCTTTGAAAGCCTTTGCAAATTGGAATGAAAATGTTTTTCCTACAGAAAACGGTTCTGCTTTGGCTTGATGTGAACCACAGCACTGGCTCCTCTCAGATCCTTGTTCCATCAGGGTTCATCCCCTGGGGAATGAACAAGAGAGTCAGGAGCAAAAGCAAAAGATGGGTTGAGAGTTTCTTGTCCCAGAGAAACCCAGCTGGAGCCAGAAGGGGTTAGAGCATGAGGAGATGGGGCTGGGAGGTGAGGATGGTCCCAGGGTGGGAGCAGGAAGGTGGTAAATACCTGAGAGACATCAGGGTCTTTGGGGGACACAGACAGAGGCAGAAGAGCCAGGGAAAAGCGAGATCCTGACCCAGGAGTGGTGCATGGCATCAAACATGCTGGGGCTGCAGGAGATCCCAAAGCCCCAGGCCTGCAGCTACCCCTGGAGCTGTGTGGCCTCAGAGTCCCAGGACGTCAGGAGCTACCCTGGAGTCCCAGGGCTGCAGGAGCCCACAGGGGCTCTGGTGAGATCCTGAAGCCTTGGGGCTGCAGAGGCCCTGGGGGTCCCAGGGAGATCCAGAGCCCCAGTGCCACCACAGCCATGGGGCTGCAGTGAGCACAGGGACCCAAATGGGACCCCAAGGCCCCAAAGTGACAAGAACAGGATCCTTGAGAGATTCCACATCCCCCGTGGGACCCCAGAGCCCTGGTGAGCCCCAAATCTACAGGGACCCTGAGTGCCTGGAGAGACCCCAGAGCCTCAGAGCTGCAGGGACCCCTGGGTGCCTTGGGGAGACTCCAGGGCCCCATGGCACCAGGGACCCCCAGACTCCTGAAGACACCCCAGACCCCTGGAGACACCCCAGGGCTTTGGGCTGCAGGGAGCCCTGAGCACCTGGAGAGACCCCAGAGCTCCAGTGAGACCCCAAAACCCCAAAGTTCCTGGGAGGACCCCAGAGAGACCCAGGGGACTGCGGGGCCTGCCCAGCTCTGACCCCATCCAACCCACCCAAACCCTCGTACAAACCCATCGGGCAGTGCCACCCCACCCCTGCAGGAAAACCCTGTCCCCCGCACAGGCGACAGCCCCGGGCCAGTGCCACCTTGCCCGGGACCCGCGCGTGCAGTCTGGTGCTCGCCCACTGGGTGTCACGCGTGCTCCACGGACGAGAGCGACACCGCCAGCACCGGGAGCGGCCGGGGACAGGGGGGAGCAGGGCTGCCTGCCGGCACCAGCAGCGCCCCATGCTCCACGCTGATGTCCCCAGCTCGGCTGCGGGGGACGCTCTCCGCAAATTTCACCGTTAAACAGAGGATGGGATGGAAATTCCCGGGAATTTCCCTCCTCCTCCAGCACCCAGCGCTGCCATTGCACGGCTGCTGCTCCTGGCAGCTCCGAGCAGCCCAGCCCGTCAAGCTCAGGCACCCCGAGCCCTCCCAGAGCGGGGACAGCACGGACATGCTGCACCTGGCACCTCCAGCTCTAACATGGAGCTTTTGTTGCCCCTTGGGGAGTTTCTGATGTCAGGAGAAGTGTCTGTGTGTGGGGGGGGTTGCCCCACACGGTCCTTGCAGCCGGGACCCTGCACAGTCGGGGTGCCAGCCCCGCTGGGTCCCAGCTGGCAAAGCACGAGAGGGGGTGGCGGAGGCTGCCAGGCACATTCCCGGGGGCTGGCACTGCTCTCAGCGGCGTGGAAGGGTGGGGTGGGGTTCTCCTGCCCATCCACGCAATGAGGTCTGGCCTCAGCTCCGCCCTGGAGAGCCCCGGAGGAGGGCAGTGCGTGGGGTGGGCTCCCTGGGGTCCCCCAGCAGCTCTGTCCCACTGCAGGGGGCTCAGAAGGTCCCGTGGGTTATGTGACTCCATCCATTGGAGGGCGGGGATGAGATGAGCTTTAAGGTCCCCTCCACCCCAAGCCGCACTGTGATTCCTCCCTTCCCTGAGTCCCCACGTACCCTCTGCCACTCCTTCCTGTCATCCAATGACTGCCACTCCCCTCCTGTCCCTCTACTGTGACCCTGTGTCCCCCTTTCCTGTCTCTCCTGCCTCCCCTGCTCCTTGTTTTCAATGAATCCTCCTCCTCAGGGCTGCTCAGGGGACAGCCAGGCTCACGTCCCCCCTTTCTTGGGGCCTGGATCATCCCTCCCTGCCCATCCTGGGCCCCTGCACCACCCCTGGCTCCCCAAACTCCCTCCCTGCTCCCCCACATTATTCCCATGCTGGCAGGCAGGGATTTGGCACCCACAGCCCCACGGCTGCCAGGCCAAGGCTTATTTGCACAGAGCCCCAGCCGGGCATCAGGATGATTTAAAAGGACTGTGAAAAATGTAGTTATTTTTTCCTCTTTCAGCTGCGAGTCAATACTCGGGGAAGGATGTTTAATTATCTTTGTCACCCTCCTAAATCTCTTTATGAGAAGGTTTGGCTGCAAATCTCCACATCATTTCAAAGTTATTGGCTAGCGCGGCGCACAGCGACACAGTAAATTAGCTGGGCGCAGCAGGCGTGGGTGCTCCAGCCACTGCCAGGCCTGCACGTGCCTGGTCCCCTCCTCCCGGGGCTGTCACAGGGTGGGTGGCAGCAGGGAAGCCCCTGCCAGCCCAGGAGTTAGGGCTGCTGTCCCCTCCAGGTGTGGGCACAGCTGGTGGCCGTGCCCTGGTACACGCCCAGTCCCTGGGGACCTGCATTTCCTGTGGGGTGCAGGGTGCAGGGGACATGGGACAGCCAGGACCACCCCAGAGTGACATCCTGCACCCTGAGCTCTGTCATTCTGGGGGGATAACCCCAGCACTGCCAGCCCAGCCCAGGGAGTGCTGTCCCCAGAGCCGGGCTGTGGTTACCCGGTGCAGGATCACCCTGGGCTGACAGATGGAACACGATGGAGCTGAGGCATCCTAAGGATGCCGGGTCCACCCGGCTGCTCTGAGCCCCCGAACTGCCCAGGCCCCCGTGAAGGCAGATGGGAGTGTGGGGGGCTGGGATCCAGTGCTGGGTCCTGCTGCCATTCCAGGGCAGGAGCCACCCTGGGTGCAGGGCTGGATGCTGCAGGGTGGTGGCCATGGGCCAGTGAAAATGCAGGATGGAGAGCAGGCATGCAAAACGGGTTGGAGCTCCCCCAATCAGCATCCCTGGAGGCAGCACCCACCATGCCCTAACCCTCCCCCGTCCTCATGCAAAACCCGCCGAGCCGGGGCTGGGCTGGAGACCCGAGATACGCCGGAACAAAATCCCACCTTCCCGATAATGCCTTTTATTGGACTAGGTGACACGCAGGCTTTAGGGGGATAGCGGGAGAATCCTCTCGGCTCATCCGCAGAAAGGATTTCCACAGCCCTCCCGGCGGCTTGTCAGTCCCTGAAGAGTTATTACCTCCCTCCGCAGGGCTGTGTGTGCCGGAGCTCAGCGAGGCCCTACCCCTCCACGCTGCTTACAAAGATTATGCCGCCTTGGAATAAGCTCCATGAGCGCTGCTGCCGTCGCATCAGACGGGAGCTAATCAGAAAATTAGCAGGGAAAGAAACTTCGTGGCAGGAACTTATCTCCGGCACGGGCGCGATGTTGCTCCGGCTGTTGCTGCTCCCGCTGCTCCCACACCCAAAACTTCCTTGGATTGTGGTGCTGAAACCCAGTAAAAGCTCATCCCATCCCTGCCATAGGCAGGGACACCTTCCACTGTCCCAGGCTGCTCCAAGCCCCAGTGTCCAGCCTGGCCTTGGGCACTGCCAGGGATCCAGGGGCAGCCACAGCTGCTCTGGGCACCCTGTGCCAGGGCCTGCCCACCCTCCCAGGGAACAATTCCTGCCCAATCTCCCATCCATCCCTGCCCTCTGGCAGTGGGAAGCCATTCCCTGTGTCCTGTCCCTCCAGCCCTTGGCAGTTGTCTCTCTCCATGTTCCTGCAGCTCCTTCAGGCCCTGCAAGGCCACCCTGAGCTCACCCCAAAGCTTCTCCTCTGCAGGTGAACAATCCCAGCTCTCCCAGCCGTTCCTCCCAGCAGAGCTGCTCCATCCCTCTGCTCATCCTGGTGCCTCCTCTGGCCTGGCTCCAGCAGCTCCAGCTCCTTGCTGTGCTGGGCCCCGGGGCTGGGGCAGCTCTGCAGGTGGGCTCTGACCTGAGCACAGGGGATGGGGCAGAATCCCCTCCCCTGCTGCCCATGCTGGGGCTCAGCCCAGGGCTGGGGGTTCTGGGTCAGGGCAGGTCCAGCTCTCACCCCCAGCAGGCCCAGGTCCCTCTCCCAGGGCTGCTCCAGCTGCTCATCCCAGCCTGGACTGACCCTGGGATTGTCCCAACCCAGGGGCAGCTCCAGCACTTGGTGTTGTTAAACCTCCTAGGCCACTCCTCGGCCTTGTACAGGTCCTGTAGCCACCTACAGCTCTGCCCACCCCTGGCTGAGCGATGTGTCCCGTGTGATGTCACCCAAGCCCCTGGGTGCCCACTCAGGACAGAGGTGGTGTCACTGTGACATCAGTCCCCACGCCGCGGTGGCACCTCGGGGAGCAGCGCTGGACAGCCAGTGCCACCCTGTCCTGTGCCAGGGGCAGGGCCAGGAGCTTTGATGGGGCAGGGATCTCTCAGGGTGATTAAAATGCTCTGTCTGTGGTGTTGGAGCCCCAGCGGCAGGGAGAGTCACAGAGCTCTGAGCTAGACAATGGCATTTCCTGCCACCGCCAGCCCCGGCCTCTGCAGGCTTCATCAGTGCCACGAGTCCAGCGAGGGGACACACAGAGGGGGAGAGACCCCTCCCCACTGCCCCAGCCCTACAGAGCCTCTGTGAGACCTCCAACACAGCCAGAGGGGTAGGACAGGGGCCCCACTGTCCCCAGACCTGTCCAGTCCCTCCATGGCACCCAAAATACAGTGAAAAGGGGGTGGCAGGGATCCCTCCCCGCTGCCCTCAGCCCCTCTGTGGGACCCCAAATGCGATCACACCCCAGCTTGGGGGCTCTCGATGGGATGCCTGAGCCCCGTGTGGCTCAGTGCTGTGGCACAGAGGTGTTGGTGGCACTGAGGGGGGGTCACAGGGACTGTGGTGACATCCCCGTGCCCCTGCCCGCTGCTGGGCTCTGCCACAGCCCCAGTTTGGGAATGGTGGCTCCAGCCGTAGCAACAGTTACTACGATTTCCTTTTCCCATTCCCTTTTCCCAACTCCATCGTCTTCCCATGGCAGCTCTGGCGCTGCCGGGGATGTGTTTACAGGCAATTAAAGCTCATTAATTGCACGTACAAGCAACAGAAGCCCCGCGGCAATACGGGAGGGGGAGTCCCGCAGGGGACAGAGCCAGCCCCGACCATCCCTGGCTAATCCAGAGAGATATGGGGGGCGAGCGGGGTCTGCAGCCCCCTGGGGTGACGCTGGGCTGAGCCTGGCCTGGGGCGGTGGGCGATGGGGGATGTGCGTGGCTGCTGTGCTGGGTGTCACCTGCTCAGCAGCCCTGCGGGGACATTAACCCGGGCACCGAGTGCTGCCAGCACCCAACTGAGGGGCAAAGGGGTAAGCCCGCAGCTACCCCCTCCTCCTGGGGGTACCAGCCCCTCATTCCCCGCTGCAGCCCAGCGCTGTGCCCCGGGGATGGGTTCAGCTCCCATCTCGGCGGGAGGGAGCGGGGCAGGATCCTGCTCGGGGCTCTCTCCGCACGTGTCTGAGCAGAGCTGGCACCGGCAGGGGCCGAGGCGCTGCTCCCCAGCTCGGGAAGACAGCGGGGAAACAATAGGGTTCGTTAGCAGGAGCAGAAAAACCTTCTCGCGGGCTGAAATGAGGCTTTGATTGGGAACAGATGCGGGAGAGAAGGTACCGGCACGGCTCGGGCACAGGGCCAGGCGCCAGCCCGCCCCTGCTCCCCGCTGCGGGGAAGGGAAGGGAAGGGAAGGTGCGGGAAGGGAAGGGAAGGTGCGGGAAGGGAAGGTGCGGGAAGGTGCGGGAAGGTGCGGGAAGGTGCGGGAAGGTGCGGGAAGGGAAGGGAAGGGAAGGGAAGGGAAGGGAAGGGAAGGGAAGGGCCCTTCCCGCTGTCCTGCCTGCTCCAGGGCTGCTTCCCTGGCAGGCAGCAGGAGAGGTGAGCGGTGGAACAGCGCCCGGGATGCACCTGGCTGCGGGACACAGGTGGCTGGATCCCATCCTGGGTGCCAGGGGTCCTGCAGCGTTCCTGCAGGGATGAGCTGTCCCCGGGCTGGGCGGGGTCGCTGCCGGGGGTTCGTGCCGAGGGTGCTCTGCCCGAGCGGGAAGAGCTGTGAGCCCAGGATTTATCCTGCCGGGAGGGATGCAGGACTGCGTGTGATGCTGAGCCCTGTGCCCCACACGCTGCTGCAGGGCCAGCACAAAAAATGCAGGGAAAATCCTGCTGTGGCTTCCAGCTCATCTTCCTCCTCTTCTTCCTCCTCCAGCGCTGGGCCCACCAGGACAACCCACAGCTCTGCCAGGCTGAGGCCAAGGGCACAGCTCAAAATCAAGACTAATCATGCTGCTGCTGAAATCCCGTGCCCTGCTGCGCACAGAGAGCCCGGCGTGCGTGGATCTGGGCCCTGGGGTGCCGGCAGAGGTGCCTGGGGGCACGGTGCTGTCAGCAGGAGATGGAGAGGGGCTCAGCAGGGCCTGACCCTGAGCCAGCTTTCCCTCCTTCCCTCCCTCCGACTCTCTCTCTCCTGCAGGGCCGTGACGTGTGGGAACTGCAGGAGGAGCTGCCCATATTCCTGATCCCTGCTGGATCTGGGCTCAGGAATGTCCTGCCACCCACGAGCGGGAGAAGAGAGCACCACGCTGCCCTTTGGGAGCCCCCAGATTCTGCACCAAAGACCTGCAGAGGGTCCTCACCCCGCTCGGAGGCAGCACAAGCCTTTTCCCCCCCGAACGCCACCCCCAAGGCTGGGAGGCGGCCGTGCCCTCATTCCTGGGAGGGGATGCAGGAGGGTGGGATGGGACACAGAGCCCACCCAGCGAGGCTGCAGACACCCACCCAACCCCAGGCCACCTCACCATGTCTGCCCCGGCGCTGGGGGCGCAGGGCTGGGGGCGCTGCCAGCACCCAGCTGGGCATGAAGGATCAATACTCACGTGAGCTCCCAGCACCCCAGGGAGCGGGAAGGGCTCCGTCCACCTCTCCCCCCGGCTCGGTGGCAGCAGCAACAGCGCCTCTGGAAGCTGCTTGGCTCCCTTTAACCCTTTCCTGGTGGGGCTGGTTGCCAGCGGGCCGGGTCCCCCTGCGCCCCCCGCCCCCAGCGGCGGCTCCGGCGGGAGGCAATCGGCGGGCGCGCGCTGCAGAGCGGCGCTTTTCTTCTCTAATCTTCTTATTTCATTTTAGCATTTACAATACAGCCAGCCGGTAATCCTGACATCAAACACGCCACGCGCACTTCCAAGCCGCACCGACGTCAGGCTGCGCGAGCGCTGGCAGGAGCTGCCAGCTCCGACGGCTCCAGATAAGGCAGGCAGGAAAGACAAGGAAAGCAGCTCTGCCAGCAGCATGAGCAGGCACTGCGCCCTCCAGAGCCCTTGGGCCACCCACAGGGTGCAGGAGCCACGGCTGGGGTGAGGTGGGTGCTGGCTGTGCAGGGCAGGTTTGGTCTCCAGTGAGGGGTTGGAGTCGAAGTCACTCAAAGTGGCAGAGCTGGGGGACCCTGCTGGTGCCCACTCATCCACCCCCCTCTGCCCTGGAGCTGCACGGGCCTCTGGCATCCTGGGGAAGGAGCTGGACACCTTTAGGTGGTGCCAGTGCCACCTCAGCCTGTGCTGCAGGGGGCAGGAGCCATCCCAGTGCTCAAGGCTCTTCCCAGTCTCCACCTCACTGGAGCTTCCTTTGGTTTCCAGGCATAGCAGATGGACCTTGGTTGGGGTTCCTGGGGAATCCACCTGGAATGCTGGAATGTGCCCCCTCCCCCGCAGGAGGGCAGTGCATGGGGTGTGGGGACAGCATGTGACACCCAACACCCACAGGCACCACCCTGTGGGGTGCACTGGGCTGGTGGCAGAGACATGAGGGCTGCACAGTCCCTGGTGCCCATGGGGCCATTTCCCCACTCCCATCACCACCTCCTCTTTGATGGACACCAAGTGCTGGCACAGGAACTCCTGAGGCTGGGCAGGCCCTGGCACAGGGTGCCCAGAGCAGCTGTGGCTGCCCCTGGATCCCTGGCAGTGCCCAAGGCCAGGTTGCCCAGGGCTTGGAGCAGCCTGGGATGGTGGAAGGTGTCCCTGCCCAGTGGAAGGAGATGAACTTTGAGATGCCTTCCAACCCAAACCGAACCTTTCTGGGATTCTGTGAAGCACTTCCCCGCTCCCACTGCAGTGACAGGGACCCACCAGCCTTGCAGAGTCCCTGGGCTTTTCTTTCCCAGCCTGGTGTCCTGTTCCAGCTGCTGGGAGATTCCTGGAGTTTCCCTGGAGCTGAAGTGTTCTGCAGGGCTGGATCAGGGCAGGGGGATGAAGGGTGAAAGAGGCAGAAAATGATTGATCCCCTCTCAGGCCGTGCTGAGGATGGGACCCCCGCCCAGATCCCTCTCATGGTGGTTCCTGAGGGCACCCTGAGGCTCAGCGAGGCTTTGCCATGTGCCAGGATGGTGTCCTGTGCCCACACAGCTTCACCATCCTCTTCCTCAGCCCATGGAGGAGGAAGGAGCCCAGCAAACACAGCCCGGCACTGGCAGCAGCAGGGGCTGTGAGGAACGAGCAGCAGGAGGAGGACTCGTGTCCCCGTGAGAACCTCAGCCCTGCCCCTTGCTCTGTGCCAGCTGGGCACGGGTCTGGTGTGGGGTCACCTCGCACAGAACAGTCTCGGGTCTAATCCAAGTCTCACCATTTGGGATCTAATCAGCACTGAAGTAAGTAGCTTCTTTCTTTATTTTCCCCCCTCCTCTTTTAAGGCAGCGAAGAGCTGCGACTCAATAGGAATTAATTTGCCTAATTAGTGTCTTTGGGAAGCTCTCTCTCGCGCGCATGCCCCGATGGGGGAGATTCCAGGTCTGCGGAGGCTGTGCCTGGTGGGAGCTGCCCGGGATCCTTCCCTCGCCTCTTCCCGCCGCTGCAGACAGCACCGCCCCGCATCCCGCGGGACGCAGCCCCCATCGCGGGGTGCCCCTCGCCGCGCTGGCACCCCGGGGCCCGGCCGGGGTGGGCGGGGGCGGGGGCCGGCCCGGGGGCGCGGGAGCGGGCGGCTGCCAGGGAAGATGAATGGTTTTAATCACACCGCTTACAGGGCACCATCTGAAGTTTCGTGTAAGTTATGATAGCGACAGTTTGCACGAAAATTGTATTTCCAGGCTTCATTGACTGGCTTAATGAGAATCTTTACGTGTCAGATATTAAATTAAGAAATTAAAGAGCTGTTTCGGTGTGTATAGACTCCTTCCCTCGCACTGAGCTGCTTCTTCCAGATCAATCAGGAACGCGCCTCTAGAAAAGATGGGAGAAGCCTTTGATTTTCTGTCACCGGGGAAGTGAATCTAATACGCGTTGGCACCTAATTCATGTTTTATTAAAAGGCATGAGGTGGATGCTGCTGGCCCCCGCCTCTGCCCGTTGCCCTCGCCGGGAGGAGGGAGCAGCCCCGGCACTGCCACCCTCGGCTCTCGGCACTGCCTGGCTGTCACACGTGTCCCAAGTGCCAGCATCCCCGGGCTGAGGACACCAGGAGGTGCCAGGCACTGCCTGTGCTAGCCGGAGATTCAGGTCAGCTCAGGAAAAGCCACGCTGGAATCACCAGGTTGGAAAATGTTGCTGTTCTCCTGTGTGGCATCCCTGCTTTCCTTCCTGTGCTGGCTGAGTTTGACCTGAATTCCCTGATCCTTTTGGTCTCTTCCCTCTGATTTTGCCGGGAACGAGTACTCAGCCAGTCACTCCCCAGCTGGACAGGGGAAGATGTCACAGCCATGGGGAGGGACTCGGGTGGCCAGAGGACAAGGAGCAGGGCTGGGCATGGACAGGATCCCGGGCTGGGTGGGGCAGAGAATCTCTGAATGCCACAGACACCAGAGACAAACAGCTGGCACAGGAATGTGGAGAGTCACCCCGAGATCATGGACCCCAGGGATCAACGTCCCCAGGCAGGGACACCCAGGTACAGCAGGGATCAGTGCCCTGGGTGAGGACAGCCAGGGATAAATGTCCCTGGGTGAGGACAGCCATGCACATCAGGGATAAATGGCCCTGGATGGCCTCACCCAGGGACACCAGGGATAAATCCCCCTGTTGAGAGGCACACAGGGACACTGGAGATAACCCCTGGAGCTGGGACATGCTGGGACAGTGCAGATAAGTTGGGGACATCAGTCAGTGCAGTGAGAGTCCAGATGGGGTGTGGCTGTGTTTCCTGATCCACCTGGACCCTTTCACAGAGGACCCTGGGGACACTTTGGTCACAGAAGGGGGACAGGGGCATCTTTTAGGATGCTTGGATGCATCCAAAATCCCTGGTGCTTGGCATGCTTGGATGGAGTCCTGGCACTCTCCCAGTCCCCTCACTGCTCCTCTACCTTCCAAAGCCCAAGGTGAGGAGAGGAAGGTGTTATTCCAAACTATGTGTCAGGGCAGGAAAAATCCCCCCCCCCATGACCCCTGAGCGCCGCCATCCATCTTCTGCTCCCTGGGCCGGCCCCAGCTTCTCCTTGTGCATGGGAAACTTGGAGTAAACAGCTTAATTTGGCACTGAGGTGAGCAGTGACACTGCGTGCCATGTCACCCATTGATTCGCAGCCGCATGGCCCCATCAGTCATTGGGATTTTCCACTTTTTGATATCACAGTTGGAAGGCATCAACTTCCCTGCAGGCCTGGGCTGGGCTCGCTGTGTGTCCCTGTCCCCTCTCCCTGGGACCCTGTGTCCCTGCAGGAGCCTGGTCCCAGTGTCACCAGCCCTTTCCCCCCTCCCTGGGACTCTGTGTCCCTGCAGGATCCTGGTCCTGGTGCCACCCACAGTGTTGCTCCCATATCCCTTGGGACACTTGTGAGAGCCAAAGGGGATGTGGGACAAGCTGGAGCCACAGTGCCCCTGTCCAACAGGGACTGAGTGCCAGGATGCCTGCGGGGATGATGTCCCCAGGCTTCCGGCCCAGCAGGACCTCGGTGTCGCTGTCCCCAGGCCAGGGCCAGGCTGGCCGAGGTGCCGTCCCCGCTGCGCCAGCCCACCCTGGCAGCCGAGCACCCCGCTGGCCCTGCCTAAACGTCTCATTAAAGGGATTTGCGGGGCTGCTGAGCCGGGCTGTAATCTGGCGCTTACCGTTCATTTGTTCCAGCGTCTCAGGCAGTCGGGAAAGCTCGTTGGATCTTTAATTACGGGGAGACAAGCGGCGGGCGCAGCGGGGAGGAGGAACAGCTGCGGGCGGCGGGCAGGCGGCCCGAGAGCGGCGAGCGCGGCTAACGAGGGAGATGCTTTCTGCCCTCGGGACCCGGCGGGCGACACGAGCCGCGGTGTCACAGCGCCGCTGTCACAGCGGCCTCGTCACAGCCAGCCGAGCCACGGCCTGGCTGCGCAGTGACCGCACTCCTGGCTGGCATTGTCCCCTTCCTCATCCTCCTCCTTTTTGGCAGTGTCACCCCAGCCGGCACAGCCCGGCTCGCCTCCTTCCGCTCCTCCCGTGCTGTGTGACACGCTGGGTGCCCAGCCCTGGTGTACAGAGGTGGCTGTGCCTGTGGCAGGATCAGCAGGGTGGCCGGGGGCAGCTGGGACAAGCCAGAATTCCCAGCTGGAAACACCCCTGGGATGCGCTGACGCCTCGTGTGCCCGGGCAGAGCCCGCGGGTGCTCCCTGCCCCTGGAGATGTGTCGGGCGGGGCTGGTGGGCTGTGGGTGCCTGCGTGCAGCTCCCAGGGCTGAGCACTCTCGGGGGGCTGAGGGGCGTTCGAGCCCCTGGGATGTTTCCCGAATGCCCCCATCCCACGGAGTACGTGTGGAGGGGTGCACGGACATTGCTTCTCTGAGCCGCCTGAGATGGTGGAAAGTGTCCTGCCCCTGGCTGGGGGTGGAATGAGATGGGCTTTGAGGTCCTTTCCAACCCAAACCACTCTGGGAGTCCACGATTCTCTGGTCCAGGCTGAATTCCGGGTGTACGTGCACACACCTCGCTCCGTGGGGTGTTTGTGCGCAGGGGGTCCCGAGGGTGCCGCGTGGCTGCCGGGGCTCCAAGGAGCCGGTGGAGCAGGATGGGCTGCAGGGAAAGTCCCCCCATTGCCCCTCCCCTGCGAGCGGAGCCGTCCCGCTCGGCCGCGGTCATCACGGGCTGTCACCTCCCGTGCTGACAGGCGGGATCAGTGCCTGGCGCCGGGAACGGGGCGCTCCGGGCTGCCGTGATCTCGGGGTGACACACGGGGACAGCACTGTCACCTCTCTCCCCGTGCCCTCGCTCTGCCCGGCCCCGTCCCCTCGGCCTGGGCTGGCCGGGTGATGCCGTGCAGCGCTCCCGCTGTCCCCACGGGCTGCCGAGCGTGCCGGGGGTGCAGCGGCTCTGCCCCCCCTGCAGGGTCCCTGCGGCGCTCGGAGCGCCCGCGGGGCCGGCTGCAGCCTGAGTGACAGCCTGAGCGCTAATGAGCCCCGCCGCCGGCCGCGATGGTGACACCCGCGGCCACCTCCTCGGGCCATCCCCGCGGGCTCGCCACCGCCAGGCTCGGCCGGGGGAGCTCTGGGCCGGGGGGGTGGCACCGATGCCGTCCTTTCTCCTGAACATCACCGGGAAACCGCCTGCGTTTGCCTGAGCTCGGCAGTCTGGGGGTTCCAGGAGGCGCAGGGCGCTGCCAGTGAGTGTGCAGGACTCGGGAGTGTCCCTTGCCTGTCCCCAGCCGTCCTGGGTGGGGTGGAAGGGGCTGGAGACAGGCTGGGCCCAGCCAGGGCTGCAGAGCACCGTGGGCACTGGGCACACTCAGTGATTCTGGGGCACAGCATCGTTCTCTTGCCTCAGTCCCACCGTTCCTGGAACATCCTTTTGCCTCAGCACCAGCACGTGTGGAGCATCCTGCTGCCTTGGCATGGCAGTTCTGGAGCATCCTCTGACTCAGTATCACCATTTTTAGAGCCTCCTCCTGCCTCAGTCCTACCCTACTAGAGCATCCCCTTGCCTCAGCATTTCTGGAGCATCCTCTGGTGTCAGCATCAGCATTTCTGGAGCATCCTCTGCTCAGTTCCTGCACCACTGCAGCTGTGCCCACGGTGTCCGTTCCAGCTGCCAGCCCCATCCTGAGCAGCAGTGAGTCCTCATCCCGTGTTTCCCTGTCTCCTATCTCTCTCCCTTCCTCCCACGTCTCCCTGGCTCCCTTGAAGACTCACACGCCTAATCCGCTTGTTAGCCTCTCCCTTCATCTAAAACCAATATGCAGCTGAATGCTGGAGATAATTAATTGATCAATTAGATAGAGAACTGCCTGTGCTCATGGCACCAAGCACACGGCGGAGGGGAGGGCTGTGCCAGCACACCTGGCAGTGCCACACCTGAGTGACGGACTGCTGTGTCCACCCCTGGGTGTGGTGGGTGTCCCCACTGGAGGGGACAGGCCACCAGCCAAGGTGACCACGGGTGCAGGTCAAGGCACCTCATCCCTGTGCCACATGCACCGTGTGACACAATGACACCAAAGCTGGGAGGGTCCAAATCCTACCCTGGGGGCTTCTTCACCCTGGCATCCCCTGATCCCCAGCCCTCCACTCCTCCTGGCTGCTGCTGTGCCTGGGTGCCCCCAACCATCCTGGAGCACACAGTGGGGTGCTGAGCACCTGGAGGGGTCCCAGCTGTCAGGATGGGGGTCCCAGCTGTCACAGTGGGGTCCCAGCACCCCAAGGGGGGGCTGCCAGGGAGGCAGAGTGCTGCAGGGAAGTAAATAATGCAGCAAACCCATGTCTGCCAACCCCCTCCTCCCCGGGCTTTGAAAAGCAACACATTACCCTGATCTCCAGACATGAGTTTTTGTCACCAAACAGGGTGATGAGGAGACTTTGAAGCAAATACAAACACCGGGAAAGGGAATACATAAGAAGAGAGTCGCGTGTTCTCTTCAGAAAACAATTGCGGTGTCAACTACACGGAGCAGCTCCGCGGAGGGGGAGTTGCTAACCAGGAACCTGACAGCCCCAAACGCCGGGAATTATCATCCAAAGAACGAACCCATCCCTCTTCTGACAGGGCTGCAGCATCTTCCTCTTTCCAGGTCACACAGGATGCCCCTTCCCCTCCTCCCCTTGCTCCACACCTTGTGCCAGGTGCTCTGTGCCCCCCCACTTGTGCCCTCATGTGGTGGCATCGCTGTCCCGGTTGGGGACAGATCCTCTCTTCTCCCTCCTGTGCTTTGCCACCTGCACGCACCGCCCTGGCTTGCACCCTGCAGGCTGACAGCTGGCACACCTTGCACCAGCACTCACACCTCACACCACCGTCTGCTCTCTGGACACCCTCGCACCTTGCCCGGGACACTCACACCTTCCACACTCCCACCCCACACACCTCCCATGACCTCATTCCCCAGGGATGCCCTCACATTCCCGTGGTCCTGCACGTGCCCACCTGTGTGCTCCTTTCTCCCTGACACCCACCCTGGAGTTCCCAAAACAACATTTACCTATGTGTGGAGGTAAAGGCAGGGCTATTTATAGCCTGGGAGATGGCATCACCCCATGGGAGGCTCCTCTCTCCGTCCAGATTTCACCTGGGCACTTAAGATGGGAATTTGGGCAGGATTTGGGGGTCTGCCCTTGAGCCAGGCCCAGCACTGGGAGGGTTCAGGACAGCCCATGGGAGCTCAGCTTGGGATTCTGCCCCTTTATTCCCTTGGGGCACCAGTGACGGGCTGTGCCCGGCTGATACCTTGGTGTGGGGACCCCGGGGATGTTGGGGGTGGCACCTTTGTGCAGCACACGGGCACCTCCTTGCCTGGAGATGCACCTGCACTGGTGCTCTCCATGAGCACTTGCACCTCCTGCACACTCAGCACGTGAACACTCACCCCTTGCATGAGCACTCCCACCCTGCTCACACTCATCCCTGTAAAAATATTCCCACCCTGCTCACACTCATCCCTACATGAGCACTCCCACCCTGCTCACACTCATCCCTACATGAGCACTCCCACCCTGCTCACACTCATCCCTACATGAGCACTCCCACCCTGCTCACACTCATCACTGCACGAGCACTCCCACCCTGCTCACACTCATCACTGCACGAGCACTCCCACTCTGCTCACACTCATCCCTACATGAGCACTCCCACCCTGCTCACACTCATCACTGCACGAGCACTCCCACCCTGCTCACACTCACTGTGAACCCCCTCCGGCCCTGCATGTCTTGCACATTCACTGAGCCCTGCACACTGCTCACCTTCCAGACCCTTACCTCTCAGGCAGACCCTCATGTGCCCTCTCATGCCCCCTTGCCCTCCCAGCCCTTCCCTGTGTGCCCAGACCCAGCGCCCTGACCCCCTCTGCCCGTGCTATCCCTCGTGCCTGGCACACATCCATCCCAGGCCACGCTCTGGGGAGCTCCCTGGCACGATCCCAAATGTGCTTCTTCCCATCCCTGTGGCTCCAGGCACTTCTCACCCCTTCCCACAGCCCTGGACCCCAAACCTTGCTTGCCCCCCATGCACGCCAAGCTGGGCACACCGGCTGCAGACACCTCTCCACATTGCCTCCTCCCTGCTCTGCTCAGCTCTATCCATCCATCCATCCATCCATCCATCCATCCATCCATCCATCCATCCATCCATCCATCCATCCGCCCGTCTCCTGACACCTTCCCGTGCCCGGTGCCGTCTCCCTTCTCCCCCCTCTTTATCTCTGGCTCCCAG
This sequence comes from Prinia subflava, assembly GCF_021018805.1. Classification (NCBI taxonomy): domain Eukaryota; kingdom Metazoa; phylum Chordata; class Aves; order Passeriformes; family Cisticolidae; genus Prinia; species Prinia subflava. Next base: position 1,890,389 of record NC_086262.1, on the reverse strand, counting down.
CTGCTTCTCGCCCCTCCCTGCTGCTCCCTCCATCCCTCCTCTCCCCATCCCTCGCTCCCGCCGCGGTTATCGCTCCCTCGCACACATCCCTCCTCCCTCCCTCCTTCTCCTCATCCCTCCTCTCCCCACCGCTCATCCCTCCATCCCCACATCCCATCCCATCTCATCCCTCTCCATCCGCTGCCTCTCTCCCGTCCGGCCTCGGGGCCGCCACCCCGCCCGCCCGCGCGCGTCCCCGCCGTGTCCCGCGGCTCACGTGTCCCCTCGGTGTCCCCGCCGTGCCCCGTTTTACCCCGCTGCCGCAGCCTTTAAAGTTTCAATCAGGCTCGGCGGGGAGAGGCGGGGAAGGCTGCGCCTCCCGCTCCCAGCCCCGCGACGCCGCGCTGCCACTCTGAGTGCTCCCGCCTTATAAATTTTACATTATTACCCTCTTTAAAGTATATAAAATAACTATTCATAAATTATTGAGGGGAAATTTAAAATACTACAAATGTTTATAAATGTTTATCAAGAGGTCTTCAGAAGTGAGCGAGCGGAGCCTGAGTGACTTCCCACGGCTGGCAGGAGCACGGCAGCCGCCCCGGCCCTGCCGAGGGGGGATTTTGGGAGAACCCCCAGCTGGAGACTCCCGCAGCCTCGTTAATTCCCGTCCCTGTGGATGGTGAGGAACAAATTCCCCTCCGTGCTTTGGCTCTGGGTGCCAGCGGGACTCCGTGTCTGGGCGGCCTGATCCCACCCTGGGGCTGGGACAGATGGCCTGTGCTGCTGGGAACAGGTCCTGCCCAGCTGGGAACAGGTCCTGCCCAGCTGGGAACAGGTCCTGCCCAGCTGGGGACGGGTCCTGCCCAGCTGGGGACGGGTCCTGCCCAGCTGGGAACAGGTCCTGCCCAGCTGGGAACAGGTCCTGCCCAGCTGGGGACGGGTCCTGCCCAGCTGGGGACGGGTCCTGCCCAGATGGGGACGTGTCCTGCCCAGATGGGGACGGGTCCTGCCCAGCTGGAGACGTGTCCTGCCCAGCTGGGGACGGGTCCTGCCCAGATGGGACATGACCTGACCCACTGGGGACACAGCCTGACCCCCTGGGGACACATCCTGAGACAGCAGCGACAGGTTCTGACACACCAGGGACAGGTTCTGCCCTGCTGGGGGCCTGTCCTGACCTACTGGAGACGTTCTGAGCCATTGGGAATATGTCCTGATGCACTGGAGACCTGTCCCAATGCACTGGGGACATGTCCTACCTCACTGGGACACATCCTGCTCTGCTGGGGACACATTCTGACACATGGGGAAATGTTCTGACCCACTGGGGACATATCCTGCCCCACTGGAGATTTGTTCTGCCCAACTGGAAACTTGTCCAGTCCGGCTGGGAATGTGTCTTACCCTAGGGGGACATGTCCTACCTTGCTGGGGAACATTCTACCCCTCTGGGGACACATTCTGCCTTTCTGGGGTTGCGTACTGCTTTTCTGGGAACATGTCATGATCTACAGCAGACACATCTAGACCCACTGGGGACTTATTCTGCCCTGCTGGGGACATCTCACGACCCACTGGTGATACATCCTGTCCTGCTGGGGACACATCCTGCTCTGCTTGGGCCAGGTCCTGCCCTGCTGGGGACATGTCCTGCCCTGCTAGGGACACATTTTGACCCATGGGGACATGTCACAGCCCAGTGGTGACATGGTCTCCCCCTCTGGGGTAACACTCTGTCCAGCTGGAGACCTGTCCTGCCCTGCTGGGGATGAGTCCTGCTCCACTGGAGACACATCCTCACCCACTGGGGACACATCCTGACATGCTGGGGACACATCCTCACCCACTGGGGACACATCCTCACCCACTGGGGCCCTTTCCTACCGGGCAATGTCCCGCCCAGCCTGGAGGGATGTCCTGCCCCACCAGGGCTGTGTCCTGTCCCCTAGGCTGGCCCAGTGTCCCCAGTGAGGGACAAAGGGGCACACAGCCCCCTGTGTCCATGCAGTGCCAGCTGGCTCAGCCATGGCACAGCTGTGGGCACTGCTTGGCAGTGCTGGTGCCTGCAGGGAGCGGAGACAGGTGGCACAGAGAGGAATAACCACAGCTCTGGAAGAACCATGGCAATGCCCTGGAATAACCATGGCACAGTTCTGGCATGGACATGGCACAGGTCTGGCACGGTTATGGCACATTCCTGGAATAGCCATGGCACAGGTCTGACACAGACATGGCACATTCCTGGAATGACCATGGCACAGTTCTGGCATGGACATGGCACAGGTCTGACATGGTTATGGCACATTCCTAGAATAGCCATGGCACAGCCATGGCACAGCCATGGCACAGCCCTGGCATGACCGTGGCACGTCTCTGGCACACTGGGCAGCACACCAAAGCCCCTGCACAGGGATCCTGCCCATCCTCTGCTCCTCTTCTCCAAGCGATCCAGGAGCCAGGGTTCACCCACAGCCAGGGCCATGCCAGGGCAGGACCCACCTACCAGGGACAGCCCAGTGACAGGGACAACGTCGTCCCCGTGCAAATCCCAACAGTCCACGCCACAGGACATGGCCACCACGGCCACTGGGAAGGGACAAATCCCCGGACTGGTCACTGCGGGAAGGCCAGCACTGCCTGAAGCCCTTGCCCACCACGGGGTGGCAAAGGAGCTCTGCTTAACCCCGGAGTGCGGCTGCCGAGTGCACCGGAGCCGGGCGGGGACGCTCAGTGATCCCGGCGCTCCCAACAAGAGCTGCCTGCAGGGATTGTGTTTAAAGCGCCGGCTGATTGGGGTAATCATGGGAGCAGGGAGTGCATTAGCTGGGAAGGTTTATAAAGGGAAATTAAAATAAAATTGGATGTGACAGAAAAGTACATGGAAAATTAGGATAAGAATATGAATATTTATGGCTGCGGGAGCACGCATGGGGAACGGGCTCCTGTGCTGCAGGCCACCCTCCCTGCCGTGGGGCTGGGGCGGGTCCTGGGGGTGGCATCTGGCTGTGGGGCTGGGGACAGCCCTGGTGGACACTCTGTACTCCAGCCTTGGTCACCTTTGGTCACTGTGGGTCACCACTGACCTGCCTTCGCAGGGACTGTGGGGTGACGGCGGCTGTGACATCCCACTTGCACTGCCCCATGCCCCTCACACCCCCAGGGGTGTCTGCAGGGCTGGTGTGTCCCCATGTCGGTGGTGGCACCCGTGCAGGGCACACAGCTGCTGTGATGGCACAGGGACGGGGACAAACACAGCTGGTGGCAGAGACAAGGGGGCTGGCACTGCGCGAAGCTGGCACAAGCCGAGGCTGCTCCTGCAGGAATTAGGGCACTGGGACAGAGCCTGGGCTGCCAGGGTGGCAGGGCACAGCTGTCCCCTGCCTTCCTGGCCCGCAGGGCTTTCACCACAGCCGGTGACCCTCCAGCCACGTGCAAAGTGCCACCCCCTTCTGGGGACACCGCGAGCGCCCCCACCCCACCGCGGGCAGCGGCTGTCCCAGCATCCCGCCTGCCCTGCCGGGCCCGGGGGGCAGCCATCCCCCTGTCCCCTCCTGCTGTCACACTTAGAAGCCATTAAAATAATTGAATGCTTTAAATATTCAGCGCTCGGCTTAAATATTCATCAACGAAGTTATTCTGATTGCTGAACTGCATCAGCACAGGCTGGGAGATGGCTCCTCTCAGCAGAGCCCCCCCGGGCCCCCTGCACAGCCGTGTGCACCCCAACCTCACGTGGGCACGCGTGGGCACACACGGCCCTGCACACGTGTGTCACACATGGACATGCCCATGCATGGAGAGGGATGCATGAAACCCCCCAGAGCAGTGGGGGTGGGCTCTGGGAACACCGGGGGGCACCAGGAGCACGTTTGGGGGGCTGGTTGTGCCCCACACCTGAGCTGGGGTCCCCCGGTGAAGCTGGGAGAGGTTCTCAGTGCCCTTGGGCATGGCAGGAGGGTTTGCAGATCCACCCAGCCGGGCCCATCCTTCCCCTTCCCGAGTGCCCGTGGCATAACCCCACCCCTTGGCTGCTGGGGATGTTCTCCAGCCCAGCAGCGGTGGCACCACGAGCTGTGTGCCAGGGTGATGGCAGGGGCGTGTAATCCCAGCGTGGTTTGGGGGGAAGGGTCCTTAAAGCTCATCCCATTCTACCCCTGCCATGGCAGGGACACCTCCCACTGTCCCAGACTGCTCCAAGCCCTGTCCAGCCTGGCCTTGGGCACTGCCAGGGATCCAGGGGCAGCCACAGCTGCTCTGGGCACCCTGTGCCAGGGCCTGCCCACCCTGCCAGGGAACAATTCCTGCCCAATCTCCCATCCATCCCTGCCCTCTGGCAGTGGGAAGCCATTCCCTGTGTCCTGTCCCTCCAGCCCTTGTCCCCAGTCCCTCTCCAGCTCTCCTGGAGCCCCTTCAGGCCCTGGAAAGGGCACCAAGGTCTCCCTGGATCCTTCCCTTCATCAGGTGAGCACCCCCAGCTCTCCCAGCCTGGCTCAGAGCAGAGGAGCTCCAGCTTTTGGAGCATCTCTGTGGTCTCCTCTGGGCTCACCAACAGCTCCACATCTTTCCTGGAGGCAGCTCTGCAGGTGGGGTCCCCTGAGGGCAGAGCAGAGGGGGGAGATCCCTTCCCTTGACCCGCTGCTCCTCTTTGGATGCAGCCCAGGTGATGCCCAGCTTCAGCCATGCCCCCGTGCCCTTGGCTCTTCACCCATGGCAGAGTATTTGGCCCTCAAATGCCCCCCAGCATGGCCAGAACTGGGCTGTGGGGAGAAGAGAACCAGTGGAGCATCCATTGCAAAGCTGGGGGTCAAAGTGGGACCCCAAGAGCACAAAGAGCTCTGCTCCATGCTGGGAGTCTCGATCTCCTCATCTTCTGCTGGGTTTGACAGCACCCGGGAGGGACCTTCCATTAGAGACAGAAGAACCTTGCTCCACACCTCTGCGCCTGGAATGAGGCACCTCTGTCCCTGGCTGAGAGAAGAGCAAGGGGAGGAGTATCCAGAGCTGACATAACCCATGCCTGGGAGCGAGGGATGCCTTGGAAACAACTTGCCAGGAGCAGCGAAACCTCTGGCACCATCCGGAGATGGGTGAAACCAGAGCCGACACCTCCTTTAGGAAGATTTTCCTACTTCACCGAGGTGGGAGCCTGCAGGGAGCTTGCCCATCCCCAGCAAGGAACCACCTTCCCATCTGGGGTGTGGCGAGAAGCAGGAGCTGATGTTCAGCACCTTGAGGATGTGGAGAACAACCCCGCCAGGTGCAGCCTCACCTCCCACAGCCCCTCTGGGGAGGCTCTGCAGAGCCCAGAACCTTGTGGGGTGAATCCTGTGACCCCAGAACCTTGTGGGGTGAATCCTGTGATCCTAACCCTTACTCCAGGTGTTGCTGGTCGGTAAAAACCTTTCTCCTCGCACCCAGGGCTCATTTTGTGTCCAGCAGAGCTGGCAGGGAGGGTATTCCAGGCGGGCGCGGCGCTCGGGCGCATCCCGCATGCACACAGGCGCTGGCATGTGCAGGCGCACGGAGAGGTGGGAATGGCCCCGGCAAAGCTCTGCAAACAGCCCTGATAAAATTGTTCCTCAAATACCTAAAGCAGGCTTAGGTTTAAAGCAATCTGGCTCCAAAGACGGCTCCCGCACACATCTCCCGGGCTGGGGCTGCATCTTTAATCCCGAGGAATCGTGAGCTTTGCAGCCGCATTTGCCATTCAGATTTGCACGGCGGCGGCAGCAGCGCCCGAGGGAGGGGGGCAAGAGGGGTTTGGGGGGGTCCCAGCCCCGGGGGGCTGCACCCTGCTCATGCCACAGCTCAGCCAGACCCCAAAAAAGCCGAGCAGGGATGGCTGTGGCCCTGCACGGCTGCTGAGCGCCGGGAAGGAGTCGCTGGTTTATCTGATATGATTTAATCAGCCCTATAATTAGATTAATTTGTTGATTTGATAGCAACCCATTTCTCGCTGTTAGATTTGTTTATGTGTGTTTTATGCTCCAGTTTGGCAATAAAATAGGAACTGAGGAGGTGGGAAAAATCCCTCGGAATGCCCATGCTCTGACCCTGTGGATGCAAGGCTGGACGTGCACATCCAGGGATCCCGCTGGCTCCGTGTGTGGGATGGGAGAGGGCAGCTGCAGGGAGCAGCCTGCCACGGGTGGGTGCCCAGGATGGCCCAGTCCCACTCCAGCCACCTCCCCGCATCCTAATGCCAAAAAGGGAAAATAACCCCAAAGTTGTTCAGCGGGGGAGTACACAGGATGCAAACCACAGGATGTCTGGCACGGCAGGGGGGAGAGAGCTTTCGAAAGGCTTCGCTCCCTCCTCTGGGCTGTGCTTGGCACGGCAGGGCACAGCCTGGCATGGCACGGCATGGCACAGCACGACCTGGCAGGCAGCAGCTGCTGCTGATGGATGTGGATGGACACGGACCTCATGGTGCCTTGAGGAACAGCCCGTGCTCAGCCCTGCCCTGCCTGCGGAGCAGGGAGCAGCCCCAGGGCACGTACAGGGACAGGAGGATCTCGAGTCTCACCCCCTCCTCACTGCTCCCCACGGACCTGGCACGATGGGAGGTGTTGCCTCAGCCAGGGTGGCTGCTGGCAACGCCAGACAGGTGCTGGGGACAGCCGTGTCACCTCCTGCCACCGCCTCAGGGCTGCCTCCCCAGCAGGTGATTCCTTCTCCAGTGCGGCATCCCCGCGTGCCAGGCTGGCGGCACAGCAGCCGGGCTGGATAATTCCAATTAAAAGCACGGACTGGGGGAGGGCTGTGGGGCAGGAGAAGGGAAGGCAGGAGCGAGCACCGAGGTTTGCCGGAGACGCCGGAGCGAGGAGCGCTTTGATGGGCAGCTCCTTTGATCAGAGATCTGAATCCAGCCCTCACGTTTCCCCGTGTGAGCCCGCCGCCTAATTACCACATGGCAGGGCCGCTCCGAGCCCTGGGCACGTTGCTGGAATAGATTTCCCTGGTCCAGCCTGGAGAAGGACATCGATCCTGCCCACAGCCGCAGGCTCATGCTAAACATTGCGTCCTATCGATTTTTTCCTCCCCCCTTTTTCCTTTTTCTTCCCTTTTTCTTTTTACTTTTTTTTTAAATAAGAATTTTCTTTATTTTCATTAAATCATTAATCAGGGAGAAATCTACATTTTTATCATTTCTATGGCTGGAGAGGAAGAGAGGAAAGTTATATTGCCATAGAAACCGTTCCCTACCATTCTCAGCCTCCGAGCAGTCCCTCTTGTGCTGTCTCTTGTCAAAAGGCGTAATTGTTGCTCCTGATCTTCACTGCTCAATTAGCAGTGATGTCTCCCTTCAAGTTAATTGCTGGAGATGGGAGGAAGTAGGACAAATGTAACCTTTTAGATGAAAAGATCTCTCCCCCCTCCCCTGCTCTTTCCCCGCCTTTCCTCGCTGGCAGGCACTCGAGGGCCCCTCTGCAGCGAGCTGTGGCGGGGGGAGCCCCCGTGGCCTGGGCATGTTCCATGCATCCCCTGCTCCCTTCTGGAGACCCCTCCCCACCTCCCTCATCCCCTTATCCATGGCACGACCCCTCTGTGTCCCCCCTGTGTTCCCTCTGCCTCTTCTGGATGCTTCAGCACCCGTTCAGCCTCTCCCTGGTCACCTCCACACCGCTGGTGTCACCCACGCCAGCATCTCCTGAGCTGGGATGACCTTCCTGGACTCTCCAGGACCGGTTCAGCTCCCGTGGTGCCATCCCCTGCTGCAACAGAGCTTGTCCCCTGCAGGAGCAGTGGTGGGGTGACCATGGCCCAGGAGCAGGGGGACCCCTGCCCACAGCCAGGACTGAAAACTGGTGAGGGTGAACAAAACCGGGCTGAGGGTGAAGGGTGGAGAAACAAGTGGGAGGGTTTCATCCTGCAGAAACAACACCCAGCAGCTCACAGACCTATCTGATGGGAGCAGTGGCTCCAGGCAGGAGGAGAGCTCGGAAGCACCGCCTGGACAGAGGGTTTGTCACCCCCGAGGGATGACAGACGAGCCAGACAATACATTAAGGACAGGAGAAGTGTGGCAGCTGCCTGCACCTTGGCAGTCTGAAGAGGAGCCCTTAAACATGGCTCGAGTGTCTGTGAGACACAAATCACCAGGGCTGTGCTGTGCAGGGCACAGACCCAGGGGGCACTGCCAGGGTGTGGGTGGCAGTGCTGGCATGGGGACAGGCAGGGACAGGGGTGGGGACAGGACAGCCTGATCAAACCTGTGGCACAGGACCCCCTGCTTGTGCCACATCATGAAATGAAGGAGCCCCTGAAGCTCAGGATGGAGGGGAAGGCAACGTGAATGCCTGGAGGATGGAGGGTGTGAGGGCATCCAAAGGGTTGTGTGCCAGCCAGGAGCTGGACACAAGGGAAGATGGTGTCACCACCCATGGGTGACTCTGGGGCACCCTGCCAACCCTGGAAGACACCAAGAAGGTCCAAGGGGTCCAGGATACCAAGAGTGTCCAGAATGACACAAGGAAAGCTGATGTTGCCTCCTGACAGCCACAGAATCAGGGAATCATGGAAGAGTTTGGGTTGGGAGAGACCTTAAAGCCCATTCAGTGCCACCCCCTGCCAAGGGCAGGGACAATTCCGCTATCCCAGGCTGCTCCAGCCTGGCCTTGGGCACTGCCAGGGATCCAGGGGCAGCCACAGCTTCTCTGGGCGCCCTGTGCCAGGGCCTGCCCACCCTCTGGGTATAGAAGGTGTCACCAATGTCCTCGGACACCTCTCCTTATCTCCCCTGCAAGGACCCTGCTGCTCCCAACAGAGCTGGAGCAGGGAGAGCCCTCACATCCCGCACTGCCTCTGCCTGAGCTGCATCCCAGAGGGTCTCAGCTCCTGAGGACCCCTGCAGAGCCAGGACTGAGGGGCCTGTGTGGAAGGAGCCTCTCATCCAAGCTCTTTTTTTGGGCAGGGCTGTTCTGAGTGCCAGGTCCAGGCAGAACCTCTGCTCGAAGTGCCCCAAGGATGCTCTGAGGAGCAGCCCACGCCACTGCCAGAAGGTCTGGAGCTGAGCTGAGGCAGATCCAGGAGGCCAAGCCAGACCTGCTCAGCACAAGCAGCCCTTGTTAAAGCCAAACCTCGCTGTTGCTCTGCGAATCCCTGCGAGAGGAGCCTGCCGAGAGGCAAGGAGAGCCTGGTCAGCCCTGCTTGGGGTTCCACCAGCTCCAGGCTGGTGACTGGATAGATTTATCATGGAATCATGGAATATCCTGAGCTGGATCTCAGGATCACTCAGTCCAGCCCCTGGCCCTGCCCAGACCCCCCAACAATCCCACCCTGGGCATCCCTGGCAGTGCTGTCCAAAGGCTCCTGGAGCTCTGGCAGCCTCGGGGCCATGCCCATTCCCTGGGGAGCCTGGGCAGTGCCAGCACCCTCTGGGGAAGAACCTTTCCCTGCTCTCCATCCCAACCCCCCCGGCCCAGCTCCAGCCGCTCCCTGGGTGCTGTCCCTGTCCCAGAGCAGAGCTGGGGGCTGTCCCTGTGCCACCCCTCAGGAGGAGCTGCAGTTTTGGTTGGGATCGAGGTGTGAGGGTGAGAAATCATGAACCAGGGGGAGTCCTCACCTTGAGGTGCTGGAAGGGACGTGGGCACACTGCTCACACCTTGAGCTGGGGCAGGAGCTGCTCTCCAGTCCTCAGAGGGATGGTCCCCAGCGCTGGTGGCCTTGGTCCCTCTGCTTGGTTGTCCCTTTGCCCTTCTGCCCAGTCTGACAGTAATTCCTCATTTTCATTGCATGGAGGGGGTCTGGGGGAGCAAATCTCCCAAATCCAGGACTGGGTCACTCTCCTGGCTGCCGTCACTCGATGGATTGCTGAGCAGATCCACCCCCAGCCCCTGCTCCGGGGCCATCCCCACCTTCCCAACCCACAGCCACCATAACCCGGCTTGGGTGCTGCTGTCCTGAGCAAATCCTGCTCCGGTGCCTGTCCTGGCTCCTCCTGGTCCAAGGCCCAGCATCAGCCCCGGGGCCACCTCCCAAATGCTGCCCTGGCCATGCATGCACCTTCTGTAATGCTTGGGATGCTGCTCCTGCAACGCTTGGGAAGCTCTGGAAGGTCTTTTAACCAGGAATAGAACCACCACGAGAGGCTGAGAAGCGACATTTTGGGGCTGAGCACATGGAGGCATCACTCGAGGACGCCTTCCTGCTTGGATGAGCACTTCCCTGCCTCCGGAAGGTACGGAGGAGCAGTTGGCAGCCGGGGCTGCGCTCCCGCTTCCCTTCCGCCGGGTGCAAACAAGCCCTTAACATTTCAGCGAGTGGCTCTGCCCGCGGAAACACGCGGGGTGCCGAGAGTCCCCTCCAGAGCACCTCGAGAGCGCCGCCCTCCCCGGGAAGGTCGGGGGGAGGCTGGCGGGGTGAGAGCATCCAGAGGCTCGGGGCAGCTCCGTGCCGGCGGCGGAGGCGGCGGGGGACAGGGGTGCCCATCCCCTGCCCCCGGCCCCGCCGCCAGCCCCCGGCTCCGGCTGCAATTAAAGCTCACCCTGAACGCTGCATTAATGTCAGGTTTGCATCTCATTTCCCCAGCGCCAGGTAAGGAGGGGCCGGCAGGCTTGGAGAAGGATCACACGTGGCAGCTTTTAATAGAAACCCGCCCGCCTGTCACTGGCGGCTCATCATTCCTCTTGAAACGGTTGCTAATTACCAACGAGCCGTGTTTGTGTTTCGGGTGTGACGTTCCCCTCTGCAGCCCCGCTCCCCCCGCTCCTGCTCCGCACCCAGGCTGGCGGCAGCGCTCGGGGGGCTCCGGGGGAGGTGCGAGCTGCAGGGTGGGCTCCAGAGGGGCTGTGAGGACTCGGTTCCTTCAGGGAAGGGCTCAGGGGTGGCTGGAAAATGGCTCCCTCCAGTTGCTCTCTCGTCCCTTCCCATTTTCCATGAAGGACAATTCCTTTGGAACTCTGTAGCGTTAAACCTGACGAGTTAAAGCTCTGGGATCGCTCCTGCCACCCCCTCCCACCCTGGTGATGCTGGGCTGGGCCAGGACAGCCCTTCCTCCAGCTGTGCCCCAGGATCAGCCTGCCCCATGCCACTGCCCTCTCGGAACCTTACCAGGGGCTGTGCCCAAGCTCCTGAGGGCACTGTGGCTCTCCTGTCCCAGCTGCTCCCCAAGGATGTGCCAGGGTTGTCCCTGGCTGGTGGGGCAGGGATGGGATGGCACCCGCAGCAGTGATGCTCTGTGGGGACTGAGAGAGCCCGTCCTGGGGGCTCTGACCCCATGGGATGTCTCCTTCACATCTCACCCGGGTTTGGGACCCCTCCTGGGCCAGAATGAGCCAAGGGGCTGAGGAGAGGCATTGGAGAGGGGGAAGCAGGGTTGGGAAAGGAGCTGCTGCTGTTCCAGAGGTGTCCCAGGGAGGTGCAATGTTGAGTGCCCCCATCACTGGGTCTCTCACACTGTCCCACACCCGGGGCCCCTCCTTGTGCCCAGTTTGGTGTGGCAGCAAATGCTGGAGCACCCCCACATCCCACTCTGAGTCTGGAGATGGTCTGGGGAGAGGAACTGTTTGCTGATCCAATTCCAACCATTCCCAGTGCAGGGACAGCACTTGGGACACCCACAAAAAGGGAGATCCCTGTGAGGCCCCTCCCGCTCTGTGCCAGCCCCGGGGGCTCCCTGCTCCTCCTCATGTCCCAGCTGTGTACAGAGCCCAGGGGCTCTCCCGTGCTCTGGGGGCTCAGGAAGGCTCCTTTATCCCAGTGAAATCCATTCCCTCCTCCCAGCAGCGCCGGGGATGGTGTTGGGGTGGGAGAAGGGCGGGAGCTGTATGGGAGACCCTCGGCTTTACCCACCCAGCTCCTGAAGGTTGAGGCAGGCGCGGTTTCAGCGGCTGGAAAGGGGCCAGGGCAGGTGCCTCGCTGGCTGGGGAGCCCGCCCGGCACAGGGAGCGGCGTCCCGGGACCCGCGGCTCCCGGAGGGCCGGCCGGCTCCTGCTGCCACCCGGCTGAGAGACAGCTCCCAGCCCCCCCAGCCCACCTCCCCCCTTGTCAATCCCCTGGGGAATTATTTATCCTGACAATAGCAATTGTCTGCACGGGCCCTTCCCCCTCTCCAGCACCTACCCCAACAAAGGAAATCATCCTGATATGAAAGGGAAAATTAAATTACCCCAATAAAGACTTAGTGCTGCTTTAATGACATCACCAGACTCAGGCGCTAATTAGCTGAGTACAAAGGAAAGCTAAATGTGAAAACGTGAATTTCTGTTCCCTTTTCTCCTGTCGTACAGTCTCGGGAGTGGGAGTCTTGGCAGGCATGGCAGGAGGAGCTGCTCCCACCCGGCCGGGCGGCTGCTGGTGCGTGCCAGGCTCTGGCAGCCGGGCACTGCCCCTGCCGAGGGGGAAGAGCCTGGGGAAGCTTTTGGGAGATGGGTCCAGCAGCTGGCACCCATCTGGACCCAGCCAGGGATCCCCGGGCTGCCCGTTCCTGAATCCTGCTCGGTGCCATCCCTTTCTGCTGCAGTCTGTGGTTCTCTTGCCGAGTTCAGGTGCCCGCACACCTTGAGAGGAGTAAAGCTCACACACACCTCACACAGTGCCCAGCACTCAGCCCCGTGCCCAGGGTCCCTGTCCCCTTGCTCTGGGCCAGCATCGGCTGTGGGGGCATGTCCCCAATCCTCCTCCATGTCCCTGGCACTGTCACAGTGCCCACACTCTCCTGGAGCTCTGTCACCTGAGCACCTCTCTGCAGCACATCCATTTCTGTTTGCTGCACCCAGGTTTGGCCGCCTCTTGTGCTGTGTCCCCACCGTGGCTGCAGCCCCCTGGCCCTGGGGTGACCCTCGGGCCTGGAATCCTGCCGGGAGTGCTCTTACCTGAGTGGCTCCAAATTTCCTTCCAGCCCCAGGAACGGTGACAGTGCCACAGCCACAGCACAGGGTCCCAGCGTGGGGGGACCCTCGGAGGGCCAGGGGACAGCTGGCAGGGGCAGGGACAGCAAACACCCCATGAGCAGCCAGCACTGGCCCCGAGGCTGCCCTCTGGAACCAGAGCGTGCCAAAGCAGAGCGCTCCTGGGGACACCGAATGAGTGGGGGGAATTTTGCATCCACTGTTTCCCTCTTTATTTGGGACTGGTTTTCCCTGTTGGAAGTGCTGCTACATCTAACCCCACCCGAGATAATTCCTCCCTCCGGTGGGGCCCTGCAAATGCAGAGGGGATTCCAGCAGAGGCTCCAGAGCTGCCTGCAGGTGCTGAGAGGTCGAGCTGCTCCCACCGATGGCAGGAAAAGGAGGGGCCGCTAATATGTAAAGCTTCATTTTAACTAAATTTTAAATTATCCCCAAATCCTGGGTATTCCTGCTTTCACCTGAACCTCATCCCAGCCCCTCGGTCAGCACTCACAGCCCTTCCCTAGCACATGGGGCCATCCAGAAAAATTGAGGGGGGCATGTCGTGGCCTCTGCTCTGCGGGCTGTCCCCATCCCTGCTGGGCTGGCAGCACCATCGCTCTGTCCCAGTGCCACCAGTTGCTCCCAGCTGGCCCCGAGGGAGGCTGGCCCCGGGGCACGCCCTGGGCAGGCAGCCCTACCTGCAGCCTGGCTGCCGGGTCTCACGTGAGGTGACACCTCTGGGGACCAGCCAAACCCCCTGGGAGGTGAGGGGAAGGGGGTCACCCCCACCCCGGCCCCCCTCGCCTCCCGCTGCGGGGGTTCATCCGGGAGGGATGGGTGCGAATGCCTCCGTGCCTCCTTAAAATGACATAGCCTGTCTCCATGGCAACTCTCTTCTCTGCCTTTCGCCTCAGACCAAGAGCATCATCTGCTCCATCATCCCCGCAGGCCAGGGCCCGGCATGCCTGCAGAACGGCTGGTGGGATGCTCGGGCCGCGGCAGCCCCGCCTGCCCCACGCCTCTGCCCTGCTGGCACTGCCTGCTCTCCCGGCTCTCCAGCCAGGCTGATGTCCCGCGGGAAGGGACCTACCCGGCTGCAGCATCCCGGTTTGCCAGCTGCCTCCAGCCCCCTGCAGCCTCCACCCCTTCCCCCTGCCGTGGGATGTCCGTGGCACAGGGCAGGGGAGCAGCAGGGCTGCACCTGGGTGGAGCTGGGGCCGCTGGTGGCCTGTCCCCACCCGGGCACTTGCAAATCCATGGCAAAGCCCCTGGCTCCAAGTCCACCTCCTCCTGTGGACAAGGGCGAGCTGGGAGGCAGGCGAGCAGCCCTGGTGGAGCAGAGGGGGCTGAGCCAGCCATGCCAAGCTGCCCGTCAAGCACTCAGCCCCCGCCGCCACAATGAGAGGTCAGCGCTGAGCCGCGGGGAAATGCCCGGCCCTGCAGCAAATCCCACTGCCCGCTGCCGGGCGCCGAGTGCCGGCCCTGGCCTCCGACCTGGCACGTCCCTGCCTGTCCTTAAAGCTCTCTAAGCCGCGGTGTGACGGCAGGCTGCAGGCAGCAGCCGGGCTGGCAGCGCTGGGGGGGCACGGAGCCATCCGGCCATCTCCAGCCCTGGGGATGGAGGCAGGATCCTGGGGACGGGAGCTGCCAGACTCCCAGGAATGTGAGGGTGATTTTCCACAGGGATACACACTGGGAGGAGGGAGAGGCCCTTGAGGATACGTGTTGGGGACCAGAGATCCTTGTGCTTGGGGACGCACGCCAGGACCAGGGGGTGTGGGACGAATTCAGGGGTACAGGGAGCTGGCACACAGGGAGGGAGCGATGGAGAGCACGTGTGTGTGTGTGTGTGTTTGTGTGTGTGTACTCAGTGACAAGCAGGGCGGTTCATGTCCCCTGATGCCTCATTGTCCCCTCAGACACTCTCCTGCTCCAGCGCCACCTCAGCTCTGTCTGTGCCCTGCAGAGCCACAGCACTGCCAGCTCCTCAGGGAGCTTCCTTCCTCCTCCCCCTGGCTGCTTGGCCGGGTGCCTTTTCCTGACACCGCACAGCAGCTCCCTGTGCCTGCTCTTGTCCCGTTCCTGCCGTGCTGGAGGCGCGCAGAGCCGCCCCGCCCGCTCAGCATCCCGCGTGTGCCGCGCTGTGTGGGTGTGTTTATTTATAGGGCTGCAGCAGAGCCCGGCTCTGCGTGGGGCCTGCAGCCCCCCACCCTCCTGGGCTCCCTGCCCTGCTTCCCAGCCTGGGCACGTATCAGCCCAGTGCCCCGGTGCCCACTGGGATGCCAGTCGTGGAATCCTGGAATCACAGGTGGGAACAGACCTCCAAGTTCATCTCCTTCCACCCCCCGCCACGGCCTGGGACACATTCCACTATCCCAGGTTGCTCCACGCCCTGTCCAGCGTGGCCTTGAGGACTTCCAGGGACTGACTTGCAGAGGGAGTCTCGTACCAGGAATGGGATGGCTCTGGTGCTTTCTCCCAGCAGCACCATCCTCATCCCCCATCCCATCCTTCTGCACTGTGTTTCCCGCTGGATCAGCCCTCCAAGGCACCACATGTGTCCTGTGGTCTCCCACAGCCTCACTGAGGTTTCTGGAGCACACCTGGTGCTCCCAACTTGTCCTGGCCACCCTGTCCCTCCCTGCCCGTCCTCTGGGCACAAGGAGCCTGCCGGTGCCCAGGGACTCAGGGCTGTGCTCCTGCCTAGCGCTGTGTGCTCAAACAAGGCTCTGATGTCCTTTGGGTCACAGGGAGCCTTGGAAGAGCCACACAGGGATCCTGAGGAGAGCGTGTGCTTTTGGGTCCCGTGGTGCTGCTGGGTGGGGCACAGAGCTGGCAATCCCCGTGCCCTGGGATGCCCAGTGGAGCACTGGCAGCCCTCGAGCTGCTCAGAGGATAACTGGAGGCTCAGCAGATCCAGTTGACATCCAGTCCCTCCTGCAATGGATGGGTCGTGGGGAAGAGGGCTGGGCAGGGCAGGCTTTACGTGGAGCATCAGCTCCCAAAAGGACTTGGAAAGGGGCAAGAGGATGGGGTTGGGAATGGGGCTGCATTTGGGGTGGTGCCCAGTGCCCAGCAAAACACAAACTGCTGCAGGGGGCAAGGTAGGGCTGGCAAACTCCGCTCTGATGCCAGAGCCCCTGGCACAGGGGGTTGAGCTGCTGTGAGCAGCCTCTCATGCCCCAATGACAGCGGCCACCAGATCTCCGAGGGCACCGTGCCAGGGCCAGCACGTGGGACGGGGTCTGGATGCCACGGCCCAGCCCCACAGTGGCTGGCCTCTCATTTGTTCTCATTAAGGGCTGGCAGGGTGTCTAATTAGGCAGCGTGCGTGCCAGCGCCCTGCTGACAGACACCTGTGCAGACAGCCCTCCTCCTCGGCCTGCTGTAATTACCCTGCCGGATGCCGCCGTGCCGCCCGGCAGGACCCGCTCAGCCCCGCCGGGACGTGGCGCCGCGCCAGGCCCGGCTGGCACCGCGTCCCCGAGGCACTCAAACCCCGCCACATCCTCGGGCACTGCCCTGCCTCCCGTTCTGGTGGGTACCGCCAGCACCCAGCCACGTGTTGGCACCTCTGGGTGTCCGAGGCACAGGGCAGAGTCACCCCACCCACACTCTGTGTCCCCTTGTCCCCCCCGGGCAATGTCCTGGGCTCCTCGGAGCCACGGATGGAGCGAGTCCTGCCCATGCCCACCCGTGGGCACCCACCCGAGGAGCTCGTGGGCAGGGGCACGGCGGGGACAGGCTGCCCGTGCAGCCTCGTGGACTGAGTAGGGATAACGAGTCAGTGGCTGTTTTAATTAGATTAATTGGCTCCCATTTGGCTCCAGAAGAGCTGTCAGGCTGCAAGTGTGTTCCTGCTGTACCTGGCTAATTACGGCACCGCGGCCGCCACTCGGCAGCGCTCACGGCCACCGAGAGCTGGCACCGGGCAAAGCTGTGCCAGGGAGGAGCTGCTGGGCAAGAAGGGGAATCGGGGAGCTCTGGCTGCCAAAATACACGGGAGAAGAGAATGGGGAGGATCAGGGGGTCCTGGGGATGCTGCAGGCCATGCAGAGCTGCAGGAGGGCAAGGGCTGTGAGGAGCTGGGGTGCAGGGATGGGGTTTGGGGAGCCCCAGAGGATTGGGATCAGAGGTTAGGACAGGAGACAGGGTGGGCCAGGTGGAAGGGGACCCAGGCTGGAAGCTGTGCCCAGGCTCTGGGGCTGGCAGGGAGGGGTGGACACCGGGATCAGGCTTTGTCCCTGCTGTCCATGCCCTGAGGAAGAAGGTGGCAGCAAGCAGGGGTTGGGCACCTTCTGGGCAGGGTCTCTCACAGCCGTGCCAGGCACGGACACATCAAGCTCCTGCCTGGCACTGGAGCTGCTCTGAGGCACTGGCTATTTATAAAAGCCACCCATGAGAGGAGCAAGGAGGTGACAGCCTAAAAATAAGCGGCTGGGCTGGGGTGATGAGGCACTGCTTCCCCACGAGCAGAGCGGGGGAGGCAGTGCCGGGGGATATCTTTATCCCTCTTATCCCCAGGCTGTTATTACGGTGCCCACTGCAGCCGGAGCTGCAGCCTTTGCCCACACACTTGACCCGTGCTCCAGGGCACCGTGTCTTCCTGGAACAACCCACCCTTCTCAGAGTGCCACCGGGCTGGGCAGCAGGGCAGGGCAGCTCCAGAGGGAAATCATGGAGCACAGACCCCCCTACACATCCCCAGCCCCACGGCCCCTCTGGGGATGAGGGCAGTGGCACCCCAAGGGTTTGCCCAACTGTGGGATGGCAGCAGCAGCTCCCGAGGGTGTCTCCCAAGAGACCCCAGCACACAGGGATGTGTTGGGAAGACACAGCTGCACGTAGGTGTGTGCAGAATCCACCGATCCTTGGCACAGGGCTGGGCTGGAATCTGCCAGCTCTGGGGCACCCACCTGCTGCTTGCAGGTGCAGGAGTGCACCTCCTGTCTGTGCCACCTGTGCCAGAGCTGTCCTGGCATCCCTGGGGGATCTGTGGGGCATTGTGAGGGTGGGTTCATCACACAGCTCATCAAGGAACCCCCCAGCCCCTCTGCAGGATACCCCAAGCACCTGCAGGGACCCTACAGCCCCCAAACCCCACCTGACCCTACCAGATCCCAACCTGCCAATCCCCTGCACACAGAGCACCTCCCTGCGTGCCAGTGCAGTGCCCGGGGACGCTGCCCAGCCTCTGCCCCGTCCAGGCCGTGCTCCTCCGTGAGCACAGCCCCCAGCACCGCCCCCACACGGGCCCGGCCGGGGTGACGGCACCGCCGGGCCACAGACGGGGGCAGCGGGCGGGAGAAGAGCGGGGAGGAGGCGAAGGCAGCCGGCTGCACGCTCAGGTGTGCGTAGGACACGTTCAGCGGGGAGCTCGTTAGCCGAGGCATCAGCAGCCCTTGCAAAGAGCTGACGCGGCTGCAGCACACACATCCCGGGGGCTCCCAGGGGATGCTGCGCTTCCATTCGTGCCGCACACGAGGCCCCCGGAACAGACGCAGCTCGGATGGAGTTATTTTTTCGCTGGTGAATGTTAATCCTGGCTCAGTGAATGCCTCTGCAGCGCCTCGCCCGGACCCCCCCTTCAGGCTGGCTCCCACCCGGGGCGTCCCAGGGCTGCCGCGGGGATGGGGTGGGGCGTCGGCTGGGCCCGGTACCACCGGCTCTGTTCCCGGGGTGCGTGTGGAAGGAGCGGGATGGTGGGAGCGCAGAAAGGGATTCCCCAGCTGGCGAGGAGGAGGAGGAGGATGTAATTGTACGGTACAGATTGAGCCTGTCAGGCGTCCCTCCGACAGCGCATCCCGGGGCACCTTCACCGTAAATAATAAAGAACAGCCCGGGGAGGAGGGGAGTAACAAGGACAGGCGAGGCACTTATTCCTTAATTGATGGGTTCGTGTTCCTGCGGAGGCTCAGCCGCAGCCACCCTGATGGCATCGCAGGGAGCGGGAGCCTCCTCCCCGCGGCTACTGGGGAAATGCAGGCAGGGAAATGCAGGCAGGGAAACATAGGAAGGGAAATGCAGGCAACGAAATGCAGGCAGGGAAATGCAGGCAGGGAAATGCAGGCAGGGAAATGCAGGAAAGGAAACGAAGGCAGGGGAGTGCAGGCAGGGAAATGCAGACAGGGGAACGCAGGCAGGGGAATGCAGGCAGGGAAATGCAGGCAGGGGAGTGCAGGCAGGGAAATGCAGACAGGGGAACGCAGGCAGGGGACTGCAGGCAGGGGAATGCAGGCAGGGGAACGCAGGCAGGGGAATGCAGGCAGGGGAATGCAGGCAGGGAAATACAGGAAGGGAAATGCTGGCAGGGGAAACCAGGCAGCTCCAGGGCACAGCAGGATCTGGGGCACTGGCTACTATAAAAGCATAGCGAGAGGATGAGAGCCCCATCCAACGGGATTCACCCTCCCTCTGGATCTTGGGGTCCAGCCAGGTCTCAGTGTTTTTTCTCTCATCCTTGATTTAACCCCTTTTCTATGAAATCTTTAGAGGAGGGACCAAAATCCTGCTGCCTTGACCCATCCCCTGCTCACAGAGGCTGGGATCTGGTTGTTCCACCTGCTTTGCCCAGGATTTGGGGCATCCCAGCTGGGCAGGAGCAGGGAGCAGGATGGGGTCCCAGACAGCTTGAGTTTGCACGTGGGTTTAGCTGAGCTAAAAGCAGCTCTGGCAGGAGGCTGGGCCACTTTGGGAGATATAATTATGTATAAAAAAAGCTTATTCTGGTCCCTGCAGGGAGGGGCTGTGTCCAGCTCTGCCTCTCGGGATGTGCTGGGACCCACTGGGACCCCAGGCCTGGCTTGGCCACTGTGGGGTGTCCCCTCCTGGCCGGTGCCAGGGCTGGGGCCTGTTCCAGCAGCATGGCCTGGTTCCCGTCCTGGATTACCCTCTCCCCACCAGCGGGAGGGGGAAGAGCTCCCTGAGTGCCAGATGGTGCCGTTTAATTCCTTTTCTGGGTGAGGCTGGAATCTGTTTGTGCCTGTGTGAGCAGGACCCCAGGGGAGCAGCCAGGCTGGGAGCCTCCAGCCTTTGGGCACAGCAGTTTCCTCTCTGGAAGCGGGAGCAGAGCATTCCCAAAAGCATCTTCCCAGCTCAAATACCCCTCACTGCACGGGGCAGGGTGAGCCTGGTGACCCCAGCTCCTTTTGGGGGCATCTGGCCTGGTGATCCCTCTTCCCTGCCTGCAGCCCTGCCAGCTTTCCCAGAGCTGGACACACAGGCTGGGATGCGGGAGCTGAGGAAGAGGAGGGGGTGAGGAAGGCAGGGAGATGTCCACGGAGGCAGCGGTTTCCCAGGTGCTGCTGCCAGATTGCTGCCCGTGGCCTCCACTCAGCTCACAATTATCTGGGGTAATGGCAGGGGAGGGTGACCCAGATAGCGCGGGGAGGAGGATAATAAGGAAGATGTAACCGAGGCTTTGGAAAAAGGGAAATGGGGGGGGGAACATGAGAGAGGGAGGAGAGAAGCTCCGGGATGAACTCTGAGCTGGGATGCTGATCTAGCACTGCTTGGAGCATCCCCATGGCCCATGTCATCCCTGATCCAGGTAATGCACCCCTGGTAAGCAAAAATCTCCTTTCCTGGATCGATGGCCCTGCAGGGT
Organism: Prinia subflava; assembly: GCF_021018805.1. Classification (NCBI taxonomy): domain Eukaryota; kingdom Metazoa; phylum Chordata; class Aves; order Passeriformes; family Cisticolidae; genus Prinia; species Prinia subflava. The sequence goes on along the minus strand of NC_086262.1, from coordinate 1,869,968 downwards.
TTGGGGTGGAACAGGGGGCAGGCAGAGGACAGGGCTGGCAGCTGTGTCCCAGATGGAATTCTCCTCCCCCGGTGAGCTGGGATGAGTGGAGGGGGGCTGTGTGCTGGGATGCAGCTCTCAGCATGGAGCTGTCCCCACGTGTCACACCCCAGGGGCCTTTGTTGGAGGGCACCTTGGGGACAGCACCTGCAGGGCAGCTCAGAGGGCCCTGGGGCTGCTGCCCTGGCTGGGCGCCTCCCCCCTCCCAGAGGGCCCACACAGCAGTTCTGGACCCGCCAGCACGGCCCGAGTGATGTTCCACTATAAATCTCCCAGCCCTCTGCCATCATCCCTGCTCCACGAAGAGCTGAGGAAGCAGAGGTGTGAGCCAGCGCTCGTCCATCACACACAGAGGTGTCCCCACGCTGCTGCCACCTGCTCCGGCCACCTTGGCAATCTGCTGGGGCTGCTTCCCATGGGGAATTCCACCTGTTCCCAACCCTGGGCTGCAGCTCCACTCCCTCGATTTTCCTCCTGGCCCATCCTGGGCTGGGGCAGAGCTCCCTGGCCCCTCTCCAGTGGGACTTTGGAGCTGATTTTCTGAGCCCAAAAGGCATAGGACTAAAACTGGGCACTGCCCATGGTGCTGGGGACTCACCAGCAGGGCAGGGCTCTTCATTGAAATCAAAGAAGCCAGGAATGCTGTGGGATCAGGACAGCAGTCCCATCGTAGGAGGATGGCCCTGACTTGTCCCCAGCCTGGTGGCTGGCCGTGCTTGAAGGTGGAAGGTCTTTGTCCCAGCACGGTGACACAGAGCTGACACATCCACAGCACAGAGCAAGGCTCCAGCATCTTTGGTCCTCAGCTCTGAGCTGCAGCCCCCAGCGAGCCACAGGGTCTCATTCCAGGCTTTATCTGGGAGCAGAGTCTGCCCTGACCCCGCAGCAGGTGCAGGAGGAGCAGCCCTGGGGAGAGGAGCTGCAGCAAAGGGGCCGTGTGCTCCCTCTGGGTGTGGCGAGGGGCTGCTGGTGACCCCACGGGGGATCCGGGCTAGGAAGGAGTGCTGGTGTGGGAGATCATCGCTCTGGGCACGGCAGGGACCCTGTGCAGCAGCAGCAGCACTCCCAGCAATCCTGGCTCATCATCGTGTGATATTTAAGTGGCAGAAAAATAAAGCAGGGGAGGGTGGGATGAGGATGAGCTGGAGGGGAGGAAGGAGCTGCCCCCCTTTCCCTCCCACACCTCCCCACGGCTTTGGGGGACTTGGTGGGCTGGGGTGATGCTGGTGGGGGGCCAGGCTGGGTTTTGGGGGGGGGACACCAGGGAAAGAGGACGACGTGTTCTGTGACAGGCTGGAACGTGACTCAACGTCACCTACTTTCCACCACGACAACTTCTGCTGCTTCATCTCCTCCCTGCAAATCTGGGGCTCGGGGAGCTCCAAACGTGCCTGTGGAGGGGGATGAAGGGTAGGGCCCATGAGGAGGAGGAGGAGGATGAGCTTCTTCCCCCTTCCCTCTCCTCTTGAGCTGCCTCCGAGGGTGCGTCCGCCCCAGGGAAGGGAGCACCGAGAGCCCTACAAAGCCACACTTTTATTAATTGAATATTCAATTTTCAAAATAACCTTGAGGAACTAAATGAAGAGGCTGGGAAGAGATAGCTAATTGTCAGCTGCACCTGCTCAGCACACAACCACGAAAATGCTGCTTCCAGCTTCCTTCCAGCCCACTCACACAATTTAGAGGATTTTTTTTCCACAAGCCGTTTATGTCAGTGCAGAGGGCACAACAGCCTGGCAGGGCTGGGCACGGTGTGGGGTGTGAAGGGGAAATGGCACTGGGAAAGCTGGCAAGTGGCTGATCTGCCTTGGGGGATGATTTTTTGTGGGGCTGGGAGGGCAGGTGGGATGTGCAGGGGTGGGTAGGGATGTGTGGGTGCTGCATCTTGGGGTGCCACATTGGCAGTGCCCCCAAACTGCGCTGGCTCCATGTGGGGTGCAATGGCTGCAGGAGCTGGCAGGGCTTGGGGACAACGTAGCATGTCCCCAGAGTCACCAGGACAAGGCTGGGGCCCTACTCCATGCCTACCTGGTGCAGGCTTCTCCCTCCTTCCTTTGGGCAATCTCTGCACCCCTGCACCAGAGCCACATCCTGAACCCGCCCCGCTCTGGAAAAGTCCTGGTGTCCCTCTGTGCCAGCTGTCCCCACCCATGGGACAGCAGGAGCAGCGTGACTGCCCTTCCTGGAGGTCCTGAGCCCCCCAGCCTGGCCCTCCTGGGCATACTGACCTCCTCCAGCCTGGGCATCCCAGAGGGTTCTGAGGTCACCCAGCTTGTGCATCCCAGGGGTGCTGAGCCCTCCAGCCTGGACATCCCAGGGTTTTGAACCTCTCGCCCCAGCTGTGTGTCCTGATGATTCTCATCCCCTGCTGTCCCAGGATTTCCCAGGGTTCTGAGCCAGTTTTTCATTCCAGGTGTTCTGAACCGCCCTGCCCATCTTGGCCAAACTGGGCGTTCTGAGCCCCCCCAGCCCGGCGATTCGGGGTTCTGACCCTCCCCATCCTGGCCACTCCTGGGCAGAGCCTTCCGTGCTCCCTGAGCCGGGAGCTGCAGGTGCAGGGAGGAGCCCGGGTCACCCCTGCGGCCGCTGCAGCGCGGTCCGGGGACAGGCGGGGCTCGGGCCCCGGGGGCAGGGAACGGGCAGGGAGCGGGCAGCCCCCTCCGGAGGGCTCCGGCCCCGGGGGCAGCCGGCCCGGGCCAGATGCTGCCTCTCACCGGCCCCGTTCTCTCCGACTCGCTGGCTGCGTCCACACTTGGCTGCATTAATAATCAGCCGGCTGATGGGGAAGGATTTACCAGCTGTTTTTCATGACTCCATTGGCCTCAGATAAATCAGGGAGGGGGTGTCGCGCGGCGCTTGCCAGGGGCCTGATGGATGGTGCCGAGCGAGCGGATCGCTCACACGCTGACACTCGCGGGCTGTGTCAGGCTGCCGCGGAGCGCGCGATTGATTAATGGCCCCAATCAAGCGCGGGGGAATCGCCGGGGTGGTACCCAGCCCTCGCCCCCTCCCCAGCACCGCCCCGCCCCGGCTCTGCCCCACGCGGGAGCTGCTGGAGGGACCCCCTGCCCTTCTCCCCCAGCTTGCCCAGTTTGCCCAGCTTGCCCAGCAGCCGGGCTGGCGTGGGCAGCTCCGCCAGGCGCGGCTGCAGGATGGAGATTAGCTCTAAAGAGCTGAGCACACACAATATTTCCAAAGCAATTGCAAGCGAAGCAGGGAGCAGCTGTGGGCTGAGCAGCCCTGCCTCCTTCAATACCGGCAACATCTGGACGCGGCAGCTGTGCCGGCGAGTGAAACCTGTTCGGGGCGAGGGGGAAGGGTGCGGGACCCCATGGCTGGTGATGGGAAACCTGCCTGCGGGTCCAGGTCCCTGCGGGCGGCAGAATTCCCCTGAGGCGCCATCCCCTCCCTGTGCTGAGCCCCTCCTGCACCCATCGCCACGGTAGGCACCAGCCCGGTTCCCTGGGAGCTGGGGGGAGCCGCTGCCCCGGGACCTCGAGAGATGGAACAGCACTCCCTGCTCAGGCTCGCCTGTGGTCCCTGTGGGGCAGGACCCCCCGTGGGGACGTGCTGGGGAGGGTGGGAGTCCCGGGAGGGGCTGGGGGGGTCTCAGTGGGGAGCTCTGACGCTCTGGGCAGCATTTCTGGGGCTGGGGCTTGTTTTAAAGGAGAACTTTCCAGTGAGCCCGACCTCGGGTGGGGAGGTGATGTTGTAGCTCAGGGATTGCAGTCGGATACCAGGGGCTGCTGTAACCCCACCCCTGGCAGCGAGGGGGGCCCCAAAAGCAGGGTCCCCAAAAGAGGGTCCCCAGCACAGCAGACCTCGGTACTGCTGTAATGTGAGCGTTGGGCGGTGGTGCCACCTCCCAGCCCTGCGTGGGGACGGGCAGAGCAAGCTGCTGGCACACAGGATGTCCCCTGTCCCTGTGCCCTTCTCTGGGGCATTGGGGGGCAGTCCACGTCCCCACTGAGCCCCACTGCCCTCCTGGGGTCAGTCCCTGGGGTCCCGAGGCAGAGCCCATCTCCTGGTGCCAGGGAACAGGGTGGCACGAGGGAGAGGCTGCGTTTCACAAGGCTCCCAGCAAGACCCTCCTGGAAGCCAAAGCCACTGAATTATTCCATTTAATTTGGGGCAGGAGCAGCGGTGCAGGTGGCAGTGCTGCCTCTCTGGGCATAGCAGGCTCCTGTGCCCACCAACCCCGATGGGCTCTGTCGGTGCCCGTGGGAGCTGCCAGCCCTGTGGGGTGGATGTGTGGGTGCAAGGGGCACGAGAGGAGCTGCAGGGGGGCCTTTTCCCGGCCATCTCAGGGGACAACTTCAGGCAGGAGCCACGTGTGGACACTCCCTGGGGCTGGGAACAGGGGCTGCAGCCCCTCGGGGTCCCCAGCTGTGGACAGGCAGTGCCACCCCTGGGCAGACGGGCTGGTGGAGAGCACAGGCAGTGCCCGGGCCAGCGCAGCCCTGCCAGGGGACAGCAGCCAGGGGTGGTGCCCAGGTGATGCCCTGCCCGGTCCCCTGCCAGGGGACAGCAGCCAGGGGTGGTGCCCAGGTGATGCCCTGCCCGGGCCCCTGCCAGGGCTTTGATCCCAGTCCCTGCTCCGGGCAGACGTGCCCGGCTCTGATGGCTGCTGCCTCGTGGTTCTGCACAGGGCTGGTGAAATATTTACAGCCCACTCCCCTTTGAAGTGTGCTGTGCTCCCAGCTCCCTCCCTGCAGCTCCTCGGGGCGCTGAACTCAGTCCCAGTGCACCAATCCCATGGGATAAGCCCTGGCACATCCTGCTGAGCCCCTTGGCCCTGCTCCTGCCCTCCCGTGCTGCTCAGGGGGGCAAAAAGATGCCACGGTGCAAGCCAGGGGCACTTCCCATCCTTGGAGTGGTGTACCCACAGACCCACTCCCATCCTTGGAGTGCTGTACCCACAGACAAACACCCAGTGCTGCATCCCTGCTTGCCGTACCGTGGTCCTGCCCTGCTCTCATCCCACGGAATCAGGGATCAGTGCTGGGCTCTGCAGGGGGCTGGGACGGGACAAGTCTGCAGCAAGGGCAACACAACGGAAGTGGGAGCTCACTGCAGGACAGGGCTGGAAACCTGCACAGCCCCAGGCAGCGAGTGTGGCATTGCTCCCTGCCCTGGACATGCCCTGTTTGCTGCCAGCTGTGCCCCATGGCAGTGGCTGTCCTTGTCCCTGGGGTGCCAGGAAGGTACCAGGAGTGTCCCCAGCATTGCCACCACCCCTGAGCACGGTGTCTGTGCTGGGGGCACTGTCCCGGGTGTGTGGCTGTGCCCAGGGTCAGGCTGCAGCATGGGCTGGGAGCCTCACAGGGGGAAATCATGGAATGGTTTAGGTTGGAAAAGTCCTCTAAGATTGAATTCAGCCCCTAACCCAGCACTGCCAAGTCCAACACCCAAGCATGTCTCTGAAATCCTCCCCCTTTCCCTCTCCCTGGGGGATTTTGGTGAAGCTCCCCTCTCTCATCCCCCCGATGGCCCTGCAGAGCCACCAAGCACCCTGTGGCACCCTGGGCATGGGGTGCTCCAGCTCACTGTGGCTTTGCTCTGCTTTGGCACAGGCACCTTTGGCACTGGGACACAAACTGGGCTCTGTGGGAAGCTGGATTTGGCAGATGCAGGTGCCTCTCCACCTGCCTGTGGGGTCTCTGCCTCACCTTTTCTGGGTTCTGGCACTGCCTCCAAACACCAGACCCAGTGCCCTCCACCCTTCACACCGGGGGGATCCGCCCTGCCCTCAGTTCAGGTCAGAAAACACAAACAGAGCCCCCCCAGTCCCTGGGGTGCATGGGCTGTACCTGGGGCAGGGCAGGGGGGCACTTGGGGCTGGCACATGCCCACCCCCTGCCCCACAGGTGGCCATGGCTTTGCCGGCCCCTTGAAAGGGGCATTTCCTCACCCTGCCCTCCAGCCTAAGCCTCTGGATTTGGGAGGGCTCTCCCTGGGGTGCAGGAGGCTCCTGCCAGGCCCGATGCCCACCGGGGCTGGGAGGGGCATCCCATGAGGGGTCAGGCAGGAGTGGGATCACTGCTAATGGCAGTGTCCTGGCCTGGGAGAGGAGAGGAATTCCTGGATTTCTGGGTTGGCGGCGATAAAGGCTCGCATCGCTGCAGAGGGAATTCAGCCGCCTCCGAAACAAGGTTAAATAAACAGCTCATGGGAGCTCCGGGAATCCCACAGCAAAACACACACACACACACACAAGAGTGGCACTGCTGGGGCCACGCTGGTGTGACACAGTGACACACACACACACAGGGGTGGCACTGCCAGGGCCACGCTGGTGTGGCAGAGTGACACACACACACAGAGGGGTGGCACTGGAGGGGCCACACTGGTGTGACATGGTGACAAACACACACACAGGGGTGGCACTGCCAGGGCCACCCTGGTGTGACACGGTGACACACACAGGGGTGGCACTGCAGGGGCCACACTGGTGTGACATGGTGACACACACACAGAACACACACACACACAGGGGTGGCACTGCAGGGGCCACGCTGGTGTGACACTGTGACACACACACAGAACACACACACACACACACAGAGGGGTGGCACTGCAGGGGCCATGCTGGTGTGACACTGTGACACACAGAACACACACAGAGGTGGCATTTCCTGGGTGCCCACACTTGCTGTGACACCCTAGTCACAGCAGCACCCTGTGAAGGTGACAGACTCCTGTGCCCAGGCCAGGCAGCACCAGCCCAGAGCTGTCACCTCTTCAAGGCTAGCAGTGGCTCTTCCAAGAGGATCAGCCAAGGATGGAGATGTTATGGAATGACTCTGGACGTCCCCAGGGATGGGGTGGGGACAGCCATGGCGCTGTCCTGTCCACATGGGATGGAGCAGGAGGGCACCAGGAATTGTGTCCCTCCCACAAGCCATCGGCTGCTCAACCCTGCCTGGAGTTCTGCAGTGCTGCCGAGGCTGCAGCAGCAGGATCTGGGAAGAAAAGGGAATTGCCTGCACGGTGCAGGGGTTACAGGGCATCCAACCCTGCATTGAAATCCCCCTGGGCTGGCTCTGGCCAGCCCCCAGCCCTGGCCGTGGGACACCCGCAGCACCCCTGGGAGCATTCCCAAAGGGAGCCAAGATGCCCCAGGGTGCTGCCAGCCGAGCAGGAGGTGAGGGGCAGGGGCCAGGCTGGTGCAGCTGCGCACCCACGGGGGACTGGGCGGGCAGGAGGAGGGTGAGCACCCCAAGGCCTGGCAGATACCTCCGTGGGCTGTGCATGGAGAGCTTTCCCAGCAGGCTGGGAGCGCTGGCACATTTTTAGATGTTTTGTTCTCCCTGTAAATCCATCTCTGGGCGCGAGTGCAGTCGATTGATTTTGTGCTGTGCTGTGCTGTGCTGGCAGCACCTGCTCGTGCTGCCTGAGCGGGGACCCTGCACCCAACGCCGGGCCTGGAGAACCCTCTGGCACCCAGGGAGGTGGCAGGAGGGGGACAGGGACTGGGGGATCTCAGGAATGTCACCTGAACGGGCTGGCGACGCAGGGTGGGTGGAGGATAGGGGCGGGAAGGGTGGGAAGGAGGAATATGTGGGAATGGGGGCATTGATGCTTCCCCAGCCTGCAGGAGAGCCACACTGTGGAGACACCCGGTGTCCCCAGCAGAGAAGGGACCAGGAACGCCAACAGCCCCGAGCTGACCCTGGGATTAGCCGATGGAAGCCTCTGGCTGGGCAGGATGGGGATGGAGCTGAGCAGTGCAGGGCAGGGAGTGCCGGTGACCCAACCCCGCGCCACCGCCCTGCTGAGCACCCACCCCTCGGTGTGACCAGATGTGTCACCCCCGGTGCCGCTGCCGCTGCCCCACAGGCCGGCGGGGCCCGGCGGGGCCGTGGCGGGGCTGCCGGAGCCGCTCCCCGGTAATTGCGGAGTGTTTGCTCGCTCCGCTTTGCCATGGCAACGCCGGCCCGGCGCCGCAGCCTCGCAGCGCGGATCGTTCCGAAAGGTCACCGCGAGGGGCGGGGGGCTGCCACCGCTCCGGGCTCTGCGCGGGGAGAGGAAGGCAAGCGCAGCCCCTCCTCGGGAATCACCGCCGCCAGGGGATGGTGCGGTCCCGGGGATGAGCCCTCCGGGGTGGGTGAGGGTGCCTGAGTTGCTGTAGGGAAACTGGAACCGGGCACGGCGGTGGGACACGGCTCTGTGGGGCACCCCGGGGTGTGAGGCAGCCTGTGGGACCGCGGGTGCCGCGGGCAGCAGCAGCCCCAGCCGCACGCTCCTGCTTTGCTGGGAATTAAAGGTGACCCAAGGCAGCAGTGCCCGGGTGGGTGGCAGTGCCACTGGTGCCCGTTTCCCCAGGGACAGGGTGACTCCCTCCTGTGCCGGGCGGCTCCCAGCACAGCCGGGGGTGGAACAGCATTCCTGTGCCCACCCCCATCCCAAGGCTGGGAGGGACACCCCATCCCAAACCGAGGTGCCACCGCATTTTGGGAGCTGTCCTGGCTCTGGATCAGTTTGCCCAGCACGAATCCTGCCAGCCCAGCACAAGCCGCAGGTGTTTGGGTGCCCACCTGAACGGGAGGGCACGGAGAAGGAGCCAAGGTCCTCACATTCCCTTTCCAGGACCCCTTCCATGCCCCCCACAGTCCTGCCAGCGCCCGGGGAGCCATCGGGGTTAAATATTCAGGAGCACTCGCTGTGCACATTTTGTAAAGATCAAGCGGCTCCCGGGCCGGCAATTCCCTTCCCCTGCTGCCGGGGATGCGCCTTAATGAGTTTGCAGAATGATGCATTTTTAAAGTCATTATTTCCGGCCATGTTCAAAGTCCCAGCATTTCCTCTGCTCCAGTTGCTCCGGGGGCCGCCCCGCTGTGCCCCTCCCCGGGGGCCCTCCCCCACCGGGGGTCAGCGAGGGGAGCACCCCAAGGGATGGGAGACCCCAAGGGATGGGGCAGGGGGTGTGGGCATGCAGCAAGGAGGGGACCCCGGGGACCCCCAACCCATCAGCTCCCTGTGCTCTGCCTGGGCTGGGGGTGCCTGGGGACACTGATCCCTGCCCTGCCTGGGGACACGGGGACACTGATCCCTGTCCTGCCTGGGGACATGGGGACACGGCTCCCTGTCCTGCCTCATGACAGTGGGAATATCGATCCCTGGGGGCATGGTGGCAGTGCTCCCTGCCCTGCCTGGGAACACGGGGCTGTGAGATATTGATCCCTGCCCTGCCTGGGGCCAAGGGAACAATGATCCCTGTCCATCCTGGGTCTTGGGGACACTGATCCCTGCCCTGCCTGGTGAAAATTGGGATATCAATCCCTGCCCTGCATGGGGCCATAGGGACAAGGATCCCTGCCCAGCCTTGGCACATGGTGAGACCAATCCTTTTCCTGCTGTGTGATATGGGAGCACTGATTCCTTCCTGGCCTGGGGCCATCCAGACACCGATCCTGGCCTAGTGGAAATAGGAATATTGATCCTTGTCTTGCCCCTTAGCCATGGGCCACAGATCCCTGTCCTTCCTGGGGCCATGGGACAATGATTCCTGCCTGCTTTAGGACACGGGACACTGATCCCTGCAGTGCCTCACAGCAGTGGGGAGGGGATATTGATCCCTGTCTTTTCTAGGGTCAGGAGAGCACTGATCCCTGCCCTGCCTAGGGGTATGGACACATGGATCCTTGCCCTGGCTGGGGCCATGAGGACATGGATCCCTCGTGGCAACGGGGGTTTGGATCCCTTTTTGATCCCTGTCCTTCCTGGGGTCACAGGGATGCTGTCCCCGCCCTGCCTGGGGACATTGATTGTGTCATTGCATCCCTGCCCTGCCTGGGGCCATGGGAAGATGCTGATCCCTTTCTTGCTCCAGGGACAGCACAGGCAGTGGAGCACAGCTCCCTTGGCAGGCTGAGCCAGGCAGGTGCAGGGGCGGGGGCCCAGCACTCCCCAGAGCCCCCCAGCAGCAGCCCCCCTCTAATTGTGGGTCTGCCTGCACTTAATCACAGCCTTGGGAGCAGGCAGAGGGAGCAGCAGCTGGGAAGTGCCATGGAAACCACCCCAAAGCTGCGCCCAGGCTGGGCAAGGGGCTCTGGGACCCTGCAGCTGCTTCCTGCATCCCTTCCCTCCACGCCACCATCCCTGCTCCCAGCCCCTCTCCAGTGTTCCCTCTCTCCCCCTGCCCACCCTCTGCTTCCTGCTTGGGAACACACAGGAATTTTTTCAGCTTTGTCCAGATATTTCAGCTCTGGGAGGGCTGAAATCCGAGACACCGAGGCTTTAGTGCAGCAGCTGGGGATGAGACTTGGCATAGAAATTTGGGGACTGGCGATGCCACCCCAATGTCCTGATGTGCTGCTCTCCTTTGTCACCTGCACATGTCCTAAACATGTCCCAAATCCTCCCAAATCCTCTACCCAGATGTTGGCAGCTGCCCCTTGGCCACGAGCTTTGTGCTGGCAGGTTGTGCCAGGACATGGGGGGTTCCAGGGCCCCAGGCCCCCGTGGTGCCAGCCTGGCTGCTGGGTGACCCCTGCAGGTCACCTCTGTGCTGTGGGACACGATGTGCCTGGGGCAGTTACCCCAATCCTCATCTGTGCCACAGGAACCCACAGGGATAAAAATGGGGATCAGGAGCCTGCCTGGAGCTGCAGGGAGGGCAGGGCAGGCACAGGATCCCAGGGATTCTGCCCCACTGCCCAGTGTTGGCCAAAGAAGAGATTTTGGAACAAACCACGATCTGCTTTTAGGGACATTTCTCAGCTTTAGGGACATTTCTCAGCTTCTCCAGGCCTTAGAAGCTGCTGGATCCATAATGTTCCCCACAGGGAATCTGGCAACTTTGGAAGAGTTTACTTTGGGCATGAGGACCTTTGTAGGCAGATCCTGGGTGCACATCCCTCACCCACCCCAGGGAGGGGACCTGGGGGCTTCCTTGTCACCTGCAACATCCACATGTGGCCATCAAGGTGGGAATGTGAGAATCATCTGGGAGGTGGCACCAACCTCAGAGCCCTTGGGCAGCCTGGTCCCACGTGCTCTGCCTGGTGGAGTGACCTGGGGGACACCAGGTGATACACCTGCCACATCCGGAGGAGAGTGGCCTGGAATGCTGCTGGGGGGGCACGGCTGATGGCAGAGCCAGGGCTGGTGATGCCCAGGGGGTGGCCGGGCTCGAGGGGTTCCCTCCTGGCTCCTCAACACCTCTGGGAGGTGCCTGGGCTCCTTTAGCCACCCCAAAGCTGGGTGGCAACACCAGCACTGGTGGCCTGTGGAGGGGTTTGGGGATGCTTCCATCGCTGCCTGTGGACACGATGGACACCTGGGTGCTGCTCCAGAGGGACACAGGTCGAGGCCATCAGGTGGGGCTGTCTTGTCCTGCGGTCCCCGCACTGGCTGTGCCAGGACAGGACGGGAGGGCTGGGGACACCGCGAGGGCGCTGCAGCCACAGCTCGAGATGGAGAGATACCGGCGGCGCCTCCGGGCCCTCGGTAAATTATCTCGCCTCGATGTTCATTAATCAACAATTCTTATGTAAACAGACACATCCCAAGCCTCTGCTTCCCGTCACCTTGGCAACAGCACAGCGCCGACCCTGGCTCGGGATGTGCTCCGGGCTCCCACCTGGGCCACAGCCTTGCCTGCAACTTTTTGCCTGCTCCCTTTTCCTCCCACAAGGAGCTTTCGGGCCCCAGAGTCCTCTCAGCACTGGATCCTGGGCCTCCCCATCACTGGATCCTGGACCTCCCTATTGTGGGATCATTGACCTCCCCACCATTGTATGTCCTGAAGCTTTGGATCCTGTTGGATCCTGGGCTGCCCCGTCATTAAATCCCTGAATAATTTGATTCTGGATCTCTCTGTTTTGGATCCTGGACCTCTCAGTCATGGGATCGTGGTCCTCTCCAGCACTGGAATCTGGGCCTTCCATCTCCAGCACCCGGAGGAGGGGAGCAGCAGCCTGACTGGCCAGGACATGCAGAGCACATCGCACAGGGATGGCTGCTGGGTGCAGGAATTGGCGGTGCCCAGAGCTGGGCTCACAGGCTGGGTGGGCAGCGACCACGGGGTGCATCCCTGAGCCCCTCCCCAGCTGTCCATCACCTCTCCCTGCTGATCCTGTCCGGATGATCTCTCTGGGAAGCCCTCACAGGGGATATCTGCTCCTGCTGTGTCCTCGCTCAGGACAAAGCCAAGTTCCTGAGCTGTCTCAGGATCCAGCAGGGGCTGCTAGAGCAGCAGGGCCCCGCTGCCTCCAGGGCTGCCCCCCAGCAGGACAGCTCCGGCACAGAATGGGAAAGCCCTGCATGGGAGCTGACAGAAGCCAGAGGAGCCCAAGTCATTTAAGGTTGAAGAGAAATGTTAAAGACAGCAGGAAAAGCAAACATTAGTGGTAGCCATGCGGCTGAGGGGAATAGGAAGGGCTTTTACAAATATATCAAGGGGAAAAGGAAATACTGGAGAGTCAAGACAAAGTAGGCCCATTAATAAATGAGGAAGGATATTAAATTAATGATGATTCTCAAATGGCTGAGTTAGTGAACTACTTATTGAGAGCTGCCTTTAACAAGAACAACAAGGCAAAGTGGCTGAGACATTCAGAAAGCAGCCAAGGATGCTGGAATTGTCCTACATGGGCAAGGGGAAGGGGACAGCTGGGCTACGAGCCTCGGGTGGCAAATCCCAGGCTGAGCTCCCCATCCATCTCTTCCCTGCCACAGGGAATGAGTGTCTGGAGCAGCCAGTGCTTGGCAGAAGGCCCAGAGTGAATCAGGGCTCTGGGGGGACTCTGGCTCCTGCCTTGGGACCACAGAGCAGGAAGGGAGAGTCCCCAAGTGCAGCCCCTGCTGTGGATCCAGGCTTGGGAACTGCCAGGGAACAGCTCCTGTGGGGCCTGCACTGAAATGAGGAGAGGGAAGGGGTTCAGGTAGCTGGGCCAGAGCTCTCCTGGTTCACTCCAGTCTGTCCTTGGGAAATCAGCCCCTCCAAGCTGCCCTGCTGCTGTTAATCCTCCTTTTCATTTGCACTGGATCAACTCGTGGCTGCCTAGCCAGGAAAAGCTCTGGGAAGGGAATTTCTGTCCTAGAAAGAGAGAAATCTCCTACCCCACTGAGCTGCTGCTGGCTGGAAGGGGCTGGTTGGACTCCTGGGACCAAATCAGGGTAGGATTGATCCCTGCTCATGCATCCCCTGGGCACTGTGGATCAATTCCCTGGGCTGGGGCAGCCTGAGGGATGGCTGGGACAAGGTCCCAGATGTGGGATGAGTGTGTTCTGTGGGGTGGATGTTCCAAACACCGGGAAAGGTCTTTGGTGTCCTCCTCGCTATCCTTGGGTGGGTCCTGCGGGGTGGGAGGGGATGGGATAGGACAGGAATGGACAGAATGGGATGGGATAGGACAGGACAGGATGGGTTGGGGTGCGATAGATGACAAGGGATGGATAGGATGGGATGGGAGGGGATGGGATGGGATGGGATGGATACACATCCTCAGGGGGGCTGGACAGAGATGTGGGAGCTCTCCTAAAACCCTGGGGCTTGGCAAACCCCACCCAGCTCCTCCTGCCCTGCGTGGGGGAGGTGAAGGAGCCCTGGGGCTGCACAGGGATGAGGGATGAGCCTTCCCTTTGCCCAGCACGCCGGGAGCTGCCTGGTGGCCGTGACCAGCCGGGAGCACGTCCCGTGGCCGCGCCATCTGACAAAGGGCTCTGCGGGGGACAATGTCCGGGAAACGAGGGCCCTTGTCAATGTTTTATGGGCCCGGGGCTCCCCAGGGTGTGTTTACGGGGCAGTAAATGAAAGCACTCAGCCAAGTGACATTTGTGTTCTGCAAATGCGATTATTATGCATGATTAGCAGCCAAGTGCACTGCAAACCCATGCTGGCGGCACAGGAGGGGCCCTGCCCGCGGCTCCACGCCCCGGGAAGATCCTGCTCCCCTCAAAAGCCTCTCCCCGGGACAGCAGCGAGGCTGAGCCGAGTGCCAGCACCAGCAGAGACCCCGGGACCACCCCACCGCCCCTCAGCCAGGGTCTCCCTGACCCTTGCCCGCTGGAGAGGGACCGTGCCAGTCCAGGAGTTAAAAGATTCCCATCCCAGCTGCCAGCCCGACTTTCCAGAGGAATGCATCCAAACCCACTTTTTAGCTTTAATTATTTATCTGTAACCAATTTGGCAGGAAAACCAATTAAACGAGTGGGTGATTAATGACCTGCTGATTTGCACAGGTACATAATTTAAATGTCTATATAATATATAAGCCCATTTTGGAGATGCTTTGACAGCTGGGGTCAGTCCCTGGCTGCTGGATGGGTGTTTGGAGGGTCACTCCTTGGTGAACCAGTGCTGGAGCACTCCATGCTTCCCAACAGCTCCAGGAGCAGGGAGGGCTGTTTGTCCCAAAATCCCACTGGACCTTCTCCCTGGGCAGTGCTGTGCTCGTCAGGTCCCCTTTGCCAATGTTTCTCACTTGGAAAACTGACCCAGATGGGAAGGAGCTGGTGGGACAGAGGAGGATGCTGTTCCCTGGGGAAAGTGCCCTGTGCCGGGGAGGGACAGGCTGGAGCTGATGTCACACTGTCCCCTCAAGACACAGGGCAGGGACGGTGCTCACACCTCAGCTGGGCACAGACTGGGACTGTCACCACCCAGAGCCACCCAGGCTCTTCCCTCCAGCTCCGTGAGCTCCGAGAATCCCTGTTCTCCCCCACACCACCCATCCTCCCCGCCTCTGTGCCATGTCCAGGCACTGCCTGTGGGGTGGGTGGGCCTGCAAACAGCCCCCTGGGCATCCCTGATGCCACCAGGCTGTGACACTTTGGTGACCCCTGCACCCTCAGCCCTGGATCCCAGAGGCACAGACTCCCAGGAGGTGCACAGCAGCATTTCCACTTTCCCCAGGACTTTTCTCCACTGCTGGGGCAAGTCAGAGCCGAGGCCGAGGGCTGCCAGACCCCAAAGCGTCCCCGTGTCCCTGCTTGGCTCGGACACGCCGGGGATGGAGGGAACAGGGAGGAGCAGGGAGTGGGCCCATTGCTGAGATAGAAACGGTAAATCCATTAATCTTCGGGAATACAATTCACTGTGCAAAACAGAAAAGGAAAAGAGACACCTCATTTGTTATCAGGTGCATTGTGAGAGTCAGGTTCTTTAATTATCTCACCAAATTCTACAGCCCATTCATCAAGTGCCACCACCAGGCTGCCGAGATTGCCACCCACAGACCATCTGGGCACTGCGAGGGGGCTGCCAGCCCCCGGGCACGCTGTCCTGCAGGCACAGGGGATGCTCCTCATCCCCTGGAACCCCATCAGGGCTCCCTGGAATTCCCTCAGGGCTCCCTGCCCGGGAATTCACCTCCTGGATGCACAGGCAGCCCAGCACTGCCCGGTGAGTGGTCATGGAATCACAGAATCATGGAATATTCTGGGCTGGAAGGGACCCACAGGGATCATTGATCCAACTCCTGTCCCTGCACAGCCCCAACAATCCCACCCTGTGCCTGAGAGCATTGTTCAAACGCTCCTGGAGTTCTGGCAGCCTTGGCACCATTTCCTGGGCAGCCTTGTCCCCTACATGGACATTGCAGCCAGGCCAGGGACAGCATCGTGTCCATTGGGGTTTATGGAAAAGAGGGAGAGCTGCTTTTTCCACAGGCAGGCAGTGATAGGATGAGTGGGAATGGCTTTAAACTAGACCAGGAGAGATTTAGATGGGATATTGGGCAGGAATTGTTCTCTGGCAGGGTGGGCAGGCCCTGGCACAGGGTGCCCAGAGCAGCTGTGGCTGCCCCTGGATCCCTGGCAGTGCCCAAGGCCAGGTTGGACATTGGGGCAGCCTGGGACAGTGGGAGATGTCCCTGCCATGGCAGGGGTGGCACTGGATGGGCTTTAAGGTCCCTTCCCACCCAAACCCTTCTGGGATTCCATGACTGTGACACGGCAGTGTTCCCAGGGAGAGGCCAGAGGAGGTGATTGGGAGCAATGTCCTGTGCTCCAGTGCCTTGGGAATTGCTGTGGGATGAGGGAATCACCTCTCACCCCAGGGCAGGGCCTGGGACTTGCCCCAAATGGGGCTGGTGTGGCTGCAAAGCCCTTACAGCTCCCAGTGCCTGCGTTTGGCTTTATCCAGGCCACAGCTGAAGCTTCCCCTCCTTCCCACCTTCCCAGATCCAGCAGCTCCCTGCCAGGGTGGCAGCCACAGCCCTGCCACAGCGAGCTGGCAGCATCCTGGGAATTTGGGGATCCATGGTTTCCTCTGGCCCAGCATCCCTGGCCAGGAGCAGGAGGGCTTCAGAGGGTGGGGAGGGGATGTTGTGGGATGGACACAGGAAACAGAGGATGGCAACGGCAGCAGGAGGGAGAAAGATGGAAAGGAAAGAGATCTGAGGTGCTGAGAGGGCGGGAGCCTGTCTGGGATACATCAAAAGTGAAGTTGGAATGGTTTTTATATGTGCAAAGAGAGCTGGGCCCCAGGGGAGATCCCTGCCGGGATAAATGATCCATCTGGAGAAATCCAGAAAGGCCAGAGGAGGCTGCTCCCCAGGGGTGTGGGTGGGGTGTGGGGGGCACAGCCCTGGCCTCACCGTCCCTATGCAGGGCTGCTCCTCCTCCTCCCTCTGCCACGGCCCTCCAGAATCCCTGGGGGAGCATCCCAGCTCCTGGAGGCTGTGGATGGAGCCCAGAAGCTGGGCTGGGAGTTCTCAGGGAAGGCTGGACCGGGATCCTGTCCCCATCACCTTCCCCCAAAGCTCCTGGGAGGAAAACTGGTTCTGGTCCATCTGGAGTCCAGATCGGCTGGGCTGGGTGAGTAATGCGGGAGTGGGAGGGAAGGCAGACATCTCCTGCGATTCCCAGCAGCGAGGAGGAGAGAACAGACTATCCTGGGAGTGCAGATGGAGCCGGGAGAGGGGGCTGGGATTCCCAGGCCTCTGCTTCATCCCTTTCCAGGGGGACAGGGAGGAACCACCCAGAGAGGCCACGGCACAGGGGGTCCCCCAGCCTGGGTGACGTTCCTGTGTCTCAGCTCTGCGGTGGCACCGCAGCTGAAGCCTTGGCTGGGCCAGGAGAGGGAAAGGAGCTGAGGCTGCCCCAGCAGACCCCGGGTGTGGTGTGAAACCCGCAGCAGGAGCCACTCGCCAAGGCCACGCGCGAGAGCGGGGAATGTTCCAGCAGCGCTGGCACCGAAATCACCTCCCTCTCCCCCAGGGAGCCAAGTGAGGTTATTTTAAGGCCTGACACAACGCCAGGCTGCCCCCGGGCACACAGCAGCGGTGACAGGGCCCAGCAGGACAAGGAGCAGGACAAGGAGCAGGACAAGGAGCAGGATGTGTCCCCTCCAGGATGTCGCAGTGTCTCCTCAGCATCGCTCACCCCCAACCTCGGTGACTTTGGGACACGGACACGGAGCTGCCACGTGGTTTGTGCCATCAGCCATGGCCCACGGGGGTGTGATATCCCGAGGGGAATGCCCTTATCCAAGCACTGTCTCCTCCAGCCTGGGCTGGAGTGGCAACGTGATGCAGAAGCCAAGTGTCTTTTTGCTAGGAATATTTGTTCTTTTCTCTCTCTTTTTTTTTTTTTTTTCTGGTCAAACGAAAACATTTCTGCAGGGAATGACTGTGACTGATTACATTTGTCAGGGTTTTTATCAAGCAATTGAAAGAGATGGAGATTTTTTGGAAACCAAATAAGTGAAATATTTTGGCTGGTCAAAATTGTTTCCAGTAAAAATCCCCAGAAAACGCAGCAAGAAACGGTTGTAGAAAATTTGTGGTGGAAATTAAAATGTGTTTTTCCAGGGGAAAACAGCTCCAGGGAAAATAAATTTCTCCACACCACTGGTGGAAGGAGGCTCCATGCTGAAGGCATCTTCCCATGGGGTGCTTGGCTCTGGGAATGTGGTGCCAGGCCGGGGACAGTTGGTCCCGTTTTTACCCTTGCTGCAAAATGGCTGCACTTTTCCCCAAAATGTCACCTGTGGGCCATAGGAATGGGAGGAGGATTCCAGGAGGAGTGTGGTCTCCTGTGCACAGTGGAGGGGATGTGCTGAGGAGCCCCAGGAGAGCTCAGGAGATGCCTCAGGAATGGGATGTACGGGAAAGGATGCTGAAAGGATCCGTGCCACGCCCTGGGCACCCCCTGCCACCGCGCCATGAGGATGCAACATTCCAGCTGCACCTCGCCTTGGATGCCCACAAAATATGGGGCAGCTAAACAGGGTTAAAATATTCCTCAGAATGTGGCTGGAACCTGCAGGAAAGGAATGTGGACCAGGAGGCAGCAGGAGGGTGCTGGAGGCAGGGCTGGGATCATCACCGAGCCCACTGTGGGCTGTGGAGTGAGATCTCTGCATCCCTTTGGGACCTGTGCCATGTTTCCCAGGGCTCCTGCGGCAGTTTTGTGGCCTCCTTGTCTCTGAGCCCTGTGTGTCCCCAGCGTGGCCTGCCCAGGCTGATCCCTGACCCCGGCACAGGCTGAGCTCTGTGCGGAACGAGCTGAGCTCTCCGGGTAAAAATAGCTCATGACCATGCAAATCTGCGGCTGGATATTAATGCAGATGCAGAGAGGTGCTGGCAGAGCGGGCAGAGGAGCCCTGCGCAGCCATTCCCACCTGGAATTCGCAGTGCACAGGCTGCTGGCA
This sequence comes from Prinia subflava, assembly GCF_021018805.1. Classification (NCBI taxonomy): domain Eukaryota; kingdom Metazoa; phylum Chordata; class Aves; order Passeriformes; family Cisticolidae; genus Prinia; species Prinia subflava. Next base: position 1,851,328 of record NC_086262.1, on the reverse strand, counting down.
CCTGCTGGGAGGGGGGGTTTGTTGGGCTGGGTGGCAGAGGCTTGGAAAGTCTCAGGGTGTGGGTCAGGGTGGTAAGGGGAGGCAGATTCCCCATGGATCACTGGCAGAGCTCCCAGGAGGAGGAGATGGCTCTGGGGAGGCTGAGCACCTTCCCAGCACTGCTCCTGTGGGTGCTGAGGTTGGCACCCCTCAACCCACAAGGCTGGGGTGTGACAGAGCCACGCTGTGCTCCTGGCACCACCACGGTTCCCAGGGAGCTTGGACCACTCCAAAAACACCATCCTGGGGCTGGGCTGAGCAGCTGCTTGGAGCCAGCCGGGTTCTCCACCCCCAAAACGCCTCGGTGCCCTGTGCCCCCGAGAAAAAGCTATTTGCCATCGCTGCTGCAACCCTGAGCATGTCAGAAATACGGCTCCTGCGGGCACAGCTCCAGCCAGGAAGAGCCAGAGCACTCCACGGGCAGAGAGAGTCATGTGAAAAATGCTCTTGTTCCCTCTTAAGATGCTTGGAAGCAGCCTGAGGGCTTTAGCACTGTGCCGCTTTGGTTTAAGTTTCTCTAATGAGGTTTGCCTTCTATTACTGTCAGGGAACATTTTTCATTGTTGAAGCCACTGTAAATGCAAAGCCTTAAAAATGAGTTTCCATTTCAGATCTGACAGCTCAGCTGCTAATGTAAAATAGAGAAAAACCACAGATCAGGCTGCCTTTTAGTGCAATTAGCCCTCCAAATGGAGCAATTTACATTGGCACACTTGTGTATCTTCCTGCAGAAGGCAGGCAAAAAAGCCTCATTACTTAAGCACAGACCTTTATGAGCAGAAATGAGGGGAAGAAAGGAAAAACACACCAGGGCTGGGAGCGCCGGGCTGTGCCTCCTCCCAGCGTGCCGACGTGCCAGGGAGACGCGGGGCTGGGCCGGGAGCGCCGGGCGGCCTCTGGATTTGCACATGGAGCTGCCTTTGCACATGGAGCTGCCTTTGCACATGGAACTGCCTTTGCACATGGAGCTGCCTTCCCAGCCGGTTTCCTGATGCCTCTCTGGCTGCACAGACCCATCACAGAGCCATGGGCCGTTCCTTGCCTTGGGTGTGGTGGCTGGGATGGGTTCCTGTGCCATGCTCTCCGTTCCCTGTGCCACACTGTTCTGTGTGTCACACTCTGTGTTCCCTGTGCCACACGCTCTGTTCCCTGTGTCACACTCTGTGTTCCTTGTGCCACACTGTGTTCCCTGTGCCACTCTCTGTCCCCTGTGCCACATGCTCTGTTCCCTGTGCCACATGCTCTGTTCCCTGTGCCACACGCCCTGTTCCCTGTGCCACACGCCCTGTTCCCTGTGCCACACTCTGTCCCCTGTGCCACATGCTCTGTTCCCTGTGCCACATGTGCTGCCGACCCTCCCCTGTCACAGGGGTTGACGGATTAGAGGAGCTCTGCAATTTCTCAGTGCCTGACCAAGCCTGTGGTGTTCTGTTGTCCCTTTAGTCCTGTGTGCAGGTGACTCCACCATGGAGCTGCACCATGCCTGGAGACCCTGTGGCACCTTGCCGTGGGGCTATGCCACACCCTGGAAACCTCAATACCCCACACAGGGCTGTGCCATGCCTTGGTGACCCTGTGTCACCCTGCCCAGAGCTGTGCCATGCCTTGGTGACCCTGTGTCACCCTGCCCAGAGCTGTGCCATGCCTTGGTGACCCTGTGTCACCCCACCTGCAGCTGTGCCATGCCCTGGGGCCTCCGTGCCACCTCACCCTGGGGTGGTGCAGGATCCCGAAGCGCATTCCCCGAGGAGCTGCCACTTGCCTATCAGCACCAGCCCCATTTGCATCCTCGCTCCTCTCTCCTGCTCCCTGCCTGCATGCTCAATACCCACCCAAGGCCACGGCCCTGCGTCTCTGGCGTCCTGCAGAATGAAATAAGGTTTCTTCGAGGCCTTGGAGCTCTGATTCCCTCCCTGCTCCGGCCTCCTCCTCCTCCCCTTCCTGGCTCCATCTCTCTGGGTAATGAGGTTGGAATGGCTCCATCCAGCAGGTCTGTGAGGAGCCCCTTCCCTGCAAGGGCAGAGCAGACCTTGGGCCCCAATCCAACTGCTGCCAGATCCAGAGGCCCCTCCATGCATTCATTAATCCCTTTTGCAAGGACAGGAGGGAGGAGGAGGAGGCGGCAGGCAGGAAGGGAGGATGGACAGACAGCGGTGGGGCAGCCTGGGAGCATCCAGGGACGGACACTGCTGGCAGGCAGGGATGGGGATGAGCTGCAGCTGCGTGGGTGGGATGTGCCACTGCTCCAGGCAGGGATAAATCAGAATTAACTGGGCAGCTCCTCAGCTGCTTTGAACTGGGAATGGCCTGGCTGGGGGCTCCCTGCCTGCTGTCCCTGCAGAGAACAGGGCTGAGCCTGGCCTGCCGGGAATGGTCACTGAGCCTGGAATTTCAGCTTTTCCACTCCATCTCATCTCTTCCTGGGCACCCTGCACTCAAATCCATCGCTGTTCTCACCCTTCCAGCCCTCAGTACAGGGGTTTGATCCATGTGCTGAGCTGGCTGGAGCTGCAGTGGCCATCCCTGTAGATCCTGGCAGGATCAGCCCTGCACCTCAGGGGTTTTGGCATCCCCTGGGGAGGTGACAACAGCTCAGGGGCTCTTCCCAAAGCCCGTGTGTCCCCTGTGGTGAGTGAGGAGCTGGGCTTGTGCCTCAGCATGGGGGGCACAGAGAGGAGGAGTAGGAGTGGGTAATGGCTCAGAGCAGTTCCAGAGGTCTGCGCTGTTCCCTTTGGCCACCAGACGTGTCTCCCACCCCCAAAGGATCCTGTCAAGCTGACACGGCACGTTTCCCACACACCTGCCCTGACTGGCACTGCTGACACCACCTTCCCTGGCTCCTCTGACATCCCGCCCTGAGCAGGGCTCTCAGTGGCACGGCCAGGCATGGATGGCAGCCCGACCTTTTCAAACGGCGGCGTGACACCCGCCTGCCCTGCTCACCTGAACCCTCCCCGCTGCTCATCCCTGCCTGGCAGCTCCACATCCCGCTCTTCCCACCTCCCGCTCCCTGTCCTCACCTATGGCTCCTCCACACGCAGAAATCACCTCCTCATCCCCCCCTCTCCCAGCCAGGCCCCGTGGGAGGACAGCACGTCCTGAGCCACCCACCCCAACCCCCCCGGATGCCGCAGGTGTCCAAAGCCGCTTCCCATTGTCTCTCCCGGTAATTTTGTCCCTTTGCAAGGCTGGAAATGATCCGCTTCCCGTCCCATCGCCGCGCTGCCGCCGCTTTCATTCTCTGCAGCCGCTCTCACTTTTGTCTGACGCAGCCCGCTTTTCTTAACAGGCCTCTGCTCTCCTGATTGAGGGATTGTCTCCTTGGGTGGCTGGGAGAGTATTCTTCACAGCCTGGAATTATGATTCAAATTTCTCCGTTTAAATGTGCTCTTCCAGCTGATTCAGCTGCTGATTGTTTCCAGCGTGGCGGAACCGGCCTGCTCGATGCCGGAGCATGTTCGGCGTCAGGGGGGCCCGGCTCCAGCCACGCCGCGGCCGCTTGCACCTGAGCAGCCCCTGCTTTCCAGCTCGGAGATCAATTCCTCTTTATCTGCCGGGAGCGGGCTGATCTCGGCTTCCCTGTGCTGCCTGGAACTGTTTTCTTATTGAGGGTATCGATTTGGCCCCTCTGAATAGTGGAGAGTGTGAGACTTCGGCAGGACACGGCATTAGCAGAGCGCTCACGCTGTCCCTCACCCGCCGGGCAAGAGGCGTTTCAGGAGCGCTGCCCTGGCGCCCAGCGGATCCGGCTGCGTTACCTGGAGCAGCCTGCAGGGACCCCTCCACCATCCCAGGCTGCTCCAGCCTGGCCTTGGGCACTGCCAGGGATCCAGGGGCAGCCACAGCTGCTCTGGGCACCCTGTGCCAGGGCCTGCCCACCCTCCCAGGGAACAATTCCTGCCCAATCTCCCATCCATCCCTGCCCTCTGGCAGTGGGAAGCCATTCCCTGTGTCCTGTCCCTGCAGCCCTTGTGCCCAGTCCCTCTCCAGCTCTCCTGGAGCCCCTTTAGGCCCTGGTAGGGGCTCTGAGCTCTCCCTTAAGCCATCTCTTCTCCAGGTGAGCACCCCCAGCTCTCCCAGCCTGGCTCAGAGCAGAGGGGCTCCAGCCCTGGGAGCATCCCTGTGGCCTCCTCTGGACTCACGCAGTTCATGCTGCAGCTGGCAGGGGCTGCTCCTCTGATGTTTTGTTGATGCCCAGAGGTCATCACACGCTGGCAATGGGCACAGGTGTCAACATCCCAATGGATCCTGAGCCCTGTTTCCCCAGCCCTCACTCCACAGAATCCTGGTGGCTCCCACACATCCCTAGACCTGGGCCAAAGCCGTGTCCAGCCTTCCCTGCGGGCTTCGCAGCTCCCTGGGGCTCCCCATCCCAGTGGATTTAGATGCCATCAGTCCCCAGGTGACATCTGGGTCATGATCCCCCGCCTCCTGGTGCCCTGCTTGGGGTCAGAGCCAGCATAGGGCCAAAGAGCTCCCTGGCACTGCCATGTTCCTCCCAATCCTCCCGCCCCAGGAGCTTCCCATTGCCTGTGATTACTGTTGATCCTCACTGTGCCTTCTCCACCTTGGATTTTTAGCTCTTTCCTTCTGTAAATCCATCCCTGTCCTCACCAGGCAGAAGTGCTCCACACACCAGAGCCACCAGCCCCTGCCTGCTCCAGTCCCTGCTGCCCTGGGCACTGCTGGAATCCCATCCTGGGGGATTGAGGATCCTGCCCTGTGACAGGGGCACTGCTGGAACCCTGTCCTGTGCCCTGGGCACTGCTGGAGTCCTGTCCTAGGGGATTGAGGATCCTGTCCTGTGCCCTGGGCACTGCTGGAATCCTGTCCTGGGGGATTCAGGATCCTGTCCTGTGCCCTGGGCACTGCTGGAGTCCTGTCCTAGGGGATTGAGGATCCTGTCCTGTGCCCTGGGCACTGCTGGAATCCTGTCCTGGGGGATTCAGGATCCTGTCCTGTGCCCTGGGCACTGCTGGAATCCTGTCCTAGGGGATTGAGGATCCTGTCCTTTACCAGGAGCACTGCTGGAACCCCTTCCTGAGGGATTCCTGAGGGAGCTGTGGTGCTGTGGGTGGCAGCCCTTTCCCACAGCTCTGGGATGAGGAGCTGAGGGGGACAGGCTGGCAGCAGCGTGGGGTGGCACCACGTGTGCCCAAGCACGCCGTGGCTCAGGAAGGGCTGCCCAGGAAGTGCCTTTTGTGTAATTTATGAGGGCTCCTCCAGCAGCACAGCCTGGGAGAAGGGTGGGAACGGGCTGAGGCACAGGGCTCATCCCCTGTGTGACCCCAGGGCCCTGGCAGGGCTGTGGGATGAGGATGGGGATGGGATGTGGGACAGGGATGTGGGATGGGGATGTGGGACAGGGATGTGATGTGGGACAGGGCACTTGGCTGGGGGCACCCAACTCCCTCCATTCCTTCACACGGAGCTGACTGAGGATGGATCCGTCCCTCTCCTGGCACCAAACCTGAGAATTCCGAGCTAAAACGAATTCCGTGTACACGGCAAGGGGCGGCTGCATTTTTCATGAGCCGGATGAGCAAACAAAACAAGGCTTTTCCAAGCGGGGAGGGCCGGCCCCGCCACTCATGGTCACTAAGCAGATGAGCAGGGAGCGGCTCTGACAGCCCGTCGTGTTCCCGGGATCCACGAGCCGGATCCGGCCTCACTTCCCAGCCTCCAGCCAGCTTTTCACACCAGCAGCGGCAGCGGTGGCCACGCCGGGCTCCCTGGAGAGGGCTGGGGACAGCGACACCGGAGCTCTGCTCGCACATCCCACCCTTCCCTGTTCCTGACATCCCTCTTGCTCCCTCCAAACCAGCTCCAGCACCAGCAGCTCCTCCCGAGGGAAGAGCTGCGGGACTTGTTGCTGGTTTATTTCCTTTTCTTTTTTTTTTTCCTGATTTTGAACACAATTAATTAAAACCCAGTGACGGTGTCCCAAAAGACGATGTGGAGAAGCGGAAAGCTGGAGCAGCCGGGTGTTCAGGCAGCCCGGGGATGCTCCTCTGTATTCCACCAAGCTGGGGGGCACAGGCAGAGGGGCTGCAGGGTTCAGCTCTGGGGTGATGTCACCAGCCAAGGCACAGGGGGACCCTGCCAGTGCCCCCCAGCCCTGGGAAAGGGTGGGGCCAGGTCCCAGAGCTCCCAGGGTCTCCGCGGAGCAGCAGAGCTTTGCAGCAGTCTCCAGCCATGGCACGAAACTGTGACTCTATCTGGATATTGGGAAAAAGTTCTTCCCACACAGGGTGCTGGGGAACTGAACAGGGAATGGCCACAGGCTCAGAGCTCCAGGAGTGCTTGGACAACGCTCTCAGGCACAGGGTGGGATCATCTGTGCAGGGCCAGGATCTGCACTGGTGATCTCCACGGGCCCCTTCCAGCTCAGGATATTCTGTGACTCTGTAATTCTGTGATTTCCCAGCCGTGCTGGGCAGGCAGGGCCGTCCTTCTGGGATGTGGTGGCAGCCGAGGCACAGCCAGACCAGCGGCTGAGTAACCACCACATTCACCAGGCTCAAACCTTTGATTTCGGAGCCGTCTAGACGGGAGCCCCATCAAAGCCCAGGAGCTGAGGGAGAGCACTTGAGAGGCACCCGGAGAGCTCAGCACAGCCCCTGCTCCTCAGAGCTGCCTCCAAAGCCCTCTGACTCACCCACTAATGAGCAGCTTCCCTAATGAGTGCTGGAATTGTTGCCAGAGCCCCAGGTGAAGGGCTGGGAGCCTGGGAAGGGACCTGGCAGTTATTTTTTCCTGCAGAGAGAGGGGATTTGGGCCTAGGTCTCCATGGATGTGATGGAGATGTTCTCCCATGGATGGGACTGGGGTTTGTGGTGGGATGTGAGTGGGGCTGGTGGGGTTTAATGGGGGTGGGGCTGTGGTGTGACTCTGCCACGTGTCCAGAGGGGCCATTGGAGGGTGTGGGGTGACTTCACCATCCTCACTCCTCCCCTTTATTCTGGAGGGTGTGGGGTGACTTCACCCTCCTCACTCCTCCCCTTTATTCAAAGTGAATTCTTATTTTAATGATAAATGGGAACCAGAACCAGCAGGGACTGACGGGTCCACATCCCTCCTCTCCTGGTGTGTGCTCAGCACCATTCTAGGAGAAGAGCCTGCTCCATAAATCCAGTGGGGCAGGGATCCTCGGGAGCCAGCGTGAGGGATCTTCTCCCAGCCAGGTCAGGGACCTGTGTGGAGACAGGATAATCCCATGGCAGCTCGGGCCATGCCAGCTTTCCCAGCAGCCCTTTATCCATTTGGAGCACTGGGAAGAGCATGGCTAAACTGGGATTTGGGGTCCCTGCTCTCAAACCCATGCTGGGAGCTGGGGGATGGCTCCCTGCCTGCAATGGGAATGTCCCAGGCCCTGGGACTGGGACACATTCCCAGCCCTGGGAGTGTTCCCAGCTGGCAGCACCTCTGGGGTGCACATTCCCTGTGGGTGTTCCAGCCTTGGGCGCCTTCCCTTCATCCCAGGGGCAGCACCGAGGCGTGGGTGGGTGGGAAGTGAGCGCCCAAGGAGCCAGCCCTCCGCAAAAGGCTGAGATGTGGCTACATTTGGGGCTGCTCTGCTGTCACCTTATCGCCAGAGGACAATCCCTCTGAGCCGGCAGTCCCCAGTGCAGCAGTGCTTTGCTCCTCATGCTGACAGATTGTCAGGGAACTTTCCTGGGAGGTTGGAGTGGTTTTGGGGACCAGCAGCTCTGTGGGTGAGTCCTATGGGTGGCAGCAGCCAGAGCAGGGAATGCCTTGCACAAGCTGGGGACACCCCCGTGGGCACACATGCAACTGAGGCACATCCTGAGAGCCCCAGGAGCCTGCAGTCTTCTTTGTTGGGGTGCAGAGGTGCCACCACAGCAGTGGGGTGCTGTTCTCAGAGCCCAGTGACACCTCCCAGTGCCACCACAGCAGCTCGGGGGAGGCCCTTAGCAACAAGGAGGTGACTTCGTGCCCACTGGAGGGAAACGGAGCTGCTGGAGTCGGAGTAAATAATTAAAGCTGGAACTGCGGAGGAGAAAGCCGAGATAACGGAGGCAGCTCAGGCAGAAAACCTGGGCCTCGCTGTAGTCAGCCCCCCCGGCAGGGCCGCCCTGGGGGCTGTCCCTGCTGTGTCCCCAGCGTCCCCCCCTCCCTGGCCACGGATCTGCCTCTCCTGCCCCTTTTCACGCCTCGGCCGCTGGTTTTCACACCCTGCTGATGCTGCTGCATCTTGGCCCATCCATCCATAATGCCCTGGGGATCTTCCAGGGCAGCCACCACCATCAGCCTTCCTCCTCCTCCTCCTCCTCCTCCTCGTCCTGGCTGCCCTGTGGCCCAGGGAAGCCCCTTCCCACGTCCGCGCTGATTGATCTGCCTTGTTTTGCTGCTCCCTCCTGTGCTTCATAAATGTCAACTTTTTTCCACTGACAAAGAAATTTTGTGGTAATGACTCTTTGTGCCACTTCTAAATCCCCAATTACATAAGGAGCAGCAGCACAAAGCCATTCCCTTTGGTGGAAATCTCCACGTAATCCCTTTTCCAGAGAAGCAGCCCGCCAGTGACACGCTTCTAACTCTTTGTTTGTTCTTTTGGATCAAATCTAACTGATTGCCGTGACTAATTAACTTTCCCTTTCTTTGGGCCTCTGTTGTCTTAATTAATTTCACAAATGCTTCGTTCCCAGCTCCCAGGCAGCTCCAGGCTCGGCGGTGCACAGCACCCGCAGCAGCAGCGGGGCCGCGCGGGTGCCTCTGGGGCAGGGCTGGCCTTGCTGCCAGCAGGGTGCCATGGCAGGCAGGGCCACCCTGACACGTCCCCAGTGCCACCAAGCCCCTGGGTGGGCTGCAGGGACCCCTGGGCGCCGCTGCTGGGATGTGGTGGGGCAGGAGGTGGCTCCTTGGAGGTGTGCATGGACCATCTCCTGCTGCTCCTTGGGCAGGCTTCAGTCAGGTCCTCTCCACTTCCAGCTCCTGCCAGATCCTAATTTTTGCCTGGGGTACTCCCCCCCGCCCTGCAAGGCCCTCCTGAGTCAACACCCAGGCTGGGAGAAATGCAGCCCATAAATCTTGGCTGGAAGGGACCTTGAATATCATCTCACCCCTGCCATGGGCAGGGGCATCTTCCACTAGGTGGGGTTGTTTAAGGCCTTCTCCAACCTGGCCAGGGGTGGGGTATCCACCCCTTCCCTGAGCATCCTGTGCCAGGGCCTCACCACCCCCACAGGGAAGAATTTCTTCCTCATTATGAATTTCTTCCCCAGTAAAGGATTTCTTCCTAGAGTAAACCCTGGTGAAATCCCGCTGCAAAGGTCTGGTTTGGTAACATCCTGTCCCATTCTCTTCCACAGGATCCTGGCACAGTGGTCACAACCATGTCCCCAGCAGCTTCCACTCCAGGAACCCTCAACATCACTCATCTGTATCCCACATTCTGCAGTGATGGGCATGCAGATCCCAGGGTTAGTTCTGTGCCATGGATGTGGATCCCAGGGTTAGTTCTGTGCCATGGATGTGGATCCCAGGGTTAGCTGTGTGCCATGGATGTGGATCCCAGGGTTAGTTCTGTGCCATGGATGTGGATCCCAGGGTTAGCTGTGTGCCATGGATGTGGATCCCAGGGTTAGCTGTGTGCCATGGATGTGGATCCCAGGGTTAGTTCTGTGCCATGGATGTGGATCCCAGGGTTCGCTGTGTGCCATGGATGTGGATCCCAGGGTTAGTTCTGTGCCATGGATGTGGATCCCAGGGTTAGCTGTGTGCCATGGATGTGGATCCCAGGGTTAGTTCTGTGCCATGGATGTGGATCCCAGGGTTAGTTCTGTGCCATGGATGTGGATCCCAGGGTTCGCTGTGTGCCATGGATGTGGATCCCAGGGTTAGTTCTGTGCCATGGATGTGGATCCCAGGGTTAGCTGTGTGCCATGGATGTGGATCCCAGGGTTAGTTCTGTGCCATGGATGTGGATCCCAGGGTTAGTTCTGTGCCATGGATGTGGATCCCAGGGTTCGCTGTGTGCCATGGATGTGAATCTCTCTGCGGTTATTCCCCCAGGCTGGGTTTTTCCCAGACAAGGGCTGAGTTCAGCTCTCAAAGTTTCCCGGGCAGCACAATGGAGCTGCATATTCATGAAGGCGCTGCATTACTCAGGGCTGATGGCAGAACTGAGATCTTATCTGCTGCTTCCAGCAGCTCTTGTGGTGGCTCTTATCAGCCCTTTCCTATCTGGGGTCTGCCCTGGATGAATAAACATCGCAGTTCTTCCACTCAAAGGCTCTGGGGCTGTGGAGTGCAGCGGTGGATGCTCAGTGGAGATAAAGGGCAGCAGCCTGGCTGATAGCCCTGCCAGCCTTCCTGTGCCCCAGCACTGGGGCTGCTGGCCCTTCTCGCTCCATGGGGAGGGCTCTGCCCCATGGGAAGGTCCCAAACCTTGGGGGGAACACGCTTTGGGCCCCGCTCCAGCCCGGAGTTGAGTGGCCACCGTGCCCCACGTGACAGGGCCATGAGAGTGGCAGGATCCTGGGGCAGGACAAGAGCAAACGGCATCAACTGTGCCAAGGGAGGATCAGGCTGGACATCAGCAGGAATTTTTCCATGGAAAGGGTGGTCAGGGATTGGGAGGAGCTGCCCAGGAAGGTTTGGAGTGCCCATCCCTGGAGGTCAAGGGCTGGAGGTGGCACTCGGTGCTCTGCGCTGGTGACAAGGTGGGGATGGGACACAGGTTGGGCTCAATGGTCCTGGAGGCCTTTTCCAACCTCAGTGACTCCAGGATTCTCCATTCTGTTGGACTTTCCCCTGGCACAGACATGACTGGCAGAGCTTCAGCACCCCAGAATCAACAGTGGCACCCCCCAGGAGGGTGAGAGGGGCCAGGCAGAACATTGTGAGCTCTGGCTCGGGGTTGAAGGGGTGACCTTGTTTGCCATCAAGGCCTCTGGTAGGAAATGAAAGAGCTGGAGGAGATCCAGGAGCTCACAGGAGGGGCAGAGGGAGCCAATCACCCCTGCAGGTTCTGGGAGCTCGGAGGGAGCTGTGCTGTGAGAGGCACGAGGCATTACTGGAACAGCAGCCGGCTCCTCCCCGAGGCTGGCAGCAGAAATCAGCCCCTTCACAGAGGGTGTGTTGAAACCCTTCTGCAATTAAAGCCCTGGCAGCGCTGCTGAGCTTCCCCAGGGTCAGGCAGAAATCCAGGAGCAATCGCTGCCGTTCCCAGGAGATTCACCTGGAGCAGCACCCAGCCCTCACCCGGGATCAGACTCCGCTGCCCGCGCGGTCCCTGCTTGTAGCTCGGAGCTAAGATTCTTCTGTCACCTCAGACAGGAGCCGTGGCCTCTGGGGACAGCAGCTGCAGCCCCGGCTCGGCTGGGCTGCGGCAAACGGGGGCTGTGGCTGCACAACAAAGGGCTGAGGACAAATTTGAAAAGATTTGGTCTCCCTTTGTAGAAACCTTTGATTAAACCGTGGCAGCCGGGATTGAGCTGGTGCTCATCTCCCTGGCCTCCCACCCCCTCCTACTTCTTCATCTCCTTCTCTTCTGCCTTTTCGCCTTGCCTCTTTTTCTCCCCTCGCTTTGGAAGGGAGCAGATCAATAAATAAATAAACCCACAGAAATGTTATTTCTCCAGCAAGAGGCGCCTTGAAGTTCATCAGAAATAACAATCCCGACCTCCCGTGCATGCGCAGGGCAGAGAGAAGGGATGTGATTATTCCCTGGGGAAAAAACAGCAGCACAACACGTTGGACCTGTTCCGAGGGCGCCGGGCTGACAATTCACCAGCAGCCTTTGAGCTCCCACTCAGTGGCTTGAAGAGTTTTGACATGAAAGGGCCACCAGTCAAACGGACGGAAGGATCAACTTGCAGGATTAAATGTCCTTGTCACCAACCCATCAAAACATGGCATTATTTTGGAGGGACAGATCGTTTGGAGGAGTTCACAGCAGATTAAACCTGAGGTTCCAGGGGATTTTTGGCGGGTGAAACGGCCGCAGGTGGCACCAGTGCTGCAGGAGCACAGGGTGGCTGCGTGTCCCCAGGAGGAGAAGGATCCACCTGGCCCTGCGGGGAGCCCCAGCCGTTCATCTGCCGTGCAAAGGAGCATGCAAAGCCCTGGAGTTCCTCCCAAATCAACCCAAAGCTTCCTCCAGAGGATGGGGAACTCGAAATCCAGCGTTTGCAGCGGGTGGTGAGATGAGTCAGGACCCAAATGCTTTCATCTTGGGGCTTGACTGCCCCAGAATGGCCCCAAATGGGGAGTGTTTGCAAAAAGGGGACGCTGCTGCAAACATTCCTGGGGGAACACGCACACCAGCAGAGACACGAGGCTGTCTGGGTGCATTCCTGAGAGCAGACATGTCCCTGTGCCCCACTGGGGACTCAGGGCCCCCGGAGCACAAACCCACAGAGCAGAGCACGAGGGCTCTGTGTGGGACACAGTCCCAGACCCCCAGCCCCCTTCATCCTTTCCTCAGAGTCGGAGGAAAGGCAGGCAGGACCCTCCTGGTCCTTGTCACACCCCAGCAATGCCACAGGTGAGCTCTGGCTGTGTTTGGCTGAATGAGGGAGCAGGTTTGGGGAGGGGAGTGTGCCAGGACCTCCAGCACGTGGCAGTGCCAGTGAGGACCCACAGGGCAGCAGCTCCTGGGATGGGGTGGGAACAAGGGATATCTTGGTTCTGAAGAGCTCAGCCAGCTCCTCTCCAGGTGCAGGTGTTAATGGGAGCTCAGCTTGGGTTAAAGGGAAACGTGCACAGGTGTGGGGAGCTGGTCTGGGCCTGTGGCAGGGGCTGGGAGCAGAGGGAATATTATCCAGTCCTTTCCCAGGGAGATGTCTCAGTCAGCAGCTCTTGCTGTCAGTCAACAATAGGATCCTTGTGTGGAGAGTCCAGCCCATGCCTCGTTCCAAGGAGGGCTGTCAGCAGCAACTCCTGAAGGCCTTCCATGGGGAATGAGCCCAGCACAAGCATGGGGAGGGTCAGGGGGAGCTCCCCTGTTCAGCAGTGAAATGCTGGCTGTGTTTGGGTGGAGAGAGGAGCAGGATGGGAAAATGAAGTCAGAAAACGGAGAAATTCAATATAGATGAAAATCACAGTGAAGGGGCAGTGGAGGTGGAAGGGGATCAGCCTGGGGAAGGCCTGGTCAAGAAAAGCTGGGGCTTCTCCATCCCTGGAAGTGTCCAAGGCCAGGCTCGATGGGGCCTGGAGCAATCTGGGATAGTGGAAGGTGTCCCTGCCTGTGGCAGGGGTGGAACGACCTGAGCTTTAAGGTCCTTCCAGCCCAAACCATTCCATGATTCCATGAGCCAATGACCTGTACATGGTTTGGAGCTGTCACACAGAACCCCCCCAGCCAACAGGAGAATCCCTCACAGAGCTCCTGGAGAGCCCTGCAGGCTGCACCCAAAGCTTTGTGCAGAGGCAGAGGGAGGATGTCAGAGGTGACCTTTCTGCTGACTTTGTCCCATCCCTCAGGGAAGTCATTTGGGGAGGTGGGGTGTCAGGCAGCATCTGCAGGTGTTGTGGTTTTAAATTCTCCTTCCTGCAGAGGAATTCCACGTGGCCAGGCCAGCCGGTTTCCAGAGCATTCCCTGGGGCAGTTTACTGCCAGGAGCACTGCAGAGCCTGCACGTCCCTCCTGTCCCCTCCCTGAGCCACCTGCAGGGCACAGAGCACTCGAACCACAGCACTCGTGGTCCCCAGAACCATGGGACACGGCTGGGGATGGTTTCCTGCAGCCAGCCTGGGCTCCACCTGCACCCAGGGGTGCTGCAGGACACCCGGCTCTGTGCCCTGAGCTGAAAATGAGCTCCTGGAGCCGCTGCCCTTGCTCTGCCCCCGACTCCTGCCTGCACCCTGCAATTCCAGCAGCTGGGACAGGACCGGCAAGGCTCATGTCCACACAGGCAGACAGCAGCCAAGGGGCAGGGACAGGGCTGGATGAGGAGCAGGAAGGCTGGGAAGGGCTGGATGAGGAGCAGGAGGGCTGGGAAGGGCTGGATGAGGAGCAGGAGGGCTGGGAAGGGCTGGATGAGGAGCAGGAGGGCTGGGAAGGGCTGGATGAGGAGCAGGAGGGCTGGGAAGGGCAGGGAGAGCAGGTCCGAGCAGCGCACGGTGCTGCGCTCAGGCAGGCTGTGCCCTCTCTCTTATCACAGCTTCCCCAGATAGCTCCGGAACGGGGGCACGATCCCTGCAGTCCCTGGGGATGGGAGCTGAGCTCTGCCTGGGCCTGCTTTGAAGGGAGAAGGGCTGGGGAGAGCCAGCTAAGGCTGGCGAGTGCTTTGCAGCATCAAAGGGTGGCCTAAGCTCCTCTCTGCTCCCTCGCTATCCTGCCCAGCTCGTTTTGGAGCCCCGGGGATGATCACACCCCTCTCCTCCACAGCTCCTTGTAAAGAGCTTTTGGTCCCTCCCTCCAGGGAGTTTGTGGGAAATGCTCAGCCTGGTGTTTGCAGCCTGGTGTCGCTGGAAAGGTGCATCCCACAGGGATGGGATGATGGGTCCCTGAGGAATGAGCCACTAGAGAAACAGGAATCCTTATCACAGGATCCTAGCCTGGTTTGGGTTGGAAGGAAACTTAAATCTCATCTCATTCCACCCCCTGCCATGCACAGGGACACCTTCCACTGTCCCAGGCTGCTCCAAGCCCTTTCCAGCCTGGCCTTGGGCACTGCCAGGGATCCAGGGGCAGCCACAGCTGCTCTGGGCAAAACCCCCATCCCTCCCATCCAGGCCAGGCTTCATCCCATTTCCATGAATAGAAACAAAAAAAAACACCCTCAAACCCAAAAAACAAAAACCAAAATAAACTAACAAACCAAAACACAAAAAAGAAAAAAAGAGCAAAAAACAAACAACACCCCCAAACCAAAATAATAACAAAAAAACCCTAAACAAAACCAAATCCAAAACCCAAACAAAAATACTACCATCACCAACAAAAAAAAGCAGGAGGTGAAAGATGTTCAGGATGCACATAACCAGATTACAAAGCATCCTTCCATTTTGCACATTCCAGCGAGGAGAGGGAAGAGCAGCAGCGTTTCCCGCTGACAGGCAGTGCCAGCCGAGGCACAAACATCTCATCTGTGCCTGGAAAATGAGGCTGTGGAACCTGGAAACGAGGCAGCTGCCCATTAGGCTGATGTGACATTCAAGCTGCACCTCCTGGAGGCTGGAGTGCCCACGGTGAGCCTGGCAGCAGTGGACAAGAGCAGGGACTGCCACAGAAGGTGGGAGCTGCTGGGACACCCCCAGTTGTGGCACCTCATCCCTCTTCTCACCCTGGCTGCATTCAGGGTGTCCCCCCAAGCTCCCTCCTTCGCAGCACTGCTGGAGTGGCAGTAAATGAAATACCATTGCCTGATTACAGTCAGGATATGGCTCTAAATTGACTGGTTTATAGTCCTGGGTAATTTAATTTTTTCCTTCAGTGAATGGGTTGCCATATGCCCACAGCCCTCGCTTGGATCCCGGCACAGCTGCTCCCTGAGCACAGCTCCCTTCCCCATCCCGGGGCTCTGCCATGCTCTGCCCCTGGGGTGCCTTCCTGCAGGGAATCCCTGCCCCAGCGGGCACAAAATCCACCCAGAGACTCTCCAGGGGATCCAAGACCTGTGGGAGGATGGTCCAGCAGTGGCTGCGGGTTCTGAGGCTGGAATAGTCCTGGCAAGGATGGGTGAAGCTGCTCCAGGATGGGCAATGCCAGAATGCACCCAGGGCTCCTGGAATCCCAGGGAACTGGGATAGAGGCTACATTTTGGGCTGTACAACCCTAAAAAAGCCTCTGGTTAGGCACTGATCCAGCTCATCTCCCTGCAGGCATCGCCACCCTCCCAGGGCAGCATCCCCAGGGCTCGTGGGGAGCCAGCCTGGCTCAAAACTCTGCCAATGGCAGAAGGGTTTTCAGCAAGCTCTGATCCTCTGGAAACTGGGATGGATGGTGAGGAAGGAAAGCAGCAGTGGAGAGACCCCCTGAGCAGCCGTGCTCAGCCCTCCCCAGCCTGGCTGCACCGCGGGGCTCCCCCTGCCAGTGCCTCAGCCCGGATTCGGATCATTCTCTCCTCGATGGCCTGGCTGTGTTCCTCCAAGTGCATCACATTCTGCCTGCCACCTCAGTGGGGTCTCTCCTCCTCGGGAGTTTGAGCTCTTTCCCAATTTGGTTTCATCTGCAAATCTCAGGGATGTGTTATTTAGGGGAGGGGTGTCTCACTCCTTCCAGCCAACACCGCCTGGGAATATCACTTCTGTTTCTGCCTTAAAAAAATTCCTCTACATTTCTGCAAAACTCCTGATTTTTCTCTGATGGTTTGTTCACTCAGCTGGGTGAAAACATTTTGTGTGACACCAGTTCTAGTGTGAGTTATGTGAACAGGGGGGTCCCTGGGGACTCCCTGCTTCATTCTGGTACCTTTGCCTCACCATGGGGATGCTTCAAGACCCACCATGGGATGCCCCCAAATCCCAAAACCTGCTGAAAAGATTAAGGAGAATCTCATGGAAAAAGGTTTTATGGCTCACTGTGTGTCCTGTGTGAAGGCAGACAGGACATGGCATCTCTGATATTTTCACAGCTAGTGTCAGCCACAGGTAACTCCACCCTTGGAGCAGGTGTGGGTGCAGTCAGTGAGGACATTCCCACCTCAGTGTCTGCAGCACTGGAATCTCTCAGTTCCCTCTGTCCCTGTCCTCTGGGCCCTTTGGAAACCCTTCTGGTGATGCCTTCTGAGTCAGAGAAGAAAAAGTGATGAGTAAAATCGTTGTCCTAAAGCTGTGAGACCTTTAAGACTCAAAGCTGTTTTTGTAAGTGCCCTGAGGGCTGTGAAAAATTCCAAATATTGCTTTGAAACTGGAAAGTCCCTGCAAGTCCCTCACAGCTGCTGCTTCTGTTTATTCTCTGTGCCAGGATTATTAACGGAGGTGTTGAACAAGCAAAGCCAGCCCTGCTCCCTGGGGTTCTCCTGGCACTGCCTGATCTTTGGATTGTCTTTTGTCCTTGCCTTTGAGGGTGGGCAGAGACATCCATGTGGGGATGGAGGAGTGGACAAAGTTCCTGCAGTGCCTGAGGCTTTGCTGGGCAGGGTGACCATCCCTGGGGCAGTGACCATCCCTGTGCCAGTGACCGTCTCTGGGGCAGTGACCATCCCTGTACCAGTGACCATCCCTGGGTCTGTGACCATCCCTGGGGCTGTGACCATCCCTGGGGCAGTGACCATCCCTGGGCAGTGACCATCCCTGGGGCTGTGACCATCCCTGTGCCAGTGACCATCCCTGGGCAGTGACCATCCCTGTACCAGTGACCATCCCTGGGTCTGTGACCATCCCTGGGGCAGTGACCATCCCTGTGCCAGTGACCATCCCTGGGCAGTGACCATCCCTGTACCAGTGACCATCCCTGGGTCTGTGACCATCCCTGGGGCAGTGACCATCCCTGTGCCAGTGACCATCCCTGGGCAGTGACCATCCCTGGGGCAGTGACCATCCCTGGGCAGTGACCATCCCTGGGGCCGTGACCATCCCTGTGCAGTGACCATCCCTGGGCAGTGACCATCCCTGGGGCAGTGGCCATCCCTGGGGCTGTGACCATCCCTGGGGCTGTGACCATCCCTGGGCAGTGACCATCCCTGTGCCAGTGATCATCCCTGGGCAGTGACCATCCCTGGGCAGTGACCATCCCTGTGCCAGTGATCATCCCTGGGCAGTGACCATCCCTGGGGCAGTGACCATCCCTGTGCCAGTGACCATCCCTGTGCCAGTGACCATCCCTGGGCAGTGACCATCCCTGGGGCAGTGACCATCCCTGGGCAGTGACCATCCCTGGGGCAGTGACCATCCCTGGGTCTGTGACCATCCCTGGGCAGTGACCATCCCTGGGGCAGTGACCATCCCTGGGGCAGTGACCATCCCTGTGCCAGTGACCATCCTTGGGCTGTGACCATCCCTGTACCAGTGACCATCCCTGGGGCTGTGACCATCCCTGGGGCTGTGACCATCCCTGTACCAGTGACCATCCCTGGGGCTGTGACCATCCCTGGGGCAGTGACTATCCTTGGGCTGTGACCATCCCTGGGCAGTGACCATCCCTGGGCAGTGACCATCCCTGGGCAGTGACCATCCCTGGGTCTGTGACCATCCCTGGGCAGTGACCATCCCTGGGCAGTGACCATCCCTGGGTCTGTGACCATCCCTGGGTCTGTGACCATCCCTGTGCCAGTGACCATCCCTGGGCAGTGACCATCCCTGGGCAGTGACCATCCCTGGGCAGTGACCATCCCTGGGGCCATCTGGAGGTGAGCTAGGCCTGGCACTGCTGTTTTCCATGGGACAGTGTCTCTGTGGCTCCTTTCAGGATCTCAGAGCCACCACATTGCTGTGGGAATGTCTCTGTGGGAAGGTGAGCTCAGCAGCTGCCCTTCCTCCACATGGAATGGTTTGGGTTGGAAGGAACCTTCAAGCTCATCCCACCCCTGCCATGGCAGGGACACCTCCCACTGTCCCAGGCTGCTTCAAGCCCCATCCATCCTCTCCTTGAACACGTCCAGGGATCCAGGGGCAGCCACAGCTGCTCTGGGCACCCTGCCCACCCTCACAGGAAACAATTCCTTCCCAAAATCCCATCCATCCCTGCCCTCGGGTCTCCCCCACTGCTGCTCTCCCTTCCCTGCTCCAGCCCCACGGGAGTCACTGAGCTCCTGTGGCCTTCCCTAGAGGGGACAAGAGCCCCCACCACGTCCCTGCCTCCTGCCATCGCTGCCTCCCGTGCCAGGCAGTGCCGGGAAGCTGCCAGCTCCCGCGGGCTCATTAATGTGGAGCGCGTGCGTGCCCCGCTCCCCGCGCATCGATCTGATAAATGAGGAGCCGCCGATGGTATTTTCTACCCTTTTAAGTGTTAAAATAACATTTTAGTGAAATATGAGCAGGTCAGAGCCGAGCTGCCCCCTTTCATCTCCCAGCACAGAGCAGCTGGGTGGGAGGGAGCCGGCAGTGGTGCGCACGTGCGCTGCCACATCCACGGGGGACACTCCCAGCACCTGGGATAGGGGGTCTGGGGAGCTGCAAGCAGTGCTCAGATGTCTGGGGGAGGATTGGGGTCAGTGTGGGTGTGCGGGGGTTGGTGCTGTACCTGTGCCCAGCCCTTGGCACAGGACAAGGAGGAAACCCCATTTCCATCCACACCACAGTAAAACTTCTGCATGTCCAAAGCTCTTACAGGTGCAGAGCTTTATTTGAAAGCTTCAGCAACTCACGGCATCTCCTGGCGACTTTCTGGCTCTTTTCTCTGCAATTCTTTCTGGAAATGTCATGGCTTGGTTTGAGGACTGGGAAAATGAAATGATGTTGTCCTTGAGGTCCCTCTGCACTCTGGCCTCTCCCTGCCTGGCAAGGAGGTGAGGGCTGGATGCAAGGGAAACCAAACTCCAGGTGAAAAATGGGGGATTTCAGCCTAGTTAAACTAATCTAGAAAATGGATTGGATGGGGAAAAATAGGGAAATGCTCTCTGGACTGTGAAATGATCTGCTGGAAATTGGAGTGTGTCACTGACAGCTGCTCCCAGTGGAGTCCCGGGTGTAGGGAAGAGAACTGGGAGCAGCAGCAGCTTTGGCAGGTCCTGGGGATCCTGTCCTGCTCTTGTGGCCTGACCCTCCTTGTCTGGGGGATCCAGCCCTCTCCAGACCTGATGGATTTGCGGGATCTGGTGGCTGTAGGGGATGGGAGCCTCTGGATTTTCACCCCCTGGATAGGAGAGGTTTCTTCAATGCCCAGGGTTCCTGTGCTTCCCTGGGGCCTACCTGGAGCTCCCTTGGGCATCCTTCCCCTTCCTATCCCATGCCTCCTTCCCCTGCCCATCCCATAAACACTTTCCCTGTGCATCCTTTCCATGCCCATCCCATCCACCCTTCCCCTGCCCGTTTAATGCATCCTTTCCCTGCCCACCCACCATTTCCCTGCCCATCCTGTGCCTCCTTCCCCTGCCATCCCAGACATCCTTCCCCTGTCTCCCCGTGTCCCCTTCCCTGCCCATCTCCCCCCACAGCCCTCTGATTCCCTCCTTCCTTCCCCTGCTGCCAGGGAAGCAGTTCCCAACGCATCTTTGTGTCCCCTCTCTCCACCCAGCCAAGCCCAGCTCCTCCTCAGGCTCCAGCCCCACTTCCCACCCTGTTGCCCGATGCCTCTTCCCTCTCCACATCCCTGGAGTGTGATTGCTCCATGCCCTGGGTGAGAGCAGGAGAAATATGTGCTGAGATGACATTTGGGTTATACATGATGCTATTAAAATATGATAAGAACGCTATTAACATTAATAATCCTTTTCATTGTATCATTTAGGGAGCAAAACAAGCCATTAAATATTACAGAGTCATTCGGGTTTGATGGCTTCAGGGAGGGGAACATTTGGCCAGATTTGTCTACACGCACTCTGGAAACACAACATTATCTCTGGGAAATGGGCTTGGCATCTCCGGCAGCTCTGTGGATCCGGGAGGATCTTGGATGTGCCAGGAGGGGATGAGGGTGCTGGGGGAGGCAGCAGTGTGGGAGGTGACACCCCTGCACCCGTGTTGGAGCACGGGAACAGGGCAGGATCCCCTGGGAGGGGTGCAGGGCTGGCTGGGTGCGAGGGGGCTCTGGTGGAGGTTCCCTGTGGTGCCCGTACCAGACAGGAGGAGATTGCATGGACTGGGAGGGGCTGCTCTGCCCGGTGCAGGGCTGCAGTCAGCTCTGGGTACTCCTCTTCCACCCCAACCTCCCCTGCCCTCGCCCACCTCCTTCTCGGGCTATCTGCAGAGGGACCACTTGGATTTCCCAACGTCTCCAGCATGGCCCAGGCTGGAAGCTCTCAGCTTGGAGCAGGCTGCTGTTTGCACACCAGACCTGCTGCCAGCCCTCCCACACCACCTCCAGGCTCACTCTGATTTACCCAAACCTCAGCATAAATCTCCTCTCCCTGCTGCCGTGCTCAGCCCTGAAGCTCATCCATGTGGGAGTTCCCTGGACACTGAAGCATTAGCTCTTAAACACTCAGAAAGGCACCTCACTCCCCGGCAGCTCCCGGGAGAGGACCGGTTTCTGCATCCCTGATGCTCTGGTTGTGTCCAGTCCGAGGCCTTGGCAGCACCACCCCCTTTCTGCTCACTCATCCTCTGGGGAGAGGGCAGCAGGGATCTCTTTCAGCAGGAGAACGCTGGGCTTGGGACAGCTGCCCAGCTCCCAAACTGCACCGCCTTCCCCTGGGCAGGAACCAGCGCCTGCTCCTTGCCCAGCCCATTCCCAGGATCCAGCCATGCAAACTCCAGGCTGTGAAGGGGCTTGGGATCAGCGTCCTGCTCCAGTCTGGGAGCTGGGAAACCTCTTGGTACCCACAGGATCCTCAGTGCTGCTGCTGCTGCTCAGGGCCAGGCTCAGGATGCTGGGCAGGGACCAGGAGCCAAGCCAAGGGCCCTGAGCTCCTCAAATGCCACCAGGGCTGTTGTTATCCAGATATTTCCCCGTGGTGACAGCAGCAAATGAGGGAGAGAACAGAAAAATGTGCTGAGGCTTTGACAGGACTGTCAGAGCCCCGAGTGAGCGCTAACAAGGACGAGTGTGGGCTCTTTAAACAAATCACTGTCATGTTGCAGGCATATCATGGTTTAACACAGCCACCACGAGTCACCAGGAAAGGTTAAAGCAAGAATGGAAGACTCAGTCCTGCGAAATGTGTCAGAGCCGAGCTGTCCTGGGGACTGATCGCTTCCCGCGGCCGGCGCGGCTTCAGGGACGGAGCCTGGAGTCCTTGGAGCACCCTTGGGACGGAGCTGCCGTGGTGCTTGGTATTGGGAAGACTTCCCTGTGGATGTGGGCACTGCAGCACAGGATCTGCACTCTCAGGGACACCCATTCCCTGTGCCCTGCCCCGGGCAGGAGCTGGGGGAGGCTTGGCCCCACGCACCGACAGCCAAATGCAAGCACAGAGCTCCATGCACAGCCCTGGGTGCTTCAGGGGTGACAGCAGGCAGCTCTGGGGTGGCCACACTGCCCAGCAGCTCTGAGCCCAGGGTTTGCCTGGAGAGGCCTCTCTGGCTGGGTTGCTGCTGTCTGGATCCATAGTTCAGGAAGCCTGGAGAGGAGAGCCCCTTTGGCCCCAGGGGCTCGCTGAGCGCCTTGTGGGGTGTGTGACAGCAGGGTCCTGTGGGGTGTGTGACAGCAGGGTCCTGTCCCTGGCCACAGCCCTGCTCCAACCCTCCCACCCCAGGGGAAGGGGAGAGGGGCCCAGCTGATGCCTGGGAGGCTGACCTGGAGCAGAGACTGGACAGAGCTAAGGGAACAAAGTAAATATTAATTGAAAGTAGATATTAATTGAAAGTAGATATTAATTGAAAGGCCTTGCCCAGGCTGTATCCCTGGGGAGGACAAGAGCCTGACCAGGGATACAGCCGAGATGGACCTAAAATGGTCACAAAACGGACACAAAATGGTCACAAAATTGACAAATGGTCATGAGGTCTCACACTTTGATAAGTTTTGGTCCATTTGCATATTGTGGTTTAATTGTCCAATTCCAGCTCCAGGTTCAGGTCCCATCCTTCTTGTTCGTCCCTCCAGCCCACCCTTGTTTGTGCTTTTGGGCTGAAAGTTGTCCTTGGTGTGCAGCAGGACAAGGATTTGTTTTGTGTCCCTGCTCTGTGAAGAGAGCTCACCAGCACTGAATGTGAGGCTCAGAACTGCACCCCTGGGCAGCACAGAATCTGGAAAACATGAGAGCTAAAACTTAAGGCATCACACTGAGGAGGGAGTTCCTGCTGCAAACCCATTCCAAGCCCAAATCCCGCTGTCCGTGCCCGGTGCCACAGCGGCTACCAGCAGATCTGGAGCTGCCTCTGTTCTTGGAGGCTCCCAGGGCACACCCACAGCCCGAGCCAGGTCTGGATGCAGGAATCCCCAAGGAGCCTTCTCACCCAGCTCTGCGGGTTCCGTCCGTCCGAGCCATGACCCCTCTGGAGTGAAATCACAGAGGTTCCTCCCTGACACCCAGGGTCACTGCCCGCAATGCGTGAGGAGCCCAGCGCCTCCCTGGGAGCCCCACCAGCCAAGGCCACAGCAGCAACGCCGCCTGCCACCCCAGCACTCTGCTCACATGCAGCCCACCAGGCAAGGAAATCTATAACAAACAGCCCCCGAAGATCCCCCAGCCTCCCCAGCCCCTGCAAGGCTCCTCTCTCCATCACAGAGCCTCTCCCAGAGCACTGCATCAAACTTTAATATCTCCCTCTCAAGTCCCTCAAAGGCTGGGACGAGCCTGGCCTTTCATGCTGCACAATCCCCCAAATCAAAGGCCCTCTGGCAGAACAGAGCACCTGAAGAGAATGTTCCTCTCTCATCTGGAGCTCCTCGTTTCGGGGCTCTGGGTCCCCCTCAGCTCTGTGAGATTCAGCCAAGCAGCCCGTTCTCCTGCTGGGTAAAACAATCGGGCACATTGCTAATTAGGCAAATGTTGTTAGGCAAGAGGCTGTTGTAGGAGAGATGGAGGGAAGGCTGATGTGGGAGCAGAGCCCGCTCCCTCACTTCTCCATCCTGCCCTACAGGAGATGCTGGGGGTACTCTGTGTTTCCAGAGGGAAAAGCACACAGAGCCCATTCCCAGGGGTGGAAAACATTGTAGGGAATTCAGGCTGCAGAACAAAAAGATAAAAACACAGAAGGATGTGAAGGAAATGCCTCCAAAATGGCTGCAAGGCAGCAACACTGAGCCTCATTGCTGGCAGGCAGGGATTTCCTGAGCTTAGAGAGGGGAATCTGGGAGAGTGGCACTGTCAGAACGTTTCCCTACAAGAAGGGCTGGTGTGGAATGTGTGGCTGGGCACTGCCCACCTGCGTGACGGCTCCCTGCCCTCTGATGTCTGGATTTTCCCCTTGGACAATGTGTCCAGAGGGAGAAGACAGGACTCAGACATGGCCTGGGCTAGGCAGGCTCTTCCCAGTCTGTTCCCTGTTTTGTCCTATCCAGTAATCGGGGCAGCAGCAGGGGGAGGGCTGGAGTGGGTTTAGTCCATTCCTTGGGATCAGAGATCCCAGTGCAGGAGCCATGTGCCGTAGGGTCCAGCTCCCAGCAGCCTGGAGATGCTCCCAGCTCCCTGCCTGTGCCTCTGGAGCCCACGGCTGCATGGGTGAGGCCATCCCAGAAGAAGGATTCCACGCAGGAATTTCCACTCAGCCTGGCACAGCAGAGCATTCCCTGCCCTTGTTTTCCATCCTTGCCCTTGTTTTCCATCCCTGCCCTTGTTTTCCATCCCTGGCCTTGTTTTCCATCCCTCAGTTGGGAATTCTCTGGAGCACGTGCCCAGCCCATGTCCCAGGCCAGCCATCCCAGCTCTTGTACCTGTATCCCCTCCTGGTTCCCAGAGGAATGTTTGAATTTGTGTCCTGCCACGGGAACCTGTGGATTTCATGGAATGTGGGCACCTCCCCCTGCTCAGTGCCACAGCTTTGCTTTCCGGGCTCCACGGGAGGGGAGCAGCAGGGCTGGGCAGGGCAGGAGGGAAGGGAGGAGTCCCTAAGATTCCCCAGCTGCATCCATCCCTATCTGGGTGCCTGCCCAGCAGCAAAGCGTCTGGATTTGTGCAGCTGGCAGAGCAATCCCGTGATCCCAGCGAATCAGAGATTATCGAGGGGGAAAACTCGGGGCTTAAGTGGGATCGGGAGGAGGAGAGGAGGATTTGGAGCTGGTCCGATGGGTTAAGCCACTTGTACTGGCTGAGATTAAGACAGAAGGAGTCTGATTTAGATGGAAAATCTGCTGCACCCCTGGCCACGCATTCCAGCAGCTCGTGGTGCAGGAATGCAGCAGCTTGTCCTGAACCAACCCAGCTCAGAGGGCAGGAGCAGGTCTGGAGAGCTCCTTTTCCTTCTCTGGGGCTCCTGTGTGTGGTTGGAAGTGCCTGCACCTCCTTTCTCATGATCAGCACCAGTCTTGATGGCTTCCCATGGATCCTGCCTCACTCCCCTCTGGACAAACGCCTTGCTGGGCCTGCAGATGAGAGGAGATGGAAGGAATTGGCATTTCCTGCTTCCCTTTCCCACAGGGATCCATCTCCAGTACTGCCACAGCTCCCACAGCTCCAGCCCTGTCCAAGGGACACCTCCATGCTTGCCCACCTCTTTCCCTGCTCCAAGGGGTGCAATTCCCTTGTTGCCTTGAGATTCCACCTGCCAGGAAGGGCAGCTGAATCCAGCCCCAAATCCCACAGGGATGCTCCACTGCCCAGGACTGCCTCTGTTTCCCAGGGTCTCTGCTCCCCTCTCTCTTGGCTGCACAGCCAGTGGAAGCCCCCAGCCCCACCACGCTGGTCTGTCCTTGCTGTGGGATCTCTGTGGGATCAGGACACTGCTCCCCTTGGAATTTGGCAGGGCAGAAGTGGCTCTGGAGCAGCCCTGGCTCTGGGAACATCCTCCATCCCAGTGGGAGCCGGGACCTTGGAGCTTTTTCAAGGGTGAGGATGAGATGAAGGAAACTGAAACAGCCAGAGATGGGAGGCAGGGGCTGGAAGCAAAAAGAGCAGCCAGGAATGACAGCCCCTCCTGGCGCTTCCCTTCCGTGGCGCTGCCAAGCCGTGTCCCCCTGGGCTGCTGCGCAGACACGTCTGGGAGTGGGTGCCAGGAGCTTGCCCTGGGTGCTGGCAGAGGGAAGGAAAAGAGACCTTGAGCAGCTCAGAGAGGAGATGTGAAACTGGTCCCTGAAAGCAGCCCCGGTGTCTGGTGGTGGCCAAAGTGGCCACAAAGCCCTGCCCGTGGCCACCATCACCAGCCAAGCACAGCCAGGGGCCAGCCTGGAGCCTGGAGTGCCCTTCCACACCCTCTGGATGGGCAGGATCCAACCAGGAGACCCTCGTGTGCCAAATCCCCAAATGCAGCCCTCAGCCCCCTCTGGGGCTCCCGGAGGGTGCTGAACCCCCTTGGCCCAGGGCACTGGCACTGCCTGGCTCTCATGACCTTGTGGAGGAGTGCAGAGAGCCTGAGGGGGTGAAGAATCCAGCCTTTGGTTGGGATGAAGCCCCAGGAGCACAGGGTTGAAGCGTCAGCAGCTCTGGAGATGCTGTTGGACCCCCACAACAAACGGGACCACAGGGACAGAGCAGGGCAGGGGCTGGGGCCTGGAGCCTGCCTCCCCCTCCAGGCATGGATGTGCATCCCGCTTGTCCCTCTCTGTGCCTTGGTCATGGAAAGCTGCCCCGAAGGATCCCAGAGCTGGGGGACACCTGGGCAGGACCCTGGTGGGGTAAGACCATGCAGGCCCCATCACATTCCCAGAGAAGTCATCTCCAGCCTTCTGCTGCCTCCTGAGGGGAAAGGGAAAGGAAAATGATCTCCTGAGAGGGAAGAGAAAGGAAAAGCATCTCCTGAGAGCAGGGGAGCAGGAGCACCAGAGCCAGCAGCGGGAGCTGCACACTCAGAGAGGAAGGAGACCTAATGAGGTGCTTTATTAATTGCGTTGTGAACTTTTCCTTTAATGATTCTCCCCGCAACTCCCTCTAGTTAAAGCTAATGGCCTGTAGCATGTTCAGCAGATGGATTATCCAGAGGTGCCCAGGCAGCTGGGTCCCGCTGCCAGAGGGGCTCGTGGGGGCTGCCAGACACAGCTCCCGGTGTCCCACGGCCCCTCGGGGGCTCTGCCAGACCCCAGGGATCCAGGGGGGCTGCCACACCCTGTCCCTGCCCAATACTGGTCCCAGTATCTCTCTGGAGGTGTGGAATGAGCAGCAGCCAGAGGGATTCCCATCTCTGGGAGTCCCAGTCTGGGGATCTGTGGGCTCTGCTGTCCCGTGGCCCTGTGTGGGACACCTGGGTCCCTGCCCCAGGACAGCTTTTCCTGCTCTGCTGCTGCACAAGGTGGCCTGGGGATGGCAGGAGCAGCAGCCCCGGGGCAGGGCAGGGTGGCATTCAGTGACAGTGACCAGCCACCTCCACCCAGCCCAGGATGTGCTCTAGGGTGACACAAGGCCTGCTTGGGTTCTGCCTCATTGTTTATATTCAATGACAGCAGATGCTCCCCAAAAGGACCACGTGGCACCAGGCAGCCCCTGAGGGCGGTGGGACCTGTGCTGCCCCATCCCGGGATAACCCTGGCAGAGCAGGGCGGCCTTTCACGCCACCCCACGGATTTCACAGCTCCTGGTGAGAAGATATCGATTTCCAGCTCTTGCGGAATGTGGGGTCACGGCCACCAGCTGCATTAAGCACCGCGAGCTGTCAAAATGTGTCCAGCCACTGCCTGCTGCGAGAGCAGGGAGCTGTGATCCATGAAAACCCACAGGACTCATGATCCAGGGAAGATTGGGGCCACAGTGGTGCAGCTCAAGCCCTGCATGGTTCAGGCAGGGGCTGTTCTCCCACAGGTCCTCTGCACCTGCTCCACCAGAGCCCCCTGTGCCTCAGAGCTGCCTCCTGCCCTGCATCCCTTCCCATGCTCTCCCCTTTTCCCTGCCCCTTCCTGCTGCTCTTTTCCCGGGGAAGGTGGGCGCGGGCAGCTCTGGACTCATCCCACACGCTGGGGCCTGTCTGCAGGCTGAGCAGCAGCAGCAGCGAGGGGAATAAATTAGCAGATCCAAGAGGAGCTGGAGGTTTCCACGTGGGAGTTTGTTTCGTTTTTTAAAGCTGCTGCTGGGGAAGGCTGGGCGCTGCTGCCCGGCCGCGTCCCGCTGCTGACTAACGGGGCCGTGTTTGTATTTGGTGCTGGCATTAATTGCTGGTGGGAGATGGGTGAGCGTGGGCTGCGCTCCCCGAGGTGACTCAGCCGTCCCTCCTCCGTGCCGTGGCTCTCGTGTGGCTGCAGTGGCCTCAGCCGTCCCTGGCTCGGGGCAGCTCCACGTGCCCGGTGGAGATTCCCTGCCCAGCCCCGGCTGCTGCCACAGGAGGAGCTGGTTGCTCTGCTGAGCCTGAGCTGGGATGTGAGAGGGTTTTCCATCTTGGAGCAGCTGTCCCGCAGAGGCAGCAGCCTGGGCCAGGGGTCCTGTGTCCCCTCCCACGGCTGGAGCTCTCCTTTGGCTGTGACAGGGCTTTGGACTGTGGAGGTGCTCAAATCCACCCCCACTCTGAGCCAGAAGCCACCTCGGGGGGTTTTTCCCTCCATCTGTACCCCTGGTGTTCCACACAGGTTCAGGGATGCTGGGGGTGGTCTGGGCACTGCCAGGGTCACCTCTGTCCCCTGCAGTCACTCACCCCACGGTCCCCACGGAGCACACAGGCTGGGATGGGCTGGATGTCGGGAAGGGATGGGGCAGGACCCCCAGCCTGGGGGAACCTGCAGCACAGTGGGGCTGGGGGCTGCTGGGGGAGCAGGGAGCCAGCAGAGAGCTGAGGAGCACCCTGGAGCAGGGAAGTGACTTTTTTTGGGCTTGAGGTTCAGGATCACAACAGATGGGCGGGAGGGTGTTATAAAACAGCATTTCCTCTGCACTGCCTCTCCCTGAGGTCTCCGAGCCTGCAGCCAAGCTCAGTTCCATGGAAATGAAGCCTGGGATGGATGTTCATGGAGGTGGCCAGGCCTGCTGCAGGCTGGGAAGGGCAGAGGGAGGGCTGCAGGGCGGGGGACAGCAGGGCGGTGGGAGCCAGGCTGGAATCGGTGCCCAGGGATGAGCTGGGAATGGGATCAAAGGACAGTGCCCTGGAGGGGGCCATGTGCAGGGCCTTGGGCATGGCTGATACAGCAGCCACCCAGAGCCAGGGTGTGTGGGGACCCCTGTGCTCCTCGGGGGTCCTCAGAGACCCCCAGAACCCTCCTTGTGCCCCTTTAGCTCCCCACTCCCCCTCACAAGGGCAGGGATGGGAGGTCCCTCATGGGGGGGCTGTGGGAGAACCCAGCAGCATTGCTGGGAGAAGCCCCCTCCCTCTCTGGGATGGACATTCCCCAGAGCAGCCTCATGCTTGAGCCATGGTCTCAGAATTCCAGCAGCTCCTCCACACGTGGTACCAACCCCACGGGACAAACCTTGGCCATGCCTGAGCTCCCACCATCAGCTCTGTGTCCCACCAGGGATGCCACAGACCCAGGGTGGCCTGGACCAGCTGAACCCAGCTCAGTTCCTGGCAGCAGAGCAGTGAAACCCCACCAAGCCCTCTCCATACGAAGGCAGAGGGAATGGAGGGGTCGTGGCCACCAGCCCAAGGGGCCCTGGATGTGCCTGCATCCCAGGAGATCCCAGTTTCCTGCCTCTGGAACACAAGGCAGTTGTCTTGTCAGGCCTTTTCCTCCCGTAGCTGGAATTTTGCTGAATGTTTTGTCCTGGATCAGCTGAAAATAGCTCCAGTCACTGTTAACAATTCATTAGCTCGGGTTTCTCGGGGAACTGTTGTTGCTGCTGCCTGGCACAGGAGAGGAACGGCTCCGGCGGCTCCACAGAGCCCGGAGCTTCCCGAAGGCTGCTGCTCACGGGGGAGAGGCCTTCCGAGGCCATTTCCATGGGCTGTGCTTGCCTGACCCGCTCCTGGCATTTTTAACCTGCGGGACTGTGCAAAGCAATTGCAGGGAATGAGCTCTCCCATTATCCCGGTGCCTGTCCCAGCCCATTCCCACCTCTCCTCAGGGACACTGCTGGAGCTCAGCACATCGCTCTGAGGATTTTGTAGCTTTTGGAGCCTCTCAGTGCAGCACCATCAATTCAGGGATGAGAGGACCCGGCTCAGTCTTGGCTGCTGTCCGTCCATTCCCACTCCTTCTGCCACAGTTGATATTTTCCCATCTCCAGCTCTGTGTCTTCCCATTTCCCGCATGGGGAGCAGGGGTTTCATTACCAGCAATGTCCTTTCCTGGCTGCCCTCGTATTTATGGCAGTCCTTCTCTTTTATAGCCAATTTTGTAGAGTGCCCAGCAGTTAGCTCAACTGCTTCCTTTCGTTTCGGCGTTATTGCCAATTTCCTGTTCCACGGGCTAAATTTATCACTTCTTTAATTGTTTGATAACTCCAGGAACCAGCTGAGAGTCACCCTGCCCTGTGCCAGCCCCTTACCCTGGGGAGGGCTCCACACTCCCACCTCCAGCATGCCTTGGTGCACCCTTGACACATCTCTGTGAGGAAGAGCCCAGCCTCAGAGCCAGTCCCAGCCTCTCCAGGGTGCTTTTGGCCTCCTTTCTCTCAGTTTAATTTGCCCAGCCTAGTTCAGCATCTGTGCTTTGGTCCATGGCCAGTTTATCCTGGGAATCCCTGCAGTGCCAGGGGCTGCCCATGGCTCTTCCTGCTGCAGTGCCACTGCTCGGAGCTGTGGCCTCAGCTCAGACCCATCCCAGAGAAGATGCCAGGACTTGGGCCAGGTGGGAAGAGCCTCCTCAGGTGGGTTTCAGTCCATGACACCCCCTCCTTGCCTGACCTTGAGCTGAGCAGGAGAGCAGAGGACGGATTCTGTGGGGTTAGGACAGCCCAGCCCTTCCCAAAGATTGCTCCAGGCTGTGCTCTGAGTGCAGGAGTGAGACCTTTTCCCACCTCAGCTGCCGAGGGCCTCGTGCCTGCTGAGCTCTGTGAGCTCTGCAGAGTCCCTGGGGACTCTCTGGGTACGGGCGGGCCTGTGCTGGGCTCCAGCAGCATCCTGGCTGCTGCTTCCAGCCCCTCAGCCCGGCAGGGAGAGCTGCACACCGGCTGTGCTGGCTCCTGCTCCAGCAAAGATTTCCCTCCCGACTGCAGATCTGCTGGGAAGCTTCCAGTTTTCCTCCTTGATTGGGTTGGAGCCGGCCTTGTACCACCTCCAGTGCTCGCTCTGGGTTTGTGGTGCTTCTCCCACCTTCTGACTGTGTTTGGATCCCTGTTCCCTCCCCGTGGCTGCAGCAGGGCTGGCTGGGCATCCCACAGAGCCTCAGGCTGTGCAGCCCTGGATCACCTCCTGGCACGGGGTCTCATCCTGCTCCCAGTGCCCTCCCCAGATGCTGCAGCAAGCCCAGCTGTGGAACAGGGAGGATGCCTGGAACCCAACCCCAAGGCTGATCCCACAGCTCTGCCATTTTTAACACATCATCCCGTTCCAGGGGCACGGCGTGGAGGTTGTGTCCCCAGGAAGAGCAGTCTGGGGACATAGGTGTGCGGAGAGCTTTGGCCGCTGGGCAGAGGCACAGGTGCCCCCAGACCACCCTGTACTGGGTGACCCCTCCCAGGGGCTCTGCTCCACCTCGTCTCAGCTCGATGACACCGAGCAAACACCATGCCAAGCCTTTCGGCTGGAGAACGCCCAAAATTCCCAACACCCCAAGACATCCAGGGCAGTGATCACAGCCCCGAGGCTGCCAGAGCTCCAGGAGCATTTGAACAATGCCCTCAGGGACAGGGTGGGGTTGTTGGATTGTCCTGTGCAGCAGCAGGAGCTGGACTGGGTGATGCTTGTGGGTCCCTTCGGGCTATTCCATGACTCATCAGCCGGGCTGCGCTGTCAGAGGGGGCCGAGCATCCCAGCTGTGCATCCCAGGAGCTCCACACCTTGTCCTTGTCCTGTCCAATCCTCCTCCATCCAACTGGGGCCGGTTTGCTGTCCTTCTTGCTCCTTGGATGCATGAATTAGATGGCTCTGGGTGCTGTGCCCCATTTACACCTCCCTGTGTGAAGCCCCCCAGCCCAGGGGGCAGCAGTGGCTCCTCACCCGAGGTCCTGCCCCAGCCTCTCCGTGTCTCCCGCAGCCACCCTGGTCCCGCAGTGCTGGAGGTGACAGCTCCCTTTGAAGGGGAATTTGGAGCCACAAAGCTACCAAGGGGCTTCACGCCTTGCATTGTTAGTGCTTGTCAAATATTTATGAAAAAACAATCTGGGGATAATTAATTCAGCAGCAACGGCAAAGCCCCGGCTGAGATTTATTGGGTGGATATGATTGGAGCACGGACAGAGCCCTGCCAAGCCCAGGAAAGTGTATCATCAATAATAGATTTGTCAATAGATGAAAACATCAGCAGATAAACTAGACTTGAGTGCCACCTGGCCAGCACATCCCCGCAGTCACCCGTGGCCAGCGCCTGGCAAGCAGCTCCCGGGGCCGCCTTTCCCGGCTGGAATCCTGGGACCAGCAAGAGCCTCTCCGGAGCCACCCCACACAGCCGGGGACAAGGGATGAGACACAGCCTCGGGGGGAGACCGGCTGTGAAGAGCCCCAGCGCTGGCCGTGTGCCATCATTCCTGCCTTTGGTGTCACCGCCCGGCCCCAGGGGAGCCCCGGCTCTGGGATTCGTGGCACAAAGGCGACCTTGAGCGCGGGGAGCTCTGTGCCCTTTCCCGGAATAGCTCCGTGCCCGCGGGGTCCCGCTGACCCCAGCCCCGCCGGCCGGGGGCTGCGGGGTGCGGCCGGGGGCTGCGCACACTGAGCCCATTCACGGGGCAGAAAGGGGCCCTTGTTCCCTGCAGACAGAACCGCAGGGCCCCGAGCAGCTGCGGCGACGCGGGGCCACCCGGGCCACCAGCAGCCCCGGGGCAGGAGCGGCCCGGTGGCTCCGGCGGGGCTGCGGGAGCCACCCCGTGTCCCCAAGCCTGGCAGCTGCAGCAGCAGCCCCACAGCCTCCAGCTCCAAGCCCGGGGAATGTCACCCCGTTCCCAGAGCACCGGGCAGGAGCACCCCGCTGCTCCAGGGAATCCGTGCGGGGGAAGGTGACGGTCCCGGGGCTGGGGGGACACGGGGCAGCGCAGCCAGGACACAGCGGAGTGGCCCAGGTGGGAGCAGGAGCGATGTTGGCAATGACGGCTGATGACCAAACCCAGCCTTGCAGCCTCTCCCCGGTGCTGCTCTTGCTCTGCACATTCCCGATATCCCCCCTGCAGCCATGCGGGGACAATTCCGTGGGGCAGGAGATGCTGGACCGGGCTGGACCCGGCGTCTGTGCCCGCCTGGGCAGCGCTGCCCCCTCTCCCCGCGGGCACCGAGGCTCCCCGGCCGGCCGGGTCGCTGGCTCAGGCTGTTCCTCATCCATCTGCTCTCCTGTCACATCCCCGTCTCCCTGATTATTTTAATGAGGATAATGATTCACACCTGGGCAATTCAAACCCGCTAACAATAACAATTTTAATTAGTTTCCACTACAAATCTGAAACGTCGTCATTAACATTTAAAACGCTCGCGATTGGCAGCTCCGTGGAACGCCGGGGCTGGGTGGGGGCTGGCGGAGGGGTGGGCAGAGCTCCAGGGCGCAGGTGGGACGGGGAAACTGCTGACGGGGTCAGGGCTAAAGAGCCACACGCTGAGGGTGGCACTGAGCTGGTTCCTGCCAGCCCCCAGCCCACCACGGGGTGGGAGGGAACTGGATCCTCCCCGGCTCTTCAGTGGGCGTGGGCAGGGACCAGCACCTGGCGCTTGGTGGCACTTTGGTGGCATCTCGGCTGCTCGCTGGGAGCTGTAGCCTTTGGGGACAGTGCAGACAGGGGAGGGGACATCTGTCACCCAGGCAGGGACACCCACCTACCTCATGCCGGGCACACAGGGCTCCAGGAGAAGGGGTCGCAGTCCCAAGGCTTTCTTGAACCCCAAAAGGCACTTTCTCCCCCCAAAAAAGCTTTGCTGTGGACTCCTCACAGCAACCATGAGCACTGGGGTCAGCCTGTCTCTGTCCCACACCCCCCTGGTGCCACCCATCCCTCCCCATCCCTCCCCGTCCACCTGTGCCCGTGGGGAACACCCTGAGGGGACGAGGCAGGGGTGCCAACAGGATCCCTTCTCCCATGAGGAGTGAGACTGATGGGGAGGAAGTGATGGTGCCCTGGAGACAGGGACTGGGAATTCGCAGGGTGTGAATCCATTGAGCAGCCCTGGCTGGCCCGGCCTGTGTGAGATCACCATGTGGGGGCACACCGAGTTCCCTGGAGCATCCCTTATCCCACGGCCCTGGGACACAGGGACGGGCTCTGGGTGTCCAGACCGTGTCTGGGGCTGGTGCCACAGGGCCCTGCTGCTGTCACCCAGCACACGCCTCTGCCGCAGCCTGGCACAAGCCCAGGCAGCTTCATGTTCCC
This sequence comes from Prinia subflava, assembly GCF_021018805.1. Taxonomy (NCBI): domain Eukaryota; kingdom Metazoa; phylum Chordata; class Aves; order Passeriformes; family Cisticolidae; genus Prinia; species Prinia subflava. The sequence continues at coordinate 1,817,378 of NC_086262.1, read as the reverse complement.
TGTGCTCTCTTTTCCTCCTCTGGAGGCTCCACGGCCCCAGTCCGGGGCTCTCCCCCGGCCCGGCTCGCTCAGGCGTGTGTGGCTGGGGACCAGCTCTGGGAACTCGCCCCTGGCACTGCAGGGAACACAGGGAACACACAACAGTGACCACACCGAGGTGCAGCTGCTGCTGGGGGGTGTGGGGTGTGCCCCCGGGGGTCTCAGGTGGGATGTGGGGTGTGCCCCCGGGGGTCTCAGGTGGGATGTGGGGGTGTGCCCCCGGGGGTCCCAGCTTGGCTCCCGATGCCAGCTCTGTCTTTGCAGAGTGGGGCCCTTCCAGCCTTCTCTGGCAGCTCCTGGCACTGCCTGTCCCTGGAGGAAGCTGGGGAAGAAACAACTCCACAGTGCCCATCTCAGGCAACCTGTCAGTGATCACATCAGCCATTCAGCCCGGCCTCCCGGGGCAGGCTCAGCAGGAGCCCCTGCGGGGTGGCACACGCGGGAGCCCCTTCCCGAGGCAGCAGCAATGAGCAGCCGAGCTGAAGCTGTGGTTCCAGGGCAGCAGGGACCTGAAGCCCCCTGAGGATGCCCCCGAGAGGAGAGAGCGGGCAGAGCTCCTGCCCACAGTGTCCTGGTTGCTGGGTGCTGTGTGGTGCAGGAACCACACGGTGGATGCTGGCCAGGGAAGGGTGACCCATAGCTGGGACAGTGACCTTGGGGTCACACCGGGGCTGTCTGATGTCCTTGGAGCTCTGTCCTGGAGTTTGTCCAGCTCTGTGAATGCAGGCAGAGGGGGCTGCCTGATTCCTGCCCTGCTGAGAGCTGTCCCCCAGCCTGGCAAGCCTGGGGAGCTGCTGCCCTTGTGCTTGCCTATCTGTATTTTCAGGGACATGAGGACTCTCCTGGAGCCTCAAAGGGCCCTGGGCTGACTCAGCAGGGCAGTGAGGGGCACCTGACCGGGAAGGGGACAGGGACTGTGTCCCCGCAGCAGCCCAAGGCCACCATCAGTCCCTGAGCCCTCACCTCAGCCCCCCACACTGCTGGGGGTGCACAGGCTGTGCTGGCAAACCCCAGTCTGGCTGCACCCCAGAGCCAGAGCTGTCCCTCTGGGCAGGGTGGGATCCTGCCCTGGGACAGGGGAGGGCAGGGGACCTTCCCTGCATCTCGTGCAAACAGAGCCCCGTGGCTGTGAGGAGCTGGCCACTGAGTGAGGGCAGGGCCTGGGCAGGGTGGCTCCTGCTGTCCCCCTGATCCTGCTGCCTTCTCCTCTTGCCCAGTTCCTCCAGGCCCCCACACCCAGGATCAGGTGAGACCAGCCCTCTGGCAGGCTTCAGGCAAGCCCCCCCTGAGTCCCCATACAGAGGACCCCTGGGCAAACTTGAGTGACACTCAGGGCTCGAGACAGGGTGGTGGCATCACAGCTGAGAGCCCTGGACTATCCCTGCAGCCAGAGCCTGGCCCAACCCGGGCTCAGCAGCTCCTGAGGGGCAGAGAGCCTGAGTGAAGATTGCAGCCACCTCCCCTCCTTTCCCCAGCTCCACCGGCTGTTGTCTAAGTGTAAACAAGGTATTTAATATGCACAAGCACTCATTAGCATCTCCTGCTTCACACAGCACCGTGTCTGCAGCTGGACTCGCGGGACGTGTCACAGGAAATCTCTACACACAACTTTTAATTACAGACAAATGGGTGGACACGTTGGCACTGCCAGCCCCGGTGCTTCCTGCCAGCCCTGCTCCGTGCCCCTCTGGAGGAGCCCCGGGCCAGGATGGGGCTGCAGGGCTGGGGAGGGTGCCAGGGCAGGAGGGACTGAGGGGACACTGCAGGAGGTGGTGGCAGGGCCCTTCCAGCAGCAGAGGTGCAGTGCCAGCATCCCTGGGTCACTGTGACAAGGAGCCAAGTGTAAGAGCCCCACCCCTATTTTTGGGATTTTTGAAGGATGTCAGGGGTGGCTGTGGCCCATGGCTGGGGGCCAGCGAGTGTTTAGGGAGGGCACTCTGGAGCAGGAGGCTCCAGAGGGAGGGCAGGGGGCTTCACCCATGTCACCTCATGTGTCACAAGGGTTTGGGTCACCCTGCCATCACCCCAGCCCCTCCTCAGGGTCCTGTGGCTCATCATGACAAAGGGACAAGGTAAAACCCAGGCCTTTGCTGGGGTCAAAGGAAGATCCCAGCATGGACCCTGCTGCTCCCAGAGTGCCAACAGAGAGGCAGCCAGGGGGCCTGAATGCCCTTGTGCAGGCAGATGGTTATTGCTTATCCATTGTTGCCCAAAATCACAGGTGCTGGCCCAACCTGGACCCTGCAGCACCCAGTGTCCTTCCAGAGCCTGGAGCTGCCCACCTGTGGTGGGATGGACAGGCAGGCCCTGCTGCCTGGCTGCAGGGAGCAGCAGGGGTTGGAAAATCCACATCCCCACATGGTGGGGACACAGCTCTGGGCTGATCCAGCCTGGTCTGCAGCCAGGAATGGAGAACCAGGAATGCCCCGGGAGTAGGAGGATGGCACCCAGCACTGCCCAGCTGGAGCCAGCACAGAAATCCCCTCTGATCCCGGGCTCAGAGCCGGGCCCAGGGCACGGGCAGAGATCCAACACCTCCCATGGCACAAGGACACCATGGGGGCTCCAGGCCTGGTTCCTGCTGCTGGGAGCAGCTGCTGTTCCCTTCTGAGCTCTGGGCCACCCCCCAGCTCCAGCAGCACTGCCTGCTCTGGACAGACACTGTGGGGAGCTGATTTGGGGCAGATTTTCTTTGCAAAGCAACTCACGGCCCACGATTTCTCACTTGCTTTCCCTGGGGACCACTCGTGTGGAGAGGGAGGGAGGCTGGGGAGGGGCAGCCAGGCACCTCACACACAGCCTGGGGGTGTTCTGGGGGTGCAGAAACAGCTGGAACTGGGACCACAGCTGCACCAGACTGCGCCTCCCAGGGGGCTGCACCCCTGGGGAGGGATTTATCCTCCTGGGATGTCTCATCCCGCGAAGCTTCGAGCAAAAGCTGTTTGTTGGGGTTGCCTGCAGCACGGGAATGCCCCTCCCGAGGTGGCAGCAGGCAGGGCAGCAGGCAGGGCAGCAGCTTGCCAGGGGCTGGGAGGATGCTCTGCTCACTCCAGCGCCAGCTTCCCATCCCGCACACCCCTGCCAGCTGATGCAGGCTGGGAGCTGTGTGGGGTTTGGGAAGAACCAGCTCGTTCTCAGGGAGTTTGGACATCACCGTGGGCTGTGGGGCAGCTGTGGCTTCCCCCGTTCCCCTGGAGAGGCCAAAGAGAGACAAAATTCAGGGGGCTGGGCTGGATTTCAGGGATAGCTATGGCTTCCCCTGCTCCCTTGGTGGGACCAGAGAGACCAAATTCACGGGTCTGGGCTGGATTTCGGGGTCCACACCCCTATGAGAGCACAGAGGACCCCCTGAGCTGCCAGAGCGGGAGGGAGTCACAGCCACTCCCCCGTGTCAGCCTAAACCCCCACATCACCCAATCTGTGAGGGTGCCGGCAGGTCATGTGCCTAGCCCGGAGTTCAGAGGACATTCCCTGCCCCTGCTCCTGCTCCTCATCCCCCCGCGCCTCCTCCCGGGCCGGGCCGGGCGCTGCTGGCCCCGCTCCTCTGGGAGCGCCCCGGCAGAGCTGCTCCGCGCCCGGGGGTCACCGGAGGTGAGCACAGAGGTGACGCGTGGCCGTGTGTCTCCTCCTCCTGCCGCCTCCCCTTCCCCGCAGAATTCGCCAGGCGAGCCGGGGTGCCCTGGAACCGGCGGAGATGGGGATGAAGGGATCCCGCCCCTCCGCCTGCCCCCTCCCCGCTCCCTGTCCCTCCAGCGCCAGCCACAGCCCCAGAGCGGCTGCCTGAGAAAGAACTCTCAAAAAAAGCCCAGCCCGGCTCGGCAGGGGCCGGCAGAGCAGAGGGAGCCGGGAGCGGCAGCCCGGAATGCCCCCAGAGGGGTGTGCACAGGCCGAGGGCCCGGGATTGATGGAAAACCTGGGAATTCTGCACCCCCGGCTGGGAGCTGGCACTGCCTCCCCACAGGGCTGGCTCTGGCACCAGGTGGGCACAGCGGTCACCCCTGTCCAGTGCCCATCCCGGGGAAAGGCAGCGAGGGGACACGAGCTGGCCTGGCAGGAGGTGGGAGCAGGGATCAGGGTGGGGGCAATGGCTTTGGGAGAAGCACGGACGGATCTGGACTGGCCCAGCCTGGAGGAACGGGAAGGCCTGGCTGGAAAAGCTTTCCCAGAGACGCTGCACTGGGGAAACCATCAGGATTTCCACCTGGAATGGGGAAATTCCACCTGGAATGGGAGGGGGAGGGCTGGGAGGAGGGTCTCAGGCAGGGCAGGGGGTGACAAGAAGTGCTCTGTGGCGCTCTCCATGGCAACTGCCGGGCTGGGAGCAGGATTAAGGGACACGCTTTGGCTGTGCTGATCCTAAGCCACTGCCCGAGGGGCTGGGAGCACCGTGGGTGTCCCTGTGAGGGGCTGGGAGCACCGTGGGTGTCCCTGTGAGGGGCTGGGAGCACCGTGGGTGTCCCTGTGAGGGGCTGGGAGCACCGTGGGTGTCCCTGTGAGGGGCTGGGAGCACCGTGGGTGTCCCACCGGCGGGCTAGAGGGGCACCCAGCTGCTGCCTGGCAGGGCGGGGGCAACATCTGTCCTGGCAGCAGAGACAGCGCTGGTCTGGGGACAAAATCCCCTGTGCCTCCCAAAGCTCACCAGCCACAGGGCACCCCCAGCACCAAACTCACCCACAGGACACCTCCAGCACCAAACCTGCCTGAGGGCACCCCCAGCACCAAACCCACCCACAGGGCACCCCCAGCATCAAACACATCCACAGGACATCCCCGTGCTGCCAGACCAGCCTCTGCCCTGATGGGGATGAGCCTCCTGCTGCCTGGAATCCTTCCTGGCCAGAGCTGGGGTCTCACTGAGGCCAGTGAGCTCCTCAAGGGGAAATTTTTGGGCTGTTTTTGGGGCTCCCAGCTGCCCCCAGGGGGTTCTCCCAGCCCGCCTGTCCCTTCTCTCCGTGCCAGGCGGGGTGTGAGCACCCACAGGCGAGCCCATCGCGTGGGCCCTCGCAGGAGCAGAGGTGTCTGAGCCAGGCAGGGAGTGCCTCCCTCACCCCACGTCACCACCACCGGTGACCTGGATTCCTCCCTGAGACACGAGCCGGTGACCTCAGCCATAAACAAAGGAGTGGAATCAAACCAGGGCAGGATGGATGCCTGCTTTATAGGCTTTTTAAAAGCTTTTGACTCATTCTGGCAGGCAGGGCTAACCTTAAATTGCCGTGTGATGGAACTGGGGGGGAAATCTTCTGGCAACGTCGAAGCCTGCACCGATCCATCAAGAGCAGGATAAAAATAAACAGCGTGGAAAGGGGCCCTGGGGCTGGCAGCAGGAGCTGCACCCCGGAGTTAACCCCTGCACCCCAACACTGCACCCTGCCTCTGCCTCCTCCACGCAGCAGGGATCAGAAGGATGGGCCTGGGGCTGACATCCCTCCCTTACAGGATTTTCCGGTGGAAATATCCTTGGCTGAGCTCCCAGCGCTGCGCCTGGGCCTCTGCATGGCCCCCCGGGATTCACAGCAGAGTGGCTTCCCCAGCAAGGTTTAGAAAATAGCCCTGGGGTTAATGTCCCGCTGGGAGGAGGGAGGGGGAGTGTCCCTAAATGGATCTGGGATGTTCCAGAGAGGCGCACCAGCCGGCTGAACAAATCCTGTGCCGGGGGTGCAGCACTGGGAGCCTCTCCCACCTGGGATCTGGCTGGGAGAGAGGGACTGGATGGGGGAAAGGCAGGTGGAAACCCCACCCAGGAGCCAGCCCGGCTGTGTGAGAGGGGCTGGGTGGCAGCAGCATTTGGGATTTTCCTGTCTCTGCCCTCCCTGCCTCAGGAGAAGGGACCTGCTCACTGCTGCGGGGCACAAACCCTGTGTGATCCCAGCACCCAGGGCTGACATCCCGGGAGCACTCACGCGTTCCTGCATCCAGGGAAATGGGCTGGGAGCTGCCAGGAGCTGGGCGCTGAGGGGGGCACGGCTCCTCCCCAGGCTGTGGCACTTGCTGGGACACACAGGACCGGGGTGGAGGCACCATCGTGGCCCTGGTGTGGTGGCCTTGGGGACTGCCCTGTGCCAGCTCCTCCTGCCTCAGCACAGAGCATCTGTGACATCAGGCGCTGCAGCTCGGATCGGGCAGGGCTTTGAAGCAGTTCCTAATGCATTTCTAATTCCTGCTTATCGCCAGAGCCTGTCGGAGCTGCTCTTGCAGCCCCGCTGCAGTGCTCTTACAGCAACAGCTCAGTTCAGAGCTGGGGGTTTGCCTGCAAACCCTTCCCACATGCCCCTGCCCCACTGAGAGGGGAGCTCCCACAACAGCAGCTCCCTGCCTGTCCCTCTCCCTCTCCCTGCATCTCCTGGCAGTGGCTGGGATGAAATTCTGGTCACTACCAGGCTCTGATGGCATCGCTGGGCAGGTGTCCCTGTGCCCTGCCTTCCCCAGGCCTAGGAGATAGGGCAAGGCTTTGGAGGATGAACCAACCCTGCAACCCATCCCCAGCCCCAGAGTCCCCGAGAGACCTTTTGGAGGTGGCAAAAACTCCTCAAAGGAGAGGATGAATGAACTACCATCCCTGCCGGAGGCTGTGGGGCACGGGGATTGATCCCAGCCCTTTTCCCTCTCATTCCAGCCGTGGAAGAGTGGCGAAGGAAGAGTGGCGTCCCTGGCATCCCACCCCCGCCGGCACTGCGGGGTGAGGAGCTGGGGGGAAACGGCTCCGTGCAAAGTGCTCCGAGGCTGCGGATGGGGAGTGCCCTCTGCTCCGTTATTAGCGCTAATGGCTCTTTCGCTGGGGATGCTCAAACAGCGGCTGCTCCATTTTCATTGCAGATCTCCCCCCTCCCCTTCCCCGCCGCTCGGGCAGGGACACAAAGGGACACAAAGGGACACAAATGCTGCTCGCTGCGGTCCTGCCCGGCTGGGGCTGCTCGGGGACCCTCGGGCTGGGCCGGCCGGGGGTGTCTGCACAGTGCAGGGCCCCAGCAGCCGCTCCAGCAGCTCGGGGCAGCCAAACGCTCCCGTGTGCCAGGAGCAGAGAGACCCGGGTAGAAAACGGGGACAGGGACAGGGACGGGGACAGGGACAGGGCACAGCCTGACCAGGCCAGGGGGAGCAGGAGCTGGCAGTGCAGGAGGGCACAGCATGTCCTGCATCCCCAGGGATGGGATGGCACCCAGCCCACCTGGCAGCGGCACCTGGATCTGCATTTCAGGGATTCATGGAAAATGAGAGGGAATTCTTTTTTTTCCCCTTAGTAAGCAGGGAGTTTATGTGAGTTGAAAATTGACTCGATAAATATTTCAGGCGGTGTTTTAACGGCGTGTGTGGGCTTCAAAGGCTCTGAGGGGAGAAGCTTCAGCCAGGCAGGCACTGAATCGCCCTGGCCAGAGCACAGCACGGCCCCAGCTATGACACTGCTCCCAGGGGGGCTGTTCCGGAGGGATGAAAGCACTTTCCGTGCAGGCTGGGAGGGATGGGAGCTGGGCCCTGCATCCGTGACACTCCACACGCGCTGGGGAGGGCGCTGGGCTGGGAGTTTGCAGCACGGGGCACGGGCACGGTGGGATCTGCGTTCCCTGGGAAGCCCCAGGGTGAGGTCCCTGCAGGGGGGTCGGGAGGATGGGGAGCCCCGGGTGCTGCTGTGGGTGCTGCAGACCCAGGACCCGGCACTGCCTGGTGCTCGCTGGTGCTGCAGGATGAGCTGAGCAGCGGCAGGGGAGGGTTCAAAGCCCCGGGGGAATCCTCCTCCTCCCGTCTGCCAGGGAGAGCGAGGCAATTCCCGCTTGCAGAGCCCTCCCCATCCGCCGGTGCTCCGAAATGGCCCCACGGGCATCCTGCCAGGCAGGGCTGGCTTGGCCGGCTCGGGCTCTGCAGCTCCGGGCAGCGCCCACGCCCCCGGCCCGGCCGGGCACAGCCAGCCCTGCCCCACAGCAGCATCCTCTGGGGACCTGCCCCCGCCGTGACCCCTGCAGGGCCTCTGTCCCCTCCCGCCCGTCTTCCCAGAGCCCAGCAGAGCTGGAAATGCTCACAGCCAGCCAGACAAGGAGAAGCCACTCCTCTGCATTTGGAAATTAAACGGGAGCTTTAAATATTGCTGAAGCCAATCGATGGCGTGGGCAGGAGCCCAGCGTGGCCCTTGCCAGGAGATGCCCGGCATGGAGGGGGCTCAGCCACAGCACCCCCAGCCCTGCTACCCTCGGGCAGTGCCCCCCACACGCTGCTGGGCCCTCCCTGGTGACAGCGGGGGTGGCCCTGGTCCATGGGGTCGCTGCCCCGGCGCCGATCGGTTACAGATCAGCGGGCGGGTGGGGGGCAGGGAGCCGTGCTCCAGGATTAGAGCAGTTTGCTCTGGGATTAGAGCACTGTTGAGCCATGGCACGGCGCAGGAACCCCGCTCTGCCTCACTGAGCTCCCCGGGATTAAGACTTTGTTTCAAGGGATTAGGGCGATTAGGAGTGGGGGATGCTGTGGGATGCGGGGCTGCCTCGCTGGTGCTGTGCAGCAAACTGAGCCAAAAGTGCGGCTGGGGGGCTTGGAGGGCTCCAGAGATGCCCCCAGATTGTGCTCCCATCTCTGAGGGCTGCTGGTCCCACATGGGTCCATGCCCAGGGTGTCAGGGCCATGCACAGAGCTGCAGAAAACAACTTCACCCGATCCCTGGTGTGATCCAAACCCCCTGGTAGGATCCAGCCTCCTTGGATCCAGCCCCCTCAGTGAGATCCAGCCTCCTTGGATTCAGCCCCCTCAGTGGGATCCAGCCCCCTCATTGGGATCCATCCCCTTCAGTGGGATCCAGCTCTCTCAGTGGGATCCATCCCCTTCAGTGGGATCCAGCCCTCTCAGTGGGATCCATCCCCTTCAGTGGGATCCAGCCCTCTCAGTGGGATCCAGCCCTCTCAGTGGGATCCAGCCCCCTCAGTGGGATCCAGCCCCCTCGGTGGGATACAAACCCACCTCACGCAGAGCCCAAGCCTGGCCTGACCCCACCTTTCCCATCCTCACCACTGAGTCTTTCACCTACTCCTGCACATCCCTGGCCACAGACCCATGGAGAAGGCAGAGAGCAGGAGAAACACGAGGGAAGATGATGGAGAACAGGGAAATGTGGAAAAATGACATCATGAGCTGTCCCCAAATCTCCAGCAGGGACCTCTCATCCATGACACATGGACCAGCAGCTCCTGGCTCTGGGACCCTCTGTGCCACCCTGGCCCCTCGCAGCAGCACTCTGGGGGACAGGAGGTGCCAGCACAGCCGCTCCTGGCATGCCCCAGGTGAGGATGGGGCTGTCCTGTCAGTCCCTGCTCCCCAAGGCCCCCAGCTCCCTCTCTGGAGCACTGCTCTGGGGTAGGAACTGCTGGAGCTCAGCTGGGCTGGGAGCAGGGGAACAGCCTCACCTCTGCAGTGCAGGAGTGAAGCTAAAATTACAAATCCCACCCAAGGTTAGAGGCTGGAATTGCCAAGGACCAGCAGCTGGAGCCTTCAGCCCTGGCTCTCTGGTTGCTCCAGAGCTGGGGGCACTGGCAGCAGCCCTGCACTGGGCTGACAGTGCCAGGGACACTTGCCAGGCTCCCACATCCCAGGATGTATGATTTTTCTACAAAATGTAGAAAATGTAGGACCATTTTCCTGCTTTCCCCACTGTGCTGCAGCCCAGCTCCCTGACCTGACCCAGCCATGAGGCCTTGGATCCATTCCTGGCAAAGCCCCACCAGAGAACGGAGCTGGGAGTGCAGGGGGTCCTTCATCCTGCAGCTCCTCAAGGCTGAGGCTCCCTGGCCTGAGCTGCAGAGCTCGGGGGGCTGCAGGGTGGGGAGCAGCCCCCAGGTCTCTGCTCCGAGATCCCAAAGTCACATCCGTCCTTATCAGCTTGGATGGACACAGAGCCCCCTGCTCAGGCCCCCCCTCAGACCCAGAGCTGGCCTTGCCTGGGGGTGGCAGTCATGGAATCATGGAATGGTTTGGGTTGGAAGGGAACTTCAAGCTCATCCCATTCCACCCCTGCCATGGCAGGGACACCTCCCACTGTCCCAGACTGCTCCAAGCCCCAATGTCCAACCTGGCCTTGGGCACTGCCAGGGATCCAAGGGCAGCCACAGCTGCTCTGGGTACCCTGTGCCAGGGCCTGCCCACCCTGCCAGGAAGGAATTTTATCCCAATCTCCCATCTAAACCTACTCTCTGTCACTTTGAAGCCATTCCCCTTGTCCTGTCAGCCATTCCCTGCATGGACCCAAGGGCAGGGCACCCCCAGCTCCTGTGTGCCTGCCACAGGCACTCCCAGAGGGAGAATTTGCATCCAGGGAAATTTTCCTTGCAAAGGAAATGTGTCAGTGCTGCTTTGGGCACGGCCACACTCAGACCTTCAGCAAACTGGGACCTCAGATCTTTCCTGGCCATGTGTTGGTGCCTGGCTGCTGCTGAGTGCCAGCACATTCCCAACCAGTTCTTTCGGACAGGAGCAGTTCTGGGACTGACCACGGTGGGAGAGCGGGGATTTGACACTCTGGGGTTGAGCTGGGGATTGCAGAGCAGGGAGGGCTGGGTGGGTTGGGGGGTGAGCAGAAGGGATCGTTCCCATCCCTTCCCCTCCTCCAGCCCGTGAGGAGAGCTGGGTTTGGAATCCTTTTCCCCCGCTCGCTCCCTCTGAGCTGGCGCTGTGCTGGAACGGATTGATGTGGAGGAGAGACAAATGAGTGACTCACACACACTCGGGGAGGATAAAAATACTCGGGCCCCATGTGTCCCACCCGTGTGGGGCGGCCGGGAGTGCTGCAGGTGCCACCCCTTCTCCCACAGCAGGGCCAGGACAAACCCTCAGGGAACACAGTGGGTGCTGCCAGCGCTGCTCTTACCCCAGGCAGCTCCAGCTCTGCTGCCCGGGAGTGACAAAGCTCAGAGGCCACGTGCCGTGGGGATCAGGTGGAGTTTGTGTCCCTCGGCAGGCAGAGGGTGACACAGCTCTGGCAATAAACCTGGCCCAGCACCCGGGAGCACCAAGGCACAGCCACCAGCTCATGGCAGCAGCAGTGTGGTCGCTCAGGTTGTACCAAGGGGTGGTCGCAGGGCAGGGTTTGGTCTCCTCTGGCCTCTGGAGGGGTGGCACAGCCTGTTTGGGCACTGCCAGCAAGGTGTGTCCAGCTTTTAATGCCTCTCCTTAGCGTGCCACGTGCAAGGGTCACACCAGAATTCCCCGTGTTTCCCTCACTTCCCTGTTCCCAGAGGGAGGAAGGAGGTTTGAAAGCAGGGACTCAACTTCTTGTCCCTTGCCTTTTGCAGTGTCATTTTTGAAAACAAGACGTTTGGCAGTATTTCCCCTGCTTTTTGGATGCTTTCTGACACAAGGATGCCCTGTTGGAGAGGGCACACACTGCCAGGGATGATCCCTGCCCATCCCTCCTCTTCCCAGGCCCACCCCTCCACAGCTGATGGGTGACAGGCGTCCCATGGCCTCACAGAGCTGGCTGAGGGGGTGATGGTGACAGGGCTGGGAGGGGACATCACCCAAAGGTCCCTGGAGGCTGGCATGGCACTGCCACACGGCAGGAGCACAGAGGGCACCGAGGGCACAGCCTGGGAGTGCTTTGTGCAGGTCACAGGGAACCTGTAATCCCTGGAGGGGCAGTGATCCATGCTGGGATGTGGGAAAAACACAAGGAATGGTGAGAAAAAGGGAAAAAACGGGCAGAAAACCCCTTGGGTGAAGGTTTCCACCACACAGCCTGGGGGAGCTCCCTGCCTGAGTGTGGTGGGCACTGATCCTCTGCTTCCTTCCCGTGCTGCCTCTTCCATGGATCCACGGGTGTCCTATGGCACCCTCAGGCACTGGGCACAGCATCCACCCCCGATGGCTTCCCTGGGCTCAGGGCAGGGAGAATGGGGGCAGTGGGAGTGTGGGGATGGGCTCTGGGTGCACCCAGCCTCACCACCCACGTCCTGGGCACTCCTCGGTGATTTTCCACTTCGGTTCGCCCAGGGAAGGAGCAAGGACTCTCTTGGTTTGGGTGAGATCTGAGCTCCCTTCCCACTGCCCCCAGGGCTTCCCTCTGCATCCCCCTACGCAGGTGCCCGTCACAGGTTTTGTTTTTGTGAGTCTGACTCTCGGGAGGCTCCAGAGGGGTTTGGATCAAGCCAGGAGCAGAGGGAAGTGTCGGAGTCCGGTGTGAGCAGCCCCAAAGCGAAGGGGCCGGGCGTGGCCCACCTGAGCCTCCCCAGCTGCGCAGACACCCTCCCGTCACCTGGCAGGCTCCGGAGATCACGTTCCTGGCATTTCGCTGGAAGCTGAGGCGCAGGAGCCGGGCTCTGGCAGCGATCCCGGCGCTCTGCGCTTTCCTGGTAGCGGGGTGGGAGCTGCCACGGCTGGGCGGGGGCTGCCTGGGGAGAGGAGGAGGAGGAGGAGGATGCTCCTGCCGGGATGCAGCCCCGGGAGCCGGCTGGCGTGGGAGGGGGTGGGAAGCCAGCGAGGGCGGAAAGGAGGGTGGGAAAGCGAGGCAGAATTCCAGAGGGAGGGAGGGTGAGGTGGGAGCCCCGCTGCGGTCGGGCTTGGGGCTGTGCCCAGCTCGGGCGCCTCGGCAGATGCAGATCCCGCTCCCTCCGCTCTCCCGCCTGCATCCGGAGCTCCTCTGCTCCCGAGACGGCCAGGGGAGGGTTGTCACCCCCTGCACCCTGCGACAGCCAGCGGGGACGTGCTGGGGACGCGCTGCTCCCCCCCAGCGCAGGGCACTGCCCGCAGGCACCGAGGGGACTCCACTGCCGGGGTTCCTGCGTGTCCCCTGTGCTGAGGGGACTGTCCCCACTGCGGCCCTGCATATACTGGGACAACTTGGCAGTGGTTGGGACAGCGTTGGACTGGAGGAATTTCCTTGCAGAACTGAGCCAGTTGAAATACACAGTAAAAAAAGGATTATTTCTAGGCAGGACTGGTTCCCGAATGGGGACCCGACCCCTGGCAGTCTGCAAAGCTGGCACTGGGGCAGCACTGAGGGGGCATGGGACAGGGTCCCTGAGCTGGCAGGACACACACCAGGACACAGGGCCACCCCCAGAGGGGTCTGCACCCTGCCCAAGCCAGCCCATCCCTCCCTGCAGGGCCGTGGAACCCCGGGGAGCTTTGGGAAGGAGCCTCACAGATCATTTCTATCCAAAGGCTGCCCTGGGCAGGTGATCCTGCCATGCTGACTCACGGCAATGCAGACATGAGTCAGTTGGGAGAAAAAACCACTCCTTTTCCCTTTTCCCTTTGCAGTATGCCTTCCTGCCTGGATTTCTCCCCAAGCTCTCTGCCCCACAGCCTCCTCACGGCCAGGGGCACAGATCCCACAACAAGGGTGGAGTTGGACCGTTTATTCCTGGGGGAAATGGGAATTCCCTGCAAATGGGAGCATTTATTTTCCCCAGGGCTCTACCAGTACCAACACCCCCCTCACTGTTCCTGTTTCTTCCAGACACATTTATCCGTCTTTCACGGGAATTTCAGCCCACCTTGGGCTTTCTCAGCCCCCAGTGCAGCTCTCCCCTTCCCTCAGGTTTGCAGGGATGCTAAACCTCACTTCCTACTGCTCCTGCAGATTTCTTCTCCAAACCCCAGGCTCAGTTTGGCAGGAACAGGCGGCACTGCCTGTTCCCAGTTCGAACTCTCATCTGGGGGATGAAATAGGGATGCTTGGATCAGCCTGGGCTGGAGGCTGCTGGCTCCTCATCGCTGTTTACTGCCCTGCCAGGCTCGCGTGTCAGCCGCGAGTATCAGCAGCAGCACTGGGGATTTATTCCCAGCCCGCTGATGAGAGGGTGGCCCGGGCAGGAGCAACACCTCTGCCGGGCTCCACATCCTGCGGGGAAGCTTCCAGCAGGAGCATTCCGGGCTGGATTCAGGAGTGCAGGGGACCTGCCTGGGCACTGTGGGGTGAGCTGGCTGCCCGTGGGGCTGGAAATGCCCCCCGGCACTGGAGGAGCCCCAGGGGTGTTTGTCCTGCTCCAGCAGCGGCATAACCAGTCCGGCAGCACCGGCGGAGGGTGGAGCAGGAGCAGGGACAGGAAACTGCCCTCGAGTGAGCCCACCTGGTGAATCAGAGCCTTTCCTAACCCCGGCCATTCAAGCCCGGGCTGCCGGAACGAACATGCCAAAGGAACAGCTCAGAACCTGCCGTGTGGCACCCACAGACTGCGGGCGCCCTGAGCCCGGGAGAGATCCCGGCAGGAAGCATCTCACCTGCTCCCTGCCCGTGGGAAAAGCTCCCTGCAGCCAGGGGAGACCTGGCCAGGCTTTTCAGGGCTGAGCTGTGCCCCAGGAGGAGCCAGGCTTGTCCCCACCGTGCCACACTTCAGGATGGTGGCTGGGGAAGAAGAGAAAACGTAATCCTGCTTTTTTCCCCCTCATGTCCATTATATCCGACATGAGGCAGCAGGAAAAGTGGATGACTCAGTCCTGTGCAATGCAGCTCCTCTGCAGCGGCTTCCTTTGCCTTAAGGATTGCCACGGGCTCAGGGTCCTACCTTGATTTTCCCCCTTTGGGTAAATTCCTCCCTTCTTGGCGGGGTTCTCCCGGCTGGGACTGCTCTGGGCAATCTGCCTGTCCTGCTGGGGGTGGGGTGAGCTAGGGCGGGGGGGGGGGGCAGATTTGGCACAGGATCAGGGCAGGGAAGCCTGAACCCACAGAGGAAGAGGGAAGAGGGGTCACATTTGGGGTGCAGAGCAGCCTGAGCAAAGCCATCCTGAGCAAGAGCCTCTGCAGCTTTCAGGGGGCTCTGGGTCATGGAATCATGGAATGGTTTGGATGGAAAGGACTTTAAATCTCATCTTATTCCAGCCCCTGCCATGGCAGGGACACTTCCCACTGTCCCAGGCTGCTCCAATTCCTGTCCAGCCTGGCCCTGGGCACTGCCAGGGATCCAGGAGCAGCCACAGCTGCTCTGGGCACCCTGTGCCAGGGCCTGCCCACCCTGCCAGGGAACAATTCCTGCCCAATCTCCCATCCATCCCTGCCCTCTATCAGTATGAAGCCATTCCCTGTGTCCTGTCCCTCCATGCCTTGTCCCCAGCCCCTCTCCAGCTCTCCTGGAGCCCCTTTAGGCCCTGCCAGGGGCTCTGAGCTCTCCCTGGAGCCTTCTCCTCTCCAGGTGAACACCTCCAGCTCTCCCAGCCTGGCTCCAGAGCAGAGGGGCTCCAGCCTTTGCAGCATCTCCATGGCCTCTTCTGGACTCATCCAGCAGCTCCAGGTCCTTCTGGAGACACCAGAGGCAGCTCTGCAGGGGGACAGGCCCTGCTCATGGGGTGCTGCTGCAGGGGGCTGTGGGTGCAGCAGTGGGTGCTGCAGGGGGCTGTGGGTGCTCCGGTGCTGGCAGGACATGCCCACAGCTTGGGGGCTGCAGGCTGTGGGAGTGGGAGGGGTTTTCTCCCTGGGTACTGGGAGCAGGTTTGCTCCACGGGTCTGGCATGGAGTGCAGCAGCGTTTTCATGCACTGATAATCTGTAAAAACAGGGTGAAAATCTCTCCTGCGTTGTTGTCAAGTTTCAAATCTCTGAAGGGCTGGAACACAGACAAAGCTCTTCTGGTTTGCTCCTTTTCCATGGCTCCGGATTCGGGCTGAGTGGGCAGATCTCTGCAGAGCCAGGCAGGAAGGGAGATGTGAGATGTTTTCTAGTTTCACGCTCTTTACACTGTAATGTGTCCTCCAGGATCTCAGGTTTTTGTTTTGGGGGATGAGAGGCAGCGTGTGGCCCATTGCTCTCTGTCACATCCTGTCCCCAAGCTCCCAGGGGCTGTCCTGAGCCAGGGGAGCTGAAGGGAGCAGCTTCCTCCAGCTCCTGAGGCGTTGCCTGCCCAGAGATCAGGGAATTTCAGTCCACGTGGACCAACCTTGGCAGTCCAGGAGCTCCCAAAGGGGGAGCAAACCTTGCTCTTTACGAGCACTTTGATGAGTGCTGCTCAGGGAGAGGCTGAGCCTGCAGGACCTCTGGGGACAGCGCAGCTGCCCGTGCCCTCCTGCTTGGACAGGACACCCTGGGAAGGAGCCACCGCCTCCCAGAACCGAGGCTGCCTCGTGCGGGGTGAGGGAGGCTCAGGGGCATCTTCCCACCATCCTCATCCCTCTCACCACAGGCTGCTCTGATGTCCCTGTCCCAGCCCCACAGCAACGCCTCAACACCCCTGTCCCACCAGCAATGTCCCCTGTCCCCCACCCCTGTGCCATGTCAATGCCTTCCCCCTGCTCTGGCAATTCCTCTGTCCCCTGGGGAGGTGGCAGAGGAGGATGTCACCCCCCTCGGGGTTTTCCTCGCCTGTCTCCCCAGGATCCGTGCCTCCCACTGTGTCTGGAGGCAGCGTGGGGAGCTGCCAGCTGGGCAGAGCTGCCTGGGCACCCATCCCGGCCCGAGAAGCGATTCCAGCAGCTCTGGGTCACGCCACAGGAACTGTTCCTATTCCCCAGTGTGCGGAGGGTGCCTGGCTCTGCCCGGGGTGGCCCTGGCTCCCCGCTGGCAGGTGGCCCTGCTGGGCTTTGCTGGCAGCCACGAGGGGAGGGTATTTTTAGCTCTCTCCTCCCTCTGGCTGTGGGCGGTGTGTGGCACTTATTTGTCGTGGAAGTATTTGGAGTTCGGGTGGCAGGCGGCACGAGCGGAGGCATGGAGCTCACACGGGCTCAGGGCACCCTCCTGACCCCAAAATCCCTGGCTGCTGGGGTGCTCCCATGGGTGTTCCCCCCTCACCCTGAGCCCAGGGCTCTGCCCAGGTCAGAGGGAAGCTGCATGGCTGAAATGCAAGAGACCCAATGAGCTGCTCATGAGCTGTAGGTAAAGCACGGGTGAACTCCCAGGGTCACAAATCCTGGAATCTGGGAATGATTTGGGTTGGAAGGGGCCCTAAAAACCATCTCATTCCAATGCCCTGCCACGGCAGGGATGACACTCACTAGCCCAGGCTGCTCAGGGCCTCACCCAGCCTGGCCAGCACAGGGGAATCCATGGAAGCCATGCTCAGGCTCTGTGTGGAAGCATTTGTGTGTCCTGCTCCCCTCCCTGTGCCCATGCCCAAACTGGACCCACTTTTTCTCATGCCACTGCCTTGACTCAGCTCCTGGCATTCCCAGGCTCCCTGCCTGTCCTGCTGCTCCGTGCCTGCACACGAATCTCCGTGGAGCAAACACCTTGTACCTGTGAAATGATGCCCTGCAGGAAAATGCTACCCAACGTGTCAGGTGCCTTTCCCAAAGCTCCTCAGGCTGCCGGAGCCTCCCTGGCACATGGAATCCTCCCTGGCACGGGGGAGAGCCCTGCTGGATGCAGCTCTGGGAGGGGCTGGCACGAGCAGGGATGTTGTGGCTGCACGTGGAGTCCCCTCCGGCACAGGGGACAGGCTGGGGGATGCAGGGGGTGATTCCAGCCTCATCCCTTCCAGGCTGGGGGATGCAGAGGATGATTCCAGCCTCATCCCTTCCGTGGATGCCCCACCTCGGTGCTGCTCCCACGTCCTGCAGGGGCTGATTCCCTGTGAGCATTCCCAGGTGTGGCATGGCAGGGCCAGGGTTCCAGCAGCTGGCACTGGGCCAGGTCTGCTGCCACAGAGCCTCGTACTGGCATTGGGGACCCAGAGCAGAGGCAGGGGGAGCATTCCCAGAGTTATTCCTGGCTGTGGGAACTGCTCAGTGGGAATGGAGCACAGGACAAAACAGAGCCTGAGGAAGCAGCTGCCAAAATGGACCTTGGTGACTTTTCCCAGGGCTGGACAGGAGGGTGCTCCCATTGGGTTGCTGCCCCAGACTCTGTGTGGTTCAGCCCATGGTGACGTGGAATCACGGAAGGGTTTGGGTTGGAAGGGACCTTCGAGCCCATCCAGTTCCTGTGGTGGGCAGGGACACCTTCCACCATCCCAGGTGGCTCCAAGCCACATCCCTTGCACACCTCTGTGCCACACGTGCTTCTCGCTGTGTCCGTGGGCCTCTCCCCTGCAGTGACACGGCTCTGGGAATGCCCAGCCATGGAGAAGCCTCTGGGAGGGGACCTGCAGCAGCCTGTGCAGTCCCACATGGCAGAGAGCAGGGGTGGCTGACTCACTGCAGCCCAGACACCGTGGGAGGGCTGGTTTCGGCTCCACCAGGCTCCCAGTACAACCAGTGATGGCTCCTGGTGCCTCACTGGAGCTGCAGCACAGGCTCCACCCCAGAGCCTTCACCCTGCCTGGGCAGAACTGAGGGTGCAGTGGCCGTGCTTTGGCCTGTGCGTGTCCAAGTGACATTCCCGTGTGGGTGGCAGCTGAAACGTGCACTGGATCCGTGTCTGTGTCCCCGCAGGAGCTCGGTCCCTGCCCCGACACCCCCAGTGGCCCTCTGCACACAGCAGGGTGACACAAATGGGGGAATGGCCAGGGCAGCTGCCTGATGTCCCCAGGGCTGCATCCCAGGGCAGTCAAGTGCCAGGGGCAGCCAGGGAAGGTCACAGAATCACGGAATCATTGAGGCTGGCAAAGTCCTCTAAGATCCTCCAGCCCAGCCGTTCCCCCTGCACTGCCCAGGACACCACTGACCCATGTCTCCAGGAGACAAACCTGCGTGTTTTTGGACTCTACAGGGACGGTCACTCCACCAGTTCCCTGGGCACCTGTTCCAGTGCCTGACCACTCTTCCAGTGAAGAAATTTTCCCTAATATTCAACCTGCCCCTCCCCTGGCCCAGCCTGAGGCCGTTCCCTCTCCTCCTGTCCCTGTTCCTGGGAGCAGAGCCTGACCCCCCCGGCTGTCCCCTCCTGTCAGAAGCTGTGCAGAGCCACAAGGTCCCCCCTGAGCCTCCTTTTCTCCAGGCTGAGCCCCTTTCCAGCTCCCTCAGCCCCTCCTGGAACTCCAGACCCTGCCCAGCCCCTGCAGGTCTCTCTGGCCAGGAGGGCCCAGGACAGGACAGAGCCTTGGAGGGTGCCCCAGTGGTGCCAGCACAGGGGACAGGCCCTGCCCTGCTCCTGCTGTCACACTGGTTTTGATCCAGGCCAGGTGCCCTTGGCCTCCTTGCCCACCTGGGCACACCTGGGCTCATGTCCAGCTGCTCTCAGCAGCACCCCCAGGCCTTTCCCACTGGACAATTCCCAGTCACTCCGCCCCTCCCTGGAGCGTCCATGGGGTTGCTGTGACCCAAGGGCAGGGCTGGCAGCGGGGCTGCAGCCGAGCCCCAGAGGTGAGGGATGAGCAGGCACAGAAACCTCCCCAAGCCCGCGGATGCCGTAACCGTGGAGACCGGGAAGGTAATTGGGAGAGAGGAGCGCTCTGCAAGAGGCACCCGCTGCTGGATCCAGCCACGGAGCAGCGCTTTGAGGCAGCTGCCGATTTCCACATCAAAAGAGGAAGCTGAGAAAAGGCAGCCCAGAGGTTGAGGCTGAGCTGTGCTCAGGTCCTGGCCCAGATGGGGACTGGCCTCAGCAGATGGGGTGGGACGAGCTCCTCGCAGCTCAAGCTGCCTCCCCGCGGAGCCCGCGCTCGCCCGGCCCTTTACAGGCCATGGGGAGGACAGACACCTCCGGAGGGCAATTTGTGACATCCTCAGGTGGCTCTGAGATGAGGCTCAAGACCTGTGGATGTCTTGGCTTTGTGAGGGAACAGCCAGCGGGATGAAAGCTCTCCTGGCCAGGGATCCCACCACCTCTGAGGCCTTCTCTGCATTGCTGGGGTTGTTCTCAGCTTTGTGCTTTGTACCCCTTGACCTTGTCCCAGGGATGGGGAAGGGCACTCAAAACTCCAGGGTTCCCTCCCACCATTGAACATTTCCATGTGCCCACCCCAAGCAGGATGGAGGGAATTCCTTCCGAGCCAGGGAGACAAGAGGCTTTCTGCAGAGCTGGATGAAGCAAACCAGAGGTTGCCACCAGAGTTTTGCAGGCCGAGATCTCTTTGACACAGCAGATTTCAGACCATGATCATCAGTTCCAGTTCCAGCTCCTTCTACTTGTGGAACCGGGCCTGGGGAGATGAGAATGGGGAGCAGAAGGAGAAAGCAGAGAAGCTGTTCCACAGGGGCTCTCTCCCTGATCCATCCTCACCCCAGGCATGGCTGAGCTGGGGGCAGTGGGAGGGGAGGCTCAGCTGCAGCAAACCAGGGTGACAACAGCAATTTGCACAACCTGTCAGTGGGACAAAGCAGCCCTTGAGGTCCTGCTGAAGGGGACAGGCACGGCCTGGTCCCCATCTGCTGTTTGTCCATCCAGCTCCTGTCCTGCTTCCCAGTTTGTCTGCACACACCGCTGGGTTTTGGATCTGCAGCGCTGCCCTTGCTGGGCTCTCAGGAGCCTGAAGTGTCTTTTTCCAAACCCACAGAGTCCTGAGCTGGAAGTGACCCCAAGATCCCTAAAGTTCAACCCCTGGCCCTGCCAGACCCCCCAACAATCCCCCCTGTGCATCCCTGGCAGCGCTGTCCAAAGGCTCCTGCAGCTCTGGCAGCCTCGGGCCGTGCCCATTCCCTGGGGACCCTGGGCAGTGCCAGCACCCTCTGGGGAAGAAACTTCTCCCAAAATCAGCCTGAGCCTGCCCTGGCCCAGCTCCATGGCGGTGTCCCCAGACCAGCTGCTCTGGCCCAGGGTGAAGCCCTGCTGAGATCGTGGTGGTCCCATCACCCCTGGCCATGGCATTTCCCACCAGGAAGTTGTTTGCCGAGTGCAGCAGAGCCACAGCTGATTCTCACAGAATCCCAGACTCACAAAATGGGTTGGGTTGGAAAAAACCTTAAGGATCATCCCATTCCACCCCCTGCCATGGCAGGGACACCTTGCACTGTCCCAGGCTGCTCCAAGCCCTGTCCGGCTTGGCCTTGGACACTGCCAGGGATGGAACAGCCAGAGCTGCTCTGGGCTACCTGCTCCAGGGTGTCCTTTACACCTCCTCCAGGGACACGGGGGTGAGGAACACATCCCAACATCCCACATGCAGCGCCCAGTGCCGGGCTGTCCCCAGAGCAGGGAACATCCTGCATCGCCCCAGACCAACCACAGCAGCCAAACCCCGGAGCTCTGCCCGGGAAGCAGGACCAGGCTGGAAATCCTGGCATTCCCAGGAGCAGGGGGAACAAAGCAGTGGCCGGCTGGCCCCGCTGGGCTGCAGCCCACATTAGCAGCCTGCCTGGAGTCTGTGTATTAGCCGTGAATTAATGTCCTGCAGAGACTGGGAACCGGGATCATGCGGGGATTAAAGAGGCATTACCCCTTTGTTAAAGCTGATGTTTTTGGGATAATCTGGAAGCTTTAGCTAATACATTATTACAGAAACTCCTTCAATCACAGCGGCAGACAGTAAGCAGATTTGGATATTACTGCATAACTGCGCAGGGCTGCTGCTGCTGTTCCTCCTTCTCCTCTTCCTGGGCAACACCACGGCACAGCCACGCCCGGGAGCTCCCCAGGGATCTGTGCTGGCCTTGTCCTGGAAGAGATCCTGCCTGGAGGTGCCCAGCTGAAGGGTGGCCGTGTGCTGGCCAAGGTGCTCAGGGCTGCTCTGGGGAAATCAGCAGCTTTGGAGACACTCCAGGGGCTTTGTCCATGGAGGGGAGCGCTGGGAGCTCCAGCCTGGGTAAGTGGATCACCAGTGAAGCAGTGGGAAGCATCCCGGGAAGCATCCCTGGAACAGGGGGGAGCTGGTGCTGCTGCCCCATTGGAGGTTCTGCTGCTTGGAGCCCCAAACTGCTCCCTCCTGTTTGCTTGGGAACCTCCACAGCTCTGACTGAAGGAATCCTTCCCTCATCCCCACGGGGACAGCAGCCCCAGGATTTGGGGCTTGTGGAAGGAGCCATTTGGATGTCACTTGTCCCTGTTCCAGTGGTTCAACACAGGAAGGACTTCATGGGTGGCTTTGGCACCACATTCCTGAGACTCACTGGGGCTTTGGTGGAGACACATTCCCAGTTTCCTGTGTCTCCCCAGATGTGACCCTGTGCAGTCACTGCCAGGGGTGGCTCCCGAAATCCCAACAGCCTGGGAGGGCAGGGGAAGCTCGTGTGTTCCACCCAGCACAGATTCCTGCCTGCTGCCAGAGCAAACTGGAGCTCAGCACTTCCCACCCCTCCACAAAGGCTTAAGGAAATGGGAAAGGTTCTCACAGAATCATGGAATCATGGACTGCTTTGGGTTGGAAATCAAAGCTCTTCCCATTCCAAGCCTCTGCCACGGGCAGAGACCAGGATGCTCCAAGCCCCACAGAACTGCCCCACAAGCCTGGCAGGAGCCAGAGCTGGATTTAATCTCGGTCCCTGCCCTCACTTTAGGTCTGATCCTGCCTGCTAGGGGTGCTGTGACTCCCACAGGGCAATCCCAGAGACATGGAGCCAGATGCCATTCCTGGGGTTGAAGGAAGAGCAAATCTCACTGTGCCACATTTCCTAGGACATGGAGATGGCTCAGTCCCAGACCTGTGGGACAGGCAGGGATTGGAATGTGATGGGACCAGGGCTCCAGCCTGCTTGGCAGAGCTTTGGGAATACTGGGAAGAGAAACAGGGAAGGTTCTAATGGCAGATGCATGAGAGGGAGCCAAATGCTGTGGAGAAAATAGGGATTAACCCACAGAGAGCCAACAGAGAGGGGGAGAGAATGCAGGGGGAGAGACACAGGATGGAAATCGGGAAGCAGAGATGGCTGGGAGCACACGGAGCACAGGGAGCACGGGGGAAGTGTGGTGGACATTTGGGAATACATGGCCAAACACTGGGATAAGCTCATGCAGGAGCAGAGTTCCCAAACTCATCCTCCTCCTCCTCAGGCAGGGAAGCAAAGGCAGGGATGGAGGATTCCGAGCCACGACGCCGGAATGCACAAAAGGCAGCAAATCCCCTGGCCCAGATGACACATCTGGAGCCCTCCAAGAGCGCCAAGCCCGGTGCCGGAGCTCTCAGCAATAACACACAAATTCACATCCCCCAACTACGGCACCGGGGGCACTAAAGGCTGGGCCTACATTTGGAAGCAGGCCCCGGGGTGTGCTCGGGCTCACAAACCAATAAGCTTTGCTTCAGCGTGAGCAAATGCTTGGAACAATTATGCAGCAGCGTGATTAGAAATCTCGGCGAGCAGGGGCTCCTGAGCTGCCGTATCCAGCACTTCAAACGAGCACACGAGCTCCTGGCTCCCAGGCTGGGTTATTCCTGGGGCTGCTTCCCCCCACAGACACACGAGTCGTGCCCGTGCAACAGCAGGCACAGTTTGGGGCTGGGATGGAGGGGCTGGCAGCAAGGAGAGCTGTGAGCAGAGCTCAGGGCCAGCAGGACCCAGTTTTAGAGGGGTTTAGGCTCTGCCAAGCTGCTGGAACCCACCCTGAGAGCTGCAGGTCCCACCCAGCAGAGCTCAGAAGGCTCAGGTCCAGCAGGACCCAGTTCTAGAGGGGTTTAAGCTCTGCCAAGCTGGGTCTGCCAGGAACCCATCCTGAGAGCTGCAGGTTACCAGCTCAGGGGGCTGCAGTGCCAGGAAGATGCTGCCAGAGGTTGTTGTTTGCTCCTGGAGTGTCTTTTCCTCCTTCAGGAAACCTTTTGCACCTCTCCAGATCCAGCCACCAATGTGGGGACGTCTCAGATTGAAGTGGGTCCCTGGAAGTGCTGAAAGCCAGGCTGGACAGGGCTTGGAGCAACCAAGTCTAGGAGAAGTGTCCACCAAAAGGGTTGCAATAAGGTGGTGTTTAAAATCCCTTCCAAGCCAAATAATTCTGTGAGTCTGTGGTTCTAAGAAATGTGCAGATGTGGCACTTGGGGACATGATTTCATGGTGAACATGGCGGTGCTGTGTTAACTGTTGGACTTGATGGCCTTGGGGGTTTTTCCAACCTAAACAATTCTCTGATCCCGGGATCTAAATCCTGTAGAGCTCCCTCACATCGGTGACATCACCCAGGAGCTAAAATCACCTCATTGCCTCTAGAAAACTTGGCTGCAATAGAAGGAAATGAAACCCAACCCTGCAGTGCCCAAGTCCCTGGCAGTCCCCTGAGGCACCGGGGTGTCCCTGCAGGGCTGGGGCTGCTGCCTCCCACTGCTGCTGCTCTGCGGTTTATTTTTGCCCTGCTAACAATAGGATTGCAAACCAAAACTCAATTATGGGATGGATCCTCTGTATCGCTTCCTCCCCTCCCACTTTCCTAAAGAGGTGGAGTGGCACACAAAGGTCCACAGGGTTTTAAACACCTGACTCAGGCTGGAAAAAAAACAACACAAAAAAATCAGTTAAGAAAGACTTTTCTGTAATATTTTTGGTGACAAAACTCCCCGGAAAGCACCCTTGTGATCATCCTGATGCTCAGGGTGCCCCTCTTTGTGTGCCCCAGTCCTTTGGAGCTCCCGGTTGTTTGGAGTGGGGGCCGGGCAGGCAGCGGGCACAGGGGAGCGTTCCTGCCCCAGGCTGTTCTCGGCAGAAAGGAGAGCAAGGGCTCCCTGCAGGGCTTCCTCCGCCTGCCTGGTGCCCCGGGGCGTTTGTGCTCCTTCCTCTGGAGCTTTGGCACCGGGCACCTCCGGGACTGCGGGCTGGGAGTCCCCGCTGCAGCTCCCTCAGCATCAGCCCAGGGGCCTGAGGAGGGAAATCAGGAGGGACCCCCGCCCTGGCTCTTCACTGTCAGAAAAGTAGGACGGGTCTCCCAGGCTCTCCCGTGCTCCTTCCATCAGTCCCAGCTTGTCTCCAGTTCATTCCTGCCAACCCTGCCCTCTCCTGCTCCTCCAGTGTGATCCTCAAACCCAGCAGAGTCCCCGATCTCACTGCCCCCGCTTCGAGCTGGGCCTGTCTGGTGCCTCCCCGGGCAGGTGTGGGGTCACACAGAGCCAAAGTAGGGCAGGGAGGAGGAACGGGGAGTTCCCAGCTCAGGGACTGCCCCTTCACCCACTTACGAAACCACTCAGGAGCCTCCTGGTCCCTGGTGAGGCACCTGCACTCCCTGGCACCCCAGGAGGGACCAGGAGGTGACAGTCACCCTGAGATCACCAGGGATGTGGTGCTGGTGTCCCTGCAGGCTGACAGGGGGGTGTCACAGCAGTGGTGGTGGCACTGTGGCAATGGGGGCACAATTGCTGTGCCCTCCCCATCCCCCCTGGCTTTGTGCAGCTGTCCCAGGTGGGGTGACACCGTGGGTGTCGTACAAGGCCAAGAGCTGTGACCTGGAGCAGCCCAGCGTGGGGCAGGGACGCAGGAAGGGGGCCCAGGTCTCCTCCTGCCCTGGATTTCTGCAGTCTGGTGCTGGCTGTGCCAGCTCCTGTCACCGAGCACTTCGGTGACACTGGCGCTGCCCCCTCACCTTCCTCACACCGCAGAGGGGCAGAGCAGCTCCCTGCCCACTCCACAGCTCCCTGCCCACTCCACAGTGCCCCTGGCTCTGCTCTCAGCTCCCTCCAGAGTGGTGCTGCTGCAATCAGGCTAAGAGGTTTCCTTTTGTGAGCAAAATTGTGACCAGATGCACTCCAAACGTCTCGCTGTGTGCCAGGCCAATACTCTCCAGTGATTTTCCTTCCTCTGCTCCTCTGCCCTCCTTTTGGGGTGCCTGGCACAGCCCTCCCTAACCCTGTGGCACAGCTCAGGGGGATTTGCTGGATGGGGAGACCACAGGTTCACTTTCCTGCAGCTCCCTGTGACCCCCTGCTCCATCTCCACACTCAGCTGTGGTTTCCTGAAGGCGTTTGGGCAGCTCACAGTGGTTTTGCCAGGGACCTCAAGCTGAAGTGGCTCAGGGATCTCGTTATCCCATAACAGTGGGATCTCATCATCCAAATCTCCCCTCCAAATTGTCTTATTAATTTTACTCCTTGCTGTGGAGAAGACCCAGACACTGAAAGGGCTTCTGCCTCTTGACCTCCACATCCTGCAGCTCAAAGTCTCTTTTGTGGTTAAAGCCTTGATGACTCTGAGCCAGGGTGAGGTTGGGGGGTCAGGGCGAGGCTCTGGCCACAGGAGGGGTGACAGGAAGAACATCTACCCCCGTGGTGACACTCTCCCCGTCATTCCCAGACTGTCCCAAGAGCCTGCTCCATACCCTCTCCAGCCCCTGCATGGCTCTTGGACCCAAAACTCCCTGCTCCCAGCCATTCCTCTGGTGCTTCCTCATTTCACTGCTCCCACATCCAGGCACATTCCACCTGTTTCCAAACCCAGCCCTGGGCAGCAGAGCCCAGAGCTGGGAGCAGCATCTGGGCCACCAACCCATGGTCCCTGCAAGAGGCCATGGCAGGAATCCTGGAAGGAGACACCTCCCTGTCCCGAGTGCCTGGAGGTGCCGAGCCCAGCCCAGATCTCAGACAGCCTCTCTCCAGGTCACCCCATCACATCCCCGGCCCTGGCAGAGGGCAGGGCCCCATCCAGTGGCAGCAGGGCCAGCTCCTGTCCCGTGATGCTGCTGCTGGCCATGGACTCATTTCTGCCCAGTCCCAGCCCGGGGCTGCCTGGCTCCCAGGCATGTGGGCTGCAGTCCCTCCTGGGGGCCCTTGCACCGTGCCAAGGGAGCTTTTCTTATCTTCACAGGAATGAAAACCTTTCTGAAATCAAAGTGCCTGGGTGGCTTTGAAGAGTTTCCTCCGGAGATGAAACAAGGCTGTTTGTGAGCGCCAGCAATTGCTGCTGAGCTGCAGCTTCTGGGGGCACCAGGCTGCTGGGGAGCACTGGGCAGTGGCTGGGGGTGCCCTGGCTGGGCACTTTGGCCACAGGAGCCGCCCTCTGGGCTGGGAGCTGCCCCTCGTGCAGGGCCCACCAACACCGAGCTGTTCTGCCTCATCCCCACCCGGAATGCCGGCTCCAGGCTGGGAGCTGTGTGCCAGCAAAGGGACGGGAGAGAGGATTATGTGGAGGTGCTGGAGATGTTCAAAGCACACCCTGCACTGCCAGGGGCTGCTCAAATCCTCCCCAGGACCCACGGGGTCCTTTTGCAAGGGAAAAAGGAATTCAAGGGCCAGTGCAGCAAATGAAAACTGCCCCTCGGGAGGAACCCACCCGGGCTGGCCTGGTTTGAGGTGCTGAAGAAGGGTGGATGTGGAGGGGCCAGCCGTGCAGTGGGCCTGGGGACAGGCAGATGGGGGCATGTGATGTGGCCCTCAGCAGCACAGGCTGAGCTGCCAGCCTGCCCTAGGGAGCAGAGAACGCCTGGCACGCCGGTGTGCAGGGAGATTATTTGTTGTTTGGTATTTTCCCTCTAATGCTCTTGTCCTAAAATAAATACACAAAAGTTCAGGGCCCTGCAGGTTGTGTCTGTGAGGGACGGTGGAGTCAGGGATTGCTTTGGAGTGATCCATGCTGTTTGTTTACCACGATGGGCAAAGTCTGCTCTCCCTGCCTGCTCCCAGCTCCTCAGGATCCTTCCCCAAAGCTGCCTCACCCCCTTCCCGCTCAGCCCTGACACCCTTCCCTGCCTCCACAGCCTTCCCAGTCTGGGCAGGGCATGCTGGCCTGCGTGGCACCCCGCAGAGCCTCTGTCTCTGGGACAGATGGACTTTGTCCCTCAGCAGGAGTGCCAGCCTGGGGCGGGGATGCTCAGGCACAGGGGGAAGCAGGATGTGCTGTGAGCTCTGTGGGTCCCTGGAAGTGCTGAAAGCCAGGCTGGACGGGGCTTGGAGCAACCAAGTCTAGGAGAAGGTGTCCACCAAAAGGGTTGCAATAAGGTGGTGTTTAAGATCTCTTCCAAGCCAAATAATTCTGTGAGTCTGTGGTTCTAAACAATGTGCAGATGTGGCACTTGGGGACAGGGCACCTGGGCACAGCTGGGAGCGACATCCCATTGCACCCACTGCATCCCAGGGTCAGATCACTGTGCCCCAGCCCCGAGAGAGGATCCCCACAGGATCCCCCACTGCAGAGCTCCAGCCCTCCCACTGAGGCTCGTTCTCTCCCTCGGGATGTGCCGTATCTGATCTTGGCTGGCCCTCCTGCGGGTCCCAGCTTGTCTGCCCCATGTTTAGCCCTCGATCCTCACCCCAGTGGCTCTGGATTTTGCCCTGAGAAGTGTTGTCTCCAGGATATTGCAGAGCAAACAGAGCGGAGATAAGGGGCAGCATCATCCCCTCAGCAAACACAGCCCCAGCCCTGCAAAGGTCACTCAGGTCTGTTGCTGCTGCCACCACTTCCCACCCCAGCCCCTCGCTGGCCCTTTGCCCCTGCCACGTGCCAGCTCCAGAGGGACAATGACCCCCCAGAGCCTGCCCTCAGTGCATCCCATTCCCAGCCCAGTGCCAGGGCTGCCTGTTCCTGCCCTCCATGCCCACAGGGATCTGTTCCTGCCCTGCTGGTGCCTGTGGCACCTTGGGTCCCTGTCCCCTGCTGTCCCCAGGCACTGCCCTCAGTCTGTCCCTGCCTCTCTGGCCAAACACACGCTCACCCTGAGCTCTCCACCCTCTGCTGTCCATGTGCAGGGTCAGGCTGTCCCCACCACAGTCCCTGACCTGCTGTTGTCACCCAGGACCCTCCCATGGTCCCCATCTGTCCCTGAACCCCACAGAACCTGGCTGGCTGTGGGTCCCAAGTCCCTCCTCGCCAGGGGATGAGGGATGAGCCTCTCCCTTTCTCCATGCCCGGAGCAGCTCCTCTCCTGCCCAGCCCAGACTCCCCGGGCAGGTCCCAGCCTGAGCAGAGGTTTCTGTGTGTCCCATCCCCGTGCCAGTCACGGGCAGGGCAGGTCTGGTCTGGTCTCCTCTCCCTGAGTCTCCTCCTGCTCCCTTGGACCGCAGGATCCTGTGGAGGGAGGTCACGGTGTTGGCAGGATGTGGAAACCTCCCTTCCCCGTGCCTGCTTGCTTGTCTCGAGGGCTGGACCATCTCCCAGCAGCAGCTGGAGGTGGGATTCAGGCAGGAGACCGATGGACCCTAACAAAAGCAGGAAATGGGTGTAATTCTCCTTTGGAGGAGGAATGAATAGCAGATCCCCGGAGGAGGCGAGGCCAGCTCAGAGAGCGGCAGGACGTGAGAAACTCGGCTCATTCCCTGCAAGGCTGCGCTTCCTGAGAGCTCCCCTCTTCCTGCTGCTCTCCAGCCTCTCCCCAGCTCTGCCAGGCCCTCAGCAGAACCACCAGGGCCCTGCCCAGGGTGCCTGTTCCTGCTCCTGCCAGGTCATGGGGAGCCCGGGCTGGGGACAGCCAGGGGGGACCTGAATGATGTGATTTCATGGGTGACATCCCGGGTTTGGATTGAGATGAGTTTCAAGGCCACTTCCAACCCAAACCATGCTGTGATTCCATGACTCAGTGACCCCACACCCCATGTACACTCCCACTCTCTCCTTCCTTATACCCAGGAGCAGGAATTTGAGTATTTGGGGAATAAAGAGAGTGCTAGAGGCAGGGGATGGGAGGGAGGCCACCACAGCCCAGACCACTGGCATGGGCGCAGTGCTGGGAGCAGCAGGAGCTGCCCCTTGGGGGCGGCTCCAAAGCTGAGGAAGCTGTTGGAGCATCCCACAGGATTCCAGCAGCCTGGCAGTGCCAGGGAAGCTCCTCTCCAGTCTGAACCCCAGGATCAGCTCAGGCATTGAGTGCCAAAGCTCAGTCAGCCACCAGGGTTTCATTCTGGGGCCCTGCTGCATCTACTTGAGGAGATCTTTGGTGCTGCAGAGGGTGGGTGGGGATTGGAGAAACCTTCCTGAACCCTGGGGCAGGGGATTGATTAATCAGTGCCTGAATAATTGCAGGGCACTGCAGACATTCTCTTCCCAATGCCCTGTGGAGGGAAGGGAGGAGGTGGAGGATCGGGCCAGGGAGGTCACTCACCCCAGCCCATCCTCGCCTCAGCCTCAGAGCTGCTCCCAGGATTAAATGGTTTCTTTTTTAAAGTGAGATCTAATCTGGTGACAAAAGCTGCAGCAGAGCTGTGAGCCCATCATCTCCCTGAGAAAAGCTCCTTCAGCCTTCAAATGCTTCCACCACTTGGATGCTGGATTTCAATCCAAGGCTGAATCTGCCTCTCTGCAGCTCCAGCCCTGCTCTTGTTACTCCTTGCTGTGGGATTCAAGGGTTCCCTGCTCTGTTTTCCACGTGGGAGGACACAGGCCAGGTGCTCAGATCAGCTGATAGCAGAGTTTAAGCAGCATCACAGCCCTAGGCCTGGCTTTTCCAGCCTGTGGTCGGGTCTGTGGTGCTGCTTCCAGCTCTCCTGGCGTTCCCCTGACATCCCCGAGTGTGGGTGCCAGACAAAGAGCTCCAGCAGGGCGCTGTTCACTGATTTTCAGCCCCCACACACCAGTACACAATGATGCCTAATGACTCTTTCACAGACAAATCTGCATCGCTGGACCTAGCAGATATTCTTGGGAGGGCTTAAACTTAAAGCTCCCCTGGTTGCTGGTTAAAAGCCAGGGTTCCTCTCCCCAGCCTGTATGGGCTTGTCCAGAGTCACTGCTTCCCAAGATCCCGCCTGAGGGCTTCAAACCCAAACGTCAGTCCCACACATATTCCGGATATCTGCAGCCATATACCCTCTGACCATTTAACCAGGTGAAAACATCCTCTTCCCTTTCTGTCTCATCACTCTGGGTGTCATTTTCCAGCTTTCCCAGCAAAGATTTCATCTCTTCATCTCCATCATTGATAAAAATGTTTCACAGCAGCGGACGAAGCGCGGGGCCCCGGGGGAGGGAGGTGGGAATAATGCTCCTTTCTGCTCTCTCCCCATTAGCAGCCCCCTCGGAGATCTGCCAGGGAAGCAGTTTGAATCCATTTCATCTGTGCCCTGTTAATTCCTTCTAATGCAAGTTTTAATCAAAATGTCAGGTGGAAGGAAGTCAAATGCCTCGGGGAGATCCGGGTGTGCTCTATCAACACAAGTGCCTCTCTCCCCCAGCTCGGTGATCCTGTCACACGGAGACAACAGCTCTGGGTGACAACCCTGCTGGCCCTGCCACCAACGCTGGCTGCAGCTCCCTAGGCTGGGGACATCCCATCACCAGGTGGGAGTTGTCCCAGGGATCCATGTGTGGATGGAAACCCACGGGACACCAGCAACCCCCCTGAGCAATGCCCTCAGCACCTTCTCCAAGCCCAGACCCACCTTTCCTCCTCATTCTCTGGGGAATGGCGCTCCCTGAGGAATGGGAGGAGCTTTCTGTGATGCTCAGCCCCAGTGTCCATCCAGGAGGAGCTTCCAGTGTGGAAATGGTGGAAACCATGTGGAGCTGAGGGACAGGGGACAGTGATCCCTGAGGAAAGGTCCCTGAGGAAGGGGAGGAGCTTTTGAGGCCGGATGAGGAGACTGGAGGTGCTCAGCCCCAGTGTCCGTCCAGGAGGAGCTTCCAGTGTGGCAACAGTAGAGCTCATGTGGCCCTGAGGGACAGTGGGCAGTGGTCCTGAGGATGGGGAAGAGCTTTCAGGGCTGGCTGAGGAGATGGGAGGTGCTGAGCGCCGGTGTCCACCCAGGAGGAGCTCCCAGCCTGCAGCCCGCCTGCCCTGGGATGTGGGGTGGGCCGAGCGCTGTGGGAGGACCTGGGCTCAGGGGCTTCCCCGGCTTGCAGGATCTTTCATCCTCCGTCACCACAAAGCCAGGCCAGATCTGCATTTGCAGCAGCCCACAGAAGCTGCCTCTGTTGTCTTATTTTTGTTATTTTTGAGAGGATATTTTAGCGCTGAGCACATTCCCTCCTGTTGCCATGGCAGCCGTGACAGGGGTTATATACCGTGAGAAAAATACCAAAATTAATGAGTGAGTGAAAGAGCAGCCAAGAGAAAAACAAGGTTAAAAAAAGAGTTAAAACAGTAATAAAAACAATCTCCCAATAATTTGGCAGCGAGCATCCCACAGGCAAGACGAGGCGGCGAACACCCGAGCCCCGGGGCCGCTCCGCGGGTCCCGGCCGGGGCTGGCTGCCCGCGCCCCGGGGCCGGAGCAGCGCCGCCCTCCGAGGGCTGCGCTGCCCCCGCGCCGTCCCGCCGACGCTCCGGATGGGGCTGCGCCCACCCCGCTCCTTCCCCCGCAAACCTGCAGCCCTCGGTGACGCAGGAGGCGAGCGGAGGAGAAGTTCTTTAATGTGCTCATTTCCTCGCATTTGGGTTTTGAGGATCTTTTTGTTTTTAATTGTAGAAACAAGCGGATTGTCAGAACATCTGTGTTATTAGCATTTGCTGCCCAAATCCGAGCTGCTGCTTCTCCTGCGGAGCCCAGAGCTGATGAGAGAGAACAGAGGAGCCTTTGAACTCCTAGCAGCAGACGGCAGCCAGGTTGCTGCGTGTGTGTGTTGGGGAGGGGGTATTTATTCTCTTGTAAGGTTCATTTGCTCTCTGTGTTTCCCTTTCTTCTCGCTTTCCCAGAGATTTAGCTGGATGCTCTTCCCTCGCAGGCTTTGTTCTTCTGACAAGGCCCCACCGGCACCGCGGAGCAGCCGCCTCTGTGCGATGCCGGAGCAGCCCAGCACGGGGCACCTGGAGCAGCCCAGCACGGGGCACCCAGAGCAGCCCAGCATGGGGCACCCAGAGCAGCCCAGCACGGGGCACCCAGAGCAGCCCAGCACGGGGCACCTGGCACAGCCCAGCACGGGGCACCCAGAGCAGCCCAGCACGGGGCACCCAGAGCAGCCCAGCACGGGGCACCCAGAGCAGCCCAGCACGGGGCACCCAGAGCAGCCCAGCACGGGGCACCTGGCACAGCCCAGCACGGGGCACCCGGAGCAGCCCAGCACGGGGCACCCAGAGCAGCCCAGCACGGGGCACCCAGAGCAGCCCAGCACGGGGCACCTGGCACAGCCCAGCCCAGGGACACAGAGCTCGGGGCGAGCCAGAGCCTCCAGCAGCAGCTCCAGGGGTGGTGGCACTGCCAGCCCTGGAGGGCCTCACGGAATAACTCTGCAGACAGAGCTAGAGCCTGAGGGTTTCTTGTCACTCAGACTGGCTCTGCTTTCTGGGAATGGTGAAGACAAGGTGAGGATGGGTGACTCATCTGGAACTGGTACATATTAGGATGGAATATTCTTCCCTGTGAGGGTGGTGAGACACAGGTTGCTCAGAAAAGCTGTGGATGCTCCATCCCCAGAAATGTTTAGGGCAAGGCTGGACAGGGCTTGGAGCACTCTGGGATAGGGCAAGCTGTCCCTGCCAGATGGAAGGGTGGAATGAGATGGTCTTGGAGGTCCTTTCGAACCAAACCATTCTGGGATTCTACAATAACACCAGGAGAAGGAAGTACAGGGAATGGCAAAGCTCCTTGTGTTGTCAGAGGGCAAGGAGCACTCTGGGAGGGGCTTTCCCAGGCCGTGGGGTGGAGAAGGGAGGCAGAGATGGATGAGGCAGCCCTGGGATGCCAGGCCAGCATGGCCTGCACATGGTGATCCCCCAGCTCCCCGGGCCATGGGTGCTGCTGCCACTGCAGAGGGCTCTGCCAGGCTCCTCTGGGCTGCACAGAGGTGGTTCCTGGTGCCAGGACACTTCTCACCCGCATTCCTAGAGCCTGCACCTGTCCTTCAGAAACGTGTCTGAGCAGAGGCTCAGGTGACAGTCACCAGTGTCCCACAGATCAGCGGCATCCAGTGATCCATGTGGTGCCCAGCTCCCCGGCACTCCCTGTGCTGCTGCGGATCGACTGCCCCGTGACTCTTGTGAAATGCAAACCTTTGGTCCCCAGCAATCTCTAAAGTTTGCTGTCCCTGCTTCATGGGCAGCCTCGGATCCACGGGGTCACTCCCTCGGATCCTCCCTTTGCTCCAGCTCTCCGACCCTGCAAGGAGGGCTGCCAGTCACCGATCCATCAAATCTCCCCATGTCTACAGAGCGTTCCGTCCCCTGTCCCTGCCCAGCTCAGGCTGGATCAGCAGGGCACAGCCTGACAAACCCCACAGCTCCTCTCCCTGCCCCAAAGGTGGGCTGTGACCTTCCCTGCCTTCTCACTCCACATCTTCTGCTAAATTGGCTTCATGTGAATTGACACTCGGAAAAAACACCCCGCACACGGACGCGGAGGAGCCGAAAGTCTGGGAGAGCCGGGTTTCCATCGGGAGGGATGACTCCCCGGCCGCCTTTTCCTGCCGAGCGGGAGGCAGCCCTGCCACGGGTTCAACCCGCTTGTTGCCGGGGAAAAGCGGGGAGATTTGGGAGAAAAGCACGGCAATTCTGGGGGGAAAACGGGGTGATTTAGGGGGTGAGATGGAGCCGGGCTGCTCCGAGCGGGCAGGCGCAGCCTCTAGATGGTGCAGTCATGCAGCCGAGCTGAGCATGTGTGCAGCGAAGGGCGCTGCGCAACAGGTTGGCGTAGCTCAGCGGGGAGACGCGCTCCCATCCTCGCTGCGGCGGAGCGGGAAGGACTTTCCAGCATCCTGGCGAGAAATCCGCGCCGCAACCGGCCCGGAAGGCGGGTGAGGGGCAGCGCCACGGGCTGCGCGACCCTCGGAGGGTGCTGAGGGTTTTGGCAGGGTCGGGCTGCAGCTCCAGCCCCCGGCAGGGAGCGAGGCCGCTCCTTGCAGGAGCACGGAGGCGGCGGAGGCAGCAAGGGAAGGGACAGCCCCGGATCACGCTGTCCCCAGGCCCCGCGGGCTTTGCTCGGCCAGCCGAGGGGCCGGGTTGAGGAGCCAGCTGAGGGAGAACAGCTTGTGAAGGCATCGCGGGGGCGCTGGGAACTCGCCGGTGCTTTGGGAGCCGCAGGTGCTCCGTGCCTGCTCGCCCCGACACCCCGCAATAAATAAAGCCGTGATTCACCGAGGTGTGCCGGCAGGGCACAGCGGCCACTCCAGCCCCACCACCGCAGCCAGCAGAGGAGCTGTGCAGCCTGCTGGCAGCCCTGCTGGGCCGGGGGGCCGCGCTGGGGTGGGGACAGCCCCCGGGAGCTCGGTCCCACGGAGGGACCCTCCCGGCTGCGCTGGCCGGGTCCCTGGCCCTGCGCAGGGGGCTTGTGGGGCTGTGAAGCGCCGGCTGGAAGAATAAATGAGCCAATTAATTATTAAGAGCACCGAGAGGGGAGTGAAAAGGGAGACCTGAGCCGCACGTGTGCGGGCAGGGAGCGGAGGGGTCCCCGGGCTGAGGGGGCGCTGGGGGCCGCGGGGACCCCCGTTTTCCACGGGCACGGCGCTGGGCGCGGTGGCGGCAGCCCAGGGCCGGCCGGCTCTGCCCGGCAGCCGCTGCCCGCTCGTCCCGGCAGCCCGGCCGGGCTCGGGATCTGATAAGGAGCCGGAGCTCCACCTCCCCGTGGCGGCGGCGAGAGGCGGAGGCAGCGGCGGGCGGGGGGGGAAGGGGCCGTGCCTGCGCTGCGCTTCCCCTGCACATCCTCACACACACCGAGGGACGGAGGCGGGCACGGACCGAGCTGCCCACCGGGGCTGCCTCCAGCCTGAGCCGCCGCTCCGCCGGAGGAGCCGCAGCCCCGGCCCGGGGAGGGGGGCGGTTCCCACGGGACATTTATATATTTTTGCCCCCCCTCCCCCCTTTTTTTTTCCTTTTTCTTTTTTTTTTTTTTTTTAATTTTTAATTTTTTTAAATTTGGTTTTCATCCGTGGATAACGCTCGAGAGGAGCCGGGGGGGTGGGGGGAGCCCGGTCCCGGCGGGAAGGAGGCGATGGGGACGCCGCGGGACCAGCGCGCAGGGGCTCGGCACGGAGCGCAGCGCCGGCACCATCCAAGTAAGAGCTGCGGGGGGCCTGGACCCCCGCCCGCAGCCAGGCAGAGCCGCGGGGGGGTGCGGGATGCCCCGCGCTGGAGCTCGACGCCGTGCGGGAGCGCGGGGCCGGGCGGCGGCGGGAGCGGCGCTGGCGAGCATCCCGCTGCCGAGCATCCCGCATCCCTCCGCTCCCCTCCGCGCCGGGCTGCGCGGGGCTCCGCGGCCAGCGGGGCGGCTCCCGCCTCTCCCGGTCCTGCCCGGCGCTGCCACTTGTTGTGCGGAGCGGAGCGGAGCGCGGCCAGCCCCGCGCAGAGCCGCGCAGGGCGGGCGGTGGCTGCGGGAGGGCGGCTGTGGCGGGGGGTGCGCGCGTGTTTCGGGGTGTTTATTTTTCCGCGTGGGGGTGGCCCTGGGTGTGTGTCCCTCGTCCAGCCCTGGGTGTGTGCGCCCGCGGGCTGCGCGGCTGCGTGGGAGCCGCAGAAGTTGCGGGTGAGCCGGGAGCCGGCTGGGAGCGGGGCTGTGCGTGAGCCGGAGCGGCGGCGCGGCGGGGCGCGGGGGTCCGCGTGGGGTGCGGTGACACCGGGGTGCGGGGACGCGAGTGAGGTGCGTGTGTCTGTGTGCGGAGCTGTGTGCTTGTGGCGGGGTGTGCGGGCGGTGAGTGTGTCAGCGGGCTGTGTGTGAGTGTGAGCTTGTCAGCGGGCTGTGCGTGCGGGTGAGTGTGTCAGCCGGCTCTGAGCCTGCGGGTGAGTGTGTCAGCGGGCTCCGAGTGTGTCAGCGGGCTCCGAGTGTGTCAGCGGGCTGTGCGTGCCTGCGCCGCGAAGGATCCCTCTTTCCCTATACGCGAGGTTGAGCGCGAAGCCGGTGCCGGCAGAGCGTCTCCCGTGGTTTTTTCCACGGGTGTCTGCGTGCGTGTGTCCGTGCGTGTGTCCGTGCGTGTGTCCGTGTGTGTGTCCGTGTCCCTGTGCGTGTGCGCGGGGCTGGCGGAGCCGCCTGGGGGAGCGGGGGCTCCGCTCCCCTCCGCGCCCGCAGCCGGAGCCGGCGGCAGCCGGAGCCTCAGCCCGGGCAGCGCCGCGGGGACCGGGGAGCCTCGGCCGCGGCGGCCGGCAGCGGAGCTCGGCCTCCATCCTCTCTCGCAGCCGCCGCAGCCGGCAGCAGCGGCTCCCCCGGCGCGCTGCGAGGCCGGAGGGGACCCTGTCCCCCTTCCCCAAGGTCCCCCCAGCCCTCCCGGCTGCACCCCCGGAGCGGAGCTGCTCCTGCTGTGCCCGGCTCTCAGCGGCCCTGCCGGGGTGTTTCAGGCCCGCGACATTTTTGTCTTCCCCCGGGGCCCGTCTCCAGCCGGGGTGGAGGGTGGGATGGCAGCGGGAGGGGACAGGAGCCCCGAGTGGCTGTGGGGGACCCACGGGTGGGAGGATGGCGGGTGCCACTCCAGGGAGGCTCTGACAGGTCTCTGCCTCGCTGGCTGCTAGAGTTGGAAGGGATGAGGAGAAGGCAGCATGAGGAGGGAGGGCCCTGGGCTTTGCCAGCTTTTCATCACTGCCCAGCTCCTCGGGGGTGATTTTGGGGTGACGCTGTTGCCAGGCCAGCGGGGTTCCTCCTCGCGGGGTGCTCTGGCTCCGGGCGCTCGGGCCCAGCCTGCAGAAACGCCGAGCAGCCGCAGTGGCAGCCGGGGCTGGAGCAAATCCTGGGACGTGCTACGGAATACCCAGGATTCAGCCCATCCGTGCCTTGGGTGCAGGGCTGACCATCAGCCGTGTTCTCGGCTGACACGATCCCTGGTCTCCGTGCCGGGCTGGGATGAGCTGTGTGCCGCTTGCTGGGATGTTGCTCCAGCTCCGGGTGTCGGAGCAGGGCTGGGGGGAGCGTGGGGCGGGGGATTAGCACTTGTGTGCTCGGTGCAGGGCTTGGACAGACTTGTAAGCCGTGGCTCCGAGCCACGCAATCAGCCGTTGGGAGCAAGGAGAGGCTGGACTTTGGTGCCCATTCCCGAAGCGGTGCTGCCTCCCGTGGAACGGGGCCAGGAGGCTGTGGGAATCACAGGGAGCACAGGCTTGTTCAAGCAGTTGCTTAAATTCGCGGCGCTTTATAACCTCTCTCTCATTAAGGCTTGTTTTTTTTTTGGTGGAGATGGCTGAATTCTGTCGGATTTTGCATGCCACTGTCCTCCGAGAGCTTCCCAGTCATGCATTAAGCAGCGTGACTAACGCCTCTCTCATGTGGTTCAGTCTCTCTCACACTCTCCCCGTAGGGAGAATTGTGTGTGTGGAGGAATAGTTGTTTTGGGAGGGGTTTTTATTTTTAAGTGCTCTGTGCTTTGCCAGCAGGTTGGAAAAAGGTGCCTGGCACCAGAGAAGAAAGTGTGGGATGGTCCTTAGATCCCATGGGAAAATAGCCTGGTGCCTTGGACTGGTCCCTGGGAAGCCTGTGTCTCCTGAACAGACGTGCTTGTGGAGGCTTCCTCCTCCTCCTCCTCTTCCTCCTCCTCCTCCTCCTCCTCCTCACGCCCAGCTCTGGGCTCTCACGTCTGCGCTGTGTCATTTGCACCCCTGGGTGCTGAGCAGGATTCCTGACCCTGCCGATTCCTTATCCTGCTGAGTCCAGGGCCCCTCCTGCCTTCCAGAACTGCCCCTCAGGCTCTCAGCCCTCTCCTCCTCCCACCTCCCTGCTCTGCAGGGTTCCTTCCTTCACCTGCAGGAATGGGGCTTGGGTTCAGACTCCAGCTCTGGTTTTGGAGCAGAAATCCTGGGTGCTTGGCACCTTTGGGTGACACCCTTCCTTCTCTAGGCTGGCACAGGGCTTGTGGTATTTCCAGCTGCTGGGCCCTCCCTCCCAGCTCCCTCAGCCGTGTGAGGCATCAGCACTGCCTTGAGACTTTCCCCTTTCCCTGTGATCTTTCACCTCGCACCGGGTTTAGTCAGGACGTGGCTACGTCACTGGCAGCCAGGGCCCAGCCCAGTGCAAACAGCCCAGTGCAAACAACACCCAGCAGCGGGCATGGTGCCTCTCCCAGCCCGGGCATCCTCCGGGAGCCCTTTCCCAGCAGCTGGAGCTGGCCATCTTCCCTGCTCCCACTCACAGCCATCCCCAATGGGAGCGCAGGGCTGAGGGGGTTCAGGGCAGGCTCACCCCGTGGAGGCAGCTGGGTGTGGGGGGTCGGTGTGAGCACACCCCGGGGGTGTGGCAGGCACGAGTGTGACCCAGGTGCCACTGTCCCCGCTCGGGTGGCACCACACACATGCACAGGCAGCGGTGCCGGGGCACATGCACCGTGTGGGGCACACACAGAGGCAGGAGCGCCAGCTCACACCCGGGGCACGGCCCAGAGCAGGCAGGGATGTGTTCCTTGCCCTGTGTGACACAGCTGCACAGGGTGTGATGTGTGTGCCTTTCCCTACAGCAGTGCCGGCAGGTGCACACCCTGGAGTGCTCACGGTGCACACCCGGCACAGGCACACGCGTGTGTGCACACACTGCCCGTGCTGATGCAGAGATCTGTTGTGTTTCTGCTCGGCTCCTGACCTCCTCCATCCTCAGCCTGGCCCAGGGATGGAAGAGGTCTTTCTCCGCTCATCCCTTCCTCCTGGAATCCCACATCCCAGTGCCAGTGGGGGCGGTTGTGCTCGGCCTCAGCCAGCTGGGGATGGCTCTGCTCTGCACACGAAGGAAGTGGCAGGACAAGAGAACAGAGGCAAGCTTGGCTTCAGGGCCACAGTCTCCTCTCCAGGCACGAAGATGTATTTTCACTGCAGAGGCAGAGCTCATCTCTTCCATGTGCCGTGTCCATGGGGAAGCAGAGGGGTGGAGGGGCTGGGAGCTGTTGGCTTGTGGGCAGTACCAAGGAGGACAGTGCAGGGTGTTCCTCCTGCTGATGGCCCGTGCAATGCCAGGCAAACCAGGAACTGGGCTCTTGCTGTGTGGCACCGCGGAGGGGGATGGTGATGGAGCGCTTGCCCATGGAGCATTTGCTTATCCTCAGGTGCAGAGTATGGAGGGAGGGAGCAATGGGAGCGGTGAGAGCAGGGCGATGCTGTGGGGCCTTGGAAGATGTTTGTGGCTGTTAATTTTAGGGCACCCAATCCCTGGGTTTTGGATGCCAGTGAGCTGCATTGAGCCCCTTTATGCTCACAGCTCAGCAGAAGCTGTGTGGGTGCTCCTGGACCCTGGAGGCGGAAAACGTGTTCCCAGAACAGAAACCAGAGAACGGGAAAGCTGATGGCCAAGCACAGCCTCAGACAGGGGCTTGGTGGCAGGGCATGAGGCTTGGCACAGGAGGGGACAGTCTATGGGACTGGCAGTGTGCCTGGCACGGCCTGGGCAGTGTGTGGTCACGGAAAGGAGGTGCCAGTGGCAGGGGCAGTGGTTCAGGGGTGCAGCAGTGCAGGGGTGTCTCTGCAATGCAGGGGGGCAGCGCTCGCAGAACTGCCGCTGCAGCAGCGGGGTGGGCACTGGCACAGGGTGGGCACCCAGTGCGTGCCATGTCCCAGACTGGAGTGGGAGGGAATGGGAAGGAACAGTGTGTCTGCAGTGAGGAAGGGAACAGGAGCTGCTGGCGCAGGGTGTGGGGTTGCCTAGTGACTGTGCAGCGAGGGGGATGCTGTGCTGCCGTTGCAGTGCGCCGGGGCTGGGCACTGCCGGGGGCTGCCCGGGGGGTTCCTGCACTGCAGCGCAGCCTGGGCAGGGACCCGGTGTCCCTCTGACTGCCAGGGGCAGCGGGGGTGGTAGTGCTCCACAGGCAGTGCGGGAGGGATGATGCTCAGGGCCCCTGCATCCCTGCAGTGCCGGGTGGGTGGTGCCTCTGTACCTCGCAGTGCAAGACTGGCAGTGCCACTGTGCTGGCAGAGCAGCTAGGGCACTGCTGCTCTGTCCCTGCCACAGCGGTGCCCCACGGCCCTGCAGTGCTGGAGGGGTGGCAGCCCTGCATCTCCGCAGCGCCCCGTGGCCCCGCAGTGCCCTGCAGCCCTGCAGTGCTGGAAGGGCGGCATCCCTGGAGTGCCTCGTGTTCCTGCAGTGCTGGATGGGCAGCAGTCCTGCAATGTCCTGTGTCCCTGAAGTGATGGCTGCTGCTGTTCCTGCAGTGCAGGCAGTGATGGATGGGAGGGAGCAGTATGCTGGCAGTGCCCCGTGTCCTTGGGTGGGTGTCAGCCTTGTATCCCTTCAATGTCCCAATCTCTGCAGTGCTGGATGGGTGTCAGCCCCACATCCCTGCAGTGCTGGATGGGTGTCAGCCCCCCATCCCCGCAGAGCAGGCCGAGCTCCCCACTTGGTGCTCCCGTTTCTGCAGCCCTGGCAGCTGCATGCAGTGCCCGCGTGTCCCTGCTGTGTGTGGTAGGCAGTGCCCCTGCATTGGTGGCAGACAATGCTCCTGTGTTTGGGTGGTGAGAAGCTGTCTCGGAGTCTGGCCGGCTCCCATCGGGTTGTTGGCAGCAGGCTGCCTGCAGTCCACCCTGTTACTGTGCCTCGCTGGGTCTAATTACAGTTGGTGTGGTGACGAAGAGGGTGGACAGTGGCAGGAGTGGCTTCCTGCAAGTGACAGGGCTGAGGTTTCAATGACAGGGTTACTCACTCCAGCAGGGCGTTGCAGGAACTCTGCAAGCTGGGACGGGTCCTCCGGGGCACTGGAGGCTGCCAGGAGCCAGCCCCAGTAGCCCCTTCCCTTTGGGAGCCATGCCAGGACTGTGTGCGGCCCCACATGGCGCAGTGGGATAAGCCAGGGGAGCGGGCTGGTCCCTAACCTCCGGTGTCTGTGTCTCCTCCAGCTCCCCTGCAGCGCAGGATGAACCCGCTGGCATCCTGCCTGGGCCTGTGGCTCCTCTGCCAGCTCCCTGCCCTGGCCTCGGGGACACGTGCCATCTACAAAGTGCAGGAGGAGCAACCCCCCAACACCCTCATAGGGAGCCTGGCCTCCGACTACGGCTTACCGGACATGGGGCACCTCTACAAGCTGGAAGTGGGGGCCCCGTACCTCCGTGTGGATGGCAAGACTGGGGACATCTACACCACAGAGACCTCCATTGACCGGGAGAACCTGCGGGAGTGCCAGCACCTCCTGCCCGGAGAGCCCTGCTTCCTGGAGTTCGAAGTGTCCATCACCAACCTGAATGCCAACAGCAGCCCGCGCCTGCTCGAGGGGCAGATCGAGGTGCTCGACATCAACGACAACACCCCCAACTTCGCCTCGCCCGTCCTCACCCTCTCCATCCCCGAAAACACCAACATTGGGACGCTCTTCCCCATCCCCCTGGCCATGGACCGGGACTCAGGCCCCAATGGTGTTGCCTCCTACGAGCTGATGGCCGGTCCGGAGGCGCAGGAGCTCTTTGGGCTGCAGGTGGCCGAGGACCAGGAGGAGAAGCAGCCTCAGCTGATCGTCATGGGGAACCTGGACCGGGAGCAGTGGGACTCCTACGACCTGACCATCAAGGTGCAGGATGGGGGGAACCCCCCGCGGGCGAGCAGTGCCCTGCTCCGCATCACCATCCTGGACATGAACGACAACGCGCCCAAGTTCGAGAAGGCCCTCTACGAGGCAGAGCTCTCTGAAAACAGCCCTGTGGGGCACTCTGTCCTCCAGGTGAGTGTGGGGGACTCTTCTCGTCACCCTTTCCCCTCCTGCCTGGCTGCAGGGACAACCCAGGAGCATCCACACGGCCGTGGTTCCTCCAGGGAGGAGGGAGGGTTGGATGGAGGAACCCACAGTGTCACCCAGGGCCAGTGGGCAGGCAGGTCCCTTTGATGTCACATCTGCTCGAGTGAGGTTGGAGAGGATGTGCAGGATGTGCGGGTGGGGCTGCAGGACACGGCTGAGGGGCAGCAGCAGGGCTGCGGGGAGCAGGGTTCTGGGTTACTGGGAGGGCTGGGACCTGAGGGCCACCAGGAGTCTGGCTTGGGGCCAGTGCGGTCTCAGTGCTGCCCGCAGACAAGACATAGGACCCTTTCATAAGTTGCATTCCCTTGGCCACTCCATGGAAACTCGGGAGGTGGGGACAGGGAGCATCCCTGCTGCCCATGCGTGGGGCTGGCCGTGGCTCCGGAGGTGCCCTGCTGTCTGCAGGGAGCGGGGCTCTGCCTCGTCTTGGACAGCGCTGCAAACTGGCCCGGAGAGCCCAAGGGGCTGGATCTTGGTGGATTTGGCTTGGAGGGGGCATTGAGATGATAGTAGTCGACATCTGTTTATCTGCAGCTGCCATCTTAATAAGCGGAGCGCGGCCAGCTCTCATCTGCCTGCTAATTCTGATGTGAATTTTTTAAGAATTCATTTTTCACTGTTAGGAGAAAGGGAGTTGGAAGCAGATAAGGGAGCTGCATGGCCGGGAGGAGAATGGGCTGAGACTCCGCTGCTGCCATTGCTCAGCTTTTATCTTTCAGGGGGAAAATGACTTCCGCCTGTTTTGTGAGTGGAGGTAAAAGGTGGAATTTACATTTAACAACTTTCGTTCTCCATCCAAATCTGCTGAGCAAGATAACGGCAGAGCAGCAAATGGTGCAGAGAAGAGGCTGCTCAGAGAGCCGATTAGGGAGGCAAATGTTAGACAAACCTCATCTTCTTTAGAAAGCAAATAATAGGTGTAGAGGCAGGTTTATGGGGATGCAGGGCTCCTGGCGGGTGGGCAGGGATGGACAGTGCTGTGCAGGGCTCAGGCAGCCCCAGTCCCTGCTTGGCTGCATCCCCGCATGCCGTGATGGAGCTGCTGCAGCTCCGCACATCGCTGCCTCCCTCCTCACCCTCACCTGAGCCAGGCAGCTGCTCCAGCCCCTCCTCGGGGGCACAGCTGGAGCTGTCCCTCCCTGCTGCTGGCTGGGTCTCAGTGGCACAGTTCCATGGCTCTGGAGGATTCCCTGCATGCCGGAGCCGGCCGGGAGGGGAGCACAGCCAACCGGCCCAGCCGGTTTCTCCGGAAGAGCGAGGCAAAGCCTCCGTGCCTGAGGGCGGCTCCCAGCCGCTCTGCCGGTCCCAGGGTCTTTGCCCCACAGTCCTTGGCCCCAGAAGAGGAAATCCTGGTTTTTCCCCCATCTGTCCCCAGGGAAGACCGCAGCGGTTAGTGGAGGGGCTCGTTCTGCCGTGCCCTCGTCCTGCTCACTGAATGT
The DNA here is from genome assembly GCF_021018805.1 of Prinia subflava. Classification (NCBI taxonomy): domain Eukaryota; kingdom Metazoa; phylum Chordata; class Aves; order Passeriformes; family Cisticolidae; genus Prinia; species Prinia subflava. Next base: position 1,773,811 of record NC_086262.1, on the reverse strand, counting down.
CCCTCTGTCCCCCAGGTGAAAGCCAACGACTCAGATCAGGGCGCCAACGCCGAGATCGACTACTCCTTCCACCAGGCCTCGGACATGGTGCGGCGGCTGTTGCGCCTGGACCGCGCCACGGGGCTCATCACCGTGCAGGGCCCCATCGACCGCGAGGACATCGGCACCCTCAAGTTCTCTGTCATGGCCAAGGACAAAGGCGCCAACCCCAAGAGCGCCCGCACGCAGGTGGTGGTCACCATCAAGGACATGAACGACAACGCGCCCTCCATAGAGATACGGGGCATAGGGTTGGTCACCCACCAGGATGGCATGGCCAACATCTCGGAGGACGTGCCAGTAGAGACAGCAGTGGCTCTGGTGCAGGTGTCTGACCGAGATGAGGGTGAAAACGCTGTGGTGACCTGCGTGGTGGCTGGTGACGTCCCCTTCCAGCTGCGCCAGGCGAGTGAAACAGGGAGCGACAGCAAGAAGAAATACTTCCTGCAGACCACCACGCCGCTGGACTATGAGTCGGTGAAGGAGTACACGATCGAGATTGTGGCCGTGGACTCAGGGAACCCGCCTCTCTCCAGCACCAACTCCTTGAAGGTGCAGGTGATGGACGTCAACGACAACGCCCCTGTCTTCAGCCAGAGCTTCACTGAGGTGGCCTTCCCTGAGAACAATGAGCCCGATGAGCTGGTCATGGAGGTGAGTGCCACTGATGCTGACAGTGGCTCCAACGCCCAGCTGGTTTATTCCCTGGTGACAGACCCCTCCTCCAAGGGCGCCTTCACCATTGACCCTGACTCCGGGGAGATCCGGGTGAAGGCGGTGCTGGATCGAGAGCAGCGGGAACGCTACGAGTTCTTGGTGGTGGCAGAAGATAAGGGCAGCCCCAGCAAGCAGGGCACAGCGTCTGTGGCCATCAACGTCATGGACAGGAATGACAACGACCCCAAGTTCATGCTGAGTGGCTACAACTTCTCGGTGATGGAGAACATGCCGCCCCTCAGCCCCGTGGGCATGGTGACGGTCATCGATGCTGACAAAGGAGAAAATGCCCGGATCCAGCTGTCAGTGGAGCAAGACAATGGGGATTTTGTCATCCAAAATGGCACTGGCACCATCCTCTCCAGCATCTCTTTCGACCGGGAGCAGCAGAGCACCTACACCTTCCGACTCAAGGCAGTGGACGGTGGGGATCCCCCCAGGTCTGCCTACGTGGGGGTGACCATCAACGTCTTGGATGAGAATGACAATGCCCCCTTCATCACTTCCCCCTCCAATGCCACCTACAAGCACATCCTGCCCCACACCAGCCCTGGCCAGCAGGTGAGCAAGGTCAAGGCGGAGGACATCGACTCGGGCATCAACGCCGAGCTGATCTACAGCATCACAGGAGGAAACCCCTTCGAGCTCTTCCAGATCTCCCCGCAGAGCGGAGACATCACCCTGGAGAAGGAGATCCTGCGCAAGCACCACGGCCTACACCGCCTGGTCGTGCGTGTCAACGACAAGGGCAAGCCCTCTCGGCACGGCACGGCTCTGGTGCACTTCTACGTCAACGAGACGCTGGCCAACCGCACGCTGCTGGACACGCTGGTGGGGCACAGCCTGGACACCCCGCTGGACATCGACATCGCCGGCGACCCTGAGTACGAGCGCAGCAAGCAGCGGAGCAACATCCTCTTCGGGGTCATCGCCGGCATCGTGGCCGTCACCCTGGTCATCGTGCTGGTGGTCCTGGTGCGCTACTGCCGGCAGCGCGAGGCCAAGAGCGGCTACCAGGCAGGCAAGAAGGAGACCAAGGACCTGTATGCACCCAAGCAGGCCAGCAAGAGTGGGAAGAGCAAGGGCAAGGTGAAGAAGAGCAAGTCTCCCAAGCCGCCCAAACCCACGGAGGATGAGGAGGAGACGGGGCTGCAGAAATCACTCAAGTTCAACCTCATGAACGACTCTGTCAGTGACAGCCCGCGGATCCACCTGCCCCTGAACTACCCTCCGGGCAGCCCGGACCTGGGCCGCCACTACCGCTCCAACTCGCCGCTGCCCTCCATCCAGCTGCAGCCTCAGTCACCCTCCGCCTCCAAGAAGCACCAAGTGGTGCAGGACCTGCCGGCCACCAACACCTTTGTTGGCACCGGGGACAACAACTCGACGGGCTCCGAGCAGTACTCGGACTACAGCTACCGCACCAACCCCCAGAAATACACCAACAAGCAGGTAGGAGAGCTCATCCTGAGGCCGGCAGCGGCCCCCCCGCTGCACCGGGGAGCCATCTGGACAGAGGTGTGGGAGTGAGCGAGGACTGGCCCCCAGCCCTGCATGTGTGCCCAGGGTGCTGCCGTTGGACTACCCTGGAGCCCAGCTACAGAGCGTGGGCGTGGTGCAGGGAGGGGATGGGGAGGTGTGGGGGAGGCCAAAAACTGTCTGAGCCCTTGTCAGAGCGCCCGGGGCTGGGTCCTGGTGGCGCTGCCTGGGTGATGGTGATGCGAAGGGTACTGCATGTGTGTGGCTCTGCATGTGGGGCTCCGGGCAGGGAATGCCACACGCTTGTGTCCCCTCTGGGGACCACTCTAAGAGCACCAAGGAGGGCGATGCCCACCCTCCCATCCCTCCCTCCTCTTGGGCTGGCTCCTGGGGAGGAGGGACTGGTCCTGCTCCTGCCACAGCTGGGTTCCAGCCCTGCCCTGCTCCAGGCAGCAGTTGGGAAGGCTCTGGCCTCACTGTTGCCAGCCCAGCTCTGCTGGTGTGGCTGAACCTGCCACCATCCCTGCACCAGGGTGCCTCAGAGGGAGCTCTGCGCCCGCTGTGGCTGCCCGGGCAGGTGGGGCTGGGTGGAGGAGCAAAGCTCTGCCTTTTTCCCAGGCTCAGGCTCCTGCTTCCCCCAGGCACGGGCCCTCTGCCACAGCTGGCGCGGTGAAATCCGGGCTTTCCTTAGCACGAGCACCAGGCCTGGAGCTGTGGCTCTGCGGGAGAGGGTCTGCAGATCCTGGTGACACAGGAACAGCCCGTCCGTGTGGCGGCCCTGGGGCTGTGCTGGGGCCAGGGAGAGGGGCACTGGGAGCCTGCTGCGGTCGGGTCACTGCTCTTGGTGTCGCCGGGGGGTTCTCTGCGTGCAGGGCAGGGCAGAGGCAGGTCTTGGCTGCTCGCTGGTGTGCACTGGAGCTTGGAGCTGAGCCACGAGGTCGTGGGCTGAGTGCAGAGCTTGCAGGACCCTTCTTCTCGGGCTGTCTGGCCACTTAGGAGCTTGCACCACTTTTCTGCTTTGGCACTTCTGTCCTTAACCAGCCAGGGAGGGAGAGGGGGAGCGAGTGCCTGTGGCTTTGCCTAATTCCTGGGGCCCCATGGGTGAGGACCACCCACTCCCCCCCGTGCTGTACCCCCTGTGCCCCGTGAGACCCCTGCCCCCTTCTTTGTACCCCGGTGAGCGGCAGGCTGGGCTCCTGCCGTGGGGCTGAGCTCAGCTGCCATGTTGGATTTGACTTCAATAAAGTTTTCTATTTTTGACCAGTTGTGCCTTATTTTCCCTGCTGCCCCTGAGGAGGCTCTCACTCCCAGCAATTTCCCAGGCATATTTTCCATGTCCTTGGCCATTGGAGCACTCGGGCCCTGTGGAGGCCAGAAATGATGCTCACGTGGGCCAGCCATCTCCACAAACCCTCCATCACACCCCAGCATGGTCAGTCCAGAGGCCTCATGGTGCTGACCCTTCATCCCCAGGTTGACGTGTCCCATGTCCAGTCACTACCTGGCCCTCTGAAGATGTTCCTTCAGGACAGGCTTCCCAACACCTGCACACACACACACACACACATATGTGGATGTGGACGCAGTCTGAACCACGGCCCAGCCCGCCCAGCTTTCATTTCATTTCATTTCGCACCAACATCCTCCCTCAAAGCTTCTCCTGGTTGATCCTCACATCCTCCTGAGCCACACCCAGGTCCCACAGCCGGGGCGTGCAGAGCAGATCCCTGTGCCTGGCTAGGCTGACCCAAATCCCGCTGGCGCGGGCTGGCAGCCGCGGCTCCCGCCCGCCGCAGTGCTGCAATGAGGGCGCACGCGGTTGCAGATGGAGCCTTGGCATGTCAGCAGCGCCCGGATCCCGGTGCTCCCCCACCCTGGGAGGTGATGGGGAGGAGAGATCCTCTCAGGAAGGCTCGCTGGAGCTGGGTGGTCCTGCTCCCCACCCAGATGGCTCTGCCCCGTATGGGATCTCCTGGCGGGATGGATGGGGGTGATGCCAATGCCATGGGGCTCACCCAGGGTCTTCTCTCCACCTGGTTGGAGAAAAGATGGATCCTGGCAGGCAGGAACAGTCCAACACCCCTTTCCCACCATCCCAATATCCCATCTCAGAGACCCCCTCCCTGGCCACCTGTTCTTGTTTCTCCTGGTTCTTCTTCCAAACTGGGGCACCCATCCCTGCTCCTGTCACACCAGTTCACCTCTTCCCCAGGGCCTCCAGTGGCCTCAGAAGGCTGCCGGGGCCGAGGAGCTCTGGCTTTGGGAGAGATTAGATCAGCCGGGGAAACCAGTGGTTCTGGCTTCGGTGGTTTGAGCCCTGTGCCAGCCTTGGCTCTCACAGCCTCCTCGTTTGTTTTGCTAACAGCATAAGGTTTTATCTTGAACCATCCAGGAAGTGTCTGGGCCTCCTGGGCAGGCAGGGCTGGGACCCGCGGGGAGATGTGATGGCTGCAGAGGAGGAAAGGAGACACCGGCAACCACCTCAATAAGTGCTCCCCGCAGGGCTGGGCGGGCAGTCTGGGGGCTTGGCTCAGCCCTGCTATCTGCTTCCCTTTGGGAACTTTCTGAGAGGAGTTTCCCTTCCTTCCTTGTCTTCAGCAGCTCTTTGATGAACCCGGGGTAAGAACTCAGGCGCTGGCGTGGGGAGCGGCTCTTTCTTCTGCCTGGCTCCCAGGCTCCATCATTTTTTACCGGGAGGGGATATTCTACATCCTTTCCCAAGAACTGCCCCGGGTCCTTACAGCCCCCCACCACTCGGGAAGGCGCTGGAGTGGTGTGAACTTGAGCGAGCTCAGCTGCGGTTCCTGCACCTGCCCGCGGGCTCGGGGTGCGGTGCAGCATTAATTACTCTCTGCGGGAGGGGAGGAGAGGAATATTGTAGCTGTAATGGACAGAAATGAAATCGTCTTGTTTGAGAATTTAGCTCAGAGTCTCCATAAATTGCAGGTTTAGGTGCTGGCAGATGTCTGGGAAAGTCTCCCACTGTCCTGGGTCAGTGGGTTTTCTCAAGGTCGTTCACGTGGAATGAGCTGATAAATGGATCCAGCAAGGAGGTGCAGATGGAGCCTCACTGAGGGTTCATGGGGGACCTGCCCTGCTTTTCCCCAGTTTCAGAGAGACGCTGTGCTGGGAGCAGTTCCTCCGCACTGTGAATCAGCTCCTGCTCCTGGGATCAACTGGGCTCAGGTCAGATTTGGCTCTGCCAGGCTGAGATCGAATGAGAGAGGTGTCATTGAGGGGCTGCAGATCCCTGGATCTGCTGGAAGACTGGCTGTGTCAAAGCACAGCAGCTTGTGAGCATCCCTGGGGTGCCTGGGGGAGCTGAGGGAGCACAGGACAGGGTGGGGAATGGGTCGTGCACTGTGCTGGGGCACTGGGAGGATGCTGAGGGCACCACAGGCAAGGCAGGACGGTGCGGTGGCTCCTGGCATGTCTGTGCTGGGGACTTGGGTTGATGGCAGGGAGTGAGAGCACCGTGGGGTATTTGGGACCTCAAAATGAGGAGCTCCAGCCACGGAAGAAGAGCAACCCCTGGCAGAGGCTGATGTGCAGCCAGAGGCAGCGTGGGTGTGCGCAGGCTGTGCTGCAGGGGGAGGTGACAGCGGGGTGTACCCAGCCTGCGCCCCGTGCGTGGGTGGTGCTCACTGCCAGCACCCTGCGGAGGTGGCACGGAGGGGAGCGTGGTCTGTGACAAGGGGACAAGGGACACACTGTGTGTCAGGGGTAGGGGATCCAGGGGATGCAGCTGGAGACTCGCCCCGGGAGTAAAACCCCTGTCCCCAAGGAGGTGGCAGTGGGGACAATGCAGCCTGGACTGTGGTAGGAGGTGGCACAGGGAGTGCACAGCCCTGAGGAGAGGGGGGCTGTGCTATGTGGACACAGTGACAGCAGGTGACAGCAGGGTGGGCAGCCTTGGCCAGGTGACAACTCTGTAAGCGGTGTCTGCAAAGAGATAGAGGCACTTCCTGTCCCTAACCTGTCAAGGAGATCATCGGGACTCTCCTGCCTGGCAGTCCCTGGCCCCACCAGCACTGGGACCTCGTCCTTTCTCCCTTGAAGGCTCACCCAGCCTGTGCTCCGTGCCTGGGTCTCCCCACATGGGGCTGGGTGACAGCGCTGCCCAGTTCCCCTCTTGCCATTCCTCCCTGCCCTCCTCTTCCTCTCCCTTCTCACAGCCTCAGCCTCTCCCGTGCCTGATGCCCTTGGAGCCAGCGTTGGCCTTTCCTTGGATCTGGGGAACTCCTCCTTTATCCTCCCCAAATCTTCCCGCTTCTTTCACGACTGTGTCTGCTCCTCCCCACCCTCTCTCCTGATCTCTCCCTTCACCCTGGCTTTCCCCAGTCTCTCCTGACCGTGCTGGCCCCAGTACAGAGGGATACTGAGCCCTCCCAGAGCAGGGCTGAGCCCCTGGCTGGCTCTGCCGGCCGAGCTGTGGATCCTGGGGGATGAAAGCCCTGGCTGTGTGTGCAGCCGCCCGCTCCAAGCCTCCCTTATTGATATTCCCAGCACTGCTCTGCCCGCTCGGCCGGGCTCTCAGCTGCAGTGCTGTTCCCTGGAGCGGGGCCCAGCCCTGCAGGCTGCTTCACCCAACACCCAAACCCTGGGGCAGAACCCAGGGCTGTGACAGCGTGTGGTCCATGCATGTCCGTGTGGTCCCTGCGTGTCCCTGTGGTCCCTGAGTGTCCCCGTGGTCCCTGCGTGTCCCCAGGCACTCGGTGGCCCCTCAGCCCACGGAGCACCCCCAGGCTGTGGGTGGGTGAGGCACAGAGGGTGGGATGCAGCTGGAGGGGGTGGAGGGTTGGGTGTTCCCAGGTGAGGACAGAGCTGGGATGTTCTGGGATGGGATGGAAGGAGGCTGGAGTAATGAGAGGGTGTGGGATGTAGGACAGGCCAGGGAAGGTGTTGTGGAGGGAACGAGGGCTAAGGAGTGCCTGGAGCAAAGGGCACAGAGTGGCTGGAGTTGTGTCAGGGCTGGGGAGGGCTGCCCTGGGAGCCGTGGGACAACAGCAAAGGGGTGGCTGCTGTGCTCTGGTGTCCCTGGAGCTGCTGGCCAGCCAGGACCCCCAGAGTGAATCCCCCTGTGTGGGACTGTGCCAGGGCAGGTCCCAAAGAGCCCCTGTGTGGTTTCTGGGGTGTTGGACACTCAGGCCCCGTGGTGCCCTGGTAAATCTCCCGCTGGTTGGCACATCCTTTGGAATGCTGAGCCTGTGCCAGGCCCAAATCACCTTCCTGCCCCTCTGCCCTCATCCCCACACCCCTGACCTGTGAGAGCACCTGCCAGGAGCCCTGGGCACGGCCCATCCCCAAGGCACAGCTGTGCTGCCATTGCACAACCCAGCTCTGCTCCTGGGAGAAACCAAGATGGCCAGGGGAGATTATTCCAGAAGAGGCTCTTCCTGCAGTGCCCTGACCCTTCAGCAGCTCAGAAAGCACAGACAGCTTGGCTGAGGCACAGGAGCACTGAACAGGGGTGTGGAGGTCACCCCTGGCATCTTGGTGCCACTTTTCTTGTCACCTCTGACTGTGGCTGCAGAATCCACCAGTCCAGCCTGGGTGAAGCTCAGCCTTGGCTTCACCCCTGGAGTCAGACCTGCAGCTCAGACTCATCCCCCCAGCAGGTCCTTCCTTGACCTTGTATTTTGTCCTGACCCTTTCTGTACTTCAAGGAGAGCCACAAAAAAATGGAGACAGATTTTACACAGGTAGAAAGTGATGGGACAAGGAAAACTCTTAAACTGAAAGAGGAGAGATTTAGATGGGATGCTGGGAAGGAATGATTCCCCAGGGTGGGCAGGTCCTGGCACAGGGTGCCCAGAGCCGCTGTGGCTGCCCCTGGATCCCTGGCAGTGCCCAAGGCCAGGCTGGACATTTGGGCTTGGAGCAGCCTGGGACAGTGGGAGGTGTCCCTGCCATGGCAGGGGGTGGGATGGGCTTTAAGGTTCCTTGCAACTCAAACCATTCCATGATTCTATTCTCTGACCTTCTGAACTGTTCTGGAGGTCTCTGCACCCTTGAGGACCTGGTTTCCATTTCCTACCTGTAGTAAAGGCATTATTTTCCCAGTGTGATTCCCAACCCAACCCTCTCGAGAGGAAGAGGAGGTCAGGCAGAGGACCAGAAAGAAAACAACTCCCTCAGATCCCTTAAAAAACATTCCTGGTTGTTTTGCATCAATGCCTTGTGTGGTGGAAGCTGTTTACTGCCTCAGCCCTTCAGCTGCTTGCAGGGAAGCGTGGGTGGGTTTGTGGTGGGAGTGTGGGTTGTGACCTGCCAGGAGAGCAGGGGAAGGCTCCAGCACCTCCTCATTTCCATCCTCCTGGCACTCACAGCCCGGCCTTGTGGGTCCTGCCCAGAGATCCCTGAAGATGCCCCTTCCCCGGGATGTAAACATCCTTCTGAGCTCCTCCTGGCTTGCAAAACACCTCTCTGATCTCCTATCTGCACGTGGCACGGGGATCCTGGCATGTTCCACCAAAGTTCAGGGCCATCCTGTGGGGAGGGCAGCAAGTCCCCTCCTCTCTCCCTGGGAGCTGCTCCCGCTCTGGAGCTCCGGAGCAGCGTGCCCTGATTCAGCTCCTTGGAGATATCTTGAAAGGCCCCAGCAAGCTGAAAGCCTGCAGCTATTCTGCTCCCACATGGCCTGGTGCTCACATCCTCCCAGCTCCCCGGGGCTCAGGGCAGCTGTCTGGGAGGCTCTGGCAGAGATGTGGCCGTGCTGGGGGCACCTCGTGGCTGAGCTCTGGACTGAGACCCTGCTGGAAGTGTCCTGCTGCAGCGATGTGAGATGTTCCTCTCACGCTCATCCATTCATCTTCCTGCTTGTTCATCAAAAGCACTCGAGCCCTGTGGAAAGCAGAACTCATGTTTCAGATGTTTGAAGGGCCCTTCATTCTCATTCAGGCTGGGCGAAACCTTTTGGGGTGTTGTGATTTCAGGCTCTGTAAGTGCCTGGAGGAGCTTGGGTGGTTTTTTTTCCCAAGGATTTCAAGTGGATCACAGTTTATTAGGGACTATCAGGGTGTCTCTTGCCCAGAGACCTCAGAAATCTTTGCTAAAGTGCTGGAAATTTGTCTGGAGCCAGGATGTGGTTTGGCCAAGGATGTGACGGCAATCCTGGGATTTGAGGAGCTCACCTATCCCAGGGGTCCCTGCCAGTGGGAATGGGGATTGGGGCAGTGCAGGCAAGATAAGTGGCCCCAAGAAGCCTTCCTGTGACTTGTCCTACCTGTTCGATGTCTCCAAAGGAAGGTTGCCTCACCTGGTATCACCATTCATTGGGAGGTGCAGACCACTAAAGTGAGGGCTCTGCCCATCTCTGCAGTGTGTGGGTGCCCAGACCTCGGGAACAGGCACGATTCCTCGGGCAGACAGGAAAAGCTGCTGCCCTTCTCCTGTGGAAATCGAGCTGGTTGCAAAACAAGTTTGCCCTCAGAGGAAAATTTTCAATTTGAAAGCAAATCAGGAGGAATTGACAGGTCTTCCCCCTATTTCCCAAATCAATCAGAATACATATTATATATAAATATTTTTTTTCTAGTGATTTCTAAAGGTATGATTCTGCCTGACCTTTTTGAGTTGAGCTCCATAATTAATACTTGGCTGGAGTCCTGAAGTGAAAGGTACCTTTGCAAGAGCATCATTTTTTCATTTTCACGTGTCAGCAAAGATCTCCCCCCACACCCCAACCCTGAAACAAGGAGCTCGCTTGAATAATGATCTGGTTTCAGCAAATTGACAGCTTTTCTGTGGAAAGGCTTCCATGGAAGCATTCCTGGTTATCTCCCTTCCTTTTAATAGAGTCCTGAGTCCACAGCTTCAGACCCCCTGCCCTCCCCAGAGCCTTCAACACTCCCTGTCAGCTCCACTGGGTGCAACTGGGAGCCAGATTAGCTCATTATTTTCCCAGCATTATTTTCCCACTCTGCAGCTGTTGGATTCCTCGAGGGTTGTATTCAAGTGTTGCTCCCGGTTCCGGAAGCTTTGTCTCCCTGGGATCTTCAGATGGTTTTAACGTGATTATGAGGCCTCCTGCTGCGTCCAGGGCAATTTCCACTCCACACCAACCATCTCCAGAATAGCTCCATTATCAGCTGGATGGTGACAGGCATTCCAGGACAGCACGGCCACGCCAATTTAGACATCATTCCATAAAGATAATGACCCCTTTCGATTTTACTGTTCACCCTTCCGATGATTTATTTCTGTATTTTCCTTGCCCATCTTCATTTCACCCAAAGAAAAGCCAAATGGCACCTCCTGGATGGGCTCAGAGCTGGGATAGGCTGAGGTTAGGCAGGCTCTGTCCCCAGGCTGCCTAAATGGGTTTCTAATTGCGTTAGATCTTGCTCTGAGTTAGATAAATTCGATCTGACCAGGCAGGTTGGCACCGGGCTTTGGCGGCTTCTTTGAGCATCATGCAAATTTCAGGAGGCTTCAGGGCACCTATGTGGAGTCAGCCCGCATTTTCCCTGGATTTATTCATTAAATAGTGCCTCGGGAGCTGATGTCCATTTGAGGCTGACTGCTCTGCTATCATTATTTCGGCAGGACTTGGAGACTGGCTCTGCTGACTGCAAGGTCAGCACTCGCTAATTGTCAGCAGAGCAGCCACTCAGGAGGGGGAGCAGGCGCTTTTTGGGGTAATACCTGGGTTTGGGAGGTGGGACTCCATGGATTCCTGCCTGCTTCTCCTCTGGTTGTGGATTCCTTCTCTGGTTTGCCAACAGTGAAAGAGCTGAAGGGTTGTTGGGAACTGGGGATGGACACAGGGATTTGTGGGCAGACACAGCCACCACACGAGACCCCGTGAGCATCCCGGGCCAGAGCTGTCACCCCATGGCTGATGTGCCCTGTGGGACCCCAGTGGCTGTGCTGGAGGTGACCCCAGTGAGTCAGACTGGCAGGTCACAGATTTGGGCCTTTAATGTCATCCAGAATTGCCAGGGTTCTTTGGGAGACTCCACCTTCAGGGACAAAGCTAGGGAGGGCCTGAAGGAGTGTTTTGAGTAGAAGGATGGGTCTCACAGGTGTACACAAGCAACATCTTGGCTGGAGGATGGCTCCCTCCATTTCCCCCCTGGTCCAAAGCTGGTGGAGCCCCTGGGACCCGATCCCATGCTCGGCACCAGCCCTTCCCTCAATTCCTTTGTGTTGTGCAAACAGGGAGCAGCTCTGGGAATGCAGCTGGGTCTGCTGAACCAACTGCACACCTGGAGAGGCTGGGGCAGGGCAGGGAGGCACCCTTGGGTGCTGGCAGACAGGCAGACAGGACCCCCAGGCCACCAAGGGCAGGAGCAGAGGGGAGCTGTAGATGCCAGGAGGTGTCACCAAGCCAGGGCAGTGCTTGTCTTGCCCCTTGTCCCTTGTCCCTGCCCCTGTCCCTCAGGGTGCTGCTGTGCCAGGAAATGCCCTGAGCTCTTCCCATCACCTGCAGGGTGAGTGCAGAATGAGCAGGGAGGGCTCTTGGGGGGCTTCTCCTGCAGAAATCAGTGCAGTGGCTGCACAGTGTGCTGCTGGAGGGTCCTGGAAAAGGATGGGAAGAGCTGTCTCAGCTTCATCCTCACCCCAGCAGGGCAGCAGAAGCTCTCGTGGCCCAGATGAGCTGTGAAATGGTCGGCTCAGGGACCAGCTGAGCCTGTGTCCTGTTTCCTGGAGCTTGAGCGTTGCCCTGGGTGGTTTTGGCAATTCAGCTCCAGCTTTCCTCGAGGCCTGCCCTGGTTTCCATGGACATAATATTCCCCTCAGCCTCCTGCTCCCAAGGCTGTGCTGCACTGCGCCGGAGCCCCACTCCTCGCCAGGCAAAGCAAATCATTCCCAAGCCTCCACCCACGGAAAGCTGGCTCTGGGTCGCTCCAAGCATGGTCCCTGGGTTTATCTTTCTCCCTTTCTGTCCATATCCAGGGATGTTGCATCGCTCCAGGTTGGTTTGTAAGGGAGAGGGGTTCATGCATCCATCTGAAGTTGAGCGGCTCCCGTGCCACAATGGCCCCCTTGTCACTTATTTTGATATTCCAGGCGCTGGCTCTGACACTGCCTTTCACTCCCGGCCCTGTGAGTTGCTGCATTGTGGCAGCTCTTGGGGAAGCAGCTCCTTTGGCAGCTGCCTGAAAGGAGCTTCTGGCATGTGGGGAGGCACAGGAGCTGCCAGGGGAGCTGGGAGCCGCGGATCCCGCATTGGGATCAGCAGCCAGCCGGTGAACAGGGGTTGGATTTTCCCCACTGTGCTCGGGGAGGGGGGAGCAGGGTGGCTCCCCTCCATCCCTGCCAGCAGGAAAAGGGTGCCCAGGGCAGAGTTTATGGTTTCCTTTGTGAACAGTGGAATTTCCCCTGCTGCTCAGTCCCTGCCCTCTGCACAGGCGGTGATGTCATGGGTTTGTGGGGACATCCCAAATTCCCGTTCCCTCCTGGCACTGCTGTCACTTGGGCTGAGTTTGTTTTCCCTGGGTTTAGCAAGGAGAATCAGCCTGGTGCAGGTCCTGGTGGGAGCTGGAGGTGTTTGAATGAGGGAAGGAAGGGGCAGGAGGGATCAGAGGGGCTAAGGAGTGCAGGGTCCCCTTAGCCCCCTCCAGCATCCGTGAGTGGGAGTCCTCATGGAATCATTAAGGTTGGAAAGATCATCAAGATTTGGCATCAGCCAGCCCAGAGCACTGAGTGCCACCTCCAGTCATTCCTTGAACACCTCCAGGGATGGTGATTCCACCACCCTCCTTCCAGTGCCTGACCACCCTTTCCATGCAGAAACTTCTCCCAGTATAATTTTTCTAACGTGCCCTCATGGCAGAAGGAATCAGCAGTCAGGGGTCGGTGTTGGGGGGTTTGGGCTGTGCAGCCAGGACCAGGTAGGTCAGGGACAGCCCATGAAAATTCCTCACCAAAACAAGCTCCTGCTGCTGCCAGACGAGCCCCAAAACTGGAGCTATGGGTTTGGGCCTGGCTTCCCTGTGGCTGGAAAACTGGGGAAGAGCTGGAAGGGGCACAGGGAGGGGCAGCAGGGCTGGAAGGGGCACAGGGAAGGGCAGGAGGACTGGAAGGGGCACAGGGAAGGGCAGGAGGACTGGAAGGTGCACAAGGAGGGGCAGCAGGGCTGGAAGGGGCACAGGGAGGGGCAGCAGCACTGGCCAGACCTGCCTGGTGCCTGCAGCAGGACCTGGCAGAGCAGGATGCAGCCTGGATTTGTGGAATTGGAAAGGGGCAGAGCGAGGAGCAATTACTGCTGTTCCCTCACAACCCTGCAGGTAGGAGAAGTTCAAGGGGAAATGAGCAGGCAGCAGAGGCAGGAGCAAAGGGAAGAGCTTTAGCAGAGAGCACATGGGCCGGGAGTTCACTGCCGCCGGAATCCGCAGAGGCCGGAGCAGGCACGGACTCAAAAAGGCAGGAGAGCACTTCACAGAGGATGGGGGTCATCAGAGGGGGAGCTGCCGAGGATTCCTCCTTGGGAAAAATCCCTGAGCTGCGGCAGCACGGAACCTGCAGGATTTTCCCGGGGATGAACGTCCCCATCAGAGCATCCCTGCAGGAACAGGGGCTCTGTCTGTCCCTCAGATGTGGAGCTGGCACAGGAATGTCAGGAGTGTCCCCATCAGGAATATCACAGTGAGCACTGCCGAGCCCTGAAGATGCAGGTTTTTTATCCAAAGCCACAAGTTCTCAGCTGAGAAAACAGACAGCTCTGCCCCAAATCCCATTCCAGCACAGTGGCAGCAGTTGGAAGTAGGAAACCAATAAATACCGGGGGTGAAAGGAGGGAGTTACAGCAATTAGGAGAAATGAGTCGTTCTGGAGTGTAGAAAATTAACAAGCAAAGCCAAAGACATTGGGGGAAAATCAATTATTACAAAGTCAACACAATAAGTACTTTAAAAAATGCGCCGGGAAGAGGTGGAATTCAGGAACTGTCAACTCCAAGTGGAGATTGCAAAATTGTTAATTATGGGGAGAAATGCAAAAGTACTGACTAAATAGTTGGAGTAATTTGGGCTGAGACATAACAACGTAGGATGTGGGACCTGCCCTTGTTTTGGGAACCAGCAAAGGCTTTCAAAATAGAGATATTTGACATAATTGGATGGAATAATTTGTACCAGAGAGTGGGAATATCTCTGCTCTGGAGGTGTCCATGGAGCTGGGGAGCCTGGGACGGGCAGGGCTGGGAGGGCGGTGATGCCACGAGCAGCTGGAAGAACAGGCTGGGGCTGTGCAGTGCTCACTGTCCTCGGCAGCCCCAGGGAACAACTGGATTAATGGCTAAAGCAGGGAATGGCTGATGGAAATAGCACTGACGTCAGTCACTGTGGCTGATGGCAGGGGACACTGGGCACTGGCATTACGTGACAGGTCCAGCTTTTAAACCTTTCCTTAGGCATGGTCCTGGCCTCCGTGAGGAACAAGGGCTGCTCCAGGCATTCCTGTGGGGCTGCAGAGGCAGAGCTGGTTTGTGTTGGGTGCAGAGCAGCTGGCGACTGATGGATGCGTCCAGTTGATAATGGGCATTTTATCATTATCATTATTTTAATTATTATTTTTATTATTTTGCATGAACACTGCTGTGAGGTTGGATATCAGAAGGAATTACAAATATCAGGAAAGGGTGGTCAGGGATTGTGAGGAGCTGCCCAGGGAGGTTTGGAGTGCCCATCCCTGGAGGTGTCCAAGGAACACCTGGAGGTGGGACTCGGTGCTCTAGGCTGGAGATCAGGCACAGCTGGGGCTCGATGACCTTGGAGGGCTTTTCCAACCTGTGATCCTGGGACTCTCAGCACAGTGTTGTGAGGCAGATCTGGTTGATCCAGAGCTTAGGGAAGGGAAGCTTGGCTGGCATTCCTTGTGGAGGAGCTCTCCTGGAGCTGCTCCTCGGCAGCGGCGCCGTGCCTGCTGCCATTCATCGCCGTGATCAATGGTCTGGAAGGAAACCTGAAATCACTGCTGATAAACCTGCGGCTGCCACGGGGCTTGGTGGAGTGGGAGAGGGTGCTGAGGATGGAGCAGTCATGCAGAGCAATCCCGATTGCTTGGTAAACCGGGCCCATTTAAACCAAGTGCGTTTTAACGCAGCCCAGCGCGAAGCTGTGTGTGGAGAAACGGAATGCTGGCTGATATCCTGGGAAGTGCTGACTTTAAAATGGATTCAGGGGTCATGCTGGACAAGTAGCTCAGGGTTAAGAGGCTGGAACAGACCTCAGGTGGAAAAGCCTGCGAGGTTGGAGGGGCAGAAAGGTGCTGGAGGAAGCCCTGGTGAGATGGCTCTTGCAAAGGTCATCTCTGATGAGGAGCAGGGAAAATCTGGGCCAAGCAAAGACAAGGGCCCCAAAACAGATTTGCTGTTGGAGGTTGTGACTTGGACCTGCTGTGTTTGACTCCTCGAACAGAAGGCTCCGGCGTGCCTCGGATGCACTGCACAAGCAGCTCCTTGTGCAGAGCTGCCTGCTCAAAGGCTCTTTAACCTCCCCCAGAAAGGTCACACCAAGCCAAATTTCTGCGAGGCAGGGCCAGACACATCGATTCCGTGCCTTTCCGTGATTCCAGAGTGGGGCTGTGCGGGTGGAGAGCTTCCCAGGGCTGGGCACAGAGGGAGGGCGGCACTGCCCGTGCCACGCTGCCCCGTGGGGCTGCAGGGGACAGGGCTTGGGAGCCCTGCAGTGAGAGGAGCCCTTTCGAGGGCTGCCTGGCAGGAGGTGACATTTAAAGGAGGTGTTTTTCAGGTAAAAGCGCTGCTGTTGGATGCAGCTCCCCGGGCAGGGGGATGGTGCTGTCACAGGCTGGCTCTGGGAGGTTCATTTGTGTTATTGCAGCACCCCGAGGAGCCCGGCTCGTCTGCCTGGGCTGCTGCCAGCACCGAGGGAAAGCAGGAGCTCAGGACGGGCCCTGGCAAGGCAGGGAATTGGTGTCAGCCGGGTGGGCAGGGTGCAAGGGGAGGGCAGTGCCAGGATTTACACAATCCCTGTGAGCTGGGAGGGCACTCCAGAGGGTCCTTGGCACCTGGGCAGCGCTGCCTTGTCCTCAGCTCCTCCAGAGCCCTCCCGAGAGGGGCTGCACCCTCTGCTCTGGCAACCCCCTGGCACGGGGTGCCTGTGCCCCATCCTGGAAGTGTCCCAGGCCAGGCTGGATGGGGCTTGGGGCCACCTGGGGGAGTGGAAGGTGCCTGCCCATGCAGGGGTGGGATGAGATGAGCTTTAAGGCCCTTCCAACTCAAACCATGCCATGATTCTGTGATTGCACTTGGCCAAAGCTACCGCTGTGGGGTTTTTGCCATGCTGATTAACCCGGTCTTCCCTGCTGCAGGTGGAGGTTACTCCTCCTTATCTGCCAGTGGTCCCAAGCAGAGGCTTTTTCTTTCCAGCCTTTGCCACCCTTGACCTTCTCTTCCCTCAAGCAATTTCTCTCTTTTTTTTGAAATATTTTGTCATGGTTTCTAACAACTGCTTGTCTGTTCTTCTGTGCTGAATTGGGGCAGAGCTTCTCCTCAAAACTGGAGCCCACTCAGCCTCCTGGCGCCCAGCAGAGCTGGCACATCCCAGCCCGTTCACACATCCCAATATTGATGCATTTTTGGGTGGGAGGTTGGCACCGTGGGTGATCCCCAGCCCGTGATGTGCAGTGATCCTCAGCCAGCTGTAACTCCTCCTCACGAGAGTGCAGATGTGGCAGACTCAGCCCACATCTGTCATGCCAGCAGTTAATGAAAACACAGGCCGGTGATGGACTGGGGACACAACACAGAGCTTTAATTTGATCCATGATCCCAGCTGAAAAGGCTGTCCACAGTAATTCCTTTGGGAATAACACTTTCCATTATTTCATGATTCCAAAAGATTTGCATTTCATTTCCATGATTTCCATGATTCCAAGTGATTTGCATTTAATTTCCATGATTTCACTGATTCCAAACGATTTGCACCCACATTACCCAGGCAGAGATGTACTGTGCTGCACCTCCACTGCTTGCATGCATTACTTATGAGAAAATCAGCTAAAACAGTGTCAAAAAAAACTTCCTCAAGTCGAGCTAGAACATTTACTGCTCCTCCTCCCTCCACGAGGCCTGCTGTCTTTTCAAAGGAAGGAGTTCAATGGCTTGACATGTTTGTTTGTGACAAACCTACAGTGGCTGTTACTCATTTCCTTGTTATCTTGTAGGTACTTACAAAGAGTTCTTTTATCTGCTTCAGTATTTTTCCAGGAACTGAAATTAAGCTAACTGTTTTATAATTCTCCAGCTCTTCTTTTTTTCTCATCATTAAAGACAGGCGCTATTTTAGCTCTCTTCCAGTCTTCTGGAAGCTCCCTGATTCTCTACAAATTCTTCAGAAAAAAAAAAGTCTTGGGGAAAAAAAAAAAGCCCTAACAGCTCAGAAGTTACTTAAATCAGGTCTCTAAGCATCTGTGGTGAATTTAATCAGGTCCAACCAACCTTAAAGCAGCTCATCTAAATGCTCCCTCTGTGTTCCTTCTCTGTTCGTCTCAATTCCTTCCCCTTCCTGGCCGGTGCTCGCTGTGTGTGGGACGCCTGATTGCCACTGATTTGCAGTAAAGACACCAGCACAAAAAAAGGTATTCGGCCTAAATGATGTGTTGGCTCCTCTCCCGCCTCATCACCTTCAGATCCCCATCAAATAATTCCTGTCTTGGGCTTCTTCCTGCGTTTCTGCTGGAGAAATATTGTGGTGGCCTTTCCTTGCTCCCGGTGGTTGTGTTTCAGTCCCTGCTCTTGCCCCCTGAACTCGTGCTGCCCTCTCCACTCCTTGGTAATCACGCCAAGGGAGGATTTGGTGGAAGGATTTGGAGCGGGATAATGATGTGGCTTAATGGCTGCTGGCAGGAGCCGCTGCCGCATGAGGCAGAGCTGGGAGGGAAAGTGAGAACTGGGGCCTTTGAAACGCTTAACGAGCACACGGTGGTGACCCTGGGTGGAGAATCCTGAGGATGGGAGCTGGGCTCAGGCCAGGGGCCGCGGGGGAGGGAGGATGTGGCCGTGGCTCTGTGCTGGCAGTGATGCCATCAGAGAGGCTTTGGCCACACGAGGCTCTGGGGCTGCCGAGTGGGGACTCCTGCTGAAGGGTGGGGACAACGATTCAGGAGGCTGTGCTGATGGGGGCACCTTTCCAGAGCTGTTCTGCCGTGGCAGGGGACATCTGGGTGACAGAGGAGGCTGGGACAGAGCCGTGGAGGGAGTGATGGGTTGGGGGGAGCACAGGGACCGTGCAAAGTGTGTCCCTGCACATGATGGGGAGCTCTTGGCCGGGATGGAGCCTGGTGCTGAGTCTGTCAGGAGGGCTCCGGGGGCTGGGGATGGGATCAGGTTGGATGACCCCACCCTTGCCTTCACCTGCTGGTGGGTGATGCAACAGCCTCTCTCTCCTCTGCAGTTACCTCATCGCCGAGTGACGTTCTCTGCAGCCAGCCAGGCTCAGGACCTGCAGGACCCCTCCCAGCACAGCTACTACGACAGCGGGCTGGAGGAATCCGAGACCCCCAGCAGCAAATCTTCATCGGGGCCCCGCATCGGGCCCCTGGCCCTGCCCGAGGACCACTACGAGCGTACCACGCCCGATGGCAGCATCGGGGAGATGGAGCACCCTGAGAACGGTACGTGCCCGCCCCTCGCGCCTGTCCCCTCCCCGGGACCTGTCCCCGAGGCTCCTGGTCCTCCAAGATCCATGTCCCCACTGTGGGTGATGTGGAGCTCGGCTGGGACATGCTCAGCTTGGTGGGATGGGAGGAGGGAGAGGAGGCAAGGCTCAAAGCAAGGAGTGGTGGGGAGGGGAGAGGTGGGTGAGGGAGGGGAGGGCTGGGGGAGCTGTGGGATGGGAAGAGTCAAGGAGACAGGTGGGCATGACAGAGGACAGGTGGGTGTGGCAGGGACAGGTGGGCATGGTGGGGACAGGTGGGTTTGGAATGAGAGGGAGAATGGCCACTGGCAGGGTGGTCTGAGATGGCTGCACAGGGGTGAGCAGAGGGGCTGTACCCAGCCCACGGGGAGCCCGTGTGCTCCCATGGGTGCCCGCGCCCACCTCAGGGGGTTGGGGTGTGCTGGAGCTCCCCATGGTGTTTGGGGCTGGAGCTATGGGCGGTTCCAGGGGCAGAGGGCAGAGCAGGTTTAGTGGCACAGGCTGGGCTGGGGAGATCCGTGGAGGGGAGGCTCACTGAGCATGGTGGTGGTGGTGGCAAACCCCAGAGCGACGTGTCCTTCACCGTGCCCCTCAGGTCACCTCCCAGCAGGGTCCAGCTTTCCTGAGAGCCCCTGGAGGTGTCTGTGGTGTCACCACCGGAGAGCTGCTTCCCCCTGCCCTGATAGCACCCGCGGTCGTGCTGCTTGTGCTGCCTCTGTGCTGCCCTGCCTGGCTGCAGCCCACCCCTCCAGCTGTCTTCTCCGGCCAGCCCCCGTTGCTTCCTTGGATTTGGCTCTGGCTGTGCACATAACATCTTCTCCCCTGTACCTGCTGCCTTCTGTGCTTGTGTCCCCAGGGGAGGTGGCTGTGGAGGTGGCAGGGTCAAAGAAACTTCTGGGAGGGAAGAGGAGGTGGCAGAAGGTTCTCCTGAAGTCTCCCCCTGTTTCTGGGAGCATCCCTGACTTTGGGACAGGTGTGTGTCTGCTGAAAGATGGCCAAGCATGTGTTCAGATGGTTTTTAGGGAGCTGCAAACGTGCTGGGTCCCTCTGTTGTGGAAACGGACAGGTCTAGTGGAACATCTCTTCCCAATTCCCAGGTTATTCCTGAAGTAACACTGGAGTTCTCTGTGTTACAACCATTGGAGCAAGGCGTGGTGGGGTTCCCAAATCCACCTGCTGCACCCTCCTGTCCACGAGTGTTGTGCAGATCACTCTCTCCCCAAATGTGGCAGTCAGTCACCTGGGAACAGCAGTTTGGAGCAGTTCCTGGAGCCCTGGCACAGGGTAACAGTTCTGGGCTTCCCTGAGTACTTGGAGGAGAGGCTGGAAGGGGAGTGAGCAAGGAGATGCCCATGGATGAGCTGATGGATGCGGTGAGATACTGGGGGTGATGGACCTGGAAGAGGAAAGGTTGAGCCCTGGAATGTGACAGGAGACTTGGAGATAATGAGGGAGGAGCAGGGCTAAAAGTAGGAAGAGGGAAGAGAGAGGAGCACCTGGAAGGTGGAGGGCAGAGAGGGATGTCTTGGGATATTCCTTGGAATGCTTGTTGTGTGCCCGACGGGGATGAACAGAGCTGAGGAAGGCCAAGGGACAGTGCCTGGAGCCCCCAGGAGTGGCTCCCTGCCCACAGCATCACAAACCTGCCCTATGAACCAGCTCCCTGTCTTGGTACAGGGTGCCCTGTGTGTGTTCACCTCCCAGGAGAGCAGGGATCACCCCAGGCCCACCCAGATCCGTGTGTGGTACAGACACTGTGGAGGCTCCCAGGGGTAACCACAACCCCGCTCTCCATCCCTCACAATGTCCTGTCTTGGCTCCCTTCCCGTGGCAGTGGTTGGGAATCGGGCTCCAGTGGCTCCAGCATCTGTCCTGACCTGTACTGGGTGCAGAGGCCGTGGCAGGTCAAGGCTCTAGGGAATCCACCAGCATTATCCTGAGCTGTCCTGGTGCTGTGCAGATAATCTGGCACGGCACTTCAGAGGGGACCTGAGGAGCTGGGGTCAGAGCCGTGATCCTCTAAGCAGACTGTGAGGGGAGCCTGGCACTGGGACAGGTGATTTGGGGATTAGGAGGCACTGGGGGTGTTAGATCAGCTCACCAGAGCTGTGTTTGCTCCGTCCCCTGCCTGAGGTGTGGCACATCCATGTCTCTGCTTCCAGAGAAGGATCATGACTACTTTCCTGCAAACACTCTCCAGTGATGTGGGACCATCATGACCTTTTGGGGACTGTCCCACCATGTCCTTGCCTTGGCTCCATCAGCAGCACCAGTCCCTCAAACAGATCAGATCTTGGGTTTTTGGGAAGCCGGGCAGACTAAGCCATTCTTGACCTTCTGTTAAACTGCGGAGCCGCGCTGGATCCCGCACCCCCATCCCGCGGCACGGGCTGACACGACTGAGCATTTTCTCAGCTTTCATCTGGTTATAAATATCCAACATAACAGGGCTTCCATTGCTTTCTCCAGGAGATTATCCCTGCAGCCGAACCAATCTGATAAGCAAGTATGCAAGGCTATTTATAGCTCTTCAACTGGAAGACAGATCCATGCCTTTTCTTTGTAGATGGTTCTTCACTTGATTAACACACATCTCAGTGTCCTCCTTTTTTGGACCCTTTCTGCTGTGCAGACTGCAGTGAAATGCTGTATTGCAGGGGCTGAGCCAGGCCCGTTGCAGGAGGAATTACGCTGGTTCTGGTGAAGGCTTCTCCAGGAGCCTGGCACTGACGTGGCAGCTCCTCAGTCATCCCGGGCGTTTGTCATCCCTGCTATTTTCCCTCGCTGCCCACTGTTTCCTCCCCAGTGTTTCCCTGCGCTGTTCCCCACCTTGGTGGGGCATGCAGAGCTGGGAATGAGGCTCAGTCTCCCACTTGGCCACCCGGTGCTGTTCCAAAGACATCTGTTCCCCCAGATCCCAGATTTGCTTTGGTTGGAAGTAGCCGGGGAGTGCTGGTGCTCCGTGGAGGCTCTGCCCCGCCGTAATGCACGCAGGGCTTGGATGGGACAGTGCCAGTCACTCTCCATCGGCCATCAAGGGAGTTTAACAGGATTTCAGGGCTGAATATGAGCAATTTAGGAATTGTTCCACTGAGCCTGTTTTCCCTCTGTCCCTGTGTGGTGTGAACGTATCTGAGATTGTGATTTATTAGATGAGGCATTTCTGATTTGTGTTTTTCCACCCCCAAAATCTGTTTTTATGGCTGTTATTTAAAGTGGAGACCCCATGCCATTTTTAATGCATGCAGTTACAACCCTTCCAGAGCACGGAATTAACAACACCTCATGAGCTTTCCCAACACTCTCCGTGCCGTAGGATCTGCGCTTCCCAGATGTTCATGAGTTTATCTTCACAGTTACAGGGAAGGAACTCCTCCATAGGTGGGGAATGAAGTAGGAAATTGCAATTTGCATTTTTCGGCAGTGGCTGTGTGCTCTGGGTGACCCTGGATGAGCTGGCAGCTCCTCCCTCTGCCGTGTTGGGATCCTGGTGCTCCGGAGGCACGGGGCAGGAGTCCGGCTGCTGCTGACGTACGAGGCGGGAGCAGAGCTTGGCTTTGGGGCTTTGTGGCAGAGCTGGTGTCAAACCCTCCTGCCTGGTTCATTGCCGGGCTTTGCCAAGCCCAGCCTTTTCCCGGTGCTGTCCGAGCCCCTCCCAACACCTCGGCACAGCTGGATCGGATGGAGGGAGACGCTGCTTCCCAGGTTTGGCTGCTGGGCTCAGTAAAACCCCACCAGTCCAGGTTTTCCTTTGTTTCAGGGAAGATTTAGAGAGATGCATTGCAAAGCCAGAAGGAGCAGCTTGTCTTACCCGTGTGTGACACGGCCATGAAATCCCAGCCCATGATTTCTGCCGGGAGTGTCCCTTCAGGAGTTTCCCACTTTGTTAGCACAGTGTGTGAGACCCCAGGTGAGCCCTCCCAGTGGAAGGGCCTCTCTGCTCCCAGTTTCACCAGTCTACAGTTAAACTCTGCTCCAGCTCCTCCCTTTTCTTCCCACTGAGTCCCACAACCCCAGAATTCCCTCTCCTGGTGCGTACTCCGAGATCCCATTCAGGGAACTCAACATTTAAAGATCTCTTTGAAAGAAAACTGAGTCAAGTCCCTCCCTGTGAGCAGAGCCAAGGCAAGAGATTTTGGCAGCTGGGCCTCTCTTCCTCTCCTCCCACCCTTCCTCGCGCTCCTCCCAGCCATTGCCATCTGCTCCTGCCACCACCACAGACCTGCAGCCTCATTCCTGGGCAGCAGCAACATCTGGCACATCTTGGATGTGTGTGGTGCTTTTTGGCAACCCTTGCAGAGGCAGTCTGGGGAGAAGTTTCCCTCCTCCTCTTTGCTAACTTCTGATTATAGTTCAGGCCTTCCTTTCCTGCAGCTCATATTCCTCTCAGCAGGGCTCCACTTTGCCCATAGGCTTTTGGTGGGTCGGATGTGTCCAGGTGATGTCCCACAGCCCCCCAGCAGCACTTGGTGACATCCACAGCAGCTCCAGGTGCAGGGATGATGTGTCTGGGAGTGTTTGTGTTCACAGTGTGACCGTGGCATGGAACCATGGTTGCACCTGGCTGTGTGTGCACCCTGCAGTGCCTTGGGATCACGGAATGGTTTGGCTTGGAAAGGACCTTAAAACCCATCCAGCCCCACTTCCTGCCACGGGCAAGGACAGCTTTCCCTATTCCTGATTGCTCCAGCCTGGCCCTGGACACTGCCAGGGATCCAGGGGCAGCCACAGCTGCTCTGGGCACCCTGTGCCAGGGCCTGCCCACCCTGCCAGGGAACAATTCCTGCCCAATATCCCATCCATCCCTGCCCTCTGACAGTGGGAGCCATTCCCTGTGTCCTGTCCCTCCAGCCCTTGTCACCAGTCCCTCTCCATCTCTCCTGGAGCCCCTTTAGGCCCTGGCAGGGGCTCTGAGCTCTCCCTGGAGTTTTCTCAATGCTGAGCACCCCCAGCCCTGATCTCCTTGAGAAGGTGGATGGCTCAGAGTATTCCTGAGGCAAACATCCTCTTTTCCTGCTCACCATGAGGATGGATTTGCAGCCCTGGGCAGTCACTGCCTCCTGCCTCTACTTTAGTGCCAGTCATGAGCTGCTTTTTAAGGTTCTCACTGCGATTGTTGTTCCATTCCTCGCAGCCAACAGATGGGACAAAAAAATTACATTCTGTCTCCTTCCCTGGCACAGAGATTCCTCTAGATCTTAAAACCTATTCTCTTTTTCCTACATTATCTTTAAATGTCCCTTTTGTCTTGCAGAAAGAGTTCCAGGCACATTTGCAGTCTGTGGAGTTGTTTTTGGGGTTTTTTTCCAAATGTACCATGCAGCACTTCTGCTTTGTTGCAGAGACTGAGGAATGCTTTGGAGTGGTCTATGTCTGGGATGTGGGATTCCAGCTAGATCCATGCCCTTCCTGGTCTTTGCTGACTGGGATGCAGTGGGTCACACATCTGCCCAGCTGAGCTCAGGTCTGGCTGCTGCTTGGTCTCCTCTCTAGCTGAGACATTGTGGGTTTGGGGTTTCTGTAACTGATCTGCAGCCCTCTTTAACACTTCAGGGCTGGAATTCCTTTTGTCCTGCAGCAGTTCCCACCCCTGCCCAGGTTTAGAGTGTCCACATTCTTTGTGTTCTTCTCCTCATCTGCCTTGGGAAATTCTCTCTGTGTCCCTCAGTGATCCTCAGCACCTGCATTTCTTCAGTAGAAATCAGGAGCTTCTCTCCTTTCCACACTTAATGTTGGTTCATCCCCAAAACTGGCTCCTGGTTTGCTTAATCACCGCTGGGAAAAGATTTTTATCAGGACAGACAACATCCAGCAGATTGCGAACGGCCCTGGATTACCCCATCCCGGTTTCAACATTTTGCCTGAGCTGTAATTCCAGCCCTATTTCCTTATTTTCCATGTTTTCCAGCGGCTGCGTCTGGGCAAACTCTTACGCCAGAGCTGCTCGGGGCAGGGCGGCTGTCCTGCCACGCCAGCCAGGTCACCTTCCTTAATTGTCCCCAGGAGCCCGGGGTAAGCAGGGGACGGCTGCTCCCCTGCCCCAGGAACAAGCACATTGCTCCCAGCTCCAGAGAGCGCCTTTAATCCTCTCAAGACCTTCTAAGAAGGCTGCTCCTCGCTTCAGACGTTGTCCAAAATAGCTGTAATAATTTATCTGCCTCTCTTGCCTCACTGGATTATGTGGTAGCGCACACATAAGGTTGTCCTGGAGTTCTCCAAAGATCCTTGGCGGATCCTGGACATCTTTAGAGGAGTTATTTGAAGAACCCAAATTTCCCTGTTGGGTTCTGGTTGCTTTTCCCCCCTTTCTGTCCCTGAGCCCCCCGGGTGTGATTGTGAAAGGTCCAGGCAGTGCAGACACTCTGAGTCAACGCCCAAGAGACAAAAGCTCCGTATTTCAGTGGGAAGGAGCCTTCTCTTGGAGAATATCTAGGTCCCCATGGCTCTGTGTGCCTGCTGCATTCAGGATCGGATCTGGGCAGTTTTCTGCAGGTTCTGCAGTCCTGGGCTGGGATCTCTTCCATTCCCTCTTTCTGTATGTGGAAAGCCGGTGGAAATCCGTGAATGCCCTCTTGCTTGTGCTATGTCCTTCACATTCATCCTGCTCTGAATTTACTGGTGAGGAAAATTCCATCATTTTCCCTACTCTTTATTCCCCTTTCCCTCTGGAAGCGCTCCCCAGGGTGCTGCTGTGCCTGTGCATGGTGAGTGCACAGCTCGGGGAGCTGACCCTGCCCTCGCTGTGAGGATTTTCTGGGCAGTCCTGCAGAGACCCCAGGCCAGGAACACGCTGGGAGCTGCTGACCCCAAACTCACCCCGCTCCTTGGAACCACTCCTAGGCTCGGTCAGCTCCATGGCAAACTTTGAGACTTCCCTTAAGGGAATCAGCCACAAACAGATGGGAATATGGAAGGTTTTAGCTAGGAATTATAAATGAGCTCGTTGAGGGAAGGCAAATTCTGCTGTCCCAGAGAAGGGAAAATTTCCCATCTCCCTGGCAAGGGAAGCTCAGCTGTGTCATGGAACTCTTCCAGTCCAAGGCAGGAACATTTTCCATCACATTCCACCTCAGCAGGCCTGGGAAAGGGTTCTCACCTGGCAGAACATGACCCCAGTGACATTAAAACAGGGAACCCAACCCACACAGGACTTGGCATTTTCCTTTTCCCTGGCAATGGTTGCAAATTCCGATGCAAATGCCCATGCAAATGGTCAGGCACAGCTATTCTTATCTCTGGGCCAATCTCAACATCCCTTCTTTGGTAGAAAGTCAGTTTCCCAAAAATAGTTTACATCAGCCTCCAACTATTCATGGCTTCAGCTCGAGTGCGTTAAACCCGGTTCCAGGAAGAGTTTTCCGAATTAGATCCGCAATGGGAACGGGAGGGTGGGGCCCTTCTTTGCTTGCCCCACGTTCCTCTCCAGGGAGGACATTTCCTCAGTGTGAGGCATTGGGTGAAGCTGCTTCAGGCTCTACTTCTGTGTTTCCCAGCCCATTTTAAAATACACACTTGAACTTGGGACCTGCTGCCATCGTTCCTTTGGACAGGTAGGGAACAGCCAGGAATGGAAAGGATGATTTCTCGTGAGCCACAACACTCTGTGTGTTCTGGGAGCAGAATAGGAAGGTCCCTGCTCTCCCTCTTGGTTGGCTCACCCCTGTCCCTGTGCCATCCTGCTGTCCCAGCACAGCTCCATGGTCAACTGGGCAGGGGAGTGACCAGGCTGAGGTTTTGCTGGGTCACATTTTTTGGCCATTTTTTGCCCTCCAGACAGAGCAGTTTTCCCACCCTGCCTCCTCCGTGGCTCCACAAAGAGCTGAACTTGCAGGAAGCCGGGATTCTGCAGGAGGCAGAGATTCTGAGCTTGGCATTCAGCTTTAGAACACGTCTAAACCAGAAAAAGCCACCGAGTGTAAAAGCAACAGACAGGCAGGATCCCTCAGCAGCCTCAGACTATTTGTTGTTTTCAAAGACCTGCTTCCTTAGAAAGCTCCTTTTGAAGTAATTTGACGTGCCATTTCCAGCTCCTGTGTGATCTACCGCAGTTATTCCCCCTTTATCTGCCTCCCAATGCTCCGGAATGTCTCCATAAACCTGCCTGCCTCTGCCCGTGCAAGGGACCTGCATTAGTGTGGGATTTAAACTTAATGCCAGAGGAGCTTACAAAGTCTCCCATTCGAGCTTCCCGTGGACTCCACACCGCAGTTTCTTTCTCATAAAAATAGCAGGTGGCTGAGTTTGAAGGATCGGTCAGGTGTGGATCCCTCACATGGAAAATCCCTCTCGCCGGCAGGAGATAGAGGATAAGGGATTCATCCCTGTCCCCGGTGAAATCAATGGGAGCTTTGCTGTTGAGACAGGTCAGGTGTCAGTCTCAGTTGTTGGCTCTTCCCCGGGATTTGATCCTTTGTGCTCTCACCATTAAAGGATCTCTCTTCCTGTCTCCTTCCCACGGGCTCTCATCCATCCTGATTTGAAGTCCCCTCCGTTAAGTGGCTGGAACGCCGGCGCTCCGCTTCCCCGGCGGAGAGGACACTCCATAAATCTCCCATTAGTCATGGATGTGGCGAGCCATCCCAGGGATAGGCTGCTGTGCCTCAGAGGTTATCAAACCGTGGCAGCCCCTGCGTTTGCCTCTCCTTTCCGAGAGCGCAGTTCCCTGCCAGCATCCAGGGCTCATTTCCCGGGAGCTGAGGCGGCCACGCTTTGCTCAGGGACACAACAGCGGCCACGTGGGGCTCAGTCCTTGTTCCCTGGCCAGTGTGGCCAGAGCTGGGCTCCCTTTCCAGCACTTCTGAGCAGGACAAGAAGCTTCCAAGAAGCAGGAATGGGGGAGGTTTATGTGTTGGTGGCTAGAAGGCTGCGTTTTCCCAGGAGAGACAGGCAGGGACATTGTCTGTGTGGGGTGGAGAGGGGGTTGTGCCTCTGAACAGGGTACAAGGTTCCCAAATGATCCCTGTGAGGCATTTCAGCCTCAATCCTCATGGAAAAGGAGGGCTGAACCTCACGGGTGGGAGCATGGAAACCTCCCAGTGTGTCATGGACACCGAGTCCTACCTGGATGCTCCTTCCAGGGCTGTATCCCTAAAAACAAACATCCAGACCTCATTCCTGGCTTGGGGGACAAGAACAGGGAAAGATCCCTTCAAAGGGCTCTGTTCCAGGGCTCACGTCAGAATGAGCTGGATGATGAGGACTCTGCTCGTGGTAGGTCTTGGACATGCTTGGATTTACATTTGGCACCTTTACTCCAGCATGAGACTGGTGTGGTCAGGCTAAAATAACATCATTTTTCCAGTAATTTGGGGTAGACTGGTGGGGATGCTGTGAACCAGGAATAAATCCGCTCAGGTGGCCCATGGGTGAGAGCTGTGACTGTCCTGTACTCTGTGTTCTCTATTACTCAGACATAAAATGTTCTTCCAGAGATGAACCCTCTGCACAAGGAACATGGGAGAGGCTGGGGAAGGGCTCCCGCAGGGAAGAGCGGGGTGCTGGAATGCACAGGTCCAGGGAACAGCAGTTCTCTGTCAGCTGTGTGTGTCTGGGTCAGAACAACCTGCCTGGACGTGAGGAAATGGGGAGGCAGCAGGGAAAGGAGGAGGGGGTCAGGATGTGATCCCTGCTCAGGGATGTCGGAATGGCTGTTGTGCTGTTTTATTGCTGCCGAGGAAAGAGAAAATGGAGCAGGGAATGCAAAATGACAGAGAGTGAGGAGATGTGATATTTGCCTGATGTATTTTGCTGGTAATTAGTGTAATGCCAATTAGACAGAAGTAATTTTTTTCCCCGTTCTTCAGCTGTATAAATTATTGCTGGAATATATGCCAGCTCAAACCGAGATATTAAACTTGGAGTGATGTGGAGATCTCTGCTCCTTGAGGATCTCTAGATGAAATTACCCAGACAACAGGGATCTTGACAAAAGTAAGGCTGACTCTATCCAGAAAGAACACGAATCAAAGCCAAAGGAATTTTTGTATTCCACGTCTGGCGTCTTGCTGCTTATTAGCCACGCAGGAAGGGGCCCCCACAGAGATGCAGCAACATCAGTGAGAAAAGGCAAATATCTCGCCTCTCCTGCAAACAATACCACTTCCAGGCTATTGTTCCCCTATCAGCTTCCCTGAGGAGCACATCCCGAGCCCTTCCCGTGCTCGGGGCTGCAGGTAAACCCCGCCGCCCACGCGCGTTCATTTGTCATTCCCTGAGCCCTGGTTTCTCCCACACCGGGACAGCAGCGCCGCGGTTGTTTTGCCTCCGGGTCCCCGGGGACACGGAGCTCTTTAATGATGATGTACGGCTTCCTTCAAAGGGTCAATTGCTGGCCCGGCCCTCTCGGATCACGGGTCCCTCGGAGCTCTCCACCTGGGCACCGACGCTGCTTTGCTCCGTGCTGCACACGGATTCTCCCTCGCCGTGAAGAGCAGACCTGCTCTTGCCGTCTCCTCCCTTTGGAAAAATAACTGCTAAAAATGATGCCCTTGGACCGATTCTGGGAATTTTCATCCATCTCTGTTGGACCGTGAAATCCAAATCTTCTCGTGATCATCCTGCTGCTCCCTGCTGCTGTGCTCTGGGCAAATCCCCTTTACCAACCTGCCTCTGATGTGAGGGGGGGATGATGTATCCTTCTTGTCCCGCCTGGATTTTAGGATTTTGTAATCCTCGCTGGCTCTTTAAAGTGTGTTTTATTCATGGCAGCCTTTAGGACTGCCTCTGGCAGGCCTCCCTCGGGTGGTGCAAACTTCACTGCATCTCTCCTCCAGCAGCCTGTAAACTGCAGCACCCAGGGGTAGCTGGAAGCTGATATTCCCTATCGGAAGCGATTATCCATCTTTTCCCCGCTTTCCCGCAAGGGCTTCTTGCTGCCATCCTAAAAACAAACACAGGGCACAGCAAAATTCGTCAGATCGGGTGTTTTTTTCCCGAATGAGCCATCACCAGGCTGCCCCATTCCTAAACTTCCTCATGTCCCGTGTTTGCTCCTTCAGCCGGATGCCCTGGCGCTGATCCCTCCTGCTTTTCCAGGAGAAGGGGATTTCTCCCCAGTCCTGGCCATCAGGGCAGCAGATCCTTTCAGTGCTCGGTGGGCAATCACAGCAGGAGGACAAATGCTCCGATTCACGCTGCAGGGTTGATTTCTTGGGGTGGATTTTGCCTGCACCCCCGGAGGATGTGACCGGGGCTGCTCCTGCCATGTGCCAGCCACCAAACCTCTCCCCGTGGTGCTCCCACTGCAGATTCTCTGCCTCGCAGTCTGTGGGCGTTGGAGGCGTCAATAAGGAGCGCTTTCAGCTGCTTTGTGGCACGGCTGCACTGCAGAGAAAGGGGCTCGGCAGTCCAGGGCTTGGGCTCTGGATCTCCAGGGAATCAGCAGGGAAACGGCCCCATTTGATGTGGGATCCTTCCTGCAAATTTCCCTGACTGTGTCCCTGCTCTAACGCTCCCAGGACTGCTGTGTGTTGGATTTCAGCTGGGTTTGGTTCCCTGGGGCTGGGTTTGGGATCCAGGGCTGTGTGTGCCTCCATCGGGGACAGACATGTCCCCCCCAGTGAAGCCCAGGAGCCTCACCCTGCATTCAGTGCCCGTCCCCTTCTCACAGCCACCAAAAATTCTGGCAGGGGTCTGCCCCTTCCCCCTCGGTGTCTGCAGGACAGCTCAGGCAGGGTCAGGACAGGCTGTAAAAGAGCTGGAATGATGTGCGGGTGCTCCCTTTCCTCAGGAGTAGCCCAGGAAAGATCGGTGGCAAGGAAACAAAGCGTCCACATGCAAATCCATACTGTCATTTCCTCTGCCGGTTTCCTTGGGGTTTGGCTTGACTCTCTTCCAAGGGCTCTTCCTTCTCCCTGCTCTCCTTCCCTCCGAGTGGTCTCGGTTCCCTTTGTCTGCAGATCCCCTCCTCGAGAGGAGCCCTTTTCATAAACTTGTGATTTCTTTTGTCACTTAAACACCTCCCTGACTTCAAAGGCCGGGAACAGCACTTGGCTCTGTGGCTCCCGGCCCCCTGCACCAACGATTTCCCCCCAGCCATTGTCCTGCCGGGGAAGGATTATTAAATTGTTGATGGAGCTGAACAATGGTTTTGTTCAAAGGCAGACATGCGAACGCCACTTCTTTTCTCCTTGACACAAGAGCTTTAATACCCGGGAACAATGAGAGGCAGCCACCAAGGAGCAAACACTGGAGAGGATTCACAAAGCCAGGCCGGTGTTCCCAAATCCCTGTGCACATGAACTGGTGCTCCTTGGAGTGCTCCCCGTGGCTGTAGGTGAGGTGAGAGAACTGCCCGTGCTGACAATTAATTAAAAATAACCCAAATATTGGCTGTTAATACTGGCTTGTGTGATTAGGACATGAGCAGGGGGCAGGACAGGACCACCCTTTGGATCTTGGAATTAAGGTTGGAAAAAACCTCTGAGGCCATCAAGTCCAACCATTCCCCCAGCACTGCCAAGGCCACCACTGACCCCTGATCTCAAGTGCCACATTCATGTGACTTTGAAATCCCTCCAGGGTGACCCCACCACTGCCCTGGACAGCTCTGCCAGGGCTTGACCATCCTTGTGTGAAGAAATTTTCTCTGATGTCCAACTTGAACCTCTCCCAGTGCAACTTGAGGCCGCTCATCCTGTCCTTGTCCCCTGGGAGCAGCTCCTGGTTTCCCCTGTCTGTCCTCTCCTGTCAGGGAGCTGTGCAGAGCCACAAAGTGCCCCCTGAGCCCCCCTTTCTCCAGCTGAACCCCTTGCCCAGCAGCTCCATCCCCCCGCTCAGGGCACGCCGGGCGCACACGGATCCGGCCGGGCTGTGCCTTCAGAGCAGCTCTGGGACCTGCAGTGAGGATCCTTCCCTGCACTGCGCAGCCTCAGGCTCTGACATTTTGTACTGTGCAGGCTCCTTTCCCATCGCTTATCGCCTCAGCTGCTTTCCAACACCACAGCTTCAATTTTCCATGCTGGGTTTCCCTCAGGTTGATTTCTTTCTCTGTTTTTGCCGAATGTTAGCGGAGCTGTTCCAGCTGGTTTTGGAGAACAAGCCGTGCTGCCTCAGCCCTGCTAACAAAGTGATTATGAAAATTTCCTTTCAAGACCCATTAGCTTAACCACGCTCTGGGAGGGAGGTGTGGAATTTGGCATGGGAGCTGCCAGCAGCGGCTGGGGGCTGCTTGTCCCAAAATGTGCACTGAATGTATTGCACTACACATCCCTGGGGGCCGCGCCCACACTGCCCTGTGTGGCCCTCAGACAACAGCATTCCCAGAGTTTATCCATCGGGGGAATGGATTCCGACTGACAGAGAGGAGGTTGAGATTCGATATTAGGAAAAAAAATCTTTCTCTCTGAGGGTGGTGAGGCCCTGAGGCTTCCCAGAGCAGCTGTGGCTGTGACACTTCCCCTGGAAGTGTCGAAGGACAGGCTTGGAGGGCTTGGAGCACTTTGGGAGAGTGGAAGGTGTCCCTGCCCATGGCAGGGAACAAGATGAGTTTTACCCAAACTATTCTGTCATTCCATGATTCCGTGATCCATGCTCTCTCTGGGAGACCAGCAAGGGTTGCTGGTTTTGGTGGACATCCATCCTGTTCCTTGATTTACATCCATCCAGTTGCTTGGTGGCCTCCCTCCTGGACATTTCCCAGTGCTCTGTGATCCCCAGTTTTCTTTGGAATGCTGGGTACAGCATGGCAGGGATTATCCTTTTCCTCTGGGAGCATTGGGCATGGCTGGCTCTGCTGTGGGACTCTGGGGTCAGGGTGCACCTGAGGATGCCTTGCTGGGAGCCCAGGTGTGCCCAGGTGGGCAAGGAGGCCACGGGCACCTGGCCTGGATCCAAACCAGTGTGACAGCAGGGCAGGGCAGGGCCTGTCCCCTGTGCTGGCACTGCTGGGACACCTCCAGGGCTGTGTCCTGTCCTGGGCCCTCCTGGCCAGAGAGCCCTGCAGGGGCTGGAGCGTGTCCAGGGCAGGGAACGGAGCTGGGCAGGGGCTGGAGCCCCAGGAGAGGCTGAGGGAGCTGGAAAGGGGCTCAGCCTGGAGAAGAGGAGGCTCAGGGGGGACCTTGTGGCTCTGCACAGCTCCTGACAGGAGGGGACAGCCGGGGGGGTCGGGCTGTGGGAACAGGGACAGGGACAGGAGGAGAGGGAACGGCCTCAGGGTAAGGGAGGCTCAGGGTGGACAGCAGCAGGAATTTCCCCATGGGAAGGGTGCTCAGGCCTTGGCAGGAGCTGCCCAGGGAGGTTTGCAGTGCCCATCCCTGGAGGTGTCCCAGGAAGGGCTGGAGGTGGCACTGAGGGCTCTGGGCTGGGGACAAGGTGGGGATGGGGCACAGCTGGGACTGGATGGGCTGAGAGGGTTTTTCCAACCTCAGGAATCCTGGGATTCTCTGAGAGAGCTGCTTTGAGGGTTCTGGGAGATGGAGCCAGCCTGAAGTGCCTCCGACCAAGGCATTTCCTTGGCTCATTCCCAGGCTGCGACACGGCCCATGTCCCCTGGAACAGAGCTGTCCCCCCACACATGGCACAGGGGTGGCACACTGGGGTCCCTCACTGCCTTCCCAGTCCCCAGTGAGCATAGAAGGACGCTTCCTTTATCTTCTTCTCCCTTTGATTGTCCTTCCTGGGGCCTGTTTCCTCCCTTCTCCTGCTCCTCCCGGTGAGCTGGCAGAGGCTGCCTCAAGCTCCAGTGCCCTCCGTGATGAGCTGCTGCCAGCCAGGGAAGCAGGGCTGCAGCTTTAATTAAATGATAAGGGCAGAGCCCCGGAAGTGGGGAGATAAGGGCAGTGGTGTCTGCCACCACACTTGCCCAGGCTCTTCCTAATTAGCTTTGAGAAGCTCTGGAGAGGCAGATTAACCCTTGCAGGTGCTGGATGAGTGCTGGGATGCAGCAGGAGGAGGGTGCCCAGGCCAGCCCCAGGGTTGCCATGGAGCAGTGCCATGGTTTGGGTGGGATGGGGCTGGAGGGACCCTCTGTGCTCCCCCCAGCCCAGGGCAGAGGGGACAGGTCAGGGAGGATCAGACCTGGCCTTTCCCAGGCTCAGGCACAAGGCAAAGCTCAAAGCTCAGGTTTCTCCTGGAAGAAGCATTTGCTGCTCTGACATCCCCCAGCCCCCCAGGGCACGATCCTGCCATGGCTCAGGTCTGCAGCCCCTCTGGAACCACGGCCAGGGATGCTCTGAGAGCTGGGGATTTGGGGACACGGGGTAAGAGGTGACTCCATGTCACCAACCCGTGAAAATATGGACTGGCAGCTCCCAGGACCTGGTGCCACCACGGCCACCACCTGTCCCTCACCCAGGTCCAGCTGAGAGTGAAGTGCACCGGAGGGCTGGGAAGGGCATCTGGGCTGTAGGCACTGTGTCACCAGGTCAGTCTGTGTCAGAGTGGCACTGGTGACACTGCTCCTGGTGGCCTGGCCCCTTGTGGTCACACTGGCTGGCAGCACAGGGTACCCCGAGTGTGCCAGGAAGCTCTGGGATGGCCATTCCCATGTCCCCAGGGAGTTCTGGGATGGCCATTCCCGTGTCCCCAGGAAGCTCTGGGATGGCCATTCCCGTGTCCCCAGGGAGCTCTGGGATGGCCATTCCCGTGTCCCCAGGGAGCTCTGGGATGGCCATTCCCGTGTCCCCAATGAGCTCTGGGATGGCCATTCCCGTGTCCCCAGGGATCTCTGGGATGGCCATTCCCGTGTCCCCAGGGAGTTCTGGGATGGCCATTCCCGTGTCCCCAGGGAGCCCCTGCCTGGAGGGGACCCAGGCCATCCCCGCAGACCCCCACGGGGGGGAATCCCGAGCCTCCATCAGCAGAGCCGAGGTGGGAATGCCGAATGCAGAATGCCGAATGCAGGCAGGAGCGATCGCGGAGGAATGTGGGCAGCAGGAATGCGCATCCAAGGCATGCATGAGCTGGCAGCCCCCGGGGATGGCAGGTGGTGCCTGCTCCCGTGGGATTTACATAACCATCATTAGACCGTGCCAGCCAGGAGAGCCCTGCGCTCCCACCTGTCCCAGCTCCCGGGGCAGGGAGGGAAGGAAGGCAGCTCCATCGCCCGGAATTCCATGTTTTAGGATCTTTGTGCACTCCTAAAGGAACCTCAGGCATTGTTGCTCAGCTGGGTGCTGCAGGAGTGAAGGCTGGGAAGAGGGTTTGGTGATTCCGTGCATTGATTTGGACTCCCCAGCCTTTCTGGTGGATATTTGTGGAATGTGTCTCTGTAGGATGGCCAGAGGATAATGTTGGGGTATTAATGGATCCAGGATTTCATTCTGGAGCTGGATTTGATTGTTTTCTGCAATGTGAGCGGGAGGATTGCCCAGCAATACTCATTCCTTGCCTTTGCTCTTGTCCGCTGTGAGTTTTAGCTGCAAGGACCCGATTTTTCATAGAGGGCATGTGCCAGGTACCAGAAATTTTGAGAAGTGCCAATAAAATGTACCCAGATATTTTATTTCCAAAAGGAGGAGAGAAAATTGCTGTTTTTTCTCATTAGGAGAGCAACACTCCCCATCCTCCAGCCCCTTTTTAGAGGAGGAATTTTCTGTGATCTCTTGACCCTTTCCTTGTTCCTTCCCCAGTTTCTGCAGCCTCTGGGGCAGTCTCACTGGCAAGGCAGCTTCTTCCCTGTTAAATCTCCCAGGTGGTTCTGTCCTCTCTCTGGAAGCCACAAAGGGACCCCAGGGGAAATATTTCCCACCAGAGTGTGACTCTGGTCTGCATCACAAAGCACTGTCAGGAGGGGAATTAAGGCTGCCTGGTCAATCCTAATTTTGGCATTTCCTAACCTTTGAACCCTGTAATCCTATTAAGGTGCTTCTTAACATAATTATTCAGAAGTTTAAAGTAATAATTCTGCTTTTTATAGTCCAGTGGAGGTTGAAGCCCCTCTGTGCCAGCGTAGGAGATCATGGGGGTGGCACCACGAGCACAAAATCTGTTATAGGGGGCTGGAATTTGTTTCCCTGGGTATCACAGGGAAGCTGTGGGGTGCTGGGGATTTTGGGAGCCCTCAGGGTGTTGCTGAGCCCTGCAGTGTCCGGGAACATCCATCTGGGTGCTCTGCCCGCTGTTGCTGTGGCGATGTGGCCGCTGTCACACAGTGCCCGCGGTGTGACCACAGCAGGGAGGGGCTCCTCCGGCACACACGGGAAAAACGCATCCCCAAGGAGCTGGGAAAAGGGAAAACACATCCCCTGGGAGATGGGAAAAGGGAAAACACATCCCCTGGGAGATGGGAAAAGGGAAAACGGATCCTCCTGGATGTGGAGAAAAGGGAAAACACATCCCCTGGGAGATGGGAAAGGGGAAAACTGATCTCCTGGGAGACTGGAAAAAGGGAAAACAGATCCTCTGGGAGATGGGAAAAGGGAAAACACATCCCCTGGGAGATTGGAAAAATAAAAACACATCCCCTGGGAGATGGGAAAAGGGAAAACACATCCCCTGGGAGATTGGAAAAATAAAAACACATCCCCTGGGAGATGGGAAAAGGGAAAACAGATCCTCTGGGAGATGGGAAAAGGGAAAACAGATCCTCCTGGGAGTAGGGAAGAGGGAAAACAGATCCCATGGTAGATGGGAAAAGGGAAGAACAGATCCCCTGGAAGCCAGGAAAAGAGAAAACACACCCCTGGGAGCTGGGAAAAGGAAAAACACATCCCTTGGGGATGGGAAAAGGGAAAACACATCCCCTGGGAGATGGGAAAAATAAAAACACATCCCCTGGGAGCGGGGGAAAGGGAAAACAGATCCCCTGGGAGCTGGGAAAAGGGAAAACAGATCCTCCTGGGAGTGGGGAAAGGGGAAAACAGATCCCTTGGGAGATGGGAAAAGGGAAAACAGATCCCCTGAGAGCCAGAAGGGAAGAACAGGTCCCCTGGGACATGGGAAAAGGGAAAACAGATCCCCTGGATGTGGAGTAAAGGGAAAACACACCCCTGAGAGCTGCGAAAAAGAAAAACACATCCCCTGGGAGCCAGAAGGGAAGAACAGATCCCCTGGGAGCAGGAAAAGGAAGAACAGATCCCCTGGGAGCCAGGCAAAGCACTCCAGCCCCAACTGTGCGGGTGATGCTGAGCCTGGTGGGTGCATCTGTCCCCATCCCCTCCTGGGCAGTGCGGGGATGCCCTCGGCAGGAGCTGGGAAGGCGTTTGCAGTTCTGGATGTCCCAGCCCCTCACCCCAGGCCAGCTGCCTGTGCTGCCCTGCTCAGCCCGAGGGCAGAGCCGGCGGGGCTGGAGGGGCCGGGGAGATGCTGGGCTGTGCTCCATCCCTGACTCCGGGGGAAGCCCGTGTGTGCAGCCGCCTGCGGAGCTCTGCGGGTGCGCTGCAAGAGCGGGTGTTGCTCGTTCTTGCCCCGGGAGCTGGAGGTGTGGCTTGGAGCCGCAGTCACCCCCTCGGTGGGCAGTGCCGGGTCGGGCTCCGATACCGGAGCCATCTGGAGCGAGGGTGGGAAGTTTGGGGAGCCATCTGTCTGGGTGTTGTAGTGCTAGAATTGGTCCCGCAGCCGTCTGGCTGGGTGTTGTAGTGCTAGCAATGGTCCTGCAAGCCGTCTGCAGGGGAGGGGAGGGGAGGGAGCTGCGGCTGGGAAGAGCTGGGGCTGGCGGGGGGACCCCCGAGCCTCCCGAGCCCATCCATCCCTGCAGCTCCCGCAGGGACATGGGTGAGCTCGGGGCTTGTCCACGTGGGAATGTGGGCCAGAAATGGGTGAGGAGCCGTGGGAGGGATCCTACATCCAAAGGGTGTCCTGAGGATCAGCCAGGGAGGGATTGTCCCGCTCTGCTCTGGGCTGGGGCAGCCTCACCTGCAGTGCTGGGGCACTGTGGGTGCCACAAGATCAGAGAGAGCCAAAGCTGTTCCGGAGTGTCCAAAGGAGGAGCCGGGGCTGGGGAAGGGTCTGGAGGGGCCACCCGAGGAGCGGCTGAGGGCCCTGGGCTGGTTCAGCTGCAGCAGAGGAGCTGAGGGCAGAGCTCAGAGAAGGAGGGAATGGCTGGAGGGGGAGCTTTGGGATGGAGAGCAGGGAAAGGTTCTTCCCCAGAGGGTGCTGGCACTGCCCAGGCTCCCCAGGGAATGGGCACGGCCCGAGGCTGCCAGAGCTCCAGGAGCCTTTGGACAGCGCTGCCAGGGATGCACAGGGTGGGATTGTTGGGAGGACTGGGCAGGGCCAGGGGCTGGATGGGGTGATCCTGGTGGATCCCTTCAGCTCAGGATATTCCAGATTCCCTGCTGGGATAACACACTGCCTGTGCCCCCTCATTTGGGGACCGTGAAGGGGACCCTTGTCTCTGAGCCTTGGGAAAGAGATCCTGGCTCCAGAGCCACCTGCAGCAGCTCCCCTCTCCCAACAGCCCTGGCAAGGGGAAACGGGTTTGGGAAAGAGCCACAGAGCCCCTGTTCCCTGCAGGAAACACCTGCTGGGATGGATGGGATGGGATGGGATGGGATGGGATGGGATGGGATGGGATGGGATGGGATGGGATGGGATGGGATGGGATGGGATGGGATGGGATGGGATAGCAATGGGCATAGCCAGTGTAAAACATGGGATATTGGGCTGCACAATCCCAGCTGCTCCTTAGGGTGTCTGAGGAGGGGGGGGCGCAGCAGCGCGGGCGCCTGGAGCTCGGCAGGGAGGGGGTGTCTGGGGGGAGCAGCGCGGTGGAACGCAGCACCTGGAGGGAACGGCTGCACCGCAGCAGCGCTGCCTGCAGGGCCGGCAGCAGCACAGAACAGGGCACCCGCAGGACGAGGCACCCTGGGGGACCCGTACCTGGAGGCAGCAGCGCCGGGGGGGATGGTGCTTCCCGGGAATGGCACTGCGGGAAATGGCACCGGGAGGGAGCAGCGCCACGGGAGAGCCCTGCCTTGGGGAGTGCGCCCTGGGGGACACACCTGGGGGGGACACCTGGAGGGACACACCAGGGGGACACACCTGGGGGACACACCTGGGGAGACACACCTGTGGGGAGTGGCACTGCGGGAGAGTGGCACCTGTGGAGAACACTGGCACAGCAGGATGGGGCCTGGCAGCAGCTCTGCCATGGGCAGCAGGGAGCAGGACTGCTGGGAACGGCTCCTGGAGGGGTGGTGGTGCAGGGGAACGGCACCAGGAATGGTGAAATAGGGAATGGCGCCGACTGCCAGGAGCTGTGGGGCAGGAAGGGAGTCCTTGTTGCATGTTGAGGGGGCCAGTGGTGCTGGGAGGTGATGTCATGGGAGGCCATCACCGTCAGGGACATCCCTGAGGGGTCTGGAATGGGAGAAGGGGCATTTCCAGGTGTCCAGAGCACAGGAGGCCAAGCTGCCTCTCCTGGCAGCACTGCCTCTTTCCCTGGCTGAGGACAGACCTTTGGAATCCCTGGCACCCCAGGGTGCAGCGTGGGCCCTGCTCCGTCCCTCTGTCCCCAGGGCCAGCACAGGTCAGGGCTTTGGGGCTCTGCTTTGGGGCAGCTGGCTGGGATGAGTCCTCCCCAGGGAGGGAACAGGGCTCTTTCTGATCCCAGCTTTGGGAATGCATCTGCTTTTCCTCCCAGCTGCTCTTCCCACTCTCCCATTCCCCATTTCCTCACACAGCCGAGCCTCTCCAATCTCCCCTGGCATGCTGTGCTTCCCTCCTCCCCTTTCCCGGGCTTTTCTGCATCCTCTGCCGTGCTCGGCTCTGTCACAGCCCCGCTGCCTCCCCTCCAGAGCTGCTCCAGCACTTCCCATCCCTTCCAAGGCTTCTCCTGTGCTGCATCATCCACCCCTGCTCTCCCTGCACTGACACCAGTGGAAGGCATGGCAGGACCAAACCGGGCTGGGGATGTGGCAGAAGGTGGCATAAGAAACGTGCTCAGGGCTGGCTCTCAGCCTCTGCTTGGAGCTCCCGAGCTTGCAGAGGGTGAGGGAACCTCTGCTCATCCCCTGCAGGAGATGGAAGCGCTGCTGGCTGAGGCTGCTGCCTTTGTCTTGCTCCAGAGCTCTGCTGGAATCCCCCAGGAAGGTTTTGGAGGAGCCCTGCAATGGGATGAACTCCTGTCCTGGGTGGGGAGAGAGGGAGACAGCAATAATTAGCAGCAGCACCAATTTGTGCCTCTTTCCAGAGGAGCCAACCTGGCATCTCTGAGGGCATAAAAATCCTGGTGTAAAACCCCAACCATGCCCCTGAATAAACCAAAGGGATCCAACTTTTCCAGCCCTGGATTCATCCCCAAGGAGGAGAGCGCCCCGAGCAGCTGACAAGGGCATGCCAGAGAGAGGCAAGGCTGCAGGAAGGGGGGATCCAGGAGGGTGTGAGGGTTGTGAAGGCCCAAGCAACCACTTCCCTGCCTGGGGAGCACAGTGTGGTGGCCTGGAATAACCAGGATGGGCCAAAGCTCAGGAAAACACGGCAGCTGCACCAAGCTTTCCTTGGCGTGGCCAGGACACCCTGATACCCCAGAGGGTGTGGCCATCCTCTCCATCCCCTGGGAATGTTGTCACATTCTGGGGCCTCAGAGGCACAGAAGTGCATTTTGAGTGGAGGAGGGATCCAAAATCCCGAGTGCTCTTTGTGCACCCCGAGGTGTGGGCCACAGAACTGGGGAAAATCGATGGGCAGAACTCCCATCAAAGAGGGATTTGTGCTTGTCTGGCAGCACACTGGAGTGAGTCCCTGAGCCACCAGCATGTGCTGGGAATTAGGCCATGGGGTCGTGTTTTCCCTCGGTCCCAGCTATTCAGGAATTCCTGCC
This sequence comes from Prinia subflava, assembly GCF_021018805.1. Classification (NCBI taxonomy): domain Eukaryota; kingdom Metazoa; phylum Chordata; class Aves; order Passeriformes; family Cisticolidae; genus Prinia; species Prinia subflava. The sequence goes on along the minus strand of NC_086262.1, from coordinate 1,733,272 downwards.
TGCCCCGTTCCGGGCTCATGGCACAGAATCCGCTCCTCAGCGGCTCCGCGAGCGCGGGGACAACGCTGGAAAAAGGCTTCAGTGCCAGGAGCAGGCAATGGCTACAGCAGAATAAAAGACCCTGAACACAGCGTTCCTGCTTGATCCTGCCATTCCCAAGCTGCTGCTGGCATGAGGAAATCTCCGTAGCTTTGTTCCCTGCAGAGGTGGATTTTATTTCAGCCCTGCCAGTCCCCTCTGTGGGCTCCATCTGCCCCAGGAAGAGGGGATGGCTCTCACCCACCCCTGGGAGCACAGAGCACCAGGGTCTTTCTGGGAAGGGAAAGGATGTCCAGGAGGGAAGCTGGTCAGGAGAGGATGGCAATAATTGCTCTTGGACAGAAGTGGATGACCTCAAAGTGACCAAGCCATTGCTTGCTTGGAGCGTCCTGTGGTCCTGAGAGGAAAACCTGATGGATCCTGTTGGATTCAGGTTCCATTCTCTGCTTGGACTTGCCCAGAGCAGGGATGAAAACAGAGCTGTTGTGCCTCTGCTTTTGTAGCTCACATGGGAGACAGAATCGAGGCAATTCCCCAGGAAAACAGAGCAGCTGGTGCACGGCCAGCCCCGAGGATGTGCCCTGCCAGGCTGTGCTCTTGTGCTGCCCACACCACTGCCATGTCTCCTCTGCTGCTTTTGTGCTGCTGCTTTTGGTCCCTGCGGTGTGAGCATGGCTGTCCCCCGCGCCACGAGCAGGGCGGAGCATCCTCCTGGGTGTATCCCTGTGTGTATCCCTGTGTGTGTCCTTGTGTGTGTCCCTGTGTGTGTGTGCATGTGTGTGTGTCCCTGTGTGTGTCCCTGTGTGTGTGTGCATGTGTGTGTGTCCCTGTGTGTGTCCCTGTGTGTGTGTCCCTGTGTGTGTGTGCATGTGTGTGTGTCCCTGTGTGTGTCCCTGTGTGTGTGTGCATGTGTGTGTGTCCCTGTGTGTGTGTGTCCCTGTGTGTGTCCCTGTGTGTATTCCTGTGTGTATCCCTGTGTGTGTCCCTGTGTGTGTGTGTCCCTGTGTGTGTCCCTGTGTGTATTCCTGTGTGTATCCCTGTGTGTGTCCTTGTGTGTGTCCCTGTGTGTGTGTGCATGTGTGTGTATCCCTGTGTGTATCCCTGTGTGTGTCCTTGTGTGTGTCCATGTGTGTGTGTGCATGTGTGTGTGTGTCCCTGTGTGTGTCCCTGTGTGTATCCCTGTGTGTGTCCTTGTGTGTGTCCCTGTGTGTGTGTGCATGTGTGTCTGTGTCCCTGTGTGTGTCCCTGTGTGTATCCCTGTGTGTGTCCCTGTGTGTGTCCATGTGTGTGTCCATGTGTGTGTGTGCATGTGTGTGTGTGTGTCCATGTGTGCGTCTCTGTGTGTCCCTGTGTGTGTGTCCCTGTGTGTCCCTGTGTGTGTGTCCCTGTGTGTGTGTCGTGTGTGTCCCTGTGTGTCCCTGTGTGTCCCTGTGTGTGTCCCTGTGTGTCCCTGTGTGTGTCCCTGTGTGTCCCTGTGTGTCCCTCTCTGTCCCTGTGTGTGTGCACAGCCCCAACCCCTCCTCACCCCTCCTCACCCCTCACCTTCTGGTGTCACCACCCAGGTGGCTTCGAGTGTCCCTGTGTGAGTCCTGCGAGGGCCACCGGGCTCCAGGGAGGGTCAGGACAGAGCCGGGGCAAGGAGTGAGGGGGGAGCAGCTCCAGGAGGCTGGAGCAGGGCAGGAGAGGCTGAGGAGGCAGCGGGGACTGGGGGATCAGGGAGTGGCAGAGGTTGCAGGGGGCTGGAGGCCGGGGCTGTGCACTGATGTGACGCTGTCGTCCTTTTTCTGCCCCCCATCAGAGTCCCCTGAGCGGAGCAGGCTGTGAAGGGGGGCTGCCAGCAGGTATGTCCGTGTGGCTCCCGCCAGGAGATCCCAGCTTCCAGGGGGAGCTCCCAGGGTGGAACGTGGGCACAGGCCCCAGGGGAAACTGGGCTGCCTTTGGGGACAGTCACTGGGGGCTCTTCTAGGGCAAGATGGGCTCACACAATGGTTGGCTGCTGACTTTGCCCCTCCATCCATGCCGGTGTCAAGCATTCCCAGGATTTTCTGGGGCCTTCTCCTGCATCCCGTGTGTGAGGGCTGTGCCAGGGTGACTCAGGTGTGTGGCAGTCCCAAACTGGTGGCAGGAGGGAGCGTTGGCCATGAAACCCCACCATGGTGCTCTGGTTTGCTTCTTCCCAGGGCTCAGGGACTGCCCGTGGGTCTGCCCTGCCTTTGGGATGAGGGAGTTTTGTGGACCAGTGAGAGTCCAGTAGGAGAGGGGTGCCCCACATGTCTCAGGTCCCCAGAGCTCTTTAGCATCTCCCTCCATCAGTCTGGCAGTGGAGAGAGCTCCACGGTGGTGGAGACATGGAGAGGATTTTTGGAAGTCTGAGCAGCCTCACGGTCATGAACAGCCGCCGCTTCCACCCAGCACCAGGCTGGATCTGCTGGTGGCAGCAGGCAGTGACGTGTCCCAGGACACCACGTGGTGTCCCACTTTGGGGCAGAAACCAAGGAATGGCTCGTGGCTGGGATGGCTCTGGGAGGGACACTCAGCTCTGCATGGAAGTGCCCAATTCTGGCCTCAGAAGCCTCGTGACAGGTGCTGCCTGTGCCAAGGACACCTGGGCAGGGCTCGGGGACACCTGGGGCTGGGCGTGGCTGGTGTGTGAGGACACCAGGATGTGAATCGGTCTGACTGATGCTCAATTTCCCTGCTGTGGTGCCCTCGGGTGCTGGGCTCCCTCAGGGGCAGGGGTTTGGTGCACAGGGCACCCCACGGCACCTCCAGCCTCTCTGGGGGTGGGCATGGCTTTGCCTCCATGTGCTCGGGGATTTCAGGCTCCACAGGAGACCAGGACTTCTGGCTGGGCTTGTGGCTCCTGCTGAGGGTGCAGGGGAGGCTGGAATGTGGCCTGGAATGGCTGGTGGGAGCAGGGCAGGGCTGCCCGAGGGTGCTGCCCAGGACACACGGCTGTGCCTGGGGGCTGAGTCCAGGGCAGTTCTGTCTCTGTGAAGCCATCAGTGGTGCCCAGTGGGAATTCCTGGAGCTTAGCAGGTTCCAGGTGGTGCCTAAACTTCTGGGATCACAAGCCTGGTGTGGCAGCGTGTGTGCTGCTGTGCAAATGCCAGCTGTGGAACCTCCCTGTGCAATCCTGGTCTCCAAAGGGGAGAAAGGACTCAGGGAGCTCTGCCCTCTCTCTGCCTCCTGTTTCTCTGTGGCTTTGTGTTTCCTTCCCAGCTCTGCTTTGCTGCCTGGCTCTCTGTGGGTCTGGCTCCAGGGTGTCCGTGGGTTCGGCTCTTTGGCTGTCCATGGATCCGGCTCTTTGGCTGTCCATGGATTCGGCTCCTGGACTGTCCATGGGTCCAGCTCCCTGGCTGTCCATGGATCCGGCTCCTGGGCTGTCCATGGATCCGACTCTTTGGCTGTCCATGGATCCAGCTCTTTAGCTGTCCATGGATCCAGCTCTTTGGCTGTCCATGGGTGCAGCTCCCTGGCTGTCCATGGATCCAGCTCTTTGGTTGTCCATGGATCTGGCTCCTGGGCTGTCCATGGATCCGACTCTTTGGCTGCCCATGGGTCCAGCTCCCGGGGTGTCTGTGGGTCCAGCTGTCCCTCCCAGCGTGGGTAGGACGGGGATGTGCCCTCCCTGCCTGCCCCTGAGGCGAGGCTCGCAGGGTAACGCCGCTGTCCCTTGTTCCCCGCAGATCTCCGGCCTCTGCCCGATGTAGCCATGACTGGGACCTGCACCCGGGAGTGCACAGAGTTTGGCCACTCCGACACCTGCTGGATGCCCGGCCAGTCCTCCCCCAGCCGCAGGCCCAAGAACGCCCTCAAACTCTCCACTTTTGTGCCTTACCAAGACAGAGGGAGCCAAGAGCAAGTCGGGAACGGCAGCCCCAGACTGTCGGAAGAGCGCAGCACCAAAATGGCCAACCTCCGCCTGCTCCCCACGTACAGTGCCTTCTCCAATAGTAGCCATGAGCCCTGCAAGGACTCTCCCATGGAGGAAATTCCTCTCACCCAGACCTCGGACTTCCAGCCAGCCACCACCCCCTCGGCCCAGACCACCAAGAGGGAGATCTACCTGTGAGGCTGGGCGTGAGGGGCAGGGAGCAGAGGCCAGAGGAACATTTTCCACTTCGATGCTTTATGGCTCCGGCCGCTCCTCCAGGCAGGGCGCTCTGCGGGGAGCAGGGCAGGGCGAGGCAGGGGTGAGAGGAGCGCCTTTTTAACGCCGTGTTGCCCGGGCTGGGGGTGGGTGGGGAGGATGAAAAGCATCCCGACCCCGATTGCCGAGCTTCCCGAACTGCCGCCGGGGAGGGCTGGGCAGGCTCCTGGTGCGGAGGGCACGGAGAAGGGAGAGAAGGGCTGACGTACCAAAGGTCCACGCAGAGCTGGTGGAGTTCCTGGGGCATAGGACGAGGAGTGTCCCCGAGCACGGGGAGCCAGCTGCCTGTCTCTTTGCTGTAGACTCCTGTAAATACGAATCTTATAGGAATGACATTCAAGTCCTGCCTGATCGCAACTTTTTATTGTCCTTGAAACAAAACAAAACAAAAAAGACGTTTAAAGAGAAAACAAAATGAAATGAGAAAAAAAAAAAGAGACAAAAAAAAGAGGAAAAACAAAACAAAACAAAACAAAAAAAAAAAAGAGAGGAAAAAAAATAACAATCCACAGGGAGCAAGTTCCAGCTTTGAATGGTTTCCTGCGTGGAAGAGCCCCTGGGAGCGCAGCGTCCGGCCCGCACTCATGTTCTATATTGTAAATAGAGATGTGATCAGTCCCTGAAACAGCAGCTGGGGAGCTGGAGGAGAGGGACAGCATCCTGGCTGGACTGTAGGGACTTTGCTATTTTTCAGCCTGGATCTCTTTCTGAACGTTGTCACTGTGCCCACAAGCTGCAGGGTCCCTAGGGACTGCCTGGTGCCATAGGTGAGGGCTGCTCTGGGGGTGCGGGGGGTCCCCGGTGGTGGCCCTGCACCTGGCGGGTGAGGAGGGGTGGGGAAGCCCCCAGTCAGGGGTCCGGCTGGGTCCGGGGAGGGGATGTCCCCAGGAAGGGACCGGCTGGGTCCGGAGAAGCCCTCAGTCCGCCTCTGCTGGCAGGGAGGTCGCCAGCGGCTCCGGCTCCCAGCCCACCGCCTCGGGCCTCCTCCGGGGCAGGGGATGCCCACCAGGCCGGGCTGTGCCGTGCCCTCCACCTCCGTCCCATCCGCCTGTAAAGCCACCATTGCCTTTGTGAGGAGGAGCTTTGTCTCAGGGTCACACCGGGGGCCGCCCAGCCCCTGCCCGCTGGACTCCCGCTGCCCTTAGGCCCCAGGGCCACTCTCACGGGGTCCGGTTTTCTCTTCCATTGTCAAAGGTCCACCGGTCTCCCCGGCGGGTCCCCGCTGCCCCGGCGTCCTCAGCTCCCGTGCAGGGTCCCCACCCGGGGCGGGGGGAGAGGAGCCCCTGCCCCTCACAGGGCTCCCCAGAGGGGGACCCCTGCCTCTGTCCCTGCTCCCTCGGCAGCTGGGGCACCCTCCTGGCCTTGGGGTGCACCCCTGGCAGGAGGGGTCCGGGCGACTCGCGCCTCATTCCTGGGTAGCCCTTCCCAGCCCTCGCCCGCCGGGCCGCGGGAGAGGCCGTGCTGCACCCTTGTGCTTCCCGTCTCCACCTCTGGCATCTTCCCGAGGAGCCGGGCCGGCAGGATGGCTCTGCCGTGGCGGCACATCCTCGGAGCGCACGGCCCGTCCCCGCGGGGCTGGCGGGGGCTGTGCCGGGCTCGGGGGGCGCGGGGACCCCGCAGGGCCGGGCCATAGCTGTAGTGCCTGTCGGGACCCCCTGCCCAGCCTCCTCCCCCCCGCACCCCGTCCTGAGCAGCTCCTCTCCCCTGATGGGGCGGTGGCAGGACTCCCGGTGCCCGCCCAGCCCGGGCGGCAGAGGAGGGCAGCAGAAGGCGCCTGCTCGCACCCGCTGCCCCCTGTCCCTCGCGTCCCTCGTGCCCCAGCCCTGCCTTCCCCGGTGGCACCGCTGCCACCCCGCATGGCCCGCGGGCCCGGCACCCGGCGGTGCCTCCCGGAGGAGGCAGGACCCTCCTCCCGGCCCCGCCGCTGCTCCCGCCCGGCCGGGCGGCCCTGGAGGCGGGCGGGATGCTCCCGGTGATGTGCAGCCGCCCGCCCGGCCGGGATCCCTGCTCTGCCCCGCGGGGCCGCGTTCCCCCGCTCTGGCTGCCTGAGCAGGTGCCGCTCCTGACCTGTTTTTATTGTAGCTCTGTAGTTTCAGGGCCAAACTGGGCAGAATGTGCAATTTGGCCGTGCTGGCCACGATCTTTGAATCCACTGCCAACTCGGCTGCTCACGCCTCCCCTGGGCTCAGGCAGTGGCAGTGTCCAGTGCCCCTCTTGGGGACCCCCGGGAGAGCCACGTCCGAGGGGGGCTTGTCCAAGACCACCTTATCCCGGCGCGTGGGCTCCCTGCTGTGTGCTGGGGTCTCCGGAGGGATCCCGAGGCTGGAATTGCAGTGGCTGGAATTGCTGTGTTGTCTCCTGGAGCACCTGGCGATGTCCTCAGTGCGAGTGCAGAGGGGTCCCCGGGGGATGGGGGTGGGGATGGGTTTGGGGATGGGTTTGGGGTGGGGGAGCCCTGTGGGGGTGCACAGAGGGCTGGTGGGGGTTGAAGGGCAGCACAGCGGGGCCAGGGTGGGGTGTCGGGGTGCAGAGGGCTTGGGGGTCTCAGGGCACTGGGTGGGTGTGTGGGGAAGGCCAGAGGGGGCAGTGGGGCCTCGGTGGGGTGCAGGGGGATGGGTCCCTGGGGAGGAGAGGGCTCTGAACATCAGTCCTGGGAGAGGGGTTGGAGGGGATTTGTCTCGGGGGGAAGCTGCCAGTGTGGCTGGGGATCAGTCCCGGGGGAGGGCGAGGAAGAGGTGCTGTGGGAAGAAGCTCATTTGCACAATTATAAGCCAGAAGGATAAAGCCTCTGTGCACGTGGGGGGAGGACAGCTCCCCACGGGCTCCGGTCTAGACAAGCACAGGGAGGAGGAGGGTTCACTGTATCTCACACTGCACTAGGACAAGCCAGGGGGAAAACCAAAGGTGGGAGCCAGGGAGCAGGCGGGCTGCGTGGGAAGGATCTAAGCGACCCCTTTGTAGCTCTTCAGTGTTGGTTCTATTTATACGAGATTTCATTTCCTTGCTTGTGATGCCTTGTTTTTTGTACAGTTTTATGTACATGCAGGTGTAGCTTTTCTAAAGGAGAAATCCTATGGCAGAGTAAAGTACCCCCACTATTTTTCAGATGGTGCCCTGTGTCTAAGGCGACGCCTCTTGCTAAGGTTGTACTGCTCAATGTGTGATGCATTTCCCTGTGCGGGGAAGCCTCTGGGCCGTGGGCTTGGTTCTCCCCGGGCGCTGTGAGCACAATTGATTCCCTTGTAACTCTTTCTGTTCGGAGCCGTGAGCATGACACCGTCGTGATCCCCTTTCCGTTCTCCCCCGTTCCGTTCGTTTGCTGAGCTGTCAAGATGACCAAGTCCATTGTAATTAGCCCTTCCTAAAGCTTTACAATAAAAGTGTGAAAACCCGGCTGCCTGGGCCTGGCTGCTTCTTCCCTCGCGTCCCCCTGAGCATCCTCAGGGGAAGGAGGAGCTTTGAGATCTGCCTGCCTTCCTGCCCTGCTCTTGGCTCCCTGTTTTCCAGCTTGAGGATGTTCCTGCACAGGGACAGGGAGGATGAGCTCCCAGAGCACTTCCCCTCAGAGCAGGCTCCTTCAAGGCCGGGTTTGGTCATCCAGTGGAAGATGTCCCTGCCCATGGAGCTGGATGAGCCTTCAGGCCCCTTCCAAGCCAAGCCACTCCATGATTCTGTGATTGATTCTTTGATTGAAACCCAAATATTTCAGTGAAAAACACCTCCAGCCCCAAGGCCTCCAGCACCCACCGCCAGCCAAGGTGGGAATCAGGGAAAATCCCATCAAAGCTCTCCAGATCCCCTCCCACCCCCACCACCGCTCCGTGGAGAGTTGCTCCATTTTCCACCATTTCACCATCTCCTTTCCCAGGCATGGCTGTGTTTTTTTGGGTCTTTCAGACCCTCTGGAAACATCTGTGCCCCTCCAAACCAGGGCACATTTGTGTCTCCTCCCAGTCCAGCTGCAGGGAGCTGCTCCAGCTGTGGCTGTGGGGTTTCCCTGCCTGCCTTTGCACAGGGTCCTGATGATCCCGAGCTGCACCGGGGTAGAGTTACTCCCCTCTCTGGGGGGTTCCATACAGATATGGCACATCTGGGCTGTGCTGGGCTCACACACAGCCTTGCACCTCTCCCTGCTCAGCTCCCGGCTCGCTGTGGTTGGACCACCAAGCAAAGACTCCTTCCCAGCTTGGAAGACTCCAGGAAGGGAGAGTTCCCAAGTGAAGACGAAGCTCAGCCTCCCCTCCCCTTTGCAGAGACTCCTTTGGTGACATCCCCTTTGGAGCCCAGGGCTCTGCAGGGCCATGAGAGGAGCTCTGATGCCCCATTCCCACGGGGTTGCCCCTCGTGGTGAGGGCTGGGGTCTCTCAGCTGCCCCTTGGGGCAGGCTCAGGCCAGCTGGGAGCAGGGATGTGTCCCCAGGGATCCTGGGGAGCCCTTTGCTGTCATCCCAAGGAAAAAGGATCCCAATGTTGAGGGTGGCACAGAGGGCAGAGCTGCCAGCACCCTCCTAGCCCCAGGACAGGTGACCAAAGTGGGTTTTCCCAAGCAGAGACAGTCCCAGGCCCTCCCTGTCCTTCCTGAACATTCTACACCCTGCATGTGTGAGTTGCCCCTCACTCTCCCTCCTCCCCCTCCTCAGCCTATTCAGACCCCTCCCTGACCCCATCTGTGCCTCCTTCCCCTCTCTGCCGGCCCTTTCCCACCCATCCCACCCATCCCTCCCCTCCTGGTTCCCCCCTTGCCTCTCCTCGCCGTTCCTGTGCTCTCCCCTCACCCACATCGGCACACGGAGCCTTCCCGCTCCTCCAGCACAGCCCCGAGCTCGCATCCAGCCAGGCTGGAACCCTCTGGTTTCCATGGCAGCACACATCAATTACCGGCTGGGAAGGGGCCTGCGGATGCTGCCGGTGCTGCAGCTGCCCAGCACGGCCGGGGTGGGCACAGGGATCCCATCAGCACCACCCTGCTGTGGGATTTGGTGCCCAGGAAACCCTGCAGGGGGGTGGGAGGCAGGAATCCTGCAGCCCAGGATTGTCCCACCTGCCTGGGCTCCATGGGGTGGGGTGATGTGGCCTTGGTGACCCTGCTCAGTCCATGGGGATTCATTCCTGGCTTGAGGTGGAGGAGATGGAAGCTCCTGGCCACTCCTTGGTGGCTTCCCTGGTGTTGAGGCACATGCAGAGAGGGGTGAGGGGTGGCTGGTGGGGACAGCATGTGACAGGGGACGGGCTGGGCTCTGCCAAAGCTCTGCTGTGATCTGGCTTCTCCAGGTACCTCTGGTTTAATTGGGTCCTGGCTTACAGTGGCAGCTGGGAATGTGCCAGGCCAGGGACATCCATTTTGACGGGAAATTTAATTCCTGTGCCTCCTGAGGGCCTGACCTGCAGCCCCAGCTGTCCTGCTGCCTGCACAGACCTGGCAGGGTCATTTCCAGGCCTTGCATGGTAATGGGGACAAGGTTTGGGATCTCTCGCTGGCTCCAGCAGTGCAGTGGCACCATTTCCTCCCAGACTGCCTTTCCTGAGGGTTTTCCCAGCAGGACTTTGCTCAGCCCTAAGCACTGGGCAGTTTGAAGCTGTGTTTTCAGTGGCCAAAATATCACAGAAGCACAGGAGGGTTTGGGTTGGAAGGGACCTTGGAGAAAATCCAGTCCCACCCCCTGCCATGGCAGGGACACCTTCCACCATCCCAGGCTGCTCCAAGCCCCATCCAACCTGGCCTTGGGCACTGCCAGGGTCCAGCGGAAGCCACAGCTTGTCTGGGAGGCCTCAGGGCCTGCCCACCCCCATCACCATCTCTGCTGTGTCCCCTTCTGCAAGTTCCTGGCTCCCAGAGCAATGGGCATTCCTGGCAGCTGGAAACAGGAGCCAGGTGGGAGCCTCAAAACAGCCTGATCCATCCCCACTGAATCCTTGAAGAATTTAAAAGATGCTGAGGTGGTTCCTGGGCCAAGCAACTCCGGAGGGAGCCAGCACAGCCCTGCCCAGAGCAGTGAGGGCCCAGCAGGGTGGACTTTTCCTTGGATGAGCAATGGGACAGCTCTCCCTGCTGTGATGACTCCACAAATCCCTCCTGGCATGGGAGCAGGGCTCTGGATCACCGCTGAGCCAGCTGAGTGCTCAGGGGAGAGGTTCCAAAAGAACCAAAGAGCTGACACCACTCTTTTTTTTTTTTTTTTTTTTTTTTTTTTTTTTTTTTTTTTTTTTAATCACAAGATGTGTTTTATTCCACGATTCCCACAGGCAGCTGCGAAACCTCCAGAGCAGGACCATGGAGAGGGCAGGGAGGGACCGAATCGGGGTTGGGAACAGAGCCTGGAGTGCCGGAGGAGCCGGATCCCGGCTCGGGAGAGCCGCTCCCTCCTTCCCCCGCCGGCTCCGGGCGGTGCCCGGCCCCGCGCATCCCCGCCAGGCACTCCGGTAATAGGATGAGCGAGAGACAAGCCCGCGGTGGCCCTGGAGCCTGGCCCCGCATATGTTGTGGTGGCCTCTGGGGGAGATTGGATATTGTGCTCCAGGAGAAGCCCCTGTAATCGCCCGCAGGATGATTGGGATTTGCAGCAGCTCAGAGGAGCAGGGGGGCCCAGCCCCAGGCAGTTTGCTCGGTGTCTTTGCTTGTCTGGCACTCTGATGAAGGGGATTAGGAGATTTAGAGGCAGCCCAGCCCCCTCTCCGGGGGGCTCTGGAGCTGCAGCCCCAGCAGAACGCACGGCTCCGTTTATTCCCTCAGGCAGATTGATGGGCACAAGGCTGGGGTGCTGCCACCAGCAGCTAATCACGGGCAGAAGCTCTGCTCCTCTGCCCGCGGGCAATTGTCATCCTCCAACACGGGAGAGTCTCCATGGCCAGGGGATCATCCCCACACTGCTGTCCCCACCCCTCATCCCTCACACCCAGAGAGCTCTCACCCCACACTGTCCCCATCCCTCATTCCCCGAGCTCTCATCCCACTGTCCCCATCCCCAGCGCTCTCTCCCCCATCCCCAGAGCTCTCCCCCATCCCTGTCCCATCCCCAGAGCTCTCATCTCACTGTCCCCATCCCCAGAGCTCTCCCCCATCCCTGTCCCATCCCTGTCCCATCCCTGTCCCATCCCTGTCCCATCCCCAGCGCTCTCATCCCACCCAGTCCCCATCCCCAGAGCTCTCCCCCATCCCTGTCCCATCCCCAGCGCTCTCCCCCATCCCGCCCCGGTCCCTGCCCAGCCGCTCCCCGGGGCAGGCGGGGCTCGGGGCTTAGTGCGCGCAGCTCTAATGGGATTAGAGGGAATGGGAGCCACGAGAGGGAACTGTGCCTGCCCATCAGCCCAGCAGGTGCCAATCACATCCCAGCACTCACATTCCTGGGGAAAGGCAGCTTTGGAAAACTCCTCTCTCGGATCTCTCGGCTCCCGAGCCCATCTCTCCACTCTGACCTCATTGTGGACACAGCTGAGTCCCACCTGCGCTCCCGAAACAGCCCCAAATTGCAAAGATTGACTCCAGAGAAGGAACACTCCTTCCCAAAGCCTTTAAAAAGGAGGTTTTAGAAGGGGTTGGACGTCCAAGCCTGCCTCAGTTCCCTCTGTGCAGCAGCCTTGTCACGGCTCCAGCACTGCAGGGATGCTCTGCAGACCCGTGAGACTCACTTTGGCTTTCTGGGAAGCACGGGAAGGATCCCATGGGAAAACTGCCAGGGCCAGTGATTAATCAGTGTTGTAATAACATCGAGGAATCCCCCACAACCCACTGTGGTGTTACCCTGCAAGCACAGGGCAGAGATTTCTGTTCCTCTGGTACTGCCACATGTGGGATATGGGGAAGGAATTCCTCCCTGGGAGGGTGGGCAGGCCCTGGCACAGGGTGCCCAGAGCAGCTGTGGCTGCCCCTGGATCCCTGGCAGTGCCCAAGGCCAGGTTGGACACTGGGGCTTGGAGCAGCCTGGGACAGTGGGAGGTGTCCCTGCCGTGGCAGGGGTAAAACAAACTGATTTTTAAGGTCTCTTCCAAACCATTCCATGTTCTATGATCCTATGAATGAGGCAGAGCTGAAAGTGGTCCCAGGACTTCATGAGGCCTTTGGGAAACACCTCTGGAGTCAACTGGCTTGAATCATTCCTCAGTTTCCCTGCACAGATCTGATCTGGAGGAACCATCGGGGAGGCTGCTCTGCCCACTCACAGCTCATTGCCTGCATGGTGACACCACATTCCAGTGGCACCTCCTTCACCCTGGAAAAACTCCAACAAAAACCACCCACAAATCCAGGGAAAGCCCCAAAATTCAGTTATTTCTACCCAAACACAGCAGGGGGGTGCCCAAGGACGATGTGCATCCTCAGGGAACGGATAACTGAGGCCACCTTGGCCTGGCCCTGTCTCTGAGCACTCATCCTGAGCTGCATCCTGGGTGCTCCAAACCTGGGGCCTTCAAGGAAAGCCTGGAAGGAAGCAGAGAGCTCTGTGCCAGAGGGACTTGGCTGTAACGGAGCCAGAACAGCGGGGATGGATCTGCAAAGCGCTGGGAAGGGCTGGTGTGCAGGGCAGGGGTGTGGGGAAGCACTGGCAAAGTGTCAGGAGGGACGGAGCCTTCTTGCCCTCCTTATGCCTACCCTAAATCCTTCCCCGTGCTCTCCATCCCATCCCAGTCACTGCTCTGCTCCTGCTCCTGGCTCTCCTGGACCCTGGCAGGTCCTGGTTCTCCATCCACACACAGATCCCAGCTTCTGCAGCCCCCTGAGGGCAGATCCATGACTCCCTCACGTGTGGATCCTGCAGGATTTATATCAGCACAAATTTGTATCAGGGCATGGCACTCCTTTCCTGGAATGGAATCTGCACTGCACATCCCAGCCCTATCCAAGCTTGCTGGAAAGCCTGGGCACCTTTCCCAGGCCTCTCTGGCTGCCAGGGCAGGTCTGCCATGGCACAGCTCCCTCGCTGTGCGGATGGGCTCATCCCAAACGTGACGGCATCCTCTGCACCCCAAAAGGCTTTCCTTGGGGTGAGGCGGGTGGGGAAGGACAGACAGTTTCCAAGGAGGAAAAGCTGAGGAGGGGCTGTTTTCCCTGTTTTCCCCGGCCTCCCCATAGCCTGAAAGCTGCTGAATTGTGCTGGTGAATGTGCAGGAGATGAAGAGATGATCAGATCCCACTCGCTGTTCCAGGGCTCCACCTCCGGGTGATGGATGCTGGAATGTGCTCCGGCACAGCCACCAGCCAGGGCTGGTGCAGCAGGAGGCAACGCTGGGACCCTCACAGGCCCTGGGGCAGCCTTGGGGACATAGTGGGATCCCAAACGGGTCACAGATGTAGAAAGTCAGCCCCATCTGAGCTTTTGGGGCGCTGCTGTTCCCCTAGCCAGGCAGAAGTGAGCTCCTAGAGATGCTCACCCTGCCTGGGAAACACCAGGAAACACCAAATCCCACACTGGAACTGTGGGGTGTCCCAACCAGCTTTCTCCCTCCTGGCTTTCATCCCTCGTGTTTGTCCTCTCATCCCACCCCACCCCACCCCATCCCATCCCATCCCACCCCATCCCATCCCATCCCATCCCATCCCATCCCATCCCATCCCATCCCATCCCATCCCATCCCATCCCATCCCATCCCATCCCATCCCATCCCATCCCATCCCATCCCATCCCATCCCATCCCATCCCATCCCATCCCATCCCATCCCATCCCATCCTTAGGACCCCAGAGCCTGTCTGGCACCTGGAGAGGTCGGGGGTGTCCTGGCAGTGTCCCAGCCCTGGTGACTCAGAATGTGTCCCCAGCCGGAGGTCTGTCCCTCCTCCTGTCCTTTCCCCCAGACTGACCTCAGCCATCCCAGTGCCCCGAGCCGAAGCCAGCCACACAGACACAGGCTCCATCCAGCCTCTCCCATCTGCAGCCGGGCACGCTCTGGGGGGATCCAGGGCCAGCGCTCGGTGTGGCAGGTTTGGATGCAGCAGCTGCGTTTTCCCAGGAGAAATCCTCCACTTGTTTAACCTTGCAAGAGAGTGCCGGGGCTGAGGGGGCATCCAGGCCCTGTGGGGACAGCTCAGGGCCTGGCACTGGGCACAGCCCTGCCCCAGGCACAGGGGGTCGGAGCAGGGGCTGGGAAGGAGGGGAGCACAGGGAATGCTGTGAAGAGGGAGGAGCAGCCAGGGCTGGTCCACAACCCCTCAGCTCCAGGCTGGAACAGGAACAGAGAAACAATGCCAGGAACAGTCAGGGACACATGGAGAGGGGAGCCTGGGGGGGCGCGGGAAGGGAAGGGAAGGGAAGGGAAGGGAAGGGAAGGGAAGGGAAGGGAAGGGAAGGGAAGGGAAGGGAAGGGAAGGGAAGGGAAGGGAAGGGAAGGGAAGGGAAGGGAAGGGAAGGGAAGGGAAGGGAAGGGAAGGGAAGGGAAGGGAAGGGAAGGGAAGGGAAGGGAAGGGAAGGGAAGGGAAGGGAAGGGAAGGGAAGGGAAGGGAAGGGAAGGGAAGGGAAGGGAAGGGAAGGGAAGGGAAGGGAAGGGAAGGGAAGGGAAGGGAAGGGAAGGGAAGGGAAGGGAAGGGAAGGGAAGGGAAGGGAAGGGAAGGGAAGGGAAGGGAAGGGAAGGGAAGGGAAGGGAAGGGAAGGGAAGGGAAGGGAAGGGAAGGGAAGGGAAGGGAAGGGAAGGGAAGGGCTCTGTGGGGTCCTGCATGCTGGGTGGCCAGCTGGGTGTGCCCCCAACCCAGCATGAGGCACCTGGCAAGAGCAAAGCTCCCTCAGCATCTCACCCTCCCCCTGGGCTGGGGGTGTTCACAGCAGCCTGGGGACAGTGACAAGTGTGGGGGCAGTGCCACCCATGTTTGCACACCCACACACACCCATCCTCCTCCCCATGGGCACCGATAGGGCTGTGAGTTCAAGGCTGAGCTACCAGAGCTGCTCTGTGCAGGACCAGATGTCTGGGGGGGGACACAGAGCATGTCCCCGTGTGTCCCCCAGGCAGGGGACTGTCACACACACACAGAGCATGTCCCCGTGTGTCCCCCAGGCAGGGGGGGTGTCACACACACAGAGCATGTCCCCGTGTGTCCCTCGGGTAGGGGGTGGCTGTCACACACACACAGAGCATGTCCCTGTGTCCCCTGGGCAGGGGGGGTGTCACACACACACACAGAGCATGTCCCTGTGTCCCCTGGGCGGGGGGGGTGTCACACCCAGCCCGGGCTCCCCCCGCACAGCCCGGGGTGGCTGTGGCTGCTGCGCAGGGCCAGGGGCCGTTATTATTCTTTATTAGTTTTCCTGTCCGTCTGACATATTCTTTATCACTCTGTCTCAATCTTTCACTCATCCTCCCGCTCTCCCTCAATCATCCCCGATTAGTTTTCCTGTCTGCCTCCCATTCCCGGATCCCTCATCAGGCGCTCCCTCCCCCGCTCCTCCCCGCTGCCCTCCCTCCCGTCCCCTCTCCCGTGGAACGCCCGGGAGGTGCGGGGCCATCGTGGCTCTGCTCCAGCTCTAGCTCCAGCTCCATCCTCGCCCCAGGAGCTGCCAGGAGCACCGCGGGGATGCCGAGCGCCTCCAGCCCCCGCCCTGGCGGGGATGGTGCTGAATCGGCTGCAAATTGAGCCCATGGCTCAGAGCAGCCCAGGGGGAGCCAACATCTCCTTGGATCCCCTTGGATCTGCTGTGCTCTGCTTCCCCATCCCTCCGCTCCTCCTCCAGTCCATCCCAGCACTGCTGGTGCCTCATTCCCATTCTCCTTCCAGTGGAAGTCCCTCCACGGGCTGATGCTGGAGGATGGGTGAGGCTGAAGGCAGCCTGCCAGTAGCCAGGAGAGGCCGTGGCTGGCAGCCCCAGGCCAATTCCCAGCTTTTCACGCCTCTCATCCACAGGTCTGTGCTGCTCCCGCAGTCACTGACCACACGTGAGGGCTCAGAGCCAGGGCTGGGTGCTCAGGAAGGAATCTTTGGCTAAAGGCAGAGGATGGACGCAGATGTTGCTGCAACGCCCAGCAGAGAGGGCATGAATATTTCACCTCATCCCGCTCCTTTTGAGAGGCAGAGGTGAAAATGTGCGGTGCCCCAGGACTCGAGAAGGTGGAGGGGCCTGGCTGTGGCTGGGGAGGGATCCATGGGCCCAGACTGGCGGCAGTTCCTCATGGAGATGGCATCTGCTGGGCTCCCTGGAGGAAAGGGACACCCAGTGCTGGCAGCTCTTCTTGTCCCAGCAGGGGCAGAATCAACTGGAATTGCAGGAAGGACCCTCAGAGCCACAGCAGCCCCTCCCTGGGGTGAGGGGGGCTCCTGGCCCATCAGCTGGGACAAGCTCGGAGTTTCTGTCTCTGGGTCCCTGGAGCTCAGTTTGGGGCAGGACCCATCGTCTCCAGCCTGATTTTCTGACACAGCCCTCGCTCCTGTTCCCCTCACTCCTGCCCAGCCCGGAGCTGCTGTCCCTGTCACCCACAGCCCAGCAAAGCCCATTCCAGGGCTTTTTCTCCAGGGGATGGGAGCCCTCCTCAGCAGGACCCCTCGGCACGGGGCTGCGGGTCCTGCGCTGCATCCGCTGCCGTGATGGATGTGACAGGCGCGGGGGTTGCCAGGAGATAACATCCTCCTCCTCCTCCTCCTCCTCCTCGGGCGCTGCAGCCAACGCGGCTCGGCGCTGGTGAGGTAATGCTGCTCCGGCACTGCCCGCCTGCCCGGCCTCTCCCTGCCAGCATCCAGGGAAAAAGGAAAAAAGGGGAGAAAAGCCTTTTCTGACATCCCCGTGGCCATCCTCGCTCTGCCTCCCCTCCTCCGGGCATGGCCACGGAGGGGTCACAGAAAGCAGCGCCCAAAATCGCCCCCGTGCCCTTCCCGGGGCACCCCCGACCCCCTGCTCGGGTTTTGCCTCTGCGCTGGGAATATCCGGAGAGGTTTTCATGGATCTGGGAGGAAGAGGGGGTGGCAGAGGGCTCCTCACGCACACCGAGGCTCGCGGAATAAATATCTGGCTACAAATTATCTGCTGATCTAATAAAAAAGATATTACCTAGCTCTCCAAACCTGGTTTCAAATTATTCCTCCTGCTCTGCTCAGTAGCCTCCTGGGAGATCACTGGCAGGTTAATTTGCTATTGAACGGGTCCCAACTGGAATTAGGCTCCAGCCTGGCTCTGCTTTCACTTGACACTTAATGAAAGTCGCTGTTATTCACTCCTGCCTCTGAACTTTATGCACTGCACGAGGTTTCACAGGTGGGAAAGAGCTGACCAGGAGATTTTCCTTTGGATCCAACACTTGCAAGGCCCGAGAGGTGCTGAGGTAGAAAATAAACTGCCATTTGTGTGCTTTTCCACAAGAACTCGGTGTGTTCCGAACAGAAGTGGCCTTTATCTGGGGACTGTCATTTTGATTATTTTATATCTGAGCAGTGCCCCAGAGGTGTGCATAGAAAATGAAAACAGATAAAGAGCCTGAACGAGGCACAGCTCTGCCAGCGGCCCCGAGACACAGCGGGGCTGAGGGGGGGACACTGAGGGGGGACACCTTAAAGCCACCAGTCCTGCTCCAGACAGGGGAGGGGACACACAGAGCAGCTCCATGGCACTGGGGATGTGCCTTCACTGGGGGTGATGCCTGCAGGGATGGATCCCAATCCCAGCCCTCCCCACACCCCTGGGATGGTGTCCTGGTGATGACAGGCCTGGGGTGACCTCTGTCCCTGCGGTATTGCAATAACTCCATCCCTGTGTGTGGATTCCTGCATGGAGGGACCCCATTCCCTTATTCTGGACTCTCCCACCACGGCTCCTGCCCGGACATCCCCAGGAGCAGCTCCCTGCAGGGCTGATGGAACATCCCACGGGACCACGGTGCCAAATCGGGGTCTGTAACAGCACACACACCTCAGAAAGCCCAACCTTAGCAGTTTCCTATCTGTCCAACCATTGCAGGTTTTGCCTGTCCCATCCCGTGTTCCTCACCCCGCTGCTCTCCTTGCACAGCTCTGTTTTCCCACCATGTTCTCCCTGCTCCATCCCCTCATCCCAGATGGTTTCCACAGAGATCCTTGACCTGATCCATGGGCCAGGAGCTTCCCCTGTTGCCCAGGCACGGTTTGGTTGGGGTTCAGCCCCATCCTTGCCCCTGAAGAGCCATCAGGAGGGCAGGAAGAGCTGAGTCAGCAGCCCTGGCATCCCCTATTCCCCCCGATCCCCCAGCTCCAGTGAGCAATTTCCATCTCCCTCTGCTTCCACCCTTCAGGCACTCGGAGACAGTGATCTGGCTCCTGCCTGCGTGATTGATCAGCAGAGCTGGACAGATTGAGTTCATTTATTCTGCCTCTTAAATCCCATCCTTCAGCCCCTTCAGCATCTCCCTCGAGAGTGCCTCTCTCATGTGGCTGGATCCCCTCAGGACAGCAGTGCCTCCAGGCACGCGGGATCCGGGTGGGAATGCTGCTGCCAGCATGTCTTGGTTTGGAAAGACAGGTATCTGTCAGGGAAAACTGGAGTTTCCCTTGGAATGGAGAATGTACAACCCTCTCCCTCCAAATTATTACAATTTTGCAATTTGGAGCTTTCAGGCAAAAATATGGGAATAGGAATAACAGTTCTTTACTAGGAATATTAAAAAAATACAAATGCAGTAGTACAAAAACAAAAAACCAAAAAACAAACAAAAAAAACCACCCCAAATGAACAAAAGACGTAGAAAGCCCTGACAGAGTCAGGAATACGACCTGACACCCTGTTGTGAGGGTGTTGGAAGCAGTCCAAATAAGTCCTCCTGGAGTGACAGATGTTGTTCTGTGGAGATGATCCTGTAGAAAAAAGGGTCCAGTGCAAGATGGGTCCGGTCCTCCTCCAAGGATTCAGTGGAAAACTGGCTGAATTAGTGTTTGGGATTGCTGGTTTTATCCCTGTGGAAAGGCTTTGGCTGCTCCCACTGGGTGGAGCATCTCCCAATGGGATGAGGTGATGTTATCAGTCCTGTGAGAGCCTTCAATGGCCCATTCACAGGGGATGTCCCTGGGAGGAGGATGGGTGGAGGAAGAGATAAGGAGGCCCTGCCTTATCTGCTGTTATCAGGTGTCATTAACAGAAGGCATCCGCCCTCTTTCCACCCCTAGAGTTACAAGAGATAAAGAACAATATCTCCCAACCGGGTTCAACAGATGAAAACAGAATACACATTTTTGGTTACATTTTCCAACCCAAGACACAGCTCCATCCCAGGGAGCCCTGGGCTGTGTGGCCTGAGCCCGCAGGCTGCTTGGGTCCCTAGGGATGCTTGAGGACATCCTCTGGTGTCTCCCCTGCTTGCAGGAGCCTCTCTGCCAACACCACGGCCCTGGGATGTGACGGGTGGTCCTCAGTGACCTCCTGAGACCCCTCTGAACTCCTGGGCTGGGGTGGGTGTTGAAGGAAACAGCTGCAGAGCACCAGGGTGGGAAGAGGGGCCATGGGACACTCTGGAATCACCCCTCTCTCCATGCTGGTGCTTCAGCATCCCCTCCTGTCCCCAGCTGAGCTCCAGGCACTGGAGAGCTTCTCCTGGGCAGTCCCAGGGCTCTGCCTGGGATTCTCTCCTGCAGAGCTTTCTCTGGGCCAAATCTGGGCCAAAATCCCTGCTCTGGGCTAAACCCAGCCATGCTTCTTGTATTTGTGGGGAAAAATGATGTGAAATGAAGTGAAGCCTGATGGAGGGGAGGATGTGGGACTGATCCAGCAGGATCCTGCAGAGATCCAGCAGGTCGGAGAGTGGGATCTGTCCTTCTCCTCTGGGCCAGAGGGCCAGTGGGATCTGTCCTCCTCCTTTGGGGGATCTTGGCTGAGGACACTTCGTTTGTTCACAGGGGAGCTGAGTGCAGAACTCCCCGGGGCTGCAGATCCTCCTGAGCGACACCTTCAGCTCTGCTCTGGGACAGGGACAGCACTGAGGGAGTGGCGGGAGCTGAATCAGGGCAGGCTCAGGCTGGGGAGCAGGGAAAGGTTCTTCCCCAGAGGTGCTGGCACTGCCCAGGCTCCCCAGGGAATGGGCACAGCCCCGAGGCTGCCAGAGCTCCAGGAGCCTTTGGACAGCGCTGCCAGGGATGCACAGGGGGGATTGTTGGGGGGTCTGGGCAGGGCCAGGGGCTGGATTGATGATCCTTGGGGGTCCCTTCCAGCTCAGGATGTTCTGTCATTCCATGATTCTTCCATTCCTGTGCAGTAAGACATTTTGTCCAAGTGCCTTGGAAATCAACATTCCCATTCCAGAACCATCCAGCAGCTGTAGCTCCAGCTGCTGTTCCCATCTCTGTACCCAGTGAGGACCTTCCACCTTCTCCTCTGAATGTCTGGGTCCCCCAATGTATTCCCAAGCTCAGCAGCCCACAGTGGCTCCAC
The DNA here is from genome assembly GCF_021018805.1 of Prinia subflava. Classification (NCBI taxonomy): domain Eukaryota; kingdom Metazoa; phylum Chordata; class Aves; order Passeriformes; family Cisticolidae; genus Prinia; species Prinia subflava. Next base: position 1,712,779 of record NC_086262.1, on the reverse strand, counting down.
TGGAAGCAGCAGGACCAAACTGGCAGCTCCACAGGGAAAAAGGAAGGAAGAGCCTTCTCCCCAGTTCCCCTGGGCAGTGTGGAGAGAGGAGGAATTCCGTGGGTGAATCCTGGAGCAAACCCACCTGCAGAGGCTGTGGGTGCTGGGCTGGTCCCCTCTGTCCCCACAGCCCCCTGGGATGCTGCCCCAATCCGTTCATTTTCCAGAGGTCTCCCTGGCTCCTGGCTCTCCATTGTTGGGTTGGGGATGGAGCCATGCAGTTATCGCTGCTGGGATCGCTGTCCTTTCATGCAGGCTGCTGTACTTCCTTTTCCCAACCCCTCGGGTAATTTCCTGCTCCACTGTAACTTAAACAACTCTATTGTGGGGTTCTGCCTTATTCCAGATGCCTGGTCCCACCCCGGGCCCTCTGCCTGTCCCCAGCCCTGCTCAGCTTCATCTGCCTTTCCTTAAGATCCAAATGCGACAATTTGACAAGATCTCCTTTGTTTTCTTATTGTCCACAGAAACTCTTTAGCTTCTCTTCTCTTCCCTTTCTTTTCCTTCTTTTTTTTTTCCCTTGGTTAAAGGCAGATTTTAGAAGGCTCTGCAGCGCTTCAGCCATTTGAGAGTCATCATTAATTTAATCTTCTTCCTAATTTATTAATGGCTCCTACTTTCTCGCCAGTATTTGAGACTCCCCTGGTATATTTGTAAAACCCATCTGACTCCCCTTCCCCTCTCTGGCAGCATGAGTTCATCTGCCTCCCTCCCCCCCAGCAGGCTGCAGTGAGTCACTGTCCCCAGTCTCCAGGACATCACGTCCCAGCCCATGGCAGCTCCCAGCCCATGGCAGCTCCCAGCAGCTCCACTGCTCTTTCCCTGTTCCTTGTTAGGTGACTTCCTGGAAGCTGCCTTTGTTGAGGGAATATGTCAGGCTCTCCTTGTCCCACCCCCAGAAATGCCACCCTTTCCTGGTGACATCTCCCACCAGCAGCCCCGGGAGGGGGGGCACAGGAAGGGGACACAGTGCAGGGTCTGTGCCTTGCTGGTTAATTCCAGCAAAATTCCAGCCCTACCTGCGTGGGTAAAGCAGCATCAGGCTTGAAAAGAAACGACCCCAGGTGTGCCCAGGTGGGCAAGGAGGCCACGGGCACCTGGCCTGGATCCAAACCAGTGTGACAGCAGGAGCAGGGCAGGGCCTGTCCCCTGTGCTGGCACTGCTGGGACACCTCCAGGGCTGTGTCCTGTCCTGGGCCCTCCTGGCCAGAGAGACCTGCAGGGGCTGGAGCGTGTCCAGGGCAGGGAACGGAGCTGGGCAGGGGCTGGAGCCCCAGGAGAGGCTGAGGGAGCTGGGAAGGGGCTCAGCCTGGAGAAAAGGAGGCTCAGGGGGGACCTTGTGGCTCTGCACAGCTTCTGACAGGAGGGGACAGCCGGGGGGGTCGGGCTGTGGGAACAGGAACAGGGACAGGAGCAGAGGGAACGGCCTCAGGCTAGGCCAGGGGAGGCTCAGGGTGGACAGCAGCAGGAATTTCCCCATGGAAAGGGAGCTCAGGGATTGGAACTGCTCAGGGAGGTTTGCAGTGCCCATCCCTGGAGGTGTCCCAGGAAGGGCTGGAGGTGGCACTGAGGGCTCTGGGCTGGGGACAAGGTGGGGATGAGGCACAGCTGGGACTGGATGGGCTGGGAGGGTTTTTGCAGCCTCAGGAATCCTGGGATTCTGTGAAATCTCTCTAGTGAGCCGCACCCTGGCACACAGAGCTCCCAGCTGATGGATGGAGGACATGGATAAGCAAACAACACCCACAGAGTGGGAGAGGAGCCCCAAGACTGACCCACAGCAGCAGAGATATTCACTGAATCCATCACTGGCTCATCTTCCCTGCAGACCACAAGATTCCAGCTGCTGTAAATGCTCCTGATGTGCTCCAGGGCTGGCTGGAAGTCGTACCCAAAGCTTCCCATCACTTGGAATGTGCTAATGGCTGATCCACTGGCGGCCAAGCTTGCAGGAACTGGGTCTGAGGGCTGGGAGAAGGGTGGGCGGCAGCTTCTGGGACAGCTTATCATGGAATCATGGAATCAAGGAATCATGGCATCATGGAATCATGGAATCATGGCATCATGGAATCATGGCATCATGGCATCATGGAATCATGGAATCATGGAATCATGGAATCATGGAATCATGGAATCATGGAATCATGGAATCATGGAGTCATGGAGTCATGGAGTCATGGAGTCATGGAGTCATGGATGGGATGTTAAAGCTCATTTCACTCTGGCCCCTGCCATGGGCAGGGACACCTTCCACTATCCCGGGTTGCTCCAAGTCCTGTCCAACCTGGCCTTGGACATTTCAGCTTCTCTGGGCTTCTGCTGAAAACCAATGCGGATCAGCCTGGGACCCACTGCTGGGACGGAGTCACCAGTCCCATGTCCAATGGTCCCAGTGTGCCCAGTGCCCCCTGCACTGCATCCCCTCACCCCGTCCAGCCCCAGCAGCCCCTGCTGCCCAAGATCCCGTGGCTGGGATCCAGCCAGTTCCTCCCTGGAGCACATCCCACGTCCTCAGAGACCACGGGGAAGGAAAGGAGCTGCAGCTTCCCAGGAAATGCTGAGGATGTGACTTTTTCTCCCCTTTTTTTTTCACTCCCTTCATTTGCAAATGAAACAGGCCCATCAAAGTCTGAGTGTTTTCTGGAGATGAAGTTCGGGAAGTGTTTCTTTTGGATTAATCCAAATGTTCCGTGTCAACAAAGCCCAAATACGTCACTGCAATTTGGACTGTTTCAAACACAAGTAGAAGGAACACTTAGATTCAATTTTGTTCCTAAATGTCATTTGCAACAGAGAGAGAAATTCCTCAGCCTGAAAATGTTGAAACAGACATTTTGATAGCACAAGGATACTTAATCCTATTAAAATAAAATAAGATGGGAATAGACATATTTTAGTATCTTTTTTTTCTTTGATTTGGGCGAAATCACCATGAAAGATAAAATCCTAAATTGGTTGAGAGAGGATGTGTGCTCCAAGGAATGCTCTGTGCTGGAGGCATTTGGGGCTGTGGCAAGGACTGGATCATGGAATGCCAGACTGGTTTGGGTTGGAAGGGACTTTAAGGATCAGATCCACCTTCCCCTATCCCAGGCTGCTCCAAGCCCCATCCAACCTAACCTTGGACACTTCCAGGGATCCAGGGACAGCCACAGCTCCTCTGGGCATCTTATTCCATGTCTCACCTGGCCAGGAGAGGGGAAGGAGCTCTGGAGCTCCACTGCCTCATCCTGCAGGATACAGCTCAGCCCCAGTGTCCTGGGTGCACATCCCATGGTCAACCATGTGCTGAGGAATCTCTGGAATAATCTACCCCCAAAAAATTCCTTTTTTGGGGACCGGTCATGAAATGCTGACCTCTGGAGCAAGAAATGTGCTCGCAGCACCTTGGATCTCACCAGAGATCACCTGGATCTCCAGAGATCCTGGGAACCTTGGATCTCACCAGTGCTGCAGCTCCTTTATTTCCAAGCTGGACACCCTGGAAGCTCCAAGTCTGGCTCCAAAGCTGCCTCCCAAGGATGGCTCCAGCATTGTGGGAGTGATGAACTCCTGGGCCACTTCATTCCAGAGCATAATCAGGTTAGGAGAGAAAAATATTATCAGGAACTGGACCTGTCACAGCAAAATTGTGTTTGCAGATTGCCAGGAATGAGCAAAACAGAGCCTGGCTGGCAGCAGCTGGGGCTCCTTTTTCCTGGGATTTGCTCAGGATAATATCAGATCTCTCCCTGTACTCCTAAACTGGGAATTTCCTCATGTGACAGCTCCTCGTAACTGCACAGCCTGTCCCCACACCAAGGTTTGGGCCACTTTGTCACCACCATGCCTTGTCCTCAGGCCTCTGTGGGCTCAGACACCCTCACAAGCTTTCCTGCCCCTTGAAAATTCCCCTTAAAATTCCCCATTTCCCACATCTCTTCCTCCAGGCTCCCCAGGTTTTCTATCTGTTGACCAAGACATTGCTTAAAATATCTTTTTTTTTCTCCCCTCAAAATTGCAGTTTCAGCCAATGTGTTTTGACTGCACTGATGAGGTTTTTGATGGAAATTGCTGGCAGCTGGAAAGCATAGCCCCTGCCTAGGATGGAGCCAGGGCTGTGTCCCAGCCAGCCCTAGGCCAGGAGCATCCTGCTTCCCCCTCCCTGCAGTCCCCCTGCGATGGATCCGGGCGGGATCCTGCGCAGCAGCCAGCCAGGAGCCCAAATCCCATGGGAAATCCTGGAATTCCATTCCTGGCCATCAGCACACTGACGAATGTGCCTGCTGGTGAAGCTGAGGACACACCATTCCCATTTCCAGCACATCCACTGGGAATGGGCTGAGCACGGAACTGTGGGGCACACACAGCATTCCCACAGGAGCAGAGGTGGCTTCCTGCTGCCCCATCCCACCCCTGGAACCGGGCAGGAGTGGCTGCAGCCACGAGCAGGGCCAGACTGGCGTGTCAGGGTGTCCATTTGTGGGAGCTGACAGTGATCAAAGAGAATTTCTTGGGCACCAGGCACCTTGTGAGAAAGCAAGTCAGACTTTCCCAGGCATCTGCTCTTGGGGAGCTGTGAAAAGACATTCCAAACAATTTTTAATCCTTTACACCTGCTGTTTTCCAACTTGTTTACTTGCAAAGATGTTTACAATAGAGGTGTTGACCTAAATGACCAATCACATTTGTACCGGAACGCTGTATAAAAGGATGTGCCTTTTAATAAACTTTTGCTGTGTGCCCTCCAAGAAGATTGGAGTTTTCTGTATCGTTATTTCAGCCATCCTGAATAATATAATTATATACATTGATTTTTTCCAGCTGGAGAAAAGCAGGAATCAGCAGCCCTCGGACTGGGATGCCCTGAGAGCAGCAGCCAAGCACGAGCACCAAGCAGTGAGGAGAGCAAACCATGGACAGGGCAGGAGCAGCCCTGGTCTAGGGAAAGGCTGGATTCCCACGGGCAGCCGCTGAGGGAAGCAGCAGGAAAATGCCCCTCAGGGCTGACGCACAGCTTGCTTGACCCCGAGGAACTACGTGCCCACTCTGTGGTGAGCATAGGGCGGTGACAGGCTGGTGTCACACCAGGTGCTGGCAGGTCCCTGTGTCACCCCAAGCCATGCCTCTTTCCAGGCAGCCCCTTCCCTGCCCCAGCACAGATGGCATTCCAGGGTCTCCCAGCCCGAGGATCAATACTTAACGCTGTGGAAACACAGTCAGCTCGGCAGGATGGGCTGGGAAGGCTGGGAAGGGCTCATTCCCAGCTTTTTGTCATTCTCAGGGCACATTCCTCCACTCCAGCTGCAGAACTGCTGCTACTGGCACCATGAGTTCACTGGAAATTCCTTATGCCATGAGGTCCTGGGAATTCCAGGAATGAATTCCCTGCACCTTCTCACCTGCTGGGGATACACAGTGAGTGGTGAAGCTGGGACTGTGTGGGATTGACTGCCCAGCCAGGCTTCGAGGATCTCCACTCCCATTTCTGGGTGCTGGGATGACAGCAGGGATGTGCAGAAAGGGCTGGAGTGGCAGGGAAAAGCGCTGCACTGCACAGGGCTGGGTAATCCCTCAGGGAATGGGAATGGTGGGTGCCGGGGAAGCTGCAGAGGGGATAGGAATGTGGTGTGTCCTCGGCCCCAGGGATACATCCCGCAATCCACACCCCTTCCCTGGGGCAGACAGGGATGGTATTGCTGAGCTGGCAGCTGGACGGTCCTAAGGACAACTCGTCAGGTTCCTGGAGCTCCTTTTCCAGCTGCTGTGCATCCTCCAGGATCAAACCGTTCCCTCAGGATGTTTGGAAAACTCCTCTCTCCATGAGCAGGGCCCAGGCAGCCCAGGGTGGGTTTGTTTGATTGAGGCTGACAGCAGTTTGGGATCACTGGGGTGGCAGTGGGGCCATTTCCAGCCAAAAACATGGAGTGAGAGTCCTCCAGGGAAGGAGGGAGAGGCCCTGCAGCGAGGAGGTTGTTATAAACAGGGTCAGGAGACAAACTCCTTTTGAAAGGCCTTTACTGAGAACAGCCTGGGTGGGGGCCCAAGGGGTCACACACACCTCCACTGCTCCCCTGAATGAGGAGGAGGAGGAGGAGGAGGAGGAGGAGGAGGTGTTCAGCTTTGCTGCACAGCAGAGCCGGGGCTTCTGCCCTAGCAAGAGTCCTCAGGAAAACCATTCAGAGTCATTGTCTGAGGGGGTCTTGCAGATGGAGAACTGCTGGTGACAAGGTGGAGCTGCTTTGGTTGGTGGCCTTATCTCTTCCACTGCTGTGCCAGTCTAGGGGTACTATTTCTAGTCTTGGATTTTGTGCTGGCTCGTTGTCTTAAGGGTTCTTTGTCTCTAAGCAGAACCCAGTGTCCCAGTGCCCTTCATTTGCATATTGTGCTCAATTTTGGGGAGCAGTGGAGACAACACCCAGCGCAGGGAGGGATACAGGCACTAGGGAGGTGACAATCAACAATTAAAATTTCAACAAGTTAGGAATAAGCAGCTAGGGATATCAACAATTAATAAAGAAGGGACTTGAGAACATTAACAATATTAACATCAGAACAAGGATTAACTGAAGGAACACCTCTTAAATTGGAACTTGGATTTTATCCTCCACAGAGGTGAAGGCCTTGGGTTTCCCTTCAGGAAATCTCCTGGAGCACCTTCTGCCCAGGGAGGGGGTTCCTCCTCCAATCCCCTCCAGACAACCCATGAGCACCTGAAGCTCTCTCCTGCCATTTCCCTCTCTCTCCATCCCACATCCAGCTCCCGCCCTGGCCATGGGGCCGTGTGGCCGTCACTGTCACCAGCCTGCCACAGCCCAGGCCTCCTCCGGGAGCTGCCATCCCGCGCTCCAGGCCCAGGGCTGCTGCCAGCGCCGCTCCAGGGAGCGATGGAGCGGGGCCGAGCGGGCCCTGCCAGCCCCGGTGGATGTCGGAGCTGTCACCTCACCCTCAGCACGGCCTGTGCCGCCCCGGCCGGTGGGACAGGGGACACCTCCGAGGGGCCAGCCCTGCAGGGAAACACCGGGAATTGTCACCCACAGCAGAAGGAAAGGCGCTCCCGAGGAGCAGCCAGGGAGGGGATTTGGCCACTGCCCACACTGACACTGGGCCACCTCGTCACAGGAGGATTGGAACAGAGCCAAGGGATGAGAGGAGGTGACATATTTTGGTAGCTGTCCCTTGTGCCCAGCTCTGTGCCAAACCTCTGGCAGGAGGCAGGGAAGAGAGCAGGGATACAGCATTGGCCCAGCTGGCTCATTCCAGGAATCCCAGAGCCACTGAGGCTGGAAAATCCCTCAAGGCCATCGAGTCCCAGCTGTGCCCCATCCCCACCCTGTCCCCAGCCCAGAGCCCCCAGTGCCACCTCCAGCCCTTCCTGGGACACCTCCAGGGATGGGCACTCCAAACCTCCCTGGGCAGCCCCTGCCAAGGCCTGAGCTCCCTTTCCATGGAGAAATTCCTGCTGAGTTTGTGCAAACCTGGAGGATGGGGTTCACATCTCTGTGTGGCCACAGGGCTGGAGATCTTGGAGGGTCCCAGAGCCCTCCCAGAGCCACACCAATGTTCAATAGGTATTGCTGGAACTTGTCCTTTTCCCTCTGTTATTCCAGCACTCATGACTTGTCCAACCCTGTTTTCCTTTGTGCCACATCAACCCTCAGCTCAGGGATTCTCCTCCATCCCCTCCCTGGAGCACTCAGGGGTGGCAGAGCAATCCTGGTGGGCAGGGGGCCAAATCCTTCCAAGCATGGGAAGGGAAAGAAGCTTGGAGGGAGCAGGAGTGGCAAGACTGGTCCTGGAGCTGAGGGATTTTGTCCCCAGGAGCTCCTGGAGCCCAGCTGCCCGTCCTTTTCCCCTCTGCTCCAAGCTGAGTTGATGGTCCTTCTCCAGGTGACTCCCCCAGCAGCTCCTCGTGCTTTTCATTTACTGGAGTGGCTCTGGAGTTCCTGGATCAGTTCCTGAGCCCCTGACCCCAGACTTGTACTCTTGAATTCCCTTCCAGACCTCTTCTTGCAGCCTTTGAGGTCACCCAAGCTCCTCTGTTTGATATTCCACTGCTGCCATCACCGGCTTCTGCTTTGAATCCCCAGCAGGTTTTATCAGCAACCTCCTACCTTTTGTGCAAAGATCATTAGTGGGAATATTAAGGAAAATCAGAGCCCAAATGGATCTTTGAGGAACTCCATTAGCAGCCTGCCTGCAGCTCTGAGCTTGCTGGTTTAACTCCATCCATTGCCACCTCCCCTCCGGGCATTTCCCAGCTTTCCCAGGTTCCTTTCTCCATTAATCCCCATCCTCACCAGTTTAATTAATAATTTCTCCTGTGCCTTACATCAAATGCTTGACTGGGGTTCAGGGAGATGAGATCTCCTGGAATTCTTTTGTCTGGAAAAGCTGCTACTTTCCTAAAAAAAGCCATCCGGCCATGGAGTGCTTTTGGTAAATCCATGTGGGTTTTAATCTCTTTTTCTATTTATTTCCGTGCTTTTAATTAAACTTTCCTTTAAAGTCTGTCCTAAAGCTTGGCCTCTCGCTCAGGTCAGGTCTCCAGTTGTCTTTTCTCCAGATCCTGTTTATTCCCTGTTTCTGGTCAGTCAGTTCTTCATCCTGGGGAAGAATTCCTGTGGGCACATTGTGTAGGAGAAGGGAATTATTGGGAATCCAGCCTGGGCAAGGATGAAGAGCTTGGAGAAGCCTCCCAGATGTGACCCACCCTGGTGGAATGGGGAGAATCAAAATGAAAGTTGTTTGTTGGGATAAGAACTATTCAATAGCTGAAAGTGAAGTAAAATCCAGTAATTATGGTAAATAGTGATGGTAAGTCATCATCATCATTATTATTATTATTATTATTAATAATAATAATAATAATAATAATAGCAAAAGCTATTTTTGATGCACAAAACAATTGCTCACCACTGCCTGACAGATGCCAGCCCCTCTTCCAGAACCTGGACCAGCCTTTCCCAGTGACTCCCCCAGTTTACACGCTGGATGTGATGTTCCAGGTGTGGAATTCCCTTTGGTCAGTCCAGGCTCTCACAGCACGGCTGTGCCTGGCCAAGGACAGGGATGAGAGGACAGCCCTGGGTCTATTCCCAGTCCAGGACCTGCAGCACGACGCCAGAGGCTCTGAGGGTGCAGAGTCACATCCCTGGACACTCCAGGCCAAGCTTCCATGGAAAACATGTTCCCACCTCTTGGTGGTGGGTAAGGACACCGAAGTCTGAGCAGCAGCCACAGCCCAGTGCCCAAAAGGAACACAGGAACCTTTTGTGTTGGACACCCCTGTGATTCCCATTCCAGCATTTCCCTCTCCTCACGCTCTCTTTTCCTGGGAAGCTGGCACAGCTGGGACAGCTCAGAGCTCCCTCCTGACCTCCAGCTGATGGATCCATGGAGAGTTCCACTGATCCTGCTCCCAGCAGCTCTGCTCTGAGCTTGCTGTGCCACCTACATCTCACAGGCCATCTCCCCTCTTCCCAGAACCCCTTCCTGAATTTTCTGTGAGGCAGAAACCAAGGGAAAGGCTGTTTGTGTTTCTGGGGTGGGTTTTATTCCACACCATATGTTTAGCAGCAGATGCTTCCTATGGGAATGTGACCAAAGCAGGGACGCTTTTCCCTGACCCTCTTTCCACACTCTGCAGACCCAAGGGGAAAAGGGAGAGCAAACATTTGGATCAGGAAGCTGCATTTGCAGCCTCCCAGCCCCTTCCCCCTGCACTCTGTGTTTGCAAAGCTCTGGTGAATAAACAACCATGTCCCCTTGCCAGCTTCCATGGAGCCGGGGAAAGCTCAGAGCTGATTATAAACAAACACGGTGGAATTTTTGGTCAGCTCCCAGTGCAGCCTGAAGTGCTGAGAACATCACACATCTTTGAACTGGGGGGTGAATCTCCTCTGATGGGGTCAGAGGAGTTCCTGGAGTTTCCCCAGAGCCCAGATTTTGGGCACCAATTCTTTGTGTGTGCTCTTCAGCCAGGAAGAATTCACCACATCTTCCCAATAAAAGCCTGGAAATGCCTTTTAACTGGAGCAGCTCCTGAAGTCGAGAATCACAGGGAGCTCCAAAGCAGAGGCTGCTCACAGGGAGCAGCTCCTGCCCACTGCAGGAGCACATCTCCATCCTTGGATCCTCTGCCATTTCTCCTCCTCTCTGTTATGTAAGGATAGGGAATGTGGAAGCACAGAATCCCAGAATCCCAGGATCCCTGAATTTGGAAAAGCTCTCCCAGCCCATTGAGTCCCAGCTGTGCCCCATCCCCACCCTGTCCCCAGCCCAGAGCCCTCAGTGCCACCTCCAGGTGTTCCTTGGACACCTCCAGGGCTGGGCACTCCAAACCTCCCTGGGCAGTTCCAGTCCCTGAGCTCCCTTTCCATGGAGAAATTCCTGCTGCTGTCCACCCTGAGCCTCCCCTGGCCCAGCCTGAGGCCGTTCCCTCTCCTCCTGTCCCTGTCCCTGGGAGCAGAGGCTGCAACCTCCAAGTGCACCAATACATCCCAGTATGAGTGGCTGGAGGAGCAGGATAAGGGTGGAAAATTCAGCTTCCATGTCCAGATCCCAGACAGATCCTTGTCTCTTCTGGAGTTTCTGCAGAAGACTTGGGTATCTCTGGGGCTTCCAGCTGCATATTTTTGGGGTTAAACTGAGTGCTCCGGACTGGAGACACAAAATTCCTGCACAGCCTGGAGCGTGGAGCACGTGGAGCACCCAGAACCTGCTGTGCTGTCACCGGTGGGGCCTTTCCCGGAGTGACGCCGGGATCCACACACATCCCACGCCTCGCTGGCTGCAGCAGCAAATCCCTGCAGGGAAAGGGATCCTCGGATGCTGCCTCTGCCGTGGTGGCAGCAGCTCCAGGGCAGGGCCTGCAGCAGGGAGCGTGTCCCTGAGGAATGCTGAGTGGCCTGCCTGCTCCAGGAGCGTCTCCTGCCTCGGCAAAAGGAGCCCGGCTTTTGTCACTTCCCATTTCTCAGGCGGCAGAATCGGGATGTTCAGCTTGCAATGTCCATCCTGCTGACTCCTCCGTGCTCCCACTGCCACTTCCAGGTGGGAACCAGCTGATGCAGCAGGTCAGAGGGGCACTGCCCCCATCCCTGTGCACATCCCAAAGCACCCCCGGGATGATGCCACGGGCAGTGCCAGGGCAGAGCCATCCCGGGAGTGCTTTGGGGGTCCCACAGCCTGGGGATCACCATGCCCTGCTCTGATCCTGCCAGAGGAGCCCTGTGATCCCTTGGCATTGCCCATGGCTGGAAATCAAATCCATGCAGGTCTGAGCTGTGAAGGGTTTGGATACCCTCATGGGCAGGGCTGGAAAGCAACCAGCTGCCACAGGGGATTTAAATATCCAAGGAGGCATCTTGGGAAGCCCAGCAGGGACCATCCCAGGAGCTTCCCGTGCTCCTCTGGCCCTGCTGGGCTGCACATGGAGGCTTTATGGGAGGGATCCTCCCATATGAGATCCCCCAGCCCTCACTCCACCACACCCCATCCCTGGATCCCTGCATCCCCCCAGCTGTCCTGCAGATCCTGCTGGAGGAGCCCACCCAGCACCCTGGGAGCTGCCTGGTGCTGCTTTCCTTTTCATTTTCACAGTGCTGACAGCTCCCCTTTGTCCCTCGATGGGTTTTTTGCTCGGGGCTTTTCTCTCCGTTCTTGTGAAATGGAATCATTTTGTGCCCAGCCAGGAACTCGGTGCTGCTCTGAGGTGACAAACACAGCAGCAGCAGCAAATATTGTCACTGCAGCTCTTGGCTACAGCCTGACCCGCTGCCCACACACATCCCCGCTCTGTGTCAACGCTGCTGGAGCGCCTGCAGGGGACACAGCCTGCTCGTGGCTCACCTGCCAGCCTGCTCCTGTCACCCAGGGGTGGAATCTGATGAATTCCGGGGCAGTTCCTCGTTGTCCCCGATGTCCCCATGTCCCCCTGCAGCACCACAGGTGCTGTTTTCCCTCAGGCACTGCCCTCTGCTCTGCATCCCAGCCCTTGGCATTTCTCACACGTCCACTCCCTGTTCAAGCTGCCAGAAGTGCTGCAGGCACTTCCCTGGTTCCTGCAGGGCCAGGCTCCTGCCCGGATCGATGGGGTGGCCATGGGGCCATGCCCACATTCCCAGGCTCTGCTCTCTCCCCGAGCAGGGTGCTGCCTGCCTGTGACGTTGGTGACACTGTGGCCTGGCTGCCTTTGAATTAATTCCATTAATTTCACAGTGCCAGGGTTTCACTGAACCCTTTTCCTTATTTTTCACATGATTGCCAATCTCTGCTCTTGCACTGCAGAGTCCAACAATCTCTCCAGCTGTCCAGAGGGGCCATTAACCAAATGAGAGGGACGTGAGGGACACTGGTGTGCACAGCCCGTGGGTATCACTGTGTCCCTGCATGGCCGAGCTCCAGCTCCCCAGCATAGGCCTGCTTTCTCGACCTGGCTGTGCCACCCTGTGTGTCACCCTGTGTGCCACCCTGTGTGCCACCCTGCTGCCCAGGGTGCTGCTGGAGCTCCTCACCTGGGCCTCCTGCGAGTTCCAGCCCCTGCAGGCCATCCTCTGTCCCAGGCAGGGATCTGGGCCAGCCCTGGATAAATCAGTCCACGGAAACTTCTGCAGCAGCAGCAGCAGGGCTTGGGCTGCTTGGACTAAAGTCAACCTGCTTCATTCCCTGCCTCTTCATTCCCTGCCTACTTCATCCTCTGCCTCTTCATCCCCTGCCTACTTCATCCTCTGCCTCTTCATCCTGTGCCTCTTCATCCTCTGCCTGCTTCATCCTCTGCCTCTTCATCCTCTGCCTACTTCATCCCCTGCCTTCTTCATCCTCTTCCTCTTCATCCCCTGCCTGCTTCATGCCTGCTTCATCCCCTGCCTGTTTCATCCTCTTCCTCTTCATCCCCTTCCTCTTCATCCCCTACCTGCTCCGTCCTCATCCCCCTTCCTCTTCATCCCCGTGTCTGCCTCATCTCCCTGCCTTGCCTCCATTCCCTCCTTCATCCCCTGGCAGCCTCATCCTCCTGCCTGCTCCATCCCCTGCCTGTCCCTCGGTCCTGCTGCACAGCCCTGAGTCCCAGCTGCACAGAGGGGGTGCCAGCAGCCCTGGGGCCGGGCAGGAGCAGCCTGTGCTTCCGTGGGCTGTGCAACAGCGGGGCTGCCACACCTTGCCCAGGCTCAGCACTGCCCCGCGCTGTGCCAGCCGCAGGTTTGGGCACCAGGCAGCTCTCCAGGCCCCCATCCCTGGCCCCGTGCAGGGAGGCTGGGGTGTGTTGGCTGCTCTCCTGGTTCCAGCACAGGGACATGAGTTGGGGTCAGCCCCTCACCCGTTTTCCAGCCAGCACTTGGAGGCTGCCCTTGAAACTCTGCTGGAACATCTGAGCCCCGGGCAGAGCTGCTGCTTCCAGGCAATTGGCTCTGACCCTTCCTGGCTGGAGGACATCGCTCTGTGTCTCATCGAAAGCCTCTAGACAAGGCTTGAGCTCCTTCCAGCCCTCCCAGGTTTTTTCAGCTCTTTGCTTTCCTCTCCGTTTAGGAGGAAGAGCTTCCAGCTCCCAGGGACACAGCCTTTGTACAGCAGCTTTTTGTGCCACTGGCCCTCCTTGCAAAATTGTCTTCCTGAGAAGATGAAACCAGACACAGGTCAGACTAATCAGGCCAGAGGTGGGATCTTCACCCCCGTTAATCACCCTGGGCTCCTCCTGCAGCAGCTCAGGGGCGTGTGCCAGACTCCAGCAGACGTGTCGTGCCCGGGAGTTTATCTTCCTCTGCAGAGTGCGAATGAAACGGGAATGAGTGGTGAGAAGTGAGCCATGGACAGCCAGAGCCAAGTGGGAACATCTCAGCTCAGGTGTCTGAGCTCATCCCTGCTGACACTCACACCCTGGGCACAGCCAGGCCGGGCAGGAGCTTTTCCAGGAATCGTGGCACCGTACCCACACCTGAGAGGGAACTCAACACCAGGGATTGATTTTCCTGCAGGCTCTGAGCTGAATGGATGAGCCCCGCTCCCATCCCACGTG